>NC_071387.1:44726111-46155364 GCF_022682495.2 Desmodus rotundus | reverse complement strand
TCCCAATGTCTCTTCATTTCACCTTCCCTCTGTGCAGGTCTCTGTGTCCATATTTCTCCTCTTGATGTGGGAACCAGTCATACTGAATTAGAGGCCACCCTAATGACCTCATTATAACTCGCTTCCCTCTACGAAGACCTTATCTCTAAATACAGTCACGTTCTGAGGTACTGGGGGTTTAGACTTCCATATACGAATTTTGGGGAAACACAACTCAACCTATAACACACCTCTAAGGCAGATTTTAAAAATGACCAAAGGGGTAGGTATGTGTAGCCATGACCTTTGGGTGTGCCTGCATTTTCTTACCCGTAGCTATGTATTTGAGGCACTTTCAGTTATCAAAGAGAGAGTGAGTGCTTTTCCTAAATTCATTCTCAGTTACCTGCTCATTGAATGTAGTCTTTGAAGATGACTTTTGCAAGGCAAATGCTGAAGTTATTAGCTTATTTCATGATTTCAGGATTCAAATTTGTCATTAACCTTGGCTCTGAGATTTGGGCTGAATCTGACTGAGTACTTGGTGAAAATTATGCACCCACCAAACGAGTTTCCTTAGTCCACAGATTGGAGTCAAGGGATTCTGATTTTAGAAAATTAATAATTTAGGGAGTAATAATTTGTATCCCAAAGACATCCACAGCACTCAGGTACATGCAAAGATTTTATGGCACATTACTGACTGCTTATAAAAACAAGGGACAAGTTAGGTTGCTGATGTTGGGGTGCTATAAATACTTGATGTACGTCATTCTGTTTTCTCATCTCCTCCACCCACCTCTGTAGCTTCTCTCCTTAATCATTTGGGTGTTCTACAGATTATTAATGTGAGCATTTTATATATGGATTTTGATGTTTAAAAAATAACTTTTAGTGTGAGCAGAGAGTTTGTTTCTGCTCATATATTTGCTCGTAAAGAAACAACAGTTATAATGTCTGTGTAAGTTGTAATGAATGAAGACATGACGACCTGTTGGTTATCTTGCAGCCCCCTGTATGCCTCCCCATCCTATTTTCTTCCCTTCCCCAACTGAGGAAACCATTATCTTAAATCTTAGGTTTATCAGGCTCTTGCTTTTTCTTATACTTTATATTTGTATTTCAAAACAGAAATAGCATTTAAGTTCTGTAGTTAAATTTTGTATTTTTAAATCATTGCAAAGTTATAAAAAAGTTACAAGGATAGTATAAATAACTCTTACATAGTCTTCAACCATGTTCCCCAGTGTTAACATTTACCACATTTGCTTCATTGTTCTTCCCCACTCTCTCCACACATAGTATAGATATACATATGTAAATGCACACACATAACATTTTTCATAACTAATTGAGAGTAAGTATAGATATGTTGTTCCAGTCTAAATATTTGAAGGTGCATTTTTGTACAAAGATAAGGATGCTGTCTTACATAATCATGTACAATCATCTAGATCAATAAATTAATGTAGACACAATTCTACACAAAACCCACAGATCCCTTCATACTTTGCCCATTGGCCCAGTTTCGTCCTTGATAGCTCTCTTCGTCTTTCCGGTGCAAGAGCCCCTCCAGAATCACATCACAAGTTGCATTTACTTGGGATGTTTCATTCATTGTCTTCTGTCTGGAGTGAGCCTTCAGTCTTTGTTTTTCATGTCCTGGATAATTTTCAAGAATACAGGATAGTTTTTGTCTTGTATTAAGAATGTCTCTCAGTCTGGGTTTGCGGGATGTCCCCTTATGATTAGATGCAAGTTCTGCAATTTTTGGCAAGAATATCACAGAAGCGATGCTGTGTTCTTCTCAGGGCATTATATCAGGAGGCACATGATACTGATTTATCCCATTAGTCTTGATCTTAACTTTGTTCACTTGGTTAGGATGCTATTTACCAGGTTTCTCTACCATAAAGTTACTATTTTTCTCTATAAAGTAAGTTTTGTGGGGAAATAATTTGAAATTATATAAACACCCTGTTCCTCAATGAATTATCACCCACTGGTTTTAACATTCATTGATGATTTTTGCATGAATAATTTATTAAATGGTGGTGCCAAATGCTCATTTTTTATTTCTCTCATTCCTTCCACATGTATTAGTTAGTATTCTACTGTAGAAAGAAGGCTCCCTCATTCATTCATTCATTCATTCATTTATTCACTCATTTATTTGTGTAGACTCATGGATTTCTATTTCACTCATTGCAGTTTAATTCACTACTATTATCATTTATTTTCACCCCAATATTAGCCCCTATTTTGCTGGTAGAAGCTCCTTCAAGGTGGCATCTGTGTGCTTTTCACCACTGTCCATCCACATTTTGGCACTTCCTTACTTTGTGATGCAAACTTATGTTCCAGATTTATCTTGTTTTAGGTTTTTAAAAACAACTTTGTGGAGATATATTAGTAACCCAGTTACCATACAACTTAGGAGCTCTCCTATTCTCACAGAGTGTGCTATCACCCCCACTATCGATTTTAGCACATGCTCATTACCCCCTGGAGAAGCCCATACCCTTTGGCAGTCACTCTGCTCTCCTCCCAAGCTTCCAGCCCTAAGCACTTTCCTACCACTGATCTTTCTTTTTGTTGCTGTTGTTTGTTTGTTTTCACATTTGTTGAAAGTTTATTCCATCATTATTTCAGTTGTGTTGATAAATGGGGCCAAAGGTGCTATATAGAATTTGATCCACTCAAGTTATAAGGCATTTTTCTTGGAAGTTTCCTTTGCTGTGTTTAATTTAAGCAAGCCAATCTCTTTCAGAAAGCTAGAGAAGAGGTAGAGGAAATATTTCTAAAATGCTTGTGCTCTTTTAAAATATTAAAAATTTTTGAGTATATTTGAAATACATTAATATATATGGTGTTGAGAAGGAATTGTAGTTTCTTCGCTCCAGCTCTGGAATCTCTCTGGTTCTTTCTATTGAAGAATGATATATAGAAAGCAAGGTGTGCTGAGTGCTACAGGGTGTCATTGTTTGTAGGCGCCCTCAGCAGATAGAGCAAGGAAGGAAACCTATATATATTAACATAAATAAAGGGGTTGGCAAAAGTAGGTTTACAGTTGTGAGTACATAAGACACAGAGTTAAGAAAGCAATTGTTCATATTCATCACCTGCATGTGTTTTTCCATGTGAACAACTATAAACCTACTTTTGCCCACCCCTGTATAATTGATCTACAATAAATTAAAAACCACAAGTTGACACCAATACCTCTAATTTAAACATAATACCACAAAGTTTTTCCTAGCATTCCGTATTTGTACCTCCCTTCTGAGAAGGCTGGCTCTCATTATCCACCATATATTTACGTATTTGCTTATTAACCCTGTATGTAATCAGTCTCCTGAGCCTGGTGGCTCTCTTCTCAGCCAAATCCCTGCCCACTTAACCTTCCTCCTTGACTCTCCACTTCCTCAGCCTGTTTCCCCTGACCCTATTAGCCTTCTGAGCCCTGACCACTCCCTTAGACCTGACTACCTTCGCATGCCTGCTCTCATCAGGCCCACCAACCTGGGTATTAAAGAAAGGGAAGGAAAAGGAAAAGCACCAAGAAATATTTTATAAAGAAAAAGGAAAGGGAAGAGGGGGGCTGTTTTACTGATTTATTTATTTTGCGCAAAAGACAGTTTTTTTAAAAAAAGTGTATGGTATAGCTTTAATAGTCTCCAGCTTGGAGACCAATTGTGGTTTAAATTCTAGATTGACCACCTACCAGCTGTGTAGTCTTGGGCAAAGCATTTAACATCTGTGTGACTCAATTTTCTCATCTTTAAAATGGGCTAGTAATATAGTACATACCTCATAAGATTCTTGTGAGTTTTAAATGAGTTAATACATGTAAAATGTGTAGGACAGTGTCTTGAAAAGATAAGTACATTTAAGTCTTTTTATTATTATCAAACATCCTATCATTTTGGAACACATTGCCTTATTTTTCTAGTAAAAAGTTACTAATACCAATGGATCATTAGTGATGCCTTCAACAGAGACTGGAAAAATTACTAAAGTTACTGTTTTATTTAACAAAAATATGTTTTTTACAGTAAAGCAGGGCTTGTAAAGCTGCCAGAATTTGTACTTTTCCCAGAGTATTTTATCTGGCCCTGCAGTTAAAGAAACAATTGTTTAAAGTTATTACAAATTGAAAAACAATCATAAATTAAAATAATGCTGCCTGGAAACACCGGTGTAAGCCACAGATGATACAATTTCAATTTGCAAGCATCTTATTAGGAGCCTGCCTCAAAGGTCGGCAAACTGTGGCCCACAGGTCAAATCCACCCACTGTCTGATTTTATATGGCCAGCAAACTAAGTATGGTATTTACATTTTTAAATGGTTGAAAAAAAAAAGAATATTTCTTAATGAAAAAAAATTATGTAAAATGTAAATTGTTTTCTCTAAATACAGTTTTATTGGCACATAGCAGCACCCAGTGTATATATTGTCTATGGCTGCTGTTGCTTTGCCATGATGGAGCTGAGGAGTATCACGGAGACAATACGGTCTGCAAAGCCTAAAAAATTTACTGTCCGGCTCTTTGCTGGATGTTTGCTGACCCTTGTTGCGTACTGTTAGAGAAACAGTCAGAGATGTGGAAGAATCTCTGGGAGCTTGGGTCAAGTCCAGCAGATACTCCTGGCTTGCCCTGTGACCTTTGGCAATTCACATCACCTGGTCTGTTTCCTCACCTGTGAAATCAGAATCTGGGACCTAAAGATCTAAGTCCCTCATGTTTTCCTTTGGTGCCTTTATAATATGAATTTGCTAGATTCTACCTTTACAGCCTGTCTTTTTTTTTTTTTTTTTTTTTTTTTTTTTAAGGCAATCTTACTTCTTTCTTTTCCATTAATCTGTTTCAGGTGGATTGAGCTAATGTGGTAATTTTCATCTTTGTCCAAAAGCTTCAGAAATCTTGAGACATCCTTTTTTAGAATCTGATTTTATCTCCCACTGCAGTACCTAAGAGTGGGTTTTGTGTAATGGGTTGCAACACGAACGTATACATGTTACCTTGTTTTGTTGGATGGCTGAGCTACTTCACAATGGCCCGAAGGGCAGTTTACTCTGTTCCATAGCAACAGGCCTCTTGTCCAAATTTGCCATCTGGTGTTTGAAGCCTCTATCTTGCAGAGATTTTTTTTCTTTAGCTGTTAGTCATTACTCATCTCTTTTGGCTTTGGTATTCTTGACATTCTCATTATTTGCTCATCCTAAATATTCCCAGTTTCAAGTAAGAGAGCACTTGGAGTCATTTGCTTAACAGAAGGGATTCAATTTCCTCATCTGGAAAATAAGAGGGTTAGATGAAAAGGTTCCTACCAGCTGGCACCATCTATGATTTTATGATTTTATGAAATTTGTGTTTTAGCGACTGCTGTATGTGCTTCACGGACCACCTAGACTGTGGCCTGTGAGGAGGACTGGGGGCCATAACAGGCACTCTTAATAGTGAATGGTTGAATAACTGAATGAATGGCCACATAAACCCAGGTAACTTCAGGTGAAAAGACCCATTGCCCCATAAAGAAAACATCAATGATATTTTGTATTTTTGCCATTTTGTTTTCCAAAATATTTTTAGAGATTTCTTAAAAATGAATCTCAGGGTTATACCAGGACCTACAAAGCTACCTACCACTCTTTCTTCTAGTTCTTGTATTTTATCCCACTCACCTGCCTGATGTTTTAAAACATGCCAAGCATCTAATTTAAATATGCATGTTGGGGACTTTGTATTGATTGTTCTCACTGTCTGGAATGCTCTTCTCAAAATACCCTAGTGGTTGACTCCCTCCCTTCACACAAACCTGTTTTCAAAATTATTTCTCAGAGAGAACACCACACCCCACATTTTATGTCACCTATTTACCTTGCTTTATTTTTTATCATAGTACTCGTTATATATAACATGTCTTATATTCATCTATTAACTTATTGTTCCTACTCCCTGGAATATTGCTTCTCACACAAGAGCCACTTGGGCAGTAATTGTTGAGTTAATACATGAATAAGAGCAAGAAAAAATCTATGAAATACTTAATTTGTGAATTAAAGTTTTCCCTAACCCAGTGCCCTGCTGTTTATAAAGTACACTCACATCTATAACACATTTTGTGGCTTTTGGCTTTTGTGCCTCTCCTTCTATCATTATTTACCTCTTCCATCCCTCTCTCTTTAATCCCGGGTACCCATCAAGTGTCAAATCCTACCCATCATTGTTGAAGTTCTACCCTTCTTTGAATCCTTTGCCGACCATGCACAGCAGCGTCTGTCCATCGGAACTGGGGGGCCCGTTGCACTCTGTCGCCATTCCTTCCCACCTGGTCACCAATTAGCTATCTGTGTGTCTTAACTACCCAGCCTAGGCTCTGTGAGTGGAGATTATGTATTTATATGTTCTTTACTTTACATTTTTATATACATTTAAAATGGAATTGACTTAAAAGTTTTATCTAAAGTAAAACATTTATTATTAACAATTTTGAATCTAAAGTTATAAAAGATAAAATTGTGAAAGTGTAAAGATGAGAGCAAAAATTACCCCCAGATCCATTATAAAGATATATTAACCTGTGGGTTAATATACCATATTCTTCTAAAACGTGATCATACCATTCATGTTATCTAACAAGCTTCATTTTAAAAAACATCTTAAGATTGTATTGAGGATAATTTTCCATTCAACCGTATACATCTTCACTGTCACTTTAACTCCTGCAGTGTTTAGTCATATTTAACCAATCCCTTAATGACTGATTTGAAATTATTTTCAGTTTTTCAGTATTGTATATGTATGGTGTATATTTTTGGAGTAACTGGGGGCAGAGATTTGAAGAGAGAGTGGATTTAAAATCATCAAAGTAGAAGGCTAGAATACGAGTTGACTAGAGAAATGCTCGGCATGTTTTTTGCTAATGTGCTCCTATAAGAATTTTGAAAAGCTTTATATGCTTTCATATTGTATAAGCTGATATGCATAATTTTTATTAAATTTAAATATGTATAAAGTTCATAATTTCTGGCAAATTGTAGATATATGCATGCCAAAATTGAACTGTGACATTACATTTAAAAAACATTTTATTATTAATTTACAGATTATGTACAATATTACATTAGTTTCAGGTGCACAAAGCAGTGATTAGACATCGAGTATATGTAACTTACAAAGTGATCATCCCGACACGTCTAGTACTCATCTGACACCACACATAGTTGTCACATAGTATTGACTATGTTCTCTATGTTGTATTGTGCTTTGTATCCCCATGACTGTTCTGCAGTTACCAGATTGTACTTCATCTCTTCACCTTTTTCACTCGTTCTCCCAGTCTCCCTTCAGTCTGGCAACTGTCAAAATGTTCTCTGTATCTGTGAGTCTGTTTCTGGTCTGCTTGTTTATTTATTTTGCTTTTTTTCAGGTTCCACATTTGAGTGAAATCATATGACATTTGTCTTTCTCTGTCTGACTTTTTTCACTCAGCACAATACCCTCTGGGTCCACCCACATTATTCTAGATGGCAAAGGTTCGTTCTTGTTTTAATGGCTGAGTCATACTTCATTGCATATATGTACCACTTCTTTATCTATTCAACTGCTGATGGACACTCTGACATTATTTATTAAATGTATTTGATGGAGTGAAAATGTAATGATTTCAAATCTACCTTAAACTAGTCTAAAAATCATGAGCTAACCTCTCTTTAATGATCTAAAATGCTATATAGTACTTTTCTTTTCTTGAATTGCTAGTTATATTCTACTTTCCTTAGAGTTGTGCTAATACAATCTGGTTTTATTGATCAACCAGTGCAATTAAATTTGTGTACATAAATTTAAATGTTTAAAATTTTCTGGGTCCATAAGGAAATTTAAAAATATGTATTATAGATGTTGAAGATCATTTGTTAAATGTGAAATTAAAAGGCTGTTTTATTTTTCTCCAACTAGATAAATATATCTAGTTACTTGGCAGAATGAATGAAATACAAGCACCATCACTTTTTCTCATTTTTTATTTTTATAGAAGTAAATGCTGAGAATTAGTTTCACATAAATAAAAGATGAGGGTGGGAGGAGTTTCTTATAGCAATATCTGTGATGCGGATCTCAGCTGGTGGGACCCATGTGTTGTGGCTGCAATGGACAGATTCATACGGATTACCGAGTCTTGTGGAAGAAAATGGACGGCATGGCCACTCTCTCAGGGGGAGAGCATGCTGACCCTTGCCTTGACAGGCTTTTATTGCTTTTCTGGGCACATTACATTGAGGATGGTCCTCATTTACTATGCACAGGTTCCCTTTAGGCAGTTACAAAAAACAAAGGAGAGGGCGTTGCTAATTACATAAAAGAGGAAGGATATTTGCAAATGTAAAGGGAAAAGTGGTTAAGCTGGTTACACTCATCCTTGGAAGGTTTCGCATAGATTTTAGGAAGTTACTTTAAAGATGTGCAGTAAACGTTTGTTGCCTCAATTCAGGGTGAGGAAGTTTTAGCAAAAAGCAAGTCTCAAAGTGGCCTGGGTACAATGAGGGCCTGATTCCCCACGAGAGAACCTATCCATGGGTGTGGGTCCTGTGTGCTGTACCTCACTCCCCACCGGCCTGTCTGAGTGGGAGCTGGGCCTACACCACGCAGAACAGTCTCCAGTATATCTCTCAATTCTTTGAACTCCTTCTGAGTTATTTGATAAAAATTGTATATTAATCTATCATCAAAAATATTTTTAATAATCTGTCAGTGGATAAGCAATTAGGTCTCCTATAAGTTTTCTTGAAAGTAAAGACCAGAGTGCTAGAGAAATATCTTTGGACGTCAGGCACAGGCATTGGTAGGAGCACATTTGAGCTTAAGGCTTGGTTATTCCATCTATCACGTGCCCCCCAGAGAAGCAGACAGTTGCTTTTAGTTAGGGTTGAACTTTCATCTGATGTATGTTGACTAAAAGTCATAAGCATGAAATAATACACGGTAGAATTCAAGCTGTACATGGGAAGTGGTGAAAGAAGACTGCTGCTGGATTGAGATAAGTGGAAGGGAGAAGGTAAAGGGAGGGCTTCTTAAAGTAGAAAATTGGTTGGAGTTGAAATGGCAAACAAGTAAAAGAAGAAATTGTGATCAGATGTGTGAACTGGGAGTTTTGGAGGTGGGGCAGTTATAATGTGATGTTCACGGCAATAGCAGGCCATGGTGTCAGAAGGGTTCTCCAGGTTGGTATTATAAAGAAGAAAGGTCTTCAAGGAAGGGTGTGAGGCAGGCGTCAACAGGTTTGAGCAATGAGAGAAAGGTTGGTAAAGGAGAACAACAAAAAAGAAGCAAAAGATGCTCTTGAAAGCTGAAGAAGCCTTCTTTATTTACAAGAAGCTGCAGGATAAGTGGTTTGGAAATGGCCATGGTGGCTACAGAATGCACCAAACTCATTGCCTGAGCCTGCTGTACGAACACTTGCCATTTGAGAAGCATTGGGGAAGCCATGTCCTCAGGGTAGAGCCCCAGCTGTTGGGAGGGAGAAACTCAGAACTTACACTGAAGACACAGGGGAGTTGCTGCTTATGGAAGGGCAGAAACGGAAGGTCACAGTGAAGGGTTTTGGTAAGTGGAGAGTAGTGGGAGCTCAATCCGGGAAAAAGAAGGACAGAGCTTCAATGAAAATAGTGATGCAGATCAAGATCCTTGGTGTTTATGTGAGGAGCAGGTGAATTCTAGCTTGAATGTCAGCTGAAGATAACAGGAAAGAGAGTGAGTGGGTTTATTCTATTGGTCTTTAAGGAGCTGGATTCTTGCCCAACTAATAAAAATCTGTTGTAAATTGATAGAAGTTGTGTCTTGCTTGGTTAGAGTAATTGAGGCTTACGTGTTGCAGACATTCTAAATTATTATTTTAATTCCTTTTGCTTTTTATTGCCAGTATATCATTGGGATTATTTTGGCATCTATTTTATTAAATAACAGATGACAGATGACACTGGCTTGTAATTTCCACTCTCTGTTTGCATGTATGTGTTTATGAATGGGTTGTGTGTTCTTTGTCAGGTTTTATATGAGGATTATGCTAGTTTTGTTAACAAGGGAGAGGTGTCCACTCTCTTCCATGCCCTGGGGCTCTTTACCCTGCACAGATATTATCTGTTTTTGTGAGCGGGAAAGAAATTAGGAGAGAAATTCTCTGAATGTGTGCTGTCCAATGCAGTACATTCGCACTTGAAATGTGGCAAGACTATGAATTAAAGTTTTTAATTTTTAAATTTCTTGTTTTTTATTTTAAATTTAATTTTCCATTTAAGAATTGAGACTCATCTCAGTTTTGGAAATCTTTTAAGTGTTTTTGGATCAATCTGGGTATGTGAATCTACTTTTTGTAAATTATATAAAATCTAACTATATAGATAATATATTTCTGATAAAAATTCAGTTATCCAATTGAAATATACTTTAAATGCAAATGCAAAATACACCCAGGAATTTAAAGACTAAATACCCCCACCAAAATAAGGTGAATAACTTTATGTTGATTCATGTTGACATGATAATCTTTTATCATGGCCACCTATGTTGTTAGATAAAACATTTTAAAATTAATTTTACCTGTTTTGTCTCAAACAGTTACTGTGGCTATTAGAAAATTTAAAGTTACATATGCATTTGTGATGGGCACTATATTTCTATTAGACAGCATGGTTCTGAACCATATGATTTCCTAAAGAGTTAGTAAAACTCAGTTCGTAAAACTTCTAGAGTTAGTTGATTCAGTTTTCCTACCTCTCTGGAATATATTTTGATCATTTATATTTTTCTCAAAGTCATTTATTTCAAATATATTTTCAAATGTGGAAATAGAATGTTTTACAAATATTTTATTATTGTTTTAATAGTAAATCAGTTCTGAGATATAGTAGTAGATTCTGTTTTTGTGGGTTTTGATTAATTTTGTGTCTGCTTTGATATTTATTTATTCAAATGTATTTTTTGAATCATCAAATTAGTCTTCCTTATTTGTAGAAGTTACATCTTCACTTTCTCTTCTAAAAATATTCTAATTTTTAAGAAAGGGTATCTAATGAATAAAGAAGTTAACATTTATTTTATTTTTAGTTCTACAGATTATTTTTTGCAGTATATTGCCTTGCTTCTAATTACTTAGACACATTTTATCTACAGTTTTTTTTTCAGTATTTCATGTTCCATGAAATGTTTTTTCTCACAGTATTTCATTAAAAGTGAAACAAGGTATTTCTTCCTTGCCCTGTCTTGCTTTGCAAGCCATTTTTATAGAGAAAGCAATCACACTATACTAAAAAAATATTAGCATCAGATATAATGTATCTAGCATTTGACATATTCCAAGGATGTGCTAACTTCTTTACTCAAATGATCTAAAGGCCTCACAATAGCTTTGTGAAGTATGTACTGATGTTACCCCCTGTTTGCAGAGGGGGAACCAGACCAAGAGAGGTTTCCAACCCATGGGCATCAGACCTCACAAACCTAAGAGGAGCAATCACGATGTTCATGTACTACCAGCAGAATACTGCAGACAACTAGTAGCAGAACATCAACCTAGTTCGTGCGAAGACTCAATTGTCAGGCAACTATGAGCAATTACTCAGTGTTAATAAATTACCCCGTGGTGCAGTACTGCAGTGCTCTGGACTTGAGTTTCCCATAATAGCCAAAAATAGACAAAAATTTTTAGTCCTCTGCAGTGAGGTGTACTTTCTATAAACAATTGTTTCCTTTAATCATTTTCAGGGGTGGGGAAGAAATGAATATCAATTAGCCATTTTAAACACCCTGTATCTTCAAATTAGAATTTTTGAAGTCTTACTTGTATGTGTAGAATGGCAGAAAAGGAGAAATAACATGCAGTTTATTTCTTTGGGCAGCCAAAGGCAAACAACTGCCTTTTGCCTCTAAACTCAATCCCATTTGGTATCAAGTACCTTTTAAAATTAACTCAGCTACAGTATAGTCTCTTTTAAAAAGATTTATGTATTTAGTAGCAATGAGTGACTCTGTATGGTTCACTAACTTGTGATTCTTTCTTTCTTTTAAAGATAGTGTTTTTAGAAGAAGCATCTCAACAAGAAAAGCTGGCCAAAGAATGGTTCTTCAAGCCGTGTGATGTAAGAGAACTGAGCCGCCAGTAAGTCCTACCTAACTTCTTCCCTTTTGTGGATGCCATTAACTTGTCTCAAATGATAAGAGACCTGCCTTGAGAGACAGAGAGGGCTTTTTAAATATTTTAAGGTGTGAGGTGTGAAGGAGGAGATAAAGAACAGGAAACTGAAGGATAGGACAGAAGTGTTGAGTACTGGAGGCTGCCTTCCTTTGTTTAATCCTTCAGCAAATATTTGTTGAGCTTAGTATGTGCGCAAACTAGGATCTGGGGGTGAAGATCGTTTACTAAGTCTTTGCCCCGGCAGCGTTTACAGCCCTTGGGGAGCACAGAGTAAGCAAGTGCACAGATATGTAAGATCACAGACAGTGCATAGACATTACAGTGCATATGTAATATACATAGACAGTGATGAGTGGTGCACCTTCTGTAGAGGAAATACAGAAAGCATGGTAGAGATAACTGTAGGGAGGGGAGGAGGGCACTTCGGGGAGCCATTGCTCTGACAGCATGGTTGCTTAGGTAAGACCTATTTCCAAAAGTGCATTTGAGCTGTGATTTTATGTTCCAACTGCTTTTAGTAGTTTTTAAATAATTTGTTCAAAATATGTTTGAACATATTATGTGCTTGCCTCAGCAGATCCTGCTAGAAACGATTCTGCCTCGGGGTTAGCCCCTGAACAGTGCCCCATAGACTGAGATATAGGTCTGCCCTGAGGGCTAACCCCACCCGTGAACTGGTGTTTTCTGTGATTTTGGTCTCCAGATCACTGCTTCGATCCTCAGCTTTATCCAGCCTGCTGTTGATTTCTTCCAGTGGGTTCATTTCAGATTTTTGTTCCACTTCTTGGAGTATACTCACAGAAACCCAAAACACTGTATTGACTGAATATTCATACCCCTAAGTTTGTTGCAGTGCTATTTACGGTAGCCAAGATTTGGAAGCAGCCCAAGTGCCCATCAATAGAGGAGTGGCTAAAAAAGCCCTGGTACATTTATTTGCGCAATGGAATACTATGCAGCTATTAGAAAGCAAGACACCTTACCTTTGGTGACAGCATGGGTGGATCAGGAGAGTGTATTATGCTAAGTGAAATAAGCCAATCAAAGAAAGACAAATACCATATGATTCCACTTATACGTGGAATCTAATTAACAAAATAAACACATAGAAACAGACTGATAGATACAGAGAACAGATTGACAGCTGTCAGCAGGGAGGCTGGTTAGGGGGCTGGGCAAAATAGGTGAAGGAATGAAGCAAAAAAATAAAAAATAAAACAAGCTCATAGATACAGACAACAGCATAGTGATTACCAGAGGGAAAGGAGGCTGGAGAGAGGTAGAAGAGGGTAAACGGGAGACAAATGGTGATAGGAGATTAAACTTTAGGTGGTGAACACACAATACAGTATACAGCTGATGTATTATAGAACTGTACACTTAAAACCACAGTAGATTCGATTAAGAAAATAAGCGGCCCAAATAAACCTTGTTGTGTCCAACTGCCAAAGACGGGAAAAGGAGGGGACTGCTCAAGGGTTAGTTTTGTTCTTCCCTCTGTAGACACCTCAGGCGCCACCAGCTTCTGGGGTTTCCCACACAGAGGAGACTCTCAAATCTCAGTCCTATCTTTAACTCTTCCGCGACCTCTTAGCTCACATTTCCAATTGCTTTTAAAAATCTTGAGGGTCGTACTTTGACTCCAGGCTTAATATGGCATCACCGTTCCCTCAAATGGAGTTTTCTCCTAAATCCTTTGACTTTATGCAATATGTTCAGCACCTCGTGCTCAAAACTTACTGTCTTTGACTCGTTTCTCTCCTTTGCTTCCTAATTAACAATCAAGTTCTTTCTCTTGTATTTATCCTTTTCCTTTTTGGTTCTGTCACCATAATCTCTATTCAGAAATCTCATGTTTGAGAGATCGAAGGAGTCTTTTCACACATGCCTGCCACCATCAGATCTTCTAAACCAGAGATTTAATACGTTAGAGTTCTGCCAAAGAAAATAAAACACAGAAAAATGCACGTCCTCATGCTTCCCTTACTCTTGGATATAGAATAACAAATACAGGTTGATTCACTAAATTGAGTGTTCAAGACTCTTTCTAAAAAAAGTTTTTTTATTGTTATTATTTAGAAAACATTTTACATAGTAAAATGCATAGATCTTAGGTATATAATTTACTAAAGTTTTATAAATATATATCTATGTAACCAACATACCAATCAAGATTCCTCTCGTCCTAGAATGTTGCCTTGTGCCCCTTCCAGTCACGCTCCAGCCCCCATAGGCAACCCCTGTGTAGTCTCTATCACATAGATTACTTTTACCTGTTTTTGAATGTCATATAAATGGAATAACTCAACAGGTGCTCTTTTGTGTCTGGACTTTTCCATCCATCATAACGCTTCTGAGATACATTCATACTGGTGTGTATAGGAGTAAGTAGTTCATTCTTTTTCATTGCTGAATAATATTCCACTGTATTAATATACCAAAGCTTATCCATTTTTCCTATGGTATTTAGATTGTTTCCCATTGAAGCTGCTATGAACATTCTTTTTTTTCTTGCTTTTTTATTTTACTTGGGTAAATTACTAGGCATGAAATTGCTCACTTAAACCCTTTATGCTTTGACCACTATACTTATCCTTTTTTTAACATCTTCTCTCTCTCTCTCTCTCTCTCTCACACACACACACACACACAAGCCCTTACTCACCCCTAATCTCCTAACTAGGTTATAATCTCTTTGAGGACAACAAGATGCCTTATTTCTCTTTGAACTTCCCACAAAGCTTAGTATAATTTTTAAAACATATTAGTAACTTGGGAAATAATATTTGACTGAACAATTCAACTATATGAAGAAGTCATACTTCCATTCCATTTTACGGTGGTAGAGACAATAAAAGACGCAAGGATTGAAGAGGTCAGTGACTAATACCTCCAGGGAATCTGTATTTCACCCTCCCTTTCTGCATGCCCCCTCAGCACTGCCTTTTGGCTGTGCTTACAGTTGTCACTGCTCTTCATTTCTAAAGTGAGTTAACAGTTCTGACACATGGAGCATCATGACCAAGTGTCCACAGTCACTGACAACAGCCATGGTTTGAATTGAGTTGACTAGTTGAATAATTACTTTTTTCAAGTTACTTAAATTTCCTGAGCTGCAGTTTACTCTTATGTAAATGAGGATAACAATATTATTTCATAGATTTGTTGTGAGTATTACATCATCATCACAACTAATATTTTTGGAGTGTTTTCCATCCTCTAAGTACTGTTTTTTCATGCTAACTCAATCCTCACGACAGCCCTGTCGTGGTACTCCTATCTCCATTTTACATAGGGGAAACTGAACCACAGAGAGATTAAATTACATGTTGAATATCCCACTGCTGGTTTGCGGTGGGGCATGAATTCAAAACCAGGCAGCCTGAGTCAAGAATGTGTGTTCTAAACCCCTGTACTGAACAAATACGACGATGCACATAGAATGCTGTGCCCAGGGCCCAGTACA
Source organism: Desmodus rotundus (assembly GCF_022682495.2). Classification (NCBI taxonomy): domain Eukaryota; kingdom Metazoa; phylum Chordata; class Mammalia; order Chiroptera; family Phyllostomidae; genus Desmodus; species Desmodus rotundus. The sequence goes on along the minus strand of NC_071387.1, from coordinate 46,139,722 downwards.
TGTACATCTTCAGTAAACATGACCTGTTGTCACCATCATCAGCAGCATTGTTATCACTTCCAGTTATCGTTTTTTAAAAATAAAGCATTTGTAGATACCCAGGTTTTTATTTGTTTTCCACGGAGGTGGTATACATTTGAATTAGTAGTATAAGGGATTTTTTGTTAGGTCAAGTTTTGAGTTCAAATCCTTTATGTATATAAAAATATAATATTTATTTGGGGTGATGGTGGTACATAGTATCTTTTAACAAATATCTGTTTCGATGACATTAAACACAATAAATACTGATGAACAGAAATAGTTCTTTAAAAAAGTTTTAAATATCTCTTAGTAATGGGCTACTTCAGTTGTGTGGGTAGTGCCTCTGAAAACTCTTAGAAACATGTTTCAAGGACTTCTTGTTAGAAGAGTTCATAGAAATGTAAAACTTAATTGGTGGATCAGGGTAACAGCAGGAGTGATCGGAAGCATGAAGCATCACAATAGTATCTTCATGTCTCTTCTTCATTTATCCTTAGTGGCTTGTGTCTGACTCCTCATCCTGGCTCTAGGAGATTTGGAGACCTCCTCTCTCATTTTTCCCCCACTGTCTTCCAGCCCCAAATTGTGAGAACAAAGTCATAGAATGAAAGCATCGCTTCATCCTTTCTTGTGCTCTGACTGCTTTGCCTCTATCCAGCGCTGTGCTCTTCCCTCCCTTCTTCATCTGTGGCTAACCTCACACCAGCCATTCCAAGTTAGGAGCTATGTCTTTCTGGGCAGAGCTTCGTTTTGATTTCTTGATCTCTAAATAAGAGGAGAATTTATTCATCTGATGGCTTCAGCTCCAAGCCTATGTGGGGTGAACAGTTCAATCATTGCCGAGAGACAACATGATTGAAAGTTACAGAAAATGACTAAGGATGCTATTAAATTCTTTTTCTCTCATCTGCATTTCCAGTGAGTTCCTCATGCCCGGGCTGGTTGATACACACATCCATGCCTCTCAGTATTCCTTTGCTGGGAGTCGTATGGACCTGCAGCTTCTGGAGTGGCTGACCAACTATACATTTCCTACAGAACTCAAATTCAAGAGCACCGATTTTGCTGAGGAAGTATACACTAGAGTTGTCGTAAGTATCCTGCTTGCGAGACTTGGTGTACTATGTTTGGTCACCTGTAGACACATTCATTTCTTGGGGCAAATTTTAAGTGTAAAACACAGGCAGTTAAGGCTAGAATGGACAACTGAGATTTTCTCAGTCTTTCACAGCCCAGTGAGTTTGTGACCACCTCACTGCACAGCTTGTCACTAGCACAGAGAGGACTTAAATTCGAATTCCCAAACCCCCAATCTGGTGGGTTCTCATGACTCTCTGTCTTTTATTTTTTGTGTTTTACTTTACTAATTTGGGTTTAATACATATGTGTGTTCTCTTACTCCTGTTAGTCCACAATACTGTTCTGGGGGCCATAAGGAATAGCTGCACAACCTTTGGAAAGTTCTGCAACTCATCTTCCCCATCTGTAAAAAAAAATAGAGATAATGATCATGACTATTTCACAGGATTGTTACAATAGTTAAGCAAGTTAATATTTGTAACGTTCTTAAAATAGTGCCTGACATATGGTAAGCACCCCATGTGTTTGCATTAAAAAATAACCAAGGAAATGTAAAATAAAAAATTTAAATTACAATCATAAGGATGTCATGCTATTTTTGTAGCTTCACAAGGAGGGAAAATAGGATGTTTCCATTACAGAGCATATGGGGATGTAATGAGCATTGTCACCACTAGAGGGAACTATGAGGCTAGTTCAGTCATTTAACTGTGGCTGTAGTGTGTGCCAACCCTATGTTGAAGGCTCTGCAAATGTCCTTCATTTCACTCCCTCAGAAAATCATTTCCGGTCTTTCTACACCAACCCTATGCCCAATCCATTTAGCAACCAGAAACAGCTTCTGCAATTGAGAATTAAAGTTGCAAATACCTTCTCTGACCACTACCTCTTATCATTCAGGACACTTAGTCTGAATATTCCTGCATTTTTGTTGGACCTATTGATGAATTTTCTCCTAAAGGGATGGCTATGTGCTGATGACACTATTATAAGCCACATTTTGCGATCAGTTATCCTGCTAGTTCCCTGGTCTTACATCACTCAAGCCTTAAAGAATAAAAGCAAGTGCTATCATTTAGACACTTGCCTCACTGAATTATACATTCAGTGTAATTGTGGGTCTTACATATTTAGCGTCTGTCTGCATGACCCTGGAAAACTGAGAAGGACTAAAGCTGTGTATGGAGTTCCCGGTGCATTGTGTTAATGAATTGTGTTAACCACACCAAAAATTTTTATTTTCAAAATATATTAATACCTTGCATTATTCTAAAACTGGTTTGAAATATCTTAAAGTTGCATAGTACCCAACAGAAGAAAACAAGTCACAAAATCATGGCAAAGGAAAAAAGAGAGGAGAAAAAATAAAATAAAATTAGACGGTAAATATATGCCATGGTTTTTTGTCACAAAGTTGGCTTAAGTGTCTAGCAGCTGACCCACAGAGGGAAATCAGGTTTGAATTCTACACTGTCTGTGTGATTTAAAAAGATGTGTTCAGGGAAATAAAGCATATCTATTTTTCATACCGAAATTTAAGAAAATTATACCCCATATTCCAATATACTTACATGCTATGTTGTCAAAATATATATATCGTCAAGTTGCTATAGTATCAAAAAGTCCAGATACTCCAGTCTTTTATGTTTAGAGAGTATCTAGAACTACGTGTCCTTCAGGCCATACTCCATAAGTTTTATTTCTTAAGTCAGGGATTAGAGTAAGAATTTGATGTCAGTCTGAAATTGAGAGCAGGCTGACAGTGACCAGAGGGGAGAGGGGAGGGAATTTCAGGGGAGAAGGGTGAAGGGTTTGTAGGAACAATTATAAAGGACAGATGGACAATAACAGGGGGGGTGGAAACGGGAGGGAGGTGGGGAGGGCTGGGGATTGGGCTGGGTGGGGGGAAAGGCACAAAACTGTACTTGAACAACAATAAAATTAAAATAAAAAAATTTTTTTTAAAGAATTTGATGTCAGTGAGTACAAAGTAGGTGTTCTTTGCAACAAGCATTTGCAGTTCCTGCAGCCAATGTTTCTGATTATGAGCAGGACCACACACTGTAAGAACTGCATGAGCCAAGGGCGTGGTTGACAGCTGTGTACAAATTGAGATTTGTTAACTAGAACGTGTCCTCAGGCTGAAGACTGCACCTGGCCATGCACAGGGGTGCTATGCTAAGGCAGTACCCATGAATAGAATCAAGACATTTTTGTTTTTTATTTTCTCCCTCAGAAAACAGTTCTAGATCTATATTTCAACAAACAGGCAATCAAGACCACAGAGTTTTACACCCTAGATTTTGACATCTGTGGGTAGTATTTCCATGGTCCTCATTGCTAAATAGCTGAAATTTTCCATTTTGATTTCATCTTCAAGCCCAGAATTTAGAAAGGTATTTAAATTTTTGAGAATTTAGAAAATGTCTAATTATACTTCTGTTTGAATTTGGAGTTTATTTTACTCTGGTTAGTGAACGTAATTTTTATGATTATTTTTCTTGGCAATTAATTCACTGTTATTTTATGACACAACTAAAGGTCAATTTTTATGGTTATCTGCACATGACACTTTTTACATCTCTATTAGACTCAGTCATTAAAAAGTATTAAGCAAGTCTTCTATCATTTTTTCTCTATATTCTCTCGTATAATGAGTCAAGAATCTTACACACCTTTCCCTTCTCAGGTTATAACCCCCCTCACCAAGTCCTGTGATATATCTTCTGAGATTTTAGTTTCAGTTTATTATGTACTATCTTCACTTAATTTAACATAAATAAGTTTTAATGTTTAAATTTAATATTTTATAATTCATTTTATTTAATTACAGTTTATTATTTTCAACACCTGCACTTACTTTAACAATGAGTTTTTACTTTTTAAATATATTTTATTGATTATGTTATTAAAATTGTCCTAATTTTTCTCCCTTTTCCCCCTCCACCTGGTACCCCCCATTCCCTCCAGGAACTCCCCCCACCTTAGTTCATGTCCATGGGTCAGGCATATAAATTCTTTAGCTTCCCCATTTCTTATACTGTTCTTGACCTCCCCCTGCCCATTCTGTAACTACAATTTGCACTTCTTATTCCCTGCACCTTTTCCCTCATTCCCTCCTTTCCCTTTCCCAACTGATAACCCCCCAAATGATCTTTGTATCTATGATTCTGTTTTTATTCTTTTTGTTTGCTTAGTTTGTTTTTTATATTTAATTGTTGATAGGTGTGAATTTATTGCCATTTTAATGTTCATAGTTTTGATCTTCTTTTTCTTAAATAAGTCCCTTTAACATTTCATGTAATAATGGCTTGGTGATGATGAACTCCTTTAGTTTTACCTTGACTGGGAAGCACTTTATCTGCCCTTCCATTCTAAATGATAGCTTTGCTGGATAGAGTAATCTTAAATGTAGGTACTTGCTTTTCATCACTTTGAATACTTCTTGCCTGTCTCTTCTAGCCTGCAAAGTTTCTTTTGAGAAATCAGCTGATAATCTTATGGGAACTCCTTTGTAGTTAATTGTCTGCTTTTCTCTTGCTGCTTTTAAGATTCTCTCTTTATTTTTAACCTTTGGCATTTTAATTATAAAGTGGCTTGGTATGGTCCTCTTTGTGCCCATCTTGTCTGGGGCTCTCTGTGCTTCCTGGACTTGTATGTCTATTTCCTTTCACAATTTAGGGAAGTTTTCTTTCATTATTTTTTCAAATAAGTTTTCAATTTCTTGTTATTTCTCTTCTCCTTCTAGCACCCCTGTGATTCAAATGTTGGTATGTTTGAAGTTGTCCCAGGGGCTCCTTAGCCTATCCTTGTTTTTTTTTTTTTTTTTGGACTCTTTTTTCTTCTTGCTGCTCTGATTGAATATTTTTTCTTCCTTATGTTCCAAATCATTGACCTAATTCTTGGGTCCATCCACTCCACTGTTGGTTTCTTGTAAATTTTTCTTTAGTTCATTTATTGTAAACTTCATTTCTTCCTGGGTCCTTTTTTTAATGTTGTTGAATACCTAATGAGTTCCTTGAGCATCCTGATAACCAGTGTTTTGAACTCTGCATCTGATAGATTGCTTATCTCCTTATTGTTCAGTTCTTTCCTTTGTCTGCTCATTTGGGCAGCCTCCCTGTGTTTGTTTCTATGTATCAGGTAGAGCGGCTTTGACTTCCTGTCTTCGTAGCATGGCCTATTGTAGAAGAACACACCAGTAAGTTAAATGGGACAGAGCCTTAGGTAATTGCCAGTGAGGGGCAACCTGTATGAGCCAGGATGATCGAGTCTCTGATACTGTGTCCTTACTCTGTGCTCTGTGTGTGGGGGAGGGCTCAGAAAGGGGACAATGCTGCTGCCTGGCCTCTGGAGTTTTGTCTAGGAGGAAGCTGTCCCTTGGCACTTGCCCTGATGCCAGACACTTCAGATTCTCCCTGTATGCCACTGGTGTTCTTCCAGCTACTGCCCCAGTGCTGGAGCCCTGAGTAAGTGAGTCTGTGTAAGTCCTAAGTCATTGAAGGCCCTTTAAGAGGAGACTCCAGAGAATCCTGCAGTTTCTTCAGCTGCCTCAACCACCACTGGTTTTTATAGCCCAAAGCTTTGGCGACTTATCTTCCTGGCACTGGAACCTGGGCTGGGTGGTCTGGTGTGGGGCTGGGATCCTTCACCCCTGATGTATTCTTCCAATTTTTACCCACCATTTGTGGGGGTGGGACTGCCCATTCTGCCTCTTTACATCTCCATGTGTCTCCATGCATCTTGGCATCTCCACCCCTCCTACCCATCTGGATGAATGTGACTTCTTTAATTTCTTGGTTGTCAGATTTCCATACTATTTAATTTTCTGACGATTCTGGGCGATAGTTGTTTTGTATTTTAGTTGTAATTTTTGCTGTGGTTGCGTGAGGAGGTGAGCTGTGTTTACCTATGCCTCCATCTTGACCAGAAGTCTCCTCCGAGTTTTACTTTTTCTTAAGATATTTGGATCCCCTTTCTTTTAGATTCATTCTTTATTTTCTTGGAATATAGCTCTGATAATTCTTTTTCAGTAAAGTGAGTGATAAATATTTCAAATACTTGAATTATCAAAAATGGTTTTACTTTATTCTGACTCTTAAATAGTGTGCTTCCATCATAGAGAGAATTCTATTTGAAATGATTTGCCCATCAGCATCCAATGTGCTGATGTCAATCTGATTCTCATTGCATTCTGGCTAATTTGCTGGCCTTCAGGATATTCTGATATTTCACTTACAGATTTTTTTCAGTTCATTATCTTTAATATGTAGTTCATTCATTGTGAGAACTCCTGTCTATCTTCCAATTAGGGAATGTCTTTTTCTCTCTGAATATATTCTTCCTTTCAATCTTCTTTTTTTTTTTTTTGGTAACTCCTGTCAGGAAAATGTTGAAACTTTTGTATATACTTTTGTACCTCATTATTTTTTTCTTTTAAAAATAACCTCATTGAGATATAATTTACATATCACAAACTCATTAATTTTAAGGTTCAATGTGCAACCATCACCACAATCCAGTTTTAGAAGATTTTTATTAGTCCAAAAAAGTTTCTTTATGCCCTATTGCATCATTCTTCAAGAACGCAATAGGCCAATTTTGCAAGTCATTTATTCACTCTACTGTTATAATAGCCTGTCCTCCTTCAAGGACATCATGTCCTATTCTATTTATCTAAGAATATTAATTTTAGTTTATTTATGGCTCTTGTTGCTTAGTCATTCAGCTTCCTCAGGTGTTCATTCAATACATATTTACTGAGTACCCAGGCTGCAGACACTTTAGGAGTTGCTGGAGATTGAATTTGATGTTTCTGTCATGATATCAGCTTTCCTCCTGGACTTGTGATTCTCATAGACAGCCCATCCTTGTGTGTAGCTGGCAGGTTCTAATCATCCTCTATTGGCAGCCAGATGCATTTTATTTCATGTGCAAAGTGTCTTCAAATTTGAAAAGATTGACAAAAAATTCCAGCTTTTCAAATTCTCTTGTCCTTTGGGATTGACTGACATCACTGGGCTCTCATTTGCTTTTTTCAGCAATTAGCTGATGCAGAGTAGAGACTGCTGTCTGATATATGGGGCATGCTCTTCCCTGTTATTTAAGTTCAAAGTGTTTTTCCCCTGAGGGATTCTCTTTTAATTTATCCTACAACCCTTCTATTGACTTCCAAATTTCACTTATAAAATTTTTGCTTTTGTAAAACTCTTGTTCTTTGATTCTCATAGCATTCCGTTCTTGTCTTGTGGATGCTATAATTTTTTTCAGAATGTTAATCATATTGTTTTAATCACATTGCACTTCATTCTGATCTTGTTTCTTCCAATATTTCTTCCACAGTTTTTCCTTCTGCTCCTCCTTTCCACAGCAGCTCTCCTTCAGTGTCTGTTGAAGCTTGAGCATATGATCATACTTAAGTTTGATGCCCTAAGGTGTCAATTGGAAGATCTGGGTGGGAGTAGTTCTTGTTTAGTAGTGAACTTCAGTGTAGAAGAAACAGTGAAGGTAGTGAGCAGCCTTGTGGGGCCCCTCTTGTCATTGTGAGGATGTCTTTCTTATAGAGTTACTTGTCTTGTCCGTCCTTCAGTCCTGCCAGGAGTGGTGGGTGTAATACACGTGGCAATCTGGGCAAGCTGACTGAGGGACTCTTGAGATGAGCCAGATTTGCCCGTAAGCCTCTTCTTTTCAGCCTGTGTCCCATCTTGTCCTTTGGGTCTTTTATCCTCTAAATACTACCCAATTTCTACAAAGAGTACATGTTTCTTGCACAGATTAGGCGTGGTTGGCTGACTTCAACAGGGAGGAGAAGGGTCCTGCCAGGGCTCCATCATTTGTAGACAGACTTGGAGCCAATTCCCTGTTAACAGCCACATACTTCTGTGTCTCTCTCTTCCTAAGTGGCATTCAGGTTCTCATCCCTATTCTTTGTCTTCCAAGGGGATGTTGAAATGTTTCTTCTGTTCATGTCTCTTCTTATGTTCTTGTTGAGTAATAAATCTTGTACTCTTTTACTGCCATTTTAGTGGAAATTTGCTCAGGAAGAGCCATAGATACATGTGACCAATCTGTCAGGTTGAACTAGAAGTCTGGCTGAATTCTTTTATGCCGTAATAGATAGAAAAATCTCACTTATTCACTCCTATATGCAATAAATTTTGCATATGCTAACACAAACCTAAAAGATAAGGAATTAATTAGCATCACATTTTATGAATTCTGCAAAACAGAACTGTGTGAATCTAGGAAATCAAAAGTAGCAACTTCTCCTCCAGCTCACACTTTTGGAATGTCAGTACTTTTGCCATTTACCTGAACTGTGTTTCATATTGAGATGACATACCTTTAAATAAAAACATTTTCAAATTAAAAACTAGAATTCTATTTTCATCTGTACATGCCACGTGACTTTCTTGGCACATGTGACTTATGGTTTTGGTGATTTATTTTTAGAGGAGAACACTGAAGAATGGAACAACCACAGCTTGTTACTTTGCAACCATTTACACCGACTCATCTCTGCTCCTTGCGGAAATTACAGGTGAGGAGGTGAAAGCCTGATTTAGGGGCCCATCCAACAAAGGCAGCCAGACCGTCTCTGGCAGCGAGTTATGCTTGTGGGCAGTCTCAGCTTTTAACTGCTGGAATTTGAGCATTGCCTCTCTTGCAAGTAATTAGGTGTCTGTGTATTACTGTGGCCCCTGAATGTTTTTTATTATTTAAGTAATTTGATTAGTTACTTATGATTTTTGGTTCCAGAATGATGTGCATTAATTTAGGGCTTTTTGGAGTGGGTTTATTAATTCTAGTGATGGCAACACTGTGTTACAGTCAACAGACATATCTTGGCTGTTGGTTACGCTCAGGGCGCCGTGCAAATTTCTGGGAACAAAATGAAACAGCATCGTCTCTGCCCTTGAGCTGCCAGATAGGATTAATTGATTCATAACTACACACATTGATGAGCAACTTTAGGAACAGCTGCAGTGCTCTTACTAAGATGCCTGGCACCATGCAAGGCACTCCACATGGATCATGTCAGCTAAGTTGCAAACAGCCTTCGGAGGCAGTTATTACATCCTCGTGTTTCAAATGGATGAACTGATGCTCGGAGAGGTTACGAAACATGCCCAAGTCACACAGCTAGTTAGCAGAGCTGGGGCTTGATTTAGGTTGATGATTCTGAAACTTGTGTCCAACGCAGTGCCTAGCATATAGCAGGTGCTCAGTAAATGCAGTTGGCTGATATGCTGACTAAGGTCGTTGATGCCAAAGGCCTGGAGGATGATGCTGAAAATAACTATTGCTGTTTTGGGAGGAGACACAGAGGAACCCCAAACTGGAACATCTAGGAAGACTTCCTGGAAGGGAAGAGATTTTAAAACTTGGCTTTGAAGGAAAGATAAAATGGAGAAAGAGGAAAATGTCCTCCAGACAGGGGAAGTGAGATGAACGACGGCATGGAGACAGGAGTGTCTGTAGTGGACACTGGAAGCAGGGAACAGAGTGGCTGAAGTGGGAGGCAGGATTCATTGCACAGGGGTGGGGTGGGAGAGTAAGTAGGCTGGGTGGGTAGAATGTGCAGACTGTAGAAAGATTTGAATATACATCAAAAACTCAGATGGTTTTGAGCCAAATGAAGTATGTGATGAAGGTGGTATTTTAAGAAGAAGTAATCTAATGGCTAGTTATTAAAATGAATTACAGGGAAAGAGAGGCAGAAAGACTTCTGTAAGAGTCTTAGAAGTGGAGACATTGTAAAAAGAATTAACAATGCCCAAAGTACACTGAACTTCTAACTGAAACAGAATTCCTCGAGAACCTCTAAAGACACCTAGGTTCTTTAGTGTTGAGAGCTGCTAGTAGGACTAAATATAATTTTTGTTACAGATAATAATATTGGCACAGCTACAGTTAAGAATAGTGGCAATGTCTTTTCTAAGCATATGTCAGATACTTTATGCACACTGTAGGGTGTGTTCCTTCTAACCCTGCACGTAGCACAGCACACTGGACACATAGATATTTAGACCTTAAATAAATAATATCCACCATCCTGGAAGTAATCAGAGGAAGAAGGAGTCAAGTCCAACCAAGTCTGTCAAACTCCAGTGCCCTTTCTCTTATCCCTAGACCATGCTGCTTTTTCTGTAAAATGGAAGAAAAGTCTAGAGAGGGACTCAATCCATGGGACAGTGGTAGGGTGGGAAACGGGAGGGAAATTGAGAATCATGGACAAAAGAGAAGGAATAAAGAAGAAAAAGGTGGAGACGTGTCAAGGTTGAATACAGTGTTTCACCAGGGCCTGAGGCCGTCCCCTCTTCATGTGATAATATGGGAACAAGGGTAGTTATGACTTGAGTAAAAATATAGACAACCTGTGTAAGCAAAGGGAAAAGCTGAATAATAAGTACAAAACACCCAATCATTACCTGACCAGCCTGGAAGTGGGGGTCGGGGAGGCGGTGGTTGAAGCGATAGATGCTACTTACAGATCTTAGTGGGGTTTTGTTGTTGTTGTTATTCTCAATGAATCATCTTTAACATTCTCACCTATGTTTTCATAATGATTTTAAGTTTTTAGAAGTCTCACAAGAGGTACTGTATGGGAAAGACACATGACTTTAGATTCTCTTTGTGTGCCTCAGATAAATTTGGGCAGCGGGCATTTGTGGGCAAAGTCAGCATGGACAAGAATGACAGTTTCCCAGAATATAAGGAAACCACCGAGGAATCAATCACGGAAACAGAGAGGTATGTTTGTCTTCATTTGTGTGGAAGGCATCCCCTCAGCGGCACTGATGGAGCTGGAGACAGGGAGGAAACCTCTGAACCAGGCGGAATGTGCACACATGTTGCAGTGTGGGTTTGCCCACCTTTATGAAATTCAGCGGGTCCTGTAAAAAAGTTGCATGCCAATACTATTTTTGTGTACTAAATTATAGTTTAAAGCTTCTGGGAACTTGTTATAGGAGTCCTAGGGTAAGCCCCTATGTAAACGGAGGGATTCTCTTTTGAAGTAAATGATTTACCCTCTCCTTTGTTATAGATCTAGTCTTCTCCTGTATATTGGACTTGCTTTAAGTGTGTGTGTGGCCTACTCATTAAATTAAAGTTGACCCTCGAACAACACGGATTTGAACTTTTTATCTTATGCTGGGATATTCTACTGATCCTATGGGTACTTTTTCTACATTTTTTAATGGCTTTTCCATAGTGCCTTAAGGATTGGACAAGGAATTGTGTTGTGTGACACTCAACACCCAAGAGCTACGCATACAAGAAATTTCTTTAGATTTAAATCTTCTCCAAGTCCAAACATATCCCGATGCAAATTTTAGAAGTCCTGCTTTTCTTTATTCTCCAGGCTTCCTTCACCTGAGTGTGTCCTCTGAATGGGAGGCCGAGGGGATGCCACCCAATCCCAGGGAAAAAGAAGCAACACCTTCCCCTTAGCATTGGTCATCAGCTAAACTTTTCTATGAATTTGTGGTCATAGTAAACCTTAATTCATATTTTATACTGAAACAAAGGCACACTGAAGGCAGGAAGCTCTAACTAGCAAACATTCCCAGCCAGGGCAGCATTAGCCATTTCGTAGGCCATGCAGATACCACCACCTCTGCAGCTGTAATTGGTAAGATTGCCACCCCCATCACCACGCGTTTTGCACAACCAGCTCTGACCTTTTTCTTCTGCCTTACTCCAAATCCAGGTGGAGTAGGACACTGCCTTGGTAATAAAGGATGATACTGTGTGAGCAAGTAGCTTCCACTTCAGGGAAATCAGGAACAGAGAGCCCCATGGCTTCTAAATGCTGCCAGGTACACAGGACTCCAGGACTTTAATATCCCCGGAGCATCCCATGTCGCAATATTCTCCCAAGCCGAGCTCAGGCTGGTAGAATGTCCTGAGTGCTGTGGGAACCCTTGTGAACAGCCCAGCTGATGTTAGATGACAAAATTGTGCTTCCCTGTGATTTTGCACTCCATCTCTGCAAGTGAGAAAGCAGAGTAATTACTACTTGTTAATCATTAATTAGTGGCGGTGAAACATGTGCAGTGTTGGAAATGTTTGTATGGGATACAGGACATGGAAAGATCATGTTTTCATGCTTAAAAAAATTTTTTTTGAAAATGCCTAAATTTTTAACTTCCCGTTTGTTGTGTTCTTTCAGATTTGTGTCAGAAATGCTCCAAAAGAACGTAAGTAAACTTATTTGCAGTTTGTTTTTGGATTGCCTTTGTCTAGCTATAAGATTTGTTATGAAGTTGCTTGGCAGAGAGTAATCTGTGTATGTTTAGTTTATCCTGTGGACGCAGAAGTATTTTCCTAGAACTTCACATCATTTTCACAGTGGACCTGTCAACTCAGCTCAGTGAGATTGGGCACTTTTTGCTTTCTTGGTGGTTTTCTCTCTTTCCTCCGGGATGTTCTAATTCCATAGGACTGGTCTCTGCGGAGGTAGGGGACGGCTGCACGGCTGTGGACAGATTGAGGGCAACTGGAAATTGAGGCATGGTGTTTGTTGGCTATGTTAATGTTGGTTTTGGCCTGCTGTAGCCCCTGATGTGGTCTGATACACAGGTGGTGTCCAGCCCTGATGCCCCGGCCACAGGCTACCTTGGTCCACATATATATGTGTGGCATGTCACATGCCTGCAGGCCCTCAGCCAGGCACCTCCCTTTGCAGGCCTTGCGGCTGTTGAGCCTATGGAGGCAGAGCTGTTTCCTGCCCCATCCCCAGCAGGCTGGTTCATGGTTCCACAGTGCAGACTCTTCGATTGGCAAGCCAGATCCTTCCCTTACCATTGTTTGAAGTCTGATTGGAAACCACAGGGAACCTCAGAATGTCTTCCAGTCTAATCTTGGAGACTTAGGTGGAGCTTGGTGGATCCTTATTCTCACCATCCCTGTATGAGGTCTTCTTTCCTGCTCGGACCCTCACCTCAGGTGACATCAGAGCCAGTTCTGCAACTGAACAGCCCTAAGGGTGCCGTGGCCAGCACACCTCCCCAGGATGCAGAAAGGGGAATAGGCCACCTCCTCACCTGTGGTCTCCACCGCCCCCTCTCCTTTAAAAGTTCTCCTTCTGCCTCTCTGTTCTCTTCCTAAAAGCCACCAGAGTAGGTCTCAACTGAGCCTTCCTGTGGATGTGGAGTAGGGGGTGGCTATCATTTGGGACAAGATCTTCTTCCATTGGACTCGGTGCTACAGAATATACTCTCCTGTGTCCTTAACCATGAGTTGTTTCCATGAGACCCGGTACTTCCACCCAGTCTTAGAAAGGAGGACTGTTCCCAAATATCAAGACATAAAATCACCTTGATGTACGATATGCTACACATTCATGATACCCATAGTTTCCTTATCAACTGTTTTTGATTATTTCCAGTATCCTAGGGTGAAGCCTATAGTGACACCACGTTTTGCCCTGTCCTGCTCTGAGAGGTTGATGAGCGAACTTGGAAAAATCGCAAAGACCCACGATTTGCACATTCAGGTGGGTATTTTTCTCCTGTTCATGCCTCTGTCGAGAGCTCATCTTTCCCCATTCTCTTTTTCTGTTTGTATTTTGCAGTCTGTGATATTTGAATGTTTGATTCAATCCCACACAGTTGAAGGGGAGAAAAAAGTTTTCCACAGCCTTCCTAGGGTACTTGTCTGGGTCTGAAAACTAAATTAACAAAGATAGATTCACAGGAGAAAAGCAGGCAAACATATTTAATGCAAGTTTTACATGATGGAGCCTTCACAGGAAATGAAAACCCAGAGAAACAGTAGACCTGAGTAGTTTGCTAGGCTATGATGAAGAGTGTGTGGTCAGGCAGGAATGTGATAGGTTAAGGGGTAGGAGGTATGTGCTGGAAACTTAGCAAGGCCTGTTTGTTCAGATTCTTCTTGGCTCCCCTTGTCTTCAGAGATAAAGATGCTCCTGTCCTCTGGGTGTGAGGCATCTCTCACCTGTGGCTGTTACAACCTGTTTCAGGGAAGGAAGGGTGGGGGTGGGGACCACCAGAGTAACCTTCCTGCCTCTACCAGTCTCAAACCCCTTCAGCTTAATAAGGCATTTTTCAACATGCCGAGACGCCATATTTGGGGGTATATGCCCTGAACCCCATCCACACACAACAAAAGCAAGTACATTCTTGCTGGAGATGTGTGTCTGTACGAGTGTGTATGTGTATTTATGCAAATTTATCAAAATGACACAAAGCAGCTGGTTGTCCTTGCCTCTCACCCAATGCCTATGCATTTCTTCAGTGGTCTGGGCTTTCCTCAAGTTCATCACACAGGGGGAACACTGTTTTTGGAACATTGCTGTTTTTTTCTTAAAATTTATTTGGCTATGCATATTCTACCTCGTGGAGAGAGGGAAATGGCATTGCTATTCTTGGGAGTGGTAACTTGCTCATGAGTTTTTTCCCATAATATCTGTTCACCGCCAGACGTGTAGGTGTGTTACACTTAAGTGCTGTGACTCAAAAACACATGATGCGCTCTCAGGTTCCGCGGTGCCCGGAGAAAGACTGGTGCGGGAGCTGAGACTCGCTCGCTCTGCTAGCATGTGGATTTTTATGGGCTCTTTCTGGATGACTGCAGGGTTGTCTAGCTTAGTTATTTTTGAATTGTTTTCTCCAGAACTCATTCCGGATGCCAAAAAATGGGACAGAGTAGAGACAGGGTTCCAGAGTTCCAACCCTGCTTCATCCTGAGAGGCGACTTGTTTATGCCTTTTACATAGTGGATCTCTATGAATTTTTAGCAGAATAACATCCAAAGCTAAAAGAATTTGGAAAATTGCTCATCTACCCCAACTCATTTATTTGAGAGATGAGGAAATGGACACCCAAAGAAAAGAACTGACTCACGCTAAAACACATAACTAGGGTCAGAACTTTGGCTAAAATTCAGCTCTCTTTATTCAAATTCCACTGAACTCTTTTCCTAAATGGCCAACATCAGAAGAGGTAGGTGGGCAAAAAGCTAGGCTCTTAATTCTCTCCAAAGAATACTTTTTATTTTTGTGTGTTCTTGCTATAGTTTGGAATTTGAAAACACTTTGTTGGAAGAATATTATACGGGTTAGAACATTACATGTTTGTATAATTACATATTCATAGTTTCTTCATCATATGATTATTTAAAATAAAACACACATACGGTCTTCATTGTGTTTCTATGTGGTGCCTCACATAGGCAAGTAGAAACCATCCATCCTATTTGGGGGTAGGAAGTATAACTTCTAATGGCATTTTATATTAAAAAATTGAAAATATTATTTCTTTTCTTACAGAGCCATATAAGTGAAAATCCTGATGAAGTTAAAGCTGTGGAAAACTTATACCCCAGTTATAAAAACTATACAGATGTGTATGATAAAAACAATCTTCTGACAAGTAAGGTAAGTTGCACATCACGACATAACCTGTGTCAGATAGGGCATGTGTATCTAAGTTTTAAAGTCCCAGCAGTGCTCCTCAGACTTCCAGGACACGTGTGTGTTTCCCAGACTGGAGGGAAGCTCAGAGCATGTGTGTGTTTGTGTGTGTGTGCATAGTTTAAAACGGGCAGAGCTTTCACCCCAGTAAATGAATGTAAAGGCTTCCCTGAGGGTGGGAACATCATTTGGTCCAAGGACGTTCGTCAGTGTTTATTAAAATGTAAATGTACAGTCCTTTGAGTTAGCAGATCATGTCTAAGGACCCATTCTGTAGGGACTGTGCATGGGGATGTTTATTACATACGAAAGTTAAAAATGGCTCTCATTGGGGATTGTTTAGATTATAGGGCATACATGATTAGAATTTTATCCAACATTCACAAAGAATGAGGCAGACAGGCTCACCAGGTTATTTGAGGTATGTGCATGCAGGTGTGGGTACAAGCTTACCTAGAAAAACGTGTCTCACAGATGCGTGTTAGATGTTAAAGGTGATTCTTCCTGAGGAAGAAAGCAGAAGGACCTTTTCCTTTTTATTTTTAAACACTCTGAGATTGCTTATATGAGCATGTATTGTTTTTATAATCAAACATTTTAAAGTAATTAAAATTAATATGAGTGAGGAGAGAGACCTTATTAGAACAATATGACCCTTGGCCTTGGTCTTCAATGAAATGTACAAACTGCAGGGAGACTTTAATTATGGCGGCCAATAAATTCTCAGGGACTTTGTGAGTGGAAATGTGAATATGACTAATTTGAAAGGTTAATATTCATCATAAATCTTATAAATGCTACACCTTAATCTTCATTCTCCATTACATATATTTGCATATGATTACTAAATTAACCTTCTATTTGCATGAAAATTTGATTTGCACGGAGATTAGGAAAATTGTATTTTAATAATAATTCTGTGGCCATTGAGCCATGCCTCCCAAAGGAGAATGCTATTCAGGTAGAAGTTCTGTACTGAGGGAAGAAGAATTCTGAAAGAGGGAAGTCTTATTCAGGAAAACCTGCAAATATTACCGAGACTAAAAATTAAGAGAAGTCTCTTACGTGTGCAGTGCCTGCCTTCTGGGATCAGTGTTGGTTTCTGAATTTATGCTTATAAGGTATTCCATTTCCTAATTTTTATGCAAATGTAAATATAGGTGATGAAATATCTAAGGTGTGTTTGGTTATGTGTCGTGACCATGGGCGCCTGTATCTAACTAGGGCAGAAATAAAGAACAGCTCTTCCCAGGCTCAATCCTGCAGCTTCCATGTACTGAGAAAAGACAGCTTACTTCTAGCAAGTTCGATTAAAATTGGAATAAGTACAGTCCCCCCAGATGCCCACTAGATTTAGAAAAGAAATTGACTTGGTTGTTTTCTAAAGTAGAGATGAAGGAGTCATAATATCTTCAGACTGGAGGGATGTCCTATGCTGCAGATGACCTGGATCAACCCTTCTTATTTTATAAATTTAAAAAGTAAAAAAGATAAAATCTATAAATTGGTGGACACTTCTTGAATCCAATGTGTTCACAGGCTTTTTCTGAGATGTGACTTGTACTGAGTGATTTTATACAGACAGGTGATGATGTTCTGGTGACCGTGCTAGCAGACGTCTCCGTGTACGTGCTGACAGACACAGGCGTCACAGCTTCTCTCTGTACCTAGAGCATGTTGTTGCGAGTGAGGACTAACATAAGCATTTGTAAGCGGTAAACTCCACCTAGGACACTGCTCTCTCCAGACAGTGATGGCACACGGCTGCTACCTTTCCGCAGAAGAATTGGATGTATTCAAGGAAAGAGGAGCATCGATCTCATCTTGTCCCAATTCTAACATATCGTAAGTAGGCAATTATTGATTGATAGATTATGAATGTTTGGGTTGCGAGATAGCAGCCTTTGTTTTCTCTGTCAGTCCTCTAGTACCTCTCTTCTATAGTTATGTTTGATTGGGACAGGGACTAGACAGACACCTACCTTTGCTGCAGTGGGGAGAAAGGGTACATAACAGGACTTTCTTTTTTTTGCAGAGTATGCATTTGAAGAGCACCACATCTCTTAAAATTTCCAAGTTTACACAAAACAGGACATTGGAATAACACCAGAAAGAGTTCAAAACCAATAACATTCAGAACTTTCAGCCGAAGACTGAAAGGGCACATATGCCAGCCAGCTGTTCGGGGAGAGGGTGCTGACTTCCCATTACTCTGTGCTGCGCAGGCTGCTAGAAACAGACTAGTAGAAATGATGCAGTGCTGCCGGGAGCCGACATGCTACATACAGTATATGTCGCCTGCTGGATCTGGCAGGATGCCAGTTCAGATAAAAGGGACCTTGCCCTATTATAGTTCACCAGAATGCAAAAGCTTTATGTATAACTTTACGTTTTGGAAGGTTATATATCCACAAGTGGATCTGATGAAAGTTATGGCCTTTATCTTTAGGAAAAAACCCAGAGATAGAAACATGCTGGAGCTAATTTCAAGGAATTCATAGACCCCATGATGCTGTTCCATGGGTGCTAGGTCAAGAATCCATGCTCTGGAGTCAGAAGCAGAGAGGAGCTCTCATTTCTGGTGTTAGTCATCCCAGAACAGAGCTGCTTCCTCTTACAGGCAGGGTAGGGTGGAGCATTCATATATTCATTCAACATATTGATTTAGCTTCCGCTAGATTTTAGTTTTTCAAGGATTACTTTGTGTTTTCTTATTTTGAGTTCTTGCAGAAACAGACCACGAAACAAGGGTTCACATACAAGTAGTTTATTGGGGAGGTGAGCCCAGGAAGCACCTTTAGTGGGGTAAGACAGAGAAGGACAAGAAGTCAGTAAAGAGTGCATCATTAACCAACTTACCAGGATGGGCTCCTGGAGTTTAGCCCTTCTGGAAAACTCAGGGGGTCAGTGTACAAAGCAGACCTCCAAGTCATCCTGCGCAAGGGGTGTGGGACCTGGGGTAGTTATACCCACACATTCATCAGTTATTATTGGGCAACTGCTGGGTGGGGCAAAGAGGCATTGATTCCTTCGGGCTCCTGACCTCCCCCAAACCAGGGAAGAGCAGGTTCTAGCAGCAGAAGTGAGCCCTTGGCAGAGAGTTGGAGATGCTGGCAGTTAGAAGTCCAGTGACTTTGTGAATGAAAAAGTTATATATCAGTGGCAGTGTGGCAAGGGCACAGGAGGCACAGTGATTTATTTCTGGAGTGTTTGGAGAGGTCCAGAGGCTTCCAGTTTTCTGACGGAGAGTGGTAACACATGGCAGGAACCCTGCCTCTGTTCAGCTTAGTGACCATAATTATGGTCTAGTGGCCAGGTAGGGGAAGGGATGTTACCCAACATCTAAATTAAAACAAGATCCAAATTAAGGTTTGAAGTTAAATTTCTTTATAGATACATTTTTGTTTAATAAGTCACTGCTATTCTTTCTTCAACAACTTTGAGAGATTTACTGCATGTATATTGGGGCTTTGAAAATTACGATTATGTGCATATTTGAGCAGACCACTTTGACCTTTGCATCTTTTCAAACTTCTAAGGGTCACTTTGGTTTTCCTTTATTTCCTTAGAGAGGCAGCATATCTATTAAGGTCAAGGTCACAAGGTCCAGAATTCAACTCAGGAACCATCTCTCCTAGCTGCTGCTGTCCTCAGCAGCCGCATGTGAACTGTCAGGCCCGGAATCACCAGCCTGCCCCCTGTTCCCCAGTTATACCCCCCTTATTTTATCTTGAAAGTTGCTGCTCATTCAGGGTAACAAATTACTCCAGATGCACAGGAAAGGCAATGCTTTATAATTTCTACTTCCTAACCGAGGAGGATGGGTTGGTTAAGAAAATATTAAAGACTGGTAAGACTTTTAGACTAATTGAAAGATTTAATTTCTTCATTTATCTTTCCTCACAAATGATCCCCTGCTTTCTGTTTTTGCTCTTGCCTCTTTGTACTGTCCTAAGATGAAGCTCAGTGCAAGAGTTCCAATTCCTTTATGATCTACTTTTACTGCAGAACGCGGATGGTCTGATTTGACGAACGTGTGTGGGTGTGTCCACATTAGAGAGGATGTGATGGAGAACACCGTTTTCAGTGACCTCACCATCACCGTTGCTAGCGTCCCTCTGTTGGAGCCACATAGGTCTCCTTGTTCTGACAGTCTCCTCTCTTTACAGGATCCGCAGCGGCCTTCTCAACGTGGTGGAAGTGCTGAAACGTGACGTGAAAATAGGGCTGGGTACAGGTTAGTAGTCCCCCGTTTGGAGCCACAGCAAAGTGGTTGATGAAGTGCATAACTTCCTAATGAGACTAATTTTCACATTAGAGTTCCATGCTTAAAAATTAGTTTTATTTTCTAATATTAATATCTTGAGCTAATAAAATAGCGAGGAAGACATTTTGATGGCACTAACCTTCTGAAAGCTATTATCTGTATTTACTATAAAGGGTACGTTCTTCTCAGGTGTTTCAGAGATTCTTTATAAAGAGTCCTTGATTTTTTTTCTCCTTTGTTTTGGCCTTCTGGCTAAGCTTTAATAGTGTGGATTTGTATGGTGTTAGTTTTCCATAAGGGTGCCACCCCACATACTGTCTCAAAAGAAAATGGTTTGACCTTGCTGTACATAGTAAGCACAAACTCAATCCATGCCAGCACTGAGAACTCTGAGCTACGTTAAGTGCTTGCTTTGCTAAGTTTAAGCAGTGTTCAATAAGGTGAGATTCCTTTCCCATGGGCAATCTGATGCTTGCTAGGCTGAAGGACATTCTCAGTGGCTGATAAAGTAATGGTGTCTTTTTTCCCATAGTACATTTTAATGATTTTTCCTGAGTGTGTGCAGTGCCACTCGCTTTTAAAATGTGTGTTAGACCCAAATGTCTAGGCATATCCACTGTGAACCTGCTTTTATTACTG
This sequence comes from Desmodus rotundus, assembly GCF_022682495.2. NCBI lineage: Eukaryota > Metazoa > Chordata > Mammalia > Chiroptera > Phyllostomidae > Desmodus > Desmodus rotundus. The sequence goes on along the minus strand of NC_071387.1, from coordinate 46,119,272 downwards.
TGTATGAAGGAACTAAATGTTTTTTAAAATGGGTGTGGATGCAAGGACTTACTTTCCATTCCTCCTGCATTTGTCCCCCTGAGCTTTAAGAGCATCGGGTACTTGTGTGTTGGCAGTGATGGTCGTCATCATGTACAGAGTAACTCAAGTCTCAGTTCACTTTATACTAAGCAACTCCTTGGTAAGATGCGCAGTAATTCAAAGAGGTGTATTAATATTTTAAAATAGGTATGCTAATTTAGAAGTTTCCCCCAGTTTTGCACGAACCAAAGAAATTGAGATTTTCTTAAAGTTCTAATTTAATATTTGAATTATTGAGATTGTGTAATACCTGGCTACAGCCACAGGTGCTAAGGCAGGAAACCAGCCATTTTACCTTAACAGAAAAGCTTTAATGGATAAGGAAAGAATGGCCAAGAGTTTTTATTACATACTCAATTAATGAAAAGTTTAGCAGACGTGCAAAATAAGGTAGGTATTGCTTTCAAATTTTCTGGGAGTTTCTTATGTCTATAATTTAAATTCATCACATGACTTTTAGTTCTTGATTTTGGGTTGTAGAGCAATGGCCTTAAACATTTAGGTAAAGCTTTAATTGTCATTTATTAAATGTAAGATATTGAACAAATTAATTTTCTAAGACTTCATTTTCTAATTTTTATAACACTTACAATTGTAACATATCTATCTTACAAGCTTGTTTTGAGGCCTAAATGAAAAAAGTTCTTGTGAAGTGGTTGGCACATGTTTGACATGTTGTACTGGTCAACAAAGGTTGGCTTCAAAGGCAAAGAGCAATGTTGGTGTAGTGACCAGATGTTTGATTAAATATGATATATTTGCTTATTAAGTTGGAGAATGCATTTTACATTATTTCTGCTGTGGTAGCTACTCTGTGCTCCACTATTTCCTAAACAGGACCTTTCTGTATGAACTTACCCTTCACTTGTAGACTATAGAAGACTGTTTAACCTGATATTATGGACAGAAAACAGTTTCAAGAGCAGTTCATTTATCATATCTATAACAAAGGTAGGCATATCTGGACTCGCTCAAGTATTAGAGAAAACCCGCGTGAAGCTTTACAGCCCACACTGCAAAACAAGAGAAAGCAATATCAAGAAGAATAAAAGGATGGACATATTTCTGAAAAAAATTTACTTCAAGATCCAGAAGAAAATGTCAGAAAATTACCACCATCCTTAGAGTACAAGAAGACAATGGCACTATAAAAAGACCACAAGTCGTGATGGAAAAGAACATTTTTTAAATGAAAGAAGAAAAAACAAAAGAATAAGAAGCATGTAGACTCTCATACACAACTGGAGGGGGAGGGGTAAATGTTCAACCTCTTTAGAGAACTCTTTGGCAGTTTCTTATGAAGTTAAATATTAATCTACATATGACCCAGTAATTCCATTTCGGGATTTACCCGAGAGACATGAACACTATGTTTGCAAAAAGGGTTGCACAAGAATGTTTATGCAAGCTGTACTCATGACAGCCCCTCCTTCCCACCTCTCTACTCCTCTTCAAAGCAAAACTTCTTCAGAGAGTGGAGCCCCTCACTGCTACCATTTTCTCGGCACTCTTCCATTCCTCCACTCGCTTCAGGTTGGCCTCTTGCCCCAGGCTCCATGGTAACGATCCTTGTCCTTTCTCCCTTGGGCCACTACCCCTGTGATCTGTTGCTGCCAACTCCAATGGACGTCACTCTGTACTTATTATGCTGGACTTCTGAGACACAGTTGACTACTCTCTCCTTTGTCCAAACATCCTTATATGGGATTCAGTGAAACCACACTGCTCTCGTTTCCCTTCTTCCTCTCTCTCCAGCCCTTCTTTACTTTCTCTGAAGGTCCTTTCTTCTCTCATTGGCCACTCAAGGCTCAGTCCTAGGCTCTCTCCTCTTTTGAATTTACACTTTCTTCTTAAGAGAATTCATTCACAACCATGGCTTCACATGATCAATGTATGCAGATGACTCTGATTTTTATATGTAACTCAGATTTCTCTTTGAATTCCAAACTTGTATTTTCAGTTTCTTAGTTTCTCCTTCCTCTTTGACCCCTCTTCATAGATCCTTCGCAGTTTATTATATCCCCAAACACATTTAAACCTGGTTCTTTTAAATGGCTTTCCTTCTCAGAGAATTCAGTTTCTCAAAGTGGAAACTTAGGCCTTATCTTTGAGACCTTCTTCTCTCTCACCTCTCCCCCATGTCTAAGCCAGTGTAATGTCCAGCCTCATGACTCCTTCATAGCTCCTGAATCTAGACTCTTTTTCCCTATCAGCCACCGCTCCCTAATGCAAGCTGTCATTGTTTCTGGCCCGAACTCTTGCACTAGCTTCCTAGTCCATCTCACATTCCTCCTGGGCCCTTCTAATCCAGTCTCCTCTTCTGAAAGGAATTGCAATGGAAATCTGACCACTTCACCCCCTCCTGCTTACCACCCTTCAGTGGGATTTTGAATAGGCAAACCTCATTCCAGGGCAACAAAAGCTCTGCATGGTTTGACACCCATCTACCTCTCAGCCTCATATCCTACCACTCTCACCTCCCTACCTGGGCTGTCTTTGAATTTCCTCCATGAATCACGCTCCCTTCCAGCAAAATACCCTTGTGCATCCTGTCCCTCTGCCTGTCATGCCCTTTATACCTCTCTTTACATGGCTGAGTTGTTCTCCTCATTTCCGTCTTAGTTTAAATGTCATTGCCTTGAAGAGGTCCTCTCTGGCCATCCCGCTGAATGGGCCTTCCACCTCCATCTTCTCTAACACTGACTGAACACACTGCCTGGTTAACATTTGTTAGTTTATATGTCTCTTTTCTTTCTTCTCTACTGTCTGGTTAGCTCATAGGGAGCCCATAAGATCTTTTTATGAATGCTTAAATAAATCAAGCACAAGACTGTCAATAAATGAATGAATGCATACGAAGTGAGCACATACATATAAAATCATTTTCTCCTATGTTTTCATTGCCCTCTGGCTCAAATTTCTACTCTTGTGTGGTTTGCTTAGAGTCCTCTTGTAAATAGTGTGTCTTTATGCTGATTTGGGTAAGCAAATGATGGTGCTGCTCTTTATCATGATGCTAGAGGCGTGGGTTTGAGGACAGGTTTTTGTGAGAAAATGCATCGTTTTTCTCCACCATTTCCCCCTGCAGTTTCTACACGTTAGTCCTCATTCCCCAGCATTTATGTTACTTAATTGGATTTTTCAGCAACTGTTAAAATAGGTGATGTTATTTCTATTTTCTGAGAAAATGGAGATTCACAGGTAGTAAGTAATTGACCAAAGGTCAACAAAGCAAAAAGTTCCAGATCTACAGTCTAAAACCAGGTTGGTAAAATGTGATGTTCATTATCCCTCTTTTCACCCCAGCACACTGCCTCTTGTTGGATGATCAAGTAGGGATTCTGCCCCCACTAACGTGTTGCAGAGGGAGGAGAAATCACCAAGCTCACCATACAGGGCACCGATCAGGAGGTTACTGTCACAGTGGAAATCCCTGGGAGAAAACCTTGACTATATGCCATGGTTTATATAGTCCAGGGTTTATTCTTGGATCCGCACAGTATTGTTCCTTTGATAACAAAACAACCAGAAGAGGATAGGATGGTTAAATCATCCTATGAGGCAGCAACATAATAAGACAGCTCTGAAAATTTTCTCAGTAAATTGCAAAGCATTGTTTTTTCATCTAGCTGTATTCTTTCTATATGGATAGTTTGCTGAGATATTGGGGAAAACATGACTTTCCATAGCATTTTATATAATGTGTTTTTATAACTGCAAGTGTTTAAATCTCCTGTGTTCATACAGTCCTAATGGCCTTCCTTCTGTTTTTCTGTTTCCTCTCAGTCTTTAGCTATATGTTTTGAAATATATTTCAGTCTTTATATGTTTCCATAGCATACAGTGCTAGCATTTTCATTTAACTTTTTTTTGTTCTAGCAATAAAGAAAAAACAATAGACAATGTATTTAATGTGCATTATTCACAAGCCTTATTTGTTTTCTTAGTCTGATGCTATGGTAAAATGAAGGTTTAGTAGATGGCTACTAAAATGGACTAATAACTTAAGTAGATGTAATGAAACTTGGCAAGAAAGTGGATGATCCTCAAGCAATACTGTTCTGGTTAAAAAAAATCATAGAAGTTTATCTAAGGACATGGAAGACAGTGAACATAAAATTGAACGTAAATCTAGGATTGTTACTTAATAAGCTATTAGTTTTGCAATATATGTAGGCACTAAGAATTATATATATCTAGTTTGAAATGACAGAAAGGACCCTTGAAATAGAAAGTATATTTTTTACCTATACTTTTCTCCTAATAGAACATGCTAACTAACTTGGCTTATTTATACAAACCCATATAATAACTTCTACATTTGTTCTTCTTCTTCTAGATTTGTCAAAGGTAGTATTTCAATTTAAATATGAGGGGCTTTATTTTTTAAATCATGAAAAATCTCATTCCTCATCTAATGATGGCAACAAACATATAAAGCTGCCTACACCAGCATTGCTCACTTATATACTAATTTTCCAGAATACATCAATTCATTCTAAAAGCTCTGTGTCTAAAAATATCATAAAGAAGTGCTTTTTTAATTTCCAAAGCACTCATCTGAATTAGAATAAAGGTAGGACAAGGCATTAGAGCATAGAATTGTGAGCTTACTTTAAATCTCATGTTATTGAAATTATCTTTATAACTAGGCAGGCATATTTGACCAACTTCTGTGAGAATTTAGGGAATATTCAGAAATAAGAATTTTTTCTCTTAATTTCATTAACCATCGGTCATTGCACTGGATTGAATTGTGCAACCTCCCCTCACCCCCCCCCCAAAAAAAAAGCTGTCTGCCTAGAACATGTAAAAATGACCTTGTTTGGAATAAAGGTCTTTGCCGATGTAATAATGGGGATGGAATCATTCTGAATTAACGTGATCCCTAAACCAGTGATGAATGTCTTATAAGAGACAGAAAAGGAGAGTCACATCAAGACACAGGGGGAGAAGGCCATTTGAAGATGGAGGCTGGAAGTGGAGTTACATTACCACAAGGCAAGGAATGCCAGGAGCCACCACCAACTGGAAGAAGCGAGGAATGATTCTTCCCTAGAGCCTTTATAGGGACCGTGGACCTGTGAACACTTTGATTTAAGACCTCTGTCCTCCCAAGCTGTGAGAGAATGAAGTTCTACTTCTTTATGACACGAAATTTGTGGTAATTTGTTGCAGCAGCCCTAGGAAACTAATGCAGGTGTACATTTGATATTAATTGCATGTTTTGAATTCCTTTACATGTTAGTTTATGTCTGTTCTATATTTATAGATATTTTATTTGAAGTATATTAAAGACTGAATATCTGTCACTAAAAACAAACAAAAACTCAACCTATTAAGAGATACAAATTGGTAGCTACAAAATAATCATGGGGATGTAAAGCACAGCATAGGGAATGTAGTCAGTAACCTTCCTGTTGCAATAATTGTGCACGGTGCCAGGTGGCTATGTGGAATGTTGGAGGGATCGCTTTGGAAAATATATGATTGTCTAACCACCCTGCTGTACACCCGAAACAATGCAAAATAACACTGAATATAAGCTGTGATTGAAAAATAAGATAAAAAACCAACCATATATACTTAATATTCCATTTATTTCACAAGGTTACTGTTTTGGCTTTATTTTATCTACCATAGATGTGGCTGGTGGTTATTCTTCTTCCATGCTTAATGCAATCAGAACAGCAATGATGACCTCCAATGTCCTTTTAATTAATAAGATAAATGCAGAAGGCCTCAGTCCTGAAGAAGTATTCAGACTAGCTACTCTTGGAGGCAGCCAAGGTAATGACTATTTCTTTCTCTAACAATAGACAACCATGCCAATCTGTGAGCTTGGATGCACTATGAGGAACATGATAGTGACATCAGCAGGGATCCAATATTCATGACTGTTGCATCTCACGTAGCATACCCAAGACTTAGCAAGTCAAGTACGTGTTCGAGCATGTAGTGGAGGAATAGTTCTTTCAGCAAGCTCTCTGTCTTTGGAAGAAGAGATGTTTAATACATAGTTGCCATATTATTTTAATGGATATTTGCATTGGCCACATGTGTACAAGTTCTTTAATATAATCAGTTTTTCCATTGAGTCAGGTAACACTCTCTATTGGCCCGAATGAAGATAATGATAATAATACTAACGTAAAAATAACAGCCAACAGTCCTACTGGTGTGGTTCAGTAGATTCAGTGATGGCCTGTGAACCGTAAAGTCTCTGGTTCAATTCCCTGTCAGGGCACATGCCTGGTTTGTGGGCTGGGTCCCCAGTTGGGGGTGGGCAAGAGGCAATCAATGTTTTTCTCACAAATTGATGTTTCTCTCCCTCACTTTCTCCTTCCCTTTTCCTCTCTCTGAAAATAAATAAATAAATAAAATCTTTTAAAAAATAGCCAATAGTTCTTATCCTATTCTGTGCTATGATGGATGCCATAAAGAACATTTCCTTCTTCTTCTTTTTTTAATTTTAGAGAGAGAGAGGAAGGGGGAGAAAGACAGACAGACATACAGACATGGATTTTTTGTTCCACTTTTTTATGCATTCATTAGTTGCTTCTTTTATGTGCTTGACTAGAGATCAAACCCACAACCTTGGCATATTGGAATGATGCTCTAACCAACTGAGCTATCTGGCCAGGGCATAAAGAACCTTTCAAGAAAAATAAGTAGAGGTCATGTTGTTTGCATTTCCGAGACATAGGATTTCCAATTCGTAGGATGTGTGAAGTTCCATGTTTTACATCACCGTTCTTTTAACAAGTGTGATGCTCCCCAACCCACCACCACTGTGTTTGTGCATCTGAGTTCAAGCAGATGGCTAACCATCTTATTCTCATGGTGTAAAGGAATTGTATTTAAATAGTGTTGCTTAAAAAAAAAAATCCTAAGCTCTCTGTGACTTACTTCATGAGGATTCTGTGTCTGGTCAAGCCGGCAGGATGGGGTGCTTACCAAATCATCTCTACTTTGGGTAGCTTTCAAATCTATTTGCTGGGCTGCTGGGCTTACTGTTAATGGCATTTCTTCTCCTTAACTCATGTCTCTACAGGAGTCTGAGTGAAATGAGATAAATGGATCCCTATTTCAAGTGTGGTCCCTGCCCAGCTTGCCGTGCCCTGTATTTTCAAGATGTGCATAAATGACCTTCACAAGCCAACTTTTGCTCCAAAGGCAGCAAAACGGTGTTTTCTGAAATGGACTGGAGTTGCTTACCGGCCCAGCTAGGCCTTACTGCAATAATTTGAATTTAAATCAGTTTACGAATTCACCAAAAGCAATTATGTCTTTTTTGGTTAGTGCACACCTGAACTCTCCAGGTTCTAACAAATAGTTCAGTTAGTTTATGTATTATTGAACTCTGGCTAATGAACCTGGTTAATCCAAATAAATAATGCTGCACTCCAGCTGGCCCCCCTTTGTGCATGCCTCCAATTGGTACATCATTTTGTACCTTACTCAAATTACAGGCTTTACTGAGATCAAGATTCAATAACTTCATTGACAGGAAAGCCAACTACACCCATCTTTTGAAACTAAATCATATCAATGAAAGAAATGTTCTTCTTTGGCATCTAATACTCATGGAACATAAATTTTAGCTATGAGATGGATCAAATCAATAGACATTATTGACCTATGTTTTATTTTAGAAAACCTTCCTTCTTTGGCAACCAGAAAAACTTCTTTGAGGTTGCAAAGAAATTGGTCTGCTTTTGAAGGCATCAGAACTCCTGAGTTATTAGCATCCACTTACTTTCCAGAAGTGAATTTTTTTCTATTCCAAAGATTTAAACTAAGGAACTTGTGATGGATATGCCTGTGTTGACAACTGTGCAAAAAGATAATTATTTTTTATTTATTTGAGGTTCCTTTCATGGCCATGAAAATAGATCTTCTCAGCTATTTCATAGAACAAGAAGGACAAGGAAAAGAGTTGGAGTATTGGTGGGGGGACTAGGAGGGAAAAAAGCAGAAGGTATTTTATCAGTTGTGTTTCTTGGAGGGATAAATGAAAGTCATAGACCAGTTGGACTGTGTAGTGCACTGAGCTGAAAAGTAGAGACACCATCAGAATTGTGGTCATGGTGATGAAGGGAACTGTTTTTATTATCAGATTTTGCTTTCCCTCTGCTTACTCTGTTTTCTGTAAGGCAAAGACTTGTGACCTATCAGAATAGAAGGCTTCACTATTAAGATACTAATTTTTTTCTAGTGACACGTTGGCAGACTCTGTTCTTGCAAACTGGGGCATTGGCATGGTTTGATGACTCGAAATAATGACTGTTTATTAATTTATTGCACCCTGCAGCCCTGGGGCTGGATAAAGACATTGGGAACTTTGAAGTGGGCAAGGAGTTTGATGCCCTCTTGATCAACCCCAAAGCCTCGGACTCTCCCATCGATCTGTTTTGTGGGGATTTAGTTGGTGATCTTTCTGAGGTAAGTAAAAAGAAAAAATGGTTAATCAAAAAGCACCTATTTCATGAAGAAATTGCAATAGTTTCCTTGTAAAACACAAAATAGAAACATTTTAAAAGAATTCAGGAGAATCTTAAAAGGGAAGCTAGATTTTAAAAAGTTATAATACCATATGATCTCATTTATATGTGGAATCTAATGAACAAAATGAACAAAATCTAATGAACAAAATAAAACCAGAGGCATGTATATACATGGAACAGACTGACAGATCTTGGAAGTGGGGGCAGGGGGGGAGAACAGAATGAAAGAAGGGGAAGGGATTAGCCAAAGAATATATATGCATAACCCACGGACACAGACAACAGTGTGGTGATGGCCGGAGGGAAGGGGAGTTGGGGGCTGGGTGGAGGTGGGCAAAGGAGGGGAAAATGAGGACATCTGTAATACTACCGATAATGAAAATTAAAAAAAGGTATAATTGTATGACAGTAATGTTAGCAATAATTGTACTAACAGAATATTTATATTTTGAATATATTTGAATGAATTGGCTATAAGAAGCCATAATATAGCTAGCCCTTATTGAATACACTTGCCAGGTGGCATGACATTAAGCATTTTCATACATAATTTTTCTTGAATAATCAGAACAACTCTTATGAGAAGCAGGTACTATTGATATAGCCATGTCATTTGTGGGGGAGTGAGGCTTCAGGGAGGTTAAGTGGTTTGCCTAAAGGACTCACGACTCGTAATTAGTAGTTAGTAATTAGACAGAGTTGGGATTCCAGCCCAGGACTTTATGACTTCCGGAGTCTGGACTCTTCACCACATGCTGCACTGATTTTCTCAATTATCAGAGAATGGACTTTATTACTTTGTTCTTATTGTAAAATGTTTCCCTGTGTATACAATAATCAGGTTCTTCTTACTTTAACAATACTTTGTTATAAGATGTTGAGTTATTCTAAAAAATTAATTTCCACTTATAAATAGATCAACTTATGAAAGTAAATATGTAAATATAATGTATTTAGGTTTTTTAGAAGAAAGATGCTGGATATTTGAGGTTGGTTATTTGTTGTTTTCATGTTATTTATATTTTTACTTCTTTATTACAGTGGATTTCTGGGAATAGGGCTTAGTCCTATTCGGCCAGTCATTTTTCTTATACACCTTTAAAAAGATTTGCTTTATTTTATTAAATTGATTAATTTAATTTATGTAACACTTTTCTTCTAAAGATTTCAAGATTATATGCCACGAACTTTTAGGCAATAGATAAACATTTGTTAATAGCCATTATTTTTTTTAAGTAAAAGACCATTTCTTTTTCATTAATCAAAGTAGATTTTACCTTTTAGTAATAAATTTCTATTTCTGTGTTTTGCCAATGCATTATTGGCTGTGAATTTACTTTTCTAAATGCATAAAATAATAATAATTATTATTACTTTTATTTTCTATTTTAGACTATTATCCAGAAGTTTCTCTATCTAGGTAGGTCGAAATATGTCTCTATGCTAAATAAAGTCTTCCTTTGTCTCTTTTTTGGGTATGACTCACTGCATTTATCATACCCCATGTTAAACTGTGTGTGTGATCATTTGCTTTGATTTAAAAAAAATTCTTCAGCATGGAGCCCATTTGTGGCTCATTTAAAGACAGAATTTGTAATTTGCATGCTCTTCTAGATCATCAGGCCTCTACTTCCTCTGCTTATTCTCCACGCCCAGGCCACCCTCCCATGTTGTATTCATGAGAAGGACTTGGTGGAGTCTTGTGGCAGGAGACTCTTCACATACTCACGTTCTATTGTACTCACTGAGGGGGAGAAATAAAGTGTAGAAGATGTTACTCTGCCTCCCACTCGGCTGAGTGAGCTCTGAGTCTTGAGTGAACTTGAATAGAAGAGACACAGGTTGTATTTCTCATGGAGCTCAGTTCTCACAGGTCCTTCACCATGCTGAGTGTGATTCTGGGGTATAAAGATAAGTATTTCCTTTAATTTGGGGCTGGAAAGGCAAACTACCCACTTCAGCTGAAAGGACAGCGATGGGGGTCAATTCTACTTTATGTGATTTCTGACTTTGGTGCAGAGTTCGTATCCCAATCCCCAAATTAGATACAGCATCTCCTATTGGTCGTTTCCCTGTCCATATTTTAAACAACCAGAGAGAAAAAAAGGCAGCTTTTTATATATTCTATCTTAGAAGTGTGTTTTGCTTTTAAATCTCTCCTAGGGGCAATTAAACTACTTATTGACACAAAAGCATTTTATAAATGATTCCCTGATTTCTCTTTCAGGAGATGACCGAAATATTGAAGAGGTTTATGTGGGCGGAAAGCTAGTGGTTCCCTTCTCAAGCTCGGTCTAAGACCCTCGGCATCTCCGAGTTTTCCTGGATAACATGTTTCTGCGCCTCCCTTGTGCCCAGGCGGAGTTAGGAAGTCCAAAATTAGTACCTTGTTCTTGAGATGATCATCTCTTTCTGTGTCTACTTAAAGTGCTCACTTGACAAATCGAAGGAAGTTGCACTAATGTTCAATTCTCTGGTTGGGAGGATTCAAAATTTCTCCTTTTTGAGGTGTTCAGATTTACTTAGAGTTTAAACATAAGAATGTTATTACTACTGCTATTCTTATGAGATTTAAGTAAAATCTATTTCATACTTGGAAATGTAGAAAGGAAAGATATTCCTAGTGGGTTAGATATTTTGAGCTAATAATTGTGAAAATTAGATATGGGAAACGAACCAGTGAGTATATTTTTGCAAGGGAGAAAAAGTTAGACTACGGACAAACATTGGAAAAAATCACTTTAGATTGTTTGCAAATTATATACTGAGCTTACTAATTTAAAAGGAGAAGTTGTTGAGTTTTAAAATGTGTTTCCGAGATTGACTTTGTGTTCTGGAAATTTGTACTTAATGGAATTCGTATTTCAGAGATTTGTTACTGTTGTGCTTTGCCTTCTTTGGGGTCAATTGTCAGAGATTGAATGCCACATGCTTTCTTAATTTAGTTCTGTGCTTCAGAGTGTTTGACAGAAGTTGGGCATTAAAGATTTAAAGTCTCTTAGGAATATTATTCATAGAGCTACACGGCATAAATAGTTGTCTGTCTGTGTACTTTAAATCACCTTAACGTATAACTAGGTGATGCTATTGTTACTTCCGTTTTATTAGAAGAGAAGCAAAGTCCATACCCCACTGCTGTGTAGACAGAAGTCTTCGTAAACTGGAGCAAGTGCTGGGCGTTCAGACGCTGTCAGTACTGGAGGAGGGGTCTCGTTACCATGACTTATTCTCCCCAAGATCTAAGCCGTAGTTACTGGCAATTTCATATCGGGATCAATCTGTTAAAACTTTCAAATGAAGGACAGATCCTATTAAAAGAAATATTAAAATCTTTAAACCCTGCATATGGAAAACACTCTATTTTTCAATTTTATCCTATTGTCTTTGTAATTCCTAATGATTTTAGGGCATTGGAATTTTAGTGTAATGAAAACCATATAGACATCTCACTTCCTGCTTATATTAATAGGATTTAATCTGTACTAGACATCTAGAAACATTAAGCAAAGCAAAGAGTGTTTTTATGCTTCCTAACTAGTGCTCTTTCCCATAACCTAGAATGAAAAACCAATTGTGACTATGATAGATCCTTAAGAAATAGGGATGTGAATGTTATTTAAATACTATATTTTTCTCATTTGATTCCAAATAATATAAACTAAGAAGGAAAAGAAGATTTTGTTAATATTTCATAACACTCATACTGAGGACTTAGGTTTGACCTGTTATCGTCGTCATATAGTCAAAAATTTTGTGTTTTGTCGCTAACTCCACATATACGAAACGAAGAAGAAAATGCTCCTTCTTGTACAATAATTTTTTTTTCTTACCTAATCATGCTAATTCAGCGATAATTTACTCAGTTTTTTTTTTTCCTGCTGGAAACACTTTTAGATTTGGTCATATTTAACTACACCTATTGATAGAACAAATTTTTGGTCTTTTTTTTTAATAACAGTGTTTTAGGATATTAAGTAACTCAGTAAATCCAGCTTCTAGTCTCAGTAGCTGTATTTCCAGAATTCCTAGTTCCTGAGCCAAGTCAGAGATGGCCCACCAAATCTCTCCCCATTTCTCCACAGTGCCAGAGTGTGTTTTCTGCTCTCTCTCTCCATCCGTGCAAAGAGAATTTGGTTTCCTGGTGTCTAACCCACATCATGAGTGGGCTTAGGAATTTGCAGGAGTTGTTCAAGATCCACTGATAGGCAGCAGTTGTCTCCAGCCGTTACAAGATCAATAATTTTACCTTCCTGAAGGGTGCACATTTTAAGGCTGAACATCAGTTTTCATTTAGATTTGGAATTCATGTGCAGCAAATATAAATAAGTGCAGTGTCAGAAACAGGAAAATGTCCACATAAACAACCGCTCTGTCAAACGTTAAATTTAGCCCTGGTAATATGTTAAAACTTAAATATCTTTTCTAACAAAAATAGAGTGTGTTGAAGTATTTACATGTGCTTTGATCTTCCTGAATCACTCAGAACTAATGCGCTTTATTCTCCAAGTGTCGTGTTCCCGAAGTGTCGTGTTGCATGGGCTTTTTCCTGCACTTTGGGCCTTAGCTGTACACGGCCCCGATGTTCCGCACTCTGAGATGCTACCTTTGCCTAATGGGGGTTGACTTCCTGAATTGGGGAGAGGCAGTATTCCAAGCTGATTTACTTGTCGTTTGTGTTTGAATATTTTGCTCTCTGACAGGTAAGGAAGAATGAAAACTTCTAATCTGATCCCTGACTTCACCTTACACTATTTCGCCTTGGGTTTCATGGTATCTTCAACAGGCCAAAATTTATTCAGTCATACTTTTAAAAAATATTTTTGCAGCCAGAACACAAAAGCAGGCTAATCAGTTAAGATTAATTAAATTTTCCAAAACAGTGGAACGTGGGATGGGGGCATGAGAGGATGTCCTAGTTATGGTAAACTGAGACCCAGGAGACTGCTCTCCTATTTATTCTCCCAGCTTCTCTGATTGCATTGTCAAAGATGTGAGAAGCTAAGAGAACGCCTTTGAACAAGCTCCCTTCATGCCAGGAGGAGGCCTTTCTAATTGAATATGGTGAGCATCAGAACCCATTGACTTTCTTTTTTACTTTTGTGCGAATTCTGTGTGGTTAAGAAAGGAAAGCGGTGGGAAATGCTCCTGTTAGGCTTACCTGATTTTCAGGTGTGCCCTTGAATATCCCTATTGGCAGCTACAGCTGAGATGTCAGGGAGGAAACAATGGGTGTGAGATCCAGCAACATATTTTGGATCTTCACTCCTTTCCAAACTTCCTTATTTTTAATCTTCTCATCTCAGCACCAGAGATAGGGAAAGCCTTAAAGGCAAGCTGGAAGGCATGCCGTATCAGTTAACATGGAGGAGATCCGGAATCAAATGCTTCTGCAGCCTTCTGGGCATCTTCCCATTGTCTGGTTTTTAAAGTTGATGATGATGCCAGGACTGCTGAGATGCTTAAAAGAGTGTTCTGAGTTGTCAGAAGGTGAACTAAGAACTGTGTCATGGGCAATATCCTGACATAACTTTTAAATGGGGAGGATTATGGTGAATTTTTAAGGTTTTTTTTTTCCCTGAAGGCTCACAAGAGACATTTGCAGATTCTGATCGACCTAGCCAGTTTAGGTACGACTTTGAACCCCAACACACTTGGATGTCTCTAAAGGAAAAGCACAGAATGAGGTGCACACATGAACGGACACTGTTGGGAACCCAGGCATCGGTCCCCACGCATGTTTTCATGCCTGGGCTCTCCTCTCTGTTTCTCTCACAGCTTTGAGTGTGAGACCAAGCTCTGAGGGGTTAGTTCTGGTCCAAATGTAGTGAAATGCAAAAGTTGACAGACCATTGATGAAGTTAATATATATTCTAAGGTGGCTTTCCCAGTCCTCAGGGTTCAAGTGACTGAGTGCCCCGGATGTTGTGTGGCAGTAACTTACCTGTCCTCTTCCCATTCAAAAGCCTGTCAGAAAGCATTCTTCATTGTAAAGCACTTCGTATTATTGTTAAATGCCTGATCGCTGCTCTGAAGAATAAGTAAATATATATGTGTATGTACTCACGGAGACATTTTTTCTCAATATTTGTATGGTTTGCTTTTGTTTATGTGCAGAGTGAGCTCCTTTGTGCTTTGGAAAAAAATAAACGAGATTTTGTGTCTGATTATTTTTTATTGTTGTGAGTTCTATCAATATGAAAGAAGGGGATTGATCTTACAATGTTTTTCTTCTTTTAACATGAATTTAAAAAAGAACAGAAACAGAATAGAATATTTCGCTGTGGGCCAACATGTATCATTCAACCTGTCATAGCACTATACATAGCTTTTTAAAATTAAGCTATGATGTTCAGGCCTTTAGAATCAGATTGCTATTGCTTTTGATTTCAGCCTGGTTTATATTTCATTTTCTGTGTATACATTTAAGCCACAATGCAGAGTGAGAATGTACTCGAACATCAAAATTAGTTCACACATACATATGTACATGTGTATTTAAAACAAAAGTCTCAAAAATAATACTTTTCCTATCAGTGATGCCCTGGGCTATTTTCTATACCATTTTATTCTGTTCTGTTCTATTTTATTTTATTCTGTTTAATTATTTTTGGTTTCTTAAACCAGCATAGAAGCAATTTCCAGTTTCTTTTGAGCTGTATGCTTAAGCCTCCACCACTGGATCCTGTGCCTGGGGCCTGATGGGAACGCCTGCCTTAGAGCCATGAGGGTTAAATAAAACAATGCATAGCCAGCACTTCAGATGGCGGCAGGGACAGAGTGAGTGGCCGCTGTATAGCGGTTATTTTTTAAATGAAAACACTGAACAAAAATAATTTTAAATGTATTTTTTATCAGTCTATGTTTTACAATCCAGTGATGTTACCGATCTCTCTCGCTATATCAAAATATTCTATAAGGATTAAATCTGATTTTTTGGCACTATTATGTTTGTTTTTATTTACGTATGAAGCATAAGAGAGTAGTAGATTTAGTCTATAAATTCACTCTCAATGCTCTTACTAAGCAACTTACTAAGCACCTCTTTTATCCCAGGACAGACCAGATCAGGTGCGCCCAAGGTGGTGTGGCCGTAGACAGCACCGTGTTCTGTGTTCTTTCTTCCTAAAGAACAACTTAGTTAAAATACCCAGAAGAGAATGTTTATGTGCATAATCTTACAAAATGTGTGCCTAACTACGCATTGTAGGCACTGTGAGTTCTGCAATAGATAAGTAATAGGCACATGCAAATTATTGTGTAGTACTAAATTCAGAATTTAAATAAAATAAAAGTTTAGACATAACATAAATACCTGCCAGAAGCAAAACAGGGCCTGTGGTAGGGTGTGTTAAGACTCCATGCAACCACTCAGTTAAAGACACAGGACCCACAAGCAGTTGTCACCAACAGGAGCAGGGGTGTGTGTGTGTGTGTGTGTGTGTGTGTGTGTAATCTTATTTTAACATGGGATAAGGGCCCTGGCTGGTGTGGCTCAGTGGATTGAGTGCTGGCCTGTGAACCAAAGGGTCACCAGTTGATTCCCAGTGAGGGCACATGCCTGGGTTGCAGGTCACCAGTAGGGGGCGTTACAGAGGCAACCACACATTGATGTGTCTGTCCCTCTCTCCCTCCCTTCCCCTTTCTCTAAAGACAAACAAACAAACAAACAAACAAATAAATAAAATATTTTAAAATGGGATAAGGGAAGCATTCTGTTTTTTAACATGATAGAACATTAAAGTATAATTAATTTTTTTCACTAATTCACACTCATTCACTTTTACCATGAAGCCTGCCTACAGCGTTGTAAAATTACATTAAATTTGCCATACTTCTATATTTTTATGCTTCTATTTTAGTTGAGTCTATATTTTGGGTAGAAAGAAAGGTTACTAAAAAAGCATTCTCTATAGCAAAATCTTTCTTGGGAAATTTTCCAGTGTAACTCAGAAAAAATTTATTTTTTGCTTCAACATAAAAAGTGACAAAATATGAACAGATGTCATGGAGTTTTTCTCAGGCCACTTGGACCCCCTTCAATTGCCTGGTTTCTGCCCATCCCTAGAGGAAATTAAGCAAACACCTGTTCCCCCATTTATAGAAAGAGAGCCCAAAGTCAAAGCAGTAAAACCTCACATAGGAGAAATAAAGTCTCTGGAAAGATCATCCTTTAATCACATGACAAGAACTTCTATGCTTACTTGAAAACTGACACTCATAGCTGCACAGTGAAATTAATCTCTGCCTTCTTAATGTTTGGCAGTCTCTCCACCTGAGACTTGTTTTGCAGCTGTTAAATAAAGCCACACCCCCAAAATGAACAACCCAAGGAAGAGTTTCACTCTTGTTTTGTTTTAAGTTCTAAATTTGCTTCCTGGGGCACTTGAAAGACTTTGAACAGCTTTGGTGTTTTGTTTTCCTTTTTCTTCCTCAAAATGTTGATTCCGTCCCCACCTGAAGTCGGGAACACAGGTAGGGATGACTGTGGTTGAAAGTATTTTGAAAAATTGACTGAGGCACATAAACAGATAAAGATGCGAGGGGCTTGTTGATGAGGATCCTGGCCAGCAGGATCCTGTGTTGTGGCAGCAATAGACAAATACACACGGACTACAGAAATCCTGTGGAGAAAAAGGGGCTGCGCAGCCATTCTCTAAGTGAGAGAGGGCGAGAGGGCCAGACAGAGCCCAAGAGAGAGAGCTGACCCCTGCCTGGACAGGCTTTTGTTGCTTTTCTGGGCACATTACATGGAGGATGGTTTACTATGCACAGGTTCACTGTAGGTGATTACCTTTTACAGACAACAAAGGACAGAATACTGCTAATTACTTCAAAGAGAAGGATGTTACAGCTCAAGGGGGAACGTGGTCAAACCAGTTACACTCCATACTTGGGAGGTTTAGCACAGACTTTAGGAAGTTAAAGATACTCAGTAAACATTTGCTGACTCAATTCAGGATGAGGGAGTTTTAGCAAAAGCAAGTCTCATAGCAGCCTAGGTACAATGAAGGCCTGATTCCCCACGGGAGAACCTGTCCATGGGCGTGGGTCCTGCCTGCTGAACCTCGCACCCACTGGCTTTTCTGAGTGGGAGCTGGGCTACATTTCCCATGCGTGGAACAGTTCCCTATAGCTTGTGTTATTTCAAAGGATGAATTAAGAGGCTCAGAAAAAGCTGCATACACTTCTTTCAACTCATGAACACTTTCATCTTGGCTCAATTATGAGAAAGGAATCAGGCTTGGCAAATTATGCATTCTGGGTTAATTTACATAACTACAACAAACCTTTCAGCATCGTAATCATGTCCTGGCTCAATGCCGGGTATGCTCTGCATCCAGGAAATTTTCTGCTTAAGAGCAATGGGCGTGGTATCTGCGAGAAAGGTAGTATGGGTGTAAAAGAAAAGCAATGGAGTTTAGGTTGATTGTGGGTGATATTATTTTAAGTTCAGTGATAGATTTCTTTTATGTCCAGGACAATTGTGCAGTCTCTTTAGAGTGGGTGATTTGTGGTAACTCATAGGAGGAAAAAACCCATTATGTAGAAACGTAAACAAAATCGTGTCCTCTATAAAATTACCACACAAATAAAATAAAAAAGAAGTCAGTGTAAATGCAAATAAAATCTTAAATTAATATCATTTTGGTACTGTAGACCATTTAACATGGCATAATTAATTTTAAAAGAAATCTCAATCAGTCAGGTTGCCCTGACATGTACATAGCTATTCTCCCATGGTTTTCATGTATTGGTAAAATCAAATACTTGAAATTAATTGCTTTTCAAAAGAGATAAAAACCCATATATGCAGAAAGCATAAATTATAGCCTGTTACATAATTTTAATTTACTAATCATCAGGTGGGTAAATCTTAACCCATAGTCATTCAAGCGATACTTTATTAAGTCTCACTAGATATCAAGCACAGGCTAGCTTTGGTGGTTAGGAACAACATTCATCCTTTGAGAAACTCAGTCTGGGATGGTAGGTAAGGGGACTATGCAGACGAATCGATACAAGATCATGACAGATGTACGGAAACCCAAGGGGACTCAGAAGGTAATGAGTGTCGGGCATTTTGTGAGTGGGAAGAACAGAGTGCAAAGGATATGGTGAACGTTTCTCAGAGGAAGTGACATCTAAGCTGGGAAGAATAACCGGAATTTATTTTCCACACGAAGACTCTCAAAAGGGTACTCTAAGCAGCATTCAGCATGAGCAGCAGCAGCCATCACAAAGAAGTTGACCTCTGAAAAATGTAAGATAAGGATGAGGTGGACTAACCCAGGGACTGTCAGGGTCACCGACAGTATCGATTCGAAGTCTGGACTTGGGCCCATGAATCTGTATTACAGACAAATACCTCGGTAAGGCCCAAGGTGGGTTATCCTGGTGATGACAGCGACCAGGTGTGGTCACCGGTGTGCGATGCTGAAGAGAGAAGTGGCACTGGCTGAGTCCAGAAACTGTGAGCCTCGTGTGCCACATGGGCCATTTACCCGTGCATGGGGCAGACAGCTCATGGGCAACACTGCACTGCTTCACCCCAGCTGGGGGGAAAGTGATGCTGGCACCCATGCTCCTGCCAGACGGGGAAACCGAGAGGGTGAACCCTGCCCATAAACACTGAGGGGCCTTTTTCTGACTCTGAGACTGGAGGCAGACAGAGGAGCTCCTGGGAAGGGTGACTCCCTGACCCAACTGGAGCTTCCAACCCTTTGTAACTCCTACTCCTCTGCCACTTTGTAAGCTGCCTTAATATCCTATGTTGACTCAAGCTACTGCGAGCTTTGTTCCTGTCACCCACAAATCGAGGAGCCATACTAAAATCCTCTCTAGGCTTTCCCCCCACTATGATGGCTGCATTCTTTAGAAACAGGTTATAAACTTTTTTTTTCTTAAATAAATCAATGAATGATAAAGAAACACCAATCACTTCGTGAGGCATTTAGCCACCTCCTCACCCCCAGCCTTTTCAGAGGCTCTGTCCTCCACATCCTCAGGGGCACCTGTGGCCTAAACCCGGCACCCCTAGGGACCCAGCACCTGCCACTCACCATTCTCTTGTTTCCCTTCAGTAAAGGTGCTGGGGACGAGTGGCTGATGGCAGAGTCCCAGGCCATACTAAAAGAGTGAGATGTTGTTTAAACAAGTAGATGTTCACTGGTTATATAAGGAAATGTCGATGTGTTCAGAAAACGCATGTAGAAGCATTTAAAGTATCATTTTGTCCCCACCTTGTCTCTGCCAAGTGATTCTTCGACCTCGGCTTGCATGCCTCCACTGACAGGCACTCATTTTAAGCAGCTCTCTTTATTCTAGGACAACATAGGTCATTAGAAAATTATTAATTAGATTAAAATATAGTTCCATGTGATTCAAATTCTAGGGTAAGTACAATTATTTCAAGGAACTTGAATAAAAACAACAAAGGAGGAAGAAAATAATAAAGATCAGACCAGAAATAAACAAAATAAGAGTTTAAAAAAAGCAATACGAAAGATCAAGGAATCCAAGAGCCGGTTCTTTGAAAAGATAAACAAGATTGATAAAACTTTAACCAGACTCATCAAGAAAAAAAAGAGAAAGGACCCAAATAACAATTATTTCAAAGCAAATAAAACAGACCTTTTGGTACAAGACATAAATAACACTGTCATTTTTTGGAGTACCAGGTGAGATCACAAGCAATCCAGCAAGGTGGAGGGAATGTTTAACCAGTGCACCACCTAGTGGCCAAAGCTTAAACAGATGGCTGTGAAATAACCAGTCTCCCTCCAAAAGGGCCACGTCACAGGGGAAAAGAGAGGCTGCACTAATTTTGACACTCGGCAGAACAGAAATTCATAATTTTCATAAAAGTCTAAAACAACACAAGAAAATTTTGAAGATCTTTTTCCAGCAGGAAGATGGACATACTTTTTCCTATGCCAGGAAATTAATAAATAATTTATTAGTTTGAACTTAGACTCTACAACATATCAGGTTAAAGAAAATTATATTCTCAATACAAAAAAAGCCATTTGCTTACTGTAATTAGTGAATACAATTTCACACACAAAAAAGATAAACAAAATTACGAAATTCCAAATGGCTTGCTTGAGTCTCCCCAGTTTTTAGAAGAAAAGCAAAGATTTGTCCATCAGAAAGGAATGTTTGGAGATACCGCAAAACGATGCATGGCTGTGGCATATTAAATTTGGCCTAAGAGGTAAGAATGTAACACAAACTGTTTTACATATCACCAAATATGAAATTCAATGCCACTGCTTATAGTTTGGTTAGTTATTTTAGATTCCTTTGAATGCATGAATGATTCAATTATGAAGCTTGTGCTAGCTTATGCAAACCAACTACCAATGAACTGCCATCACCCCCTCTTCCATGATTTTATAATCAGATAAAATCAGCAGGGAAATTGGGAAGATGGTGTGACATTGTCCCATGAAGGATGATAAGAGTCAAGGCTTAGAAACCTAGGACCTGAGGTTTGGAAGGGCACTTTAAGGATCCTCTTATCTGACCAGCTGGCTGATGCTCTAATCCTTTCTTCAGCATTTCCAGCAATGAACATTAAACCTTGTTTAAGCCCTAAGAGTGCTGGGGATCTCAAGACTATGTCTCAAAGCTCCTTCCATTCTTGGATTGCCAAATTCGAAAATCCTCTCTTGGTAACCTTTCTGAAAACAAGCATACCCATCTGCATGTGGCACTCTTCACATATGTGAAGGTAGCTACTATGTCCCACCAAAGCATTTTTTCTCCAGGTGAAGTATCCCCATGTCTTCGTATTACACGGTTTTTCATCTATTCGTCATTGAGCCCTCTTCCGCCTGAATAATATAGCAGATTATCTATTACCTCTTTAAATATCACATCATGAATTAAAGGTAGGTTTTCAGACTTGGGAGGCAAATAAAGACAAGAGGAAAATATTGATGTCTTAATCCTAGACCAATATTTCTTACACTGTGTTCTCCAGAACACAGTTTCTAGGAAATGCTTTATAAAAATAAAAGTTTTTGTAGCCAAATAAGTTGGGGAAATATTACTTCCTTTATCCATATCTCTCTTCCCCCAGAGATTTGCTATTTAGAGTGGCATCTTACTGATTCTTCAACACAGTTGAAAATTGATTCAATTGCCTAATAATTTTGTCTAGCTTTGTTTACCCAATATTTCCAAAATTATTAGGCCGCAGAGCCACCTTCCAGTTATTTTTATCCAAAAGATATCTATTAATATTTCACTAATATTTTGGAACTTTTAGGAATTCTTTTTAGATACAGTATTCAATCCATGGGGGCTGTAATCTCTTTTTGTTACTGACTACAGAACACTGTAGATTCATAGTGAGCTTCACTGCCCAGCTAAATTTTTCATTCCTTCGCACATTGCTCTGCCGAGCCGTGTATCTTCTCCTCCTCAGTTTTCCTGTTAGAAGTTTTAGACCCAGCTGTTGGACTTTTCCTCTAACCCTACTGAGTCACGTGGTGTTAGAGCCCATCCTTTCAACCTGTTAACGTCTTTGTATCCAGAATTTACTATATCCACCAGTGGAGGAACCTGCCTCCTTTCATCCACAGCAGGCGGTCACCAGAGGTTTTTCCATACCTTGTTATTAGGTGATGACCTTGAAAGTGATGGCGAAGGAGGGTCAGCCAATATTTATCCCATTCATAGAGAAATAAAAACCAGGTGGCCAAGCCAGTCCCCCATAGATGAATTCCTGTGAACCATGCCTCCCAGTACTGGGGCCTTTGTGCGATCCTCTTACACATTGAATGTGGGCTGGACTGTGACTCACGTTGACCAATAGAATGCAGCAGAAGTGAGGCTGTGCCTGAGCCTAAGTGTGCTGCACCTAAGCCTGCAACCATTTGCTTTTGTGCTCTCGGAAATGCTAAGCCACAAGGAGTCCGGCTGAAGAGAACTATTAAAGTGACTATGAGGAATGACCACAGAGAAGGCAGATGGAGTTGAAGAAGTTCTCAGATTGGTAAGAGAGAGAGACCCTCAACTTTTCCAGCAAAGTAACTGTGAGCTCTGCCTCCCAGTCACCTCTGCAAGATGCCATATATGTCAGCAAACTACCTCCGGTGTTGTAGCCCAATGACAACTGACCCTCCAGGTGACCACAGCCCCGAATGACGTCACGTGATTGTCAGATCAGCTGAGCCCCATTAACCCAGAGACTCATGAGAGAACATAACATGGTGGTTGTTTTTGCTACTCTATTTTGAGATGTTTTTTCCAGTGCAATATATAATCCAAACAAACAAGTACGTAGTGTTATGGCAGTTGTCAATTAATTGCCTCTCTACTTCAGGTTCACGTTTTGTTGCCTGATCTGTGAAAAAGTAATGGGGTCCTTTAATTATGTATTCTTCCCCCGTCTGGCACAATGCTAAACTTTATCAGCAGAGGGCGCCAGAGAGACATTCCAAGAGGAGGCGTTCCAGGAGCTTTTCACTGGGTTCTGAGAGAGCCACTTTCCACCCATTGCTAGATGCCAGTAGGACACAGCTTTCTCCACGTTTGCCACCACATGTCTTCTCTAGCTCTTGACTCAGGCAGTGGTAGTGTGACAGTTAGTGGTAGTCAGTTCCAGAAGGTGCAGACTTGCACGCCAGCCTGGCTTGCTTCTCCTCCCCACGTGCTCAACGGCCCCACAGCTACTACAGCCAATACTGAATGTACATAATATTTGCTTACTTTGAGGAAGGAGGGCCAGCATAGAGGTCACTGAATTTTATTTTATATTGTCTTTTATTGTTTGAACTACTGGTTGGCGGCAATGAATACCCTATGATGTGGGCCTCCAAGTGATCCAAAATTTCAGGGCTTTTCTTTGGTTTATAACTGACACATTTCGGTAGCTTTTTGTTTTTATGATTACACATAAGCTGATTACATATAAGAGGTCATACACAAATCATCCGCATCCTACTGCTAATCAGATATGAGCATAATCCTTCCAACATACTAATTTAACAGCAGAAAGAATGTGAAGCGACACTTCCCACCGTTTCTGTCCTTGTGCTCCCCTGAAAAGGAGGACCAATTAGGGTCGCTAGGACCAAGGGTCTTTTGCCAAACCTGAGGGGACCACAGTTGATGAGTTTGATATTTAATTGTCCGGGTGGAGCATGATTTATTTTTGCCCTTTGAGTCAAAGCATTGTGCTGATAATAAATGTGACCGATGCCCTCGGTCTAGGAAACAATGACACAATCACAATACTAAATAATGATGTGAATGAGGCCGAATCAGAAAGTAAGCTGTGTGCAAAAATGCAAATTACAGCACATCTGATGTCTTATTCATTTGGGATCTAGCCTAATGCTACACCCAGAGAGTGAATGAAGCACATTAAACTGATTTGTCTCCGCAAATTTTAAAGCGTTTGACTAGACTTGTACATATCTGGAGTCATTAACAATGCCACTCTATCCAATTATAGAATTTTGCAGGCATCTTGCTGTGAGAATAATTGAAAACAATATCAACTATTTTGCTTTCCTAAAATTACTGTTATCTTCAGGTCAATAAAGATGTTTTCACATTCGCTAATTTATATTTCCATTGATACATATACTAGTTGTTTACTGTAATGGAAATTGGTCATTACATTAGAGGACTGGCAGTCTTGGAAAGAATTTGTCTTTAGGGAATAAAAATGTGTCTGATCTGTCCGTGTTTTAAGACTTTGAAGGGAGATCCAGGTTTGCCCAGAGATGCAGAAATTTATACAATGTCTGGATCGAAGAGATGTTCCTATTGATTAGGGTTTGTTGTTGGAAGTAACAGAAACCGACCTGGACTTGTTTAAAAACTCATCACAAAGGCTGGAGAATCAGGCTCGGAAATCAGGCACCATCCAGTGTGAGCTACAGAAACGGTCTCCTCACGGCCCTGCTGATGCTGCCAGTACCACCACCAGGCGCCATCGCCATTGTGGAACACCACCCACGCGCGTGGGTCTAAGTGCTCTTGGCCTTCGGTTCCTGGGCATCTCTCTGGTGGCCATCTTGTGTCATGTGCGCCCACCTCTTCAAGGGGCATGAAGTAGCAGGACTTCATCCTGAGTTTCCTTAGTGAGCATTGGGGTACTACACCCCGCTGTCACCGCACAGGGAGTATTCCTGCAAATAAAAAAGGGGGTTAGATATGGAGACAGTCTGGATAAAGATAAAAGCTGGTTATAGTTCTCATCTCTATAGTGCAGGCAGGTCCCGTTACAGCTCTTCTCACGTCCTAGAACGACACTTTTGTTCCTCACATCAAATGTCCTGCCTCGGTTCCTTCTTCCTGCCCAAACCTGTCTTATTATTTTCCTTCAGCACCGCTCATCCACCAGTAATTCTATTTCCCTCACCGCCACCATCTTCTTCCACTTTATGTTGTCCAGCCTCAGGTCACAAGAGACACTTCTCACTGGTGTTTGAAGAAGGAAGAACCAGGATGGGAAGGGGGAGGCAGAAGGCCGTCTACGAAGGAAAATTCTTGTTCTCCCAGGAGTGGTGTATGTTTGGATGCCCATGGTTAGAAACCCAGGTGCATATGCTGTACAAATGGGCCAACGATGAGGTCTGCATATTGGTCCCCATATTTAAGCTTTTGTAAAGCCTGAAGCCCACCAGCACCACCAACTCAAATTTTTATACCTAACTGGTTTAAATATAATCCAAATAAGCATATTTTTAGCAATCTAGAGCCTGCCTGCTTTGCCTTCCTTGTGAAACTGTACATAACAACTACTAGTCATACGTAAGATAAACCCCATAGCTACAGAAGACCCCAAAATGCTGCTAACCTTTGGGGCTCTCTGACGCATGGACTCCCCACCTTGTTGCTGCATGAAATTGCCTAAACACCTTCCCCAATTTCCCTTCTGCCTTGAGGCTTCCCCTTCTGGGTGGTGGCCCCACACCACTATCTCTGGAAGGTCTCCCACAGGAAGGGACCTTCTCTCTCTTGCAGCCCTGTCCCAGAGCTGCCCGATAAGCAGGTGGTACAATACTGCCATCTCATGGTCCTTGGCTTTCCCTTCTGAAGTCCAAAATTCTCAGACATGCCACAGCACCTTATCTTATCCATGGTTCAGAGATTCTCCATGATTAGGACTAAGTTTCAGTTATACAGAGGGCTTCCGTGAACTAATTTGGAAGCATAATTATCAGAAATAAGTAGGGTGAGGACTTCCAGCCAAGAATGTGGCACAAGTAAACACGGCTCACCTCCTCACACAACCTCATCAAAATTGCAACTAAATTATAGAGCAACCATCATGAAGAATAGTCAGGAATTGACTGAATGGAAGTCTAACAACTATGGATTAAAGAAACCACACCTTTCAGACTGGCAGGAGGGGTGGAGATGAAGAACAGGCTGGTGCCACACCCAGGTGTGGTGGATAAAAATTTGGGAGGGATATCTGGAGAATGAGGAGCCACAGCCCTGTACCAGGCCCCCCAGCCCAGGGTTCCAGTGACAGTAACATAAATCTCCCTATATCCTGGTTCCAAATACCAATGGGGACAGAGTTGGTGGAAGAAACCTCTGGAGTCCCAAGCGGTTCCTCTTAAAGAACTCACATGTGGACCCACCTATTCATACTCACTCCCCCAAGCTCCAGCACAGGGGAAGCAGCTTGAAAGGCACCAGTGGCATACAAGGAAGAAGTGAATGGTCTGGCCTTGAAGCGAGAGATAGGGAGACGTTTCTCCCAGACAGAAAAGCCATTGTCCCTTTCCTGAGCCTTCCCCCCCGCACCGCCCCCCCCAGAGCCTTAGAGCTGGCAGGCAGGTGCCCATATCTGAGACTATATCAACCTGGCTACAAGGTTTGCCCCGCCCTAGAGATGCCCTGAGACTTTGTCCCACCCAGCTTACAAACCCACCTAAGCTGTTAACAGAGACTTTTCCGTATGAATGGCTGGTCTTGGCTCATGCTTCACAACTTCCTAAATCCTATCAAACAACAAACAGCCAATCTCACTGAGCCCCCAGGCCCAATACCTTTTGCTAATTGGCCACACTAGCAGCAGCCAGCCTAGATTCCCAGTTGGCTTTCTCTGGGAACCTCCAAGTCCAGCATGAGCAAACCCTAACTCTGTGGCTGTGGTGTAGACTCATTTCCTAAATTTAAACTCCTTGCTTTATATGGTTTTAATGGAACATCATCTGGTTTTGTGAACAAACAAGCTCTAAAATTTCTATAGAAATCTTTTGACCACTTTAAAATTGTTTATCTTTTTATTGTTGAATTATAAGTGTTCTTTATATATTTTAGATATGTCTGTTATGATTTGCAAATATTTTCTCCCATTTTGTGGCTTGTCTTCTCACTTCTCACTTTTAATGGTGTCCTTTGAAACATAAAAAAATAATTTTGATTAAGTAAATTTATTTTTTTCTTTTATTAAATGTCTTTTTGGTGTTATATCTGACAAATCATTGCCTAACCCATGACCCCAGAAATTTACTTTGATGTTTTCTTCTTCAATGTTATAGTTTGAGTATTTTCATTTAGTGTAGGATTTATTTTGAGTTAGTTTTTGTATATGGGTCTAGGTATAGGTCTAACTTTATTCTTTGGCATGGGGTAATTCAATTGTCTAGGCACCATTTGTTGAAGAGACTATCTTTTCTCCATTGAATAGTCTTGTCACCCTTGGCAAAAATCAATTGACAAGAAATGTGAGAGTTTCTTATTGGACTCTCAATCCTATTCCAATGATTTTTCTCTCTGTCCTTATGCCAGGAACGTACTGTCTTCATTACTGTTGCTTTGTAGTACATTTTGAAATCACAAAGACTGAGTCCTCCAACTTTGTTCTTTTTTTTGCAAGATATTTTGGCTATTCTGGGTGCTTTAAATTTCTTATAGATTTTAGGATCAGTTTGTCAATTGCTGTAGAAAAGGCAGGCGAGGACTGCATTGAATCTATACATCAGTTTGGGAAGTATTGCCATCGTAACGATATTAAGCCTTCCAGTCTATGAACATGTTAAATTTAGTTCTATGCGTATTCTTTTGGTGCTATTGTAAATGTAATTGTTTTCTTAATTTATGTTTCAGATTGTTCATTGCTAGTGAATAGAATTACAATTGCATTTTGCATATTGATCTTGTACCATGCAACTTGCTGAACTCGTTGATTAGTTCTAATAGTTTTCTGTGTGTGTATGTATTTCTTAAGATTTTAAAAATATGTATACAAGATTATGTCTTCTACAAAATGAGATGGTTTTACTTCTTTCCTTCTAACCTGGATGCCTTTTCTTTCTTTCTTTTTTTTTTTTTTACATAATTTCCAAGAAAGGAAAATGACTAATTCTATTTAAAGGAGTGCAATTAAGCTTAAAGAAAAGATGATATTTGAGCTGGGTCCTGAGAGGCGAATAGGAGTTTGACAGCTACAGAATGCAGGGCAGAAAGAAGATATTTTTCTATACTTTATTACTATAATTTCTGTTTCTAAGTTTTTATTTTAAAATTTTCAAGAGGTAGTTTTTTATTTGTTTCTGAAGTGTTTTCATAAATAGTTTGTAGAAGAACATCCTTTGGCCTAAGTTGGAAGTTTGTATGTACAGAGAACTCAAGAGTGTGATTTTTTTTAAATTTAATCTTTTTTATTTAAAGTTTAATCTTTACTGTATATTTTTCCATTACCATTTAGTCCCCTTACACCTCCCTTCCCCCAATGTGTTCTTATCTTACTCCTGAACTCTGAGTCTTCTGGACTGACTGTGTAATTGAACTTAATCTGAACAGGCAGCACGACGTAGGATTTTAGGAGTCTTTAAATGATAATAAAGCCTCTGGGTGTCAGATTGTACCTTTAACAGAACTGCATAGTTCTTCCTGTTTTATTTCTCTCCAGATGTCATATCACCACTGATCCAGCAGAGGGCATGCTTTTGAAATGAAATTCCTCCCCAAATAAATTCCACAGCCTTTTTACTTTTGGATCATAGACTTTAATTTTTATGCATATTTACTACCATAATTTACATAGAAATGCAGAAAATAGAAAATATTTAAAATAAAGTTAATCTTAAAATCATTAACAAGAAGTCAGAAAACACTTTTCCTAAAGAATAAAAATAGCTGGTAATGAGAGCTTAGCTTTAGGAAACCAGAAACCAGCACCAAAGCTGTGTTGTGAGCGCATAGTGAAGGCGAGGCAACTGCCCAGAAAGCCAAGGCAAAAATAATGCCATTTGAAAGCAGTTTTGTGATATTTATGTTGTTTGAAGGTGCTTTGACTTAGTCCAAACAATTGTTCACTTTTCTTTTCTTTCTTTTTTTTTTTTTGGTATTCAAGTGTATTTCCATAGAAAAACAACTAATGGGCAACTATCATGACCGTGTACATACATCTTGGTGGGGCAAGTAGGTCTAATGACAAGGGCCCAGCTGGTATTTGTATCTTCTTCCCCCATTGCTAGCCTCTAATCACTTTCCTTCTTTATGTCTCATTTTGCACAAAGCGGAGGGAGTATCATTTGCCTACTTCACTGTGCTGTGGAGCTAATCAAGTGAGATAACTCATATTAAAGGGCCTTTTAAAGTAAATAAGCTGTGTGCACATAAGTTAATTTTTAGAACAAGAAACACTTGTTCTTGCCATTCTCCTTCTGCTGATAAGTTTACCCTCCTTGGAGGGAGGCCAACTGTATTCAGAACTTTTATGTAGAAACCTTAATCATGGAGGCACAGGGTCTTATATGTACCAGCAAAACACTTTTTCTCATTGGAACAGCAAGCATGGACCTTGTTAATGATTCTCTTAAAGGTAAATTATCCGTGGAAATTAGCCCCCACACTACAGCAGTGTTACGTGTGTGTGTGTGTAAATCCATTTTATTCAATGCACACACATCGAGCACTTGTTCTGTGCCAGACATTGGACACAGGGGATACTTCAGTGAATAAAACAGACAAAATCTCTTCTCTGTCGTAGCTTCCATTTCTGTGGGAGTGGGGGGTGGATAGCTACTGGGGTTTATTGTTCGCTCCTTTTAATAAGATATAGAAACACTTATGGAAGTTAGCATTTTCTCTGCTAACACATTTACATAGAAATGATGAGCAAATGTCTGGGTCCTTAAATTAAAATATTACTTTTTCTCACTTTTGGAGGAAGTTTCATTAAGAATTCAGTTTCTCCCATGGTCAATGCTATTTATTCAACACCTATTTCAGACAGAGCCTAACATGTGGATATTGAATACTTAAAGGGTTTTCTGGTTTGTCTCTGTCTTCACAATTGTCCCCATTTATTTTTCCCTATTTTCTTGCAAGTTTTTGTGTACCCCTTTTTATTTTACAGAGACTTGAGAACAAATGGCTTCGTAACGGGCATTTAATAACACGTATTTTTACAATGGTTTTCAGTTGACAAATTATTTTATCACATCTGATCTCTTTTGAGACAACCAGCAATCCCACCCATAGATGTATTTCGAGTTTGCAACTGAGGAAATTCAGGTTCAGAGACAATGAGCAACATAGCCAAAGTTATACAGCTAATGAGAGGCACTGCTGGGATTCAAACTCACCTCTGCATTTAGATCTTTTTTAAAAAATATTTTATTTATTTATTTTTAGAGAGGGGAAGGGAGGGAGAAAGAGAGGGAGAGAAACATCAATGTATGGTTGCTTCTTGTGTGCTCCTCACTGGGGACCTGGCCCACAACCCAGGCATGTGCTCTGACTGGGAATCGAACCAGTAACCTTTTTCATCACAGGCCAGCACCCAATCCACTGAGCCACACCAGCCAGGACTGTGTTTATATCTTAAGACCTTTCTCAAAAGCACCTCTTTCCCTTCTCTTTAGAAAATGAAGTTATCACCTGACTTTGGTGTTTTAGCTCCTTCTTAAGCATACCGAAGATACCTTGTCAAGAAATATATTATAGTTATTAAGCAGTATAGGCAAACTTTAGAGTATTCTTCCTTTTAGTTTGTATATGTTCCTGCTGAATCCTAGAGTCTAAAGGTTAATGAAATCAATAACTGACACCACTGGTACAAACTACAACTGAAGTCTACCTTCTGATTTATCTTCATTTCTAACCTACGCTGCGCATCATTTAAGAAGGGTACAGATGAGGATTACTTCCAGACACCGTGCATCTAAAGCTATGTTGAGGTGTAAGGATTTTTAACTCTGATTTAAGTTTAATTTCTACTTAGAGTAGGAGATATGAATATGAACTAGGTAGCAGATATGTTCTGAAAGCAAGGAAGAGCATTGATCATCCATTAAAATAAAAAATTGAGCCTAATCTATCCAAAAGGCTAAGAATGCCCAATTTTAGGAAAAGAGGACAAGGAGAACACCTGAGTTGGTTTAGAATGTGGGGCAGAGCAGGGGACTCCCTGACCATGGTGGGGAGGGGGCTGTGCTATTGGTTTAAGTAGTTCACATTTTGTAATTCTGAGTGACTGTGTTTTATCTTCATGTACCTGTTGGTGGCCACCTAGTCAATGTCCAAGGTGGCCATTGGCTGGTATTCCAGTCTGTGCAAGGGAGCAATAAAAACGTGAGGAAAGAAAGAACAGAAAGAAGAAAGAGAAGAGAAGGACATGGTGTTGGTGGAAGACATAGCACCCACAGGTCCCCATTTAGGCCATGGACTTCCTAGCCCTGGATTAAGAAGAGATGGGAGACAGAATTTCTAGGCCCTTGTCCTTTCTTGCTTTATGTCACTCTTTTGTGTATTTGGGGCCCACTCCAAACTTTATGTGGCCCAGGGTAAGAATACAGAGTTCCACATACCTTATAGCTAAATACTTAAAAATCCTAAATCAAGCATACAACCTTGACAAACATACCATTATAATGACCTAAAGGGCCAGACTTCAATTTAGAATTGCTAGACTTCCCAAAGTTCCGCATTGAAACCTGACGGCAGAGGGATAGCGGGGCCCCAACGCTTGTTCAACACCCCTGCAGGCTCTGTCCTCAGACATGAGGGGCTTCAAGAAAGTGAATTAGACACTCCAGACTGCCCCTCTGTCCATCCTGCACAGGCAGCAGGTTTAGCTTAACCTTGGGCTGGGGATTTCCATACAAGTAGTGCGGTCTATTCTCCAATGGGTAGGCTTGGGGACGAGGTCTGCAGAGACCTTCACAGGGGTAGAGAGGGGACAGTTGGATTCCAGGCAGACAATTTCCTTTGGGTGCGTGAATTCCTTGCCTCATGTGGAGGGGTGTTGCTTGTGGAAAGCCAGAGCAGAACCCTCCTAATTATGTGTCACAGGACAGGGCCCCTCTTGGCTGGGCTTAAGAGTGATGTTGCTGTCTCCTGGTGTCCACTCCAATTTACTAATCATGCAAAATGCACGGAATGTTCTTTTTCAAATAGCCTTGCGAGCAGGAGCTGATGTGCTGCCCCCCAAAATGTGCGGCCATGCACGTGCTGGCCTGCCGTTTTGTGTGGACTGTACAGAATAAGAAAAACTTTCTTAAATAAAACTCAGTTCCCAGCACTCTGTGCGGCAAGACATTACTGAATATTGTTCGACTTTTGCTGGTTGAGTGTTTAAACTCAAGGAACCATTAAATCTAATTTGTTTTTATCCATCATGGCTGGCTTTCTTTCTTCTGGCTCACTTTTAAAACTTCGGAATAGTTTCATCGTCAAGTTAGTGTAAATTAGTTGTACAGTTTCTCTTTTGCTTGGCAATGTGTAGCTTATTATTTTAGACACCTTCAGGTTACAATTACATAAAAGCACACTGAGGAACATCAGTCCATTTCTACTCTCCCTAAGTATCTTCTAAGCTGTTTAGAACTAAGGTACTCATTCCCATCAGCCCTCGCTCGAGTGGCTGATGAGGCCTTGGTTGGCTGGAGCTCTGAGGCCTGTGGCTTCTATGTTCTATAAGCCTCCTTCATTTACCCCAATGCAAAACCTTACCATTTTCTAAATGTGCTCTGAAGTTAAAGAGATAAGGAAGTATTGCAAAAGTAGTTTTGCTCTGACTGCATCTGAGATAGATGTATTTATGAATTCACTCTATGTTACTAATCTAAACAATATTGGTATTTCCTCCAGTTTAGCAGTTTATTTGTTCCCCTCAGTCTCCTGAAATGTTTTTCCTTCTTCGTCCTCTCAATTTCTCCTTGTTCTACTTATCTTTCGATGCCTGCCTATCATCAAACATTCAATCATCAAACATGTACAAAGCTCCTATTTCTAGGCATATTGCTCACCTTTGCCTGGAAGCCTTCTTTGACCATGGCCATCAGAACTCATAGTGTATTTAA
Organism: Desmodus rotundus; assembly: GCF_022682495.2. NCBI lineage: Eukaryota > Metazoa > Chordata > Mammalia > Chiroptera > Phyllostomidae > Desmodus > Desmodus rotundus. Next base: position 46,086,394 of record NC_071387.1, on the reverse strand, counting down.
TTCTCACTCTTTTTATTTTTCATCTTTTTTCTGTTTTATTTTTGAGTCCGTTTTCACATACATAGTCAAGTTTTTCCAATGAGATTATAGATCTTTGAAAGAAAACACTACTTCTCATAGTAAATCTCACTCCACCTACTGGAGTGCATTTAGTATCGATATAAAATCAGTTGACTAATTGATCGTGACTGTAGTGAAATAAATATCACTTACTGAGCATAGTGCTTAGAGACAGTCTGTGCTGAGTCAGACAAAACCGGACTGAATCCTGACAGTGTAGCTTGTTAACCTACCTGTGCCATCTCAGCCTGCTGACTTAACTGTTTCCTCATCTGTAAAATTGATATCAGGATGGCACCTCCCTCATGGGGTTGTTTGAGGACTTACTGCGATAATAGTTGACAGAAATACGTAGAAGAGTTAGCATACAGAGAATGTTAGATGGTAATGATAATAATCATAATGTCTCAGGCATGGGGATAAATTTTTTACATGTATTACTAATTTAACTCTTTCTATAATCTGATGAAGTAAGAACTATTATTTTTTAATTATATTTTATTGATTATGCTACTACAGTTGTCCCAATATTTCCTCCTAACACCCTGCACTCACAACCTCCAATTCCTCAGGCATTCCCCATCCGTTGTTCATGTCTGTGGGACATGCTTATAAGTTCTTTGGCTGCTCCATTTCCTACACTGCACTTTATGTCCCCATGGCTATTCTGTAACTACCTATTTGTTCTTCTTAATCCCCTCACCTCTTCACCCATTCCCCCACAACCCCTTCCCATCTGGTATCTATCAAAACCCTCTCCGTATCCATAATTCTCTCCCTGTTCTTGTTTGCTTAGTTTGTTTTTAAAATCCAACTGTTGATAACTATGCGTTTATTACCATTTTATTGTTCATAGTTTCAATTTTCTTTTTCTTAAATAAGTCCCTTTAACATTTCATATAATAATGGTTTGGTGATGATGAACTTCTTTATTTTTTTCTTCTCTGGGAAGCTCTTTATCTTCCATTCGATTCTAAATGATAGCTTTGCTGAGTAAAGCAATCTTGGCTATAGGTCCCTGCTTTTCATGACTTTAAATATTTCTTGCCAATCAAATCTAGCCTGCAAAGTTTCTTTAGATAAATCAGCTGACGGTCTTATGGGAACTCCCCTGTAGGTAACTAACTGCTTTTATCTTGATGCTCTTAAGACTCTCTCCTTATCTTTAACCTTTGGCATTTTAATTATGATGTGTCTTGGTGTGGGTCTCTTTGCATCCATCTTGTTTGGGACTCTCTGTGTTTTCTGGACTTGCATGGCTTCACCAAATTAGGGAATTTTTCTTTCATTTTATTTTCAAATAGAGTTCCAATTTCTTGTTCTTTCTCTTCTCCTTCTGACACTCCTATGATGTGAATGTTGGACCTCTTGAAGTTGTCCCAGAAGTTGCTTACACTATCCTAATTGTTAGGATTCTTTTTTCTCCTTGTTGTTCTGATTGGTTGTTTTTTTGTTTCCTTATGTTCCAAATCCTTGATTTGATTCTTGGCTTCATCCACTCTACTGTTGTTTCCCTGTGAATTGTTCTTTATTTCAATTAGTGTGTCCTTCATCTCTGACTGGGTCTTTTTTATGCTGCTGAAGTCCTCACTAAGTTTCTTGAGCATCCTTATAACCAATGTTTTGAACTTTGCATCTGATAGATTGCTTATCTCCATTTTGCCTAGTTCTTTTTCTGGAGTTTTGATTTGTTCATCAATTTGGGCCACGTTTCTTTGTCTTCTCTGTTTAGCAGGTTCCCTGTGTTTGTTTCTATGTATTAGGTAGAGCTGCTATGAATCCATGTCTTAATAGTGTGGCCCAATTTAGCAGGTGTCCTGTAGGGTCCAGTGGCACAGCCTCCCCTATCACCCAAGCTGGGTACTCATGGTGCACTCTTCATGTGGGCTGAGTACACCCTCCTCTTGTAGTTGAGCCTTGATTGCTGTTGGCAGATCAATGGGAGGGATTTACCCAGGCCAATCAGCTATAATACAAAGACTGGCTGAGACCGCTGACCACCAACCTCCACCCTCCATGGAGGATCAGCTGTGCAGAGGCAGAGTGGTGGTGCTTGGACATGGTCTGTAGCTGTCCACTGGGTGCATTGGCCTTGGGGTTTCCCGGGTGGCGCAGGCTAACATCAGTCCTTACCTTTGTTCTGCCCAGGGCTACCCTGCATGAGCTATAAAGCAATCTGAGAGGGCTGCTACTTAGCTGGGCTTCAAGTTTCTCAGGCAAAGCCAAGCTGTGAATCTAGGCTGGCTGCTACTAGCGTTGGGCCTGGGGACATCTAGCAATAGGTACAGGGGCTGGGGACTCACTGAGGCCAGTTGTTGCTTGTTTGATAGGATTTAGGAAGTTGTGAAGCAGGAGCCAAGGCCAGCCATTTATATGGAAAAGTCACTGTTAACAGTTTGAGTGAGCCTGTAAGTTGGGTGGGGCAGAATCTCATGGGATCTCCAGGGCAGGGAAAATATGTTAGTCAGGTTGATGGAATCTCAGATATAGCACCAGCCTGCCTGCTCTGAGGCTTTGTGGGAGGAGGGCTTAGAAAAGGGACAATGACCTCTGCCCACCTTTCTGTCTGGGAGCTCCCACCTTGATGCCAGACACTTCAGTTCTTCCCTGTATGCCACTGGTGTCTTTCAAGCTGCTACCCCATTGCTGGAGCTCAGAGGGAGTGAATCTGAGTAAGTCTGTGTGTGGGTTCTTTAAGGGGAACTGCTTGGGACTCTGAAAGTTTCTTCCATGGACTCAATCCCCACTTATTTTTGCAGCCAGAAGTTATGGAGCTTATCATTCTGGCACTGGAACCCTGGGCTGGGGGACCTGGTGTGGGGCTAGGACTCCTCACTCCCAATGTATCCCTCTCGAATTTTTATCCAGCACATGTGAATGTGGGACCAGCCCATTCTGCGTCTCTGCCCCTCCTACCACCCTGGATGGATGTGGTTTCTTTAATTCTGTAGTTGTTAGACTTCCATTCAACTCAAATTCCAACAGTTCTGAATGATGGTTGTTCTATATTTTGGTTGTAATTTTGATGTGGTTGTGCAAGGATTTGAGCCATGTTTCCCTATGCCACAATCTTGACCAGAAGTCCCAGTGTTTCCAAGAATTATTATTATAATTATTTTACAGATAGGTAATGCAAGGCTCAAAGAAGATGAGTATCGAGCCCAAGGTCACAGACCAGGCAATCTAGTTACATATTCTACTTTCTTACTGGATGCCAACTTGCAAAGACGGTAGCATCAGGATCTAATGACATTGTCCCCTTCAGGTCACCCGTTGAAGAAACATGTTGGGAAAGTACAAGGGTTTATATTTAAATTTATAAAGGAGTCCTGCCCTACACTGGAATTGAGAGTCAGATTTGTCTGAGTATGGCAATGACCTAGTAGAGAGGTTGGCAAAAGTCAGTCTCAATTTGGTTTTTGGTTGAACCTACGGTGGGAGGAGTGGTGCGCCCTAGTGCATGATGTAGAGAGATGAAGGTAGGGAACAGAGCTTGGCATGTGGTTCTCTACTGTCCAAACCCTCTAGGGAAACAGGCTGCAGGGAAATGATGAAGCAGCTGTTTTCATGAGGGATGCTGAGACACAGAGGTATAAGCAGCCTAGCTGGAGGCCCAGTGACAGGCTGTGACACAGAGTGGGTCAAATGGTGCTCTCCCTACTGCATGGGCCTGGCTGTGTATGCTACAGAGGGGACTGCGTGGCCTGGACATCCTTGGCACTAAAGAAGTCACCCTCAGCACAGGTGGGAGCAGTGGTGGAGAGGGACCCCAAAGTGACTTCCTGAGAAGAGCAAGAGTAGAAGTACTTGAAAGCCCTGAGCACCTATGGATAACTTCCGGGATTCAAACTGAGCTGCAGTCCTGCATCATGCAAATTAATGAAGATAGGCAAAGCCATGTTGCCATCTCTTTCCAGCTGCCTTGATCCCCCAAACTTGTATGTCAAAGTCCAACTCCAAGTATACCTCAGATTTTGGAGATACGGCCTTTAAAGAGTGATTAAGTTAAAAATGAAAATGTTAGGCTGGGTCCTAATCCCACACGACAGGTGACCTTACAAGAAGAAGAGACACCAGGGGTACACTTGCACAGAGGGACAGCCATATGAAGAGGCAAGAGGGCACCCATCTGCACGCCAAGGAAAGAGGCCTCTGAGGAAACCACCCCTGCTGGCAACTTGATCTTGGACTTCCAGTCTCCAAAACTTTGAGAAAATAGATTTCTATTGTTTAAGCCTCTCAGCCTGTGGTATTTTCTGATGGCAGTCCTAGCAAACTATACTCTATCCCTAAGAAGATGTGTTCCATGCCTCTAAGCAGACGAGGCCTGGGGCAACTTGGGGTAGACCCACATTTAACTCTCACCGTGCATGTTTGAGGCAGGAAGTATTGCTCATTTTTACAGAGTAGAAACAAGGTTCAGAGAGGTAAATAGCTTGCCCAAGATCACACAGCTTTTGAGTGATGGAGTCTAGATTCAAATTCCAGACCTTGTGACATCCCACTCCTATTGTATGTGACATTGTCTGTTTTCTCCCATACTATCAACACCGACATATTTTACCCACATGCTACTCAGTAGTGGTTAGTGATTAACGGGAACGGTGCCTGTCATGGTGCCCTGATGACACAAAGAAAACCGGCCCTTCATTTTTAAATTTACTCCCGTTGACTGTGTGGTAACATAAACTCCAGAAAGATGTGCTGGCAAAGGAATACTGGATTCCCCAAGAAGATTTTAAAAATATTTCTAAACAATTGCTGTTTAATGGCATCAAATGATCTTACTAAAATAATGTAGAGTGGGGCCCAAGGAAGCAAATAGATATATGGGCCTGTTCCTGAGTATGTGTGTTTTGGGCAAGCAGGGAAATAAAGAAAGTGGGACAGGGGAGGAGAGGAGATTTCTCTTCTCTTCTCAAAGTCAAAGATGATGTCCCCATGGTTGTTATATGCCCCAGGGTTTTACAGAGCTTGGAATACATGGGCTTTTGACATATACTTGTTAACTGACTGACCAAATAAACAAACAAATGAATAAATTAAATCCTCTAATGAGGAGGAAAAAATCCTTAGGCTTTTTCAATGACCTAAACTTGCCAAAGTATTTTGGGCTTTTCCTAATTTACTTTCTGTTTCATTTAATCGGATCAGATGGAACTTAAGAGGAAGTAAAGATTGTACTAGAGAATTAAGCCACAAACCAAAGCAGGGCAAAATATGGGGGTTCTCGCCTGAATATTTGAATATTAATGAAAAGATGTCTCCTTGTCACCCTTTACAGTCATTGTAGAAATCAGCTTTACCCAACTGCCTCAAGTGAGCTCAGAATGTATTTATTTCCATTGGATATCTTAGCATGTATATGATGAGCTATAACCAGAGATGCAGATAGCTCAGAAAACAGGACACCACCGTGGTAAATACAAGCAGAAGACTTGTATCCAAATCTTATGAGCCAGACAGAATTTTTCTCAGGCTAATGATTTTTAAGAGCTGTCTTCAGATCTTGTCTGTTATTTTGATTATACTAAAAAGAATGATCGAATAGGCAGAGCACAGAGGATTTTTAGGGTAGTGAAACTACTCTGTGTGATACTATCACAGTGGATACATGTCGTCGTCCATCTGTGCCAACCCACAGAATGAGTAATACCAAGAGTGAACCCTAACACAGACCATGAACTTCAGGTGATAATGGTGTGTCTGTGTAGGTTCATCAGTTGTTTCAAACGCACCACTCTGGTGGGGGATGTTGATAATGGGGGAGGCTGTGTGTGTGTGTAGGCCAAGGGTCTATGGGAAATCTCTGTGCCTTCCTCTCAGTTTTGCTGTGAACCTAAAACTAATCTAAAAATAAAGTCTATTAAAAGTATCTGCTAAAAATAAGTAATGCAAAAGATCCCTCCTCCCCCCTCCAATCAGAAAAGGGGCTAACAAAGTTATAAACAGGGCAAAACAAAGTGAAGTGCCCTTAAAGGTTTAGGTTCTGTTCTAACACCAATACTTAACTTTCGTACCGTTTACTATGAGAAAATGCAAAAATTCCTGAGCACTCTATTTAAATTTTGATAAAGTATTGCAGGAAAAAGGTAGTGTTTTTTAACTCTACCTTGGTCTATTTACAATGATTGGTGTGATAGCTGTAATATCTTGTTTTTTTCTTAGATGCCATTTATTTATTGGTATGAAAGATATAAGAAATGAAGGTGAGTTACTATGTGTTGATATTCCCCCAGTGTTCCTTGGGGACAAAGATTATTCTAGTAACTGAATTATTTGAACAAATATTTTTCCTTTAAAAAAATAAATGCATCAAGTTATTATTAATTTCTAATCTATCTGGAGAAATTTTAATGGGCTTTCAATTACAGTGTTTCAACTTAACTTGCAAGTGGAAGATATCTCCATCCTACTGCCCTATCTGCTATTATTATAAACCCAGCTTGGAGTCTGAACAACCCAGTGCTGATTAGAGGTTTTCAGCATTAAGCACTGGTCTCGTCTCTCAAGTTTAACAAATAACACAATACATAATTCTCTGGCACGTCCAGTCCTTTTATGTCGTGCAGTTGAAGCTCTCCTTACTCATGTGACAAGCCAACAGAATACATACTATAATCAACTGAGCAGGCTATGATTAACTTTGTACAGAGCTGTCCCCAAACTTCCAAAGAATGCATTCTTAGATAAAAATATGGCAAGACAAATTTCTCCAAAGAAAGGAAAATTTCCAATTAAGAACATCTGATGTTTCTTACTTATTAGATGCTTATGAATCAAATTAGCACAGGGTCTAAGCACCACAGTCTCCCCTGTATTATTTTCATGTTCTCCTGCTACACAAAACCAATCTTTTGTGAGGTACTTGGCCTTTATAATGTGGTTGGGACCATTATGTTAATTAATTAATTGAGCAATAATGAGACATTATTACCATGAAATGGGGCACATTCCAGCCACGTCTGAGAAATCAGTAGATGCAGCAATTTTGTCTGTGTTTCCTGAGTGTCTGCCGAGAGTTAAGCAAACATTAATAATTCATTTAAAAGTATGCTGTGAGGTCTGAACTCAGGTTATCTCCACCAGTTTGGTCACTTGCTTGCTCTCTTTATTGACATCAATGTTTAAGTTGCAAATAATAGGAATAGAACAGCAACTCAGCTGCCTTCCCATGATAGACATTGCCAACCATTTGGTGCCCCCAATACACCCACAGGTCTAGGTGAGTTAATAACATGCAAAGACCACCCCAGTGGAAGGGCTAATTCCGTCTGACTCCAGAACCAGCGCTGAACCACTTCAGCCTAATGTCAATAATTCCTTCACTCTCCCAAGCAAGGTGACGGTGGTTATCCTCACTCTGGGAAAACTTTTTCATCAGGTGGGTTAATAGGTTGCTAAATATGAAGAGGCTTCCTGCTCAAGGCCAATCTGTCCAGGAGAGTCATGCCAACCCCCCAAAAGACTTGGGGGTTAATTTGTCTAGAACATCACTGGATTCATTGAATTCCGAAGCTTTAAATAATTTCTGGTGGTGTGGCTGCTCTGTGCTCTGCCACAGACCCTCCTTTCAGGACTGCAGGGTTTATTTCTCCAGCTGTTTGTGAGAAGGATGTCAGCTGACAGTCCTCACAGCTGTTCCACCCAATGTCACATCCCTTCCTGGGGCAGCCAGCATCCAACAATGCTCCCTCCTCCCAACTCAGAACACCTCTGAGAGGCCATCCCAGCTTCATTGCTCCATGCGAGGTCACCGTGGGCCTTGATTTAGAATGCATTGAGCACGTCTTCTTTCCCTTCCCAATCCTGCTTCCTTCCCTCTCCTTCCTGTCCTTTCCACAGGTTTCGATTCTGACAGCACTCCCCAATAAAGCATTTACACACTAAACTCCATCTCAGAGTTTGTTTCCTGGGGAGCCCATCCTGCAGTATCTGGCTTGCCCTTTTCCTTAGCTCATGCATGCCATTGCTGTCTTGCAATTGGAATTAGCCAGTGGAGAATGTATTGTTCATACATATGTATGTTTTTCCAATGGGATTTCTGAGGAGGTATATTGTACCTACTTATAGTCTATACCCACTGAACATCTAATAGTCAGAATTTAAGAAATGTTAACTGAGCAGAAGAAGACCCAAGGTGGGATGGGGTGGTAAGTAGTATTAGTCACAATACGTGGTAAATATCATATTTGGGGCTAACTAGTAACTTCAGACCACTGCAAGTGATTAAGTTAATCTGGGCCTAGATTATACCTGGGCAGTTATGTTAAACACTGGAAGCCGTGTGCATTTTGATATCTGTGGGGTACATCACGGGAGTACGAAGCTGACTTCTTGCAAAGCAGTGATATGGAATAGTTTGTTGATTTTTAAATTTCTTACTTCAAGACATTTTTTGGAAAAGGCCTTGCCATTATCTGTTTTTTGTTCTGCATGGAGATTTTTATTTGCTGACCTTTTTGGTTCCTGTTTAACAGATCTGAAGTTAGAATTGGTGGGGAAAACTTACCAGAAAGTAATGTTATCGTGAAACAAATAGACTTAGGAAAGTAAGCCACAGTTAATGGAGTCACCTTACCCTTAAGAGCTAGAGATGAACTTAATTCTTTACTGCATGACTTGTACAAAACCCAAGGTATTCATCAACAATTCTATGAATTTCTGGATCAGCTCTGACTCCATGCTCTTATTCTGCTAAATTTGTTAAGTTTAGAGATGATCTGTTCATCACCTCTTGTGTTCCTCATTCTGTACTATGTCAATACAGTGTAGAACCCAGCCTGCAGGCTTCTCCACTTTTCCACCCCCGACACACACCCCATTCACACAAGGCATTCTTATATATAGACAACTTCACTAGAGTTTTGGGGAGGTAAAAGTTATTTTACATAGAATGCAAAAACATGAACACAATAGTTACCGTCCTTATCTTTAAAAAACAAGTCTTTGGTCTTTTTCCTACAATAATTCACACTCCAGTTGCCCTTTCTCTATTCTCCCCTCCCTTGTGTGCCCACTCTCTTATAAGAGAATTAAAAAAATCCCATCATTCTCTTATAGATAATAATTTAGCCCTATCAGAGACTTATTAGGTCATTTTCACGGCAAGTGACAGAAAACCCAATTCAAACTGGTTCACGCAAGAGAAGTGGTTAAGTCTTATAACTTATAAGCCCAGGGCTAGATCTAATTTTGGGCATGGGTGGATATGGGAGCTCTGCCATGTCAGCGGATCAGCTTTCCTTCTCTCAGTCTGCTGGCTCCTTCTCCCTGATACCGGCTCTCTTTCAAATGCCTTTTGTTCTTTGTTGCACAATCACTGTACTAACTCTTTACATCATCAAGCGTGAGCACCAACTGGAAGAGTCTCCCTGTCCCCATCGAGTTGTCTCAGCAGTCTCATTTGATTGGCTGTGAGTGAGTCACATGTCTATCCCTTGACCTGTCCTGTGAGCACGCTCACTGGCTGGACTTAGTTCCCATCATCCCTCTCTGGAGCTCTGGGGATGGGATTAGCTTGATTTAAACCATGTGGAAGTTGTAAGTGGCTCCTCAGAGGAAAACCAGCTATGGGTGCTCCAGAAACATGAAATATCTAAGAACACCAGCCCCAAAACAACAGTACCTGGTATGTGCATGACCCACACCCCATAATCAGCTTAGGGCCTCACTTTGAATATGTAAAGACTCCCTGAAGTTCTAACATGACTGCATGTACATGCCTGCCCAATTAAGTCTGTTGACAAAAGCCATTCTCCTACCCACTGATAGTTGAGAGTGGGAAGGTTCATTTTTATAAATACTCTGTGACAGCCTGCATGTGCCAGAAACGTTCTATATCTTTATGGAAGTGGTGACATGGGCCTATATATAGGTAAAAAATCCATCATGCTGAAACACTTTCGGTGTTTCCAGTTTACATGATAAGTGTTATTATGCTTTAGTTAATTTTAATTTCTTGCAAGATGACCAGCAAATGTCTCTGTGATTTTGAGAGCAATAGCCAAGCTTGTTATCGTCAGTCTGCCTGTATACCAAGTCTTGTTCACCCAGAGGTGAAGACAGCCTAGCTAAGGTCCCTAGGGTAGGAAACCCAGTATGTGTTGGGGGTCAAGTCCTAGTTGGTATTAATATGAGTTTATTTGCCTGAGGTCTCTTCTGAGGCATAACCTTCAGAAACTTAGTGTATTGACATAAGAAACACTTAGAAACGGAGGACAACCTCGAAGATGATATCTATAATTTAGGCTTCTAAACATTTCTCTAAATTATTCAGGTGAACACATCCACGGTGGAATGATAGTTTGCCTTTATCATAGAGTGATTAGTCGTCAGTGAAACAATCACACCTGACGTTTCTTTAGTGCAGAGTGTAATAGAATTGGAAGGTCCATGCACACATCCCCCCTCATCCTTTACCAGCTGTGTGAGTTTGAGAAAATCAGTTAATTGTGCCTGAATTTCAGTTCCACACGTATAAAATGAAATAATGATAATAAGTGAAGTTCCCCGCTTTCAGGGATGCTCTGAGAAACAGGATGACATGCACAAAGGTTTTTTTGAAATGGTAAAATTTAGTTATTAGGCTGGTCCCCACTGCCTACTGCCTTCGATAAGATTAATCATGTTTTTTTTTTTTTTTCCAGTGCCTTTTCTGAATTTCTCTTCTTAGGCACTCTATTGAATAGATTTTTCTCCTCATAATCACCTCTAAGATTAAGTGATTCCCAGGAGCTGGTCCAGCAGCCCCTTCCATTTTGCCAATACATCAGAGCTCCTTGCCTGAATTTTATCTTACATTTCTTAGATGCTTTATCTGTATAGCTTCTTCTTGTCTTTCTGGGCCTTTTGCAGTTAAGTCTCCTAATTCACTCCACTTACAATATTACTCCTCTTTGGAATATTATTATCAACTCTGGCCAACCTGAGCCAGGGCAGAGTTTCTTGATTTCTCTTCAACTGTTTCAATTACTTTTTTGACTGTACAAACACAATGAATAAATAAGGAATAATTGTTGGTACAGAAAAAAGTGCAATTTTCTTTTTGAAAGGTGGGATTATTCTTACTATTTTTAATAAGATCCTGGAGAGAAGGATGAGAGAGGAGATTTTATGAGAGTTATAAGAAAATTTGAGAGATTAGCTAGTTATCTTCAGTCTATGTGTAGAACATAGACGTATAGATAGAGCAGATGCCAGGTACACAGCATTGTTTTAGGCACTTTACTTATATTTCTTACCTACTTTCATCCTCATCACCATTCTACAAGTTAGTTACAGTCTTCTCCCTTTTACACATGTCGAAAGTGAGCTTAGCTTGATAACGGCACAGGGTGGGTTACACGAGAGAGATATATTTGCATAAGAGATGCATCCCAATCCAAAGCTGGTGCCTCTTCCAAAAGATGTGCTTTAGTGCTTCTCATCTGGTGGAGTTTGGTTGTTCTCCACCCAGGTAAAGATAAGAGGTAATAGAAGACTGACTTGTTAGCCACATGGCTTATGTCCAGGATTTTTATGTGTTCTTTTAACTAGAGTATAAATCAGGAAGGAGGGAACAAAAGAAGAAAAATTATCACTTTATTTCCTGCTTCTACTGACTACTGCTCAAGAATAATGATAATTTAAAAAATACCAGTCCTTTTTAGACTCATCAGGTCATCACTTTGTAAGTTATATAGCTGTCTAATCACCATGTTGTCACCTGAAATTAATACAATTTATCAACTGTAATAAGAAAATAAAAATACCATCTTACAATTGCTTCAGTAGGAATGCCTATTACTTTTTATAGACGATACACAGAAAATGAGTTATTCAACCTAAGGATGGACCACCAAGCAAACAATAGAAGTTAACCTTAATTATGATGTGTAAGACCAAAAATTGCCAACTTTTAGGACACTAGGGATCTAGATTCAAAATCTTTTTAAGAAACTGTAATTTTATAATGTAATGAACTATTTAATATTAATTTAATTGTAATCAAATAAAAAACTTGGAGAAGATAATCTAAGTATGTGCTTATGGGGACACATTTGTTTTACAAGTTTGCAAACCCAAACAGCTAGAATGACACAGTTGTCAACATTTAAACAGGCTAACGTCGACATGACTAATATTATTGACATGTTGAGATGTACCCAGGTACTTATTTATTAAATTAGCATATCACTAGGAAAAATGTATAATTAAAAGCAGACAAGAGGGCTTCCTGTCTTTGTTTCTTCTTTTGGAAGAACAGACATTATTATTCACTATGAAGTTAAAGAGACTCCTTCCCCTAGACTCTGCGGCCCCAGCAGAGTATTAGTAGGTCAGGGAATGACTCAGATTTACAGTCCAAACAAGTTCCTATTCTGAGCAGCTGTGAGCATCAGCTTTCACGTCTCTGCTGTTGAATCATAATAGCTACCACTACATTTCTGAGACCTTTTTATCCCCTTTCACCTGTGACTCCCCAGATTCACCACTCAAGATTAACAAAATATAACACACGAAGATCAGAGGTCAGCTTTGAAATATAAAGGCATTATGTCCAAATGTTAAAAGCAAGGTCAGCAATAAATCACATTGGAAAGAAGCAGAATGTCACAAACACAAGACAAGAAATAATATATCATAATTCAGCGTGTGGAGCTCCACCATCCTAAGAGAACTGACTTTAAAGCAACAACAGTGAAGATGGTAACAACTAACGTAGGTCAGGGATCTGAGGTTTAGAAGAAAAAGGTCAGAATGTGCAGAGGTTCAGAGGAAAAGGCAAAGGGCAAAGGTCACGAGCCTAGACAGACTAACTAGGTATCATAGTAATGTGTTTGTTTATTGTTTTTCATCCTGGTAAATGCTGTAGTTATAATTAGTAGGCTTTTTGTTTGTTTGCTTGGTTCTTGAAGGTCATTCTAGGAAGTGTGGTATCAGTTATTCAGAGGACACTAAGAATAAAATCTCATGTATACAATTAAAGATTCTCCTAATATCTTAGAGGTAAATACTGAAAATCTTCAAGTAGCAAGCGTAAATTTATGCAGTGTTCTTCTGCGATCACTTGGCCATGCTGAAATATCATCCAGGCTTCTTTCAATGTATGATAGCAAGTCACTGACACAAAAGAAGGAATGATTTATTCTAACTTAGAGATTAGCCACAACCACAATTCTAAGTGCCAGCTTTCTTGGTTGACTACAAATCTAATAATGCTTTAAAACTACTAATGACTGTACATCATATTTTTCTTGTGATGAAACATAATTACAATACATTAATATTTATGAATCACATGGAGGGTCTCAGATGAAGTGAAGTGATAAGCAAGTAAATAAATATTACATAAATAAGTAATTGCACAAGCAACTGATGCCTCTCAAATTGTGGACTGTAAATTTGATAAAAACTAATTGCTTTACAGACCCTAGGCCCACAGACGACATGGGAAGCGGTCACAAACACGGCGCAGGATGAGATAAGTGGAACAGAGAGAAGAAACTAAGGTTCTAGTCTACCTAATTTTTTACATCCCACTAGAGACATTCTGGACGCAGTGCCAGCTCAACAAAGTTAATGTAAGAACAACTTAGAGGTGTGATCTTTTTCTATTACGTGCTCATATGCCGTCAGAGCATGAAAAAGACTTCTAATAGACTGAAAATATTTGATGGCTACTATAGCGAGGAAGAAATACATGTTGGGGTAATTCATCCTTTAACCCACATCCAGACAAGATGTAATTATTACATACTGCCAACTTCCAAGTATGATGATAAGAAACTTAGCTTTTGGATTTTTTTTAGATATAACAGTTTAATCTTTTATAAATAAAAAGGAAAATAGGGTAGGAAATCATATTTCTACTTCTGTCTTTTTAAAACACAGCTTTGGAAACTCAAGATTCAGATCATTTGGGGAGTTTAAAGGTTAAAGCAAGAATCCAGTTTTCCATACAATACGAACCATTGGGGATGTCATAAGATTACTGTCCCCTCATCCACCAATTCTCCAGAGACTCATCTGTAACAATTAGGAGCAAGGAAATTTTTCTTTTGCTCTCACTTGACTGCTTTAAAATGACTTACGGTAAAATGCCTTAACGTCGCCCTACTATCAAAGGGGTTTTCTTTGTAGTTCTTCACAAAAATAACTGAAGAGGTATCATTCAAACCCAAATGAGCTTTGAATCTGGGCCCAAATCAAGCGCTAAGGAATTTGGCCCTACTATATTGGCTTCTTTATACTCTTTTGTATTTTCTGAATTTCCTACAATGGACATATATTGCTTTTGTAATTTAAAAATTCACATAAAGTTTAGTTCAGATCCCAAACGTTCTCAGGACCAATAGAAACAAGAAACAGGTTAGTGATCACGACTTGAGTTCTACAAGCACCATATGGGAGTCTGTTTTGTCCTTAAGAACTGTTTCTTATGGTTAGTAGCAAACATTCTGGATGCTGTGAGTGGACACTATTACTTCTTCCCCCCTTACTGATGAGCCCTGAAGGATGTGTGTACTTACATAATTTTCTTCTGCGTGGAGGTTAAAAAGTAAATGATCTAGCAGCTTCACAAACAATGTGAACACCACTTTAAATAAATCTGAAGCTGAGTTTGCTCTGCACAGTGTTAAGCCAGCAGAAATTTTTGCTATGGGGAGAGTGTCAGGCCCATCAAAGGAAGCAAAGATGAATGTCTGAACAGAAAATTATTATTTTTAAGTGTTAAGAGAAGCAACACAGTCTCATAAATATTTCGGGAGATCAAAGCAGCATAATACAGGAGGCCTTAGATTTATCACCAGCACAGGTCGACAAGCTCTGTGTCCTTGAGCCATTTCTTTCACCTCTCTGAGCCTCTGTTTTTATTTATAAAACAGCAATGATAACGACAGTGCCTACTTGGAGGGCTATGGAAAAGATTAAACTAGGAAAATTGATTATAGAGCAACTACAAGCACATGGAAAGCACTTGAATAAATGTTAACTGTTACAGAAACCTGTGTGGTCTTCTCCACTTGTATGACATTGGTTCTGAAATGAAGGGCAGAGTCTGAATGGTTTGAAATATATTTATTGCACTGGACACACCAAGCTCCCTTACCTTCATTCTTAGAGTTTTATTTTGAATTACAACCTTCAACCAATGGCACCCTAGATTGATGCCACCTAAATGGTTGCTCATCTTAGAGGTGGCGAGGGGAACTTCTTGTACAAAATTGGAGAGAGGCTGTGCTTGTGTTTAAGGCTCTAGGAAGGCTTCCTAGAGGGAAACCTGTGTTTTACTGGAAGATGAGAATCTGCTTGTGTTAAT
Organism: Desmodus rotundus; assembly: GCF_022682495.2. Classification (NCBI taxonomy): domain Eukaryota; kingdom Metazoa; phylum Chordata; class Mammalia; order Chiroptera; family Phyllostomidae; genus Desmodus; species Desmodus rotundus. The sequence goes on along the minus strand of NC_071387.1, from coordinate 46,071,030 downwards.
GGCAAACTATTCCCAAACGCTCACTGGAAGGAGAGGGTGGTTAACACCTTGTCCCACGGTGATTTCTCATGACCACCCTCTACAACAGGTACTGTTTTGATCTCTGGAGACAGCTGAGGCCCAGGGAGGTTAATAACTTTCTCACACAACGAGTAAGCAGTAGACTGGGCACTCCAGAGTATAACCATAAATGGGAACATCCATTTATTTGAGGACAAAACATAGCCTCACCCCTTTTAAAAATGGTGGTGGTGGTGGTGATTCAGGGAGAATAAACCCTCTAAGGGAGAGAAGAATAGGAGGAAAAATTTAGCCAGAAATTTCTTTCCTTGGAGGGCAGAACTAACCATAACTGCCCCAGAAGCAAAGCCAGAGCTGGCAGACACTAGGGTGAAAAAAACAACCTTTCAGGGAATCTGAGGAGAAGTTGTGCTTTCAAAAGGTGTAAGCCTTGTTTCTCCCCCCTCCCTTCTAACCTTTGTCACTGGGAAATGAAATAGTTCTGGTCTACAAGCTGTCACCAAGGAGTGAGTGAAGCAAGACTTGGTAATAAACAAGAGCAAGTGCCAGAGCCCCAGCCAGCCTCTCCAAGGCTGGACTGCCAAGGAAACCTGATGTTGTGACAGCAAGGTCCATTCAGCATGGCCAGTGGTCACTGAAGAGCAACATGGGAGGACGGCCAGGTGGGGGACACCGAGGGGGACACAAGGGGGACCCAGACTCACCGAGGAAGACAATGCAGCCTCCTATTAGTGAGGTCTATAAGGCTTTTAAAATCCTCCAGCCTGGGTGTTCTAGATACTCCTGGAAATAAGAAAAATTGTGTGTGTGTGCGCGTGTGTATGCACATTGTGTACACATGCACACAGTTTTCTAGAGAAAAGGTCTTTCAGCAAATTCCCAAGAGCCCAACTGCCTCATTGGAAAAACCACATTTAGGAGAAACACATACTCGGACCTTCCAGAAAAGAACACCAAGCTCACCACTTTATTTCTGGAGCAACTGAGCCCAGGCTATCAGCCCACTTTCCTCTTACAAAACCCTAAGGCACTTAAGAAAGACCACAGAGGGGAAAATAACTCAACCCCTTTTCTGATCTAAACCTAATCCTCCTTAAACCTCGCCTGACCCAGGCTACCAGGAATCCTGCCAGTGCCAAATGATATGATGTTTATTCAGCTCAGGTCTTAGCCTGCTGCTCCTGGGCCACAAAATCAAAGGGGGATGTTTCAGCTGCCACCTGCTACGGAATGGGTAAACAAGGGCCAGTCAAGAAAGGAGGGCCAGTGTTTGAGGACAATGCCTTTGTGTAGTTCTGGCTGAAATAAGGGCACAGCTTCTAAGGAACAGACTTTAGACATACCCAGATGTGGTGCCAAGTAGTTCAGGAGCCTGGGTACAGCTGTTGCTAGTGCACCCTTTGCCCCCTGGTGGCCTCTTGAACCACAATAGAGTGCCAGTGACACTGTGCCGCCTAGGACAGAAGTTTGCAAAGTTACAGTTCGTGAACCAGTTAGGACTGTGTTGGAAGAGCATTTCCCAAATTATTCTCTGAGAAGGTTCGGATATACAAGGGTGATGTGGAGCTCAGAATGTATGGCCGGACCCCCATTTTACCAGAGCAGCTGTTTTGATCTGGTCTATATCTGGGGGATTAACATAAAGGTTTTTTTGGTGGGGGAGGGGAGTTCTGTTGCTAAAACCAGAATGCTTAAAAAGCACTCTTATAGTATCGGATTTAACACATTCCTACCTGAGAGGGGTTTAAATGAAATAAATCTTCTAGATCCAGAGATCCAGCAAGCTGGTTTTATTCTCCATTTTCTCTGTTTCCTTTCTCTGAACAAACATCTCTCTATAATTCTTTATACCTGTGTCTGAATCATGTTTGCCTCTAATAATAGCCTTGAGAAGACCAGCTAACATTTGTTTATTCAGGGCCTGTCGTGTGTAATGGGACATGCCAAAGGGTCAAGTGCATTATCTCACTGGACCTACTGCAGGCCTTTGGGTGGACGATCATTCTCGTTAGCTCTCAGGTGAGGACAGTGAAGCAGAAACATACCATCTACAACAACAACAACAACAGCAACAAATGCAACAATAACAACATCCACAGCAGTAGTTTGCCTCAGTGTACCCAGTGCTCATAAATGATGGACTAGAACTGTAACCCAGGTAGCTTGGAGCCTGAGTTTGACTCAGTGTACAATGTTATCCCTAGTGTTTAATGAGCAAGAGGTGTGTGTGTGTATGTAAATCAGATGTAAATTATTTACACATCTAAAAATAAATGCTCAATAGAAAACATCTGAAAGTGAAAAATAGGAAGGAAAAAAATCATCCATCATTCCTCCATCTTAAGACGAGCAACTGTTAATGTTTGGGCATATTTTTTCTAGTCTATTTTTATGCATAATTTTTAGTTCGGCACATTTACAACAGCTATGATTGTCTATGCATATTTTATTTTGCTTTTGTGTCTTAACATGACAACATAATAGGATGATTTTTTAATAATGTTTCAAATTCTCTATCATTTTTACTGGCTAAAAAATAACATCTTGCTGTGGCTGGCGTGGCCCAGGAGATTGGATGCTGGCCTGAGAGCCAAGGGGTTGCTGCCTGGATTCCTGGCCAGGGCATGTGCCTGGGTTGCAGGCCGGGTCCCCAGGTTGGGGCGTACGAGAGGCAACCAATTGATGTGTCTCTCACACATTGATGTTTCTCTCCCTCTCTTTCTCCACCCTTCCCTTTCTCTAAAAATAAGTAAATAAAATCATTAAAAAATAAGTGGAGCAATTCAGTTTAATAAACATTCATTGAGCACGTAGTATGTTCCCTATCCTATGCTAGACCCTAGAAATACTGTTATTTTCTTCAGGAAACTAACAATCTAGTGTGGGGCAAAGAAGGTAAATAGATAACTCTACAGATACAATAATAGCTAACCCTACCAAACATATACCATATTCCAGGCACCATTCGTATGGATAAGCTCAATGAACTCATAGCGATCTTATAAATAGGGACGATCTCTCTACTTTTTTAATAGATGTCAAGACTGAGGCAGATCTTGCTAACAGATTGGTATTTCCAGCTGTGGTAGGTAGAATAATAGCTCCCTGAAGATGTCTACCTTCTAATCTCCAGAACTTGAGAATATTATTTTACATGGAAATTACTTGTAAGGTAAAATGGTAAAAAAATGAAATGTTACCTTACATAGAAAAAGGATTTCACAGATGTGATTAAGTTAAGAAGCTTGAGAGAGTAAGAGTATCCTGGATTATCTGGGTGGAACCAATGTCAACAAAAGGGTCTTTCTAGAAGGGAAACAGCAATGCAGAAATGTCAAGGTCAGAGAATAAGATATGAACTTGGAGGTGTTTGTGTGTGTGTTTGTAAGAGAGAGAGAGACTTGAAGATGCTGCATTGTTGGAGGAAGGGGCCATGAACTGAGGAATGTAAGGTGGCCTCTCAAAGCTGGAAAAGGAAAGGAAAAAAATTCCCCCCTGGAACCCCCAGAAGTAATGTAATGTACTGACATTTGATTTTAGTATTTTAGACCTCTAGAGCTGTATGATAATAAGTTTATGTTGTTCTAAGCCACTAGATTTGCGATAATGGGTTTGTGATGATGCGTACCACGTTATAGCAACCATAGGAAACTACTGCATTTTGCTATGTATAATGCGTACCTTTTGCCCAAATTTTTGAAGGGAAAATAAGGATGCACATTATACATGGGTAGTACCTGAAATACCTTTTATCTGTTCTTGTGTTTTGTAATTATTTGTTACATAACATTTCTTGTACCATAATATGTTCAAAAAGAAATGCTAAAATTCCTTTATAATACAATAAAACAAGTATCTAAATATAAATAAATAAAAATTGAATTAAAAAATTAAAATGAAAGATTTTTCCCTGAAAGTCTGGGCCAAAAATGTGGGTGCACATTGTACATGGCAAAATATGGATAATACACCAGGTTTCAAATCCGGGCAGTTTGACTATGGAGCCGTCAGTCTTACCGAAGGTCACGTGCTGAGCGAGGCAGTTGACTATGCCCATGCGCAGTGAGAGCCCAGAGAAAGGGCACGCAGCAGAGCACTAGGGAGGAAGAGGCAGTATCAGGAAGATAACAACCTGACTCTTTAAAGCTTGGCAGGAGCTATGAAGGGGGCAAAGGAAGGAAGGAAGAATGAGGAATTGGATTAACATAGGAAGATATCCATGATATCATAAGAAAAAAATTCTAATATTATGTATAGTAGTTTTCCACTTCTGTTTAAAATGTCTAAGAGTGTATATTTATAATGATCCATGCAGATGATATACTCCCATAACTCCCGTAGTTATCTCTGGGGAGTGTGATTGTGGGTAAATATAAAGGGACATAGTCACTTTTTACTTATACATTTTTGTATTTTATAAACATTTCTCCAGACATGTATTTTCGGTTAAAATATTTCTATAAAAATAAATAAGGTATCTATAATATACTATTTTTTTAATTGTAGAAGATAATACACACCATGGGATGGAAATCATTGTGCATAAACTTTGTGCTTCTGTAGGATGGATTCCTTAGTATAGAAAGTTCCTGGGGATAGAATGGCTGAGCCAATGGACAGAAACACTTGGAAGACGTACATATCGTAAAACAACAGAGAGGGTGCGCAGTCAGTAAGGCAAAATGAAATGTAAGACGGGAGAGGGGATGTGCAGCCGGGTGAAGAGCAGACCTGAGAGTTGTGAGAGGAGCGCTCTGAATGGGTCACAGGTGGGCCGGCCCACATCCCAGGAGGGAGAGCCCAGACACTGAGAAAGACCCTGGTTCCTGGAGGGAGATCAGAGGAGCCGCTCTCCTTGCTGGCACAGAAGATCCTCAGATTCCCTAAACTACACAGATCCACATCCCCTTCCCCTCCTGTGCTAAAAGAAAGAACTGACGAGGAAAAGAAATAAACAAAAGAAACCAAAAGAAACGAAGAGCAAAGAATGTCAGATTACTGAGGAAGAGGTAGAGGGCAAAACCGAGGAAGAAAGAGAAACAATGAAGATAATGGGATTTGCCTGCTTTGATTCCACAAAAGGAAAAGAGGCGGGTGGCTCAGTAGATGTCTGAGCCGTAAACGTGTCTCAGTAGAGGAAGTACAGGGAGTACAGGAATTGAAAAGCTACATTCAACAAACCTTTGGATTTAATTGCATTAAAATTGAAATGTTGAGGAATGATTTTTTCCCCTTCATCTTGATCAGAGGAGTGGATTTTGTATTTTGTATTTCATATGCATCAAAAACAGGATCACAGTCCTTCCTCTTTGAAAATAAGAAAATTTTGTCTATGAGGTGTGCAGTTCAATTACCTTGCCTCAAAAGAGGCAAGATTAAATATTGCATTTTTTTCCTTTTATAATGCCATTTGGGGCAATCATCAACCCCATTTTTGGTCCTTATTCCTGTGGAAGCTGTATATGCTTTCTCCTCGGATGGTCATTAGGACGTTTTAAAACACATAAAAGTAACTTGGATGTGAGTTTCTCAAACAAAGTGATATTTCTAAAAAAACATTAGAGCAAGAAGACATGGTAGTTGTCTGCTCATATGTGAAGGCTGGTACATGGTGTATAGTTTGCTGGGGCTGCCAAGCAAAGTACCACCGGCTGGCGGCTTAAACAACAGAATTTTATTTTCTCACAACTCTAGAGGCCGGAGGTATAAGATCAAGACGGGAGCAGGGTTGGTTGCTCCGGAGGACTCCCTCCTTTATTTGTAAATGGCCTTCTTGTCTTTACCGGGCCTTCCCTCTGTGTATTGTCTGTGTCCTAATTTCCTCTTCTTACAAGGACACTAAACAGATGGGATTAGGGCCCACTCTGGTGACCTCACTTTAACTTAATTACCTCTTCAAAGACCCCATCTGTCTTCAAGGAAGATACCATATGCTAAGGTACTGAAGATCAGGACACACATTTTTTTGTGGGGGTGCATCATTCAGCCCATAACACATGGAAAACAAGGCCCACAGGGGTGTCCAACCTGCAGCCCGAGGGCTGCATGCGGCCCAGGATGCCTATGAATGCGGCCCAACACAAAATCGTAAATGTACTTAAAACATTATGAGATATTTTTTGTGATTATGTGTCACAATGTATTTAATATGTGGCCCAAGACAACTCTTCTTCTCCCATTGTGGCCCAGCCACACCAAAAAGTTGGACGCCCTTGTGAGGAATGAACCAATACCAACCAGTGAAGAGAATTTCTGTACACCTTGAGAAGGAAACTTTGTAATATTTTAACATTTCCCATAAGGGAACAGGGCCAGAGAATGAACAGGATGTTTATGTTGGTTATGATCTCTCTTTATTCTGCGCTCTGTCCCAATGCCTGTCCTGGTCAGCTGGGATGGGCCACATGCAAAATGCACAGACCTTTGTCTTTGGAAACTTAAATCTAAATCTGCTTTGAACAACTGCATGACTTTTCCCCAGTGCCTGCCCTGTTTCCATGTTGTTTTGGCAAGTTATCTTCAAAGACAGCACAAAGGGGAGAAAATAAAGCATGAATAGGAAAGAGTTTGCCTTCCTTCCCCTCCCCCCCAAAAAGCTCTACTGTAACCTCTGTGTGTCCTTCATCTGTCCTTGTTCAGACCACTGTTTTCTAGTGTTAGAGTGGGTAAAAAGGGTGAGGCTGGGATCTTGAGCTTTTTCTTAATGTTAAAGTACTTCACCAATAAACAGGTTTATAGAGTATAAATCAGGAGTGAACACACTTTTCTGTAACAAGCCAGTTAGGAAACATTTTAGTGTAATGGGCCACAGGACTGCTTTTGTGACTGCATAGCTCTATCATTATGAGCTCCAAAGCAGCCACAGAACCAACATTTTAAAAAAGAGTATCATTGTGTTCCAATAAAACTTTATTTACAGGACAAGCAGTGGGCCAGTTTTAATCTATGGGCTATAGTTTGCTATAATTCAGAAAAGTTGAATATATTTACGAAGGAGAACAGATGTAGTAAGCTTAGATGGATGAACTATGGATTATACTAATTTCTTTCTTGATTTATTTAATAAATTATGTATTCGTGAGAATAAATTATAATCTGGTTCCTTCTCAACACTATCTTTCCATTTTTATTATGAAAAAGGAAAGCTCTAAAATTTAGTTTAATAGTAGCATATTTCTGAACCTGAACTTTAGCTTTTAAAAAAGTTTTTGCTACATAATGCTTAGGTTAAATGTCACAAAAAATGACAATCACATGCTATAATTACAAAATAAGGGGCAGAGATAAAGGGCAGCATTTAAGTTTTGAAGAGCTGATGTTTCATTCTGCCATTCGACCAATATTTGCGTGTGTGTGGTGAGCAAGGCACCAGACAGAGTGGGCGCTGCGGGTAACTCCAGGATGGAATGGACACGAACACTCTCTTGCAAGTTGCCAGTGTTTCTCTCCAAATAAGGTGAGAATGAAAACCCATCCCACCTTAGCGATTAGTTTAGAGGCCAGCAGGTGACTAAGTGAGAACAGGCCGACTCTTCCTGTGGAATCTGAATCTAAAACCCATGGCTGGAAGGACATGGATCTGTTTCGGTAAGGGGAGGCTTCATCGATTCCAGCCACTGAGCTACATGAAGCTACTCCTTTTTCCAAGGTTGTTTGGTTTGGGAAGGAGACTAGTAAGCAATAATATTGAAAGAATAGGTTGGGGGTCAGCTGTGGTGAGCCTTCAAAACCAGAGGGAGGAAGCTGAATTATACCCTGTAGATAAAACGTATCCTGTGATACTGTAATTGACCCGAATGGGTTAACAGTGAGCCAGACAAACATAATGCCCGTGTCTATGAGGTGCTTAAGATCAGCCTGCGTGATACAGCACAGATCACACGTGTTGGCATCCATGCAGATTGGCCAGTTACAGTACTCTGGGGCAGGGCTTCTCAACCTGGGCACGAGTGACATTTGGGCTGGATAACTCTTTTTTGTGAGGGCTGTCCTGTGCATTGTAGGACACACAGCAGCGTCCTTGGCCTCTACCCACTAGGTACTACCGAGCTGAGTTATGACAAACAAAAATGTCTCTAGACATTTGCATATGTCCCCGGAAGACTGTATGAGTTTTCTATTGCTGCTGTAACAAATCACAACAAAATCAGGAGTTCAAAACAATCCAAATTTATTTTGTAGTTCTGGGGATTAGAAATCCGAAATGAGTCTTGTTGAGCTAAAATCAAGGCATTGGCAGCACTGGCTCCTTTTGGGGCCTCTGAGGGAAGAATCTCTCTCTCTCTCTCTCTCTTTTTTTTAATGTGTTTGGTTTCTAGGAGCCACATGTATCCTTTGGCTAGTGGCCCTTTCTTCCAACTTCAAAGCCCATCACTCCAACCTCTGCATCTGTCATTATATTGTCTCTCCTCCTCTCCGACTCTCCTGTCTCCCTCTTATAAGGACCCTTGTCATTACATGGGGCAATTTGGAAAATCCAGATTAATCTCTCAGTCTCAAGATCCTTAACTTAATCTTCTCCCACCCGTGCTGCCCCCTTCCCTTAGCCTAATCTTATCTACAATGTCTCTTTTGTCATAAAGGTAATGTTCATGGGTTCTGGGGCTTAGGATTTGGACATATTTGGGGACCCATTATTCAGCCTACTACAAAAACAAAATCACTTCAGGTTGGGAACTACTGATCTAGAAAAATGGGGTCAGGTGACCTACATTTGAATCCCAGCTTCACTCTCCCTACCAGCTGTGCGGCATCAGTTCCCAAGTCTATAAAATGGGACTGGCAGTCCTATGGGATTGTTACGAGAAAAAAAATAAATGAGCTAAAACACATAAAGCAGTTACGAAAGTTTTTCACATATGATGCTGAATATACATTATTGAAAACAGCAGTATGTTTAAATCTGACATTGATAAATATGAAAATCATTTTCATGGACAGATGTAGAAAATGAGAGTGGCCTCTAAGAAACAAGGCCCTCGCTAACTTGGAGTAGGTTGTATAATCATAACCTGTTTAAATATGAGCATTTCCTAAGTTTTAGGAGGTATGTGAGGTCACACAGAATTTCTCCATTACGTACTTGTATTTACTGAAATGTGCTGTGGACCGGTCTCTATTTTTATGCTCTTTTAAGACATATTTAATGCTCACAACTGCTCCAATACATGAGTCAAATTACTATTCCCACTTTACAGATGAAAAAACTAAGGTACAGAGAGATTCAGGAATTCAGCCAAGCTCACCGCATTGCTGACAGTGGTGAGATTTGAATCAAACAGCCTCTATAGAGTTCCCTTCTTTAAAAAAAAAAAAAAAAAAAAAGATTTTATTTATTTATTTTTAGAGAAAGGGGAGAGAAGGGAGAAAGAGACAGAGAGAGACATCGATATGAAAGGGAAACAGATTGGTTGCCTCTTGCAAGCCTCCAACTGGGAACCTGGCCTGCAACCCAGGCACGTGCCCTATCTGGGAATCGCACTGGTGACCATCCAGTTTGTAGGCCAGCGCTCAAGCCACTGAGCTACCCCAGCCAGGGCCATAGAGCTCCCTTCTTAATTTCTATTCTATAATACTTTCATATTTTTAAAATTGTGGTTAAACACACATATAACACAAAATCTACACTCTTAACAAAATTTTAAGTGTGCAGCACATCATTGTTAAATAAGTACAACGTTGTACAGCAGATTTCTAGAACATTTTTATTATTGTTGTTCAGTTACAGTTGTCCCACCTTTTTCCCCCGTTGTTCTCCCCCACTCCACCCCCTCACAGTCAATCCCCACCCCATTGTCTGTGCCCAGGAGTCCTCTATTCGTGTTCCTTGACTTGCCCCTTTATCTTGCATAACTGAAACTTTACACACAACATACAGTGACTCCTCATTTCCCCCTCCTCCCAGCCTTCGACAGCCACCATTTTACTCTCTGCTTCTATGAGTTTGAGTACTTTAGGGACCTCATGTAAGTGGAGTGATGCAGAATATGTTCTTTTGTGACTGGTTTATTTCACTTAGCACAATGTCCTTAAGATACATCCCTTCAGTCACATATGGCAGGATTCCCTTCTATTTAAAGGCTGAATAATATTTCATTGTATGTATAACTGCCTTCAAAGACCCATCCCCTCTCTCAAATCAGGTAATTTCTTCCTTAGACTATGAACTGATTCATATTTACTCCCTGGGAATAAAGTTAGTTAGCAGAATGAGAGAGTAGGAAAATTGTCCAAAATAATGCCCCAGATTCCTTATATAGGTTGTCTGTAACTGTAACAACTTAGGGATTCTGGGAGCAAATGAAGAACAAAATATATGGACATTTTTTGTGGGATGCTTTTTGTTTTGATCCTTCATTTTGCTCTTCTCTTCAGTTCTTTACTGCGGAGTCTTGAGTTCCACTGAAGATCCACAGATTTTCTGAGGGAGAGACCGGAGAACCTGCATTTTCAATGGGCTCCCTTGGCAGGTTTTTCCTCGTGTTAAAGTTTGAGAACTCTGTCTCTAGCATTTCTAATCTCGGCTCCAATTCATCAGGGTGCTGTTTTCTCCTTCATGGAAAAATCACCATCTTAATGATCACTGCCCAGGGCTGCCTTATTAAGTAAAGGGGGCATAGAGACTCAACTCTCATTGGTTGGCAATTATTGCAAGGTGATTTCGGTCATTCTGCACCCCCCCTCCCTGCCCAAGAGGCAATTTAGCATCAAATGGCTCACTATTAACTTTTTTCCACTCAACTAATTAAATAAAAGCAGCAAAACTAACAGCCAACTAAAATTTTTTTCTGGTTGGTAGAAGAATTGGCTGCCTATACAGTGCATTATAAAGACTGAAGAAAGGCTCATCTCTAGAAGTATCTCTGTCCTACCAGACTGCTGTGGGGACAAGTCTGTGGTTTGGGTTTTTCTAAAATTCTAAATATGTTACCTAGAAGGAGTAATAAGTTATACATTAACATATTATGATTCAACCACAGCTTCAAGAGAATTGCAAAATTAGCTATAAAGTAATTTAACAAATAACCAAGTAAGGCCTCGAGAAAGTGAGATTTAGGACAGTTTATTTAGATGGGTGGTAAAAGACTAGGCAAAGTCAAGAACATGGGCTGAGTAGGTATACTGAACCAGAACATCTTCTTCCACTATTTGTCTTTACGCCTCTTATGTGTCTCTCTGTAAAGGCTCAGATAGTAAATATTTTAGGCTCTTCAGCCATACGGTCTCTGTTGTACTGCCATTTTAGTACAAAAATAGCCATAGTCTATAAATGAATGAGTGCAGCTGTGTTTCAATAAAACTTTAGTTATAACTGTGAAATTTGAATTTTATATAATTTTTATGTGTGACAAATTATTCTTCATCTTTTGGGTTTTCCACCAACTATTTAAAAATATAAAAACCATTTTTAGTTTGGGGGCCATAAAAAAACAGATGACAAGATGGGTAGGTCATAGTTTGCAAATTCTTGCTCTGAATCAAAAACCCTTTGCTGTTTTAAATATGTATCTCATGCTATCCCACCTCTCTACACGCACTCCTGCTTTTTCTTCTACTTGGAATGGTATTTCCCATCCCTACCCTGTACTTCCATATTGTACCCACCTGGCTCCATTACTATCTCCCTCCCAAAGTAATCTCCTATCTTCTAAGTGCTTTCATCTTTGCCCTCCAATGGCCTTGATCATTAATGATTTGCAGTACGTTGTGGTCCAGGGTGTTTTACTTGTATATCCTCACGGCACTGAGCCTGGCACAGTGTCAGCACTCATAACTGTTTCTTGAGTCAAGGCAGGACCATCAGCATTAGGACCAGTATAGGGTTATAAGGTACCCAACCATGAGTGGAATGAGTGAAGTTGAAAGAGAAGTGAAAGGACATGCTTAACACTTGTAGTGAGTTGAATGGTGGCCCCCAAAAGATCTGTCCACCTTCTAACACCCAGGTCCTGTGAATGTGACCTTATTTGGGGAAAGGATCATTGCAGATGTAATTAAGGGTCTTGAGATGAGATAACCTTGGATTGCCTAAGTGGGCCTTAGACCCAATGACAAGTGATAGAGGGAAGACACAAAGAAGAGAAGGCCAGTTAGGACAAGGCAGAGACTGAAGTGACACAGCCACAAAGCTTGCTGACAGCCACCAGAACCTGAAGAGGTGAGGAAGGATCGCCCTTGAGAGCTTCCAAGGGGAGTGCAGCTCTTGGTCTGGGTCCACAACTGGGAGGAAGTATATTTCTATGGTTTTGAGCCACTCAGTTTGTGCTAAATGTTATGACAAACCTCAGAAGCTAATCTAATCTTCCCCCTTCCAAGTTAAGTATTAATATAAATAAATAGCTAATATTTATTCAGTATTTGTTATGTGCAGCTTTACGTAGATTTGACCACAATTGTATTACATTTTCACAGCAACCTCATGCACTTGGCACTATTCTGAGGAAACTGCCATTCACAGAAGTTGAGTAACCTGAACAAAGATCCGCTCAGAGAATAAGTGGTGGCACCAGAATTGAACCCAGGTGATCTGACTGCAGAGTCCCCTCCTGTTAATAGCGATATTATCTGTTAGAATCTTATTTATTCTTCTGACATTTCACACACCCTAAAAAAGAAGGGGGAAATGTTGGTAAATGATTTCCTTTTTTGGAGGATGAAACTCTGCCTAGTGGATTTCTGCTATTCCTGCAGCCCATTCTCGATGAGCAGGGGTAGTCTGCTGCTCAGGTTCAGAAACAGAACCTCAGTCTCAGTCTCTCTTCTCTCACTTTCCCTCCTTCCCTCTTTGATTTTCAGAAGAAGAAAGGTTTCTGGTCTCTTTTTAAGGGAGAAGGCCTTCATAAAAATCTGTTTGCCTGAGCAGCTCTATTTGAATGCATTTAACAACCTTAGCTTCTAGTTTCCATTACGGAAAATAAATAAGAAGAAACAATTCCAGGCAGCACCCGGAAGATGTCAGCAATGAAATGCCAGCCTGTTGCTGGGTGAGGCACGGAGGGCACAGTGCCTAACTGCTGCTGGGACCCTTCCATAGGAACAGGCTCTGCGGACCACATGCTGGGAGTGCCGATTGGCCCACAGTTAGGGTCCACTGGGGAAGCATGGGTTCAAGAGCATGCGTATAACTGGGCCTAGGCTGGACTGTCCTGGAATTGCCACGTCCTAGCTAGGTGACCTGGAAGAATTAACCTCCTTAAGCCTTAGTTTTCTCATCTGCGACATGGGGATGATAATAGCATCTACTTCATAGCCAATAATTCTGTAAAATGGTAGCACATGTAAGCCCTCGGAATTATAACGTGTGAGTTATAACACTGTTTATGTGAAAGCCTTTCACCGCCACCACGCATTCTCTCTCCACAAACAATTTCTTTTCTACGAGGTATAACTTTGTCACTTTATTCACTTGTGAGAAGCTACCTGAAAGCCAAAAATAAGTTGGAAAGAAGAAAAAATAAGAATGCCCAAGGCTCACACAAACTCGCCTTTAAAAAATAATTGCAAAACAAAAGATGCTTTCAGAAAAGAGAGATTTTACATGATCAGAATTAAGAGTATTACCCTGTATTTTAACTCAACTAATTCAGATTATTTCATAACTCCATTACAAGAAAATCTAGTGAGGGCTGTTTTCATCACTTAATTCCTCTCATGCCCCCTCCTGCTGCCTCCTTGAAGCATTCATTATCTCAAGATAATTTCGCTGGTTATTGGGGCATTATTACTCTGCTGCTTCCACTGTGACCTCTTCATTCCTGAAATCACTGCTTTGCTTCAAAGATGACACACTGGTAAGAATACTAATTTGTCCCTACTCCTGTATTAACAAGGTCCCAGAGCCCCAACATTTGAAATTTGAAAAGCCAAAATGTACAATACCATTACTAGAAAGTAGTACAGAGTAGCAATCATTTCAACACTCACTTTGCTAATAACACTCAGCACTCCCTACCCCTGTCTTCTATTACTCTTACTTTCAAAACATTTTCTATCTACTTTATAGATATAGTTACATATACATAATTACTGGACACATATATTTCTTATGGTAAATGGTTGTGGGATATAATGTTATACACACTTTATATTTGGTATTATTCGTTGAAGGTTTGAGACCCAAGAGAGTTAATTAATCGCCTAGACTGGCACAGTGAATTCATTGCAGAACCATAAATCCGAAATCTAGATCTGATTTCTCCAAAGTCCCAAGTTCTGCGTTCTTGAGATGATAGTAAAACTATATGGCTTAGGCCTTCCGACCAACATTTAACATCATTGCATATACACTTACACAGTCACCACAGTAACTGTTTCTTCTGTCTGCTTAATCCTGCCTCATCCTAAAGAACTTTACCTTACTCTGCCTTGATTTCTGCTTCCTGCAATAATTTCCTTCCTGCCTTCATTCTTTCCCTTAGACCAGTGGAATCGGAGTCCGACCTCAGCCACTTTACTGACTGTTGTGATCTTCCAGGTCACTGATGAACTCCTTGTCAGATCTAGAGGCCCCTTCTCGGTCTTCATGTGAAGCGATTCTATATCACCTGAGATGACTGAGCAAGGCCGCCTCCTCAAAATTTTTCCTCCCAATATTTGGCCAACCTCTCCTGACACTCTGTTGGCTGTGCTTCCTAAGACTCCTTTTTGTTAGTGAAGATTAATTGAGCCCTTATGGTGGGATAGACATCATGTTACCTTTTACATGAGTAACTCAAGGATCAGCCTCCCTATCTTTCAAAAGTCATCTTTCTTTATTTTTGAAGAAGTGGGTATGTGCTGTGTTCTGCTCCTGACTTAGCCTGCACTGCCGTACCCTTCACCTTGCTCTCCGGCACCTAAAAACTCTGAAATCTGAGTACGATAGTTCCCGCTTTGGTGGGTCCCCTAATTTGTAAACCAGTTATTTGGAGGGGTTTTTTCCCTTTGGGGAAGAAAATGTGGGAAACGATAGTCAGGTCCTTAGAGATAGCACACAAAAGGCCATTTCGCCCATAAGGAGCAGACCCATGATATAGAGCCCAACCACTATGGGTAACAGCTGCTCTGTGAGTCCTCACCTACAAGAATTTGAGGGGTGTATGGATGTGTATGTAGAGTTTATTTTTACATGTTAAAATGCTGCCTTTTATTGCATTTCTACCTAGAAAACAACAAAAACAAAAAACCCCTCATGCTCCAAGGACAAGCTCCTTTTTAAAAAAATCCTCACCCACGGGTATGTTTTTATTGACTTGGAGAGAGAAGGGGTGGTGGGGGAGAGAGGGAGAGAAACATCGAACGGTTGCCTCCCACACACACCCTGACTTTGGCTCAAACCTGTAAACTAGGTATGTGCTCTGACTGGGAATGGAACCTGAAAACTTTTGGTGTATGGGATGATGCTCCAACCAATTGAGCTACCTGGTCAGGGCACAAGCTCTTTTCTTAATGGGAGCTATGTAATGAAAACTTAGGCAGGAGCTTTGTGCCCTCAGTCTTGGGTCACTACCCAGAAAAAAGGAGAAGGCAAGAAAACCTTCAGGATATGATGCTCAGTCAGAAAATCCCATGTAGGTTTTAGAGACCTTTCTACTTTCTCCCTAATACTTTCTCGTTATTCGTTGCTACCTCAATTGTCTGTCCTCTTTCAACAGTGATTCCAACATCCCGCAGTCCTGGAATAAGTGTTTGTTCCTTTGGAGCGGAAGAAGCATTTCCTGTTATAGAAATGGCAGATAATATGGGAGAACCTGGTTTGACATTGATCTGTCTCTCCTTCCAGCTTCTCCACCCCTTCATTCAGTATAAAGGGATTATTCTTACTCCTCAATGTCTCTCGAGTCAGACTTTCAGTACAGGAGAGCAGTTTGGGAAAGATAGTTAGTTAACTTGCTCAAAAACACTTGTCCCTGTTCAGGATTCTAATGCAATCCAGGTTCCCTGCAGTGATTTATATGAGTATATTTATATGTTCTTCATGATTACCATTATGCAAAGCCACAGGAAAGAGAGTGGGAGTCACTATTACGCAGAGCCACGGGAAGGCCCATCCTCCCTTCTGTGGTCTCGTGTGCTATTGCAGTCCTCGTCCCCACCCCCAGGCAAACCCGAATGTGAGGCTTTTACCTCAGCGTGTTGTGCCAGTCCAGGCATCAGCCCCGGTTAAGTTTTTCTCTGCTTTCCACAGCCCCTTCACTCTGAACTAACAAGCTGCCTCCTTTCATACTTGGAATCATCTTAACTCTCATTCGTCTTAAATGATCATAAAACGCCCAGGGTTTTGCCCTACTGATAATTCATCTTTGGCTTCTTTGTTATCTATTGATTAAGGCTGGCAGCTATTGGTCTCAGTGATATTCTGTCTGCTTTGCTCCAACACCTAGTACAAGTACTCTTCACTCATTAAATCATAATCCCCTTTGGCTGAACTTGTTCAAAGAATAAAAAATGCTGTATTTGGATATAAAACTGTGATTTCTTAGCCAGCGTAAGATTTAAAGACTTTTTAAGTCACTTGCATAGTGCCTGCTTACCAACCTTAGAAAGTAATTTCAGTATTGTACTTCATTTTGTCTTCTTCCTTTGTGAAAATATCAACAAATTACACTGGAAGACAGCTTTCGTGGGTTTGTTAATTAGGTTATTTTTAATAGACCTGTTTTAAAAATTTATTGCTAGGGCTCAAACGCAGTAAAATGATCATTAATTAGAATGAGTAAGGCACTCACAGAAGCATAAATAAAGCAGAACAAAGAGGGCATCCTTTATCTTAGTATTTTTCAAGGTGGGTTAGCTTAAGAGGAAAGGCATGTTCTCTATTTTGAAAATCAGGAGGGAGAAGCTTCTTCTTCTTGGTTAAAAGCAAAGAAGTATGAAGCCACTGATTTTCCAAGAAAAAGGTCTTTTTCAAGACCCTCTGAAGGTTAACTGTATGACAAAATGAAAGATTATCCCCTGCTCTCTGTCACTGAAACCCAGTCTCCAATCTATATCCAGGCCTCGGCGCAGAGAGAAAGTAAAGAAAACCGAGGGCCATAAATGTACTAGGAGCTGTTTCACAACAAGCTTATTTCACATTTGTCTTCACTAGAAGGCTTTCAAGCTTGGAACATTTCATAGACCTCTCACTGACAGCTGGCGGGAAGATTAGTGATCAAGGGTTGGAGGTATTTGGAAAAGGAATGTGTTCTGCAGTGGGGACTGAGGGAAGATGAGGAGGAGAGAAAACTCTAACTCTAGGTCCTGAAATGGAGACCGATTAAGCTAAAAGCCCAAGAAGCGCGTGGGGGAAGGAGAAAAATGGGTTCCGCCTCCTTGTGGAGGCGGCATCCTGCATCCATCCAGGGAAAGGCAGGCACCCCTCTCCAGAGAAATGTGTAGTAAGTAGCCAAGTGATGTTTGTGAGAAAGCCTATTGTGAGAGGTTTCTGACATGTTAGGGGCTCAGCTCTGGCTGAGGAGAGAGAACATTTGCCAGTGAAACAAATCCATGTGGGGAAGAAGTGGCGTTTATGAAGCAACATGATTCCTCTGCTTCAGTCATAATCATTGACCAGTTCATTTGACGGCTGTATTTTTCTAGCCTCAATGATCCAGGCCCTTCCATGGCATTTCATTGGAGAAATGGGGACTGCGAAGATTTTTGTTTTTTCAATTCACTTACTGCTTCTGAAGTTAATGAAGCTGTTGATTCCACTCACATGCATTTACTACTCCCTCCCCTTCTCACACTCCTCATTCAGAGTCCACTGACTCATTTCCGAAAGCAAGGTGTGGACATTGTCAGATCACACACACATAGTCGAGTTGGAACTGACCACAGTGAAGCATGCAGCAATGTGGGAGACTCTTGCTGGTGCCTAGTGGAGGAAAGTCTAAACAGAGATGTCTGTGGCCAGGAAGAAGGCCTTGTGGTGACATAAGACCGGCAAGTGTCCAGGCAACATGAGAAGAGATGGAGTGGGGAAAGGTAGCGGCTGAGCCTTTATCTCCTTCCCAGTTCTAACTCTGTCCTCTTATGAAAAAGGAAATGAGCCCTGGCCGGGTGGCATAGTTGGATGGAGCATCATCCCATACCCCAGATGTTGCGGGTTCTATACCCAGTCAAGGCACATACCTAGGTGGCAGGTTTGATCCTTATTCAGGTGTGTATGGGAAGCAACCATTTGATGTTTCTCTTTCTTCTCCCTTCCTCTTTCTAAAAATCAATAAACACATCCTCAGATGAAAACTTTAAGGAAAAAAGAAAAAAGGAGGAAATGAGGCTCTGAATAAGTCTTTCTCCTCTTCTGGAACTCCAAAATATTAAAGCTGGAAAGAACCTGAATACCACCTAAAGCAAACCTTTCATTTTTCAGGTGAGGAAAAATGAGGATCCCAGAAGTAAAGTGACTTGTCTGTGGTCACAGGGCTGCTTCACGTGAGACTGAGGCCCAGTTCACTGCTCTCTGCTGACGGAGTCTCCCTTTGACCAAACTATACTCAGGCCCCTTGGGACTCTCTTCTCAAATAGGCCTTGACTTTCGGGCTCCCGTGTTCATCTCTGCATTTCCCAATTTTAGTAAGAAATCCTGCTAAGTCAGGTTAGCCAGAAACCCCCAATCTTGATATCCTATCATCCTTCCATTTCAATCAGTTCCTCCCTCATCCACCCCCCAAATTATATCTGACCACCCTGGCCTAAACTGACTTCTGCAAGAATCCTGTTAGGCCCGTTTAGCCAGAATCTTCCTTTACCCAACATTTCCTCTCAGCGATTTTCCATCCATTGGCCCCCTCCCCACTCCTTGGCTATAAATTCCCACCTTTTCTTGTGTTTCGAGTTGAGTCCATCGCAGTGACCTGAACGCATATCATGATGGTTCAAAGTCTGCCCTTTGACCAGTGTCATGAATAACGTTTTCTGTAACACTGATCTGAGGAGCCATTTATTTTCTAATCAGTATGAAGGAGGGAAAAGAAGGGTTCTCCACTCTGTTCACAAACTTACAAAGGGAGGGGAAGTAGGACTAAAGTCCTTAACTGAAAATAAAGTAAGAATTTGAGATTTCTAACAGAAATATATATTGATTTTTGACTGAAGGTTTCTTTTTAATAAAATCCTCTTTTATTTGTACAAAATGGCCAGACTTGATAACCAAACTTTCAGAGGGCCTCACACCCGTGATTCACATTATCCTCATCTCTGCCCCCAGTTACTCTCTGAAATTCCCAATTCTAGTAGTTGTATTTGTAAATGCTAGTAACACACCAGCTAGTTTTTTCAATTTCCATACACATTTAGAAAATATTATTAAACCCAAATGATTAAAAACACATCAATTTGTTCAAATAGAAAAAGGCAAGTCTAAATCATAGGATGTTGGAACAGAAATTAAGTTGACTTCATAACAACAAATGAGTTTACTAGATTTAAAAAAAAAGATGTTCTCATAAGAATGAGCTGTAATCAGCACAGGAGTTATTTTGTGGCTTTCCAAAGGAATTTGCAAAATTTGTTTGCAGATGGAGCACAGTCTTTGAAACCTTTGCTACACTATTGCCGTGCTTTGCAATCACAAATCATTCTCACCTGCACAAATTCTAGACTTTAACTGGGGTGATTTACTGACCTGTAAAGAAGCATCTTCACTTCAAGAACATGAAAATGAGGCTTTATTTTTGTCAACAGTTTATCGGAGCATTTGCTAGTTAACATGCACATGAAACGATCACGTGCTAAATGCATCAGCCCCTTGGGGGCTCTAATGAACAGTTGTGTTGCTCTAGATGCACCAAGCTTTCCATTCGTTGTCACTTTCAAAATTCTTGTCAAAGTTGTCATCACACTGTAGGTCTGACTCATTTTTAGCTTATCTGGGCAGGCTGTTCAGATCTGTCAGTTTTAATTGTTCTTATTTCTCCAGCCGTTTTGGTTAAAATTTCCCTGCCTGCACAGCCCACCAAACCTCCTCCCCGCATTGTTCCAACTGTCCTAAGTGGGCTTGGTATTTGCTAAGGTGTCATTCTGGGTCTGGCCGCTCACAGGACAGCTGCTGCTCTCCATCAGGTTACAGCAGGGTGACTGAAGCCTTTTCCTCCTTTTAAGAATATTTTATGAATTGATGGGGTTTCTGCCAGAGATCTTTTTCTCTAGATTGGCAACCTTTTTATGAATAAATAACTAATAACTAACTGGTGGACATTGCCCGATGCTTTGCTAACTTTACTAGTTAGTTTCCCAAACCCAGACTGCATTGTCACGATCTGTGCCTGTCAAGTAAATATGTTTTACCTGTTTAGCAACAGAGAGCATGATACTCAGGGGCACTCACTGTTTTTTGCTTTGTTGTTGTTGCCTATTTTTCTTTTAAGTAGCTGAACCTACAGTTTTGCCACAGGTGAAAGTTATATCATTGTGTACCATTTCCTTGACATGACAGATTCAATAAAGAAACCAGTATCTCTCTTTGAGAAGTGGTTCTTCTGAAGTTCATTTGCAGCCCGTGTAACACAAGTCACCATGGAGGCACTGAAATTACAAGATGGTCCAGCACACAGCAGATGCTCAGGTCAAAAGGTACCGAGAAGAGAAAACTGCACTGAGCCAATAGGCTACTCTCTGCTGACAGCCTTCTCAGCTTCCCCATAAGCTCATCCCCACCTCCCCACAGAAGGTCCCCAAAGTCGATACATTTCTCACCTCAAAGATAACGCTATTGGCTTTTAGATAGTCTTTCAGCCTACTCTGCACTTGGCACTATGCCGTCTATTTCCTGCTCTCTGCATGAGGGTTCTCATGGATCCGTCTACATACCTGCATCTCCCCTAGAGCCCCTAACTCTACCCATCTTGGGCTACAGTTGATGACCTCTTCTAGAAACACAGGTAATCTGGTTTAGATAATTATTAACCTGTAGGGCTTCACTACCAGACTTCTTCTCAATGGTTTTGGCCCTTTCCTTTCCACAGTGGGAGATGAACCTTCCTGTTCAGGCAATAATCAGTGAGAGCTTGGCATTGATGTCTCCTCCACGCGTCTTTCGCTCAGCTCTTTTTTTTAAACTTTGCTGAGATGGCTTGGGTCCTGGGTAGGGGCAGAGTGAAAAGTGAAATGGCAAAGAAAGTGTGCAAGTATTTTTAAAAACTAGCACCAACTCTGTGCTAAATACTGCGCTCGCCTCTCTGGAGGCTGTCTCACTTAATTGGAACAAGAATCCTGGAAAGTTGTCTTGTTAGGCCCACTTTCCCATTCAGGAAACAGAGGGGTTAAATATCTTGCCCAAACCACATCACTTTTGAGAACGGAAGCAAAGCCTGGAGCCTGGGTCTAGCCAATTGCAAGGTCTTTGATCTTTTCTGCTACGTTCCCCTTTGAGACACAGCCACTCAAAGATGCCCAGCTTCTTCAGTTAAGGTCACTTCTACCTCACTCTGGCCCTGCTGTCCTACCACTGTTCCTGGGAAGATCAGGGTGCACACTTCTCTGAAAGACTGTCGATCTCTCTTGGGACCAAAAAGCCATTCCACTAATTCTGACCCTAAGCACACACTCATGTGGCCCTGGATTGCATTTAGAGAAATGAAGCCGAGGCCTTGGAGATAACTACATATTTATATCTACCTTTTGATTACAGCAAAATAAAAGAGTGCCTGCCGTCTGAAAATGCTTTTGAAGCAGATTCTGAGGTTGTGCCAGGGAGCCCTGACGTGGGTATGCTGGGGATTGTCTGGCTTCCTCGACCTGGATACTTCCTCATCTTTTCTAGACAACTCACCCAATGAAGAGGAAGAATGACCCTTTATTCCCACTGCCTTTCCTTAACCCTTCTTGAGAGCTGGGAAGGACTGATTTAAATAGCTATGTGTGAAGGCTGGTAAATAAAAGGGTATTAATACCCAAACAGGAAAAATTGGTGGAGTACCGAGGCAGAGAAGCTGTTGAAAAGTAAGGAAGTGCCACCAAAGAATTTGAAAGTGAGATTGGCAGATAGGCTCCAAAACATAATGCAGCAATACTTATTGTTTGAGTTTTCTTGTTGAGTTTCACTGAACTCCAAAGAACAAGGCAATTAACTAATTACTTTTTTGAAGGATTTTCCAGGAGCAATGTCTGAGCTACATATCGAGGAACCATGGGATCAAAACTAAAAAGGGTTTCTACTATGTGAGCATTTTGCAAAACAATGTAGTCTTACAAACCATGGATTGAAAACCATAAATACAAGAGTTCTAACAAGAGCTCATGCATACCAGCACTTTGAAATGGGGATAATACGTAGACACAGAAGCCTCTGTTTGCCACAGTTCAAGTGCTGAGGCACTGGACTGCCCGTGCTCACATCTCCTCACACTGCATGCAACTAGTTTGTGGAAGAGGAGGCATTCTCCACAGTGTTCTCCAAATCTGGTTAACAGACTCGCTTAGGGGACAGCTGTCAAAATTACAGATCCTCCCAGATATTCTGAATCAGTGGAAATGAACTGAGGTCCCAGTATGTGTTTTTTGTTTTACATTAACTCTCCAGCTGACTTCAGTGGTCCACAGTTTTGGGAATGGCTCCGTTAGATTTGGTCTACCTTGCAGTATACTCTTAGGCATGATTTAGGCAAATCTAATCCATTTTCAGTGTGAGGATCAATGAATTGGGAAGGATTATGAGCACTGGGAGAGTGCAAAGATAGATTCTTAGACATCCCTCCAGTGATAGCAGGCTGGGATACAAAGTGTACACCAGAGAGAGATCACCCAGTACTTAAATGATGTTGTCCTGAACTGACTCAGAGTGAATTTCAACTTCTTTACTATTTTAGCCTTGAAAATTACAGTATAGAGGTGGTTTAGTTTCTCTCTCTCCATCACAAAGAACAACACCCTGACAATTCAGCCAGGGCTGAGAGGACATTTCGACATATAAGGTTTGAGTCAACCGCTATTTAAGATAAGACACTTGCAACACACAGTTCTTGGCTTGCACGCACGTGTATAATGCAAAGCACAATGTCTTGAGAGTCTGGTCTGGGTTTGAGAGGAGGAGTAGGAGAGGGTATCACGGAAAAGCGAACTAAAATATGGCAAGATTATTTTTAAAAGGACCGGAGGGCTCTGTTTGTGACCCACCAACCAATTCATTTCCTCCAGTCCATGGAGCCTTTGTTGCTGCCTCTAACAAGAGGAGAGAAGGCACTACTTTCCTTCTAATGCTGCCTCAGAGGCAGCAGCTATACAAGGCAGATTTGGTATCCCTGGTTAATATAACCACTAGTTCCCTCTTAAAATACTTAAATATCTTCTCAAGAAGGCCATTTAGATCCTGAGTCTCTTTGGGTCATGGATCAATTTGAAAATTCTACCAAGAAACACAGACACCAACTTGGGCACGCAATCTCAGGGACCCCTGGATCCCAGCTTTAAAGTTGTCAGGACTGCAGAGAGAAACTGGTGGTGGGATTTCATTTCCATTCCACAAAATACATTTTCGTTGATGACAAAATGACTGATCATTACACTGAACGGAACAGAATCTGGCCTCTTAAACATCTGTGAATATGGCCTTTCCAGGGGTTTATAATGTTAAAATGCCTAACCTGAATTAAGTTACATGCCACATCATTTCAGCCCTTCAAGTCTGCACTCAGGTATTCACGATTTTAAGTAACTTCTCCAGAAACACACACTTTTTGAACCCCAAACCTGAACTGACTTAAAGCTAGTTATCTCAACACCACCCACTCCATCACTTTCCCATGCTGAAATGAACAATTTACTCATTGCCTGCAACAGTGAGAACTTTTGTAAGGTGTATTATTCCTGAGAGAAGGGGCTTCAAGTAATGACCTATCCCCAGCTACTATGCAACATTAATTCTGACCACCCATCTTTACCAAACACAGAAGAAATTTACTTTCTCAGTTCTAGAATCGACATGGCCCATTTAGTAATTCAGAAAGTCCTTCTTATCTATTGTACTAGTTCATGATCTTGAAAACTGAAACCATCTATGACTCACTTATTCTGCTCACACACAGCACACCGAAGCCGTAGGCACAAGCTCAGTTTCATATGTAAGAATGTGTTTGCTCCTCTTGGTCCTCAGTGGATGGCATAGCCACCCAGGTGCAAACCTTGGGAGGCCTCTTGTAACAACTTTAACAGACCTGTTTCACTTGTTTTCTACTGCATACCGTACACCCAGCTCATTTTAAAAATCAACCATCGATCCCTAGCTTTACTAATGCATGTCACTGAACAATCAACTTTACCATAAACCTTGAAATGCTCTATCATTCGGACGAGATCGGGCGCGTTCAGGGTGGTATGGCCGTAGACGGCTCTATCACTCAGTGCCACTATGTTCGGTCCAATGTGGGGCCTTCTGTGTAAGAGCTGTACATCATTGGACAGATTTGGTCACTAGTTGCTTGATTTGGCCACTGTTAGCTGGGATAATTGTCTGGGGTCCTTAAAGATGACTTTTTTAAGAGTCTAGAAAATTCTCAGTCCCAATTTACTGGGTAAAAACTCCTATTTTTAATCCACTTCAAAAGGCTTTCTTTCAGAGACCCAAATAAACATGCTTATCACGTGAATGCTAAAGGGCCATTCCTGAAGAGGAATGGATATTTTGATGCCTATAGGTTGCAGTTGTTTCTAACAAGTATTGTTACTTTATTAAGCCTCTGAAGTTTCACGGTATATGCCGATTTAATTGAGTCACTGAAAACTGGTTATGCTGTTCCAAATATGCAAAACAGCCTAATTTTCATGCCAACCAAATAAGCCACCCAATAGCTAAAAATGAAACTTGTTTAAATATAGCTAATTTCAGCAGGCATTTAACTATAACAGATTCTAAGAGGCTAATTGGTGGGGTAGCTGGTTAACCATTCATATATAAGCATTAAAAATTTTTACAGTAGAATTACTTTTACAATAGCAATTACTAGTGCAAGACACTAGAAGCTGAATAATCTCAGTATGTGGGTGTTTCTAAGCACATGGGGTATGCCTAGGGGAGGGGCACCTAAAGCAACATGCCCTGGTGAGGAAGTACCTTTCTCACAGGGGTGGACATGGAATCCGAACACCAGGATGTGTAACTTTTCTTTAAAGAAACGCTTAAAAGAAAAATATACTATTGATCCTCGAGGTTCTATAGATGAGATGTGGTACCACACAATAGAAAACCTAAACACATTGGTCTGCCTGATATTCTAATTTGTGTGTTTGAATACATTTTTAGTGATGGGGAGGGGAGGGTGTAAGCATATTACATAGCAAGGACCAGATACCATCTTTTAATGTGCCATGGTTATACGCACAGGGTCAGGGAAATTGAATCTAAAGTTGAACTCATGTAATGTGATTTATTTATATATATTTTTGCCTCATTCTTGGGCTCTAAAGGGTAAGTGCTTAAGAAAATCCTGTTTTCCGAATAGTTCTTGCACTCAACCAAAACTTAGGAATGTGTCTGTAAGATTTTCTATTAATTTCTGAGTAGACTGAGAGATGATCCTAATTCCTGAACAGCCTTGGTTACAGTATCACTTCACATATATATGATCTGAGGTTGTGTGGTGATAGGTTTAGTCAAAATCATAAGGAAAACCATATTCAAAACCAACTAAATATAAAATATATTAACCAATTCAAAAAAATAACCCGTTCTATGTCATCTTGCTTCTGATGTGAAGTCCAAGGTACCAAGATCACTACCTGTACTAGAAAGGAAGGTGTACCAAGTTGCAGACAAGATGGAGTCTTACATTTATGCCACAAAATCGCTTTTACTTCCAGGACTGGAACAGAAAACACAAAAACTGTGCTCTTTTAAGAATTAAAAACCAGTGTTTGTGCGTGGAAATATCTGTAAGTATTAAATGGTACTTTTGTGTCATTATACATATTTTTAAAGGTTGCACAAATACAAGAAACTGCTGTCAAATTCCAAGTTACTTTTCATTAACTAGTGGCTGTTTCACGCACGGAAACTACTTTGAGGCAAAATCTTATCGCTAATCAACCAGCAATGAATCCCATCATTCCTTCAAAATTAAAAGCTAGTATTTATGAACAAAAAATCATTATAAAATCCTTTCAAACAATTATGCAAAGTCAAAATAAGTCAAACATTTACATGATTGGAGGAGACAAAACCACCTTTCTAAGTTATGGTAGCTACTTAAAATGTGTGTCTTGGAGTGGAGGCTAAGACAGCACGAGAGGCTTTGCTTCTCAATGTGTATTGATAAATTAGTTTTTGTACCATTAACGTACTACTGACTCAAAAATTTACAATAGTTGTGTATCCTTAACATGTTGCTACTACTTAGTAGACATTTGCTCATTTTTAATTATCTGCTAGGAACTTCATTTTAACAGATGTGTGCAAAGAAAACCTAACTGAATGATTCTAATCACTTTAAAGTTTAAAACATCTTTACCTTTTTACTATACAACTTAATGTAACCATTCTCATTTGTTCTCAAATAATTTTCTTCCCAAGTTTTAGAAATCATTGCTCTGTAAGACATTAAAATAGTAGCTCAAGAGAATGAGGACAAAAGTCAGACTGGGAGAAAATATTTGCAGAACACACCTGATGGGCAGTTATCAAAAAACAAAACAAAAAAACAAACCTCAAGCAAACCCAATTAAAAAATGGGCCACAGAGCTTATAAGAAACTTCACCAACGAAGATATACAGATGGCAAATAAAAATATGAAAAAGTGCTCTGTACTGTCATTAAAACAATGAGGTAACGTCTTTAGAATGGCCAAAATCTGAACGACAAAACTAAATGCTAGTAAAGACTTGGAGCAACAGGAACTCTCGTACATTCCTGGTAGGCATGCAGCCATGTGGAATGGTTAGGCAGTTTCTTACAAAACATATTCTTACCATACAGTCTGGCAATCACACTTGTATTTACCCAAAGGATTTGAAAACTTATTTCCACACAAAACTTACACACCCAATGTTTACAGCAACTTTATTCATAATTGCCAATACTTGGAAGCAACCAAGATGTCCTTCAGTGGGTGAACAGGTAAACGATGGTACATCCAGACAAGAGTATTATTTAGCACTAAAAATAAGTTATCAAGCCATAAAGACATGGAGGAAACTTGTGAATATTAAGTGAAAAAGTACAATCTAAAAAGATTACATACTGTACTTTATGATTCCAATTATGACATTTTGGAAAAGGCAGAATATAGACAGTAAAGATCAATGGTTGCCAGGAGCTGGAGTAGGAGATAGGGAAAAGGCAGAGGCAGATTTTAGGGGCAGTGAAAATACTCAGTGATATAATGATGGTTACACGTCATTCATCATACATTTGTCCAAACCCACAAAATGAGCAACACCAACAGTTAACTATAAACAGTGGACCATGGGTTATTGAGTTCATCTGTTTTAAGTGTGCCACTCCTGTGGGAAGTAACGGGAAGCTCTACATGTGTGGAGGGTTGTATAGTTAATCCCTATACTTTTACCAATTTTACTGTGAATCTTAATTAAACAGCTCTAAAAAGTCTAACATATTTAATAGGGAATACTTACTAAGTGCCAGGCAGTTACCCTCATTTACAGATGAAGCAGCCTGGTTCCAGGGTCGGTTACCCTGTTAACCACCATGCCACAAACTGCTCGGAGTTCTTTCAAGTTGATTCACTGGGAAGCCCACCTCCGATCCTAAAACCCAAGGCTCATTTTTACAGATTAAAGCCCACTGTAGCCCAAGATCATAGTTAATTCATATCATGTTGTGTCCAAGTCAAACATTTTTACCTACTTTTTCGACAGGGCGGGGGAGGAAGAGAAACACTGATGTTAGGGGAAACACCAATCTGTTGCCTCTTGCACACCCCCATCCAGGGACCTGGCCCACCACTGAAGCTTGTGCCCTGACTTGGGAATCAAACCGGCAACTGTATGGTTTGCAGGATGCTGCTCAACCCATTAAGTCACACCATTCAGAGCTAGCCTAAAACATTTTTGAAGGCTGTGTAGTTATCTCTGAGAAATATGCTTCAAATACTTCACGTAGTGTTCCATAAAGTTAACATTCCAAAGTTAAAACCTTTTGTCTTGCCAGGGAAACATTCAGTTTTGAAAACAAGTCTATATAGAAATCAATCTTCCTAGCTGCCTTACACACTTTGTTTCCCTTTCCCCCCATTGATGCTTCCAACAAATTAAATCCTGTAAGATCAAATCTATTCTTAATGTTTCTTAATGCCATTTGTCTTAAGAACAAATGCCTATAGGAGCATTTATTTGAAGACCTTTATTAACCAATGAAGTCTGAGGATCCATCATCTTCCCTCATGTCATCTTTATCCTCCACATACCGATTTCAAAACCTTAAGATTTAAAACAAATCATGTAAATATTGACAAAGGTAGCACTGAGAAGGGAAGTCTTATTTTTAAACTGTAATTATCAAGTCAATTGTGATCCTTCATATTTCAGGAAATACTTCCTCATATATTAATTTCTACACGTATTTTTCTCACTTGAAGCAAATGCATCAACACCCAAAGAACTGTGAAAAATCACAGTGAACCAGGATAAATATTTCCATTTGAAACTCCATCACTGAGCAGCCACGGTTCTGTTCTTGGCTTCTGTTAGTCCGTGGGCAAAGTCAGAACTTGCCACTGTTATTCGTTATCTCCCATGAAAGCTTCAAAGACCAAGCCCATGGATCCAATCTCTACATTAGGGCCACACCCAGAAAAGTAAATCAAAACTATGCCTGTTTTCAGGCAAACTGTCATGCCTAAAAGGTCACCTATAAAATAAAACCTAAAAAGGTAAGCAGTCGTAATTGCTCAAATTTCATTCCTTTCTCTTAGGTGGTAAGATCCTAAAAGCGCCTTTTCATTTTTTCAACCTGTTATGTCCCACACTTGAAGACATTTCACAAAACTCATCTCATGGTTCTCATGTCAACACCTGTTGAGACAGCAATGAAAAATGTACAACACAGCCATGCAAAGTCTATACATGTAACTGAGAAGTTGTTTATGAAACATTTTCTAATTAGGTTCCTGTAGAATTTCTAACTATGGCTTAAAAACCCAATGACCAAGTGGAAGTTTCCCTCTGTACATGGCTTTTATTATTTACATAATACAATATAGCATCAATGCTGGACAGCATGATTATGTGCAATACATAAATATGAACTATCTGTACACATCTGCAAATCTAACTCGGAACTAAGGTACATAAAATTGAAAGCAAAATTGAATGCTTTAAGAATGAAAGTAAAAACTAGGACTGAACACTGCAATAAATCAGAAGTAGTGCCTCGTGTACATACTTAACTATTTACAGATGAAAACAGGCATTACCACAACACTAATCTAACTATACTCATTTATATATTAAAAAAAACACACGTTTCATACATCACAGAAAACCTTCCATTATAACACAGAAGTGATATTACCAGACAAGCATCAGTGAAGTATACTGCCTCTTCTAGTTGTTATTGTACAATGCTGTAAATAATGCAGCCCATGCAATACACCCAAGAACACTAGAGTCCTACACCCAAGTACAATTAATATGATAAAGCAGCCCTCTGCAAGTGGTGCTGGATACCACTAAGTCTACTGCAGCCATGTTGGTTATGATTTTCCATGCAGAAGGGTAAAGTTACATTAAGAACTGAAGTCTTTAAAAAAGCTTTAAACATTCTTTCTTGAACCAAAACATTCAACAAAAGATGCACATGAAAAATTAACTGTTCAGATGCCTTTGCAACTTAAAATTCAGATGCATGTTATTCAATAGAGCTGCTGTGTATGAAAACCAAATGTAGTTTTAATTTCTTCTTGTAAACAAATTAATCCTAGTGCAGTTCTGCGCTACACATTTTTAGCAATGAGAGTAATGCAGACATCTTCTGGTGCAGCCAGCACACTAAGCTTCAACGGTAGCTCAAACCCTGTTGCTTGATGGTTTTACTCCTATGACAACCAGTTGTGATGTTTACCTTTCACAGAATGTCTTATTTGACAGCTTTAGACTGATTGATTAGCCAGGCTTACACATGGCATCAAATACTGGTTTCATGGGAAGGTCTGATCCTCTTTATCGCCTTCTTCCAGCTTCCAAAGAACATGTGGAAATTAACAAGGTGAAGTTTAATTATGGTGGAAGTAGACTGCCAGTCCTTTTCTGGTGTACCATTTTTAAGAAAAATACAGGCACATAACACTAGCCAAAGATTATACCTTGATTACATTCCCAAAAGGCAGAAACGCTGCAAACATGCAGAGATTTCACATATTTTGTTTGGCACGTGGGAACTAAATTTTGTCCCTAGTATCTGTAATTCAATTTGATGTGCAGATTTTCATCCAATTTTATTTAAGGGAGGGCATATACATTTTGTAGGGCTGTACCTATCCAATTCTGCCTGTAACAAACACCCAAACATCCTAAAATATCAGTAAGACAGACAAGTATAAAGTAAAACTCTGGAGAACATCAAAGGAAAATGGCCATGCATCTGCTCTTTAATGTTTTCCTACGATATATTAAAATAAAAACAAAGTTTCAGTCTCTTCGCAAGTAGTAATTTATATTCTCTGTATTTTTTCAGCCACAACAACTGGATTCTCTTTTCTGATTTTTGCTGCAGCTTCTGCTTTGTAGTCATATGGACAGTTGTGCTTGTCAGAGTAACGGTGAAGTCCACAAAACAAATTTCCACATCGGCAGTCAAACCCTGAACAGACAAGAGGAAGCAGTCACTTGGGAACTTGTAGCAATTAAAAGGGAGAGAAAATAATAATAAAAAGCCTTACTCACTATAGAAAGGGAACCAGGTTTCCATGACTCTTTACAACATGACAGAGTCTTGTCACTTCAAATTGTGAAAGAGTTTTTAAACCACCTTTGACCACCTTTTACTTTATGGAAGTAACTACCCTTCCATAAACTCCTATAGATATCACACAGGGTAGAAATTACATGGACTCTGGAGCCAGAACGATATGGACTTAAATCCTCCTCCTACCGTATGTTAACTGGGTAATGTTTCAAGTGAAAACTAGGGAAGGACAACAATAAAGCTGTGAGACTTAAAGGAAACAAAATGTATCTATAATATTGTTTGCCTGGCTCCAAGTAGGTGCTTACTATTTAGTTCAGCTACCTTTTACCCAGGAGACCAAAGGAAATAATCAAAATGAATGAATTTTTATCAATCCAATAAAGGAAAGTCTTAACTCAAAGTCTAAAGTTAGTAAAAGGGTTTTATGTGGTTAGGGAGACAAATGGAAATCAAACTAGACTAGACTTTCTATTCTTGAAAGTCGGGCATTTTGTTATAGGACCAATCAGCCCCTTATGAAGTCACCAGGAGCACCTTACGGAACCCAAGCTATAAAATACACTCTGTCTAATGTGTTTTCTAAATACCTGTAAGGCCAACTTTCTTTCTGCACATAAAACATCTGTTCTTCTTTGGTTTGGGTAACTCAGGAGCTTTTTCTTCACTTTGAGAAGTACTGGGTTGAGAAACTGATGAACTGGGCTGAGTAACAACTGAAAAGTAAGGGTAAAAATTAGTAATTTGTCACGGGTTCACTGGCTGAAAATTAACCAATTATCTAAGTTAAAAAAAAAAATAACCCCTTAAAAATCTTAGTAAAAAATGTTTAAGAAGACTTTCTTAAAAACATGTACCTTAAACAGGATCTTTTACTTTTATAATGGAACTATCATATCTAAGAATTCCTTGCCTATCAACATACTACTACTTGTTCCTCTAAATTTTATACAATTATCACTGTAAATTCCTTTCAACTCACTCATTAACAGCTAGCTGAGAAACAAAACCCCAATTTTAAAAGATCTGAGATGTTGGTCACAAGCTCAGTTTTTCCATATTGTAATTGCCTACATGTAAACATTTTAATTAGGTCTGTTCGAAGTCATTACTACTCAGTAAATAAAGCTGACAACTTCTGAGGTTCTAGACTGCAAAAGCTATTTTGCTTTTATACTTTCAGGGGAAGAAAAGCCTAGATAAAACCAGCAAATTTTGACAAGTAAACCCCAAATCATTAATCACTAACTTCAGATCCTATAATTTCAAAATTATTTTGCCATTTAACAAGTGCTTTATTGTCTTATGCAGAAAATCTGGAAGACTTTTTTTAAAAGTTCCTTTTGAAAGATTAGCCAGCACTGTCTTTAAGACAATAAATACTTGTAAAGTCTTGATTTTAGACTGTTAAGGATTTCATAGGTAAAACAATAATTTTGGTTTACATTAAAAAGTCAATTTTTCCACCTAAAGGGCTGTAAGTTTTAGTTCATACATGATATCAACAGAATTTATCAATATGAAGGCAAAAACTGTACATTATTGGATTAAAGTCCACATTACCATTACTTTAAAAATACCAAATTTAATTCAACTTCCATAAAATTCAACTACACCAGAAGCACTGTAAACTGAGCTTTAGTATTAATCCAAACCCTGAGAATAGCAAATTAGCATATGCAATGCTAAAATTACAACCTGAACAATAGGCCAGCACCAATGTTATTAACATAAATCCAAACTCTAGATGCAACGCAAATTGTTTTAATGACAACTTACTCGTAAATTCTCCCCAAATTTGTAACTCATTTTTATTAGAGATTAGATAGCCTACTACTAGGCTAGTAGAACATTCTACCTATTACTTATGTCTAACAATCTACTATGACTACCTTAATATAATCTTCCCTGATGGTACAGGAATAGTTTTGGGGAGGAGAGGAGTAACAGCCATTTCCTCCACCACACCTAAAAACTGAGCAGTGGTTCATAAGACATACAGATAAGGGGGACTAAGAAAAGAAAAATGATATAGAAAAAGGCAAAGAAACAGTGAACTACAGAATTACTACTACGAAATAATAATGTGGAGGCTAGCTATAGATCTAACCCAAAAGAGTACTGTTCTAAGGCCAGACTAATTTTGTGTTTGAAGACCAAAAAATTCTCACACACACTAATTTGGTCAGCTTTTGCAGAAGTATGGAACTCATTTCAAAATGCCAAATTTGGATTCACTTGCCCAACTTACACATTTTCACCTTAACTTTATCACATAAGCTTGTGATATTATGTGATGTTAGAAAAAGCAAGCCTTCAAAGCAGATTATATATGCACTGACACTATTTCCTCACAATAAAGGTTTGTATTGTATTCAGTCAATACTACCAGGGAATAATGAAGTTATAAAAAATGAACTATGTGCAACATAAAACACATAGATACTTGTTCTGGGCCTAGCACAGGTAATTCAAGTAAATCAATCTCTGGCACATTAGAAAACTTGTGGTTGCACTATATAAATTAAGCACTGACTCAAGAGTCACTATCTAATGAAAACCGAAAATGCCTTCCCATACTGAGTTTTAAACTTTTACAAAATATGAGATCCTACACTTCAACCTGAAAGTCTTAGTGTTTAATATGTTTTTTTGCTTGAATATTTTCTACAATACTAGCAATATCAAGACTGAGGAGTTACTACTTTTGATATAAAATTTTTCTTCACAGCTTTGAAATTTAATCTGTGAAATTTCTCTATGTTTTTGAACAATGCCTTCTCTAATGATTTAGATACCTTTAAAATATGACAGTAAACCACTTTCTAAATTCATTAAATCTTAATACTTCCTGTGTCCAGATTATAATCTTTGCTAATTTATTGGTGTAGGGGATGGTGGGAGGTGGGCAGAGAAGAAAGAAGAGAGTAAAGTGACTATTTTACACTCTCTAAAGAGAGCTGGTTCTTGGTCTGTATTTTACAGCTCTCTCCATTTCTGGTCCTTCGATGGGAAGGAACGAATCCCCCCACCAACCCTTTCTCATACTACCAAGTCCAGAACTGAACTAGTATTAAACAAAAAGCATACCTGGCTCTGACACCTCTGTTTTCGGGGTAGTTATTTTGTCCTCTCTTGAAATGCTCATTTCTGTCATTTGCTGAGTTACAGGCAAGGCAGCCACAGGTACATTTCTATTTGAGTTCAAGCAAACATTTTTAAAGATGTTAAGGGTACTTCTTTGTGAGATAGTAAGTTGTCAGTTCAACTTTAAATTATATAGTATTTCCAACATGATCAATCGGAGTTAAATAATCTAAAATTTTAAAAAGAATACTGGATGCTCAGCAAAAATGGTTGAGAATAAAGAAAGCAATCTGATAAATGTCTCATCAATTCCAAGGCTGCACATTTGTATAAATCACATTATTTTATTAGAGCCAACTAGGATGTTTAGCTGTGTCTGTAATCTGTTTAAGGGCAAAAGGGGGTAGTTTTGCCGAAATGCCTTGTGTGGCATTACACTATAGTCTGCAAAGCCTCACTCCCTAGTCTCTAAGCCTCAATTATAAGGAAATAAAAGCACAGCATTCTCAACACAGCATCCTTGGGGGTGTTATGGAGTGCGTTATAGTACACATCTTTACTCAATGACCTACAAGATCATATATTAAAAGATACTGAAATCCCTGACTGTGCAACACATGCAAAGCCAAGGGCATCTGATAAATTAACACCCTTATTATATACGAACACTCATAATTATAATAGTATGGATAGCACAGCTATCTTTGTTTCCTCCTTGTATTATAAAAACTCTGAAATAATCTTACCTTGATTTTTCAGATGTGCTGCCAGCAGCACCTTCACAGTTGTTTAAACTAGCGTCTGCTCTTTGTACAGATGCAGAATCTGAGGTAGGGCTGTTGGAACCACTAGCTGTTCCTATTTTAAAAAAATGATTTGTAAGAAACAAAGAAATACTACACTCAGTATCAAGACTAAATAAGTAACAAATACTTGCATTTAATTAGGTTAGTGATTTAAGCATTTTCATTGTGTTGCAGAATCCTACACTTGAGTATCTAAACAAAAGTACATTATTAAAGTCATATCCAGTGAATACGAGTGTAAAATAAAACCTCAAAAACAAAATGAAACATCTAGCAGACACTTGTAGATAGTCATTCATTCCTGATGTGGTAATGCCAAGTACTTGGGCTGCTGCTTTAATTTCAAGCTTTTCTCAGGTCTTCTCTCTTTGGGCCTTCAGCATTGATTCTCAGTCTTAGACCCCCATTCTTGGCTCTATGTTTTCTGTTCACCAGTTCTTCAAATGAGTTTTTCCTTGGAAACAACTTACCCATTGGGCTCATTCTGCCACTATTCTGCTGCCTCTGAAGATGTTCTTTGTAGCAAACAGAACACATTCCATTTGTCCTAGGATTCCCATAAAAGCCACATCCTGTACTACACAGCATGGGCCCTGGGGTCTGGTTAGTCTCCTGAGCCATATTTTTCAGCTATAAAGAAAACAAAAACAATACTTTAGAAACTAGCATATAACCAAAATAAAATCACTAAATTAGTGTAACAGTCACCAATGTACCTTTGTTATTCTGAACACTAAGCCTATTTCTAACAAAGGCCCAAACTGTGTAAATCATTTAAAAAAGCAGGCCAAGTTATATTTTGCTCCCTTTGTAAAAACAAAGGGTATGAAAGGAATCAATTTTTAACTTGATAAATAATGACCTATAATGATTTCACATTCTTTGGGACAAAAAAAAAACCCCACTACCATTAAAAACATTAAAATGTACTTATATTACTTGTCACTATTGTTTTTTGCTTCAGTTTCTGAAAAGGTCACTCTCCCTATTATCAAAATTATATTTAAATCAACTTAGGCAATTGATATCTTCTGATCATTGGTTAAAATATATTAAATGGAACTTGCAAATGTCAACAAAAACTACAAATAACTTCTATTTACTTTTTATGGCTTTTTTAGAGAAACACTGATTTGTTGTTTCACTTATTTATGTATTTTTAAAAAATCCTCATCCAAGGGCATGATTTTTATTGCTTTTTAGAGACAGAGGAAGGGAGGGGGAGAGAGAAACATCAGGAAATGTATGTGCCCACTCCAAGGATTGAATTCACAACCTCTAGGTTACAGAGACAATGCTCCAACCAACCACACCACACTAACCAGGGACATTGGTTGAAACTTGTATATGCCCTACCTAACCAGGAATTGAACCCACAACATTAGTGTATTGGGACAACACTAAACCAACTGAACTACTTGGCCAGGGCCAAATTACTGACTCTTGAGATCTACCAGTTCTTTAAACTAGCCGTATATTAGATGTAGCTCTATGCTTTCTTAAAACTAACACCTGAATATACTTGGGTCCAACTAGTAACTCAACAATTCTGCTACTGGGCAGCGTTTAGAATATTGCAACACTTTCACATAGACTGAAAAGAGAGCTGGTAGATCATCTAGGCTTTCCTGTTGCCTTGGAACCAACAAGTGAAGCTCTTTAAAAATTTAGGGGGTCAGGTGCTTACACTTTTATGTTCTACATTTGAGATGTGAAATACGGGGCTGAGTAGTTTAAAGCCAGAGCCTAGAATCCTGCAGCGCACAACAGATTATCAGCCATAGATTTCTCAGCCAAAGGTTCTCTTGAAACAATTGCTTACCTTCCTCATACCAGAAAATTAAAACCTTTTCGAGTTCAATTTCTCTATAGCAAAGTAAAGCAAATACACAATGTTTAGTAATGGTTAATATTTAATGCTAAATTACCAGAAAAAATCTTTATACAGCAAGGATAGTCTTGCTTTTCCACAAGCCTTGTTAAAATTAGCACAAATAGTTATCTTTTGTTAAGTTTAGTGCATTTTCCTGTAAGTTAAAGAGAAAATATACACTATTAAAAAAGTGGGTTTCCCCAACACCTAAAAATATGTATGAATATACAAAAAGCAAACTTGAGAACATTTTACCAAACAGCATATGCTCTAACTTGTCTTTAAATGTGCCTTACTGCTGATAAAAGAAATTACTTATGGTTTAAGTTATGAACATTTCAAGTGCAGCAAAGTACTTCAAGCTACAGCTTATCTTCTAGAATTCTATATGGCTTTTTCCAATTATCACTTCTAGAATACACTCTTTAGTCAGTTATTTAAAATAATGTCTCAAAAATTATTAGCAATTTTTATTAACAAAATTATTTTTAAAAAGGATGGAAGAGGACTAACCAATTCTGACCTGGCAGAAGGATGACAACTATTCCCAATTAAATAACAGCAACCTTTACTTTTGTTAGCAAAAAGACAGTTTTCAAGCTTGAAAATATTTCAAGTCAATCAAGCTTGTATGGAGAATGACCAAGATCCACAACTTCAAACAATAGTACTAATTTAGTTGACACTGTCTCTTTAAATAGTAAGTGGAATTTAGCTGACTCATTTTGGAGCAGAGTAGTGT
The DNA here is from genome assembly GCF_022682495.2 of Desmodus rotundus. Lineage (NCBI taxonomy): Eukaryota > Metazoa > Chordata > Mammalia > Chiroptera > Phyllostomidae > Desmodus > Desmodus rotundus. The sequence goes on along the minus strand of NC_071387.1, from coordinate 46,033,686 downwards.
AAACATTTCAACATCACTTAGGAAGTTTATTAATAAACACTTTCAGCTGGGTTTTTAAAAATTAGGGCATAATATGTGCAAAAAATGCTTCAAATAATAAACTGTATCTATTTGCATGCCCACTATGTAAAGTGTGTGAATCTTTACCCTAAACAAAAATTTGGGCCATTTCTTCAACTCAGCTTAAGAATTATGCTAGCTCACACTTTCTATACTTTCAGTCATCAGACAGTGGCTTTTATAGCAAAACGGCCTAAATTTGACCCAACCAACATTAATATTTGTTAATCTGATTCTTAAAATCTTTTATATAAACAGTGGGGGAGGGAATCTCATCCAATGATTTCACCTACACCAACATGCAAAGTATTCCTTCTCCAGAAAACGTATCTGCCTTCAATTCACTATAAATAATCTTCAACTTAGAGACACCGGGACATAAGTGTTCTACCTGGCTCCTCATCTTGAAGTTGTGTGCCCCCCGCGCCCAAAGCCAGCTTTGAAATGCCATCACATGTGCAGAGCTTGCCTTAATATTTCTTCTCAGAAGCTTAGATCACATGGGCGGGTGCTTCAGCCTGTCACAAGGCTGCAATGTGACAGGCTGAGCTGGATGGAGGCTCTCACATAAAGCCTAGTCAACAGGGGCCTCTGAAATCAGCTTCTATTTATATCCCCGAGCCTGCCAACTCCTACACAACCCCCAAAACTAGGGATGCAGCATTCATACATCTAACGTAATAAGAAAACAAAACAAAAAGATGACATTAAGTCTGCTATAGTTTTTCCTAATGTAGAGAATTTGAGAACAATCTCAAATTCAATCTAGAAGATATAAGCATCATTAATCACTCATGAAGCCAAAATGGTCAGGGTTGTTTATAAAAACAAGCACAGTACAGAGCATCAAGGCAGCAAGAATCCTCATGTTTAGTGGCAATAAGCCTGCCACTAGGTACTCTCCTACTTGGCTGTATTTTAGAAAAATACAGTACCATTACTAATACCTTTAAAGTTGACAGAAACTTGAGCATTCATGTGTTTGCTCTATCATGTGAAGGTGAAATGTTTATTTTTATAGTTTTGGCTTCCTGTAATCCACAACTAAAAAAACCCAAACAATCCAAAAACCTAAACAACTCTCTAGCCTCAAATATAAAAAAAAGTTAGAAGAAAGGTTTTTAAAACCTATGGAATTTAGTTCTTTCAGGTGCACATAACGTTAACAGATGTTAAGAATGCCCGCTCACCTGGACTTGATACCTGAATTCTAGCCTCTAATCTACCTCTGACTAAGCAAGTGACCTTGGGCAAGTCCTCACTCTCCACATGAGTTTCCTCTGCCAAATGCAGTAGATTTGTGATTTTAAAAGGCTCCTTTCCAGGCTTAATATCGGTCCCGAGAGGTAGAAAATAGGGGAGAACTACAATAAATCCCTTTTAAAGAAATTCTTAAAAAACTTGAAAGGTGAAATTGCAGTGTTTTTGTAATTGCATTCTGAAATTCTGTTTTAAAATGAGTTTAAAATGAAATTTATAATTTTTAAGGCTGTAAATTACTTGAATGCCTGGTATAGGAACGGGCTATGACCTGTGTATTACTTTACACTTGTACGTCCTTATTCTTAGATTAGCATTCAAGAATAAAGATAAAAACCCGGACGTTTTCCAAAACACAGGTTCACGGAAAGCTTGGAAAGGAAGCAGAGAATTTCAGTTCAACAGCCTAAATGCACGAAACAAAGGGGAAGATACTTCGTTCCCCTCATAAAAGGGATCTTGGGCGAAAACGCCAAGGCGCTGGGAAAACTGAACACGACCACAGAGAAGCCCCCCTCACCCACGTTCCAGAGAATTTTAGAAGTTCAGGTCCCAGTGGTCCCCCACCCCCCTCCAGGCGCAGGCCTCGCTCACGAAAGCCCGGCAGGGCCTTCTTCAAAAACTACTGAGTCATGCAGAACAGCAGCTCCGCAGGACAGGCCGGCCCCTCACCCCACGGGCCCCGCACCGACCCCCGGCTGCAGCGGCTCCCCCGAGGCGGCGGCGGCGAGCTGGGGTCGGCGGCGAGCGGGGGCCGGGGGCGCGGCCGCCTCTTTGTCTCTCCGGGTCCGGCTGCCCACGCCGGGCGCCGCAGCCCAGGGCGTCCGGGACTCGCGGTAGGGAGGCCCGGAGCCCCAACCCCCGGGGGACGCATGCGGGTATTGTTCCGCACTGAGCGTGTGCGAGCGGGCCGGGGGCGCCGGGAGTCGAGCCCTCGGGCCACGACTACAGGAGGCCGCCTCCGTCTTTGTGCTTTCCGAGCTGGCGGGCGGGCTCCCCTCCCCCGGACACCACCATCCCGGACCCACTCGGGCCTAATCGGAGTTCGGTGGCCTTCCGGCCCCCCAGCCTGGCACTAGAGGCCGGGCGCCCTCCCCCAGCTCCCCACCACTCACCCTGCGTGAGCCCGAGTGCGAGAGCCGGGCTTGCGCGCGACGCCGGCGCGGTGGGGCCGGGCCGAAGCCTCCTAGAAGGGCGAGCCGAACGCCCTGAAGCCGCCGCCGCGGGCCTGGAGCCAGTAGGCGCCGCAGGCGGAGGTGGCGCTGCCGCCGCCGCGGGATCCTTTTGTTCTTGCAGTAGCACCGAGCGTGGCCCGGACACGCCGGAGCTTGGGAAGTGGGAGGAGGGAAGCGGAGGGGGGGGCAGAGGTAGAGGCGGAGGGAGGACCGGAGGCCGCGGCAGCTAACGCGGCTCACTGCGCTCGCCCGTCGTCGCCTCACGCATCCACCGGCGGCGGGTAGAGCCGATTGCGACGGCGAGCGGCGCGCGCAGCGGGAACGGCACCGCGAGGGCTCGCAGACGACGCTCTCAGTCACTTGTGCTACCGCCGAGGAGGCCCGTAGCTCTCGGGAGCGAGCGAAGAGCCCCAAGAAGAGATGCAGATAGAACCCCGGTCCAGACGACTGACGCTTCCTCCCCGCCCCGCGCTCCGGCAGTGAGAAAAAGAAAGGGGGAAGGGGCGGGGTCTGTGCGTCAGCGAAAACCCCGACGGCGGTGGGGGTGCGTGGTGACGTAGACTACCCGACGTCCCGCCCTCGACCCCAGTCACCGGAGGCGGGGCGGGGCCTGACCGCTGGGCTGTCGCGCGTAGCCGAGTCACTGGCCTGGCTGCGGCCCCAGGGTGGAGCTGGAAAGAGCGAGTCCTGCGGAGGATGAGGTTCTATTTTTAACCGGATTGTTCGCCCTCGGCCTCCCTCCTTGCTATTTCCTCACTCAAGCCCGCTTTTTGCCATCGGAGTTCCCACGCTTTTTTTCTTGAGCCCTTTCCTCCTTACTCTCCAACCATCCGTCCCCCACCCCTCAAGAATTAGGAGGATTCGTCTAGAGAAGAACTGAGTTCTAGCTCTGAGGGGTTCTTTTTGCTTGTTTATTAAGCCTACGCCCCGCCCCGTTCCCTCCCAACCGGTTTCGGTTCCAAAGTCCAGCTTGAGCTTTGCCCTGACGCCGCGGGTAAGGAACTGGGCAGGAGGCACTCGCTCAAGGTCACGGGTGGAGCTGCCACTTCTCGGCCCCGGTGCCTCTGTTCTGAACAAACTGTTTTGGCCAGCCTGTAAAATCCCTGGAAATTGACTATTCCAGCAAAGCGTCGTGAACTGGGAAAGTACCAAATGTTCTACTCAAGAAATGGAGTAAGGGACAAACAAGTTAGACTTGAGGCAGAAATCTGAAAGGAGGAGATGTTGAGGAGGAAGTTCAAGACGGGGGAGGTAGAATTAGGCAGGCAATTCACAAATGAGGCACAGGACCCAACTACCTGTAATTTGAAAGGGTGAGTTAAAACACTTAGAACCTTTACAAAACAACAACCGGGCCCCTCCCCGCCCCTTCCACCTTACCTCTCTCCGTGACTTTAGTTCAACTCCAAAGGACAAAATTGCTATAACAGAAAGAAATTGTGATATTTTCTAGTAATTGCGTCATGAATAAAGAAATGATGTTTAGGGCTTATGTTAGCCACCGTTAAGAATGGAATGAGAGGTCCTTTCAGTGTTTCCCAAATTCACTAATGAGGAAAATCCCTTGGGGTGATTATTTAAAAGATTCCTAGGCCTCATCCCTGGAGATGGTTTTGGTTGGCTTGGGGCAGAGGTCAGGAACTTGTATTTTAAGTAATACTCCATGTGATTCTTCTTTATAATTTTGTGTGTTTGGGAGAACCTGTTCTGGGACTCTGTGCCAAGATTTCCAAAATTAAACAGTATCGTGCCACAGTAAGCAGAATACCTAGAACATTTGGGCTTATTTCTGTGGTCAGTTAATGTGTTAGATATGTTAAGTAGTTTCAGTTACTGATCCCAGGCCATTGGAATTTATTCACTTGAATGAGTAGATAATTTAGTAAAAATATAGCAGCTACTATTTACCATTTCTGGTGCTAAGTATTACTCATTTAGGGTCTCATTTAATCCTCACCGCAGTTCACTATGTACTGTTATATCCATGTTTATAGTTAAGTGGGTAATGAGTAAAGAAAAGTGACTTGCTTGAAGCACTGAAGGACAGGGAAGATATGGAAATGATTCTTACTGAGGAAAAAATAACAGAGATCCCCCTCCACTCCCAGAATTTTAGTTATTAAAAAGTAAAACAAGCTAATTCTTGAAGAAGCATAATTTAAAAAAAAAACCTAAGAATAATAAGGCAAGCTGGTTATTTAATAACGTGTTGCATAATACGCTTTGTAGCATCTACTAATAATTCATATTCTCCCATCCATTTATAATTTTCTCTATAAGGCTATTTCAACCAAGAATGTGGCTGATATTGAATCTAGTTTTGGCAAGATTTTCTTAGAGCAACTACTCTAGCCATTCTCAAAGAGTGATTCTTAGACCAGCAGTATCACCATAATCTGAGCACTTGTTAGAAATGCAGATTTTTAGGCTCCCACACCAGACCTATAGAATCACAAATTCTGAGGTTTGGTCCAGCAATCTGCATTTTAACAAATTTTCTGTGTGATTCTGATGTGTACTCAAGTTTGAGAACCGTTGGCTTACCCCTACCATGCCATCAAGTGGCATCTCTCAGATGCTCACACAGGGTAAAAGGAAAGGGTTAAAAAAGATTTTTTTCATATTACTGGTGTAGCAGATTACAGACTGTACCTCAGTGGAGTGGTTTCTTTTCCTCCCTTTGATGTTCTAAATTTTCAGTTTGACTCTAAAACCAAGTATACAACACAAAATACATAATAGAATGCTCTTAATATACTATGCAAGAAGTCCGTCACTCTATGGTCATCAGAGAAGGCTGAAGCCAGCTTTGGTAAAATAGATAACAGGACTATGAGGAAAAAAAAAAGGCATGCTCAAATGTGATGTTATCAATTAATTGTTCAAAAATACTTTGTAGAATTTCATTATATGGACGAAAAGTGGTTCTATGGTGTGTATAACCTCACAGGTTAATCTGTTCACAAATTCTTTATTGGGCAGGTCATGGTGGGTAGTCACTCCCCAGGCATGTAACTTTTTTCTTTTTTCCTTCCTCCCTCCCTTCCTTCCTCTCTCTCTGTCTTTAGATTTTATTTATTTAATTTTAGAGAGAGGGGAAGGGAGGGAGAAAGAGAGGGAGAGAAACATCAATGTGTGGTTGTCTTTCTCGTGCCCCCTACTGGGGCCTGGCCCGAAACCCAGGCATGTGTCCTGAATGGGAATCAAACCGCAATTCTTTGTTTCACAGACCGGCACTCAATCCACTGAGCCACACCAACCAGGGCTGCATATAACTTTTTTAGTAAAAAGTTTATCTTTACCTTAAGCAGGACTTGTCCATTATTTTTTCTAATCTATGTTAATAAAAGTTTGAAATAAGCATAAGCATCCTTAAGAGAGCACATAATTAATAATTAAATAATTAAAATATCAGTGAATCCAATAATGAATTGGTTTTAGACCCAGATCAACAAGTGGTTGGCTGAATTTTTTTTCCTCAAGGAATTAATAAAGCAAGTAGCAATTTAATTGTATAGACATTTTGGTAATTTCGAAGCCATACTTATTTTCAATGAAAACAAGTTGATTAAAGAATCTTCAAATAAATGGTGTGGATATCTTACCTGATTAGAGAACACTTTTAAACCAGCTCCAGATACTGTCAACATAGCCATAAACAATTTTAAAGACTATTAAAATGAACAAAAGCCTTTATTATTTATATAAGCCAAGATTTATAAGGTGAAGGAAATTGATGAGTATATGTATGTATGTGTATATATATCTGTTAATATCACCTTTTAAGACACAAGGTATTTTGTTCTCAAGAACTTGAAGAAATCTGTGTTATTGAACATAGTAGGTATCAATGTTCAGTTTGTATTCTGAATCTCAGTAGTTAGCTCTGGGAGTGGCTCTGAAACAACACTTCAGAGCATATCGCAACTTTGGCTCATGGGTGGTAAGTGGGCAAGAAAGATAGGAATGTGGTACATGATTAGGCAAGAACCCAGCAACTGGGATGGTATAAAGCTCTGGCAAATTCATACTAATTTCATACTAATTCATACTAATGGGCTAGCTATTGGGCAACAGAAAAAGGTCACAGAAAGCAGGTAGATTCTATCAAGGAGGTCAGAATTCAGGCAGAAGACTAGCGAGAGAAAAGTGGGTGGGTCTGTGTCCTAGAGGAATGCAAATTCTAGGCAGAGAGCCAAGGCAAGTGCCTCCTGTTTGTGTAATGGTTTTCATTTACAATGTATATTTGAAAGCGTTAATCTGGTAAATTTATACAACAGCCCATTGAAATAGGTATCATCATCTCTCCTTTTACAGAGAAGACAGAAGCTTAGAGCAAAGTCGTGTATCCTATCCAATGACGTATACTAAGAATCAGAGCTGGAAATTTAACTCTAGCCTTCTGTCCCTTAGTTCTCGGTTCTGCTGCCTCTCCAGGCAGACCTCTTCCCCTTTTAATTTATTCCACAAGTATATTTCTCGTTATAATGAGAATCACCCTTTTACATCCTATGTATCACCTATCTCACTCAAAATTGTGACCTTAGTGGAAACTAAGATATTTTCTTCCTACCTAACAGGCAACTCTTCCCAAGTTTCTTTTGCTGGCTCCAACTTTTCTATTCAACTCCTAAAAGTGGCATTTCCTAAGTCTAGGTCTAGGTCCCCAGTGCTCTTTGTTTCTTTTTATTTTAATTCTCACCCAAGGATATGTTTTTATTGATTTTAGAGAGAAAGGAAGGGAGAGAGTGAAAGAGAAAAAGACATCAATGTGAGAGAGAAACATTGAATAGTTGCCTCCTGTACACGCCCCGACTGGTGATCGAACCCACAACCTAAGTATGTGCCCTGACCCGGAATCCAACCTGCACCCTGTTGTTGTATGGAATGACACTCCAACCTCCAAGCCACCTGACCAGGGCTCTTTGTTTCTTTATTGCACATACCCTCAGAACGATTTTACCCACTTCCATAGATTTAAATGCTATTTCTACTCACTCCTTAGCTTACCAATGCTTGATTTTTAAAATTTATAAAGATATTTATTTTAAGATTTTACATATAAACATTTTCAAATTAATCCAGTAAATTTTTTTTCAAACTAAAGTTGTGCTATATTATTGAAAGAGAATTTCATAGCTTGCCACTACTATTGTTGAGTTGTGAATAAATGGCAGGACCTATAAATAGAGATGGGTTTATATTTATTCCTTGTGCATCTTGACTCTAGAGTGGCCAAGAGAAAGTTAGAACCTTGGAATCCCTGAAGAGGTGCTTCAATTATTGGTATATGACTGAGTTAAGTTTTTTCTTTACTATACTTTATAACATAATAACCAGCTCTAATGTGAAACATAAATATGTAGAGAAAAACCTCTACATATTTACTGTAAAGTTAAAAATCATGAAACAAATTGAAGCAATACAAAGAAATAAAAACATCAGGCTTGACCGTTAATTGATAGGATAATATAAGATTGAAAATAAAAATCAGAGATTGTTAGATCTGAACACTGTTACTGAAATGTGTCTAAGGGTAGGCCTGAAGCTTTTGATGCTGGATAGAATGCTGCTTCAAGCTTCCTAATTACATAGCAGAAGGTGATGTCTTTGAAGAACTCAAGAAGATAATTGAAGTGGAGCCAAGGAGACAAAAGAATAGAAGGGGGTTCAATGGACATCACAGAAGCATTCAGGAATTTGAAAAGAATGTAGTTGAAGAGTAAGGGCTAGATTGCAACTACAGAGTAGAAATCCCTTAGTAAGGGTACAGAGGAACTTGAGAAGAAATTCAGCATCCATCATTGTCATTGTCTTTGAAGAATGTTATCTCCTAGGGAAGCAACTTTTCTAAAGCCCAGTGCACTCTTGCACTTATGGGAGGATGGTCCAGGTCTGTCTCCCCCAATTTCGCACAAGAAGATCAGAGAAAAGAAGACTGCTTTCGTAGCTGCTGCCTGTGAATACCTGAAGATCACCTGGTGCAACCATTCTCATGGGGTAAGAGGTTCTCATACCCTGGGTGCACTTGTATCTTCTCTTCTAATCTGGTTACTTCCTTTTAAAAAGACTCCTCTTCCCCCAACCCTTTTCTGGATAAGAGGTTAAGAAGCAGCCCTTTTGAGCAGCCTTCAAAAGGAGAGGATGAAATAAAGGGTTCCTGTAATAGTAGTTAGATTCAACCACATTACTTCTTCAGCCCTGGCAATTATAACTCCATGATTTCTTTGAGTGCTTATTTGAATGAGTAAATTTCTGTTAACACTGCAGAAGTCACGGTCAAAAAAATTATAGTGTAGGTTGCATGTATTTGAGAGGTACATTCATTACTAGTATGTGCTGAAATGGAAAAAAATACTAAAAACTGCAAATTTGCATTTATTATACTTCTATAATAAAATACATGAGTTTTTATTTTCAGTTACAATCTAGAAATATTAAACAAAGAAATAGCTAAGGTCAAATATTTAGAGAGTGTAGAACAACTAGAAATTCATAATAAATTAATTAAAAAACTGAAAACTAACAACAATATAATGGCACAGGGATTAAAGGAACTATGAAAATTTCATTCAAATAATACTTAGTATTTATTTTGTAATTTGTGCTTTTATATATCCTATTTTAAATCTTTACAGTTATCCTTTGAAGTAGTGATGATTACGCTCTTTGACAGAGGTACAGCTGAAGCACAAGGAGGTAAATAATATATCTAAAATTATACGGTTGGTAATGAAGAGTAAAGACAAACCCAGGTCAGGCTGACCCTGAAACACAAGTTCTTTACAGTGCAGCAAGTGCCTTACCTGAACTAGTTATAATTACAAAATTTTAGGCTTGGAAGAAGCCTGAGAAGGTCCTCTTCAGCTCTCCACTAAGCATAGAAGTCATCTAGAAAGCACCTCAACGTTCAGGTTCTATGATAATACCACTAATGCTGCTAAAGGGTTTGCTCACAAACTAACCTGTTCCAACCTCCCTAAAATCATGTAATAAGATTTCGTCCAGATTATTATCATTATCTAGATTGTAAAGACCTCAGAAAAATGTAACTTTGGTGTTCCATTTAGCTATATTTCATAACTATTAAGATGCCATTTGTTAGAAACAGTAAATATTTTTTAAGAATTTATTGCTATATCATGTTCAACAGGGAGTCTATTTTATTGACTTGTACTTGGATATAATTAGGTGGACTCTACTATTGTCAACTCTCATTATCAGTTAGTGAATTATATGTCATATGCCTCATCTGTAGTAACCTAGTACTTTGTCACTTATAGCACATTTGTTTTTCTATTTTGGAGAGATGTTGAAAATGAGGGAGAAAGGGCAAGACAAAGCAATAACAAAATAATTCTGAGGTATAATTCTTTCCTACAGCTGTTTTATTATGCTTTTTTAAAAAAATTATAAATATTGATAATATATGTATATGTTCTCTTTGTATAAATTTCAAGCAACACATAATTTTAACATAAAAGTGAATCTCACTTCCAGTCAAGATGGCAGCATAGGAAGACATGGCTCTCTTCTTCACTCAACCACATCACAATTACAAGGAAATATAGAACAACCACCACTCAGAACCATAAGAAATCGAGTTGAATGGAAGCCTGACAACTACAGAACTAAAGAAACCACATCCACCCAGACTGGTGGGAGGGGCGCAGATGCAGAACAGGCTGGTCCTACACCCACATGTGGAGAATAAAAATTTGGGAGGGATATCTTGAGAGTGAGGAGTCCCAGACTCATACCAGGCCCCACAGCCCAGGATTCCAGTGCCAGGAAGATAAGACCCCACAACTTCTGGCTGCAAAATCTAGTGGGGATTGAGTCAGTGGAAGAAATGGCTAGAGCCCCAAGTAGTTCCTCTTAAAGAACCCACACATGGACTCACCTACTCAGACTCACTCCTTCTCAGCTCTAGCACTAGGTTAGCAGCTTGAAAGGCACCAGTGGTGTACAAGGAGAAACTGAAGTCTGGCATCAACGTGAGCAGAGGCCATTGTCCCTTTGTTAAACCCTACCCCTACAATGCTAGTAGGCTGTTGCCTTAGCTGAGACACCATCAACTTGGCTAACACTATTTGACTTACGTTGGAGATCCCCAGAGACTCTACCCTAACCAACTTGGGCCATTCGAGCTGCTTTTACCTATGAATGGCTGGTCTTGGCTCATGCTACAAAACTTCCTATACCCTATCAAACAAGCCACAGCTGGCTTCAGTGAGCCCCAGGCCCCACACTAGCAGCAGCCAGCCTAGATTCACAGCCTGGGAATCTCTAATACCAGCACAAGTAATGGCCATCTCAGATTGCTTTATAGCTCAGGCAGGGTGCCCCTGGCAAAACATAGGTGGGGCTGACCTTGGCCTGTACCACCTGGGAAATCCCCAGGGCCAGTAGACCCAGTGGACAGCTACAGACCATGTTGGAACACCACTGCCCTGCCCCTGCACAGCTGATCCTCCACAGAGGGTGGAGGTTGGTGGTCAGTGGTAATAGCCATTTCTTGCAACTGACTGGCCTGGGTAAATCCCTCCCATTGACTTACCAATAGAGACCAAGGCTCAACTACAAGAGGAAGGTGTACTCAGCCCACACAAAGGGCACACCTTAAGTACCCAGCTTGGATAATAGGGGAGGCTGTATCACTGGACCCTATAGGACACCCACTACATTAAGCCACACTACCAAGACATGGAGTCAAAGTAGCTCTACCTAATATATACAAAGAAACACAGGGAGAATGCCAAAATGAGGAAACAAACATGGCCCAAATGAAAGAACAGATCAAAACTCCAGAAAAAGTGCTAAACAAAATGGAGATAAGCAATATCTCAGATGCAGAGTTCAAAACACTGTTTATAAGGATGCTCAAGGAACTTAATGAGGACCTCAGCAGCATAAAAAAGATCCAGTCATAAAGAAAGTTTTCACTAACTGAAATAAAGAACAACTTACAGGGAAACAATAGTAGAGTGGATGAAGATGAGAATTAAATCAATGATTTATAACATAAGAAAGGAAAAAACAACCAATCCGAACAATCATAAGAAAAAAGAATCCAAAAATATGAGGATAGTATCAGCAGCCTCTGAGCCAATTTCAAGAGGTCTAACATTCACATCACAGGGTTGTGAGAAGGAGAAGAGAAAGAGCAAGAAATTGGAAATCTATCTGAAAAAATAGTGAAAGAAAACTTCCTTAATTTGGTGAAAGAAATAGACATGCAAGTCCAGGGAGCAGAAGGAGTCCCAAACAAGATGGATGTAAGGAGGCCCACTCTAAGACACATCATAATTAAAATGCCAAAGGTTAAAGATAACTAGAGAATCTTAAAAGCAGCAAGAGAAGTTAGTTAACAGATGGTTGCCAGATGGGAGGGGGGTGTGGGAGAATGGATGAAGAGGTGAGGGGTTTAAGAAGTACGAATAGGTAGTTACAGAATAGCCATGGGGATATAAAATGCAGTATAGGATATGGATTAGAACTGATACACATGACCTATGGACATGAACAATGGTGGGGGGATTGTCTGAGGGAGTGGGGGGTGCTGGATGGAGGTGGGCAAAGGGGGAAAAATCAGGACAACTGTAATAGCATAATCAATAAAATATAATTAAAAAATAAGAAATAAACATGAATCTCCTGTTCAAGCCACCCCTACCCCATTCTCCTCTTTCCAAAGATAAACCTGTTTTCTTTGTTCATGTACTTATACATAATAAAAGGATTTTTGCGATTTGCTTGTTTGCATACATGAAATTAGGCTCTATATTCTGCAGCAGTATGCTTTGGGGATGTTTCCATGTCAGTGCATAAAAATCTACCTTATTCATTTTAACAAATTGCAGAATATGGGTGTAACATAATTATGTTAATCATTATCCTATTGGTGAATATTCAGGTTGTTAGCATTTCCTGACTATGACAAAAAATGTTAATAAGGGTAGTAACTTATTCTAAAAATGTAGTGTATTCATACCAATTATTTCCAGTTTAAAGACATTTTTCATATGGGCTTTGCCATGCTCAAATGTCAGTCCTTATGAGAATTAATTTAAGATAGTAGATAAATCTTACTGACTTAACTGCCCATCATCTCTCACTTTTTCTTTTCTCCCCCTTTCCCTCCCTACTTCCCTCCCTCCCTTCCTTCCTCCCTTCCTTCCTCTCTTCCTTCCTCCCTCCCTCCCTCCCTCCCTCCCTTCCTTTCTTCTTTCCTTCCTCTTTTTTAACTTTTGAAAAGATAATACAGCAAGTTTTATCAGGAGAGAATCAACCACAGTGTGAAGTCCTGTATCACTTCTCCCCCATCCATAAGCTAAAGATCATAATGACAATAGGTAACACTTGTTAGGCACTGATTAAGTGCCAGGCTTTGTTGTTAAGTATTTTACACATGTTAATATTAACTTAATTCTCAGAGAAGAATTAGGAAGTAGACACAATTATTATCCTCATTTTGCTAATGTGGGAGTTGTCAGAGGTTTTCTAATACTGGAAACTTGAGAGGACTTGCACGTGGTGTACCTCAAAGGCCTGGGCAGTGAGTCCTTCTCCCTTGGGTGGTAAAAGGGAGCAGTGCAGCTCATCAAGGCCCAGAGTTCACAGCTCCCAATCAAGAGCTACTCAAAATTTCATGGGGGGTCCAAGTCAGGGTGATCAACTCCTCTGGTTTGCCCTGGACTTAGCTATTTTTAGCACTGAACTCATAGGTCCTACTTAACCCCTCAGTTCTGGGTAAAACTAGATAGTTGGTCATCCTACTCCAGGCAGTGTTGGTTTTGAAGAAAAGTGGGGAGAACATACCTGGAGCAGGTGGATGGTAGCCCTGTCTCATGGTCATCAAGGAGCTTGGCAGGACCTTCAGTGTGAGCCATTGGCCGTGAGTATCTTTTCGTAAACCCTGCTACATAAATGGTAAGGTTTGGGTTGCTGATTTCCACTTTCTGAAGAGTCACCATGGTATCCCCTGTAAGACAGGAAAAGATTAAAAAGGAGAAAAGGCCTATCACCTGGATTGCATTCTAATATTCAGAACACAAAGGAGGTTGAAGAGCAACCAAAATGCACAGACTCCCTGACAGGAAATGTTCTTTTTCTTATTTTTTTTTCTGATTTTTAATGTCAGCCATTTAAGTGCAATGTCCTGTCTTTATTCATAATAGGCCTACTAAATATTCAACTCTTCCTCGTTTCAACTGCAGTCGACGGTCCAAGCTGCTGCATTCATTATCTATGTTGCACAGATTTATGGTATTTTTTTTTTTTTTTGGTATGTGACCTGGAATTAACCTCATTACACCGAAGATGAAAAATGTGAAAAGCCGGATTGCATTTTTTTCTTGAACAGTGTGACAATCTTGATATATGCGTATTTAGAGTTGCAAATAAGAATGACTTTTTTTGTTGTAAACTCGGTCACAAATTGCAAAGGGAGTCAGAAAGCCAGAAGCTAGTCATCTTTCTCAGGAGATGGTTGGTGCCAAGAGAGGGAACGATGGCATCGTGACCATCCTTACAAAAACAAACACGGAACAACACAGGCCTAACTGGTAAGATTTTATAAAGCCTGCGTAAAAATGGCCTCATTTGAAAATTGCTCCACCTAAGAAATTGTGATAAAAATGCCTGTTCCCAGAAATACAAATAAAGGAGTCTACTATTTTTCACTTTGTTACATCAATTTAGATCTGAAATTAGGCTTTACACAGCGTGACGTGGCTGAGCGAGTGACATTGTTGATCAGAATTATGCTGAAAGAAGTCCTGTGAAGCTCATAGTTACAGTGTGAGGCCATTGATTTTGCAACAACTTGTTTCTTTTCTGACTTAAAACAAAAAGTACTTTTTATGTGCCAGGGGATCTAATCCATTAACAGTGTTCATCCTTTACCGGTCATGGATTTCTCTGGAACATACCATCCTGTGTAATCCGTACAATATGAACATCAGAAACTGACTTTGGGGAAATGGTGAGAGATGTGGCCCTGAAAACACTGGGGGCACTTTGTCCCCAAAGCAGGGGTATCTTGGGAGGTAGACAGTGCTCTCCATAGGGACAGGTTGTTCTGAACTCTGATTAGAAAACTACAATACAAAATTGGCTACCTCATATTTTCTGATGGAAGAACTCAGATATATTCTTTAATGTGTTGTTTTTACCAAAAACAATGGATTTTCTGATTTTTTGCAACACGTAAATATTCAACATTGACTCCATAACTCAAAGTTCACTCCCACAAAGTACAGTTGAGGGTGTTCTGATGTCTTCCGCAGTGGATATTATATCTTCCTGACCTCACTCACTTCTTCATTCTTCATTGCTTTGTTCTTGCTACTCTGGTTTCCCTGCTCTTCCTCAAATGTGATGAGCTCTTGCTTGCTTCGATGCTTTTCCACTTCCACACAAACAGCTCTTGTTCCAGATATCTCACTTTATTGACTTCCTGATTAAAGGTCAATAGACCTTTAATAGACCTCACAAGGGAGGTCTTCCCTGATCTGCCATGTAAACCACCACACACACACACACACACACACACACACACACACACACACACAGCCTTTTACTATTCCTTTGTCCTATTTTACTTTTCTTCATCCCCATTTTCTTATCACATCAGGCATACAACTTTTGTTTATGTCTCTATTAAATGTCTTCTCCTGCTGTCATGTAAGCACCATGAAAGCAGAAAATTCATTTCTTTTGTTTACTGTTATATCCCTGGTGTCCCCAACAGGGCCTGGCACCTCACAGATGTTCAGTGATACCATATTTTGCTGTGTATAACACGGTCTCATGTATAATGCACACCCACATTTTTGGCCCAAAAACTTTCAGGAAAAAAATCTTTGGTTTTAATTTTTTAATTCAATTATTTATTTATTTATATTTAGAAACAAAACTGATTATTGTATTCTGGAGAATTATTTTGGATATGGACATCGTTGTTGCTTTCTAGAGTTACACTTTGAACACATAAGCACAAATAAAAGAATTAAAAGCATTTATATAGATACAGAATTAGTACTGCCTATGTATAATCTGCATCCTTATTTTTCCCTCAAACATCTGGGCAAAAAAGTGCGCACGGTACATGGTGAAATACGGTAACTGGAAAGAACGAATGAGTAAAGTGGTCAAGTAGACCTCTCTATTACTACCCCCAGGTTGGTCTAACTCAGCATTTTTATGCTCCTACATCCTGAAGATCATGAATCATGTTCTAAGTATCTCAGAATCTTCAAGGGCAATAGTTTTATTTTGTGTCCAACAAAAGACTTAGGGCATGAGGGAGGGTAAACCATAAGGTCTCCATTTCTTCCCAACTCTTTTCTTCTTGTCTCATTCATCTATAACTTGGCTTTGAACAACTTTTCATGGTGGGCTTACACAATAAAAGATAGGATGTCTTTCTTTTACAGGAAGCAATTCTTAATACTTAAAGATAGGATGTCCTAAGTTAAAATACAATAAACAGAAAACAGAAAAAATGAAAACCATTATTTGAGGGAATTAGGGTGAGAGATGTTAAGTCATTGCTTTGTCACTCCGAATTATGTGAGTGAGTCCGCCCTGGGGTCTTGTGAAGGCTTAGCTTACTCCACGCAGAACTTGGAGGGGGCCATGAAAGAAAGGTGGAGTTTCATGTTTTAACTATGTTAGAAAACAACCTTAAAAGGTAATATGATGTTAGGAAATTTTCCTTTTAGTCACTGTACATTTCAGTGTTAGAGAAGTTGAATCAAAAACAAGTTTTTTGTTAATATATGCAAGATCTTTCCTGAAAAAATCCTTATTCTGAGAGATCAAATTTGCATCATTAACAGAGAAGCTATTAGAAAAACAACAGCACTTAAGAATAACACAATAAAAAATTGTTTGGATACTTACCACTTGTCCACTGTTGACTGTTGAAATGAACAGCTGTGAGCTCTGTGCTCACAGTTTTCACATGGCCCACATGTCTTTGGGGGAATCCTACACTTGTTATTTAAACAAGTGTGTCTTTGTCTTGTTGGGAGAGGCTTCTAATTTCATACTGTTGCAGTGATGTGATCCTGGGTCTGTGCTAGGCAATTGGGAACATTTAGTACAGTTCAGAACACTGTACGGACTAAGGTTCTTCCTTGTCCTTAGTAGTTCAGTGTGCGCCTGAGGAGAATGAACACATCCATCACCTATTCCGCAACACTGCATGCCTAGCACAGTGCTCAGTACCGTAGGGGGAACTTAAAGAAATATGAAATCATGTCCATGATCCTGTTTCTGCTACCTTCATGGCAGAATCATAGTTTCTAGGATAAGAGAAACCTGTTTGTTTGTTTTTGATTACTTTGCTAAACACTGGCTCCAAAATTCCAACTCTGTCTCAGGAGTTCTTGTTCTTCAGGAGCTGCCCCACTGCCTTCAGGGTCTCCTCATGTCAGTGTATTGTGTATACACCTTGACACGTCAATCTCCCTATGATAGAAGTTGATTTGGAGCAGATTGGAACTGGAATCAGTTGTTTGCCTGGACTCTATGTCTGGTTTAAACCTTAATCTATTCACAGACAACAAGACATTGCATCAGGGTAGTAAGAAGCTAGAAAAATTCTTTGGCAAGTGGAATAGGGAAACAGACAGATAGTTAAACAAGCAGTTTGTAGCCATCTAGTAAATCCTATCTTCCCTAAACCAAGAATGCTGAAGCGTAAATGGTTTGCATTTTTCCTCCCCATCTGGAGGGTAAATAGCTTAAATCACCCTACTCAGGGAGGGAGATAGCTGAAATCCAATTAGTGCTATTTGCCGACCTTACCCAAGGACAGAGTATGTTAGGGAATAAATCTCATTTTGGCACATCAGCATAAAAAATTGTTTTTTCTTAATTATCTTTTTAAAAAATTGTTTTATTTACTGATTTGAGAGAGAGAGAGAGATATTGATTTTGTTGTTCTACCCATCCATGTATTCATTGGTTGCTTCTTGTATGTGTTCTTCTGACTAGGGATTGAACCCCCAACCTTGTATTGGGACAATGCTTTAACCAACTGAGCTACCTGGCCAGGGCACTGATGAGTACGCTACTGATACTCTCCCTCTGAGACCTCCCCTAAACTCCCAGCCTTTAAAACCCCTTAAATTGAAGGTCCTAGCCTGCCCCATGCCTTTCCCTTCCCCCACTTTTCCCCCCACAGACATGCATGTCTCTAAGTGACCCCACGAAGCTTGCAACCAGGGAGCAATGGGGAGTAGCAGCTTGTCCCAGTCTAACCCCCTGACCCTGTCCCCAAGGTCCCCTTTTCTCTGACTTCTTACTAAGCCAAAGCAGCTGCCCCAAGGCTCATTTCCTTCCCATAACATTTCCAGAGAGCAAAAGGCAGCCCCGCTTAGGCTCTCTGGTTGCTTCTAATACCCTAAGCCCTTCTTCGTTTCACTGTTCCCAGCTTTAATAAATGTCCTCTAAAAATCACCTGGACTCGTACTGTGAAATCTTTCCTGTATGAAGTCAAGAACCCACACATTACTGCTGGCCCAAGGTACACCTGCTCAGAGCCAGGTCCCCTTTCTGGTAACAACCCCTCCACCATAGAAATGTGGCAGGAAGCAAATGAGATCATGCATGTAAAAGCAAACTGTAAAGACTAAATATCAATACACAAGTAAAATATTATGTTATGAAGCCCTATTTTATTACATGCCCCCCCCCCCCCAATGAAAACCTTCAAAAGCTATCTATTGCCTGCAGAATAAGGTTTCCATGCCTGTTATAAGAGGTCCTCTCCATCATGGCCTATCACCTATATCCTCTATATTGATCTTATTCTTTAGCAACCTAAGCTTTCTACCATTCCCAGAATAAAGCCTCACTTTTCCATACCTGTGACCTTGTGAACAGGGTTCCCTTTTCTTGGAATGCCTTTCCAGTTATTTTAGCCAATTGAAATCCTACTTATTTTTTAAGGTTCAACTTAAGTACCATTAATTATACTCAATATTGTGTGGTGGATGTATGGGTACATGCTCGGTCTCTGAAATAGGAAGCTTTCTTCTGAGTGAGTGAGAGTACAAGTGCTAATTAATGCTTTCAATTCTTTAAAGTGTTTTAAATATTATTGGCATTCAATGCATATTGGGTGAAAGAAAGGATAAATACATCAGTTCAGGTTTAGAAACTTGTTTTATATATCTTTTTTTAGGTTCTATTATTGTGATTACAGTTACCTTTAATAGGCATGTTCATCTGTTTGGTGGAACCCTTGGAGAATTCAGGTGATGTTTTCTTTTCTATCCTTGCTTGGGAAAGATAGTCACAGAAATGTAAGAAGCTTTTATAGCCCCCCAAAGGATTTTGCTGAGTGCTGCACAAAACCTGCCCTGGCGAATGTAGTCACTTGGAGAATGTATTTTTTTTTCTATTTACTTTGCAACTTATAAAGTTCTTTCATGTCTGTTTCTTGTTTTCAGTCTCACAACAGTGGTGAAGTGCATGTTATTTTGTTTATAGAGGAGAAACTTGTGACTTGGAAAAGTTAAGTAACTCAATCAAAGTTATGGAGACAACAAAGGTAGAACCATGCCTCAAATCCATGTCTTCTGATGCCAAAGCCAATGCTTCTGTCTTTTCTACCAGAGCTAACATCTGGACCCTTGCTAGAGTATATACTTTTTTTTTTTTTTTAAAGATTTTATTTATTTATTTTTAGAGAGACGGGAAGGGAGGGAGAAATAGAGGGAGAGAAACATTAATGTGTTGCCTCTTGCACAGCCGCAACCAGGGACCTGGCCTGCCACCCAGACATATGCCCTAACTAGGAATTGGACTGACAACTTTTCAGTTTGCAGTATGATGCCCAACAGACCGAGCCACACCAGTCAGGGCTATACTTTATTTTCTATATTTCTCTTTAGACAGGAACAGTTTTGAAAATGTATTTTTAAAACAAAGTCATGTCCTGGCCAGTGTGGCTCTCAGTTGGTTAGGCGCCGGCACACAAACTGAAAGGTTGCAGGTTCAATTCCCGGTCAGGGCACATACCTGGGTTGAGGGTTTAGTACCCAATCAGGGCACATGCAAGAAGCAAACAATCAATGTTTCTCTCTCATATCCATATTTCTGTCTCTCTTTCTCCCTCCCTTCCTTTATCTCTAGAATCAATAAAGGAAAAAAATTTAAAACATACATATACACACACACTTTGCTACGTTCCACCCCAAAATTTAAAAAAAAAGTCACTTAGGTTATTTTTTCTCTTCAACATATCATAATTTGATACCTTGTATATGTCATATGATAAAGGAAAAAGTATCTTATAAGGCTCTATGAGTATACTTCTCCTAAGATATTCTTGTCCCAAATTGTGTAATTTCGGCTTAGGGAATGCTTTCATTGTTGGGGCTTATGCCACTGACATAATCACAGGAAGCATAATGTGACAAAAAGGGTCACCTGTGTTTAAAATACTATTCAGATTCATAAGGGCCACTTCTAGTTCAAGACGCCAAGATGAGCAGACTTACTCACTCTTCTCTCTCAGGACTGATTTAAAATGATATTAGAAGAGTAAGAAGAGATATAGTCCACAAAAATTAAAGAGAATGGAAGAGAATTATGAGCAGATGAGAAGAGGAAAAGCAGATGCTTTAAGTGGTTTGAGAAGAGAAGGAGGAAACCACCCTCTAGAATATGAGAGAAAGGAACTACAAGAGAGGCAGTCACCAAGTTGCCTTTCAGAATTCTGGAGAAGCTTTGGATTCAGAACTGGAGCATCAGTCCAACATGTCCATTAGCCAACAAGGAGTAGTTCTAAAACCAAAACACTCAGAGGAAAGGAAATTGTTAAAGAAATAACATCTCCAGAACTAAAGGCAGATCATCATTCAAAAAGTCCACAAGATAAATGAAAAAAAAAAAGTATAAATTTAAAAAGGCCCATATTTAGGGGTATTGCTGTGAGATCTCAGAACTAAAGATTTCAAGTGAGAATTTACATCCATAACATTTACATGAGGATGTACTTTAATAAAAAGAGAGTAAAAACCAAGAAAGAAAAAGAGGTGGAAATACATAATAAAGGATTTAATCTTGACTATTAAGAGACTTGGCCTTTGCTTCAGCTTCTGGGAGGTAATCTCTAAACACCTGGGAAGTCTTGCCTGATAGGAGTCTGTAGTTTGCTTGGGGGCTTTGGGTGTGCCAAATAGAAACAATGTGATTCAGGCTAGGGCCTTCACGTCACGACTTGAGAGGCTGGAAACTACCCTTAGCCACGTAGGCAAACAATCTTGTGTGAGTAATGGAGCCCCAATAAAAACTCTGAGTATCAGCCCAGCTCGTGTGGCTCAGTTGGTTGGAGTGTCATCCTGTACACTAGAAGGCTGGGGGTTTGATTCCTGGCCAGTTGTTCAATCCCCAGTCAGGCCACAGGTGTGAGACAATCATGTTTCTCTCTCACATTGTTTTTCTCTCTTCCTCCTGCCCTTTCTTTAAAATCAATACAAACATTAAAAGAAAAACTCTGACTACCAGAGTTTTTGGTTGGCAAAGTCTGTACTTCTTGTTACCCACGAGTGCTGAAAAAGTAGTGTGTCCTGACTGTGGAGAGAGGACAACAGAAGCCCTGAGTTGGGTGCTTCTTTGGCTGACTTCAGCCTGTAGTCTTTCTCTGCAATAAATCTTGACCATGCAAATAATATTGGGTTGGTCAAAAAGTTTGTTTTTTTCTGTTAAGAGGGCTCTAGTAGCTCTTAGTTGTCTCTAACTTTGCTGTAAACAGTTTTGTTAGATTCTATTGAGACAGCTGTCATATCAGCATGCATTAAAAAAATGTATCAAAATTGATAAATTTTCGTATAGCCATTTTAATATTGTAAATGGGAGAAAATAGGAAACATTTTTGGCATATTATGCTTCTGTAATAAGGTAGGTTGGAGCAGAGATGGCTGGAAAGCAAGGGCCCCCAATTTAGGCAGGGTAACCCCAAATCTGGCACAAGACTGCTCCCCCTCCCACCAAGAAAAAGCAGCAAGGCAGAGGGGCAGCAGAGCTGCTGAGGCAGCAGATTAAAAGCACCCTCTAAGGCAGGGAAGAGCCTAAGGAGCAGAGGGCACAGAGCTTAAGACACATTGCACAACAAATGCAGCTATCAACTGTGAACAAGCTAACCAGCAAGCATTTCCCTGACAACCAGGTGGTCTATGCATTCCCAGTAGGGAGGGGCTGCTGGAGGAGACTTTACCTCTTATATGGCCAGAGGTGGGGAAAAGGCAAATATAGACAACAATAGCCCTCATTGGATGGAAAGCTGGGCACTCCCACTGGCTTCCCAAGCTCAAGGGATTCCAGGAGAGAGGACTTTCAAACACGAGAAAGGTGGAAACTCTCTCTGTTGGCTCTTGTCTTGTGGCACTTGGACTTGGGATTTTTGGTTGCAGGTGCAATTGGATGCTCTGGGTCTCTGGCCCTTGCTCCCTGCACAGTAGGAAGTGCTCATAGGACTGGGCAGATGCTGGGCCTACCAGGGGCTTAGGCCCCACATGGTTGGAAGCCTGCTCCTGTAGGAAGGGTCCTGTGCTGGGACGCGTGCCTCACTAGGCTCCAGCCTCTGGGACACTATGATCCAGTGCAGCATGGCACGTGCGTCCTGGACTGTGACATGGAGCCTGAGAGCAGTGTGCCAGAATCTGAAAGAGAGAGAGCTGCTGCAAGAAGATGGCATCTGAAACCCACGAGTGCACAGTGCAGAGAATGGAGATACTCTGCTCGTAGGGCCAGCTTAAGATCAAAAAGGACGGATAAGGAAATGGGGAACTTCTGGGTGTGGTTTCGGTTTGTAATATTTTGGGAAGCAAAAGAAGTTCTGGGTCTTGTGGGGGAGAAGGGCTGAGAACAGAAGTGCTCTCAACTCCCCCCAAATTGGAAACTGTTAATAAAAACCTGTTTCCTTCAAAACAAATATTTGGGTCATGTATCACAGCGACAAGTGGCCAAACCCCATGCGGCACAGTTACACTTCATTACTTCAAGAAAAGTAAAAACTCAACTGAAACGCACAAAAATTTACGCAGTGTATGGAGAAAGTGCTGTGACTGATTGAATGTGTCAAAAGTGATTTGCAAAGTTTCTTGCTGGAGATTTCTTGCTGGACAATGCTCCACAGTCGAGTAGACAAGTTGAAGTTGATAGAGAACAAATCACAACATTAGTTGAGAACAACCAATGTGAGAGGTAGCTGACATACTCAAAATATCCAAATCAATAAAATTCTTGGTGAAAATAAAAAATATGTGTCATTTATTTTACAGAAATAAACAAACAGACTTTTTGGCCAACCCAATAGATTTTAATGAATTCTGTGGGTCCTTATAAAGAATCATTAAACCTGACCATGGCCTTGGCTGGTGTGGCTCAGTGGATTGAGTGCTGGCCTGCAAACCAAAAAGTCATTGGTTTGATTCCCAGTCAGGGCACATGTCATTCCCAGCGGGCCAGGTTCCCAGCTGGGGGTGTGTGAGAGGCAACTGATAGATGTCTCTCTCACACATTGATGTTTTTCTCCCTCTCTTCCTCCCTTCCTCTCTCTCTAAAATAAAATAAAATAAAATAAAATAAAATAAAATGTGAAACCTGAGCATGGTTTAGAGAATCCCTCCAACTTGCAACTGATGTGACAAGTTAGAGTGATCTTGTGTGGGCTGTGTTTCCTCTGAACTTGCAGTTAGTTTACCGTTTCTCGGGGATACACAAACAGAACTTGTTTACGGGAATAATGAAACAACATCCAAGGATGACAGTTGTGCAGCAGACCAAGCAAGGAAACTGGCCCACATTAGAGCAGAGATCAGCAGGTTTACAGAAAAATGTTTTCAAGGAAAAATATGGAACTTATTTCCTATAATAGCTGTTAATGAAAAGTTGCAAGATAGAACGGTGTAGTGGGACAAGCCTATGAATCTTAACAATGCAAAAAAGAATAACCAGAAGCTCTAGGTAGATCAAAATACTGTAACAGAATGTCCCGTTCCAAATATGAAACAATTTAGAATGTGATTATTTTTTAGTAATGGGTAACATGTAAGAGAATACTATTTAACCTTGCCACTAGTATATTTTCCTTTGAAATATAGGCAAGAGAAAGTAATCATTACCACTTTCTGCCTCTGTGATGAGTAAATAATGTGATGAATTATCATAATAATGTAAAATTTGTTTATTTGTTATCAGCTTTTAAATAAACTGATGCACAAGGCAGGATTGAGAACAGAACGCACTCTCTGCTTTGATGGTAAGTAAAGATCTATCTGACAGATGTTGGGAAATGAAAGGTAGGCAGGGGAGGAGGAAGGAACAGTAAGAGTACAAACACACTCATTTAACAAAGTGAAGAGTCAAGAGAAGCTATTAAAAATTGATGAAAAAATTAAATAGTAATGACAAAAATGCAGCACAGTGGAAAAGAAAATGTTCTACCTGGAAGCTGACAAATAACTCAATTCTAGGTAATTTGTATACTCGTTAACCATGAAAGGTAAAACAGCAAGACATTAGAAGGTAATGTGACAGTAGATTTATGATCTCAAATGAGGAAATGATTTTTAAATACAATCAAATTAACAAGGACCAACCTTAAAGGTTAAGGATTAATAACTTTGATTATAGCAAAGTTAAAAATATTAAAAATAATTAAAATAATAAAAAGGCAGGCCATAGATTTGGAGGTACTTGGAACATGTATAATTAATAAAGTGTCTATATCTAGCATATATGAAGAACTCATACAGCTCAATAAGAAAATACAATTCTATAGAAAAATGGCAAATAGACTCAACAGCCATTTCGAAATAGGGTATAGCTAGTTGGTCAATACATGTATGATAAGGTGCTCAATCTCATTAGTGATCAGAAAAATGCAAATTAAAATGGCAAAGAGATGTTGCTACACACCCATCAGAAGGACTGAATTTGGAGAGTGAAAACAGCAAGGATTTCCAAGAGCGTAGCACCGGGAACTCTCATACAGCTGCTGGTGGGAATGGAGACCAGTTTAACCAATTTGGAAAGCAGTTTGCCTTATCCACTATAATTAAAGATACCATATCTCGTGACCTAGCAATTCCTCTCTTAGGTAAATATTCAACGGAAACACGTGCCCATGTGAACCAGGAGACAGGTAAAGAAGGTTTATAACGGCTTTATTCATAAGCCTAAACATAGGAACAACCTAACTGTTCATTGACAGGAGAATGGATTAATAAATTGTGGTATAGTTGTACAATTGTAATTCTTTTTTTTAAAAAAAGATTTTATCTATTTATTTATAGAGAGGGGAAGGGAGGGAGTAAGAGAGGGAGAGGAACATTGATGTGTGAGAGGAACATCAGTCAGTTGCCTCTCACACATGTCTCAACTGGGGATCAGCCCACAACCCAGGCATGTGCCCTGACCGGGTAACGAACCAGCGACCTTTTGCTTTGCAGGATGGCTCTCAAACAACTGAGCATGCTGGTCAGGGGAACAATAGAATTTTTTATAGCAATTAAGGTGAACGATACAACTGAGTGTGCAAACGGCCACAATCTGAATGAATCTTACAAACATAAAATTGAGTGAGGAAAGGCTAATGCAAAAGAATATATACTGCATAATTCCATTTACATAAAATTCATAAACAGGCAAAAATCATAGTATTGAGTGAAAAGTCTTGAATGGCAAAGATATAAAGAAAAGCATGGACATGAATACCACAGCGGCCAGGGGAGAGTTCCATTGAAAGGGAGTGAGCTATGACTTAGACAGGCACACAGGGAGCTTTTGGCGGGGGTGGGTGGGGGGGTGGGGGGGGCTGACACTGCTGTACTTGGCCTGGGTAGCTAGTACAAGGATGTGTGATGCATTTTACACACAGAGACATGCACAGACACACACATGTTTAAATAAAATGAAATTAGTGGTGTAAAGAAATTATTTAAATTATAAAGGTAACCAGTAGAAAAACTAAAAATAGTACCATAAATGCTAAAAATTGAGAGTTGTAGAAGAATCATGGAATGAGCTAAATTCTCCTCTGCAGTCTCAAGAAATTAATAAGGAAATCTCCAAAGAGATGGACATATTATTTAGAAGAACCAAAACAAGCTGTAAAAGTATTTTCTGCTCTTCATTTTCCACTTTAAAGTCATGTATACTTACTAATTTTGTACTCAAGAAAAGTATCACTTTATATTTACATTTTTATATTGTCAAAATATCTGTATGACTGGACACCCAGATTATAAATAAATGTGTGGGCAGAGTTTTTGAGTATTTAGCATTGCCCTATAAATGTATTTTAAAATTTTTATGCATTGAGTAAAATGTTTTCAAAAATCTTTTCTCTGTGTAACTTTTCATATGACTTGTGAGAACTTTGAGAAGGATAGAAATAGAGTCAAGGATTCTTTGTTTTAATAGCAAAATCTCACACTTAAACAGTTTAGAACTTTTGATACTGAGGAGAGTTTATTGTCCTGAGTTGATCTTTTATCTTTCCTGACTTCATAGCTTTTTAAAGGCATTCGATTATTAAATAACAATATGCAAAGGCTTTCATCAACAACCACCACCATCATCACCAGCCAAAACAAACAAATAAACAAAAGAACATCTCTACCCCTCTACAAAACCCCAGCATTATGGATGTCTCCCAAACAGTAACATAAGAAAACAATATCCTCATCACCCACCCATTTCAGGGGTATGGCAATGTATTTAGGTGGAAGCATAGTTTTTAATGCCAGACATTTTCATGATTTTATCCCAGGACTTTTCAACAGTGAGAGCAAGACACATATAGATCATTTTAATTACTAATAATAAACTGTACAATAGAAAAGTTTCTTTTCATTTAGGATGGCATCTATTTTCTTAACTATATTTTATTGATTATACTATTATAGTTGCCCATTTTTTTCACCCATTTACTCCCCTCAGCCTTGTATCCCGCCTCCCACCAGCATTCCTCACCCAGCCTTAGTTCATGTCCATGGGTCATACATATAAATTCTTTGTGTTCTCCATTTCCTACACTATTCTTAACCTCTCCCTGTCTATTTTGTATCTACCATTTATGCTTCTTATTCCCTGTACCTTTTCCTCCATTCTCCTCCTTCCACCTCCCCACTGATAACCCTCCATGTGATCTCCGTTTCTGTGATTCTGTTCCTGTTCTAGTTGTTTGCTTAGTTAGTTTTGCTTTTGTTTTCTTTAGGTTCAGTTGTTGATAGTTGTGAGTTTGTTGTCATTTTACTGTTCATATTTTTGATCATCTTTTTCTTAGATAAGTCCCTTTAACATTTCATGTATTAAGGGCTGGGTGATGATGAACTCCTTTAACTTGACCTTATCTGGGAAGCACTTTATCTGCCTTTCCATTCTAAATGATAGCTTTGCTGGATAGAGAGTTCCTGGATATAGATTCTTGCCTTTCATGACTTGGAATACTTCTTCCCAGCCCCTTCTTGCCTGCAAGAAGCTGATTAAGAAATCAGCTGATAGTCTTATGGGAACTCCTTTGTAGGTAACTGTCTGCTTTTCTCTGGCTGCTTTTAAGATTCTCTCTTTAATTGTAGATAATGTAATTATGATGTGCCTTGGTGTGCACTTCCTTGGGTCCAGATTCTTTGGGACTCTCTGAGCTTCCTGGACTTCCTGGAAGTCTATTTCCTTTGCCAGATTGAGGAAGTTCTCCTTCATTATTTGTTCAAACAAGTTTTCAATGTCTTGCTCTTCGTATTTTCCTTCTGGCATCCCTATGGTTCAGATGTTGGAATGTTTAAAGTTGTCCTGGATGTTCCTAAGCCTCTCCTCATTTTTTTGAGTTCTTGTTTCTTCTTTGTGTTCTGGTTGAATGTGATTTCTTTCTTCTGCTCCAAATCATTGATTTGAGCCTTGGTTTCCTTCCCTTCACTGTTGGTTCCCTGTACATTTTACCTTATATCACTTTGCATAGCCTTCACTTTTTCCTCTGTTTTGTGACCATACTCAACCGTTTCTGTGAGCATCCTGGTTACCAGTGTTTTGAACTGTGCATCTGATAGATTGGCTATCTCTTCATCACTTAGTTCTATTTTTGGAGCTTTGATGTGTTCTTTCATTTGGGCCATATTTTTTTTTGTCTCAGCATGCCTGTTACATTATAAGAGGTGGAGCCTTAGGTATTCGCCACGGTGGGACAACCCACGTAGCTGTGTTGTAGCTCTGTATGTGGGGGTTGGGGCTAAAGGGGAACAATGCCACTTGTTTGGCTCTGGGCCAGCTTTTAGTCACTTCCCCTACTTCCCACAAGCAAATTGGGCCCTTCTTGTGCTGATTCCCAGGTGTGTGGGCTTGTGTATGTTCTAGGACCCTGTGGGTCTCTCCAGTGAACTGTCCTGTGAGGCTGGGAGTTTCTCCCACCATCATCATTCCCACAGGTTTTTTCAGTCAGAGGTTTTAAGGCTTTATTCCCCCACACTGGAACCCTGGGTTGTGTGGTCTGTCTTGCTCCCTAGATGTTCCTCCCATTTATCTGCATGCAAATATGAGATTGCCAGCCACCACCTGGCCTGGTCCTCCAGCTGCCACCTTACCATGTGTCCTTTTCACTGTGGCTGCACATCTCCACCCCTTCTACCAGTCTGAATGTAGGTTTCTTCTTGAACTCCTTGGTTGTCAGACTTCCACACAGTTCAATTTTCTGGCAGTTCTGTTTTTTTTTTTTTAAATTTGTTGTCCTTTTGGTTGTGCGAGGAGGCAAAGTGTATCTATTTATGTCTTCATTTTGGCCAGAAGTCTATTTTTTTAAAATGGATGGCATTTCTTTTGTTTTTAAAGGTTTTATTTATTTATTTTTGGAAAGAGGGGAAGGAAGGGAGAAAGAGAGGGAGAAAAACATCATTGTGCAAGAGAAACATAGTTTGGTTGCCTCTCATACACCCCCAAATGGGGACCTGGCCCACAACTCAGGCATGTGCCCTCACTGGGAAAAAATCCAGCCACCCTTTGGTTCACAGGCCAGCGTTCAATCCACTGAGCCACACCAGCCAGGATGGCATCTATTTTTTTAAGTTCTTTGTCTGCATTTATTATTTTTATATAAGTTTTTTAAAAGGTAGATTTGGCCTGAAAAAGGCATGCAAATTTTCTTTCCTTCAGTGCTTTATTAAAAAAAGCCTTTGATAAAAATATAGTATAAACTAGACAAATATTATTCCAATATTAAGAGGAAATAAATTTGAAAGTTGAAGTTGTACCCTGTTAAATTGACTTCTAAAAATATGATGGATTATACTCTGAGACCTCTGGACAGTTATTATAACATTTATGATGAAATCAGAAAATTTTTTAAAGGGAAAAAGTGTTCTTGTTCCAACTCAGTAGCTCTTTTTGACTTTCTAGCTAATGTACAGAAATAAGTATGACTGAATGTTCTGAGAAATCTGTTGGCCCAAAGCAGTTAAGAAGCAAACAATCAATTATTCTTGTAAGTCAAAGCTATTTTCTTTTTATATTTAATTGTGAGCTTTGAAACTATTTTTTTAGGGTAGCACACTGAGACATCTGGATTTTTCCGTCTGTTCAGATTTAGGAACTGTTTTGGTCTCTTTTCAGTTGTAAACTATCTATCTGATCATAGTATCTCAGTACTGTTCAGTGTCAACAATAAAAAGACCAAGGACACCCACAGAACTCATTTATGACATGGACAGGAGCCACCCAAATGCCCACTCTCAGTTCTGGCAGGTCACCTTGCCTCTGGTCTTGTGTTGTGTTTCGGCTCACTTCTGTCCTTGTTCAAACTTTTAATCCACATTTAACATAGTTGACCTATGCTAAAAGCATGGATTAGGTCTTTTTTCTCTAAGAAGGTTGCATTTCAGCCCTGGTTTGTGTGGCCCAGGGGACTGAGTGCCATCCTGTGATTTGAAAGGTCTCATTCCCAGTGAGGGCACATACCTGCCAGGGTTGTGGGCCAGGTCCCCAGTTGGGGGCATGCGAGAGGCAACCAATCATTGGTTCTCTTGAACATCCATGTTTCTCTCTTTCTCCTTCCCTTCTCCTCTCTCTAAAAAAAAAATAAAAATAAAATTAAAAAAAGTTTGCATTTCAGGTATAGGATTAAAACATAACTAGTCATAGGCATGAAGATCAACCAATCTGTTTTTTTCTCATTTAATATTTATTTAATTTTCTTAAAATTATATTTTATTGTTTATGTTATTATAGTTGTCCCCAAATTTCCCCCTTTGTCCCCCTCCAGCCAGCCCCCCACTCCCTCAGGCCATCCCCATACCGTTGTCCATGTCCATGGTCATGCGCCTATGTTCTTTGGCTACTCTATGCCCTATGCTGTCAATCAATCCATTTTAAAAACAGGGTGGACAAATAACCAGCTGCAGGCACGAAGTTCAACCTACAAGTGTGTACTCTGAAATCAGTTCTGAGTCATCTGCTTTGTTTGCTTGGCACCCTGTTTACAGCACATCTTAAGCCTTCTCATGTAGCCACACTATTGGTAAATAGCTTACCCTTTCTGACGGCATGGATGAGAAAAGAACAACCTGATCTTTGTTGACAAAATGTGTGTCTTATGTGGGGTGAAGGGATATTTTGGAAAGTCTTGAGAAATTAGTTAAAATGCTTCTGTGTGTGTGTACGCATGTGTATGTGTATGCTTGTTTTATGGGATATGTAATGATCCGTGCTTTAAGAGGGTGTGTTTTTCTCTCTTAAAGAATTGGCAGCCAGCCTGCCCTCTCAGAAATGGGAAATTTCTTGAGCTAATCTGGACATGCAGGCTAGGTTTTTACACCACAAAGCTGTAACTCTCTGTCCAGGCAGCACTGCTAATTATCTGTGAATATCCCCATTCAGTATAGACTTAAACAAAGTAACAAAAACGCCAGATCTTTTTATTAGCCTGTTTTGCATATAAGCTTATAGGATTATTGTATATTAGTATCACTTCTAAAGCAGAAAGGAGTTATTTAAAGAGATGACCTGATTATCTTGATAAAGAAAAGCATATAGCTGCAATCCATTTTTTGAAAATTTGGCCTTTGGTTTGAATGTAGGCTGGAAGGTAAGAACTTTTGGATTTAACTCCAAATTCCAGGAAAATAAGGTTTGGGCTAAATGATTTACTCTTTCTATACCTTAGTTTTTCAATCTGTTAAAAAGGAATCAAAGCAGTTCATACAGAAAAAATAAAGCCTTGGCGATTGATTTGAAGATACAAATCAGTGCAAATGTGTTTGTTCTGTCCGAAGGGCTAAGTCATGTGCTGTCTTATCCCTTGCTCCTTCCTGCTGGCACTGACGAGTACATGCACTCCCTTGTGGACATCACCTTTCTCACGCCCATCACTGTGACCTGCATTCAGAGAAAAATTTGGTGAAATTAACTCTCTGAATGCTGGTTAGTTTCTCTTTAATTTCTCAGAGAGAAATTAACTACAGTTTTGTTAACCAGGAAACAGGCTAAATTAAGACAGAGTTTGTGAAAATTCTATTTTGTATTTTCTGAAGTATGAGGAGGCAGAATTTTCTTACAGGGCAAAAACATGCGTGAATGGAGGCTAGAATGACCTGTTAGAAGGAATCGCAAATAGAGACGGTGGAGAGGCAGTAGCATCCTCTCGTCTGAGGGTCTTTCAAACAGACATAAAAACAAGCAAAAATGTGGCTCTCAAATAAAGGCAGAAGGATTGGTTTTGTTGCTTTTTTAGAGGTCCTTTTTTCTTTTTAAAGATTTTATTTTTCAGGAGAAGGGAAGGGAGGGAGAAAGAAAGGGAGAGAAATATCAATGTGTGAAAGAAACATTGATTGGCCCCCAACTGGGCACCTGGCGGACAACCCAGGCGTGTGTCCTGATGGGGAATCAAACTTGAGACTTCTCACTTTGCAGATATGCCCAACCAACTGAACCACACTGGCCAGAGCTAGAGGCCCTTTTAATTTCCAGCATGCTGGTGTGAGTGATTAGGCCTGCCACCACTTAGCATGTCAACCAGTGTGCCAAGCTGTGTATTATGCATTGAGAATTCAAAAGTAAAAAAGAAACAATTTTTGCTTTTAAGGTCTTCTTAACCTCCATGGGAGAGAAATACATACAAATAATTATAGTACTGTGTGATAAGTGCTAGACTAGCCGCAAAAACATGCGTTGCAATTACAAATTTTGCCTGGGATGGTTGGAACTGAAGAAGAAATATCTGCACTTGACCTTGAAGACCAAGTAGGAGTTAGGCAGGATAGGTCATTCTAAGCAGAGGGCAGAACGTGAACAAAAGCCTGGAGAAGTGGATGTTAGTGCTAGATGGGAATATTTTAGAGAGGAGAAAGTAAGTATTTCTGGTTCGTAATCCTGCTAGGTGGCCATCCCTGGCTGTGTGATGTGGAACACATTACTCGGTGTCTCTCAGCCTGTTTCTGCATTTGTAGTGTGGGGACACTGTTGTCTATCCTGCAGAGTAGTGAGAATTCAATGAAACAATAAATGGAAAGGGACAGTAACTGTGCAAGACAGAGTAGATGTTCAGTTAATGGTCACCGTGATTTCCTCTCCTTGAATGGACTGCAGCTGTTGCTGTGGAGCTGCAAATTGTTTGGAATATAATGATCTTATCCTGGGAAGGGTTTCTCAACATACGTCACCTGTAAAATGGAAATAATACCTACTGATTGGGTTGTTTTGTGGATTAGAATTAATATTAAACCCAGGCCCAATAGTGGTGCTAAAGAAACAATAATCATCATCATCATTAAAATCATAATAGCATTTCTCTCTCAAAGGCCAAAATATATGTATAATTTCTTCATACTCATATTGTGTGTGCGTACAGAATTGTACCCTCTGCTAAACCAGAGGCAGAAAGTCACTTTTGAAAGTATGCTACTTCCCGTTGGAGAGGATGCGGGGAAAAGGGAACCCTAGTGCACTGTTGGTGGGAATGCAGACTGGTGAAGCCACTGTGGAAAACAGTATGGAATTTCCTCAGAAAACTAAAAATGGAACTGCCCTTTGACCCAGCAATTCCACTGCTGGGATTATACCCTAAGAACCCTGAAACACCAATCCAAAAGAACCTATGCACCCCAATGTTCATAGCAGCACAATTTACAATAGCCAAGTACTGGAAGCAACCTAAGTGCCCATCAGCAAACGAGTGGATCCAAAAACTATGGTATATTTACACAATAGAATTCTATGCAGCAGAGAGAAAGAAGGAGCTTATACCCTTTGCAACAGCATGGATGGAACTGGAGAACATTATGCTAAGTGAAATAAGCCAGGCGGTGAGGGACAAATACCATATGATCTCACCTTTAGCTGGAACATAATCAACAGAAGAAGAAAACAAATGAAATATAACCAGAGACATTGAAGTCAAGAACAATCTAACAATAGCCAGAGGGGAGTGGGGAGGGGACAGTGGGGAAAGGGGTTTACGGGAACTACTATAAAGGACACATGGACAAAATCAAGGGGGAGGGTGGAGGTGGGGGAGGGAGGGGGGTTCAGCTGGGGTGGGGTGGACGGGTGGGGAGAAAAGGCATACAACTGTAATTGAATAACAATAAAAATTAAAAAAAGAAGGTATGCTACTTCCTGAGAAAGGTAATGTGTCATATTTATGAATATGTTTTCTGTATGAGCTGGTATAAATAAGTCATCCAACCACGTTTGTTGTTCTTATTTCTGTGTCCTTGTGCAAGGCCTTGTACCAGGCGCCAGTAGATGATTAAAGAAATACCTGCTACCTGACTTAGTAACTCTATAGCTGGTTCTCTCAAACACAGGTTTTTTTTTAATGGAGGAAAACAATTTTAGATTCTAAAATTTCCTTTTCAAAACCAAGTTTCCAAACAATCTGAACGATTGGACATGTACAAATGCATGTTGTATTAGCTGGTGGAGAGGATCATGTTGCTCCCAAATCTTTATTTGCCCGGAGGATGCATTGGTTCAACCTGTAATTATTATTGTAAACAGTTATTATATCTATGATCATTATTATGACATTTCTAATAAGTATTATTATAGAGGTCAACCTAATGTTATATCAATAAACTAGGACTAGAATGTCTTGAGTTCATGTCATACTTATACTTCCTAGAACTTTGTTTGGATACCAGAAATGGTAGAAAATCCAGCACTTTTTTGGTTTTTCAAAGAGCCTTCCTTACTTTTTACTCTGCCCAATTGCTTAATACTTCTGAGATATCAGGTCTCCACAGTTCTTTCCAGTTTTAATGATGAGCACACACACTCTGACTTAAAAATGTTGGAATACAGAGGGAAAAATCAGCATGGATGCACTTGAACTTCCTTATCACATAATTCGGCTTCAACCTCAGAGTGCCAATTATCTCTCCAACCAACTTCTAAGCAGACCCATGCCATTCCACATAAATCCTCGTCGTTCTTACTTTTGAAGTGTCCTGTGAAGAAGAGACTTCAAACTTGCCTTGAAAATGTGTTTGCTCTTTAAGAACTTATTTGGTTCACATGCTACATAGAAACTTGTAATATTACAAATTTAGCTTGTTTATTCCTAAATAGAAAAGGAAAGAAACTGTATCTAACCAACAGTTTTTGTTGCAATGACTTGTTTGGCTAGATTCAGCATTTTTTGTCTGGTAGAAACTTTGAAAGCTTATTTCTTTATAGATTTGAGAACTAGAATGGTTAGTTGGGGATTTACACTGGAGTTTTGAGAGACTCAATGGCTTGTTCCCAAAGTTGTATTTACTTTCAGTTGAGATATTTGACGTTATAGGTGTTGCCTGTAGGATTCATAGTGATCACTGTCCTGGGCCTTCATGTTCAACTGCTCTTCTCACCATTGTGTTTATTGAGTACGTACCATGTAGAAGCAAAGGTGCAATTATGTAGGGAAGTAATCCAATAGTAGAATTCCAAACCACAGCCTTTCAAAGATTGACTCTACTCATTTGGTACAATTTTCTATTTGCAAACAATGTTTTAAATGGCACTTAATTTTTTAAAAAAGAGTTTCTCGTTTGCAAGTTATGTAGTTAATATGCTTGACAAGGAGAAATGAACAAAAAAAATCCTTAAAGTTTGTTAGTTTAAAAAGGAAAAATAGTTGTACATATTTATCGGAAAGTAGTTATATAATATGGAAGTCTATAAAAATAAAAACTGAAAGTTCTTTCTTTACCACCTAGAGTAAACTGTGTTAACCACTTTTATTTTATTCCAGACCTCTCTTTTTCATGGGTAATTCTCATACATGCAGGATACTTAACTTTTGAAATCAAGAAGGGTTAACATGTCCACTCTTAAATAGTCTTTTTAAGAGTCACTTTCCACATTCAGTTGCTTTGTAATTGAGTACTTTTCAAAATTAGTTTTGTGGTAATTGCCCAAAAACATTAAACGAATACATAGTTTCAAAACACTTCTATTTAAAATCATCTTCTGAAGAACATAAGGTACACACAGTAACCACATGATTTTAGCACGGTGGGTTGAAAACAAAACAAAAATAGTTATTCAAATGCTTTATTGCTGCTATACAAAATAAGAACAAACTTAGAATCCTTAAAAAAATAAATTCAAACTAGGTTCCCAGGGTCCATAGATGCACCAGAGCTGACATAAAATAATGTTTTCATTTTTAAAAAAATTGAGATATACTTGACATATAACAGTATATTTGTGTCAAGTGTACACCATAATGATTTGCTGTTTGTACGTTTTCATCTTAATTTTTTTAAAAAGGTAATGAAATTGAAATTTCTACAGTTAAGTTCACCCTCTGTTTACATTTTTCCTAAACGTTTGCTGTCTTATAGTGTTTTTTTGCTGATGAGCACAGGAGGATGCAACAAGTAGGTAGCATACAAATGTCAATAGAAAATCTCTGAACTAACTCACTGAGTTTAGTTTAACAATAGTTTTCTTCCCCGGGTAGAGTTGAAATTCAATATAATGAATATATAATAGCATCATGTTTTCTGATAGTAAAAGTTCTGGTTCTCAGGGCAGACAAAAATGTATCTTCATTTTAATAGATTTCCACAAAAACAGTGACTTCTCTGGGCTCCATCACCTAACAAACTGCAGATTACTAAGATGGTAGCAAGAACTCTGTACCGAAATCTACGGAATTGCGGTTTTCTCTGAAGTGAACACTGAGGTAGACGAGTGGTCTTCAAGGCTTCTTTTCAAGAACACTTAGTTCTTGTATTTACTTGCAAATCCTTCAGTATCGTCCCCCCACCTGCCCCCCACAGAATGAACAGAATCTACTTCTATAAATACCAATTTACTAAGGAATCCAAGTATTGATCCCATTGTGGATAAAGATTTTTTGTTTGTTTGTTTTGCATCTTCCAAATGAAAGATATGTGCCAACTTAAGAAAAAAAAATAACATGTACATCTAAACACACAAAACTGTAAACCAGGTCTTTCAACTTTAATTACAAGAACATTTATTCCTTTATTCTTTTATACTGTAAACTTTACCAGTGAACCTAAAATGTTATGGAATTTGACTGAACTGAAAAAGCAACATAGCTATTTTTAAATTCTTGTGCATTTTGTACCAAATTTGTGCCAAATAGTACATTTGTACCAAAATGCTACAAACTATGACTTCAAAGTGCTTATAGTAACACAGGCTTTGTTTTCTCGAGGCATGGAATGTGCCCACAGGAGTCTTAGGAAAATACAAGGTTTTCTTCTTCCCCTCCTTCCACATTGACAGCAAAGTACAACTCGTTCAGGACAGATTGATATCTGTGGGAATCGTCCTTTTTTGTGTGTTGAAAATGATCAAGGAAGAGGCTTTAAAGTAAACTGAGGCAAAATAATATTTTTAAAAAATGAATAAAATGTGCTTCTTTTTAATTTCTTTGACCAGTGATATTAGGAGCTGACTCCGGCCTATCTTGTATTTCTTCTCTGTCTCTGCCTCTGTCTCCCTTTTGTTTTGGTGGTTGAGAGAGGTCAACTGTTGGTTACCCTTTGCATTGCTGAAGTGGTCACGTGTCATGTTCTGCACTTATAGAAATGTAAGTTGAATACACTGGGTGTTCAACCTGAATTACTATTAAGTCATTCTATACCGATGAGTGATTTTTATACAGTAGGATCACAGATTGTATTGTATCTCCATTTCTACCCCTGGAAAATATTTAGCTGATTACCCGAAATGGTTAAAAAAGAAAAAAGAAAAAAAACTTCCATATGCAGAGCTGAGAAAAGTAAGCTAAGACTGAATGATTAGACTATTTTTCTATAAAAGATACTAGGCACATTCATTTATTATTATGATTATTTAAATATATTATTTATTTATTTTTATTGAGAGGGAAAGGGAGGGAGAAAAAGAGGGAGAGAAACATTGATGTGAGAGAGATAGATCGATCAGATGCTTCATGGACACACCCCAACAGGGGGATTAGGCCTGCAACCCAGGCCTCGGCCCTAACCGGGAATCCAACTGGTGACCTTTCGCTTCGTGGGAGCACGCCCAAGCAACTGAGTCACACCAGTCAGGGCACATTCTTTATTATTAACATATATTATTTGTTTGCACAAATATATTCATTGCAGAAAAATCTCAAACCACAAATGAACAACAAAAACAAATTGCTAGTGGCACCTGAAGTGATTACTATAATAACATTTTGGAGCCGAACCTTCCCATCTTCTGAGTTTACTAAATGAATGTATGTAGCAGAATTCTTAATCATAAAGTCAGCTAGTGAATAAACCTCTCCTTCCTTCCTAGGTGGAGGGTTTATTATCTTTATGTTTATGAAACTGCAAAGAGAAGGTGCCAGGTCTGAGTTACCACTGGGCAATCCTTAAATCCATCTGTTGTGATTGGAGGATCAGTTTAGTTTTGGCCTCTAAATTTAGTGTCCAAGAAGAAAGGTAAGTCAGATCATCTCTTTTTTCTCAGAGAGTTGCAAAGGGAGAGTAACTGAGCCCTAAGGCAGACATTAGGGGAAGGGAAATGGATGAGTGCTTAAGGAAGTCAGAAGAGCTCTGGTCTGGTCATCATTCAAACTGAATTTGGACCCTAACCACTGTGTGCCACCTTGGGCCAAGTTCCAACCTCTCTGGGTACCGGTTTTCCCATTTATGAAATGAGGGGGAGATAAGGGAGAGTGTCAGGAGAGATTTCAGAACTGTCCAAGACATGGGTTCCTACTTAGTTGGAAAGATTAGCCTGAGAAAGAACTACATTTCTAAATTGGGGATTTGAAGGTGGTGTAAAGATAAGGAGGAAAAGGACCTTAATAGAGGGCTCAACTAAAAATATGATCTCATTTAATGCCTTCATTCAGGGTCTAGACTTGTGCTGTCTAATATGGTGGCATCTGGCCCCAGGCAGCTCCTGAGCGCGCACAGGATGCAATTCATCTGAATCGAGGTGTGCTTTAACTGCAAAATGCATTCTGGATTTTTAAAACTTAGTACAAATAAATGTAAAATGTCCCCTTAATAATTTTTAAATGTTGATTTAATGTTGAAACGATAGTGTTTTGGATATATTGAGTTAAATAAAATATAACCATTTATTTTACCTGTTTCTTTGAAATATTTTTACTGTGGCAAGTAGACAAATTTAAATTGCATCTATGGCTTGCATTCTATTTCTGTTGGACAGTGCTGATCTAAGGCTAATGCCAGTGGCGTACACTTTGGAGAAATGTGCAGTCACTAACTCGTATGTGGATATGGAAGGTGTTCCAACTGTTAAGCATGGTCTCGTAGAATGAGAGTCATCAGAAACCCAGATCTTTCATAGACAAGAGAAAATCAGAAAAATGGGAATGACTAAAACACTCGAAGGTAAATAATGATAAACGTTTTCTGCTGCATATGGCTATGAACTTCCGTCTGACAAAAAGCAGTTCAGAGCTTGTCTGACTGCAGGGACACATGCCAGCGTCACCCCCATCTGCAGTGGTTGATTACTTTAACTGAGCCTTTCTGCAGCCGGCTTGTAATAAATAGTTTTAGGCAAGAAAGCAGGGGCGGGAGAGGGGAGAAGAAACAGGGACCAGTTTATAAAGCTTGTTTATAGACTTTATAGATTGGCCTCATGAAAGAATGAGATAATACATGTCAGTAAATGATTACGACTGCCCTGATAAACTGGAGGCATTTGATAAATAGCAACTTGTCTTCCTGGAAAATTTCCTTTACCTCATACAGATGAATCATTTACTTCCAGAAAATAGTACCCTTAACTGTAGCCTCAGTTCAGTCCTGATAATTAAATTCAGTTAGCCAAGTAGGGTCAGATTTCATGGTAACATGGCAGGAGGCAGAATAGAACTAAAAGGACACTGAAAAGGTCCTCAATGCCATATCCAATGGCTTTTCACAGCCTTCGCCCTTCTAAACTTCAGAGCACCACCTCACAGGAAAGCACCTTCCCTTCAGCATTTTCTTCTCGATCCTCTTCTGTGGTGTGATGTCCGGGCCCTCTCACCGCCTGACCCATCTTGTTAGGGACGCCATGTAGCATCAATCGAAGAGCCAAGGTTTGTAGGTTGTAATGAAAGTTGGGGTAATAGTTTATGTAAAGTGCATAGAAGGGTCTCAATAAATTATAGCTATTAGTATTTTTTATTACTTTTTACTGAGTAATTTTTTCACACAATCCCCTTAACTCCTCTCCTCTCCATGCACTATAGTATCGTAGCTACTCCTTTAGTTTCAAATGTCACCTCTTAAGAAGGCTGCAGCTGTCACATCCAAAAGCCTCTTTGGATGCAGAGTATAAGTATTTTCAGTGTTTTCTGGACCTAGGCATCTGGATAACACCCAAATGCTTTCTTTCTCCCAAATCTTCCTGCCTTGAAGAACCCTCATGGCAACACACCACTTCACCTTTGCCAGACGCAGCCCCATAGATGGGTGTCTGGGTCTTCCCACCACCTGTCCTCTCAGCCTTGCACACTCCACAACTCTGTGCACGTTTGCAGGCAAGGATGAGACAAATTCCAGTGTGAGCTCAGTGTGTGTTCATGTGTAAGTTCCAGGAGACCATGGAAGTTATATGCTTGGGTCCAGACAACTTTTTTCTTAACCACTTGATTGACGTATGATTGCCGTATAAAAAGCTGTACCTATTTAATGTACACAGCTCTTTGTGATTCACAGAAAAGCCAAAGAGATTGTCTGCTGGCAAGCTTTAGCGGTGGGGCGCTGGGCAGGTCCTGTCGCCACCCTGACTCAGTTCCTTCACTTGTGGGAAGAGCAATCTGAACTTCATCTCTAAATGTCTCAGTGCCAGGATGCTGAGCTGTTAGGAAGCGATAGGCATGTAGAGGAAGGCAAGGATCACAATATTCTTTTAAGTTTTCAAATGTAAGGATTTGCCCAAACCAAGATAATGAGAACAGATTGGTGTTTTCAAAAAGTTCATGTTAAGGGTAAATTTTGATAACTATAATAAATCCACACTGGGTGAGTAAAAACTTGCCATCCCTGAGAAGTTCCATGTGCTTGTCACTATTTTTATTACTGAAATTATCATTTATTGATCATAAATTATATGATTTAATTATCATAAAAACCTTGTTGAATTTTAATTTTATAGATTAAAATATATGATTTATTTATTTATTAAAGCTAATGCAAATACCAAGAATTGTCTGCTGTAAAAAATTCAAATAAGCAAAATGAAAACAAGACAGGAAAAATCACCCCAAAATATGGTCATCCGAATATAATCATTTTTCCAATTTGGTTAATATCCTGAGGTATTTTACCTTACATAAATTAGATCAAACTATAAATGCTGCTTTGTAACCTGCTTTAAAAAAAACTCTGTAATCTATTGTAGACATGACTGTTAATCTTTTGTAATGGCCATATTCCATTGTATGGCTGTATCCAATATATTTATTTGCTCCTTTACTGATGGGCATGTAAGCTTACTCTAATTTCTCACTATTATGTACAGGACTATGATGAGTGTCAAGCCATACCTAAGCTTGCAAAGACATTTAAACACATTCCGATAGAAAGAACAAACTCGTTTTCTTAGTCAGGTAATTAAGAGGCAGTCAGTAAATATACTTTGATAATCAGATTGCTGCTGCAATGACCCAATTTCTGATTTGCAAAAGATTAGTGCATTGTAACCATTATTTTCCACTTAATCACTGTATCTAAAAATTAATTTCATGCTATTAGAGATGGAAAGGTAATATAAAGCATTCTTTTCTCAGCTGAAACTATCATAGTTATTTCTAATTAAATCATTCCTGTTGCACGTGATAAAACATGTACTGGCTTCTCATTCCATCTGAATATGAATTTTATTGTCATGCATGTTAAAAGCTTTTCTTTGTTTTACAAAGTCAATAATACTTTTGACTTGCGCTGACACCATCTTTTCTTGTTAATCATTGACTATAGATTTTCAGGGAATAGTTGGTTGAATAAAAACAAAAGACAAACATTTCTATAAATTAAAAAATGTTTAACTTAAAACAATTCCAAATCCTGAACAGATTAAAGTAATGTTATGAAGTAATTCTAAAAGAAGAGTTTTGGAATGAATTTGCATAATATTTGTGCTTTTTTCCTAGTACCTCTGTCCCGTGTCTGGTACCTAGTGGGCACTTAATAAATATTTGTTGAAGAAATGATGAATGAATGAACGAAACCACTTTGATTTGCTACTTAAATATTGGCAATATCTGAACCAGGAGAGTCAGTTCTTTCAACAATTAAAATAATCTATATGCATTACCTTGGAACTAATTCTTCCATACTTATAGGTAAGGTGAATGGCTTCCACTAAACATAACCCGCCAGTTTTATCATTTCAAGATCTATTGTTTACGGAAGGCTTCCTGTTTTAGTACAGCCCAAGAGCTAAGATTGATTTTTAAAACATTTTCAAATGCTTGAAAAAAATCAAAATGTGATGTTGTAACAGGTGATTATTATATAAAATTTAAATTTCTCTGTTTATAAATAAAATTTTATTGGAATGCTGCCATGTTCATTTTTTTATATATCACTTGTGGTTATTATTGTGCTACAATGTAGAGGTGAGTAATGTCCTACAAAACCTAAAATATTTATCATCTGGCCTTTTATAAAAAGTGTCCGTCAACTCCTAGTTCAGCTTTTTCTTAGTCAGTTTGGACTGCTGTAATACAATGCCATCACGAGGGTGGCTTACAAACAACAGAAATGTTTCGGAGGCTGGGAAGTCTAAGATCATGGCACAGGCAGTTTCGGTGTCTGGTAAGGACCTGCTTCCCACTTCACAGACAGCTATCTTCTCGCTGTATCCTCACACGGTGAAACAGGTAAGTGCCCTCTCGTATAAGGGCACTGATCCCATTCACGAGAGTTCCACCCTCGTGACCTATTCACCTCTCAAATGCCCCATCTCCTAATACTGTCACATCGGAGGTTAAGATTTCAACACGTGGATTTTGGGAAACACAAACATTTACTTTTGGGGTGCAGAGGTGCATGTTGTTCACTCAGCAGCAAGCATCTTTTGGGTTTCCAGCCTCATGGAATGCTAGAGCAGTGTACTGAAATAATAGGTAACTGGGCAAGGGAGGTCAGGATATATTTTGTTAATAACTTGACCTATTTTGTTAACAACTTGAAAATAATAGTGGTAGCATATTTTCTTTACTCTTTCATCATCTCTAATCGAGAAAACCAATCTTGTGCAATGCAAAATGTCATTTGAAAACACACCAGTAAAGTCTAATGCCAAGATTGCTTAGAACCTCCTAATACCAGGATCAATAGCTCACTCGTGACTTTCCTGCCTTCCCTGTGCCTCCTTCCAGGGCACCTTCTGCCCCCTGGCCTTCTATAGCTAAGCCAATCATTTTCACCAGGTTTCTGAGTAAAATCAAAGTTTATATCAGGAAATGAACAGTTCAATTATTGTTACTATTAAATAAGATAATTGTAACTACCATTGAGAGAGAGAGAGAGAGAGAGAGAGAGAGAGAGAATGTTTTTACTGGCACATATTCTCTATCCCTGACTTTATCTCACTCATCTTTAATAATAATAATTATTCCAGGCTCTCCTCAACAACTTTAACATGGATTATTCTCCAGTAAAACAGAACCAACAAAATAATCTATCTATCTACATTCTATCTATTTATTTTAAGGAATTGGCTTATGAGACTGTAGGGCTGGCGAGTGTGCCCACACATCAAGAGGTAACTCAAAAAGAATCCATATATCATAATTTCATTTACTCCCTGTCATTTGCAAGTAACTCTTGGAAGTTTCTCTACCCAACCTGCCCCAATGAACAGTCTGTTTTCTCCATGCCTGGTGTACAGATGCAGAATGAGAGTGGGCATTTGGATATGTATCAGGGAAGTTTTGTCATTTGATGGCAGAGTTCATAATGAGGGGGCAGAGTCACCATACATCCCAGTGTTGGCAATGAGTCAATAAGTGATGTGAAAAATGGCAAAGAATCCAAATCTCAGGGTTGTTCGTGGCATGGACCATACAAACCCACATGCTAAGGGGACTGCCCGAGTGGGCTCTTCCCTCCTTACGTGTCTACACCATTCCCACCACTGTGTGTTTGCTGTGGCCAGAGTTGATAGATAAATCATCATGGCATCCTTTCCAGTATGGCTCTAGAACCTCACTATAATCACAGTATCAGCCAATATTTGTTGAGCACCCAGTCTTTGCAAGGCACTGTTTGAAGCACTTCATATGTAATACCTCGTTTATTTCTTCTAAAAACTAGTAGTAGACAGCGACACTTTCAAGTGGGGAAGCGGAGCCTCAAAATGGTTAAGTGATTCACTCAAGGTCACTCAGCTCATAAGTGGTAGGGGTGGGATTCAAACCCAATTTTTTTTTGCCCTGGTCCTTCTTCTTAACTACCTCACTACTACTGTCTCCCAGGAGGCCTCATGGAATCTGGGAGGACGTGAGAGGGTGGAATGTGGGCTCACAGAATCAAAAGAAGCTCACAACATCAACCCTTCTCATCGCCCCTTCCAGAAAGGACCCCTCGACTGTCACCTCTGACAAGTTGTCACTTTGCTTCTCCTCAGATGCTCCTGGTGACCTGGAACTTGTTGTCATGTGAGGCAGTCTAGTCCATTTTTAGATAGCACTAATTGTCACCCAGTTATTCCATATTTGGAGCATAAATAACTTCTCTCCCTAACTTTACCTACTTGTCCTGCTTTTGTTTCCAGGAGCTCCACCAAATAAGACTTTTCTTCCTTTTGATGGACAGACCTTTCAACGTTTGAAGCTCTGAGAGATTTTGGAACGGTCTCCTACCTCATCCTCCTTTTTCTACTCACAGGAGAAATGCAGGATTTTATTCTCTAAATGTGATAGTCGTTTGCATGTGAGTAGCTTATTATTTGTGCTTGTTAATCCAGAAGGACATGATTATACATATGAAAGATTAGCTTTGTTTTAGGGTTCATTTGATTGGAACAGGCATCACACCCCTGTGCAGTCTTCATTGTTTATTATTCAACTTCATTCAGCACACGGGCTTTGCACATGGCCCTACCTAGGCCCTGGCCTTAAATAAACTAAGACATCATCTATCTCTTCATAACTTAAAAACAACAAGAGGGGAATGAACATGTGTGAAAAAAATACTTTTGTGAAGGTGGAGTACTCAGATGTACAGAAAAAGCA
This sequence comes from Desmodus rotundus, assembly GCF_022682495.2. Lineage (NCBI taxonomy): Eukaryota > Metazoa > Chordata > Mammalia > Chiroptera > Phyllostomidae > Desmodus > Desmodus rotundus. Next base: position 45,989,493 of record NC_071387.1, on the reverse strand, counting down.
CTCATGGAAGTTTTGGGGTGTCACAGGGCAGATCTTGAAAGACGTAGCAATGCTGCTGGTGTGGGCCCATGGGGTGAAGCATGAAGCATGAGAGATTTGCAAGGATAAATTTTCTGTTGGTGAAATAACAAACTGGAATGACTTTGGCAATAACTTATGGTATTTCCAGTTTCCTTTGAGGAAACATAAAGATTACAGAGTATATAGAAATTGACAACATTTTTGTTAAATTAGGCATAATAGCTGGTTATGGAAGTAGTAAGTTTGTAGTTGTTTATGTAATATTGCATTCCTGACAGAAATTTTCAAGAGGCTCAGATACTTCTGTGTTTCAGCAAAACACTTGCATTTTACATCAAGGACTATTCCATCTTTAGGAAAGTCTTGTTACTGGAACTGAATCCCTTTTGCTTGGGGAGGGGTCTCCTCCCCTTCCTCTGATGTGTCTGCTCCTGTGTATTGGAGGGGGAGGTGGCCAGGCCTGTGACCTGGATCAACCACTTGCCAGTCACGTGACTGTGGGGGAAGACTCTTCCTCTTTTGAGACCTCAATTTCCTCATCTGTGAAGTGAGGGAGTTATACTAAGGTTCTTTCCAACTCTGAAGGTCATAGTCTTTCTTATTTTGGTGTAGTGTTTCCTGATACACAAAGTCTTAGTACAAACATAAATGACCCATTTCTCCTTGTGACATCCATGGTGTTGTAGATTGAATTATTCGTTGCAATTCTTCATTCCCTTTTCCAGAGCAATTATACATTCATACCCTTGCCAGTGTCTTAGGATGGGCAAAGTATCCTTTTCTGCTCTTTGGCTTTAAGCTTGGTCATATGACTTGTTCTGACCAATAGGGTGTTAGTAGATGTGACATAAGCAAAGGCCTGAAATAGGCCTGTGCATGTCTTAGGTGCTGAATGAGAGGAACTGAACCTAAACACCGACCAGACCTATATACAACCCAAAGCTTAGAGCCCAGTCTACAACAGTTGAATCCTAGCAGGTATAAAGTGAAAAATAAATGCTTTGTGTTTTTGCTCCCGAGATTGTATAGTTGTTGGTTTTGGAGGGTTAATTAACCATGAAAGTAAGACTGTATAACCTGGCTTAGATCTTTGTTCTCAATGGACACCATGCACTCATTTATTTAAAACCCTGCTAGATGTTTATATTCTGTCTTTTACTTATATTTATATTATATGTTTTTGTTATGTGTATTTAAATCAAGGCCTTCATGCCCTTTTCGACCAACTATTTAGTTTGGTTTGTATTTTTATTTCACAGAGATGTGAGTCATTAAGGTAAAGACATTTGTGTTATTTGATCTATTTATTATATTTTTTAGTGGAACACCGAACCTCAGCTGAAATGAGTCCCATCATTCTGGTCAGCCATCTGCATGCAGCATTCGGGTGTAAATGCACACTGGGTGTCAGAGCCATTGAACTGTGTGGACTCTTTGCTCCCAGTGCTGCTCAGCCACAAACTTCATCTGCAATGCTTAAATAGCTGGCATTTATTTGCAGCTCCCCAACATGCGGAAAGAATTGCAGCATAGGAAATGCGGTGTCAGCAGTCAGCAGTCTTTGGGGTTTGAAAGTCTTGAGAATTAACGAATTCTTATCGTGCTGTGTTCCAAAATTAATCTGGTTTCTGCCCGCCATGAGGTGACACGGTTTGTTCTTGTACGGTTATTTAAGGCACAGCATTTACCCTCCACAATTAGGCTTTTCCCCTGCTCTTCCATTTAAGATCAAACAAAGCAATACCCTGTTTATAACCTCAAAAGCTAAGAGTTGAGATGCTCATTAGCCCCCCCAAATACTCACTTTTCTGCCCAACTAACTGCTGCTAGGTGCTTTGGAATTTGATCGTTTCACATTGTGTATCCAACCTATATCCTCAGGCTTGCTTGGGAATGTGGGTGAAATTTAAAACAATCCCATAAACTTGAAGAAAGAAAACCCATGCTGTGGTCATGCATAGTTCTGTTAGAAGAACTGAGTTTCATTTCACTTATCCTGTTATTTCATTAGTATCCCCATTAACATTCCACTAGCTTTTCAAACTTGAGCTCAGAACATTTAGTTTATAAACTCTTTTTGATCGACTTGACACAAAAATAACTGGGGATGGAAGGGAATTTAAGGTGAAACTAATCAAGGAAAAAGTATTTCGGTCAAACGTAGGTTTTGAGCTTGTGTTTTCTTTGATAATAAGGAAGAGATTTTCACTCTGTAGAGGGTGGTACAGGTCTCTCAGGAATGACACTACGTTCTTACCTATCTGAGTACCAGCTTGAGGTAGAAGGCAGGAGAGGAGAGAGTCACTTAATTCTTCTCCAGGGACACAGGAATACTTGCCTAAATTATCTGGGGTTCATAAATATTGAGTGTGACTCTTTTCATGCTACCTGCTGTTGGAATGACCCAGCGAATGTTTTAGTCAAATAATGCAATAAAAATAGAAAACATGGCGTAATGGAAATAAAGTCATAGCATGGAACCTTTAAGACTTGTTTTACAATTTATTAAGCACTTTCACATTCATTATTGCATTTATTTCTCAAAATACTCCTATGCGTGTAGTTATTATATTTGTGTGTCAAGTATCATACTTTAATTTAGATGTTATCTTGCAATTAATTTTTACTTCATCTCTGTATGTCTTTTCTGCCCTCATATCAGAAGCTACTTAGAGGACAAAGCTTTAGGTTTGAAGCTTTTTGATATCCCTGCACAGTGCCCATAACAATATGATTGTAGCTCAAAGACTAAGGGGTTCACCAAAGATCCCACAGCTGATGAATTGCAGACTCAGAGCTTAAAACACCTGCAATAGGGCAATAATCTTCCACCATGATAACTGCTTTCCTGTTATCTGCATAGACTCTTATAAACTTATTGCTATCTGCGTAGTATTTTACATAATATCCTTTGCATACTATGCTATGTGATTTATATGACACTCATATATGTAGCTATCTTAGTAATTTGACCTGAAGATGTTAATAGTGTTCCATTTTCTCCCTGAGCGGATACTATCTGGGGATATAAAGGAAAAAGGCAAGTGTTCTCACCCTGAAAATCTTTTTATTAGATGGGAAAACTGGGCATACAGACAAGAGCTGGAGAAGATTTTCTATTAAGGCCTGTGTGTGTGATCTGTTGGCCCGGAATGTTATGTTAGAGAGGAGTTTCAATATTGTTATGCAACTATTATCAAAACGAGATTCCCTTTTCTTCTCCTTCCAACTTCCCCAATCCGGGATTTTCAGGGTGTCACCACACATGCTTCCCAAGCTCCCAGCATTGTGTGGTGGGAGGCTGAGTGAAGGATCCTTCAACTGTGAACAGTTTGCCTATAAAGTTTCCCTAAATTTTGCAAAGGAAAATGGGGAAGGTTTTTCTAAACTGTTGGCTCTCACTCCTTTCCTAAATGGGGAACTGAATCATTGTAAATAGTGTATTAAATTAATTACGGTTGGAAAAATGTTGCCGAGCTTGTGGATTCCTAGGGATTGGGGTGGGGTGTTTTTGTTTTTTGTTTTTTGGCCTTCCAGGCACAGTCATATTTTTCCATAAATGTATTTAGAAAGTACCCACGAACTGGTTTTGCTTTTACTCCCCAGCATGGTATTGGCATGGGACTTCACTGGCTCTAAATTTCCCTTTAAATAATGCAGTTATAAACTCAGATTTCACTCTACACCAGTGCTGCAAATGAGAATCTGATGTCAGAGAACATCTATTAAGTCCATTTGCTCTTATTTCAAAAATATAGTTTTTGTGGTCTTTTAAATAGCAAGCTCTCTTAATGTATTTAAGCCTTGAGAAATGCATAATTACATATCACTTATTTATCTGTCTATTATCTGTCTAAAAGTGAACTTAAGAATTAGGAGTCAGCCCTGGCTGGTGTGGCTCAGTGGATTGAGTGCAGGCCTGCAAATTGAAAGGTCACCGGTTTGATTCCTGGTCAGGGCACACACCTGGGTTGCAGGCCAGGTCCCCAGGTGGGGGCATGTGAGAGGCAATGGATATCTCTCGCACATTGATGTTTCTCTCCCTCTCATTCTCCCTCCCTTCCCCTCTCTCTAAAAATAAATACATAAATCTTAAAAAAAAAGAATTAGGAGTCAGTGTCAACAAAAGATTATGTAGAAACAAAGGGAAATCATGTCTGAACATACACATGTCCAGCATGATACGTGATTCAATTTATTGACCTTTGATTTATACCTACCATCTCAAAAAGCCTATCAAATATGCAGACTTGCTAATAAAAATTTAGCATTTTGGGGCTGGAAGAGACTATAAAATATCACAACATGTAAAGAGTATTTAGTGTTACAAGAACAAGAGTAGAGAACTTTCAATATATGCTTCTCACTCTCACAGATGCAGTATATGGCACGGTGGTCATGAGCCTGGGCTCTGAGCCAGACTGCTTGGTTTGTGTTTTAGATTTGTTCTTTTTAATAGCTGTGCGACTTTGATCAATTTGCTTAACTACCCTTCCCTTGGTAGAGTAGAGATCCCATTAGTATCTACCCCCGGCTTGTTAAAGGGGAACCTAGCGGAGAATGCAGTAAATCTAGCACCGCAGGACAAGGACAGTTATGCGCTACCACTGGCATTTTGTACACAACGCACTACCACTATCTTGGGACTCTCTACCCTACTGGAAATAAATTCTTAATTGCCCCTTTGTCTTTGCATCCTTCTCAGGATTCAGAGTCCCAGATGGGGGCACTTGATTGACTGAGCCTAGGTCCCGGGCCTGAACTACAGTGATCAGTGGGGAAGCACAGGATTTTGTGGCCCTTTTGGCTTCTGTAGCAAAAGAAAAAATAGGGCTTACTCCCCAATACTTGTCTGCATTAGATGGGCATTCAGGTGCTGGGTATTCCCCATTACCCAAAAGACAAATATTTTTTGTTATTGCACTGTTTTTTTTTTTTAACATTTACTAAAGCACTTTTTACTTGTTTGTTGATTATATTTTTCTTTTTTATTTCTTTATTTTTTTTCAGGCATTGTGGCAAAGTAACCTTTTAACAAAAATGATCCCAACCAGTTCTTTCCTGCAGGATCTGATACAATTGATAGAGCACTTTTTTATTTTTCCCTTAAACAAACCCTGCTGTCCTAGCCACAGTCAATCTCACGAGGGAGTGTATATGTAGAGGGAGGTAGTTTGTTACACTGAGACTTCTTTGCCTCTTCTCTCCCTAACGAGGTTACTTCATGTAGTGGGATCTAAAGTTCACATAAATTCCTTCTTGGGAAGTTAAAAAGGTTAGCTGAAAAGAGAAGACTGACCATTCAAGCTTGGTTGCAGTCTCTTGTGTTGTTGCTTCTAAATTCCTGAAAGCCTGCCGCATTCCCAGAATTAGGAAGATGCAGGAGCTAGGATGGCTGTGTAACTAATGAAATATTCCTTGTTGGGTCCCAAATTATTATGCATCTTTGCAATAAAGCTTTCCAATAAAGATGGTTTGTGAATGAGACTTTTTTCCTAGCATAGTTAAGGATTTTCATCATTATTGGCCTTTTTGTGCTTAGATATTTCAAAAGAAATGGTGTTATAACATGGATAATTCTTTGAAACACCTCCTATAATAGGTATTTCTTGGTAGTCAGTTTCAGAATTTGTTAACCATTGTACTGTCAAAAAGTTCTTCCCGAATGAATACCTTAACATGCTCTTCTTAACTGGTTCCTTCCAGCTCCAAGGAAAACCCCTTATTTCTTGCTAAAGTGTCCCACAATTCTTACTAACTAGCCTTCCCCATATGGAGTTATAGTTCTTTCTTCTTCAGAAAGCCTCAGTATGAGTGTTTGCAAAACTCTGGAGAGAATGTAGTTGAACCTTACATATGACTTAGATGAAGAAATGGGTATAACGCCAACAAAAATTAACTTCCATATAAAGCCAGGTTGACAGGCTGGGGTCATAAAGGAAACCAGAACATGTTTTCCAAAAGACTCCGTGGGCAAATAAATCCATATTTCCAAATCAATACTTTCCAAAGCTCATGGAGAAATATAAATAATAGTTTCAGGGTAACATGGTTTTCCAAATTTACTACTTACAATGAAAGTCTGTAAGTAGTCCCCAGTGGTGCTTCAGAAAAATTCCTGAGTGTGTTCTCATCAGCTTTATTCTAAACTCCTAGGGCATGGTAATATTTTCTTCTCTATTTTTGTCAAGAGAGACACATGGATAGAAAATTCCCCTTCTGACAGACACATATTTTGAATTGAAAAGGTAAACTTCTCAATGCTTGGTGAGCAATTTGAATAGACCTTTCCCTCACTGGTAGATTTATCTCTTAGCTGCTAAGCTACAAATCTTTGTTGGGCACTATAGTGATGAAATACACACACAAAAGGCCACTAATGTATACCCAATAGACAGTTTGGAAATATGTGTTCTCGTGTAAGCTAAAATGGAATTTGTCTTTTCAATGGATTGTCAGTGAAATATTCTCTTCAAGGCTGAGGATCCCAGAGGTGGTTTGTGGGTGTGTAAATGTGAATGAGCTCATGCGCATGTGTAAAGAATTTTTCACGCCATGAATTAACTCTGAAATGATTTCTTAGTGTTGCGGTAGTCCCATTCTACTCATAGAGAATAATTGAACTCTTTGTTCAATTGACTATTTCCCCTGAGAGAAAGAAAGCAGGGAGGGGTGGAGGAGTACATTTAGAAGGAATTCCTAAAAGCGGTCTAGAGGAAATTTAATTTTACCTGTGAAAATGAGCAGAACTCAATGCCCCTCATGTAACAAGTTAGGAAAGGAGACTCCTGCTGGAGTTACAGTGCGCTCCCTGCTGGAGCGGCCATGCGGAGGCCGTGGCTTCTTTGGAAGAAGTTGTGTAGAGAAGACATTAGAGGAATAACATTTTGATTTATCTTTGGTTGAACTTTTTTACGATCAGCCAAAGACAAAATGATTTTCTATGGCCCATGTATCTCTCATTCTTTTCTATCTTGTCTTCTTGGTCCCTTTTCAGTACATATTTTAACTTACATTCCCATAACACTGTCATTGTATATAGTCCCAGTTTTACCATTTCATTTCTCCACCCAGTTGTCCACACCCCTGCTCTTCCCTTTAGCTCAATCACTCCTTCCTTCTCCTGTTGTCTTTATTATGTCATCTTTTCCCTGCCTCTTTTCCACCACATTTCTCTTCTCTCTTTAAAACCTGGTCTAATTTCATGCAAACTTGTGATATTTCAGTCTTTCAGCTTTTCAGAACTGGATTGTTCCTCTCCTCAATTATTTCCACTTTTGTTAAGTGTTATAATGCTCTTTTTCCATCAAAATTAAAAGTTTGGAATTTATTTACTTTAAATATTATTTTTCTGGGATGAATATCAGCTTAATAGCTACCAAAGTGTTTAGATAAAGGGATGATATATCAAAGTAGAACTTTAGGGGAGACTGCCTGGAGTTCTTGGGGACTTCCATGTGTCTTACAGTCCTATTTCCTTTGTCCTTCATATAATTCCTGGAATCAGTGGGAATGTAGCTTTGAGAAGCACTTGATTTCCTCTCTCAGAGCCTTGGAAGCCTTAAGCCCTCCGGAAAGGAAGGAAGCACCTGTGGGCAAATACTGGAAGTGGGTGTCCAGACGCAGCAAAACTGAGCCAGAAGTTCAAGCAGACCCAAAGAGCCAGGGGAGGACTGGCTGCTGGAAGAGGGTTGTTCATTTAGCTCTGCAGAGATCTGGGTGCAAAGATCATTCTCAAACTGGAAAACTGATCTCTAACCCCCAAATTCTGAAGGGATGAAGCCGCCATTGTCTAAAAAATCTGTGTTTAGGATGCTCATCCAGAAAATGGACAGATATTGTCCAGGTATTTTGAATATCCATCAGCCTTTTTGGGGCACTGATCACAAGAAGACTGCTTCAACCATTGCCTCTAGGTGCTCTAGATGTCCTCTAGAGACCCTCATTCAGATTTGGCCTTTAAAACTTACCTTCTGTCCCTGCTCTGGAAGGCTGTCCCTGACCACTCAGTCCTAGACCTTGTTTTTATGAGATCTCTCCCCACACTCACTGCCTTGTAGTGGCCTTTTCATCTGACTTTTCCTCTAGGCCATTAGCAAGATGAGGGTACAGACTGCACATTAAACTGTGTCTAGAGTGCTGAGCGTGTGTCTGGCACAGAGTGGGTGCTTAGCAGATAGTTGCTAAGTGAATGAATACACACGTGATGTCTTTTAGGGCAGTAGACAAAAGAATTGCTAAGTCATAGATCCCAGAACAAACTTCTGCTACTGAGATGGAAAAATGTGCCTCTGAATTCAAATAGTGTTTGAGCTTCTTCGTAACCTTAAAAGAAGCCAACAAAGTTGTAGAGAGCTGCAGAAGAAGTGGATGGAAAATAAAGCAGGGAGATGCTGACTCATTCCCTTGAGCTGGCAAAGGATACAATACACAGCAGACAATGGGGAGAAAACATCCATCTGCCCACGGAAATCAGTGAAACAAAAGGGTGCTGGATAGATACCCTGCAGTCTCTCCTGTGCTTATTCTGGATCTCAGTCTCTTTGTGTTCACCAAGACTTTACATCTTGGGACCTTTAAGCTTGGCTCCTCCCATTCTTTCTAAGATAATAAAACCAGGGAAGGAATACCAGGACAGGTTCCAGCTTGTGCCGTGTGGTGAGAGCTAAGGGAGTGCATGGGACATTTGGAAATGTACAGAAGTACAAAGTGGGGAAAATTGGAATTGGAAAGCAGATGAGGTGGGGCAGGTGACAACTGCTTTTTCTCATAAGCCCTTCTTTCTGTATTATATGAATTTCTAAAGTTATCTGCATGCAGTGTTTTATAAATGAATAAAAAATACTTATTTTTCAAAACAAATAAGAGTAGGATGGAGAGAGCCGTCTTGGGCATGTAGGACAGTGGGAAGGAATGCATGAGTAATAATCGCACTTTGGAGAAAAGCTAGTTTCGTGCCTGGCTTAGTTCCTTTATGATGCTATTGCTACTCTGGCGAGATGGGTTGGGCACTGCATAAAAGGCACAGTTAGTCAGTGTCCCTGGACTTGGTTCTACATGATCCAACCTCTCTGCTCCACATCTCAGTCACTGTACCAGTCCCTCAGTCCTGTTAGCTGCCCAATCCAGTACCCATTTACCTTCGTTATGATTTGTGCACTTAGCTTCTGAGCTCAATTTCCTTTCCAGTAACATTTCATTTCTTCTAAATCCTTAAATGTTCATGGTCAGCCTCCCAAGTAATAGCTTTCCTGACTTGCCTCGGCTGCAGGTTGTCTGTTCCAGATGCTTGCCTGAGAGGAAGTCCTCTCTTGTCCTGGTCATGCTACAGTACATACACAGCTGAAAGGACCAGAGGAAGGCCAGGGCAGGGTTAACAACGGGCAGTAAGACAAAAGGGATCAATCCTTGTAGTCATGCCAACCTCCCTTTCAAAGCCTATCTCCTTCCATTTCCTAGCTGTGTGACTTTTTGTGAGTTACATGAACTTTCTGAGCCTTCATTTCTTAATCTGCTTATGGAAAATACTTACCACTACTAAATAAGAGCTCAGTATCATCATTGATATTGCACCCCATTGCAGCAGGGGTGTAAGTTGACACACACCGTTCTTAAATGTACAATGACAACAACGAAGTATGGAGCCTTTCTTCTATTATAAATCAGTCTGCCCTCACCGAAGAGCACCCTCCTTCAACCACTCCTGCCCTGGGTCGCTGAACTTGAGCGATAAAGGCAGTTTCTGTTTCATCACATCAATTTCATCCAATTCTATAAATAAAACCATTTCTTTAGGCCAATTCTTTATGTCTGTTGGATAAAATGCTCAGTCTTTCAGATTTCTGCTTCCTCTCTCTGTTTTTTTTTTTTTTCTTCCCACGATGGCATCTGAATGTGAGACTTAAATGATCTCATGGAGGTGGAGAAGGATAGGGGACTCTTAGTGTTATTTGGATCTTGCTGGTCTATGCTGTGTCATGGCTGGTCTGGGCTGCAGTGGTGGGCTGCACAATGATTAGTGGTTAATCTACTGGGTGGGAGAAGACATAATCCGTAGTCTTTGCAGGCTTTTGGGGTATAAGTAGTCCCATTTTGGCATTTCAAGCTACCAACATAACACCACCAAATGCAGATTTGGGAGGGAATGCACTATATACATAAAAAAGATATAAATAATCTCAAGAGCACAGATAATAGTAAAATGTAGTAAAATAACTATGGAGTGACAATTTTGAGTATTTAATTAGCTTTATTTTTAAAAGAATGTATTCAATTTTAAGTTTAAATAATTTAATTTTTAATAATTGCTGTGTTTAACAAATTGCTTGCAAAATTTCTGACAATTTGACAGTTCCCTTTCTGAGCCCACGAGCCGGCTCTGATCCACCACTGGCAGGTAACATCATCTGCTTTGTCAAGACAACTTCTGACAAGCTCCTTCCTAATCAGACCCTCAACTAAGTTCAATGTTCCCTTTCAAGATCAGCTTGGGAGAGCTAAATTTAGGCCCACCCTCTGCTATCCACAACCAATGATGCAATATCCTCTCAAATACTAAAAAGGAAGCAGAGCAGAAGCTCCTCTGACCATGGCATTAACCTTGACCCACATAATTCACTCCTCCCAGTAGAGTTGGTCAAATATGCAGGATGTCAAATTCCCTTAAACTCTTGAAGCAAACCCACTCAATGGCCAATTCACAGAAACCCATTTCACCAAATGAGAAGTTCACCAAGTTTATTTTCACTTTGTTTTAATTGACTAGTTTTCCTAATAGCATTTTAAGGAAGAATGCTAAATTTGATCTTCTGCAACAGCTGGAGGAAAGAGACCAAAAGAGAGGAAGTTTTATTAAATGTTTGTCTAGGAGCCCACAACATCGCCTTCCTGCTACTCATCTGAAAGAGCTGCTCTCTCTGATCTTCGTGGCCCCTTCTTTCTCCAGGGTGTTGGTCACTTCCTTCTCCACTTCGCAGATTCCACAGCCCAACCTGCCTCTTAAGACCTGGTCATAGAGGAGAATGCTGCTACTCTAGCTTTTTCAGTGGATGGTTGTTTAAACTAAACAAATTGCAACAGAGATTGGCAAAAATAACAAGCCCAAGAAAGTTCTGGAGATTGAAGTCAGCACAAAGGATTCCTCACAGCACTGGTCTCTGTTTATATAGCAATCTGTTCGTCTCTTCTTAATCACCTAGGCATTTAAAACTGTCAGGTCCAAGTATCTGGGCTTATAGGTATTGGCAAACCACAGGAATGACATGATTTGATCTGGTTTATAAACTTAACCAATATGTGAGAAAAAACCAAAAGACATGAGAAATAATAGTAATATGTGAGAAAAAACCAAAAGGTAGAATTTGTAAGCATGAAACTTTTTAAGAGTTCATTAGAATCTAGATGAAAGATGACAGCCTAAACTCTAATAATAGAAGAGACGGAATTTCAAGAGCCCTTTCCCAGCTACCCCAACTGAGTGGGCCCCCATTGTATTCTTTAACATTTTGCCCTACTTGTTCTTCTTAGCCTTTGTGGAAATTTATAATTTCATATTTATTGTCAATTTGTCATCTGCCCCTTCACTAGACCATAAGCTCCGTGGAGGCAGGCCTGCTTTATTTCCCAAAGGATTCTCAACATCCAGGGCAGGGTTGGGCACATGACATGTGCTCCTCAAACAGCTGTGGAAGAAAGGCAGAATTGAGAAGAAAGAATGTTCCTCAGTGGAAGAAGTTCAGCTGTATTTTTGGCTAAGGGAAATGTGCTTGTGGAGAAGGAGGAGTAGGAAGCACAGAGACGAGATGATAAGAGATGGCACAGATGTCAGGAGAAGCAGGAGCAAGCAGGAGAAAAATCAAAGTAGATGAGTCAGCTTTGCCTGGGAGAAGGGTTCCACTTCTTCTGACAGGAAAAGAGGAAGAATGAATGAGTATAGAGGTCGATTGGATGTATACATTATAAGACATATAGTCTGTTTTTCCTGGAGAAATGGTAGGCATAGTGAGAGAGAGAAAGAGGAAGGGAGAGAGAGACAGAGAGGGAGAGAAAGAAGAAGATGAAGACAAGGAAGAAGGACAAAGAGAAGAAGAAAAGGAAGAGGAGGAGGAGGGAGGAAGAGCAAGAAGAGAAGGAAGGAGAAGAAGGAAAAAGGAGAAGGTGGAGGAAAAACAGAAGGGGAATTGAAAGTTTAAAAAAGAAGAATTGAGAGTTTAATGAGGTGGTGAGAATTTAACAAAATTATTCCAAAAACAGGAATAAATCAGTGACCAAAAATGTCTAAAAAGATTTCTGAGGGAGGGGCCAGCTGCACAATAATATGACCAAATAACCTGGCCCTAAATCTCATAGGCTGGTGACAGAGAAGTGGAACAGGAAGATGGGAGGGTTGGCTGGGTGGGGATTTGCAGGAGGCCATCTCTCCCTGGTTAGTCTTGTGTGTCGCTGCAATAGAGAAAGGTTTCAGGACTCCTGGGATGGGTTCAGATGAATCATTCATCTCTCCAGCTGCTGAAAGTTTTAAATGGGTTAGATAGGACACAGACATCAAAGATGGGCCCTCAGCAGTCGGTTTCTCTGGAGGGCTCACCCAGGGACCGGTGCCTGCTTGTCCTGCTGTGGCCTAGATCTGTACGATAACTCTCCTGCCCTTGATTAAAACTTTCTTTAGCAGGAAAGCAGTTTCTGTCTTAGAAATCTTACTGATATCCCAACACATTTTGCACTTAGGTGAGTGCCTTCTATAAAAGAGAGTACATGACAGACCTGGTTTGGTTTCTGGGTCTGGCACATAGGAGCTTAGTGATCTTGAATAAATTGCCTATTGTACATTTTCAGCTTCCATTTTTCCAAGTAAAATGAGGGAAATCACTCGAAAGGCAGAAGGTTGAAATGAGATGGTGTGTGTAAGTAATCCAGTCAAATGCACAGCACGAGGTGGACACTCAGTAAATATTTTCTTCCCTCCAGATAGCAATCTAATCGTCTTTCCATTATAAATGACCTTGCCTTTTTTCTCCCTCCATCTCTTCCTTACCCCTTTCCTCCTTTATTCCCTTCTTCCCTTGTATTTTAGTAACCAGTTTTCTGTACTAGATTACCAGAATCCTCAGGGCAGGAATGACATCCTAATCATTAAAAGATAACTTTTATTTATTCTTTATAAAGTAATAGATGTATTTGCTAGTTAAAAATTTCAAATAATACACCCTGCCTGGTGTGGCTCAGTGGACTGAGCTACAGCCTGCAAACCGAAAGGTTGCCAGTTCGATTCCCAATCAGGGCACATGCCTGGATTGTGGGCCAGGTCCCCAGTTGGGGGCATGGGAAAGACAACCACACAGTGACATTTGTCTCCCTCTCTTTCTCACTTCCTTCCCCTCTCCCTAAAAATAAATAAATAAAATCTTCAAAAAATTAAAAAATTAAAAAAATAATTTTCAAATAATACAAAAGAGCAATTGCCTCATCTCTCTTCACCCCTAGTCTCATTTCCCAGAAAAATCATATCTAATCATTTTTTACGTTTGTACTGTTATTTTGTGATTTATCAGTTTCAAAGATTATTTGTGTTTCTCTGACAGAAAGATTTGGCATACTTACGATGTCACCCTGTCTCTGCTTCCCAAATAATTGTCTCTTTTTAATACCTCTATTGGTTAACTTTATCATTTTAAATAATAAATATTTTACTTTTTTCTATCTATTCTATGTAACATTTCTTGATTGCCTGCACTGTAAGCTGGGAACATAATCATACCTACTCTTCTCCTCAGCTTTCCTCGCCCCTTTTAATTTCTAACTTCTATCATCTGTACTTCCTTCTACTTTCACATGGTTAAGGTTGATAGCATTTGCTTTCTCTTCTGGAACTATAATTAAGTCTTCTGTGCTTTGTTGATAGATAGATTGTAAAGGCTAAATACCAGTAAATAGTTCACGCATTATAATGATTATATTAACATTGTTCATGGCCTAGTCAAACGCATTTGGTTTCTTGTTTAGATTTCTGTTTTTCCTAGGTTTCTAATTGCCTTTCTTCATCTTCTATTGTCAGCTTTTATAATGTATTTAACTGTTTTATTGCCTCAGGGTTCAAATATATGGATTTCTCTCTGTCCTTGAATACTGCTCCCCCCTCCCCCGCCCCCCACCCGGTACCACTCCCTTTCCAACATAGGCTAGCTGCTCACCAGAATGGCTCTAAACCTGTTGTCCTGGGATTTTCATGCATTATTCCCCTGAGTTAAATCTACCCAGCCCAAAATTCACCATCTTCTTCCTTTTCAGGTGGTGAATTCATTTTACAGAAAAAAGTCCAAATGTTAATACCCAAGAAAGGATACAGGTGACTAAACTTTCTAAGTCCTTGTATGTCTGAAACTATGTTGCCCTTATATTGATTAGTAGTTTGGTTTGGTTGAAAAGTCTAGTGTTAAAAATTTTTATTTGAGGATTGGTCTTCTAGTATTTAGTGAAGCTGTTAACAATCTGATCGTCTTTCCATTATAAGTGACCTGTTTTCTTTATCTACCTCTTTGTAGAAACTTTTAGAATATTACCTTTTAACTTTATTGTTCTAATATTTTAAAATTTTGCAAGTGCATTTTAATTTTGTTTCCCTCATACATACCCAATGGGCCTTTTCAGTGTAAAGTCTTGTTGGTAATGGAAAGTTACCTTTTATTTTTAGTTTGATAATTGTTTCTCCTCTATTCCTCATTCCTTTTTCTGGAACACTTTTTGTAGAACACTAGACATTATGTTTAGATCTTTTATGGCTCTTACTACCACTTTTCACTCATATTTTGTATCTTTGTATTTTTTCTAATCTTTGTATTTTTTCTAATTTAAAATATTTTATTACCTTCATCTTCCAATTTAAAAATACTTCAACAGATTTTTTATTTTAAAATAATTTAAAATATTTTATTTACTTATTTTTAGAGATAGAGAAAGGGAGAAAGAGAGGGAGAGAAATCTGCAGGTCGCCTTTCACAAACTCCAAACTGGAGACAGGGCCCAGAACACAGGCATATGCCTTGAGCCAGCGACCTTTTGGTTTGCAGGTCAGTGCTCAATCCACTGAGCCACACAAGCCAGGGCTTAAAATAATTTTAGAGTTACAGAAAAATTGCAAATGTTGTATAAAGAGTACCCATGTGCTCCACACCTAGTCTCTTCTGTTAACGTCTTACATTAGTATAGAACATTCGTCACAATTAATAAACCGATATTGATGCATTCTTATTAACTCATGTCCATAGTCTTTCAGGTTTCCTTAGTGTTCACCTAAAATCATTTCTCTGCTTTAGGGTTCCATGTAGTTGCCACATTACCATTCAGTGGTCATGTCTCCTTAGACAGCTGTTGGCTGTGATAGTGTGGAAGTTTTCTTCTCTCTGTTTTGCCTGTTTTCTGCAAGTTTTTCATTCTGGTTAAGTCTCACCTCTGTGTTCCATGTTAGAAACTTTTTTCTGATTTCTGGTCATCTTTGCTTGGCTACTTATAATGCAGACTGCGTGGGGAAATCTGATTTCCTGATTGGAATCTCTGAAATCTATGAAGGCTTGGTTGGGTCTGGTTAATGCCGAGTTTCCCCGTAGGGTTATTTGGAGGGGTTATTGTTGGAGGAACCTCTGATATTCATGTTAAGTCCTCCCATTTAGGCCAATTCCTTAAAAAAATATCTTCCACTGTTCAGCTCGAAGTATAAGGCTTATCTGCTGGCAGTCTGGTAGCCGAGTAGGTATTCATTTAACCCATGAATTTTCAGACTCCTGGTCACACCCTCACCTATGCATGGCTTTCCCCAGAGGAGAAACTCTGTTTTAATCTTTTTCATGTTCTGCTCTTGTGGGGGAAGGGAAGTAACACAGTGACATGGAATAGCCACAAGAATGTAAGGAGGGGGATCTAATTTTTTTTTTATTAACTCTTACAACCAATCTTTTTTATTTTGGCTCTCCAATTCCTTATAATCCCCATTTCTAGAGATATCCGACGCTGTCAATTTCTGAGCCTTGATGATTTTGAAGTGAAGATTAGGTCAGTTTTCAGCTTTCCTCATTGGTGGTTAGATTTGACCTGTTTGGATTTAGAACTCATCTGTCTTCTTTCTTGCCTTCCTAAATTTTGTGCTATTGCATTATCTTTATTTATTCTTTGATATATACCTTTAAAAACTATCTATCTATCATCTATCTATCTATCTATCAACTTATCTACCCATCCACCTCCTTACTGTGGTTTTATGGGGGTGGATGGATGGAACTATAATTAAGAATATATGATTCTTATGTTCAATTCACTGCCCATGTTTTCCCAAATCCAATTCATAGCTTCTTATTCCCTTGATATAATGCATTCTGGATTCTAAGTGCTCAATAAATATTAGTTACATTAAAACATATAAAACCTAGATAATCTCCATTGTCTTGTGCTTTGAAGTTGATTAAACATTAATAGTATACCAAATACATTATACGAGCAGAGAATCTAACCCCCCCCCAGAATTTATCTACAAAAAATTGTGTATTTATTCTTACAGGTTTAAGCTTCAGTCACCTTCAAAGTACTCTCTATTTGATGCAATACACCCATCAAGACATTTTTTCCACTGCTGAAAACAATGTTTGAACTTGTCAGTTTTGATACCTTTTAGTTCTTCTGCCATTTTTTGTTTCATCTGTTCCTTCGAGGACTTTTTCATCTGGGGAAACAAAAACTAAGTTGCTCAGGGTGAGATTGGGTGAATAGAGATAGTGGGTCATGGGGGTAGTGCCATTTTTGGTCAAAAATTACTAAACACTCAGTGCAGTTTGAGCAGGTATGCTGGTAAATCACCCATCATGAAATGGGCAAATGCATTGAAAGAGCCTTAAAAAAAATTCACTGAAGCTGAACGCAGCCTCTCACAATATTCCAGCAGGTCCACTGATACAGATGGGTTCCTAGAACACTCACCCAGCAGGGGAAGCCTGTACTACAAATGGCCTGCCCTTCAGAAGATAATTCTGTTTTTTGGGGGGTCCTCCCTTACACACCATGCCCCAAAGGTAACTTTTTCTGCTTTCTTAACTAAATTCAGAACAAAGAGAATCTTTATGACTAATCCCTTTGTTTTCACAACTAAATAAGCTTCCAGGGAAGGGCACCACACAAATTTATTATGGTTTGTAAATCAACATTATTAAAACTAATGTTAAGCTGTTTTCAGTTTAAGTGTTGGGAGTGTAAGGTTCTGAGGTAGTCCGTGCTTTCCTGAATGGTCCTCAGTTAAAATAGATGAAGATGTTAATAATTAACTTTATCATTGGGTACACGTTCATGCAGCAGTGGTCCTCCATTCCAAACACATTTGGTTGAATATTGATTATGTGGCTCATTACTTTTAAACAAATGTTTTTGCTTTGGTGTATGATGAGTTAAATTGTATTAAAACTGCCTACTTGCCTCTTATAAAATGTAACTTGCTGCATGGCTTATATACAATTTGTTGAAGGGCTGACATAATTTTGGCTGATCAGAAATCTAGGTTTAAGTCCTGGCTCTATTAAATCCAAAGTATAAATCTTTTGCCTACTCTTCTCAGCTTCCCCAATGACTTGATGTCCCATTTACAAAGCTGAGTTGATATCACTCATCCTGGCTGATTAATAATGGAGATGATACCTACTTATGTTGAGGTGAGGATAAAATGAGCTGATGATGAATGTAAATCCTGTTGGACCCCTTTAGTTTGTAAAGTATTACACCAATGTAAATACATGCTGTTTCAACATTTTAAATGCTATGTTAAAACGAGATCTATTGAGTGGACTTATGGACAAGATGGAGGCATAGGTAGATACACTTTGCCTCCTCACACAACCAAAAGGACAACAACAAATTTAAAAACAAAAAACAACCAGAACTGCCAGAAAATCAAACTGTATGGAAGTCCACAACCAAGGAGTTAAAGAAGAAACATTCATTCAGACTGGTAGGAGGGGTGGAGATGGGCAGCTAGGGTGGAAAGGACTTGCAGAGAGGACTCGCAGCAAGGCAGTGGCTGGAGGACCAGGTGGGCGAGGCAGTGGCTGGTAAACTGGGTGGTCCCACATTTGTGTGTGGATAAATAGGGAAGAAAAACTGGGGAGTGAGACAAACCACATAACCCAGGGTTCCAGCATGGGGAAATAAAGCCTCAAAAACCTCTGGCTGTAAAACTCTGTGGGAAAGTGTGACGGCAGGAGAAACTCCCAGCCTCACAGGAGAGTTGTTTGTTGGAGAGACTCACAGGGTCCTAGAGTGTACACAAGCCCACATACCTGGGAATTAGCACCAGAAGAGCCCAATTTGCTTGTAGGAAGTGGGGGAAGTGACTAAAAGCCAGCCAAGAGCTGAACAAGTGGCATTGTTCCCATCTAGCCCCCTCCCCCACATACAGAGCCACAACACAGTGACATGGGTTGCCCCACCCTGGTGAATACCTAAGGCTCTGCCCATCGCAATGTAATAGGTGCACTGAGACAAAAAAAAATATGGCCCAAATGAAAGAACACATAAAAGCTCCCAAAATAGAACTACGCAGTGAAGAGATAGCCAGACTATCAGATGCAGAGTTCAAAACACTGGTAATCAGGATGATCACAGAAATGGTTGAGTATGGTCACGAAATTGAGGAAGAAGTGAAGGCTATGCAAAGTGAAATAAAAGAAAATATTCAGGGAATCAATGGTGAAGGGAAGAAAACCGGGACTCAAATCAATGATTTGCAGCAGAAGGAAGAAGTAAACATTCAACCAGAACAGAATGAAGAAACAAGAATTCAAAAAAATGAGGAGAGGCTTAGGAACCTCTGGAAAAACTTGGAACATTCCAACATCCGAATCATAGGGTGCCAGAAGAAGAAGAGGAAGACAAAGAAATTGAAAACTTATTTGAAAAAATAGTGAAGGAGAATTTCCCCCAATCTGGCAAAGGAAATAGACTTCCAGGAAGTCCAGGAAGCTCAGAGTCCCAAAGAATTTGGACCCAAGGAAGCACACACCAAGGCACATCATAATTATATTGCCCAAGATTAAAGATAAGGAGGTAATCTTAAAAGCAGCAAGAAAAAAGGAGACAGTTACTTACAAAGACTACCAGCTGATTTCTCAAGAGAAACCTGGCAGGCAAGAAGGGACTGGAAAGAAGTATTCAAAGTCATGGAAGGCAAGGATCTACATCCAAGATTACTCTATGCAGCAAAGCTATCATTTAGAATGAAAGGGCAAATAAAATGCTTCCCAGATTAGGTCAAGTTAAAGGAGCTCATTATTATCAAGCCCTTATTATATGAAATGTTAAAAGGACTTATCTAAGAAAAAGGAGAATATTACAACTATGAACAGTAAAATGACAACAAACTCACAACTATCAACAAGTGAACCTAAAAACAAAAACAAACTAAGCCAACAACTAGAACAGGAACAGAACCAGAAAAGTGGAGATCACATGGAGGGTTATCAGCGGGGTAGGAGAGGGGAGAGAATGGGGGAAAAGCTACAGGGAATAAGAAGCATAAATGGTACAAAATAGACAGGGGGAGGTTAAGAATACTATAGGAAAAGGAGCAGCCAAAGAACTTATGTGTATGACCGATGGACATGTACTAAGGCCTAAAGGCCTAAAGTGGGGGGAATGTTGGTAGGAGGGAGTTGCAGGGTGGAGGGGAATAAAGGGGAGGAAAAATGAGACAACTGTAATAACATAATCAATAAAACATATTTAAAAAAAATAAAGTGAGATCTATTGGACTAAAAGATTTAGTGAGGGCAATGTACTTTCCAAGGGACTTCTGAGTCCCTTGCCTCTTGAATATTTTATGGGTTAGAAGCAACACACTGAATAGATCTTTTGCACACACCAATTCTTCTTACTAGTCTGGCTTCGCTTTTGCTCTTGACTGAAGAACGGGGAGTGTCTGAGATCTTGACCTAATGTAGTCTCTAATCTTTCAAAGCTCCCTGTATTTACTTGGCTCCTCTCCTGAGCCAAATTTTAATGTTGGTTCCAAAATCTCACTGCTCATCTATGAAATTATTTTGTAAACCATGAGTGTAATCAAGTTAAGGGAGTTCACCTACATTGGTCTGTCTAAGCAAAGTGCTCAATTGTGCCAGCATTTTTTCTTATAGAATTCTCTATAGTGTTAAGAGCTCCAGATCATTTTATCCATATGTCATTCATTGCTTTTCAGGAGACAACCCAAGTCTGTGTTTTAGTGGCCTGCTTTGGACTGGATCCTGACATTGAGAAGGTGTAACACATACTATCAGTGACAGTCAATTGGAAGACAGACATAAAGCCATTTTCAAGGATTTCTTCCTTTATTTCTAAAATACCTTTTGACCACTGGAAAGGGGGTTGATCCTTCCCATTTGTTTCTTTTAGTGTGTTTGCAGTGACATAAAAAAGGAGAGCGAGCACTGCACCCAGGGACTTTCCTTTCCTTTTTTATTCTTCCACATGAAAGAAGTCATTGTTCTATCTCCACAGTTGACTTCAGGCCCTGAAGAAAGTAGCAAAAGATCAAGAAAGAGAGAAGAATGATTACTGATGGATTTCAGAGTGGCAAGCCTGCCTAAATAGAAATACATCGATTTGTGAAAGAGGATCCTTGTTATATATTCGAACAGTCTAAGGCAGCTTCCTTTATCATTAGTGCCTTTAGAACTGCTTATACTTGATTTAAACAGGAACGAAGCCTTTAAGCTGACTTTATAAACCTCCAATAGTTAGTTGTCAGCTGTGATTAGATTTAATTAGTGGAATTGGGAAATGTATCCATATTTTTTCACTTCCTTTATCTACCTGATCCCCTCAATACATTTTTATTTTTGGAACTTTTCCCAGGGAAATATTTTTACTCCCCCTTCTTATTTCTTAGTTCTGGAGAACAAAAATGATAAATTTGCATATGAAAAAAAGAATATGTTCCTGGGTATTCAGTCATTTGTTTTCTCTATTCTTAACTAAAGCACAAGCAATCTGAGGTGCTGGCTGCTTTTGTGTAGCTGTGTATTGACAAGATTACCCAAATTAGGAATTCTCAAAGCATGACGATGACCGTGAGTCTGCAGAGAGTCCTAGTGGGGAGGAAAAACAAAGTTTGATGGAGACAGGGATGGCGGTGGCCATGTAGCACTTAGGAAAAGCTATTAGCGGATTAATTCATTAGTGTATTTTTGGTTGTACTATTGTGAAGTAGAATAATTTATTAATTTAAATAAGACCAGCATCCTCTTAAGACTCTAATATTACACATAGTAAAAATCCAAATTCAATAGTAAAAATTTAACTGAAGAATTATTGCTGAGGATTTTCTCAAAAATTTCTGGATCGGGCAATTGGCTGTCCTGGGTGAGAGAGCAGTTTTGGAAGGGAAGGAGATCAGATGTTCAGTTTCTGATAAGATGTAAGTATAGCATCCACAGGCCATTGGATAGAGCTATTCAATGGGAATTTGATCTGGCTCTCATTTGCTGGTGAGAGAACTGTGCTGGACTCATCACATGATGGTCAAGACTCAGAGAGAGAATGAAATATGTAGGACAGCGGGTGACTGGGAAGAAACATGGACAAGTCTGGGACCCTGAGGAGTCCAATATTTAATGACAAAATAAAGGAAAAATATCTTTGAAGAAACAGGAAAAAAAATCGGAAAGGTTTGAAAAGAACTAGTAGGCTGCAGTGTCACAGAAATTTTGGAGTAAATATTTACACGTTCACTTAGAACAATGACTGAAGTGATTCTGAAGACCATACCATTCTGATCCCTGCCAGGTGTGGTGAGGATTTACAGCAGAAAGGGAGCAGCAGCGCTCCCTGACAGGTGACTTTAAGCACCCACCACTTCTCTTTCAGGAGAGTAATCATGAGACATATTAATTTATGTCAAATCAAGTTTTTGTAGGTATTTTTCTTTGTTTTTCTTAAAAAATTTATTTATTTCTTTTTATAGAGGGGAAGGGAAGAAGAAAGAAAGGGAGAGAAACGTCATCGTGTGAGAGGAACGTAAGTCAATTGGCTCTCGCATACCCCCAACCAGGGACCTGGCTCACACCTCAGGCATGTGCCCTGACTGGGAATTGAACCAGTGACCTTTCGGTTTGCAGGACGATGCCCAGCCCGCTGAGCCACACCAGTCAGAGCTAGATATTTTCCTAGCAGAAAGAAAATGAATAAGAGAATATGGAATCTGGTTCTAATTCCCCAATTCCTTTTTAAGATGTTTATTACATTATATTTTGACCCATTTTTATACATATACATTAGCACACATCACACAAGCCTTATATATTTTTGCAAAGTAAATATTATAATTTCTGATCTACTTCTGTGGTAGATATTTTTGATAATATTTCACAAGAACTGAGTATTTACCAATGACCCTAGGCATCTTGGCAAAATACATGGAAAAGTCAGCTGCAAAGTTGGTTTCTTGTTTATTTATTCAGTCTTTCTAGTATTTCGGTCCCTTTTTTTTTCTCTCAAGATATTTTCTAGTCCCTGACCAATGACCAAATGTGAGTCCTTGTGAATTCAATGGGTTTTATACTTAAGAAAATTTGATCCTGAGTTTCCATGTTCTGGAAGAGACAAATGCTAATTTTATGTAATTGACATTGAAATCTCCAGCTCCCCCCCCCCCCGCCCCGCCAAACCTAGTCTATTTTTAATTGAAAACCTCACAGTAAAACATCTTTAAGTTTTTAGATAATAAAAATGTTGGTCTCAAGTGACCGAATTCCTTTGCACTTTGTTTGAAAAACAAAAGCATTAGAGAAAACAGAAAATTTGATTATTTCAGTAACATTACCAAGTAGTAACAAAATGGAACCCTCTAGTGTGGGAATGAACACTGAACAGTAACATCAAATTTGTTTCTTTTTCTACTAATGAAGATACTCTGACTCTCAAGTCCTGATTTTTCTCATCTGTTAAATAGTTGGATTATGCTACTTATTTTTTTGTTATTGTTCCTTCCAGTTCCTATGTTCTGCAATTCCCAATAAGATTTCATTACTTGGCATCAATAACCTATATATAGACGCTCAGTAAATCAGTGTCCATGCCACTAGAGCAATCATGCTGTTCATTCCCTCAGTGAAAACCTGCGGGGCGATGCCCATCACAGAAGAATACAGGCGGCCAGAAGACTATTCTAGTACATCCATGCATTTCCACCCCCATCAGTTGAGTATTATGGTGACCAAGAGTCAGCTGATTTTGTTCCAAAATCTGTTTATGCCAATTGTGTTTGTGATGGAAATTACATAATTTATTAAGTAGTATGAAAATCAAAGGGATAGGAATGTGAAAAGAAAGAGAACTGCTTCCACAAAAACTAAACTAAATTCTGAATAGAGTCTGGGTTTGTGTTGGTGTGTGTGTGGGGGGTGGTAAGGAAGGGAAGTTGTGTAATATACTAAAACATTGTAAAATGATAGAAAATACTCATAAATATATTAGAGAAGTTGATTTTTGTGTTTCTTCACAGCCAAACCTATCTTTTAATTCCACTCGAAAGAAACTGAAGCTGGAGATCAAAGATGATGCTTTGTGCAAGAAAATAACAGCCCTACACTCGGACTGTAAGAAAATGTTCTAGAACAAAAGACAGATGAACAAATACCCAAAGAAATTATTGAAGCAAACATGAATAACTTAGGTATGCATGTCTGACTTCTCGTCTTTCCTCACTTTAACTCTTTTTCTGATTAACCCTTGGTAACTGCCAGTCCTGACTGTATCCATTTAGCGGGTATTTACTCTAATTTGCCAGTTTGAGGCCAGGCCAGGCTAAAGTTTCCGAGTTTCCTTTGTTCTCTCAGTATTAACAGAATGTACTATACTAATGAAGATTGTGCATAAGTTCCTGGAGCGCCCCTTTTTCCCCCAGGCATTGGAGGAATAAATATTTATTTCAATGCTAATTACATATTATAAGGTAGTAGTATCACTTTCTGGGTGTCCTGGTTTTGCTAATTTGTTCATGTCTTCAAGGCATGGTTTCTACCAGAGACATTACAATAGTATACTAGCTCACTGGGCTAAGATGACTAACTCTGATAGAATACAGAAAGCACGCACTGGGCATATAGTAGAAACTAAAACTATGATACTTATTACCCCTTAAAGTAGGTTTCAAGTGCCTCTATTTACCAATTGATTTTTAACGAAATGATGAACTCTGAAAGTTCTTGGATGAAAAAGATTGAACTTTATGCACCTTTCATGGGGAGCTAAGGCAAACTTGACCAATAGGATGGCTGGGACCACAAATTAGATGACATGATGGCCAGACGTCAAAACTGAGTAGCAAGTCAGAACCTTCAGGCAGGGGTCAGTGATCAAACTCAAGCACAGATCAGTATTGGCAGCAGATGCTTCCAAGTGAAGTGTTCCCTCTCTGTAAAGCACTGTTGCTGGAGGTAATGAGCTGTGCACCATGATTACTGCAGGTACAAGCTACGCTTTCTCTTCGATCACATGCTCTCAACACAGTAGCTAGAGTGAGCCCTTTAAAGCCCCAGTGAGATCCTGCCACTCCTGGGTTCAAAACCATAGAAAGGCTGCTCACTTCACTATGAGTAAAAGCCAAACTTCTTACAGTACATGGCCTGTAAGACTGTAAATGACTTCTTCGCTCTCATCGCTGATTATCCCACGCACTCACTCTCCTTCAGTGACACTGGCTTCCTTGGTACTCTTTTCAAAAAGTCCAACACTCCCCTGCCCTGTGACCTTTGTTTTTCCCTCCATGGGGAATGCTTCATCACCCATGGCCGCTGGCCCCACTCCCTCACTTTCTTCAGGTCTTTGTTCAAGTCTCACTTTCCCAGCGAGGCTGACCTTGATCACCTCTCACATCCCAGACTTTCGTTTTCCTGCTCACTTGCCCTTTTATATTACAAGCTTAGTTTATTTTTTCTTGTCTGCCTAGTCTTGCCGGAACGTAAGTTCTACTAGGGCAGGGTTCTTTATGGTATTGTTCACTTTTGTAATCCAAGTGCTTAGAACAGTGGTCTGACTTAGAACATGGTGTGACTCGTTAAATATTGGTTCAGTGAATGAATGAACACACAAATAGAAGAATCAGGACTGGCCTGGAGACAGTCCAAAGTATGTTTTGCCAAGGGCAGAGCAAATGGCAAAACTATCAGTCTCTGGGGATTTATTGAGGAGAGCAATGATGTTTTTAGACTGGAATGGATCTCTTGACTTTAGCTATAGTTTACAAATCTTCCCTTTCCCTAAGTCCCACTACCTTCTTGATTTTATTGCCTTAAATTCAGGTTTATTCAGGCAAAGAGAGTCACAGAACTGTGGCTAAGACCCAGATGATTCAGATAATAAACATGCCTTTGCTTCAATTTTGTGACATATGGGCAAATAGCCATTAAGGCTTTTTTCTCCTTTTCCTTCATTACTTGTCTTTAGTTTGGTTTAATGATTACCTAATGATTCAGCAGTTACGACCTTTCTCTTTAACTCTTACAGTTTCTGACCCTCTCATGTTGCATCCATTTTTGATATTGATTTGAAGATTTATAAATCCCCTTTCTTCCTTTTTCTCCTAATTGCAATTTAAATACTTCCAGTTTTCATAGCTCTCTTTATGTATAAAATAATAATTAGGCTGTAATAGTAATTATAAAACTTATTTAGTTCTACTGAGCATGAATTATCTGCCAAGTTCTGATTTGGGAACTTCAGATATATTTCCACTAATCTTCAGATATATTTTCAGATATATATTTGGGAAATTCGGATACATTTTCACTAATCTTCACACCAGCCTTACGGGGAGGATTTTGAACTCAACAAATTTACTCTGTGCTTTTCAATATGAATGTTTTCTTCCAATTGGCCCCATCAGAGTCACCAGAAGCTCTTGGTGATGGGTTCCTGAACCCCACTTCAGAAAACCTACAGACAATCATTATTTTAACCACCTTCCAAGGTGAATGCTCTAGACACTCAAGTTTGGGAACCAGTGGGTAGGTATTGAGGTAGAACCAGTGTTAGAGTATGCCGAGAAGAAGCCCTGCGTTGCCAGTAGCACACCGTAGTAGTCATCACTAGGCAGCTTTTTACTTACTACATAGGAAGTTCATCACCTTCCTGGCAAGCCATACTTTGCTTTTCCTGTCCCTGTAGCATTTGACACATATCTTATCACACAAATGCAAACAAACAAAACCCTCTTGAAGTTTCCAGGCAGCAGATATTGTTCAAGGAGACCCTGGTTCTTTCACGGGCCAGACAGTGCCTTTTGACTCCATGTCAAATTATTTTTATTTTGTCAGCAATGAGGGACCAGCTCATTTGGTCAGTGCTTCTGGGAACAAAAAATAAAGCAGGTGCTATATCTGAAAAAGTAAAGACAAGTATCCGAATATGTATGCATCAAGAAAATGAGTAGCTTTCTCTAATTTTCTTACTTGTTCAAGTAAAAGAAAGGAGCATGACTCAAAGTCAGATATGTAAAATCACACAGACTCGTATCACTATAGTCAAATCAGATAGAGAAAGTGGAACGATCGTTAAATGTGGGGTTGGCAATCTACGATCTGCAAGCCAAATCTTTCCTGCTACCTATTATGTAGGTAAAGTTTTGTCGGATCACATCCATGTACATTCTTTAACATACTGTCTGTGGCTACTTTCATGCTACAGCAGCAGATCTGAGTAATTGCAGCAACAACTATAGGTACGGGCAATAAAGTCAAAATATCTGGTCCATTATAGCAAACGTTTTGGCTTGCTGGTCTAGATTCCTTAGAGATTATTCATTCTGGTTCTAAACTATTCAATTTTTTAATATAGAATTTGTACATGGTAAGATAATGGAATTGCATTAAATGTATAGACAATGAATGGTAATATTTTTTTATTAAACTCTCCATAAAAGAGAACAATAAACTCAGCAATCCGAAGTCACTAAAATTGTTAAGCAATTGCTAACCTGTAACCCTGCTCCCAGAATTACTCCATGGGTCATAAAGCACACCCTGTGAGAAGAGAGAAGATAAGGATGGAGAGCCATTCTTTTCAAGGCGGAGGACATGCTCACCAAGGTATGAACAAGACCACTCACTGGTGTGTAGAAAAAAAAAATTACAACTTATGGCTTTACATTAAAATATAGAGAAAGGATATGAAGATTTACTGATATTTAATATACAGATGGGCACTCATCGCTGCACAAATGTGCTATTAGACAGGAATTTGATTTTTAAGGAAAGAGTAGAAGTTACCCGGACTCAAAGGACTGCCTGCGGAGTTCTCTCTTGCTCGATGGCAGTGCACTGCCACACCCGGAAGTTTGTGCTACCTGGTTAAGCGGATTTCAGGATTTCACAATTTACTTCACAGAACGGATAAAGAGGTAAAAAGATTCCTGCAAAAATATCTGAGATCAAAGATAATCATTCATGTATTTCTTAACAGTGGAAAAAAATGGCAGAGTTGACATTTCTCTTAATTCTATAGAACTAGTTCTTCAGCAGCAGCCAAACAGGTAAAAACCATGAATTATAAATTCTGATGAATTTGAAGTGATCAAGAGAATATACAAAGTATGGATCTACTTTCCCTATCTTTATAGATCTATTAAATACTGTATCAAATTTAAGCAAAATTTTTGCATAATTGGTGGATTGGGTTAAACAATGAGTACCATGATTTAGTAGGCAAGGTAATGAAGTCCTTTTTCTTTTCACATTCATGTATAATAAATAACTTTTCAGCTATGATAATCATTAAAATCAAGTTGAACTAAATCATAAGTGTTATACCAAGATTTTAGTCTCAAATATATTAAATCATGTTGTTTGTACAAATTTTAATAATATTAATTATAATTAAGGAACAGAAAGATTTTATAAATTAATAAATATAATAAACCACCATTTTTGTCATCTTTATCTCATCTCTTTACAATTCCTATTTTGTGTGTGTTGTACTATGTGTACATGTTAGTACAATAGCATGTGCATGCAATCATTATACATTTATAAATTTAAGCAGATATCTTCAATATGTATGTGCATATATGTTCTGTTTTTAGATGAGTGAGATTAAAAAGTGTAAAAGCCTCTGACTTAGACAATGATGCATCTCTTCAGCAGGGGTGTCCAAACTTTTGGCGTCTCTGGGCCACACTGGCAGAAGAAGAGTTGTGTTGGGCCACACATTCAATACATTGCGACACATAACCACAAAAAGATCATAATGTTCTAAGTAAATTTACAGTTTTGTGTTGGGTAGCATTCCCAGCCATCCTGGGCTGTATGCGGCCTGCGGGCCGTAGGTTTGACACCCCTGGTTTGGATTTTATCTCTGCCTGACATTTTCTTTAGCTGAACTTCCTTCACCTTGCTGAAGTCTTGATACAGTGACATGAATTGCAATAATTCCTCATAAATATTTATTGTCACATGCTTGTTTGTATATTTCATATTTGTGCACAGTGACCTTGTCTGTCATTAATTCTGGATGCTGGATATAGTGGATATACTGGTTAAAATTACTTTTTGTTGAGCAGTAGTCCTGGCTTCCCCAAGGGGGATACATTCTAAGACCCCCAGTGGATGTCTGAAATCTCAAGAAGTACTGAACCCTGTATATACCATTTTTTCCCTATATACTGGTTCCAGCACAAAAATGTCCCTTTTTTATTACAAAATCTTTATTACCGAATCATAAGGATGCACATAATTCTGTAACATAACAATATCACACTCAAGCAAACACAAGACATTTTAGGTAAAATGTTCAAATTAAAATGATAAATTATTACACCCATATTATTATTCTACCAACCACACTCAAGCAGGCCTTACTTCTGCCAGACCCCATGTACATACCTATGATAAAGTTTAACTTACAAATTAGGCACAATAAGAGATTAATAATAAAATAGAACAGTTATAACAATATACTGTAATAAGAGTTATGTGAATATAGAATCTCCCTCTCTCTGTCAAAATATCTTACTGTGCTGTATGCATCCTTCTTCTTGTGATCAAGTGAGATGATAAGATGCCTATGTGAGGAGAGGAAGTGAGGTGAGTGACGTAGGCATTGTGACATAATGTTAGGCTACTCCTGACCTTCTGAGAAGATGCATCAGAAGGAGAATCATTTGCTTTGGGTGACCCTGGAGTGTTGGGTCATGACAATGTTGATGGTTGGAAAATTTTACATTTTTGTACTGCTCTTGACTGTGAGAAACTGGAACCATGGAAAGCAAATCCACAGATAAGGGGTGACTGTTGTATCTTGTATAGGTAGTTAGCTGGCACCCCTGTAACTGTTTGCTTTTGTTCCTGAAGAAATTGTCTGATCATGTGTTTCACTGAATCTTACTGATCCTGGCATAAGTAATGGGAGCACTTTCAGACTTAGGGTATGTTTGGAGATGACACAGTATTCCTGGGGTCAAGCAGCTTTCGATGATATTGATTTTGTTTAGTTTATGTCAAAACAATAAATTACTTAGGAAAAATCACTGACATTTATTCGGTATTTCTTGAGATATAAAGAACCACTATCATACTTCAACTTGTGCTAAATGAGATACCTTTTTTATATCTTTTCTGGCCTAAACAGATCTATGATTTCACAGCCCAGCATCATGTTCATTCAAACTTTTTCCCATTTGGGAACAGCCGTGGTCTCAACAGCACCACTGACCCTGGCCAAAGCGGTCTTTAATTCTCCTTTATTAAGTTGCAATATTTCTTCTATTGAGCAAGTTAGTGTGCTGACTCCAGTAGGTCTCTTTTTCTTCCTTCAATTCTAGGCTAACTGCGTAAGTTCTGTCTTTTGTATTTGTCCACAGAGAAAGCCTCAGAACTTGATGTCTGCCTCCAGACTGGCCAGAAAGTCTGGTCCCTCATTTGCTTCTTCCTGGCAGCCAGTGTCAAATGCAAATGTCACAGCTTTTATGGGGTTCAGCAGATGTCAAATGCCCTCCATTACTTCCCACCCCAACTCTTATTCCCAGCAACTCTGTGGTGCCAGTTATAACTGAAATTCATGAAAACAGACTGGCATTTTAGACATGGATGGAAACGATTTGTGGGGGAGGCATAACATAGCGGGGGTATACTTCTCATAGTTACAGTCTATGATCCTGGAAGGATTTCATTTTTTAGTGAAACCAGTTTGAATTCCATATATGCTCGGCTTGAATATTTTAGGGAGGAATTCACAGTAACTACCTTTGATGTGGAGTGGGCTCTAGTCTCATGGCTAAAAAAGTTTATTTCTTCTCTAAGCAAATGGCTAATCATGGCAGGTCCATATTGAAGATTAATAGCTTGGGGGAATCCAGACTAAAAATAGAGGAAAAGTAAATTTTTTAAATGTAGTTTAAGAAATGAGAAACCATGAGTTGGTGTTTTAGTAAGGTATTTTTCTATAGATTTGTAACATGTGCACGGCATGCATTATGCTAGCCAGTAAATCCTAGGTCAGAAAGAACAGCAAACAAAATCACATATTTTCTATTTCTATTTCATGTCCTTAAACCTGCCATTTATTTATTTTTATAATGTGCTATGCATGTACTAATCCCTTTCCATAAATCATCTTAGCGGTTCTTAACATACTTTTTACCCTTATACATCTGAGAGAGATGTCACATTCTCATTAAAAACAGTAGCTCCTGAAAAATAATGTGACTCATCCTCCCTTATCTGGAGGGAGCAGTTTGGGGAAAATATGTGAATTTATTGGAGAAACTAGAATTTAAGCCTATACCTGGCTTCCCACCTTCTGTTCCAACCACTATACTCTAAACTTCCCATATGTTTTTTCTTCCACTGCTTGTGACGGACATGTGTTTCTGTCCTCCCAAAATCTCTTTGTTGAATTTTAATCTCCCTTCTGAGGTGGGGCCTTTTGTTAGGTGATTAGGTCATGAAGGCGAAGCCCTCGTGAGTGGGATTAATGCTCTTATAAAAGAGACCTCAGAGATTTCTTTGTTCCTTCCACCAGATGAGGACACAACAATGAATCAGGAAGAGTGTCCTCACGAGATACTGAATATGCCAGTGCCTTGATCTTGGACTTCTCAGCCTCCAGTGCTGTGAGAAAGAAATTGTTATTGTTTATCAATCACCCAGTTTAGAGTATTTTTGTTTCAGCAGCTTGAACAGACTAAGCGCTTCCCAAACCCTTCTCCTGGATCATCCATGCTATCTAGGGACTTAAGCAGTGAAACGTAGCCAGTCAGAATTCCACTCTCAAGTGACATGGGCCCTGGCGAATCTCTGTCTACTGCTGCCTTCACTGTCTAGGCTCTGCCGGGAACACCGACTTTCCGCTGTGCCTCTGGCCCTGCTGCTTCAGCCGTAGTGATACATCAACGTAGACACTTTTCTTTTGATCAGCATGGACCTTTGAAGGAGGTGGCACCAGAGGGTAACACAACTGGCTAACACAACTTGCTTCGCGATCGTTTAGAACCCCTCGCTCAGGCCCAAGACTGCTAATGCGTGCTCATCTTTTTCAGGAGTCTGCACAGCCACGCTTCTGCAAGGTTCTTCACCCCCAAAGCATGTCTGGTCACCTCCCTGTCTTAGAAATGACAAGTACTATCCCTTTTTTGAGTTCTAGAATCCTCTCAAAGTGAAGGCTTCTTTCTTTCTTCATCTTCCTAAAATGTAAGTGGTACTTTTTCCTTTTTCTTCCCATAATGAAGTGTAAAGCACTTAAGAAGCACTTTGGCCTCAGAAACACAAGAATCTGTCTAGTGGCTTTTCTTGGAGGATGGGAGGTAGGATATTTTTAATTTCTTCCCGACAAATTGCCTGTTCTATGAATGTAGAATAAATTTCAGTACAAGCTAAATTACCACATGTAGGTCACTCTGCTGTATCAGAGATGTATAGAACGAGGGTGCATGCCTTTGTAATTCCTCTCTTGTATAACAAACCATGTATTGTCTTTAGTTATGACCTAAACATCAAAGTCTATGTCATAATGTTTTAACCTTTATTATTTATTTTTTAGCTATTGCAAAAACATGTCCTGGTAAATAGTCCAGAGAGAAAACACTGCCAAGTTTGCAGCCAAGGGCCTCACAGAGAGAGAACTGAAGAAGCCAATCTCACAGGGCTCTGTCAAAAACAAGCAGCCTTTTACGGTCCCCCCGTATCCTCACTGCGATGGTTTGGCAGTAACTTCTCAGAACCAGCGTGCAGGGAAGGGAGGTAGCGAGGTCTCCCTGCAGTGTTATACTTGGCTATGATTGCTTCATATCATTTTATGCCTGGTAACTCAATGAGACTGCTTTCCATTATATTAATAGGCATAGCTGCTCATAAAAGCATATCCATAGCACAGGAGGATCTAGGCCAGGAGAGATGATCTCAGTTAAACACTGTGTCCAGAACTCTCCTGATAATTACTTAGGAAAAGATATTGAGACCAGACCACTGACCCATTGCTCCCTCTCTTGGGGTGACTTCCTCATTTTTCTCCTTTGAGGGTTGAATGATGACGAAACTCATTAGAGTTTGGGATTTGAATATTTACTTTTCCTGGAGACGCATTGGCCTCCAGATAAATGCATTTATTTCCTACTTAGCATTCTTTGAGTTGAACATACAAAGATGATGGGGGGGAGGTACCTTGTCAAGACACAAACCTAACCTGCGTTGGAATAATACTCTCCCACACTGTTATCTTGCTTTGGCATGGTATGATTCAAGTCCTAATCCTGTTCCCATGGCCTGAAAATTAAGTGGTTTCACTCTATTAAAGGCATTTGAAACTCACTAAAGCATCTACATGTCACATGGACTAACCCAACCCGAAGCTCTTAATCTGAAGTTGACCTTTTAAAAAACCTATAGCTCAGAATTTGACTTCATTTCTTCAAGAAATTGAGCTTAAAATCTGTCTCTACAGTGTTTCATGTTTTTATTATTATTATTATTATTTTTTACCAAGTTTTTCTGAATTTGACTTGGGCATCAAAGATATTCTTTGCTTACCAAAACAATCCAAAACATCTTAATTTTTAAAACTCCTATTCTTTCTTCCTTAATATTGTTTGTATTAAAAACCTATGTGGAAGGAGTGCACTGTGAATAATTAGATGTGTGTGGGCATCCACATACCAAGGCCTCAAGGAATTCACTGACAGCATGTTTAAGTCCCAGTCAAGGCCTCCTAATGCCACCCAGTACAGGTGGTGATGTGTACAGAGTACATGTGATCGGCACTAAACAGTGAGAGGTTCCGTCTTGGATTAGGAAAGAAGAAAAAGAGAATATAAACAACCTAGAAACCTGTTTGGATCATGACAGGTGGCTGTTGATTAGGACAGGCATGTAACCCACCTGGGTGCCTCAGAGGAAATGTCATACCTTATTTTAGAAAGAAATTAGATTCAGTGATAGGAGATACACTCTAGGGTCTAAATAAAATTCTAATAACGTGTTTGACATGTGCCACTTACTAACAAGATCAGTTTTCAATTTTTTTCTTTTTCTTTTTTTATTACTGAATTTATTGGGGTGACATTGTTTAATAAAATTACGTAGGTTTCAAGTACACAACCCTATAACACATCATCTGTATATTGTATTGTGTTTTCACTACCCCAAGTCTCCTTCCATTACCATTTATCCCTCCATAGTCAAATTTGCTTTTGACAAAGATTTAAAATAAAAATAAAACAGTAGGAAAATGGTAAATCAGTGAAGAGAAATTTATAAAAAGCACACAAAGAGTGATGAGGGATTATGTGAGATACTCCTCCCCATGCCCATTTTCTACGAAATGCTAGTTTTTAAAAAAGATTATATGAAAGCAACTTTCAAAATTTAGTCAGGTGCAGACAAATCTATGGAGACAGAAAGTAGATCAGCAGTTGCCTGGGGCTGGGATTAGGGATCCTTGAAACTGGCACAAAGGATATTTTGGGGGTAATAAAAATGTTCCAAAACAGGATGGTGGGGTGGTTGCACAATTGTGTAAATTTAATAAAGATCATTGAACTGCACATTGAGGATGGGTGAATTTTATGGTGTATAAATGATACCTCATAAAGTCAAAAAACTTGGACAGGTGAAGCTTCATGACATTGAATTTGGCAATGATTTCTTGGATATGACCACAAAAATGCAGGCAACAACAAAAAAGAAATAAATTGGGTTACATCAAAACTAAAAACTTCTGTGCGTCAAAGGACACAATCAACAGAGTGAAAAGGCAGCTCTTAGAATGTGAGAAAGTATTTTAAAATCATATGTCCGATAAAGGTTAATTTCCAGAACACATAAAGAACACTTAAAGCTCACCAACAATAAAACAAACTTGATTAAAAAATGGGCAAAGGTCTTGAATAGAAATTTCTCTAAAGAAAACATATATGTGGCAAATAAGAACATGAAAAGATGTTCAATATCACTAATAATCAGGGAAATGCACATCAAAACCACAATGAGACACCACCTGATGCTCGTGAGAATAGCTGCTATAAAAAAGCAAGTAAATAATGTGTCAGCAAGGATGTGAAGAAATTGGAACCCTTATGCGTTGTTTCGAATGTCAGATAGTGCTCCTTTTCTGAAAAACATTATGGAGGTTCCTCAAAACATTAAAAATTGAATTGCCTTATGATCCAGTAATTCTCCTTATGAGAATACACCCAAAAGAATTGAAAGCAGGTTTTGAAAAGATATCTGTGCTCTCATGTTTATAGCAATATTATTCACAATAGCCAAAAGGTGGAAATAACTAAGTGTCCACTGACAGATGAATGGATAAATAAAAAGTGGTATATACATGTGAGGGAACATTATTCAACCTTAAAAAGAAAGAAAATTTTGACACGTGCTACAACATATGTGAACCTTATGGATAGTACGTTAGTAAAACAAGGCAGCCACAGAAAGACAAATACTGTATGATTCCACTTATGTGAAGATCCTAGAATAGTCAAATTTATAGACACAGAAAATAGAATGATGGTTTCCAGGTGCTGGAGGGGTGGGGGAAGAAGGTGGAGTTAATGTTTAATAGTTATGAAGTTTCAGTTTTGCAAGATAAAAGGAGTTCTGGAGATGAATATTCATGGTGGTTACACAACAGTGTGACTGTACTTAATACCACTTAACTGTACACTTATAAAGGTTAAGATGGTAGAATTTATGTTATGTGTATTTTGCCACAGTTAAAAATGTCAAATGAATTTAAAAAATCTAAGCATGTGTTCTTGTCTATTTTCAAAATGGAAAAATAGGTTTTATCTACTTTGGTCTTTGGAATAATATGTTATCAATAAAGAGTTGTGAGTGTAAACACATCCAAGACCGATCAGTTATGATTTTGCCTCTTCTCTTCATCTGTTATCATGGAATTAAATCTCACTTTTGTGTGGATAGTCTTACCCAGACCAATTTCCCAAATTCTGGTCCTGCAGCTCTAACTTCTTGATGATATTTTCCCTAGAACATAACCAAACTGTCCCAGGCTCTTTATGGTAAATGAAGATTCATTTTCTTTGTCTGTAACCAGTGTCTGCCACTTGAATTCCCAGTGCTTTCTTCCAGTGCTCGCTATCATTATGGCATATACCTGTGAAATAATTTTGGATCTTACCTATTTCTCAGGGACACATCAGATTTTCCGCTCCCAGTCTTTTCTATAATATTTCTAAACACACTACACAGCATGGACAGGGAAGTTTATATCTTAAAACATCCAGGCCATTCACAGGGAATCCTATTCCATCTACTCCAAATAATCTCTATTACCGAGATTAATTCTCTGCTTCTCCCAGTGTGTTCTCCTTAATGCCCACATTCTTATTCTCATGTGTTTTCACCTTCTTCTTTCCTAGATACAGTGATCTCCTCCCTCTTTTCCACTTAATGATCTCTTCCCTTCAAACACCTCTCAACCTGGAGCCCTCCCTGATTACTGCATTCTGTGGTCATCTCAGCCTTCTTTGAATGGCCGCCTCGACACTTTCTCCTCTGGGCCACACAGTGGTGTGTGGGCTCTAGCAGCTGTCAGCACCAGACAAGAACAACAAAAGCAAACCAGGGTGGGCCTGGGGTCAGAGGACAGGACAGTGTTGAGAGGAGGCCAGGAGTTGAGATGGGATTGTGGTCTGGGTCAGATAGTGAATTAGCACAATGGAGGACAGAAAGGTGAATCAAAGGGGCGAGGGGGTCAAAGTCTTTGCAAAAGACTGAAGAACAATAGAACGTTGAATTGAAGTAAATCCCAAATACATCCCAACTTCCAGTAAGTGTCCTAGTCACCGAGCCTTGACTGGTGCACAATCTCAAGCGTCAGGGCAATTCAGGGGAGATGGTATAAACTGTGGCTCCTGACATGGATTCTAACCTCAGTCCCCCTCCTTACTATCTGTGTGATTTTGGTCAAGTTACTTAACTTCCCCAGCCTTGTTGTGTTAACCTCTATAACAGGAATAGTAACACCACAATTATAGGGCTGTTGTGATGATTAGTAAAATTAAGTAATGTAGGTAATGCTCCTGGTAGAGACTAAGTGATGGTAGCTACTAAACCTTTTATTTTGGCTGAAGTCAATTGATCTATAGTTATTGAATGAAAACTACCTTCTTTATGAGTTATAAAGATAATATCACTAATCACTATGCAAATAAAGTGTAGTGTTGATGAATGTCAGCCCACGTCTTAAGTACATAAGAAATAAAATGGCAATGAATATATATCTACCAGTGATTGCATTTAAAACACAGAATAAACAAATAAGCAGAACAGAAACAGAATCATAGATACAGAGAATGTTTTGATGGTTACCAGATGGGAGGGGAGTCGGGGGGATGGGTGAAAAAGGTGAAGGGATTAAGAAGTGCAAATTGATTGTCACAGAATAGTCATGGGGCTATAAAGTGCAGCATAGGGAATATAGTAGTCAAAGAACATGTATGCATGACCCTGGACATGAGCAATGGTGTGGGAATTGCCTGAGGGAGTGAGGGTGGGGCTGGGTGGAGGGGGGCAGAAAGGGGAGCTATTGGGACAACTATAATAGCATAAACAATAAAATATTATTAAAATAAAATAAAATAAATATTGCCTTCCTTCTTCATTTTTTCTTCCTACTTCTCTTTTTTCCCCTTTTCCTTTCTTTTAATTTAATTTTTACTCTGATATGGACTAGTGAGCAATTCAATCTTAGTGATTTTTAGGATTCCCCACCTCCTTCTGTTTTGGGCCAAAAGTCTAGAGTCTTTCACTAACTTTGGGAGAGTCTTGCTACTAATTGGTCTCTGTGTATCCTGAGTACTGCTGAGATGTTCACCATGCCTGGGACTCCTTCAGAAATTTCGCTACACTTGGACTCCAGGGTCAGTCTAAGAACATTGGATCAAAGTCCAGTGTCATAGGAAGCCACGTGAAAGAAAAGAAGGAAGAAAGGAAGCAATCATTAGTCCAGGGATACCTGGGTGCGCTTGTTAGACAATAAATTATCAGAAGAAAGTCCTATATTCTAACCAGAAATTAAAATCTTTGCAGAATTTGGAGAACAGAAGGACTAAAGCCATGGAAAAGCCTAAAGTCCAAAATATTGCAGGGATTTTCCATTTGCAATTTGAACGTTCCTCTTCTTCCTCTGGCAGAGTTGACTCTGACAAAGAATTTACCTGTTGTGTCAGGCAGGAGAAACACAGTCAATGACTTCTTGTTTTGATCCTACCCTAGTGAGTTCCTCAACTTCGTCTCTTTGGACCCAAGTTTCATCATCTGTAAAGTGGAGGTGTTTTAACCACAAACTCTCAAAGTGTAGTTGAATTTTAAAATTCTCTAGAATTATCTGATTGAGGAAAATAATTTTAGAGGGTGGGCTTTGACGTAGGTTTCAGAGTCATGGTCATAAAAGAAAACAATACAGAGGCAAAGTAGCCTTCTCCCAACTGTTATTCGTCTATAGGTCACCTCTACGACAACCTGGATGACTTTCTGTTCTGACTTAGAGTCATTTGCTGGCAAGTTTTATCTCCTCGTTTCCTACTAGAGATAAGATTCTTTAAGGAACTGGTTCAGCTATCCAGAACCTTTCTTCTCTTCTTCCTGTCTGTTTAGACATATTTATCTTGAACATAGTAAGCACTAACAAGAATTATTTACAAGTGAATGGAAATAACCAACTTTAAAAACTCAAGAAATTCCTCTGAAGGTTATTTATGGACCTCTTGGAAAGTTATTTACATCACCTGTATTCCAACAAACTAAAACTGTTTTTGTCTTAAAATATTTATTTATAATTTTTTCTATTGTACTTAACTCTTTTTAAAAATATATTTTATTTATTTACTTTTAGAGAGAGGGGAAGGGAGGGAGAGAGAGAGAGAGAGGAACATCAGTGTGCAAGGGAGAGACATGGATCAGTTGCCTCTCACATGCCCCCAACTGGGGACCTGGCCTGCAATCCAGGGATGTGCCCTGACTGGGAATTGAACCAGTGACCTTTTGATTTGTAGGTCAGCACTCAATCCACTGAGTCACACCAGCCATGGCTGTACTTACCTCTTCACACGCATTTTCTTTTTTATCTCACAAGTCTGAAAATTTTGTATCAATATCATTTTCTACATAGGGCAACAAAGGTTCAGAAGGATTCAAGGGTTTGCTCAAGAGCATTCAGCTACTAAGGATCAGAAGCAGGATTTGATTCCGATTTTATTTATTCATTTTTAGAAAGAGGGAAAGGGAGGGAGAAAGAGGGGGAGAGAAACACTGATGTGTTGGTTGCCTCTAGCACACACCACCTGGGGACCTGGACCACAACCCAGGCCTGTGCCTGACTGGGAATTGAACCCATGACCTTTTGGTTCATAGGCCAGTACTCAATCCACTAAGCCACACCAGTCAGGGCCCAAATCTTTTTAGGTACAAAAGCCCAACTTCATGAAGTAGAGATACTTAGACATTTCGATATCTAAATTATTTAGATAGAGCTAGTAATTGCCTCACAACTGAGGAGGCAACCTAGTTTATGGGTATCCACAGAAGAAGAAGAACAATGGTAAATTTGTAAACAAAACTTCCTCATTCCAATTCAGTCCAAACAGTCTCTGATTTTACGCAGCTACTTTGTGATCTATGGCACTGAAATCTAGCCTTGACTTGTAATCTTGGTACTCACTCAACTTCGCCAGGAGTCTGCAAACACAACTACGCTGTTCCTGAGCAACAGAGATCTTAATGAGAGAAAAAGGAAAACCTTTTAAATAAAGATCTAGGAAAGAAATGGATTGACCCAATCCCATTAGGATAATTTAGACTGGAAATAATAGCCCTTTGCTTTTATCTTATTCTGAGTAAGCAACTACATATTTTCAATGTGCATCCCATAATGACTCCCAATTCTCAGAACATTCAAAACCCTTTTGACAATCTCTACACGAAAATGAAGTCTATTATTTGTGAGGGGAGGGAAAAAAATACCAGCACTGCGTACTGACCAAGTCTATAATAAACACTGTGAAATGTGTCTTCTGTGTATGTTGCACTTACCCCACCATGAATACGTATTCGAACACTAGATTCATATTTTTTCCAAAGAATAATTTTTTGTAGATACTTGTGTCTCATAAAAAACCAGAATGGAACTTACTTGTCTGTCTTTGAAAGTCATTTTGCCTTAAGAACCCCTACTTTATCTTCTGGTTGAGTAAAGGCTTTGTTGATTATTGAAGCCTTCTTTTAGCTTGACAGTTTTAATATGACATATAATATGGAAGTTTTAATATGATACATAACAGGGAGGTCAGCTCATCCACTCTTCCCCCCATTTATACCTTTAAAAACTCATTGTGGAATACTACACATGCAGAAGTTTGTCTTCAGGGACACACCTGGCAATTTTCTGCTGCTGACTAACTGCTTACCTCACACAGGTGAGGACACTGGCCTCGCTCAGTGTTGTTTCAGGCTCTCTGACTCAGATTCATTGGTTCTCATCCTTAGGGAGAAAAAACAACATTTTGGATGAGAGACATTAATTCTTTTTGTTGTAGTTATGCAATTTTTATCTGTACATACACAATGCAATTTAGTTACATATACATGTATACATAATGTATAATTTCATTTACATATACATAAAATGTTTAGTCTTTGATTAGAATTTTCTTATTGGAGTTCATAGTCTAGTAAATGAATGAAGACCTCATTTAAAAAATCTATGTCCTTATTGTATCTCTGTTTAGTGGGTTTCCAGAAATTATAATAAAATCTTTTTACTAGCAAATATCTACAAAATAATCAACTGATAAATATATGAAGGACGGTTACGCAATTTCAGGCTGTTTCCGAGCATGATTGGAGTTTGATGAATTAACCCCCAGGATCCATCCCTTTTGAGGCTGAGGACTGTGGGGGGCGGGGGGGCCTGCACACGTTCGCCTGAGTGTCAGTCCATTGCAGAAGATGGCACTAAACCACAGACCACTACCTGGTGGTCATATCACAGGTGTGTTTTCCTTTTCTGGCGTGGTGTTTTGAAAAATGAATTTGTTGCAAATATTTATAAATCAGCAAATAGCAATGAAAGCAGAGTACCTCTGGGAGGGAAGTTTCTGACTATAATTTATCCTTAAAACACATATGTTTATTAATACAAGGATATGTGTATACGTAGTGCATGTAAACCACTAGGCTTGGCCTACATGAAATGGAACAAAATTAAGGGGGAGGCTTGGCAATTATCCTGGTAATTAGCTTGATAAAAACAGCAGATCTATTTCTGTTCCATGGTGGTTATTTTGGTTTTAAATTAGTTCCATTACTACAAGGCTTGAATTAATAAACCAGGTAATTTTGCAAACTGGCAAAATCTCCTTCATAATGAAAAAGGTATTCCCTGCCTGGGCCTCTATTGCTATGAAGCTTTTAGATGGTGTAATTTTAGAAAGTTCAGCTCACAGGGTTCCTTACCGACCATCCTATAAACTTGACTTCAGATCCGTAAGGGATGTCGCCACTTCCCAAAACTGTATTCCTGTTTTTGAGCCGCTCTTCTCACTGCCAGGGGAGTGTATGTGTGAGAGAGCAAGGAAGCCAGCCCCAGGGGTGTGAGCAGGGGTGAAGGTGAGCTCAAATAGCAATGAATGATACAAATAAAAGCAGCGTATTTTTTTT
Organism: Desmodus rotundus; assembly: GCF_022682495.2. Lineage (NCBI taxonomy): Eukaryota > Metazoa > Chordata > Mammalia > Chiroptera > Phyllostomidae > Desmodus > Desmodus rotundus. The sequence goes on along the minus strand of NC_071387.1, from coordinate 45,948,280 downwards.
TAAATTGAGGTAACATTGGTTAATCACATTATGTGTCAGATGTACAACATTATAGTTCAATATCTGTGTACACTATAGTGTGTTCACCACCAAAGTGTAGTTTTTATCCATTACTATGCATTTGATGCCCTTTACCCATTTCACCCTTCTCCCCACCCCCTTGCCCTCTGGAAATCACCAATCTGTTGTTTGTATCTGTGAATTTATTTTTGTTTTGTTACTGTTTGTTTCTTTTTTGTTTTGTATTTCACATATGAATGAAATCACACAGGGCTATGCCTCTTTAATGAACTCCCTCAGCTCCCCTACTGCCCCTGCCTAGGTTTGAGTTCTAAGTTTCTTGGCTAGGGAGGATGGCCTTTTAGGAGATGCTAGTTTCATGTGCAGATATTGTTGTTCTAATTCTGCCTAAGTTGTAGTTTCTGGCCTTGGGTCATGACCTCAAACAGGAAGTGCCTCTGAATTCCTCCAAACAGGTATGTGGATGAGGGGGCAGAGTTCAGTACATAAATACCCAGCTGCTGGCTTTTCATGTTTACAAGGGGTCAAGAATAGGCCAGTTAAGGTCAAGAATTTATCCTTTTTTCTCCCTCCAAAGAAGCAAATAGCGTTGTCTTGCACTCTAGGTGAAATCCAGACTTCAACCCCAGAACTATATTTGATTTGGAGTTTTTCTTTGATGCTAACCATGCTCATTCTATCTTAGAGAATTTCAGGAATAAAGTGACTTAAACTTAATTTGTATTTATGTCTGATCAGTTTTCTGGGGGAAGTTTAAAGCCAAAGCATGGAGGAATGGGGAGGAGAAGTGAAAAGATATTTAATGCTTTAGAGGTGCAATTAATGTTTGAGTACAAGTTAGAGTTTGAGTAGAATGGTAGAGAAACACAAAACAGGGTTTTGAAAGGTGTCTCAAAGGTCATGTCCAACCCTCTTCCTGAGGATGCGTGAATCACCAGCGTACTCTGATTTCTTCTCTCTGAACTGCTCTATTTCTTTTTTCAGGTTTTGCTATTTCAGGAAACCATGGTTGTTGGCCGATAGAAAATTTACAGCAGCACTGTACAATGAGGGAGCTATTTCTGGCCCCGTGTCAGTGAAGTAGTAACATTATCTAGTATGTAATAGACTTTGCCCTGTAAGAAAACGCTGTTCTTAGCTGGCTATTGCAAAATTTTTTTAAAAAAGGTCTATCTGTGATTTTTGAACTTTTCAGCTATCAGGTTTCCTGTGCATCTAGGAATACCAATATTGTTCCTCTGGTGAATAGACTTGGAAACACAATAATATTCTCTCTTTACAACATTATCATTTCCATTAATTTGAGCAAGTGTTGATAAGAATAAATTATTTATGTGAGTACTGGGAGCCACCTCCCTAGATGCAAGGCAATCTGTTAAAGATTTGCTATCATGCTAGAGAATGAGGTGGGTGGGAGGAGAAATGCATTTTATGAGTCATACGGCTTTAGGAACATTAGTACTCATGCTTGCATTTGGACATAAAGTCTTGGTGAAATGCACTGTAAAAAAAAACACCCATGGAAACCCAAATTCACTAACAGCATACATCAAAATGGGGGGAGACCCCAAAACCTGGTAATATGCCAAAGATGATAATCACAAGGGAGAATAGAAATAGTCCTTAAGGAAGAGAAAGACAAACAGTAGAAGAGTAACCTGGCTCGTGTCCTAATTTGATTTCTAACAAATGTGTTTATTCACCACAGCTTTTCTGAGGGGCAGGGGAGAGTGAGCATTTAATGTCTTTTTCCTATCCTTATTGGTATCATTGCATCTTACTGTGGTTGTCTATAGGAAAGGTCTAGCTTCCAGAAACAGCCAGTAGTTAGTTGCCTTACTGTAAATTGCTGACAATAAGTATACTTATTATTCTAACTGCTTTATAGAAGGGGCCCCCCCCAAAAAAACCCTGGAATTATCTTCTGGAGGGTGGGCCCCTTGTAGTATAGGCTTCCCTTGCTAGGTGAGTGTTCTAGGAGCCCATCTGTATCAGTGTACCAGCTGGTGGTGTTGGGAGAGGCTGCATTCAGCTTCAGTGAAATTTTTTTGAAGACTCTTTCAACACATTTGCCTGTTTCATGATGGGTGATTTACCAGCGCACCTTCCCACACTGTGCTGAATGTTCAGTAGTTTTTCACCAAAAACAGCATGACCCCCATGCCCCACCACCCCTACTCACCCAATCTTGCCCTGAGCAGCACTTTTTTGTTTCCCCCGGCTGAAAAAGTCCTCAAAGGGAAACATTTTGCTGATGTGGAGGAGGTGAAACAAAAAAAGGCAAAAGCACTGAAAGGCATCACAATCAACAAGTTCAAAAACTTTCTGAGCAGTGAAAAATACATCTCAATAGACATATTGCATCAAATGGAAAGTACTTAGAAGGTGACTGAAGTTTAAACCTGTAAGAGTAAATACATAATTTTTATACATAAATTCTGGTTTTATAAGTAAGTTTAGCTTTATAAATAAATTCTGGGAGTTAATGCTTGCATCAGGCCCGTGAGGCAGGCATACCTCCCATTTTACAGATGGGGAAAGAGAGGCACGGTGAGGTTAGGTGTCACGTGCCAGGCCACAGCTAACAAGTGAAAGAGCCAAGAATTAAATCCAGGCAATTGAGTTCTGAACACTGCACTCTTAATCACTGTGCTGAAGACTTCTCAAAGATTTAGTTCTGTGTTTTACAAAGTGTGGCCTGAAATTCAGCTGCATCAGACTTTCTTGAGGTAATTCTTAAATCTCCTAGGTTAGGTATCAGAATGTCTGGGACTTGGGCCTAAGAATATGTGCTTAACAACTCTCTTTGCACACTAAAGTTCAAGGACCACTGATCTGGGGAGTTGGGGAGGGAGATGTAGAGCAACTCCTTTTGGTCTACAGGGCCCAGAAAGACACTATTTGTAAGTAAGAACATGTTATCTTCAAATAGAGATAGTTTTCCTTCTTCCTTTCCAATCCAGATGGCTTTTTTTTTTCTTGCCTAATAGCTCTGGCAGAAACCTCTAGTACAATGTAGAATAGAATTGGTGAGAGTAGATGTCCTCCTCTTATACCTAGCTCTCCATAAATTGAAGGGAAGAATGGATGGACTGAATGTGGCATATTAGAAATTTGCTATTGAAGGCTATTGTTTGGTATCTTACATTCCTGACCTGGATTTCATCCAGAGAAGCTTTCACAGCAGAAATATCTAATATACTTATAATTCATTCCCAGAATGGGAGTATGGTCTTCTATAAGGTACTCAGGCAGCAGAGCTGGGCACATAGAAATTCTTAGTAAACTCCTAGTGAGTATGGATGAGGGTCTTCAGCTATTGCCCTCTAAATTGAGGGTAATATCCATGGTCTCTTCTTGTGGAAATTTGTTGAAGTTAAATAAGGAACATTTTCAAATTACATGTAATGAAGTCTCATATCCACTAGTCAGCATGTTTGGGATAGGGCCTGAATTATGCATTTTTTAAGTAAAGCTCCTACACAATTATCATCTACCCTCTGGTTAAGAAAAACTGCAGTGTAGAAGCCAAGCTTTAGAGATAATCTAATATCACCTTGATTCCTGTGAGGATGTGCACGAATAGTGCTGTCACAGAGATAAGAAAATAAAAGAGCTGTTCCACTTTTATTTAAGGGCCACCTAAATTACCTCCAAAGTAAATGGTATAAATCAACCATTAATGATGCTCTTAGATTCTGTGGAGCAGCAATTCAAACAAGGCTTGAAGTGTATTACTTACTCTGAACCATGATGTCTGAGACCTTGGGTGGAAGACTTGAAAGCTGAGGGCTAGGATTAGTACAGGTCTATTCACTAATATGTCTGGTAGTTGATGCTGGTTGTCAACTGAAGTGTCAAAGAATTTGCATATATATTTTTAAAGCATAACTTGCTAAAAAGTAAGGGTCATGGGATTAAAACCCAGGTAGCCTGGTTCCGTGAATAGTTTCCTATTCACCACTGGATACTACACTAGAACTGAGGAGACATTGGATCTAGTCCAAAGTATTAATTTGGGAAGGAATCTATTATGCTTTAAGTGTTTTCCATGCCTCAAGCCCCTTTTTGAGGAAGGATGACTACTCAGCTTTGTCTTTCTATCCTATCCTGATTAAGCAGGGAAAAACATCCCCCTATGTAATAGCCCTGAGGTCTGGTGGGAGAGATCTGTACAGCTATGGCAGAGTTACTGAATGAACCCATCAGATCCTCCTTCCTGGAGCTTGAATGTATGTTGATCCTAGGGTAGTCAGCTGCTAAGGGAGGAGAAGACTGGAGACACACAAATTAAGTCAGAAAGCTTCCACAGGAAGCAGAAGCCCTGGGAAACAGGAATTAAGAAGCACAGAGGAGAACGAAGCAAAGCAAAGGCTTTGTAAAAGCAGAGGCAGAGTAGTTGTTGTCCATAATAGCAAAGGACTAGAGCAGGCAGACAGATGCCCACGTCTAAGGAGTGTTTACGAGAGTGAAAGCAGCAGATTGGGTATACACAGTTGACCCTTGAACAAAGTGCCACAGGGTGGAAAAGCTGCGTGTAACTTTCAACTTCTCCAACAATGGCCCTTCACACTGGTGGATTCCACTAACTCCGGATGGAAAACAATATTTTCAATCTGTAGTTTTGAATTGCAGTTGGGAATGTGAAAAACTATTTTCTATCTGCAGTTGGTTGATTCTGAAAATGTGGCATCTGCAGATGTAAAACCCCAGGATACAAACAGCCAACCCTATTTACTGAAAGAAACCCATGTATAAGTGGAACTGTGCAGTTCAAACCCGTGTTGTTCAAGCGTTAACTGTATTTACTAGAGCTATGCAGTGCTCAGCGCTCAGTGAAGTTTGGTTGTGCTGCTGTGGAAGGTCCCCAGCCTGTGCATCCTTAAAGCAAGTCCTTAGTATCTAAGGCAACGTAAGCTTCTCTCTTTCTGTTCCTTTTACTTGAAATGCCCTCACCCACTGACTGTGCCACTCATGAGTCATGTGGCCTGGGATAGGTTGCTTCCCTATTTGCCTGTTTTCTCATAAGATGTGAGTTGGACCAGATGACACCTTAGTTCATTCCCTGCTCCAAAGTTTATTATTCTGAACTTTGGTGTGGAGGGGTTGGTTATAGTCTGATTGCAAAGTCAAGGCAATCCCCCCCCCCCTGCTTCTTTATTCCCAGCCCCTCCTCTCACCACAGTTATTGAAACTTGAGACTTCTGTCTCATAAGGAATCCAACTGGGGTGCGGGCGGTGCCCGCTTGCAAATCAGCTGTGTGGCCTCCTGCCCCCACTCCCCAACACCCCCCCCCCTCCGCACAGGCTTCCCTGGGTTTGTGCAATGTTTTCCGTCAAGCCAGCAGGTGAGGGAGTGTGCTGACCCTGTCTTCTCTCATTTCACAAGAGGCCGTGTTTGCTAGGGAGAGATGAAAATAAACTACGGGAAGTTGCAAACATGCTGATGGGAACTGAGGTGAAATGTGGAAAGGCTGCTAGGTTTGGTGTGGTCAGAGGTGACTGTAACTACTGTCCAGGAAGGAAATTTGGAAGGGATGGTTTTACAGATTCTACTTAAAATTCTGTTTCATCTCATGCAGGGTTTACAGTGGAACAGGCCAGCATTTGCATTTCAGAGAAATGGAGGGGGGAGACATAGAAGTTTGGACTTAGAAGGGCCCACAAAGACTCTTGTGTTAACCCCTGCCCTCTAACACACTTCCATCTGCCCCCTTCCCTACATGAGTTTGAATTTAGAGGAAACCATAGGCAGAGCTCCAGATGGAACATTTGGAAACCTGGAAACAGTTTTGGCTCTGACACCAGCTCATTGTGTGACTGAGCTGGGCAAAACCTCGGGCTTCTCAGTTTTTCCATTTGTAGACTAAAGATAATATTGTCTGTTTTTGCTTATGTCACCATAATTTTGTGCCAGTTAATGAGATATTGGGCTCTACTCTCTCCAGTTTCTCAGTAAACGCTTTGCATTAAGCCAAATGTTGGGGGAGGAATACAAATTATCTTTCAAGACTTCAGGGAATTGTTTTATGTATCACTAGTGTATTGAACTAAAGAGCATTGTATGGTTGGTCTACTTATAGAGCAGAGCATCAGAAATGCACTGAATGATGGGAATGGTACCCTTGAGGCCTGAAAGAGTTCACGGGCTTGCCTCTGGTAGAATTGATTGGTTACTGAGACATGACCTAAGATGCAGAAAAAAGAGATAGCTAAAAAGTCTCTATGTGGGGGGAAATTTAGCAATCCATTTGCAATAACTGAATTGTACTTCCCTTTCATTCCCTCTTCCCCTGCCCAATCACACACACACACACACACACACACACGTCTTGACATTACACTACTAATTGGAATGGGAAAATCAATCTGAGCTGTGCTGAAAAGATGCTTTGAATTCTTATTGAAAGAAATACATACATGTCATCTTAGACTGCCCATTTATATTCTAAAAGTTCATTGGTTGGGGGAATATTTTTTTCTTTTTGTTTTCTCCACCTACTCACAGAAGCCCAGTTACTCACCTGAGGGTCATGCCTGATTTATTTCAGCTCTGGGATCCAATAAAAAAACAGGCTTCTGGTATTATATTAAGAAACCTAGTGTAACAAGCAGTAGAACTCCGGTGATTGCACATTAGTAGGAGGATAATGTCAAAATTCCAGAGGTTGAAATTCAGGGAACTTCTTGGTCTACTTCCAAGATAAGTTTGCTACCAGTAGAATGGAAGCTGCCTCTGAGCAAAGACTTTGTCCGCATTGTTTATCGTAGCCGGGCATTTTGTGTCTGTCATTTTGAATTTGAGGAGGTTGGGAACTAAGAGTGGTCTGATGTCCTGGTGTATTTAAGAACTTACCTGTCAATATGCAGAACAGCTCGCTATAGCCCCTTTCTTCACGTCCCTCTAGGTTTCTCCCTGTGTCCTCATTCTCTGTGCCCAATCTTCTACCACCTCCTCCCCTCCCTTAAATTGGCTGAGTCAAGTGCCATGCAAAATACAGGGTCCGACAGAAGTACTGCCTGCTTCAGTGTGGCTGATAGGGTAATAACATGGGTGTAATAATTTATACCTTTAATTGGAAAATTTCACCTAAAATGTCATATGGTGTGCTTCAGTGTGATATTGTTATGTTAAAGAATTACATGCTTATTATTATGTAATAAAAGACTTTGAAATAAATAAAGGGAGTGTTATTTGTGCTTGGCCCTGTATGTCCTTGTTAAAAAAATTTAATGTTGCTATTATTCTGATTAAAATGATTGTCCTCAGGGTTAAAACATAAAAATAACTGGGTTCTTTTTTGGTCATTCATATATCCCAATATGTAGCATAATGCTTGACACATAGCTTAAATAATAGTTAAAGAATGAGTAAATGAACATGATTTCTCATTATTTTCTTCTCTCTCTCACTCTCTCTCTTCCTTTCTTTTTTTCCCACAGACAGTGGCCCATGCACACAGTGAATGCGTGAAGCCCGAGCGTTGAGCCAGATGCACGGACTGTGTGTGTGGTGGGACTGTAGTGCGTGAAAGGACGCATGCCTCAGTCCCATTGGGAAGCTCCTGCCCATCATTGCCACATGGGGGTATTGGGCTGGTTCTGCCAGATAGTCTTATTTTTCAAGAGACGTTGAAAATTCTTATTTGTACGAAAAATCTTCAGCTTTTCAAATAATGACTCAACATTTTAAAAGTATGTTGTACCATAATAAACTATGTTAAATAAACAGAGGGATGTACCAGGTCCATGGATTAGAGGACTAAATATTACAAAAGTGCAAAGTGTCCCCAGATTGACCTGCAGACTCAATACAATTCCATTTTTGCATACGTGAGGATTAATGAGTTAATTCCAAAATTTATCTGAAAACAAAAGGGTCAAGAATAGTCAAAGCAGTCTTGAAACGAAAAGAACACATTTGGAGCACTTACCCAGAAGTAAAGAGTGGTACACACAGACAAATAGAACAGAGTCCCGAATCAGACAGCACATGGACTGTTCTCTTGAGTTATTACAAAAGTGACATTCATTGTACTACAGTGGGCACGGGAGAATTATTTATTTGTGTGTTTATTTATTGTATTTAGTTTTCTCTTTAATCTTTGAAAAAGTTTTAAATTTTCAATCATAGTTGACATCCAGTATTATATTAGTTTCAGGTGTATGGCATAGTCAGACATGCATACAACTTACGAAGTGGTCCCTCAGTAGTGCAGGGCCCACCTGACACCATACATAGCTATTACAACCTTATTGACTATTCTCTACTCTGTACTTTACATCCCTGTGACTATTTTGTAGCTGACAATTTGTACTTTCTAACCCCTTCACCTTCTCTCCCCTCTGTTGTGGTCTGTGTCTACGTGTCTGTTTCAATTTTGTTCTCTGTCTATGAGTCTGTTTCATCAGTCTGTTCTCTGTGTCTGTGTCTGTTTCAATTTTGTTCATTTATTTTGTTCTTTAGATTCCACATATAGCTGAAATCATATGGTATTTGTCTTTCCCTGTGACTATTTTGTAGCTTGTTAATTTGTATTTCTTAATCCCCTTAACCTTTTCACCCCACAACCCCTCTCCCACTGGGCAACCATCAGTTTGTTCTCTGTTCCTGAGTTTGTTTCTGTTTTATTTGTTCGTTTGTTTTGTTTTTTTTTTTTTTTTTAAGATTTCACATATAAGTGAAATCATTTGGTATTTGTCTTTCTCTGTCTGACTTATTTCACTTAGATGAAGGATGATCATTTAAATAGTTCTGGAGGAATTGGATATCCACATGGGAAAAGATAAATGTTGATCTCTACCTTATACAATATACAATAATCACTTCCAAATAAATTGCATATATAATGTGAAAAGCAGAGCAATCATACTGAAGGAAGAGAACATAGAAGAATACCTTCATAACCTTGGGGAAGGCAAAGATTTCTTAAGTGGGAAACAATAAATACTAGCCAGCAAGTTAAAAATAAAAACTTCTGTTTATTTAAAGACACCAAAAAGAAAGTAAAAAGAGTTACTATGTAAAATGTATACCTATGTAAAATATATATTTTATGAATGACTCATATGCAGAAATTATAAAAAATCTACATATCCATAAGAAAGAGACATACAACACAATAGAAAACAGGCTAAAGACTTGAAGCTCATGAAAGAGGATATCTAAATGGCTACTAAACATCTGAAAATAAGTGGTCATTTCAACAATTATGAGGGGAATGCACTTTAAAACTACAATGAGATGCTGTTGATAGGAGCATGGGTGGCAAAACCGCCTTGGAAAACTGCTTGGTAGTTAGTATCCACCAAAGCTGAGTATACATCTGCACTACGATCCAGCAATTCCATTCCCACAAGAAATGCTCACATATGTGAGCCAAAGATATGTACCAAAATGTTTGCAGAAGCTTCATTTGTAATATCCCCAAACTGGTAGCAACAGAAGGGCCCATCTGTAGTAGAGTGTATACTCACATGTGGAATCTAACGAACAAACTGAACTCACAAGGAAAACGGAGACAGACTCATAGATGGACAACAGGATGACAGCTGGGGGAGGGGAGGTTAGGGGGAGGAGAGACTGAGCAAAAAGGAGAAAGGACTCATGGACGTGGACAACAGTGTGGTCATTGCCGGGGGGAAGGGGTATATGAGGACTAAATGGTAATGGAAATAATACACTAAAGATTAAATAAAAAATAGAGTGTATGAATAAAATGCGGTATATTCATAAATGGATAGTATACAGCAGTAAGAAGGAATCCGTGACTGCCACATGAACCAACGTAGGTAACACCAGATTGTGTACATTACAGGACTTCATTTATAAAAGTTTCAAAAACAGACAAAACCAATAAATGGTGACAGGAGTCAGGAAGGCGGTTACTTGTGGGGTTAGTGGCTGCAAGGGGGCCTAGGGAGACTTACGGGGTGCTGGTAGTGTTCTGCTCCCTGCTTTGTGAGGCGTTACGAGTGTGTTCAAAATTTGTGAGAATTCATTGTGCTGCGTGTATACATACAATTTGTACATTTCTCTGGAAGTATGTAATATTTTGTAAAAATAGAGAACTTAAAAATACTGTGTATGTCATACAAACATAATTATAAGTCTTACGGAGTTCATGGGACTACAGTTTGCCCCATTTACCCGGGGGCGGGTTTCTGACTGAAGGAAGCTGGTGTGCTCACCACGCACCTCTGTTACTGCTTTCGCCTGTGTCCTCAGCCCGTCTGGAGTCCCCTTCCTCCTCCCTCCCGTCATTCAGTCTTTCAGTCCACAGTGGGCTCCACTTCTGTAGCAATTACAATCTGTATTGTTCACCTGAATCAAAAATCGACTCATATTTTTCTTACACTTTGTAAGTACAGGTCTTAGCTCTTCAATGTTCTTCCGTGGCTCCAAAATACCAGTCTTTATAGATGCATACAAAATGACAAACAAACAAAAAAGGACAAGGTAGCTTTTATCATAAAGATATTTAAATACTTTGTATCTAATAGATCTTTATTTTGCACTTAGTTGACTTCTTTACTCTTAGTATTAAGATAAATCTCGTGAACTAAAAAAATTTCTGCTGTGAGATAGGATAATGGTTAAGGGTTCTGAAGGAGCCACACTGGTTGTATTCAGATCCTAGTTCTGCTGGGGTCCCTAGCTTCTGTGGGCCCGAGTTTCCTGAAAACTGGGGGTGATAACACACGCGCACATATATATAAATAGTACTACACATAGTTATATGAATGTCAATAATATAATGTTATAATATATTGATGACATTAATACTTAATCATGTTTTACATATTTATAAAATCTCAGAAGGATTGCTATAAATAAATAAAGAGAAATAAATAAAGCCTTTAGACTCGTGTCTGGAACACAGAGAATACCATGTAAATGTTAGTAATTTTCATTGTTTACCAGGTAGACAGAAGGAAAAGTTGAGGCCTCTATCTTGTCTGTCCCTCCTATTTTTTTTTCTCTAGAAAAGTTATTGGTCTCTGAAATTCAAAAGATTCAGCCGCATTCAGCTAGCTGGTATGGTCTGGGAGGGCACGACCCATGTCTTATATATTTTTTAATCATTTAATATCATATGAGTAGAGTACATTTTTCTCTTTAAAAATTCTAATTTCTTCTAAGCCTTTTGATATGCCTTTATGGAAAAATGCATTAACAAATTTCTGTATACATGTTTGCTTAATACTATTTAGTGAATGTTAATTAATTTTCATCCTTCTCAAAATCTAAAATGCCTATTTAAATGTTATCTTCTTTTCAAGATACTTTCTTCAACAAATGGTGAAGAGGCATGCTCTAAGAATACCAGCAAAAGTGCAAACAGGTATAATCCCCCCTGAGGTTCAGACAATCTGCTGTCTTTCGGTGTAATTAACTTTGGGATAAGAAGATCTTAGGAAAACACACAATGAACAGACAGGAGCACTCAGCAAATACTCTGGGTGACTTTAATTAGCTGAGATCTTCAGGACATTAAAGTGATTGTTTTTTAAACAGAGCTGTCACTGATAATTGGCTGGGGTGAAGGTGGTCACAGTGACAGTGTCTAAAAGATAAGCATTATGGCTTCAAGGCAACAACAGAGCAGATACTGAGTAAGGTGCTTTATCAGTGTTGAAACTGTTCTAGATAAAATTTGGAGACAAGGGGTCAGCAGGAGGGAACTGAACGAAGGAATCAGGGTTGCAAGTCTAGAAGAGCACCGTTGGAGAGTAGGAAGACATTTCCTCTCTATTTCCGCCCTTATAATCCTCAATTAAAAAAAAAAAGTGCCTGCTTCTTAAACACAACTTGTATGTAAGTTTAGGGGGCTATATTTTTGAGGCTAAAAAGGAAAGAAGTAAACCTTATTTCTTTGGCAGGTTTCTATTTAAACCACTCTATTATTAGAAATTTTGGGGAATACTCCAGGTGGCAGACTCTTGAGTGTAATCCTTATTTGATTCACAGAGCTTTTCTTTTAAATTTCCTTTATAAGAATCCCAAATTTCCTGAGGAGGATAATGGGGAAGATTGGGGTGGGACTCTCTTCTGGAAATTTTATTAGGGTGGCGTAGAGGCACAGGTGCATAGCATAATTATTCCATCTACACTCAATTTCATTGCCAGGTGGGGCCAGTTGGTGCTTCTAAGGATTCCACTTGACTGACAGATCACACACAGAAACTTGAGCACTGAGGCATAAGGCATAATACAATGACTGTTCATGTTTCCAAAATTTGAAGAAAGCCTTCAATTTCAAGGGAGGGGGAAATGACTGAATTAACATTTCTAGGGAGGTGTACAACCCCCTAACAGTTATTGTCAAGCCTCTACAGTTGACTCTCAGCCTCAGATCTGTGTCATAACCTATAACCATTATCATTCTATCAATAGGCTTTATCCCCCATATTTTGTCTTAAGAAGAAGGAAGTAAGAAAAAGCCAATTACGGCAGCTTTGACAATGGGTCACTATTAAAAGCTGCTTTGCAAAGAGGAAATGGTACTGCTACCCATCAGAATTATTCTTAGTTATATGTAGATTTTGATCCAACGCATCTTTATGTTTTCTACTTTCCCTTTATTTTTATTCATGGGGGGTAATTTCATCTGACCCTAGGGGCAGGTCTGGGCTACTCCCATGTATTTTTTTGTTCAGTAAGGTAAACAACAATTCTGTGGTCATTTTAAGTCATAAGCATAGCTTTACATTTGTATCCAGGGCCATGCAAAGTCAAAACTCCAAATATCAAAGCTCTCCTACCTGAAACCTGAAATCCTAAAGGCTATCCTGTTCCAGCCTGAAGCCTACACAGGAGAGGGAGCAAGTTTGTTTCCTCTTTCTCCTTCATGCTCCCTGCGCACTTCCTTTCCAGGGTCAAGCGTGCATGGGAGAAGGGAGAGATTAAAGGAGAAGAGCATGGTTTCTTGGCTAGTGGCTTTTGCTCTCTGACTTGGCAGATGGTTAGAGCTGGCCTCTCAGAAATCCTAGCTAGCATGAGCTTGGAACAGAAATGACTTTCTCCTGCGCAGCAATCTCATGCACTTGTTCCTTGCTGAGCTCCTCTCTCCTGCAGTGCATTTTACCTCCATGGATGCATCTGTAACCCAGGTATTCGCTAGCAACTCCTTGCTTAGTCCCTGGGTAGCTGGGGTCTGCTTTCCTCCATAGGGCTTGAGGTGAGAAGGAGATGGGGGAGACTGACATGTGAGGTGGGAGATTTACATCATGCCAGCACCCCTCCCCTTGTCTCTTAGGTTCCTTTATGTATCATCCATCTGCTTTAAGAGTCCAATCGACACGCACAGGTTCTTCTATTATATTACAGAGTCCTCAGAAACAAGGGCAGGAAGAATCCAATTCTGTCATCTTTTTACTTCTGTTTCATAGTTTGCAAAGTGTGTATGCAATCTTATTTGTTCAGCTGTTTCTCACTCTAGCAAGAAATAAGCCCCAAGTAACAGACATACCACCCCCTTTTTGCTGGCAAAAACAGAGTTTGGAAAGGTTAAATGACATGCCCACATTCAAATGACTTTCACTGAAACTATTTTTGTGAATCCTCCCTGGGCTGAACTCCTCAAAGGATATTGTATTTGTATTTGTATCCTTAGTACTTAGTGCACAGTAGACAATACGTAGGTGTTTATTTATGGAACCAATATATCCAGGACCTCTAATGCCTGGTAAAGGGGTTTAGAACTTGCCATCCCCAGATATACCACTTCGGCACATTGATTATTTCAAGCCAGAGATGGCTGAGAAGCAGCAGATTCAGAAAGGGCTCTTGGACCTCCCCCTCCTTGTTCCAAGAAGAGATGAACATTCTCATTGCCAGACATTAGGAGTCAACACTGAAATGGATCTGTACAAACAAACCTGCTGAAATAACCCTGACCTTCCATTAGTTTCCCCATCTATTTTCTAGTCACTGTCGCACACTTTACTGTCCTTAGCCCAAGCCCCTGTGTCTTGTCACATCCCCACAATTCACTGCTCTTTTTTTTTTTAAAGGTATATAAGCTTTTGGGCCTATGGCTTCTTCAAACCTTTATTTTCCTTTTAATGACTCCCATGTACACATAAAATTATTAAACAAAACTTCCGTGTTTTCCTTTTGTTAATTTGTCCTCTATCAGTTTCATTCCTAGGCTCAGCTGCGAACCGGGGAGGGTAGAGGGAAGGTTTCCCTCCTCTGCACTGGGCATGTCCTTTTCCCACTGTGCTCCAGCTTACCCCCGTCATGCACTGTGCTCCAGCTTACCCCCTGCCATGCAGGCTGTCTGGTCTCTGACCTTCCTGTCAACACCGCCTCTGTGACCCCCTGTCAATCCAGGACCATTTCAGTTTAAGGGCGACACGGGATCCATGGGTTTGGATTTGAGTGAACCCAATATGTTCAAAGCTTTGTAAGGGTTATGATGGCCCATTTGCTGAGTGTCTTTTATGTGACCATTACTGTGTGGACTATGAGAGAGCCAAATATAAATAAAGCATGATTCCATGTCTTGCAACCCACCCAAAAACAGGTCTGAAACTCAGGAGAGCTCTGGAACTTATAGAATCTTTTATGAGTGCATGTCAGGTCTGGAGTTTTTAGCAGCTATATGAATACAGAGTGGTGCACCTTTATGACTAGAGGGGCAGGCAGGTAGGTAATGCACATGAATAAGGTGTCTCAGGTGAAAGATGACAGGGAGAGGCGAGGATTGTGTAAACTAGAGAACACCTGTCCCATCTAAAGGAAGCAAAAACTACTCAACTAGCTGAAGTGAGCATGTGAAATCAGAGATTCCAGATCTTCTATTTTTTTTCCAAAAAAGATGGAAATCTGGATTTATTTTAAGTATAAATTTTCTCCATTTGAAAACACATTGTTGGCCAAATAACATATCTTCAGGTTGCCAGCGTCAGCCTCCGTCCTAGATTGATCCGGAAACCATTTTCTTTCTCCTCGTTTCTTCTCTATCTTCCTTGGGACGTGGCCCCGGCCTCTAACCTTAGCACTTAGTGCATCGGAGACAACACGTCTACTGGAGGCCTCTGAGGTTACGACCTGAGGGGAGGGCTGTTGCTCAGCCTGATTCCCTTCTATCAGTCTTTATCAAAAGAAGAGAGGTGTGCCCCGTTTTCACATTCCCCCCTCCAAGAACAGGGGAACTGGTATTTAGAACTGTGTTTAGCTTTTATTTAATTGAAGGATGCAATACTTCCTTTCCATGAAACCGCCAAGGGTCCCCACCACAGTCTTACGTTTGTCGTATATACATACCCACACCTTGTCATTGTTCATGCAGATCTGAGGGGTACTCGTTTCCTGAGCGAGCACTTGCTGGCTGGTCGTCACAATAATGGCCATTAAATGGTGACATGTTACAAGCCATGAGGATAAGCAGTTTAGGACACAGATTTTTCCCCAAGAGCCATTCTTCTTCTGATTCAGACTCCTATGTCCACGCTGAGCGTAGGGATGTCAAGGGCTCTGGACATGAACTCACCTGCTGCACATTGTGGGATTCTCCCGCTTGCTCAGTTGCTTGTGTTAGAGCTGTCCTGGGACTGAACGCAAATCTTCATTAACTTTAACCTGCGTTGAATCTCTTAGCCTGCTCTGGGGAAGGTATAGATTTTCTGAAGCACTGAGCAATAAATAGTTTTTTTGTTTTTATGTTTTATAATTATTAGAGCTACAGCTTTGAGACTCCGGGAAATTTGATGTCAGATATTAATAATAAAGTAATATCAAACTATTTTTTTTGTTGGCTTTGTTATTGTTACAGGCTTAAATTAATCTGATAAATATGTCAGTGCATGTCGCTGATGTGGCATTAATACACAAACACACATGTGGATCTTTTTAATTATGAATAAAAGGCCCAGCACTTTAAAGGATCAACATTAACTGGCTAATGTATTCCATATATTATAAAGAAATAAAGCTTCATTAATTGCTTGCATTTATGGTTCAGTTGGTGTGCAGAGGTTTTAATTTCTGACCTAGATGCTTCAAGAAGCTTGTTTCTGGGAAAAATAATAGGTGTTTAGTCAACAACAACAAAAACCCATGCCTTAATTAAAATCCGTAAGATGTTTCATTTTTATATCCACAGTTTTGAAATTGTATCACTAGGTTAAGAAAATAGTTTTCTGGGTTAAATTAGAGTTTAATCGCTACTTAGGAAATGCCTGGTATATGTGTATTTTATTTCACCTCAACCAAAATATTTTAGGTTCTATTGCAAAACTAATAAATTGGGGACCCCAAGGTGTCAGTCTCTGAAGAGTGTGGCATTTAAGAAGCACAGTTCAGTAGGCAATCTGGTATCTTTCCCCAAATTAAAAGGGAAATCTGCTCTTTCCTTGTATCTCTCAAGGATCCAAATTGTAACCATCATATCCTTCTCTCCCCCTTCCCCAATTCTTTCATATTTTCTTATTCATAACTAACTGTCCTCATCCTCATTTCCACCCACCCCTACCCAAATTCTCTCTCTTCCCAGTATGTATGGTTTTTACTCTCTATCTTCCCTTTTCTCTCTCTCACAGCTCTGCTTGGGAGTCACCTTTACCTCTCACTGATTCTTTTCCCTCCTTTCGTGTCAGTCCAAGAGACGGAGAGGAACAGGGTGGCCTGAACCAGTCTTGTAATTACCAAATGGTAAACTACATTGATGTATAACTGTTCCTAACAGAGTGCTCTGCAGAGGATGAGATTGGGCTTTATTGTTAAAATGGTGTTATTCTCTGATGTGGTGTTGGTACCATCAAACTACTCCATTCCATACCTATTAGGGTAATAAGGCGGTTTAGGCTTTGTGTCTCCATATTTTTTCAGCCTTTAAGAATGGCAACAGTAGAATTTATCAGTGGTGATTAGAGTACTGCTCAGCCTTCAAACTGCGCCACAATCTGGTACCAGTTTCGATTCCTGGCCTTGTCCTAGTCGCGTTCCCCATGCCCCGTACATGATTTATATCTATTAATAGAGCAAATTGCCTTGAATTATGTACATTCACGTACACACAGTCTGCCCTAATGGATGGTAAGCTGTGTAGCGCCTGACACACAGAAAAGGCCGAATAAGTGACTGTTGTGCTGACCTGAACTGTTTTCTGTGTTACAGACTCCAACTTCAGGGTGAAGCCGCTTGGTGGCCTTATTTGGTTTGATTGCTGGCAGGGTGGCTGAACGTGGAGCAGATTTCTGAATGAAAGAAAGAGCCATAGTAGACCGACATCATCAGGACTCTGAGAGTCACCTTTCAACTGAACTCAGCAGATGTTTCTGAACAAAGATGCTGTGGCGCTCGGTGAGACCCAATGGGAGACACCAACTTCAGAATGACTCATTGTTCATCTTTGGGAATCTCATTGCTTTTGTGCACAATTCAGTTCACATGGAATATCAGATGAAATGGAAAACCTATTTTTTCCCAGCCTGTTAAAATGTTTGTGAGGTATAAATGCATATGTGTTTTTGGAGTGTTTTCCACTTGGATTCACCACCTAGTCCTCCATTGGCAATGTTTCTCAATTTTTTCTAGGAATTACCATAGAACTGGTAGATACAACTATATATATTACTGTTTGTAAGAGAAACAAAGGGTAAACATTCCTTAGGCTCTTACTGCTGAGAAATCTGAACTGGCCATTTGAGTGACAAACCCCGTGACATCTGACAAACAATTGCTGCTGAGTCATTAGTGCCAGAATGTTTGGGCCTCCTGAACAGGATAACTCCCCTGTTGGTGAGCACTGACAGATTCAGACTCCCCTGGGACGGGCTGTCTTGGCTTTTCCCATTGTCCTGGCCTAACTTCTTTAGAGTTTGGCATTTCCTCCTTGACAAAAATTCTCACACCCTTAAATATTCTCCAGTAGCTATCTGAATTATGTCCCATGAACCAACTCTGGCTGAACTTGTAGGCGATCTTGGTAGAAATTCTGAGCTTCATGGTGCCATGGGTATACAATCTATTCTATAGGAACACAGGAAATTGAAACTGGAAGGGACTCTATGGAAGTGTTAGTAAGAGGAAGGAGGAGTAGTACAGTGGTAGTAGTGGTGGGATTGTAATAAAGTGTAGCAGTAATCACAGCGATGTGGGCTGAATGGTGTGCCCTTACCCCACCCTCACCTGTAAATTCATACCTTAAAGCTCTAACCTCCAGTCCCTCAGAATGCTCCTATATTTGGAGATAAGGCCTTTACGGAGGTGATTAAGTTGACATAAGGCTGTTGGGGTGGGTCCTATGCCAATCTGACTGGTGTCCTTTAAGAAGAAATTTGGACACAGAGAGATACTAGGGATGTACACACAGAGGAAAGACCATGTGTGATGATTAATTTTATGTGTCAACTGAGCTAGATCACGAGGCACCCAAGTATTTGGTCAGAATTATTCTGGATCCCTCTGTGAGAGTGTTGTTTGATGAGATTCACATTTAAATCTTTGAGTAAAGCAGATTGCTCTCTATAATATGGGTGGGCCTCATCTAATCAATCGAAGGCCTGAATAGAAGAAAAGGCTGACATCCCCCAAGCCAAAGGGAATTCTGACAGCAGGTTTCCTTCAGATTTCATCTGCAACGTTGACTCTTCCAAGTTGCAGACTGCCTTTGGACTCAAACTGTAACTCTTTTCCCAAGTCTCCAGCCTGCTCACCTTTGCAATCAGATTTTAGACTTGCCGTGCCCCCACAGGCACATAAGCCAATTCCTTAAAGTCAGTCTCTTTCTTAAAATTTCGTATCTATGTGTAAATTTATATATATATATGTAGGTTGCACATGATATATTAAAAACATATATCAAAATCTATAATACACGTTTCTTTTTTATCTTAATTTAAAACAAACAATTTGGCTCAGAGTTGTTGTTTTATAGTAAAATGAAATGAGGGATGCTAATAATACAGAAATACCACATGCTTGTAAAATCCAAGCCTATTGCTAGTTTCCTTCACCAACCCTCTGCCCAACACACACACACACACACACACACACACAGACAAACCCGGAGGTTTATTACCAACTTACAATGATTGATGAGTTAGAAACTCCGTTTAATCAACAAAAGCTTTCGTTGGAAATAAGGTTGTGAACATAACCTTTGTTAGTGAATCAATTAAAGAATAAACTGTATCTATGTGCATATCAATAACAACAATAAAGTCTTGTTTAGCGCTCTGTTGAGACATGATGACTAGGCTCTTTAAATCAGACCCGAAGGTGTCTTAGGTACCTGTCAAATGCTTTACCCATAAAACCAACTATTTACTGAACACTTAGTACATGCTTATCGACAACAACATAAAGGCAAAAGAGACCTGGGCTCCAGCTTTAAGGAGCTCAGGAAATGCAAAAACGTACAATCTAAACATATTTGTGGAATTACAAGCGCATTTGCAATGAATCTTCAGTACCAATACCATCAATAAAACGAAGAGTTATAAAAATTGACAGAGCTTCCCCGTAGTTTCCAAGAAAAATTTCTAGGGCTACTCATTTTCTTACTCTACACATTAACTGACACTTGAGTGTTGGCTGTAAGATATATATGATATGCCGTGTGAAGGCTGTGTGCAGTCTTCATAGAGATTTAAATGGGTACTTCTATTCTGAGCGAACTATCTAGAGAATTCTCTAAATTCCCTTCTCTATTTTGCTCACTGCTATCTGGCTTATGTTCCACGGGAAACATATAAATGCTGAATGTGCTGGAAACACGGTAGGTGGAAAGTCACATTAGAGCTGGAAGGAGGCACACAGGCTTGGGATTCAGGCAAGCCGGACTCTCCACTTTCTAGCTAGCTGGCTTTAGACACCCCCTGGCCTCTGAGGGGCTCAGTTTTCTCTGTGGTGTAACGGGCATCACAACAATTCCTCTCCTATCTCTCTCACTGGGTTGCGTAAGGCTCAAAAGAGAAAATGTTTGAAGTCCTGAAGTACTACCCAAACGTGAGCCACAGAAATTAAGTGATGTCAAGGTTAGATTAATTATATTGGAAGGTTTTCAAAGCTGTTGCTAATACTGAAAGTCTGAGTAGACGTAGATAGCATTCACGTGTTTTTATCTTTCAGATGAGTGTGAGAGCAAAGTGGGACAGAGGAGCTGGAGGAGAGCCCCAGTCGAGTGTGTGAAATTTGTAATAGAAAATAAAATGCAGTGGGCTGAAGGCTTTTGAAGGGACTAACTGCATTTTTTATCCCATAGTTCAGGACATACTTGCAATAGATTTCTCTAAATTATCCCCAAAGCCAGCGAAGACACTGAATGATCCGGGTGGATTTGAAAAATAACTTACAAAAAAAATGTTTTAACAGCGGGTCCCTGGAAAGGAAATTTAATAACAAATAGATAACCGCTGCCTATCTTCCGTTGCTCAAAATAGAGAATTCAACCATCCCATAATTTTACCTTCATAGTAATCTTAGCTGATAAGTAGGTTTGGAGAAAAACTAAATAAACCAAGATATACTGCTCTCCTTCCACACTCCTAACAAGAATGGAAAGTCTGAGTCATATAATAAAGGCCCTAGCCACTGGTTAGGGTTTAAGAGGTCGTTTCTGTGGAGTCGATTCTTAAACATGACGTATATAAAAAGTCTCTAGACTTTCAGTGCCTCATGTTCTTTAAGTGCCTGTGTGTGTGGTTATGCAGGCTGAGGCTGGGTTTTTGTCGGTTCCCACTCCTGAAACATTTCACTGTGAACCCAGATCTCCCCACTGTTAATTTTCTGGTCTTGTTAGGAGAAGTACAGCTAAAAAAAGGGTTTTTGTTTGTTTGTTTGTTTTTGTGTCCTGTCCCTGCTCTTGAGTTTTCTGCTTGATTGGTTACTGACTGGATTTTATTTACATGGCAAATGCAAGTCACACATTATAAAGGTTTAATGAAAAGTTATTGGAGCAGATACTTATATTCTGAATTGTAATGTAAATGTGGCTCTTTTACCAACCATGGGCATTGGAGTACTTGACCTTATGTGTGAAACATTGGCGCTTTTTTACGAGTAAACCCCATAAGACTATTAATAAGATTTCTAATATTTCTTCTTGTGACTCCTCTCCCCCAAATAGTATAAGAATCCTGGTTCAAAGATGGTGATGGTGATGGCTATGGTGCTGTGAGGGCTGCCGCAGTGCTCTTGCTTCTTGCCACTACTTAGTGTTGTGGATGAAGGTTGGTCCTGCACGGTCTGACAGATGCCTCACTGTTGCTGGGATGGTCAGGTTGGTCTGGGTGTTTGACTAGGGCTCATATTGGGTCCCGGAGTAGAAAGAATTCTGTTCCCAATTCCAATGTGTGTGTGTGTTGGGAGGGGGGGGGGTTTCCTCACACCAACAAGCAGTTCTCTGACACCAAGTGGATATCTTACAATTCAGCTTGATTCTGACATATCAGATTATACAAGTTAAGGGCCCAGTCCCATAAGATTTACCCTACCCCCCCCCCCCACTACTTCAAATGCCAGTTATAAGTCCAGGTTGTCACTTGTTCTTCTGACCAACTAGCTATAAATCAGAGGTGCATATGACCCCCTCCTTGGGTTTATTTAATTTGCTAGAGCAACTCACAGAACTCAGAGAAATTTCCTTACTAGATTACGGTATAGCTCAGGGACAGCCAGATAGAAGAGATACATAGAGCAAGATGTGTTACTAACATTACGGTTCTTGGGTTCCCCAAAATAGAAATTGAGAGGAAAACCCAGAGAAATTTCCAGACATATTTTATTAAGCTTATGCCCAAGCACAAGGGAGGCAGCACAGAGAAAAGGAAGGCTTGTTGAATTGGCTGGGGCCTGGCTCTGGGCTTGGCCTTGCTTTTCTAGGCTGGCAACAAAGTGGGCTTGAAAGAAAAGGTAGGATTGTGACAGGTTGAGGGAGTGGAATTTTCCATGGGTGGGGTTACTTCCTCCTTCTGTTGGGTTGCTTGGCAATTATCTTCTACCTGCGCTGTGGGGGCAAGAGGGTGGTGCTGGAGGTCAAACCTTGGTGAACTGTGCAGGCATACCAGTGGTTTCAACACCAGCAGTTGAAAAGGAGATAAAATCCTCTATCTCCACGTTTTTGAGCAGGGAGTGGAGGGGTGGTGACATTTTTGAAGTCAGTTTATTCCTTGTTTCTTCTCACCACCTGGTCTTAAACTGGCTTCCCGGCCACTCGATATTTTCTATTCCCAGACCCAAGTTCCCAGGCTGTCTCATGGGGAAAGGGTTTGGCGCTTCCGTGCCGTGTCCAGAGTGCACCGTGCTCCCCACATCTCCTTGCGTTCAGCAGGAAGTAGCTCTTTGCACCCTTCTGTCCTTGTGGTTTGTTATGGAGGCTTCATTACATGTGTAGATTGATTAAATCTTCCACCATTGGGGATGTGATTCAACCTCTAACCCCTCTTTGCTCTCCCCTCCCTGGAGAAGGGGTTGGGGTGGGGGCCAGACTGAAATTTCCAACCCTCCAATTATAGTCCTCCAGTGCTTAATAGTGAGGACCCGTTGTGACAAATGTCGTTAGTGCGAACGTCATAGAGGTGTACTTAGACAAACCTAGATGGTATAGCCTACTGTACACTTAAGCTGTGTGGTATAGCTTATTACTCCGTAGGGGAGAAAATACAATTTTCCCTCTTGGCTGAGATATCTTTGTTAAAAAAAGACATTGACAGGAGGAACACAAGTTGAATAATATGCATACCTCCTGTATATATGGGTAGAGACCCAGGAAAAGTGAGTAACTTGTCCAAAACGGCTGAAGCCACTATCTTAAATAACATCTTCAGCTAAAGACAAAAGATGTTAAGTATGAGAGGAGCCTGTTGTGGGAGGTTGCCAGGAAAAGCCCAGTAAACAAGGGTAGGGGTGTTATGCAGCTTTAAGCAGTCGTCTTCTGCACTGATAAGAGTTTCTAGACATACGGTTATTCCTGGTGCAGACGGGGACATACTACAAATGGAGATTTTCCTTAGAAATGTTAATGCCTTTACAAAGGGGAACTTCTACTTGATTTTCAGATTTTCTCTCATGTCTGCAGTTTCTCAAAATTAGGTGAAAAGGGTGAAAGGATTAAGCAAAGGAGAAAAGAAAAAGACTCACGACACAGACAACAGTGTGGTGATTGCCAGAGAGAAGGGGAGTGGGAGGGGGTGATGGGGGGATAAATGGTGATTTATCCATTTACCCACTTGCCTTGGGGTGGTGAACACACAGTACAACATACAGGTGATGCATTGTAGAACTGCACACCTGAACCCTGTGTAGTTTTATTAACCAATGTCACCCCAGTACATTCAATAAAAATTAACCAGTCTAAAATCATCCTTATGTCAAAGAGACATATTTTGGGGTGACAAATTCTGTTCCTCTACAACCCTCAGGCTTCAAACTTGTACAGCATGTTGCTCTACTGAATATGGTAGGCAATTGTAATGCACTGGGAAGAATGTATGTAATGCGTTACGTTATGATGTTACAGCTGGTACAGGGTCTCTAGGTGATAGGAATCTTTCAGCTTGTTGTAATCTCATGGGACCACCGTTATGTATGTGGCCAGTCTGTTGTTGGCCAATATGCTGCACAGGACTGTGAAGGGTTGGCAGCCAGTCCCCGTCCTTGGGTGACACAGGGCATTCCAAAAGTCACATCATTCTCACCACTTGGGAAATTCTAAGAATTTTACAAGTTCTATACTAAAAAGGGGATGCAGACCAAATATCTGTTACTTATCATAAATCACAGCATCACACAAGGAGTCACATATTTTAGCGCTCGGTGATTATTCTTCCAAGTGCAGCTACGTGTTCGTGCGCCTAGACTGGAGCGGCTTCCAACGTTCGTCACACGGCTCGCACCGGCTCCCTCTCACAAACATGCAGACGACACTGTTGATTCTGCGCGGCCAGTCCCCACAGACATCTCTAATTTTAACTATGTTTTTCATAATTAGAGTTTTTCACTTTAACTATTGGCTAGGGCTCAGGGGCTGGGCTCTGTAAGCAGATTGGGCCACATCCATCCCAAAGAAAACCTCTGCATGTGAGGATATGGGCAGATTTACTCAGCTGCTGGAACAAAACCGAAGGCCTCACACTCTTCTCCCAAGACAGGGGGTAGAGGCTCGCTCTAGGTTGTTTTGTTTGTTTGTTTGCTTTGTTTTTTACCTGAGAGGTTCACTTAAGGGACTCCATGCAGGTTGAAAAGATCAAACAAACAATGAACTTGAAGAAGCTCTACCCCATTCAACTGTAATACCTGGAAAAGCAGAGAGATCCATACCTGTGCACCAAGGGCAACTGGCCCGCTGCTCTGTGTGCCACTTTAGTCTGACCTGTAATGCCAACGTGTAACCACACAAAATAAATGATTTAGTAGGTTCAACCATTCTAGACACCCGGACTATATAATGAACAATATTTTAGATACATTCACTAGGAAATTAGTGTTCTTTTCCATTCAGTCATCTGAAATAGCTGACTTTTGTTCAAAGAGGAGCTACTGTTACATTGCAAGGCCAGAGAATTCAGAGCAGAGTGGTAAAGAGCCTCTCTCCAATTGGAAACTGCACATACTCTACTATTTCTGACCTATCGACTTAAAAAATTCATCATTGATGTAGCCCACATCAAAATTAGCTCTTGAACGTAAAACCTTAATTTATGGAGCATGTTGCATCCCAGGCAATGTTTACACGTGGTACATTTGTGGAAACCAGTTGTTCAAACCAAAGCCACCCATTAAAGGAAGGGAGGTGCCCATAATTATATTGTATCCATAAGACTCGCCAAGTGAAAGAAGAAGAGAATGTGTTTTAGTATATGGAGAACAAAATGTATTTGGCTGAATGACTTGACTACCACTTAACTTTTCAATGACTGTCTAATTCCAATTCCAGCCACTTTGGGTGGGCGCCCTTTTCCGCAGTCTTCACTCTATCAGTTCGAACTGACCGGTCTTGGAAATGTCAAAAATTGCAACATTTTAAAAAATGATAGTCGTTGCCACGGAGGGAGTCATCTCAGATTCAAGGCTGAGTTTTGTGTACTTTGGTTACATGGAGTTAGATCACACTCTCCTTCCCGGGAATATATCTTTGTAATTGCTGATTTCAAGAGGGAGTTGAGAAACTTCCCTGAAAGAAGAAATAAACAATTGAAGGGTAGTTCACACTTGGGGGGCAAATGTTGTCTGGTTTGCCTGGAAGATTTGAGGTTGGAGTGTGCATGTGTGGAGGTAGGGGCCCAAGGGGACACATTTTGTGAAGCCAGCTGGAGTTCCCTGAAACCAAATTTGCCATAAGGAAATGAAATGTGAAACAGGTACAGGCCAAAGGTCAGAGGATCTGTGAAAATGAAATGAAAGAGGCGTTCAAATGCGGCAGCTGATACTAAAAGTCAGTCCTAATAAAACCACCTTGTGTGATTCAAGGAGAAAGGGAAACACAGCTTTCTCACTGTCTTGGCAACACTGCGCCCCGGGAACCTGCTGCTTTTCACCTTCTCCTGCTGCTCCCCAGAGCGCCCCGAGGAGGGCTTAACGGGCAGGACTATCCTTCCACCTGCCACTCTCTGTGTGCATTGCTGGCTGGGAAGAAACTTGGGCTGACAAAAAACAGTGGGAGGAGCATGGTCTGCAGAGTTCTGGCGTGGCTAATGGTGCCACCAATGTAGGGATCAGTGTGCAGTGACCAGAAATGACTTGATTCGGACGTACCAGGCGATGGGGAGGGAGAGGCGCTCTGAGGGCGCCTGGAATTCCTTCAAGAGCAGGTCTGAGTGTGACTGGCAATGTGACATGATTTGTAGTCACAGTTAAAAAAAAGTCAAGAGTCACTTGGATGATATTATTTGTTATCATTTTATTAGTAGTTTTCTGATAATCTTTGTAGGATGGGTCTTAATAACAACACCAACAACAGAATGATTGAAATGAAACTTCAGCCCACGCCTCCCTTCCAAGTCGTGTAACAGCAATTGGATGACATATACACACACACACTTACCGATTCCATAGCTTTTGAACAGCTTTACTTCCTAAGAGGTGAGACGAGAAGTTTCCATGGATTGTGTTCCTTTGTTACCCATCATTTGCTATACAACGAAGCCAGCCGAATGCTTGCGAAGGAAGAGAGAGACCATACCCAGCAGGAAAGCAAGGAATTTTGACATGAGGCAAGATACAATAGAAGGAACATAAACAGAGCCATTGTTAGAAGATCATTTTTAATAAAAATTATAGCTATTAAAGTACAGGGAAGATTTTCAAATGTATATCATATATCCACTTAGGATTCAACAATATCCATACGACATTTAACATTTATCACATATCACTATATGGCTGAAACTGCTAGGGCCTGAGATACAAAGAGAATTCAGACACAAACTGCCATGAAGGAGCTCCCAACTTAAAAGGGAACAAATAATTGCAGTACATAACGTACATAGTAGTGATGCTGTGTGAGACAGGCGAAGAGTGAGTAACTGTGTTTGGGAAAGCGGTTTGGGAAAGCTTCTCAGAGCAGGGCTCTATGAGCCTGGGTTCGGAAGGCCGGTCAGGTAAGGAAGGCCGTTTCAGCTAGGGCCGATTCTATGTGTAGAAACAAGGAATAACCAAACAGAATTTTATTCACTGGATGGAAGTTCCTACAGTTCAGTTCCCATGGGCTATTCAGAGAGCCACAAGAAAGCTGGTATAACAAGAATTTCGGGAGCATTTTAGAGATTGCTAAGGGATAAAACTGGAGAAGTGAGTTTTAATCTAGCTATTTAGAGCTGTGGTAAGGGACTTAGATTTTATGCTGTAGGCAATGGGAAACCATTGAGGCGTTTAAGTAAAGTGACATATTCAGATTCATGAATTAAAAAATAACAATAACACTCCCTGGCACCCTTGTAAATGACTCCCTCTCCCACCTCGGTCCCACTTCTTTGTGGAACTCTTTCTCATGTGTTCATTTACACGATCGTCTTTTCTAAAATTTGTGATCCCCTTAGCCCTGTGATATTGTAAGTGTTGATTGTTCAAAAGTATATTTCATTTCATGAGTCCATGCTTTTATTACATTGTCATAATGATATTTGCAATATAAAAAATGTTTTGAAGTTGAGAAGCTGCGCATAGATTCTAATCTCTAAGATCATTTTGAAACAGTGGAAATGAGGTTTGGTGGTAGAATCAAGTGTCTTCGTACGTGTGGTGACAAAAGTTACCTACCTCCTGGTTTTTCAGATATAGTGAAGACTATTTGAAAGGAGAAGGGTTTCAGAGCTTCCCATTGTGGAAGGAAGATTGTAGATCTGGGTGAGTTTACTGTCACATGTGGGAATCCATAGTCCTTTTGGTTTTAGTTATTTTTAAACATACTTAATTCAGGAAACAATGTTAAAGACTATGTTTTTGAAGAAGACATAGCTTGCTTTATATTTAAAACACTAAATAGCAGAAATAAATAGGTACTTGAAGTAAACTAGCCAAGAATCACAAAGTTCTATCCTAATTCAGAATGTTTCTGATTTAGAGAGAAGAAGGCTTCTAAAATGCGGTTACGTTGATTACCATTTTTATACTGACCACAATTTGAATAGTCACGTAGGGGCGTCTGCCAGTATTGTGGACAAATTAAGACTTCAAAATATCTGCTGTGCAGTGTCTGCCTATTGTGAGCATTTAAGGAACATTTAGTCGAATCACGGCAGTTCTTACTGTAATAAATTGCTTTCTTCAGCTGGATGTTTTTGTTTAAGATTCGCAATATTTACAAGACCTTTGGAACTTTCTGATGATGGGGACGTGTGGGGAGTTAGTTTACTGTCGTACAGAAGACATCCATGTTTTCTTACGAATTCAATGCACATCTAACACTGTGCATACCCGTAATTAGATCCCCTTCATGCTTCCAGATTCATTTGGTTCCACAATTTTTTTGACATTTATCCAGCCCCTGCCCTGTGTAAGGCACTGAGACACATGTGAAGAACACACTTGTTGGTGTTGGCTTGCGTGTTCTGTACATACAGGTTTCAGTTGCTCAGTATGTAAGTCGGAGTCTTCTGTTATCCAAGAGCAGAGCTCATTTTTTTTCTCACCTTCTTCCTTCCTTTTCCCCGCGTCATTCAAAATCAAGTACACTGATGCATCTAAAAGTTACATAATGTTATTAACCAATGTTACCCCACTAAATTTAAAAAAATTCTAGCATGCTGAACTCCAGTTCCATACCAGGAAATTGCAAGTTACTTTAATTGAGAATGCTTAGAAAACAGAAGTAACTGGGGCTTAGGAAAAAGGATGTAAGAAAACGTACATGTAGTTCAGCTTGGTGGCTAAAAGGTCTGGTTCTGTTTGTCAGACTTTGGTTTGAATCCTCCCCTTATCAGTCACTACTGGTTAGTTGTGTGACCTTCATGAGGGACTAAACCTCTGGAAACTTCCATTTCTCATCCATAGACTGAAAATGACACTAATATCTATCTCATAAGGTGATGTTAACTGTTAAATGGACTGATGCATATAAAACTTAGCACTTTGTTACCACCTGATAGG
The DNA here is from genome assembly GCF_022682495.2 of Desmodus rotundus. Lineage (NCBI taxonomy): Eukaryota > Metazoa > Chordata > Mammalia > Chiroptera > Phyllostomidae > Desmodus > Desmodus rotundus. The sequence continues at coordinate 45,919,722 of NC_071387.1, read as the reverse complement.
TGTTAGGGATTACTTTAGAGCAGGGGTGTCAAACTCATTTCCACTGGGGGCCACATCAGCCTTGTGGTTGTCTTCCAAAGGCTGAATGTAATTTTAACTCCTTAACTGTTAAGGAGTAGTTACATTTATACAGTCCTAACATTATTTTGGCCCTTGGAAGGCAACCACGAGGCTGATGTGGCCCCCAGTGGAAATGAGTTTGACACCCCTGCTTTAGAGATATAAATACAGGAGAAGGTTCTTCCGGTAAAACTTAGGAAGAAGTAAAGAAAGCTGAGGCAAGCCATCCTTAGTACCACATTCTTTTTTTTAATTAAAATGGTGAGAACTCAGATGTATTTCAGAGGGTCCTTTGGCCAGAATGCCTTCTGGAAAGAGCCCAAGATATATTAACATGAATATTACAAAAAGGATTTGGAAAACAGCTCCTCAGTTGTGCAAAATGGGCCCACATTATGAGGAGATGTTTGAGCATCCACTTTTAAATTTCTGTGTCCCTGAAATCATGGTGTCAGCTGAGATAACAGGAACTAGAGCTCTGAGTTATAGAACAGAAAGGATTAGACACATTTAAACCATGTCCCCTCAGCATGCAAGCTATTTGCAATGGAGCAAATAGTCTTATAATTTATAGTTCATAAGTGTAAAATTGTAGTTTATAGTTTTCTTACTGAATCTTGGCAAAAGTGGTCTTTTGAAAAGTTCATAAGAAGCCAGAGATGGAAAAAAGAAATCAATTATATAGTATATAGTATTCAGTCATTAATTTAAGGGGTCAAATGGCATCAGCAATTTATTTTATGTTCTGTCTTTGTTTTCAGAATGTTGGAAAATGTCTGGGAAAGCTTTTTTAGAGTTACCCATTAGCTCATATTCCCAATAGAAATATTTCTTCCATAAGGTCTCGATTTGCCCTTCTTTAATATATTCTTTTGTGAAGGAAGCTTAATGAAATTAATTATTGTTCTTGGACATGGGAGAAGACACTATTGTGCTTTCTTGTAGGAAGCCCTATTTTTTGTACTTAAGTACATTTCCCAAATACTTAGTAGGTATGAGTGGCCCCACCATGGGCACGCATGTGTGTCCAATGCACATTTAAAACCACACCTATGAGCTTACAATTGCTGGCAATAACAAACAACAGGTACAAAGAGGCTGTGCACAAATAAATGCAGGTGATTCCGTGTGTTTTATTTCATCTGCTTGAACTTAAACTTAGCGTATCTGCAGCACACAATGTGAAACATAGTATTTTGAACTTATTGTACCTAATATATTCATAAGCATTACAGTTTTTTTTTTGAGATCAAAGGTTAAATGTTTTAAGGTGCACAAAAATGGTTAATTTTCTGTCCCTGGCCTGTGTGGCTCAGTTGGTTGGGTATATTTCCACAAAGCAAAGGGTCGCCCATTTGATTTCTGGTCAGGGCACATGCCTGGGTTGTGGGTTCAGTTCTCGGCCAGAGCACATAAAAGAGGCAATTGATTGATGTTTCTCTTACATTGGTGTTTATCTCCCTCTCTTTCTTCCTCTCTTCCTTTCTCTTTAAAAATAAACGAAGAACATCTTTTAAAAAATGCTTAACCTTCTGTAAAAAGTCTGAAAAATGACTGAAGACATGCCAATAAGAGATGAGGAGAAAGCAAATAGCCTAAGAGACCAAATCAGAATTTCAAGATGACATAGACAGAGAAATTTTAAAAAGGAGATTGGTTGAAAATGGTGGGGGGGAGAGGGAAGCAAAATGATACAGGAATTAATAAACAGAAGCATTGAATTCAAGTAATCAAAAGCTATAGTTAAAGTAGAAGTTGAAATTATTTTAAATATGTATTATGACTATGGGGAATATAATTTCCAGTATTAGGGCCCTGTGTTTAACATATCAACAAATACAATATTTAATTCTCAATTATAAGGCTTTTCAAGAATGTATGTTAGTTTTGACACATTTACAATGAATAATTACTTCCTAGCGAGCACTGGGAGCCATGGAAGTGGGCCTGACAACTTTAGAAAATGCAGTCCTTCTTCAGTTACAGGAGCAGATCAGAGCGTGTCCCTCCTCTCCTGCTTGCGGAAACCCATGAGTTGTTTTCCTGGTAGACACTGGAGATCGACCGGTTTAGCCCAGTGGAGGACGCACATTTTTCAGGCAAGGAGTTTACCTGGTTGACTATACTGAAGCGAGGGCTCTCAAGGTTTGGTCAGAAGACCAGCAGCAGCAGCAGCAGCACCTGAGAACTAGTTAGAAATGCAAATGCTCTGGTTCCACCCAACACCTACGGAATCAGAAACTGAGGGTGGGGCCCGGACAAAACTTAAGAATGACTGTCCTAAGGGGTGGCACTTAGAACTCTGTCGGTCAGGTGTCAAGTAAGGAAAGACAATACGGTGACGTATGTGTGGCATCTTTAAAACGCTTTATGAAGCATGTGGAAGCCTAAATCAGAGGCCTTTTCCTTTATAAAGCATTCCCTGATCACATTAATGAAAATTAAACTATATTTCTTCTATTCTGCTGGTATAGAAATTTCCCCTGTTAGGACTGACCCAGTTTCTTATTCAACTTTGCTTTTCTTGCAGGGCACAGTATGTTTAATTGATATGTTTAAAATTTAAAATTAAATTGAATGAATGACTAAGGTAAACAAGTGTGGGCAATTTATGGCTGTATGTTTAAACTCCTACATTAGAGTAGAATCAAACATGAGAGTAAAGGGAGAAAGAATACATACATATACAATACAAAGGAGAGAAGGGAAGTATGGAGAGAGTTAGATAGGAGGAATGTCCGGGAAGATTGATGGGTGTAACCTACTTCTACCCCCGAGTACTGACTTTCCTTTGATTTTTGGTTCATGCTCCAATTAGTTATTTCATAGAACTCTAATAAAAAATTTTCAGTTAAATTTTCAAATTATTTGGACTTCTACTGAGCACTGAGCACCTTGCTTGGAGCTGCTGGAACAGGGCTGGATAAATTCCTGCTTTAAAGGAACTCATAGTCAAGGGCGGTCTCTCAACCTTGGCACTACTAATATCTGGGGACAGATAATCCTCTGTGTGGGGGCTGTCCTGTGCATTGTAGGATACTAAGCAACATGCCTGGGCTCTCCCCAGTAGATGCATGATCACCCATAACCTCAACTGTGACAATCAAAATTTTCTCCAGACATTGCCAAATGCTCCCAGGGGACAAAATCTCTTCCAGGTGGGAACCGCTGGGCTAGTGGAAGGAACAGATACAATACAGAAGTTTCTCACACACCGTGTTCAGTGCCACGATGCCTTAGGGCTGATGGGAGTGCAGTGAAGTGGCATTTCACAAAGACTGGGGATGGCGAGGAATTAGGAAGAATTTGGGCAGGAAATAAAGTAGAGTGGAATCTTGAAAACTGAGCAGCACATTATCAGGGAAGGGAAGGAGAAGGGAGGAGGAGGAGCACCAAGGAAGGAGGAAGAGCAAGGACTGATGAGGAATTGTTTCAAGCTGAGGGCACAGAATGAGAAAATGCACAGAGGTTTGAGCCAGATTGTTATATTAAGGGGCCTAGAAGCTGGTAAGTGCCCTGTTACACAAGTGTAAAGTGTAAAGTGCAAAGCGAGGAATAGTGGGCTTTGCAGCGCCAAGGCCACAGGCACATTTTTCATAGGCCAAGGTCAGTCTTCTATTACCCTTTACAGTGAGGTTATAATTACCCATTTTTCTCTTGTCATTGCTGGAGAGCCCATTAAATACTTGCCACTGTACTCGGTCCCAGCAGTTAATAGACTGTAGCATCGTGCATTTCTTCACCTAGCACTGGAATCAGTTGGGTTTTTGCCATATCTCAGAGTATGTTTCCCCTTAGGTTTGGGGCAGGGACATTTAAAAAGATGAGTGATACTGGAAAACAGAGAGGAAAATCTCGTTAGCAATTTATATTTTTATTCAATCTCAAGCTTTTCATAAAGTTTAAAAAAATTTAAGGATATTAGCATCATTTTAACTGAGTTCTCTTTTTGAATTCTTGTGAGCTCTAGGAAGACAAGATCAGTGTCTTTTTAATATCTGACATGTAGAGAATGCTTGACCAACATTTGTTGCATAAACTATATTTACATTTGTTATTAGTAATAGTAACAACATCTTATCCTAGTTCATTTGAGCTGCTGTCACAATATATTATAGACTGAGTGGCTTATAAACATCAGAAATTTATTTTTCACAGTTCTGTGGGCTGGGTAGTTCAAGATCAAGTTGCTGGCAGGCTCAGTGTCTGGTTATATCCCACTTTCGGGTTCATAGACAGTTGTCTTTTTGCTGTAACTTCACATTGCAGAAGGGGCAAGGGGTCTCAGGGGTCTCTTCTGTAAGGGCACTAATCCCGTTCAGGAGGACTCTGCCCCCACTACTTTCAAGCACCTCCCGAAGGCCCCATCTTCTAACACCATCACATTGGGGATTAGGTTTCAATGTAACATTTTCAAGAGACAAAAACATTCAGTCTGTAGCATGTTTCTATACAGCACAATTCATGATTAATTTCTCAAGGGTGTGATCTCATTTGATGACTGCAACAGCAGTGAGGTAAGGAAGGAATTGTTTTTAACTCCATTACAAGTTGTGTCTTACCCTTGACCCAAAATGACCCAAACCATACGCTTGTAGTTCTTACACTGAAAGAAAAACTTGTATCAGAAATATGTTGTATCCCATTTAAGTGCTTATTCTTATGGTAGATAGATAATGGAGAGAGTAGGCACCATGGGTTATATTTTCAACTTTTTAAAAGCCCTAGAATCATAAGACGGTAAGGAAGCAGGAACCTTTAGAGCAGGGGTGTCAAACTCACTTTCACTGGGGGTCACATCAGCCTCATGGTTGCCTTCAAACGGCTGCAATAATTTTAGGACTGTATAAATGTAACTACTCCTTAACTGTTAAGGAGTTGAAATTACATTTGGCCCTTTGCAGGCAACCGTGAGGCCGATGTGACCCCTGGTGAAAATGAGTTTGACACCCCTGCGTTAGAGTCAAACTTTTTGATTTCACAGGTGAAGAAACTGAGGTCACATAGCTACTTAGTAGAGCCAGATTTATAACCCGTCCTGATGGACACATCAGGATTTAGTAATAGGTGTGCTTACCTGAAAACCCCGTCTCTCGAGTGGCAGATCACCACACACCTGCACAGCAGGAACCTGGACTGTGGAGGCTTCTCTCAAACAACGTGTCTCCTGTAGACACATATGTTCCAGAAGAAGGATGGCTTCATGGACACAAGAAATAGCACGTTCAAATAACTATGCATTTGCCTATTCTTTTTTTTTTAACCAATATTGAACAATACTATTTAGGTGTCCAAATAAAATAACCTGTTTTATTTTTCCCAGACGAGGAAGCGAGGGTCCAGAGAGGTTAAAGTTTGCATAGGATTTTGTTAGCCAAGTCAACATCTGTGTGCTTCCTGACAATGAGTCATCTCTGTTCGCAAGAAGTAGGGCAGGAGGGCAGCTGGAATTTCCCAGCTCACTCCTAGGTGGCTGCTTCCTGTCTCTGCTGCTCTTTCTCCTCCGTGGCACAACTTCTTTGACACAAAAGGGAAACAGAGAGTTCCCCAGATTGTTGCCCGTACTGGTTCAGATGCGTTTGGCTTGTATTATGATAAATGTAGGGCTAACCAAATGTCTAACTTTAATAACAGTATGAATAATTGGATCTCTTCCCAAGATTTATTGCTCAATATTTCACCCAGAAAGAAAGACTGATCACAACTCAACCTATCAAGGGCCAGCTGTGACTGACAAATGCAAAGCTTGTCATAGGTGACGAAGCTCAGTGGCTACATCATCGCTGGAAGAAAGAAAAACACTTTCAGCTGTTGTGCTTCTCTGCTTGCTCACATGAAAAAAATTCCTAAAACCAAAAACTGAATAAATATTGATGCACCAAGTATCACCTGCTAGTCTTGCTTGTTTCTGAATCTTGAAAGCACCGGGTCTTTGTTTAGGAAGGTGTGTTGTAATAGGGTGCTGTGTTGGAAGTCCCCCAAATGGAGAAAACCCCCATAGCTATCACTTGGGGGATGATGGAAGTGAAGGAGGGCCATTGAAAGCTACTTTGCATATCTGAAGAACTTGGCCAGTGTTATAATAATGTTAAAAAGCTGTGCCTGCCGTTGGAAGCCAGGGAGATGGGCGGGACTCTGACCTGCAGCTGTAGCCTGTGAAAGCGGCATGAAGGTGGCTTCTGCATCACAGGGCCACACTTGCCTGGACTAACAATGGTATCTAAGAAGGGAGGCAGAAACCAGACTGCTGGCAGATGTAGCCCAATGTAAAAGGACTCAGAAATAGGGTTACGAAGGAAGATCCACGCCAGGATTTAAACCCTGGTGCGGCAGCCCTTCTGGGGCTTAATTACGCAGTTTGGGAGCAAAAAGAGACCTCTCTCTTGACCATGGGGCTTAGAAAGCAGGAAGGCAGGATGTAGCAGCCATGTGGAGCTCTCTCTTGGCTGTGCAGTTTGCAAGGATGCAGAAAGATTCCTTGGCCCACCACAAGGTTGCAGTTTTGGATTAAGAACGGGAATCCAGCCAAGCTGTGGACTTCTATTTTTTTTTCTGAGAGACGCTACCCTTGAGTAGCCTGGTTTCAGGGGAGGCAGGACTGTGTGTATTTGTGGGTGTTTTAAAGGGACTTTGGAATTTAACGGCAACATTCCGCCATTACTCTAAACCTGTATAACTTTTGAATAAATAGTTCTGTTCCTTTCCTTTTTACCAAATTCTGGCATTGAGAGCCACAATTCCTACCAGCGGTGGGCAAAAAGAACCAAGAGTAACAAGACCCCCAGGGGTAAGGGGGGTTCTGTAACAGTGTGAGTGTGTGTCCTTTAGAAGGTGGCAACCCTGGGAACAGAAGGGAAGGAGCTTGTTGAAGATGCATTAAATTCCCATTGAAGTTACCACTTCTGGGGCGCCCACTCTAGCTCTTAAAATAACATATTCCCTTGCACAGCTGTTATTTTTGCATTCCATGTGTACAGCTTGAATTATCCAATGGCCTTGCTTTGAGGAAATCCATCATACCTTATTGGTCCTCTCACTGCCTAGGACAATGGAGAGCACAGGAGACACGTGCAACAGATAGTATGGAAACTAAACTCTGTGAATTCCAAGTTTTAGGAGGCCCCTTGAACACGCAAGCCTTGGTCTCCAAGATATCACCTGCCAAGGGAAAAAATCAAGAGCTTGCAGAGTCACGGCACGATTGAATTTTAGCATTCCTTCATTTTATAATTGGCATGTTTTTTACTCTAAGAGCATTTTTCCCTGCTATTTCTTAAAAACTAAGTAAACCAAGACAAAACAAAAACAAGACTAAGCTAAACAAAACTCCTGTGTCTTAAAAAAAAAAGACTAAAAAAATACTAAGTCTCTAGTTGAGACCCGTAGATGTGTGTAACCTCTGCGGGCCCAGGGCACAAGTGCAGGTAGAGGGACAGAGTGGGAGGCCCCCATTCTTTTTCTACTCCTGCGCTTGCTCCAGTGTGAGAGGTGTGCACAGCACATGTGATTAACCCAGCCGGCAAGTCCAGACTCCATGCTCACCAATCCCCCTTGGAAAATATTTGGTTTTAGTGTTGGGCACACCATGTACTGTGGTCCACCCATGGGAGTATAGACCAAGGAAGACATCCATTTAGGTGCTGGAATTGGTTTTGATGTCATTTGGGCAGAGAATCCAGGGTCTTGGGTACCAGGAGCATGGTCTGGGTAGGGCGTGCTTCTGTATTAGGTGGTCATAGGATCCTATTGGGCATGTTCTCTTTACCCCTAGAATACCTTGCCTCATCAGAAGCATGGCTGGAAGAAGTTTCTCTGAAAGTTAGGATCCAGTGCAAGATTCCCAGTTGCTCAGATCTATAGACAGTACTGTTTAAAAAAAAAATCATCCTAAGAACTTGTTTAAAATTCAAATTCCTAGATTCTACTTCCAGATATTCTGACGTAACAGTGTTGTGCAATGGGAGTGGATATTCTGGTGCTTCCTTGTTTGGCTCTGCTCTTCGTGGGGATGTTTACCGTCAGGAGAGAGGCCTCTCTCCTCTGCCCTCCCCCAGGCCCTCAGTGACTCACGCTCCTCTGGTGGCTGGACTCCCTTTGTTGTCTTTGCCAGCATCCCTGCTGTGCCTTTTGCAGACCTGGCTTGCTCCCTGTATGCCCGCACTGGTTCTGTTTCCTGCTGCCACTGCTGTGGCTTGTTCTGGCCCTTACTTGTTGTGAGAGGACTTGTTATTGTTCCCATTGCCACTGTTATCAAGCTGCAATCACTGGGCTGCTCCTGTTGCAAGAAGAAAGGGGTTCCACTTCTGTCAACTAGACTTAGGAGCTTTTACTAAATGACAGTGGTACTGTGGGACCCCTCCCCTCCAAATACGGACTCATTGTTTCTACTCCTCCAGATAGTACTTCTACCTGTTCTCTGAGACCTCAGAATGGGCCCATGTCCTTTAGTATTCCGATTTCCTTGGGGCATTTCTGTACCCCCGCCCTGGGAACTTAGGGCCGACATTCTATCCCCACAAAAGGTTCTGAGTCTGAGTATCCCAGACTTGGCTCTCAGCCCTAACATCCTTTTCTCTGTTTTGGGGGAGTCCTCATTACTTTCTAAATTTCCTGGATTCCTGAGGCCTGTAGGCCTGTAAATTAAACTTCACTATGACCTGTCTCATATTTATATGATAAAGGTCTTTTTCTTTTGTAAAAATGTATTTTATTGATTATGCTATTACAGTTGTCCCAATTTTTTCCCCTTTAACCTCCTCCACCTGGTACCCCTATTCCCTCCAGCAATCCCCACCTTTTAGTTCATGGCCATGGGTCATGCATTAAAGTTCTTTGTCTCCTCTATTGCCTTTATTGTTCTTAACATCCCCTTGCCTATTCTGTACCTACCAATTTGTGCTTGTTAATTCCTGCACCCTTCCCCTCCTCTTCTTCCTTCCCCCTCCCAACTGATAACCCTCTAAATGTTCTCCATTTATATGATTCTGTTTGTTTTGCTTGTTTATTTAGCTTGTTATTTAGATTCAATTATTGATAGCTGTGAATTTATTGCCACTTTAATGTTCATCATTTTGATCTTTTTCTTATGATATTCCCTTTAGCATTTCATATAATAAGGTCTTGGTGACGATGAACTCCTTTAGTTTTATCTTGTCTGGGAAGCACTTTATCTGCCCTTCAATTCTAAATGTTAGCTTTGCTGTAATCTTGGTTGTAGGTCCTTGCTTTTCATCACTTTAAATACTTGCCAAGTCCCTTCTAGCCTGAAAAGTTTCTTTTTGAGAAGTCACCTGACAATCTTAACTCCTTTGTAGTTAGTTAATTGTCTGCTTTTCTCTTGCTGCTTTTAAGATTCTCTCTTTATCTTTAACCTTTGGCATTTTAATTATACTGTGTTTTGTTGTGGTCCTCTTTGTGTCCAAGTTCTTTGGGACTCTGTGCTTCCTGGACTTGTATGTCTATTTCCTTTGCCAAATTAGGGAAGTTTTCTTTCATTATTTTTTCAAATACATTTTCAGTTTCTTGCTCTTCCTCTGGCACCCCTATGATTCAGACACTGGTATGTTTAAAGATGTCCCAAGAGATTCCTAAGCCCATCCTTGTTTTTTTGAATTATTTTTTCTTCCTGTGCTTCTGATTGAATGTTTTTTCCTTCCTTGTGTTCTAAATTATTGATTTGATAAATTCTTGGTTTCATCCTCTCTACTGTCTCTTCCCTGTAGATTTATCTTTATTTCACTTAATGCAGCCTTCATTTCTGCCTGGATCTTTTTATGGCATTGAAGTACTCAGTGAATTCCTTGAGCATCCTGATAACAGTGTTTTGAACTGTGTACCTGATAGGTCACTTATCTCCATTTCATTTAGTTCTTTTTCTGGAGTTTTGTTCTGTTCTTTCATTTGGGCCATGTTTCTTTGTCTCCTCATTTTAGTAGCCTCCCTGTGTTTGTTTCTGTGTATTAGGTAGAGATTCTTTGTGTACTCCCTGTCTTAGTGCACCTAAGTTGTATTGGGCAGAGCCTTATGTAATCACCAGGGTGGGGCAACTTGTGTCACTGTCCTATTGCTCTGTGTGAGGGAGGGCTCGCAGAGGGGACAATGCCACTGCCTAGCCTCGTGAGTTTTGCTCAGGAGGAAGCTGTTTCCCCACTTCTGCTTCACTTTCTCCCCATATGCCACTGGTGCCTTTCCAGCTGTTGCCCTGGTGCTGAATTCCAGAGAGGGGCGGGTCTGCATGAGTCTTAAGTCCATTGCAAGCCCTTTAAGAAGATGGAATTTCTTCCACCGTTCCAACCTCCACTGGTTTTTACAGCCAGAATTTATGGGGACTTAGCTTCCTGGCACTGGGACCCTGGGCTGGGTGGTCTGGACTGGGGCTGGGATTCCTCACTCCTGAGGTATCCCTTCAGTTTTTTATCGACCACATGTGGATGTGGGACCCATTCCTGTCTCCATGCCTCTCTGCACCTCTCCGCACCTCCACCCCTCCTACCCATCTGGATGAATGTGGCTTCTTTAAATCCTTGGTTGTCAGACTTCCACACGGCTTGAATTTCTGACAATTCTGGGGGATGTTCGTTTTGTAGCATAGCTGTAGTTTTTGCTATATTTGTGTGCAGAGGCGAGGCGTGTTTACCTGCACCTCCATTTTGACCGGAGTCCTACATGATAGACTTCTTAACGGGATTATGTAAATAATGGCAATATCACTCCTTACTATTTTTGTGTACTTATAAAAGATGTGAGAAGCATGAAGATTGGACAAGGCCAAACATTATATAATTATGTGTTTATTTAAAAATATGACAAAAAATGGGCCCAAAACATTAAAAAGCTAGTTAGAACATATTTAGTTATTAGACAAAAATTCCTGTGACTTTATGAGTAATAAATTCTGCTGTGGTAAACCTGTACATCATCAAGTAATGTCTGCACATTGTCTTCAGTATATATGTGTATAAATGTAATATAATATAATGCATTTGTCAAAATTTCTGGCTTCATATGTTCCAAAATAATATTTTGAGATATTTATTCAAGTTGGTTCCCAGATTGATTTTCTTCTTTCTTTGCCTTTACTAATTTTTATTCCATGACATTTATTTCTTCTGAAAAGAAATGACTCAGAGAGCAATTAACAGAGAGTCTAATGTTTGTCTTTTGAGTAATAAATCCACTGGTCTGGGCATAAAAGAGAAAATTTAGAATAAAACTGCAAGAAACCAGTTTTTCCCACCTGCAACTAGATAAAAATTTCCAGGAGAAAAGCAAGAATCAGGAGAGCGTAAAGACTTGGAACCCAGATGAGGGCTTTGCCCATGTTCTAAGGGTGGAGGGTTAAGAGCTACTGCCCTCACCCCTCCCCACCACAGGTTTTGGGAATGAAGGTCAGAGTCTCATTACCTGCAGTCTGGGGGAAAAGGCAGAACTGAGAATCTCTACACTATCATCACGAATTTGGAAAAAAGAAAATACCTTTGAGGTGTATTTGGACAGGCGCGTCTGAGACGACTTCATGGGGTTTCTTCAAAGCTCAGAGCGGTAAGAGAGCAGCAGAATATTTTATGTGGCTAAGAGCTGCAGAGTCATGGAAAAGAGCCTGAGATAAATGAGATTGCAGTGAAAGTAAAGGAGATAGCAGAGACAATTGATCTTGTGCGGAGCAACAACTGAAGACCAGTTGGAAACAAGAATGGATCAGTAGATGCAGCCAGGATATATGATTGCCCACAACTGATTTTTTTTGTATGTGAATTTTTGTGTAGCCATTGAAAATTCTTTTGAATCATGAACTTTATTTTTTTTAATTTTATTGTATTTTTTCCATTACCATTTAACCCTCATATACCACCCCTCCCCGCTGCAATTACCACTGTTGTCCATGTCCATGAGTCCTTGTTCTTTCTGCTCAATCCTTTCAGCTCCTAACTTCCCCACCTCTAGCTGTCATCCTGCTCCCTATCTTTGAGTCTGTCTCTATTTTGCTTGTTAGTTCAGTTTGTTCATTAGATTCCACATACAGTGAAATCATATAGTATTTGCCTTTCTTTTCTTTGATTGCATGTTATTCTACAATATAATTGCTAAACTATTGCAATATTGCTGATGAGAAATGCTATACTTTATGAGTTCCAGAATAATCTCAGCTATATTTTCTCTTGAAATGATGCCTCTGATCCACTATCTGTCTTCTGGGATTTCCATGAAATGCATACAAGTTCTTCTCAACGTGTTGTCTATGCCTCTTATTTCCTCTCTTGTATTTCTCATTTTTATGTCTTTGTGTTTCATTCTAGATAATTTGTTGTGACCTATCTTTCAGTTCTCTAATTCTTTTTTTCAGTAGTGTCCAGTATATTGTTAAGTCTGCTTAGTGAATTCCTGATTTTAATTAAGTTTTGCAGTCCTGGGATATCTAATTTCTTTACTGCTTTCTGCCAGAATTTTAAAGCTTTTCTTTTATCTCCTTGAACTTAGCAAACACAGTTGTATAGAGACCTTTTAAAATAATTCCAATATCTAAAGGCTCTGGAGTTTATTTTTGTTGCTCACGGTTTGCATTTGTATTATCTGGTCTCTGTGTATGCCTGGATTGTATCATAGACATTTTGGGGGCAAACAATTTTCTAAAGACAAAGTACACAAATAATAAGAATGATGTTTGTTTCTACCAAAGACGATATTTATTTACTTTAGCCAAGTGCTTGGGGACACTAATTATTCTAAATAAACAATTCAGGTTCCAGGTGATATATTCCAGGTCACCCAGAATATGTGTAGTTTATATAAGGAATAGTTTACTTCTGGCTTATCTGTATTTGCAAGGTCACGCCCTTTGGCCTACCAGTCTAAAGTGAGGGCTAGTTTATGGAATTCCTACCTTGCCTGGCTCTAGACACTGATTTTTGTCTAACAGCTCTCTGAAGTTACCAAAGGAAAACTCAGCCTCTTGGTTGTCTCTCTCCAAATAGCAAATACTTCCCACTTAAAAGTGGCCCCAGGTACCAAACTTACCTGTTTGCACTCCTATGTCTTCTGTTTTGGGGACTGGTAGTTCATCATATCATATTAGCCCTTGATGCTTCCAAGATTTTTGTCTCTTAATATTTCATCAAGCTTTCTTATTCATCTTTTGTGAGAGGATTGTTTCCCATTACCTAATCTTCCAGGAGAAGCAGAAGTAAATTTTGATTAAAAAATACTTTATTGGACTTAAAGCCAAGTCATCTTGAGGCTGTGGCCATGACTGTGTGAAAAAAAGCAATGGTGAGGTGAGATGAAGCAGACTCTCAGGAGCCACGCTGATTTTAGACCATAGACTACGGTGAGACTTTAAAAAGAGTACTGCAGTATATTTTAATTTTCTTGGACAGATTCAAATTAATCTTCAGGAAGACAAATTGCAAATGTAGTCTTGTAAGAGCTTGCTGATGAGACTGAATTTTCTGAGTGTTTGAGGAATGCCTGAGAAAGAAAAGGCAAAATAATCTATTTTTAATGACCCTATGATTCAGAATTCCTAAATGGGAGTCAGTCTACTAGTCTGGGTTTGGGCTTACTTGGCACAGGGATCTTGTTATTGTGACAAACTGGCTTATCCCTGAATCTGCATACATACGTGAGGGCTGGGGGTGGGGGTGGGGGAGAGGGTGTTTTACAGGAGGAAGCTACATTCAAGAGCAAGACCTGATTCTTCCCTAGCCTTGGAAAGGGATGCTTATGAGGCAGCTGCTAGGACTAGCTCAAGTGCCTCTCTTCTTGCTTTGCCTATCAAAAGCCGAGCACGTTGTTGTGGAGTAAACTTATAAAGAGAACTCCCACAGCTCATAATGCCTCACTTGAGATAGGCTGTGAGATCTTGAGGAACCCAAGAGAGATCCCTGGCTCTAAAAGAACGTTTGAGCAGCCAGAATGATTTACTTTACTCAGGCAGATAACTCTGCTCCAGAGATTGGTGATAAATTGAAGGAGGAAGGGTTCATGGCCTGGCAATCCACGGGTCTGAGTTTCTGCTTTAAGCAGACTGCTGCTCCCCCCTTATGTTCTCCTGAACACAATCGACTAGAGATGTCTCCCAGCAACCACCAGAGTTGTGGCTGAGAGCACCCAGGCAATCTGATAAGTCTGGGGAGATGCCAGCCACACAGCCTTGCACTGCTTGCCATGTGAATGTTCTTGTTCTGGAGCGACAAACAACAAACTCAGAGCAGAGATCCATTTGAGGCAGCTAATGCAAACAATGAGAATTTATGACACGGATATAGTACACTAACAAAATCTAAGAGAAATAGCTACGCTGCAGGAATAAACTAGACCACAGATTCGAATACCTCTTCCTCTATATGTCTGATTTCAGTCTTTATTTCTCTCTCTTTGTGGACTAGCTTTATCTACTTTTCCCTGCATAAGTGGAAAAATACAATTGTTGAAAGTTACCAACAATAAATGTTCAACCTCCATCTACCTGGAAAAAGACAGCTGCCTCTTTCTTCTCTTTTCCCATTCCAGAGCATGGAGTCAGACGCCTTCTCCTGGCCCACCTGACTGTGGTCATGGAGCAGGGCCATGAGACAGAAAAAGTCGTGAGGACCCATCCCGTCAACCATCTGGATGGACAGTAGTTCAGAGGAAAGGTGGTGGAGACGTGGACGGAGGTGGTAAGAGACATAAAGGGCTCCATCAAAGAAAGCTCTTTAAGATGATCCAATTGTTATATTTATAAATATTCTGGAAAAGTTCTCCCCTCACACAACCAAGAATGGGTAAACAATTAACTAAAAGATTGTATCCATGAAGATATTATAATTGATTGGTAATAGCTGTGGATTATGTAATTTCTTAAATTTGTGGTTGATTATTTGAGTCTATATATTACAAAAATATTTAGGAAAACATTAATGGATCAATGTACATTTAGTTCCTGTGAGAATGTCCAGTTCAACTTCCTTACTTTACTGATGAAAAAACTGAGAGCTCAATTCACAAGATTGTAAAAAAATTTAGAGCTACTTCTAGGTTTTCATTCTGAATGCTTTCTAAAAAATCCCTGAAAATAGTGGTTAAGAAATAAAAAACACCAAACACCAATAATGCAGCTGACAGCCTGTTATAAAGATTTAGAATACTCGAAGGCATGGTGAAGGAAAAGGATTATTATTAACTTTTTGATACCAAAGTAGAAATGGTTTATTTTCAGTATCACTACTCTTGCTTCAGGTGTATATCTATTTTCTGTTAAGCCGATCTTTGTAAATTGTCCCAAGTCTCTGACAAAGACAGTTTGATTCATGGGTCTCTTAGAAAGAAAAACTAGTTGGGTGTGTTACAGCCACATGAATCATGTGGGATATTGCTTAAGGCCATATTTGTTATGGATGAAAGAATGTTTTCAAGGGAAACTGTTAAGTCTACCTAGAATCACACAGTTCACCTCTGTTCCAAGGAAGTCATCTTTTCAGTATGTTGTTGAATGTGCTACAAAAATACCCTTGTAAACTGTTCGCACTGCAGAGAGAAACTCTCCCAGAGTTGTGAGAATGCATCTCTGAAAGTTGGGATTTCTCCTGGAAGCTCATATTTCCATCATTGTTTTAACGGACTTCCCAAATCCTCTTGATACCAAATTGCATGTCTTCTTACCTTGGCTGCATTTAAACTTTTCCACTTACTGCATTTCTTTCTCCCTCTAATCCAAACTATACACCACAGTTAAGTGAGGGTACTTGATATGACAATTGTGTCCTTTTACATTCTGCCTCAAGAACTTCAGGAGATCCATGGTACCTTCAAAATTAAATTCTAGCCACTAATCCTGAATTTCAGAGTTCTGCAATCTGATCTATCTAGTTGGCTTTGTTTCTTCATACATTAGAATACTTGTTCTCTACCTCATGAAGGAGATAGGAAGATGGGGTTCAGTGTACGTCCTAAGCATTTCATGCTCAGTCTCCACTATCAAATTTTATTCCACTTATTTTCCTTTCAGAAGTGGATGTGATTCTTCCTTAAGATGCAAGGATGGAGGAGGTGAAAACAGGTGCAGCCAGACCAGCTTTCTGCCAGGAATCTGCCTCAGTGAGGCTTGCTTATCTTTGGCTATGCTTGCTCCTGACTTTTTACTTTTTCTTTCTTTTTTATCCTTATCGAGGACATGCCTATTGATTTTAGAGAGAGGGGGAAGGGAAGGAGACAGAGAGGGAGATAAACATTGATATGAGAGAGAAACATCAATCGGTTGCCTCTTGTGTTGCGCTCCAATCAGGGACCTAACCTGCAACCTAAGTAAGTGCTCTGACTGGAAATGGAACCTGCGACCTTTCTGTGTACAGGATGACACTCCAGCCAGCTTAGCCACCGGTCAAGACTTTTAGTGTTTTCTTTTAATTTCACCCCCTCTCCAAGCCAGGAGTTACGTCTTTCTAAAAACCTGTTCTCGGTGTTTATCCTTGTCCTTATGAGTAAGCTGGCACTTAGGCCTGCTTCTGTCTTTGAAGTTTGCCTCTTTCTCTGCAGGGACACGTTGGTGATCATTTCTTCTTGTTCCTAATCATTATTTCCAGACTTCATCATGCTCATGTTCATGTCTCTCTCTTTGATGGCTACAGACCACTAGCACTAATGTGAGGATCCACATGCTGTAATAGTTAAGAGCACAGGCTCTATAAGCAAACTATTTGGGCTTTAAACCCAAAACTGTGTGATTGAGGCAAGTTACATAACTGCTTCATGCCTCAGTTTTCTTATCTGTAAAATGGAGCTAAACAGTACCTCCTCATAGGATTGTTATAAGGCTTACCTGAGTTAATGCAAGCATAGTGGGACTTCCAGTCAAGCTGATGGCATCGGTTAACACAGCTCACCTCCTTGCATAACCACATCCAAATTACAGCTGAAAATAGAACAACAATCACTCAGAACCATCAGAAATCAAGTTGAATGGAAGGCTGACAACCATGGAATTAAAGAAACTACATCCATCCAAACTGATAGGAGGAACAGAAACACGGAACAGGCTGGTCCTTCACTCATGTGTGGTGGATAAAAACTCAGGAGGGATATCTTGGGAGTGAGGAGACCCAGCCCCATCCCAGGCCCCCCAGCCCAGGGTTCTAGTGCCAGGAAGATAAGTCCCCACAGCTTCTGGCTGCAAAAATCAGCAGGGATTGAGTTGGTAGAAGAAATTGGTGGAGCCCCAAGCAGTTCCTCTTAACCCACACATGGACACACCTAATCAGACTCACT
The DNA here is from genome assembly GCF_022682495.2 of Desmodus rotundus. Classification (NCBI taxonomy): domain Eukaryota; kingdom Metazoa; phylum Chordata; class Mammalia; order Chiroptera; family Phyllostomidae; genus Desmodus; species Desmodus rotundus. The sequence continues at coordinate 45,902,421 of NC_071387.1, read as the reverse complement.
CCCTCTGAGCTCCAGTACTGGGGTAGCAGCTTGAAAGGCACAAGTGCTATACAGGGAGGAACTGAAGTATCTGGCATCAAGGTGAGCAGAGGCCATTGTCTCTTTTCTAAACCCTCCCCCAACAGAACTGACAAGCTGGTGCCATATCTGAGACTCCATCAACCTGGCTAACACAGTTTGACCTGCTTTGGAGCTCCCCAGAGACTCCGCCCCACCCAATTTACAGGCCCACCCAAACTGCACCTCATTGGGCTAGCCACCTATTTTAATGCTAAGTCTTATATTAAGCAGCACTGTCCCTTAACCAATTCTTACCTCTTTATCTTAATCTCTCCAACCAAATTTAAAACTTCTAAGGGAAAAGGATCAAACATCATCTCTTTGAATCATTCATAGCCTATAGGACAGTAGATACTGAGTGTTTGTCTGAAAGAATTGACTGAGTAACTACACTTCTTCAAATAGCCTAGAAGCCTTCCAGGATGGTTTTGAGGGTATTAATTTTAGAAGACAAAGCTTGATGAATGAAAGTTTCCTGATTGTCAGTGTTCCATACGATTGCTATGAATGAGGTATGGTTAGACTGAGAGATCTGCAGACAGGAAGAAAATTCTTGGCATCACTGTTTGTGACGTTAGGAAGAAGTGAGTTCATAGGCTCTTTTAGCAGACATAGCCTAAAACTGAAAGAGGGGATAAAGGAAAAAGAATTATAAAACAAAAAACAAACAAGCAAACCCTTCTGACTTACAAAATGATTTCTGATCTAAGCTCAGACTCATAGAACAGGTCATCTTTCACATTTGCACCTCAGCTTTCTAAATGTAAAATGAAAACACGGGCTAAATCTTGTGTTGGTTTTCACTATATGATGATTTTTTTAAAAAATGAGAGTTTCACTTTACATTTTATCTTCATTGTTATAGTTTTCTGCATGTGTGCGAAGTCCGTTGCCTTTGAGCTGTGAGAAAGGATTTTCCTCACTAAATCAGTTTCTCCCCCATCTCAACCAATGACCGATCATCCACTAACTGTTTAAACCAAAAATGTGGGACTTCTTGTTTTCCCCCTTTGTTCACTGCTGCCATATGTATCATGAGCAGATTTTATCAACTCTCCTTCAAATATAGACTCTGAAGTTATATGCTGGGTCTCAGGCCTCTCCACTGCTTTTCATCTGCCCTGCCATCGACTTAATCCAAGCCATAACAACTTTTCATTTAGTTTATCAAAATAATCTTCTTATTGGTTTCTACATTTTCACTCTTGCTTTCCTACCATCTATTCTCAGCACTGTAGCCAAAGTTATCTTGTAAAAACAAATTTGATCACACTACTTTCCTGCTTAAAATACTTCAATATTTTCTTTTTGTGTTTAAAATAAAATTCAAATTCATTTCCATAGCCAATAGGGTGCTATATGATTTGGTCCCTGCTTATTTCTCCAGGTACAACCCAAGGCATTCTCTATTTTATATATTCTCTTCTAGCCCATTTATTTCCTTTTAACTCCTCAAACACCCCCTGGTTTTGTTTTGTTTTTATAATCCACAGTGTTTGCCTCTGGCTGTTCCTTCTATGTGGAATGATCTTAGCTCTGCCCTTTGAAAGGCCTGTTCTTCCTCATTCTTCAGTTTTAGTACTTTGCAGTTACATTGCTGTGTTTTCTGAAGAAAAAACAAAACAAACCCTTATACCTATATCTTGGTTTGTCACAGTAATGTGCAATAATATTACAGCTTCTCTTTTAAAGCTTTAACTTGGCAAATTTTCCAGTGACTTTATCAAAATAGATCTTTGACTATTCAGGTTCAACAGACAGTATAAACATATTTGTCAACCTGTCTTTACTCATAGTTTTTCAAAGAATAATTTTTATCAAGTTTAATTTCGAAAGATCTCTTTTACAAGAAGCAATAGATATAGTTGAAAACAGTCTTAAACAAATGAATATATTTGGCAGAATTGAAACAGTAACTTCCAGAGAGTGTAAACTTGGCCATGTCACTGAGATAGTCACATGAGATAGTCACATGAGAGTGATAGTCTCTCTGAGATAGAGTCCTAGTGGCTTTCAAATGTCTCTTCACTCAAAAATGTTTCATTAAAGTATCTTCACTAAAAAAACCCCAAACGTCATAAATTTGTCGTATTTGCTGAAAACCTCTGAAGTTCTTCTGCAAAAAGGTAGGGAAAATCACTAAATGATAGCAAACATTATTTAATCCATTGCTTTAGAACAAGTGCCTATTCCTGGTAAAACTGAGTGATGCTCTCAAACATCCTTTTTATTTTATTAAATAAAATTTATTGCTGCTGGTCTTCAGAATTTGATTTTTTTTTTTTTTTTTGGTAAATGGCCATTTTTTGAATTTGTTGCATGTTTATTGGACTTCCCCACAATTTCTGTGCACTGATCTTGAAGGAAAAAATTTAAAGCCTGGTGTTTCACACACATTGTCCAAAGCCGATTCTGTTTCAGCAAATTAATTTTTCTGATTAATCTCAACTAAAACTTCACTGCAGAAAAAAGTTAACTAAAAAAAGAAAATTAGCCTCAGCAAAGAGAAAAATCTGATCTTGTGTACACATTTTTTTAAGTATCTATAGTAGTTCAAAGTTTGGAATTAACTTTCCAAAATTTGTCTTTATTCTGTGTACAGCTTCAAAATGAACACTCCATTGTGTCTGGGAAAAGCCTTTTCTCTCATACCTGCAATCTGCAGCATTTCCACCCATGAATCTTTTTAAAATTGATGAAAAGGAAGTATATATTATTTCAAAGTTTTCAAAAAACTATACATGAAGAAAAACTTCCAAAATTGTGAACTCTGCAACAATTTGGAGGATGATTTACAAAAGGCACAGATAAAACTTTGAGATTAACCTTTTTGATTTTTTACCCAAACCCCACAGTGAGTAATGGTTACAGTTGCAGCATATTTTTTTTTTTTCTTAAACCAAGTGTGTTGCAAGGCCTCATACACTTAAATGTATATGGCTTCATACACTGGTATAGTCCCACCATAGGTGATCACCACAAATTATGTTTCATATTTCATTAAAGACTTAATTAGGCTTTATCTTCTATAGTGAGTCCACTGTGTTACATTTTAAATGGAGGCATAGTACCAGCTTGAAATCACTGAGAGACTACAGGGCAATTAGCCCTGATATTCTAACACAAAGGTGAAGTGAGACCTTTCTGTAACTTATTTGAAAGTGGGTATAGGGAGTCAAAAGGATGGTAGACAGAATAATGCCACCCCCCACCTCCACCAAGGTACCCTCGTTTTAATCCCTGGAGCCTCTAAATATGTTCTGTAGCAAAAAGAACTTGGCAGATGTGATTAAAGTAAGGATTTTAAAATGAGGAGATTATCCTGGTTTATCTGGTGGTCTTCATGTAATCACAAGTGTCCTTTAAATAAAAGAGGAAGGCAGAAAAATTAGAGAAGGAGATATGTTGATGGAAACAGAGGTCAGAGGCAGATTTAAAGGTATGGAAAGATTTAAAGATGCTATTCACTGCTGCCTTTGAAAGTAGAGGGCGGGCCATGGGCTAAGGAATGTAAGTGGCCTCTGGAAGTTGGAAAAGTCAAGGAAACAGATTCTCCTCTGGAGGCTACAGAGGAATGCAGTTCTGCTGACATTTTAGTCCAATGAGATTGATTTGGAACATCTGACTTCTAGAACTGTGAGGTAATACATTTGTGTTATTTTTAAGCCATTAAATTCATAGTAATTTTTACAGTAATTGGAGACTAATATAGTGAACTCTGGAACCAATCTGCCCAAGTTGTTTTGTGGCTGCTCTGTACCTTAAGATGTGGCTGTTTATCTGTTTACCTGAAACCAAAGAGCTAATGGGGTGGGAGGTGAGTAATGCTTTTTGTTTGGACCTGGTAAGGGCACTGTAAACCCTTGACTCAGCCATCACTGGGAAACCATCTTTGCCTATGAGTTGCCAGAACCCACGGAAACAGATGGTGTAGAGTCTTCAGCCTTTGCCACTGCTTTCTTGACCAGGCATTGAGGGAGAGCTTGACTGGAGTGAACCAAGTTCCATGGATTTCTAGACACTGTTTTGAAAAACTTCAACTATAAATGGCTATTGAGGGTTAAATTGCATCCCCCCCCTCAAAAGCTAGACTGAAGTCCTACCTCTAGTGCTTGTCACTGAGTTCTTTGGAAATAGGATCTTTGCAGATAGAATCAAATTAGAATGAAGACTTGTGGGATAGCCTGAGCCCCCATCCAGTGTGACTGCTGACCTTATAGGAGAAGAAAAGACACAGTCACATAGGAAGAAGGCCATGTTTTGACAGAGGCAGAGATTGGAGTGATGCATCTACAAGCCAAGGAATTGCCAGCAACACCAGAAGCTAAGAGAAAGGCCTGAAGCTTAGATGCTGGAGTGATTCTGTGCTTTGGGCAGATTTGCACTTCTGCCCCAACACTGCAGTCTGTGAACTAAGAAAGGCCCCAGCTGGGAAGAAGTTCCCCCACAGAGACTTGTCAGCAACAGGGACCTCTGGAAAATGAACAGGGATGGAGTTAGAGCCTGGAAGAGAGTAATTAGACCTCTAAACTAATTGTTATTGCTTAAATGTTGGGGGCGGGATGCTAGGACTATATTTGGGGGATGTATCATGATTCTTATTTGTACCTTGAACTATGACTGGACACTGGATATGGTACAACTTTGTTTACATGAAGCACAAGGACACCTGGAAAAACAGTCTCTGTTAGTTATATTAGAATTAACTAACTTTTAAATTAAAGGACCAGAGAATACTCCCCAAGGAAAGAAATGATAGTTTATGTTGAATTACTTGCTATTTGTAAAACCAGCCAACTACCTATGTTGTGTGTATTGAGGTATGATAATAACTCGATTTTAGTATATTGTGACTCTTCTGTTCTGATTTATATTGTTATTCAATTCATTATATTTTAAAAAAGATGGTTCTAGCAAATCTCAATGTTCTTTTTATTTAAAGGAGAAAAAATTTTTAAAGACTTTATTTATTTATTTTTAGACAGAGAGTAAGGGAGGGAGAAAGTGGGAGAGAAACATCAATGTGTGGTTGACTCTCATGCGCCCCCCACCAGGGATCCGGCCTACAACCCAGGCATGTGCCCTGACTGGGAATGGAACCAGTAACCCTTTGGTTCACAGGCTGGCGCTCAATCCACTGAGCCACACCAGACAGGGTTCTATCTTTTTCTTTTACATATGATAATTTATTTTAAAATTTAAATATTATATATGTGTAAATATACACATGTGTATATTTACTATATTTACACAAATGTATATTTATACATGCATGTGTTTATACATTCATGTAATTTTCAACATTGCATAAAATAAGACTTTTACAGTTCAATTTTGTATATTTTAAAATATAAGTGAATGTTTCAAGATATAAAGCATAGACACATGTCAGTTGCTGTTATTAATTTTTATGTCTGGAATTTTAACCACTCCAGGATGAATAAAACTGAATGTACAGTTAAATAGCTCACTTAATTTTGATTTTATTCTAAAGAAAATCCATTTATTTATGAAATAACCCATATATAGATTCTCTAATGTTCTTTATTGCTAGATTTTGGAAGGACAAAAAAGGAATAAAATGAAGCATGAAATAGAATAGGAAGTAGAATTTACACCATAATAGCATGCTCATATTTTTGTCAGAACTTGCCTATACTTCAGCTGCTACATTTTCCCACCAACTTGGCATTTTAAAGCTTATTTAAAATTTATCTCCCCTGTATTAACATGTGAGAAGTGGCTGATTCAATGTATAGAAACAATTTTGGTTACTTTTATCTTCTATTTTTTTTTCTTAAAGGTAGTTGAAATTCTGATGCCCTAGACACACAATGATTAGAAATCATGCTGTCAGTTCTATATGGAGACATCCCTACCTTTTCAATACATTTTTTTTTTTTTGCATATGTGTGTATCTAAGTTCTGGCATAACTCTACAGCTATCTGAAAACAAATTCAGTGTGTAAGCTAACTGAATTTTATGCCTGAGTATTCCTGTTAACTTTTACAAATGGAAGTCCTTAAAAAAATTTATTTACTATTGTTCTACATCTTCAAAAAGGGCAGAAAACACCTAACCTAATATTTCTTCATGATCCATAGCACACACCCACACTCTTGATATTTGATTCTTTAAAGTCTTGATATTTAAAAGCATGAATCTTATTTTATTTTCCATGCAAGGAACTGACTGATACCATTGTATTGGATGTTATCTTTAGGTCTTTGGCTTTTCTTAGCCATGCTCATTTGTTGCTGAGTAACTCTAGACAATTCTTTCCTACCAAGAAATTAAAAATATTTTTCTTAACCTTTTGCCTCTGGCTACTTACTTCTGGATCCAGTGTTGCTCCAGCTTGCTGAGCATTCCAGAGGGCTACTATCCAAGTTAGCCAGGGTCTGAAAATGTTGACCGAGTAGACCTGAATTCTTTCCAGATGCGGATTTATTTGCATACTTTCAACAAGAGTGGTTATTTCTCATCAAGAGACCAAAATCTGAAAATATTAAGACAAATCTATATCTGGTTTCTTGGTGAGATTTTGACCTTAGCATTTTACTTTCCCCTCTTGGTTTGAGCTCGACCTTTGAAAGTTAGAGGAGAGTAACAGCATAATGGCACATGAGAAGCAATAGGATATGACAGAGCTATCCCTGGAGTGAAAGCAGGAGAAGCTGGCATTAGGCTGGCATCTGCTACTAACAAGCTTGAAGGACTTTGGCATATGACTTTGTGGGCGTGACTTTCTCATCATAAATAAGTGGGTTTGATCATCACAAAATCTCATGAAATAAAGGGGTTTGATCAGGTGGTTTTATAAGGGACCTTCTCGCTGTCATACATTTTGTGGTCTATTACAACAGTTAAATGCTCCAGAGAGTAAGAGAGGTAGTAAATTCCTGAAATTTACTCAGCTTCTTTTTTAAAAAAGTTATTCATTTTAGAGAGAGGGGAATGGAGGGAGAGAGGGAGAGAAATATGGATGGGGTTGCCTCTTGCATCCCAACTAGGGATCTGTCCCACAACCCAAGCTTGTGCCCTGACCGAGAATTGACCTGGCAACCTTTCACTATGCAGTGTGACACCCAATCAGCTGAGCCACACCAGTCAAGGCTCAACTTTATTCCTAAACATTCTTGAATTCTAAGCTGGAATCTCTTTGGTAAATGTCTTAAGCAACTAGATTTCCCTTGACTTATGTGAAATGCACAAAAGTTGACCTACCTTCATATAATTATCAGTAAAAGGCATGTAAATGACACACTGTAGTGTTAGAAAAATCAATAGCTTTATTTTTCCTGTGTACGAATGTCTCATTAAGATTTAAATGCTCCACAGATACTATCTCATATGTTCTCACAGCTTCTGGATGAGGTAGTGGTAGTAGCAATCCCATGCAAATAAGCAGAACCCTCTTAGTAACTCTTTTCTTAGGTCTTTTTGGCTTGGGGCCTAACTATTAGATGATTTTACTCAGGTAAACGAATTCATGACTAAGGTTAAAATAAAAAGCAAGACTGTTAACAATATCTTTTATAATTGGGAAAGTTCATAAAATCTAAGTGACTCATTCAGTCAGATAGGTCATGGATTATTAAATTGATGTCACCAAATGAACACTTCGGTGCTTTGGGTATGACTGTTTGCTATATTATGCAGCATGGTGATGCTGGATCAAGAAGTGGAGAGTGGATTTGAATAGAAGGGGCGATGGTTATTAGTAAGGATGTCAAGGATCCTAAATTCTATTTGCCTAAGTGTTCTATAAATTTGTCATTCATTCACTCAAAAATACTTATTGAGCACCTATGTACGATCTGCTGGGTCTTCTGGGGAACAGGGGTACAGCAGTGAGAAAAACAGACATTCTGGTGAGGGACAGGGGGAATAAAGGTAATAAAAAGTAAACAATAAATATGATTATTTAGATTAAGATGCAAAAATAAATATTATCATGGCCACAAAATGGAGTAATATGACCCACAGTGATGGAGGTGCAGGCAGAGGTGGCTACGTTGTCCAGGTGGAACCCTCCCTGAAGAACTGACTTTGGTGATGAAACCTAAATGATGAGAAGGAGCCAGTTACAGAATCATGGAGGAAGTGCATTCCAGGCAGAGGAAAGGGCAAGCGCAGAGACCCTGAGGTGGGCAGAGTTTGGAATGTCTGAGAACAATCACAAGGCCAGTGTGATTAAAGCAGAGGGGGTGGAGGGCTGGCAAGACATAAAGCCTTGTAGGCCAGGGCAAGGAATTTGTATTTTAAAGTGCAATGGAAAGCCATGGGAAGGTTTTAAGCAGAGGAATGACTTAGTCTGATTTGCATCTTAAAAAGATAGAGCGCTATGAGGAATGCATTATGGATTGTAGAGGCGTAAGAGCAGAAGCAAGGAGACTATTACTCTTAGTCCAGATGGAGGATGTTGGGGGTTTGAATTTGAATATCAGCAGAGGCTTTCCAAGAGAGAAATTTAGGGCTGATATTTAGATTAATGGATCAGAACAAAGAGGGAAGAAAAAATGTACCCTAAATCACTGTCTTATTACCCTATGAAGATAAAAACTAACAAGGAGCCAAAAAAGAGGGGCACTAGGTTTTGAAACATGAGAACTTCTGGGAATTTCTTGGTGCCCCTTAGCAGAAGGACTGTAAGTTAAAAAAGCCAAATTTCCTTTTAGTAAAATAGAGTCTGTTATCACCCACGTAACTGGTCATAGTTGGCCAGGGATGAGTGTGAAGAGCAGGGAAGACTCATACCTCATACTAGGAATGATGATTGGGTTGAAATTCAAGAGCAACAGCCAAAGACACTTTTGATTGTTTCCCACATGTGTGATGACCAGGTAGGAATACAAGAATTACTCAAAGAGAAAAGCAGGAAGATCAGTAGGCCAGAAGCTGATTGGATCAGACCACTAATCCACAGGGTGACTGCACAAGTCACTGCTCTGTGAGCCTTCTCCCTCGGGAAATGAACAGTTGGACTGACTTCTCCCTAAAGAATTTCCTAAAACTTTCCCATGTATAAATCACAAATCGACACTCTTGGTTTCCAAAAATATACTGTCTAAAGCAGTTCTCAATTGGGGCACTTTTGCCCCCCTGGCAACATTTGACAATGTCTAGGGACATGTCTGATTATCACATTGGAGATGGAGGATGGAATGCTATTGGCATTTAGTGAGTAAAGGCCAGGGATGCTGCTAAACATCCTGCAATGCATAGGAGAGACCCTTCTGCCCCATACACGCAACACGGAATTAAACAGTCCAGTGTGTCAACAGTGTTGAAGCTGGGAGCCCTGGGTGTAAAAGAATGAGAGCTGTTAACAGGTTACTTCTGAAAGAAATTAAGGCAGATTATTTTCTTGCTGTTTAAAAAAATGCTCTGTCCTTTCCAAATATTTAACATTGAACACTTTTTGCTTTTGTTCATTTAATATTTTATAATCATTTAAAGAAACAAAAACACAAAAAAATTAAGAGCTGAAAAGGAAACAATATCACCACCAAACAAAGTCTTCCCAGACCTAGGCCATGAGTCTCCTGAGCAGACATTGTTGGCAACAAGCCTGATGGCCTCTTCACTCTTAGTCAGGACTGGCTGAAGAAAGCGGGGCCTGGACCGTTTGATCTGCAATGCTGTGGAAGACCTTACTTAGCAAACATTCAAGATTTCCAGTGAGTCATTTGCCTGTGGCTTTGCCCTGCTTGCTCAGGTCGTCCTGTGTTTTTGTTTGAGAGTCTGGAGAGCGAAAACAAGCTGTGTTGTTTCGCTTTAATTTGTGCCGTCATTGAGCAATATCTAGAACTCTGGCTGGGGCTCCTTGTTCTGTGGGCCTCTGCAGCTGGGCCTCCACAGTGTGGAGTGCCTCAGAACCCGGAAGAAGAGTCGCTTTGAGTAATTACTCTAATATTAAATGGAATCTTAAAGTTCAATATTAAATTATTTTAAAATTAAATATTACATAACATTTCAGGTTATTTTCAGAGAGAGCATATATGCTCTCCTAACACCAAAGGAAGCGAGAAGTTAAGTAAGGGTGCTTCTTTAGTGAGGAGAATTGTCCAAATGGAAGGCAGAGGAAACATTTCTAATTGTTTATTTAGTGTCTCTCTCTCTCTCTCTCTCTTCAAAATTCCTGTTCAATCTCATTACTTTACCTCAGCCCAACCCAAAGAGAATTAAATCTCTTCCTTTTCCTGTGGAAAACGAGCAAGTTGGTGGCCCACCTCGGTAAAGCTAAACATAAAGTCATGAGTTTGTTAAATAATTCAGATTGCATTGTTTTTGTGATTCCAAGGTCACAGGGAAATTCTGACCCGGATTATCTGGATAAACTGTCACAATTGAGCACTGCTTTGTCTGTTCAAATTTGGTAAATGCTGAGAAGCGCTCATCCAACTGGGAGTCCCGGACTCCAGCTCACATAGCCAAACAGTATTTCAGGCCCAGCGATTTCTTTGTCACCACTTGCTGTGACACCACCTCTTCTATTGGAAGAGGGCAGATTGATTCACTGTTTTCTATTTCTATTTCATCTTTTGGAAAATGGGGATGATAATGGTGATCTGGTTTATATGCTTATCCAGAGGAGTTACCTTAAAGTGTATTGTAAATATAAAAATGACAAAACTGCAGAGTCACACAGATGCTCTATCACCTGTCTCCTTTGGGGAAATTCATCAAAGCCCACACCCCTTCCAAACTGACTTTCCTGGTTATTTTTTAATAAATAATTTAAAAAAATTATATTTTACTGATTATGCTATTACAGTTGTCCTGATTTTTCCTACTTTGTACCCCCTCCACACAGTAGCCCCCAGTCCCTCAGGCAATCATTGTTGACCATTTTGTTGGTCAACAAAATCATTGTTGACACCCCACTATTGTTCATGTCCATGGGTCATGAATATAAGTTCTGTGGCTACTCCATTTCCTATACCATACTTTACATCCCCCTAGCTATTCTGTAACTACCTATTTGTACTTCTTAAACCCCTCACCTCTTCACCCATTCCCCCACATCCCTCCTCCCATCTGGCTGCCATCAAAATGCTCCCTTTATCCATGACTCTGTCTCTGTTCTTGTTTGCTTAGTTTGTTTTTACATTGAATCATTGATAGATATGCATTTATTGCCATTTTATTGTTCATAGCTTTGATCTCCTTTTTCTTAAATAAGTCCCATTAACATTTCATATAATAATGGTTTGGTGATGATGAACTCCTAATTTTTTTATTGTGTGGGAAGCTCTGTCCTTCAATTCTAAATGATAGCTTTGCTGGGTAAAACAATCTTGGCTCTAGGTCCCTGCTTTTCATGACTTTGAGTATTTCTTGCCAATTCCTTTTAGCCTATAAAGTTTCTTTTGAGAAATCAGCTGGTAGTCTTATGGGAAGTCCTCTGCAGATAACTAACTTCTTTTCTCTTGCTGCATTTAAGATTCTCTCTTTATCTTTAACCTTTGGCATTTTAATTATGTTTTGTCTTAGAGTGGGCCTCTTTGCATACATTAATCTTGTCTGGGGCTCTGTGCTTCTTGGACTTGCATGTCTACGTCTTTCACCAAATTAGGGCAGTTTTCTCTTGTTAATTTTTCAAATAGATTTCCAATTTCTTACTCTTTCTCTTCTCCTTCTGGCACCCCTAGGATGCAAATGTTGGAACACTTGAAGTTGTCCCAGAGGCTGTTTATACTATCCTCCTTTTTTAAAATATCTTTTTTCTTGTTGTTCTGATTGGTTGTTTCTTGCTACCTTATGTTCCAAATCATTGATTTAATTCTTGACTTCATCCACTCTCCTGTTGTTTCCCTGTGAATAGTTCTTTGTTTCAATTAGTGTATAACTTCATTTCTGACTGGGTCTTTTTTATGCTGCTGAGGTCCTAAGTAAGTTCCTTGAGCATCCTCATAAACATTGTTTTGAACTCTGCATCTGAAAGATTGCTTATCTCCATTTCATTTAGCTCTTTTTCTGAAGTTTTGATCTGTTCTGTCATTTAGTCCATGTTTCTTTGTCTCCTCATTTTGGCAGCCTCCTTGTGTTTGTTTCTGTGTATTAGGTAGACCTGCTTTGACTCCATGTCTTGGTAGAGTAGGCTAATGTAGTAGGTGTCCTGTAGGGTCCTAACAATGAGGAGGTTATAGATAATGGGTATAAAAACCAGACCTCAATGTGTTTAGGAGGCATTAGTTATTTTGGAATATATTGATTTCAGGTTGAACTTAGGAAATAGTCACATTTCCTGAAAGCTTTTATTTGGCTGAGGAATATCTATTTATTCTTAAGGAGGTACGTTAAAAGGAGCCACTGGGCCTATGTGATCTTGGTTACCAGAAAAGTGAATAATAGTTGTTCCGATAACCATGACAAATCACCCTGCATTTGTTTCTAGCTGTCTATAGCTCAAAACATCGTCAAAAACACTAATTATCACTATATCCCCAGGAGGTAGGTGTTAATACTTACCATATGCAACTGCCAAACTCTGATGGTTGGACAAAAACAATTATGTCATGAGTCATCATTTATTACTACTTACTTCCTGGGAGTCAAATTACACAAGTATCTGATTGCAGAAGCAAAGCAGGGATGTACCATGGAATTCTACATGCATGTAATAGACATTTCTGGCCATTGGTCTTTATTTAACTTTGGTCAGATAAGTTAATGCTCTCCCGTGTCTTTATATATTCTGAGTCAGTCTCATGCACCTGATCTTTGCCTTAAGGTGCTGAATTGGCAAGTGTCTTTGATAGAGTTGTCATTTTCTTTCTCTGTGTTTATCTCCTGTCTGCTTCTCCAGGTAGTGTTTTGCAAGTTTCACCAGATCTCCTCAACTAAACTTCACATTACCATCCAAATATAATTATTATTTCATTTCTCTGATTGCATCAGGCCTCTGTAGGGACAGCTATTAGCCAGAACTATGTAGATTTTATTTTTCCAACAAATGTATATTTCCAATCAGATATAGGACAATGACAATAGCAAGACTGTTTTTGGACTTCTGGAGAGAGAAAGAAAATGAACTCAGCTGTGTTTAGGTTTCTGCTCCTTTTCCCTGAACCATGTAGTGGATTTTCATGGAAGTGGAAGAGCCCTGAACTAGGAAAGTTAAACTTTCAATTGCAGGCGATCACAGCAGCAGCAGGGATAGCTGATAAAATGGTCCACAGTAATACAACAATGTCAACAAATAATAGAAGGTAGCATGTAATATGGGCTTACTCCAAGCCAGGCATTGTTTTAGCTTTATTAACTCTCACTGTCCTGTCCTGTCTTAGAGCAGAACAATCTGAGGGTAAGCAAGGTTAAAGTGACTTGCCAAAGTTTAACAGAGGTCGTGAGTTCAGAGATGGGATTTAAATCCAGGCTGTAAACAATTTCAGAACGATATTCTACAATCAGCCTCAATTATTTCTCTACCTTGTAGGCACACTTTCAAACAGTGGATGTTTTGGGACCTTTTAACATCTCCATCTGTCAAGTGCTATGGACTATCAAGCTAGAGATGTTAAAAGGCCTCAGACAAGTTAGCAATAACTACATCTACTGTCTAACTATATCTCAAAGTGCTATGAAACACTCATAGTTGTCACTCTATCCACTTGGTTGCCCTTGAACATTAACTTTTTGTTTAAGTTGGACTCTGTCTTTCCCTGACTATATCCTCTTACATACTCTAAGGTAAAGGTCTTACAGGTTCTAATTAAAAAACAACAACAACAAAACTTGTGTTTTTTTGTCAGTTTTCATTACGACATTCTTTTCTAAGTTCTACTATGCACCGAATTGTCTGCATCCTGTGCATAGTTTTATGACTTGCTCGACTTGCTACCTGACAGGTACATGGAAACAGTGCTCTCATGTAATTTACATAATTTTATTTAATTTACATTATATATATACATTTCGCAGTGCATGGTTAATTGCTTGAGGACTGATATATTTTTCTTATGGCTGGAAGCTTAAATGAAATTATTCATGAAAATTGCTCATGTGTATTATCACTATGGGAGGGACAGTTTGATTCACAAACATTTGAATACTTACTGTGTCAGACATTGTATTGGGAACTGCATGTACAAGGAAGACACAACCTAATCTCTCAAAGAGTTTCATAGTAAGAAAATATTCATACTATAATGGGATAATTGGTATGACAAGAGTTTATTATCTATAATATGGAAGTAGAGACCCAACTAGGTCTTTGGGGTTATCAGTGAAAACTTGCCTGAGATGTGGCATTTAAACTGTCTCTCATATTAAGGGGAAAGTTACCAGGTGGACAATGGGGGCTTCAAATGGAGGACTTACAGGGAGAGAGTACAGTCTCTTATAGGGAAAGAGTAGGAAAAAACAAGGATTTTTTTTTTTTTTTTTTGAGGACCTGAGTACTTTGCAGACAGTTGACGTTGCAACTGCATGGTCATGGTGATGAGGGGAGGTTGGAAAGTGGGCTGAAAATGGATTGAGAGAAGCCTTCCAGATCACATGAAAAATTTGGCCTCATATAGGCAACAGGGAGCCATAGAAAGACGTAAACCATCATTAACTTTATATATTACAACAGTAATTTGGCTTGCCAGAGCTAATATGGATTGCAGGTTTATAGGAGCAGACTCCAAGGGTTCAATTCATCAAATCAAAGTGCCAATAGTTCAAGAGACAATGAAAATCAGAATTAACACAGTGGCAGTGGATTGCAGAATCATTTCAGGAATTTAAAAAATGGACTTAAGTGATCATATGGGAGCATCCAGTCAAGATGGCGGCATAGGCAGACATGGCTCACCTCTTTGCACAACCACATCAAAATTACAACTAAAATATAGTACAGCTATCACTCAGGAACATCAGAAATTGAGTTGAATGGAAGTCTGACAACTATGGAATTGAAGAAACCACATCCATCCAGACCGGTAGGAGGGTCCTGGACACAGAATGGGCTGGTCCCACATCCACGTGTAGTGGATAAAAATTTGGGAGGGATATCTTGGGAGTGAGGAGTCCCAGACTCACATCAGGACCCCCAGACTAGGACTGCGGTGACAGGAAGATAAGTCCCCACAGCTTCTGGCTGTGAAAACCAGTGGGGATTGAGTCAGTGGAAGAGACTGCTAGAGTCCTAAGCAGTTCCTCTTGGGGAATGCACACATGAACTCACCTACTCAGAGTCACTCCCTCTGAACTCCAGCACCAGGGTGGTCACTTGTAGGGCACCAGTAACATACAGGGAGAGACTGAAGTGTCCGGCATCGGCAACACTTCATCTGCTGGGCGAGCAGAGGCCATTGTCCCTTTGCTGAGCCCTCCCCCCCACAGAGCAGGTAGACTGGTGCCATATCTGAGACTCCGTCAACCTGGCTAACACTGTGTGACCCACCTTGGAGATCCACAGAGGCTCTACCCCATGCAACTTACAGGCCTACCCAAGCTGCTTTTCCATAAAAATGGCTCATCTTGGCTTCTAAATCCTATGAAACAAGCAACAGCTGGCTTCAGTGAATAATAGCGGCAGCTGGGTTAGTCAGCTTGGCATCACCTGGGAATCTCCAAGCCCAGCACAAGCAGCAGCCATCTCAGATTACTTTATAGCTCAGGAAGTGTGCCCTGGGTGAAACACAGGTGGGGGCTGACCTTGGCCTGCACTACCCGGGAAACCCCAGGGCCACCACACCCAATGGACAGCTGCAGACCATGCCAGAACAGCAACACCCTGCCCATGAATAGGCAATACTCTATAGAGGGCAGAAGTTGGTGGTCAGGGGTCACAGCCAATTCTTGCAGCTGACCAGCCTGGGTAAATCCCTCTTATTGACCTGCTAACAGCAACTAAAGCTCAACTACAAGAGGAGGGGATACTCAGCCCACACAAAAGGTGTACCTCGAGTACCCAGCTTGGATAATAGGGGAGGCTGTGCTATTGGACCCTGCAGGACACCTACTACATTAGGCCACACTAGCAAGACACAGAGTCAAAGCAGCTCTACCTAATACATAGAAACAAACACAGGGAGGCTGCCAAAATGAGGAGGCAAAGAAATATGGCCCAAATGAAAGAACAGATCAAAACTCCAGAAAGAGCGAAATGAAATGGAGAAAGCAATCTTTCAGATGCAGAGTTCAAAACCATGTGTGTAAGGATGCTTGAGTAACTTAGTGAGGACCTCAGCAGCATAAAAAAGACCCAGTCAGAAACGAAGTTCACACTAATTGAAATAAAGAACAATTTACAGGGAAACAATAGAATGGATAAAGACGAGAATCAAATCAATGATTTGGAACGTAAGGTAGTAAGAAACAACCAATCAGAACAACAAGAAGAACAAAGAAATTGAAGAAAGGAGGATAGTATAAGCAGCCTCTGGGACAACTTTAAGAGGTCCAACATTTGTCTCATATGGGTGCCAGAGGAGAAGACAAAGAGCAAAAAATAGAAAATCTACCTGAAAAAATAGCGAAAGTAAACTTCCCTAATGTGATAAAGGAAGTAGACATGAAAGTCCAAGAAGCACAGAGTCCCAATTATGATGGATGCAAAGAGGCCCATGACAAGACACATCATAATTAAAATACCAATGGTTCAAGATAAAGAGAGACTCTTTTTTTAAATTCACATTTAAGAGAGACTCTTAAAAGAAAAAGAAAATAAGTTAGTTACTGGAAGGTTGCTAGGTGGGAAGGGGGAGGGAGAGAATGGGTGAAGAGATGAGGGGATTAAGAAGTACAAATAGGTAGTTACAGAATAGCCATGGGGATGTAAAGTACAGTATAGAAAATGGAGCAGCCAAAGAACTTACAAGCATGACCCATGGACATGAACAATGATTGGGAGATTGCCTGAGGAAGTGGGGGCACTGGGTGGAGGGGGACAAAGGGGAAAAATCATGATAACTGTAATAGCATAATCAAAAAATATAATTAAAAAATATCATTTGTGATAGGAGGAAGATAGAAGATAGGGAGAAAAAATAGTTGATGCCTTCAGTGATTGATGGTGCTTCTTCTGAGATTGGGAATACTGGAGGGAGAATAAATTGGGCGAGGAGAGAAAGATATTGAATTTTAATTTGAATGTATTGAGTTTGAGATGCTGGTGGGACATCCAAGAACCTAGGCCCTTCTTGGTTGTCATTTTCTAACTGATCATCTCAAAGTCCAGGTGGTGATCTCAATCACACACGTGTCATCTGTGGATAAAGAAGAAAGTGAGTTTTGCATACCAATTCTTTATTTACTCTACCAACTAGAAAAATGTATTTTTGCCAATTTTTTTTGTTATTTGATGAGATCAGCTTAAAACTTTCCCTATATTGCCCTAACTATAGTAAGCTAGAGAAAGTATTCAATTGCATTGATAAAATTGCTGGCTACAATCTGACTCTAGTGATAATAGCTTAGAATCATGAAGCAGCAATATTTTAGCCTGAAAGAAAACAAACTTTATCCTGAACTCATGTGTTCTTTTGCCTTTTTCAACTGCTGTTGCTTGAAAATTTTATTTTCCCACTTTGAATAGTGCATTCTGCCAACTGTTTTAAAAGCTTTTCTCCTTTTAGAGGAGTAAGGGGAACAGTTTTCCCTCCCTTTTGTCTGATAGCTGAGGAGTGAAGATTTAATCGGTGAGAAAAATATACACACTACAAACCTCAGAATGTTCCCACTGCTTTTAATGTTTGATTTGCCTGACAGATTACCCTTTCAAAACAGAATAATAGGATAGGTGGTGCTGGAAAAAATCTTTTCCATCCAAGGCAAAAACCACATGGACATTAAAAAGAACTTGCATTAGCCTAGACATTTGGGGGAAAGGGGACATGACCTTGGGGCACAGGTTCAGTAATGAAGGGCTTCATCTCTTTAGTCACACACTCCATTCTCACCCCAGAAGGTGTAATGGAAAGAACACTGAGCAAGAATCAGGAGACTTGGCATCTATTTCTGACTCTGCCACTTTGTGGAAGTGGGCGAATCTTACTCCTCTCTGTGCTTCAGCATTTTATTTGCAAAAACTAATGGTTGCATTAGATGATTTCCAACTTTAGCCAAAACTAGGTATAATGTATTTTTGAATACCCACTATATGTCAGCTACTTTCACATACATAACTGTATATGCACTCAATATAAGCTATGAAAACAAACGAACCCATGTCACCCATCATTTACTGATGAGAAAGCTAAGGCTCAGAGAGATGAAACCATTTACTAGGTATCAGGCAGTTAGTGAGTGTTTTTAAGGCACAGTCTCACTTTAATCAGTGTCCTTTCCACAGTATTACACTGCTGCTAAATAATTTCTATTATTTGGCCAGAAGAATGTGACAGGATAGATGTATCTGAAACAATAAAACTGCTTACTATTTTTTGCCCTGGGTAGAACAATTTTGACTAAGAATTGAATGAAGTCTTTAGTTCAAATAATGTCAAAGCTTTGAATGGGTGCTTGGGTGTCTAGAAAGTGACCATGAAGAACAATTACAACTTGGCAATGGGCCCTCTCTTATCCCTGCCAATACTGAAGAAGAGTGATTCGAAAGCTGAGGAGGGAATAAAACACTGAATCTATTGTATAAGAGGTGAGAGGTGCCTTACAAATTATGAGGTAGGTAGGAAAATGGTTAGCTTTTTCCTTATCATCTTATAGACTATACATCTTTGAGAATTACTATTTGTCCTTTGGAGGGGCATGTATGTGTTTAAGCATTTTGTATGTGTCTTTATGCACATGCAATTATTTCAGCAATGACTGATGGACCATCTTGAGAATAAATCAATAGAAGGCACTGACTCCTGCTGGAGATGAGATCGTACAGGGGACCAGTTGCGCCGGCCAGCTGGTTCCGTTGCTTGGAGTGTCATCTCATGCACCAAAGTGTCATGTTTGATTCCCAGTCAGGGCACAGGGCTGGGCTGGCGAGTCTGGTCTCCAGTCAGGGCGCTTGTGGGAGGCAGTCGACCAGTGTTTCTCTCTCGCATCGATCTCTCTCTCTCTCTGTCTGTGTCTCTGTCTCTCTTTCCCTAAAATTGGTGACCATGTCCTTGGATGAGGATTAAAAATATATTTTAAAAAGAGAGAGAGAGAGGGAGAGACCAGCTGCCTGGGAGTTCCTCCTCTCTTCCCACATCTGCCATCAGTTCTTCCAAATGCCCTGGGAAGTCAATGACTAGCATTGGCTTTCTAATGGAAGCCCATAGGAAGCCAATCCATAAGGAAAAGCTTAGGTTTTGGGATGTGTATAGGATTGGAGTGGGTAATAAAGGGAGGAGGAGAGGCCAATCCTCCAGGTTGGAGGGTAAGATAGAGAGTGGACCACAGATGTCAAAAAAACAGGCCCTTTGTGGAAAGAGGACTCTTAATGTTACACTGCGAGAGCAGGAGAACAGGCTAGAAACAGCAGGAGCCCATAAGGAGGCTCTGTTGTGAATAGCTGGACATTTTAGAGTCTTTGGACTCATAAAAAGCTTATTTATCAGGTAGCTTTTGGTTCTTTCCCCAATACCTGGTGATTCTGCCATAGACATATCTTTCAAATGGATTCTATCCATTTCTTTCTAATCTACCCCTACTATTTTAGTCTGGGGTCACTCTCCTCTTTCCTGAGGTTACTACTGTAGACTCCTACCTAATCTCCCAATACAAGGCTTTGAATTATTTTCATCTTTTCATGCATTCCATATAATATAGCCAGAGAGATCTTTCTAAAATGAGAATCAGACCATGTAACATCTCAGTAACAACTGTGTCATTGCCTCTCCTTTGCCCTCATGGTCCAGTCTAAGTTCTCTAGCGTGGAGCATAAGTCCCTTCATGATTTTCCTGCCTCAGGCCTCACTACCCTCTATTTCACAGATGATGTCCCAACCATAATACATTCCTAGTAGGACTTCATTGCCCTTTCTTCCAGGTCCTCAAGGCTGTCCTTTCTGCTGCATGATTCTCTGACCTCTTCCCATGAAGACTCCCTGTAAACTTTTCCCTGAAAAACATGTTTTAATCCCTCAGATTCAGAGAAGATGTCATTTCCCTTGGGAACTTTCCTAACCCTTCACTGAAAACATACGTTCCTGTTTATGTTCCCACAGCACCTGGTGATCACCCTATAGTAGGATTCATCACAGCTGCTTGTAGTTGCCTGTTTTGTCTGCATTGCCCACTAGACTTTAAACTTTTCAGGTATGAAAAAAATTGGTCATTATTGTAACCTCTTTTTTCAGAAGAGTTTCAAATATTTGACATGAAACGAAAACTCATACTTCTTTCCCACTCTGTGGAGGTAGTCAATGGCTATTTGGCACCATTTACAAAGTAGTTCTCCAGCTAAAGAGAGCTTTGATACTAATGTCATCTTATTCTGACTCAAACAAACAATTCTGCCTCTTGCACCTTTGTTTATTAATCACAACTTTATCCTGGGGCTCTAGAACTTTGCTGTAATCGAAGTCCTGGAACCTGTTTTATTCTATATATTAAATGTGCACTTTGCCAAAATTTCCGTATCTGTGGCCTGTTAGTGTTGAATTTGTGAGAACTGAAAACCTGTAAGTTCCCCTACCCCTGTACTCTGATAGGAGGGCTGGGTGAAAAGGGGGAAGGGACTCAGTAAGAAACAACAACAACAACAAATCCTCACAGACAGACAGCAGTATGGTGATTACCAGAAGGAGAGGGGGTGGGTGAAGGGAGCAGAGGGTAAAGGAGTGGCCGACAGTGACAGAAGGGAACTTCACGTGGGGTGGTGAACACCCAATACAATGTATAGATGATAGATCATAGAACTGTATATCTGAAACCTGTATAATTTTATTAAGCAATGTTACCCCGATAAATTCAATTAAAAAAAAAAGAAAAAGAAACCTATATGTAAGTGGAAGCATGGGAAAAGAAAAAGAGGGTATAGGGCTAATAAGATTATTTCTTTGGGAATTTCTCGTGGAAAAGGAGAAATTCTCAGGATCTCTCAGATAACAATGGTTTAGATTTTGTGGTCAGCTCCTCTTCTCAAATTTACTCCTTCTTCCTCGACCTCTTCTCAAACCCCAAAGCGGAACTTCCCTCTTCAGCATGCCCTGCCCCCTACGCCCCACAATCAGTCACAAAGCTTTACCTATGAAGAAAATGTACTGCTTGACACAGCAGAGGGAGAAACCCCTACTCTAAATATGTTTCTTGTACTTTTGTTTTAGTTTCAATTAAAATGCAAACTAAATAAGAACCATATTCTAGCATGAATATGATCAGAAGAAAATAAAGCAATAAGATTGCTTCAAGAAATTCTATCAATGTTGCATTTATTCAGCAACTATTTACTGAGCTGTGCCATGAGTAAGCACCGTGGATTCAAAGATGTAGAGGATACAGGGTCTTTCTCAGAAAAGACTACACTGCAAGCTTCAGTTATTATAAATAATTATGGTTTAACGACAATACTCTTGACTTACATTCTTAAGTATTTGGCTCTTCAGAATTTTTTTATTGTTGTTATGAAATGTCTGCTAACTCAGGGGATTCTAAAATGTTTGGCTAGTGCCTGATTCAAGATGGTAGACTGAACATTTGTATTTACTCCTTTTGCTTCCCCATACTTCCCTTAAGTAAAACTGTGAATGTATAAAAGGAAATAAACTATACAGCAAAGGGAAAGGAGATATTATCAGAAGTTAAGAAATTCAAATAATTTTTAAGAAAATAGATAAATTGAATAATAGGTTATAGAATTATCAGTCATGTTTGGAAAACCAACAGCATGAACAAGACATTTCAAGAAAAACAAACAGACCCCCACTGAAATGCAAGTAATTTGAGAAAAACAGACATGAACTAAAAAGTAAATAATTCGAACCAATAGTTCATATTTAGTGTACTCAGAGAGGATTGGGAAATCATTAAATCCATAAAATAAGAGTAGGGCGCAGTGAAATAAGCTGGAGCCTGTGACCAAATGACATGAGTGCCTGTGTGTGTGCTTGTGTGTCTGAGTATAAGCAGGTAAGAACCAAGAAAAACTTCACAAAGGAAGTAGTGGGCTGAGCTTATTGGTAAAGTAGATGTACAGGTGGATAGAGCCAGGCATTGTATGCAGAGGAAGTAACATAAACAAAACACAGAGTGAAGTCCAGGAAACTATGGAAATATAGGGCTGAAGTATGCGCACAAAGAGGTCAGCCTGGTGAGAAAGACGGGAGCTGGCTCCTAAAGGGCTCCATGCTTTTAAAGCCATCCTAAAGAGCTGGCATTTTATCTTGTCAGTAGTGAGAAACAAGGACACATTTTGTGGAGATGATTAATTGAGGAAGGGATTTATATGCTAAAATGTGCTACAGGTTGATTGCCCTGACCACTCTTTACCACGTGGATTTGAAGGGCTAAGGCCTGAGAAGCCTTGAGTGAAGGCAGTGGCTTCGGCATGAGAGTGGGGGCGGGGTATAAAAGTTGTTAAGGTGGTAGAATTAATCAGACCGAGTGAGTCTAGTAGCAACATTCATCTAGACAGAGGATACAGGATAAAGAGCAGATTTCAGAGGAACATAATGAGCCCTTTTTTAGCTCTTTGTGAATGTTCAGAAATGGCAGCTGGTGTTGCATAATTGCAAAATTGGGGCTTAGCTAGTTATTGGCTTCTAAGAACATAAATGCATTCCTTTTTCCTCTGGCCCACTCTTTGAAAAATGACACCAAGGGGAGGGGCTCAAAAGGTATTTTCTGAGCAAAGACCTAAATGTAAGTTTCTTTACATCTTTCTTTACCTTCTTTGTGCCTTTTTAACATTTTGGCTGGTTGTTCTATTTACAAAGGTAATCCAAGACCATGGTAAAAGTTCAAACAAAACAAAAATGTAGAAAGCAGTGAGTAAAACCTCTCAAGTGTCTTTCCCAGAGACAACTATTACTAACAATTTGGTGTACAGTCTTATAGGTATTTATTTATTTTTTTAGTGTATATTCTTTTACTTGACCACTCGTTATATTTTATGGGATCTCACACAATACTGCTTTTTAAAAAAAATTTATTTTTATTTTTGATTTTAGAGAGAGTAAGGGAGGGAGAACGAGAGGGAGAAAAACATTGATGTGAGAGAGAAACATCGACTGATCACCTTCCACACGCGCCCCACAAGGGATTGAGCCTGCAACCCAGGCATGTGCTCCAGCCAGGAATCAAACCCATGACCTTTCCGTTTGTGGGACAATGCCCAACCAACTGAGCCGCACCAGCTAGGGCTACACTACTGATTTTTAATTCATTCATTCCACTTTTAATCTAACCTTCCCCCCCGAAAAGTAGAGACAATAACACCTATATACACAGCATTTAGATTCAAAAGAAATCAACATGTTGCCAAATCTCCTTTTGTGTAAATAAAATTTTAGTTAGAGCTAAACCACTCAATTATTATCACTTTGTTCTCTCTCCCCCTCTTTCTCCTTTCTGCACCCCAGAAGTCTGCATTATCCTAAAGTTGGTATGAATCAGCTTAATGCATGTTTGTTTTTGAAAATAACTTTCTACATATGTATCTATCCAAAAATAATATATAGTAATATTTTCTATTATTCTATTATTTACATTAAATGTTTATCCCTGTGGTATCATACTGTATATCCTTTTTCAATTTGCTTTCTTTAAATGCAATGTTATATTTTTGAGAGTTCTTATGTTGTTTCATGTAGTTTACTTTTACTTTTTAAAATCCATGATACACAGTTCCACTTTTTCTGGTATTATTAACAGTGCTACAAAGTGCACTCTTGAACATCTCTCCTTGTAAAAAGAAATATAAAAGACTATAGAAACGGGACTATGGGAGTGCTCGTATTCGACTTTACTGGAAACTGACAAATGCCTTTCCACAGGGGGTGATACCAGTTCACATCCCCACTAGCAATTTGTACACTTTCTGAATTCCTTTCATTCCTTGCCAACGCTTGCTTTTTTAAGACTCAGAATTTTTGTAAATCTTGTTGATTATGAAATAGTATCTGTGACGGTTAATGTTATGTGTCAACTTGACTGGGCCATGAGGTACCCAGGTATTTGGTTAAACATGATTCCGGGTGTGTCTGTGGAGGTGTTTCTGGATGAGATTAACATTTGAATTGATAGACTGAGTAAATGGTCTCCCCCACTCCAACCACCACTATCAGTGTGAGGGGGCCTCATCCAATCCATTGAAGGCTTGAAAGGAAAGAAAAGGAAGAGTAAGGGAGAACTCTCTCTCTGCCTGACTGTCGTCAAGTAGGCACACGAGTCTTCCCCTGTCTCCACTAAGGACTTGGGAGAACTTATGCCGATGGCTCTCCTGCTCAGACAGGAACTATACCATCAGCTTTCCTGGGTCTCTAGCCTGCTGACTGCAGAGCTTGGGGCTTCTCGGCCAGCATAGCTGCATAAGCCAATTTCTTATTAAAAATATATCTATATCTTCTATATCTGTATCTATATTCATATATATAGGGATATATATAGGAATATAGGGATCATATATATATATGAATATAGGAATCATATATATATATATATATTTAGGGATATAATTATTCCTATAGTTATGTCTCTGTTTCTCTCTATCTGCATCTCTAGGTATCTCCTGATGTTTTGTTCCTCTGGAAAACCTAGACTCGTACAGTATTTCAGTATTGTTTAAATAGGCATTTCCCTTGATAACTAGTAAGACTGAACATTTTTCCACATTTATTAACAATTTAGATTTTATCTCTTATGAATTTTTAGTCCATATACTTTGCCTAGTTCATATGTGTCTAATCACAGTCTATCCAACTGTTTTCTCTCCCAGCTGCTGCATTTAAGGGACATCCTTTCTGCCTTCACACCCCTACACGCAGAAATTTAAGGTTATCTCTGTTTGAATGTAAATTAAACAACATGAAGGCTAAATCAGAATAAAGAAGGGTGTTATAGGCAGATGGGCAGTGTGTCCTTCCGTAAATAGAGGCTTTAGAATAAGAGGAGGTAGAATGAATGTGCAGCTACATAATGCACCACCCACAAATGGCCTCATGGCACACAATGACATTGGCATGCTGCGCCAGCATTCCTACCCACCACAGTGACCCAGAACGAGGGACAGAACAGAGGCTATTGCTAAGTTCTGTGTGGACCTTGGAAGAGAACCTACCTGAATAAGCAATTAAGGAAGCAGATAATCATTTTCAAAGTGGCTGGTCTTGTTCTCCTTTGTATGGTTTATAATGACGCTGAATAATTCTCGGGGGGGAGGGGGGGAATCTCACTTATTTCATCATCTTTAATTAGGATTTCTGTTTCTGTAACATTTTAGTGGTATTTATGCCAAATGTTTACTTTTCAGAATGTTTCCCTTTTTATGTCTTTTTCTTTTTTTTCTGTTTTGATTAGACTGTAACATTGCTCTGTGCTCCACATGGGTATTTCTTGGAAATCAAGAATATTAAGATGGCAGGATTGGGAGCAGTGAAAAAGAACAGGAGGAGCTATGAACAAGGTCTCCTCCCGTGGATATGGTTAAAGAACTTAGATAGGGGAGTGCGCTGAGTGACCTTCATTTAAGGGGGTGGCCAGCCCATTTGGCACTCCAGCACTGTGGCCATCCTGACCAATCCCCTGGCTCAAGAACTGCTATAGCAGCATCAGGGACTCAAAACAGATGCCTGATCTTTGCTGCAGAGACTTCTTCTATTGTGTGATTCTACGCCCTCACACTGCTCTCCAGGTGAAGCTTTTCCTTTGCCAGAATCCCAGTCAACCCAGATTAAGCTGCTGATCCAATTTTAAAGACTGTTTCCTTTTACAAAAAGGCATTTACCATCACTCTTTCTCCCAATACAGTGAAATCAGTTTTGAAACTTGATTGGAAAGCGTATGCATTTATCGGGAGGTTGTAAAAGGCTACCTGCTAACCACAGGAAGTCAGGACTGATACAGGGTCTCAAGACAACTTTGTCAATTTCTATACCTATTTTGCAACATGAGAAGTATGACACATGCCAAAGGTGAACCTTTAGAAGTCAACTCATTGAGAATATTTTCTGGCTACTCACCACATTTACAGTGCTCACATGTGCTATATATATTTCCTTGTGTGCTAATCAGGGCTTTGCTGAGAAACAGACTGCCATATATACATATATTCATCTGTATATATATCTGTATATATACATACATATATAAACAGACTGTATATATGTGTGTGTAAAAATGTATAGCATGTCCCAAAAGTATCCAGCCATGTACTATGAAAAATAGAGACATTTATTGAAGATGATACAAGATACAAGAAACATTGTACACAGGACAATGACACCTCAGGCCCCTTCAAAGTACATTCCTTGGGACCTCACACAGTTCTCCCAGTGTCTTTTCCATGGTTAAAACACTCTGCATAATCCTTTGTTGGAATTGCCATCAATTGCCATCATATTTTCCTGAATTTCATGGATGGTTTGAAATCTCTTCCCTTTCAAAGGTGATTTTAGTTTTGGGAAAAGCCAGAAGTCACAGGGCATCAAACTGGGCTGCAGGGGGCCTGAGTCACCTGGGCGATTTGATGTTTTGCCAAAAAACTCTGCACGAGATGTGATATGTGAGAGGGTACATTGTCGTGATGAAGCTGCCAATCACCAGTTGCCCATAGTTGAGGCAGTTTTCATTGCATTGCAGCTCTCAAGCAATGATCATTGAGGTAGTGCTCCTTATTACTTGTTTGGCCTGCAGGGGCAAAATTTTGATGGACAACACCTTCACAATCACACAGTTAACATGGTCTTGATCTTGCTGAAACTTTGCTACATCTTCTTCAGGTATGGAGACCCGGGCAACTTTCATTGGGACGACTGGGCCTTCGTTTCCGGATCATAGCCATAGACCCATGATTCATCTCCAGTTATAACCTTCTTGAGGAAATCTGGTTCGTTGGTAGCAGTTTGAATCAAGTCATCAGCAACTGTAGCACGATGTTCCTTCTGCTCTGGGAGCAGAAGCCGCAGAACAGATTTTGCCACAACACGTTTCATGCCAAGATGCTGCATCAAAATTTTGGACACAGTAGTTTTTTGAATCCCCAGATCAGCTTCTAGTTCTTGAACTGTCAGTAGCCAATCTTTGTTGATTGCAGCCTGTACACGTTCAACATTCTCAGGTGTTCTGCTTGTTGCATGCCTTCCAGAATATGGATCACTTTCAGTGGATTCTCACCCATCATTGAAGTGTTTGAGCCACACTTTGATTTGTGCTGCATGCATGGGATCATCCCCAAAAGCCTTCTGAATCATCCAAATAATTTCCACAGAGGAATGTTCAAGCTTAAATCATATTATGATGCAGATTCATTGCTCTACTCACTTAGTCACTTTGAATGCAATGGCCACATACTACACACTCTCACTCAATGGCGTCTACTACCCCCACTGACTAGTACAATGAAGTTGTCATTGTTCACACATGCATATTCCAGTCCACTCTCCTTGGCTGCCAGGTTATATCGATGTTGCACAAATTGTTCTTGTTATATTAACAATGGCTGGACTTTTTCCGGAGATGTGTGTGTGTGTGTGTATGTGTGTGTGTGATTTATTACAAGAATTGGCTCATGCAATTACGAAGGCCAAGAAGTCCCACAACATGTTGTCTGGAAGCTGGGGAGCAAGAACAGTTGGTGGTATAACTCAGTTGGAGTCCAAAGATCCAAGAATTGGTGGAGCCAGTCAATGAGGGCAGGAGAAGGTGGATGTTCCAGCTTAAGCACAAAGAGCAAAGTCAACCTTTCCTCTGCCTTTTTGTTCTACTGAGGCCATTAACAGGTTGGATGATGTTCACCTACATTGGTGAGGCCCATCTTCTTTAGTCTGCTGATTCAAATGCTAGTCTCCCACAGACACTCCCAGAAATAATATTTTACCAGCTATGTGAGCATTCCTTAACCCAGTCAGGTTGACACATACAATTAACTATCATACTGTGCTTACCCCCCTTTGTTGGAATTACTCATCGTAACTGTTCATTTATCTGTCTCCAACATAGAATTTAGACTCCTAGAAAGTCAGAACCAGTGCTGACTATTGGATTCCCCAGCTAGAGTTGGGGGTATGTGGGGAGAGGATCTGGCTGCCGATTGTCATGAGGCAATTGTACTTCTTCTCGCCAGGCTTTCCCCCTCAACCCCTACCCTGGTCTTGCTTTTATCTCCAACTCGTTACTTAAAAGGAGACAGAACAATATACTTGTATAATAGGTTTACTGTATTGTCTTGTTTATGTTATTATTCCACAATAGTGAATAAGGTTTAAAAACTAAATGTCAGGTTCTTAAATTTGCAAATCCCTAGAATAAGAATTGGGAACAATGACAATATTCTGAGCTTCCCAGAAGGTAATAACTATGGGGATTTTTGTAGACAACCGAGAGAAGCACACAGCACAGATGGTTTGCCTTTTATTGGTCTATTCTTGCCCAGAAGGCAACTAACTGAAACAAAAGAGCCTTTTACCAGAAGGGTGTGGGGTCACAGCAGCTTCCAGGGTGGCCCTAAATCCTTGCTCTGGTCTCTTTTTTTCTTTCTCTCTGTGGTCCCTTCTGTGTTGCTCATCTTGTTGCTTCACAATCCAGGGCTTTGACATTATTCGCCCCTCTGGAGTGGAAATGACAGAGCTGTAAAGCATTAGCTTGTGATTGGTATCTCTGAATCAGGCAAGAGGGTTGGGGTGATTAAAACTAGGCTCACACATATCTTCTTATCAACTAAACAAGTGTTTGGAAATACAAGAAAAACTGGTTAGGAGAAGGTCCCCAGGAAAATGTTTTCAGTGGTAAAGCTGTGGGACTGAAGCAGGGTTCCTTTGTGCCTCAAGAGATGGGACACGTGAGCAGAGAGCCCTGTGGCAGAATCTTCCTTCCGATAACAAAGCAGGCTGTATGAGTCACTTCTACTCAGTAGCTCACATGCAAAAAGGAAAAAAAAATGTCCAATTTCATAGAGCACAAACTGTGATTATGGTGAGCTCCAACAACTATGGTGGTTGGCCCAGAAGTTAAAAATACGTTTGAACTCTGAGTAGCCCCATAATATCTTGGATAATCTCAGTTTATGTGCAAAATGTGTCGTGGTCTTTCTCCTTTTTTCTACCTCTTCTCCTCTCCTTTCTCTTTTTTCTTTCCTGTCTGAACTCTATCTCTAGACTCTCTTCTTTCTGTTCTTTCTACTTCCTTCCTCTACCTTCTAGGTTTCATAATCTTCCCTGCCTCCTCTACCTCAAATGCTTTGTACCCCTTTGCATCAACAAATGTGCCAATTATGTGTTAAGAGCTGGGATGTCAAGATGAATCAGTTCTGTTTCCTGCCCAGCACCAAGGAATGGTCTGATTGGCTGTGCCTGACCTCCCCACCAGCCCCAACTCCTACCTCCTGGAACATGCCTCACTCATCAGCCTTGGCATTCTTATTCTGCAATATTGGCAATTTGGACTTTCCGTAATTTTACCAAAATTATCCTCAGAAAAACTTGCTGCTTTTTTTCTCTTTAAAAAATTTTTAAAATTACAGTTGGCATTCAATATTATTTTATACTAGTTTCAGGTATACAGAAACCTTGCCATTTTTTATTGACCGAGAACATATAATCTAAGGATAATAATGGGTTTACTGTGCAACCACCATCTCAAGTCAAGCCTGCCACTGCTCCTTTTCCAGTCACATCTCAGCCTCTTGTCCCTCCTTTTAGAGATTCTGGTGCCACCATACTGTCCCTGCCCTCAGACGGATCACCACCTAGGAGAGTCACATTTCGATTAATTGCTTTAAAATTCTTTAATCGCTCTAAGAGTTGATATGACAAGCTGGCTGGATTTAGAAGCTCCCACTTTAGCAGACAGTGAGGCTGGGGCCCATGGGTAGAACAAAGAAAAACAAGCCTCAAACTCTCAGGGAACTCACTGTGATTGTATAAAAGAGAGAAGCATCACTTCACACAGGTACCGGCCGTCACACAGGACGCCTTCATTTTCATATTGTGGAAAATGAAGGCGTAATGCCTTCATTTCTAGTCAGATCAAAAACAGTTCACCCTGTAAATAAATAACATCTTAGTTTCTGTGGCAGCCTGATTGCAATCAGCTAACATGTGGGCAAAGCTCAGGACTCTTCCTTGCTAAAGCCTTTGACAAACTCTTCTCAGATTTGTGCGAGGGATTATGTTAACTCTTGCAAAACTGGTTCACCAGGAACAATGACTAAGTGGATTTTTTAGTATCCGGCATATTGTGTCTGAGCAGCTATAAATATATTTACAAACTGGGATTTCAAGGGAGTGGGGGCAGGGATTAGCTTGCTGGCAACCTAGCCAGCTGAGTTATGGGCCTTCACCCAGTCAGTTTACTGTGTTT
Source organism: Desmodus rotundus (assembly GCF_022682495.2). Taxonomy (NCBI): domain Eukaryota; kingdom Metazoa; phylum Chordata; class Mammalia; order Chiroptera; family Phyllostomidae; genus Desmodus; species Desmodus rotundus. Next base: position 45,871,973 of record NC_071387.1, on the reverse strand, counting down.
TCATCTGTACGTCTTGCAATATTATTTTCCTTCTCAAGGACTTTGACCATGTCATTTTTTCTTTCACACTAATAATTTCTCTCCATCCTGCTGTGTGTGCGTGTGTGTGAGTGTGTGTGTTCATTCTGATCTCCCTACGGTGGGTGCAGAATCCCATGCAGGTATGTGCATGTTATTAAAAGTACTATCTGCTTGTTAACCACTCCAGTGACAAAAGCCAACTGACAAACCAGCAGCGCACTTACATCCTTCCTTAGCAGGCGGCGAATCTGAAAGCCGAGAGGAGTTTTCTTTCAAACAGGAAGTGTTTTGGAGTCTGAACAAGTCTGCGTTTAGACAGTTCAGCTTTCAGTTCTTGATCGTGGGGATGGGGCAGGCAGAAGGTGTGGTCAATATACACTTTGCCATAGGGCAGTGTTTCCAATGGCATGTTCCTAGGAATTAGCGACAGGAAAGATGTGCAAATCCTTTAGTGAAATAAGGATTTCCAATAAGGGAGTCGTCTTAAAGTATTAAATATGTTAATGTGCCTTGAGCACAGTCAAGGATGAGTTAAAATACATGTTATTTTTCATATTTATCATTGAAACCACATCCCCATTAGGCTTTCTCAAGTCTCGAATTCTAAAGTGATAAACGTTAGAGGTGCCTGAGGGCCTGGGGAAAGAATAGAATGAATGAAGCATCCCAGAATAGAAACTCCCTTAGTTCCTGTTGATGCTGGTTGGTGGATAACTTTCTACTTTTCATCATTGGATTGATCTGAGGAGACTAAACCCAAATTGAGGACTGCTGTTTGAGGATCCGAGGCTTCTAGAATTTTCCCAGTTCCTTTTCACTTCTTTGTCCTACCTTGTCCACTTTTAAAAATCAACATAATTCATTTGACGACAGAGCTGAGCCTTTTTCCAGAGCAAGGGGTTGCAATCACATGTACTCGTGTTATTTAGATATTATCATAATTTGTTCATTTACCTTCTTTAATGTACAGGTCAAAGTTTGGTAACCTAAGCACATACTCAAACTGATCTTTTTATCACTCCTCTTTCTGTTCTGCGAACTGCTTTTTCTAGTTCCTCCTAATTTCATTATTGCCCTTGAATCTACAACTTTGTCACCTGCCTGGTCTCTGCTGTCCAGAACTCTGCCTTAGAAACCTCAGACTCACATTTCCATCTGTCACTGAGCTCTTCTTTGACTGGCCTCAGAATCGCCCAGTCTCCATGTCAGTGCCATTGACTCTGTAACTAAACAAAAACAGAGGTTCAGCCGCATGTCACTGCAAAAGCCAAACTTGGGAGGCAGATGCAGGTGCAAAAGAAAAGAGGTTTTATTGAGTTGCTGCAACCTGGGAGATTGTTGGTTTTCTATCTCAAAGACCATCCCCTTTTTTGGCCATGGGAAAAGCCCAACTATCCTCAGCAAGGCCAAGACAAAAGCCAGGGTCCAAGTTCTTGCTCTATTTCAAAGTACAGTTCTTTGGACCCTATAGGTGGCTGCTAAGCAGTCTTAGTCCCCATCCGGGTAGCTTCGCTTATTCCCCACTGCTGTTCATTTCAGGCTCCTTCCTGGGGCCTGCATTTGGAGCCACAAGGCCATGGACCACATGGCTGCTAGGACCACATGGCTGCTAGGGCCACATGGTCACATGCTCCCAGGAGAGAACACTTGAACACACAGGTGAGAACATCACCAGGTGAGCAAGAAAGAGAGAGAAACTCCCTTCTGGAGGTCATGGAGAGAGCAAGTGCGTGCACTTTGTGAGTTCAGTTCATAAGCCAGTGAGAGAGAGTGTTGCTTTGTTCCTCTGGGATTATATTAGCCTGGGTGTGGGATGGATGGACCAGGTGCTTGCTCAAAATGACCAGTCAACTTCCCCAACATTCATGCAATTTGGGCACCTCCCAACCAATCCCTTCTTCCCTCAGGCTAGACTGACAGGCCTCTGTGGTCCAGAACCTGCCCCCATGCCATTTTGACTTTTATGATGCATGTGCCTGCCTTCCCCGGTGGCCTCTAATTTGGTACAGTGAGGGGGAGGGCATTTTTAAAATATTCAATTATCTTGCTAGCTTTTTGCAAGCTTGGGCCTTATGCATTGATATTTCTACCTTTCCGCACACTCAGTCTAAGAACCTCCCCTCCTACCATCTTGGCTGATGGGAGAGACTCCCCAGAGCTCCGACTGACGTTTTACAGTAACAACTCCACTGGGTCCTTGAGCTCAAGGATGAGGCCTAGAAATTTCTACTCCTAAATGTCACTGTAGTTGATTCTGATGCCTCCCCAGGATTGACAGACAGTGCTTTAGATTCTGGAAACATAGCCTCTATCTTTTTTTCCTGGAGCTCCTCCTAGGACATGATTCTATTTCTTTTCTTCTTCCCTCTGAGAGGTGCAAATAACAGTATTTGTAATATTTCTACTATGTCCCAGGTGCTTTAAATACATTATTTCCTTTGATCTTCACAATATCCTTATGAAGTATATGTATCATCATCTTTATTTTAAGAACAAGAAAACCAAGATTTGGAGAGTCTAGGTAATTTTCCCAAAGGCACATAATTAGGGAGTGGCAGAGCAGGGCGTCAGACTCAGATCTGTGAGCATCTACAGTCTTGATACTTACAAAGTGTGGTCCCTGGACCAGCAGAAAGGCATGACCTGGGATCTTGTTAGAAATGCAAATACCTGGGTGCCATCTCCGGCCTGCTAAGTCAGTTTTGATGGGAGTGGGGTCCAGAAATCTGTATTTTATTAAGCCCCACAGGTGATTCTGATATACCCTAAAGTTAAAGAAGCACTAACCTAGAGTACCATGCATTTATTTCCCTACTATATAGTCTTGTCTTCTTTTCCTTGTTCTTTTGCCTGGAAGAATTGCTTTGTTTCTTTCCCAGTAGCCCCACTATCAGCTCACCGTGCAGCTTCCCTCATATCTTTCTCAACCAGCAGTTTTATTACACATACCCTTCTCATTTCCTTTACAACATTTACAGTATCTGACTGAGCAAGCATGGGGACCCAACCTGGCTTCCGTGTTGCCCTATCTTGCTTCAGTCTCTTAATATATTCCTAGCACATTCTAAGGCATTGAAGACACACACACAGAGTTAAGGTTGATCACACCACCTAGCTACTTGATTAATTTATGTACACCACAGCTGGCAAATCCCTACTTGTGGTCTACTTTAAGCTTGGATTCCTAGGCAAAGAAATGAAAACATCCAGTGGCCTTGGAACATTTCGTTTAGCCTTGAACTGTGTTCCTTCAAAGTAAAGCAAGCATGGGGTGATTTGAACATGAATCTGCTGATAACGAGGCACCTCCTCAAAACTATACTCTCATTCAGGGTTGGATGATGTCCAAGTCAAACCAGAAATGCTCCCATGCAACTCTGCCCTTAGTCAGAGGTTTCAGGGTGGCAAATACTTCTTGCAGACTCCGCCTCTTTCTATAGGTGCAGGAAATCTAGGCTGCTCTGCAAAAGTCTGTGCAGGCTGTGCAACGGTTTGGTCCTAACTTCAAAAGAACATTATGCTATTTGGATTAGTTGAAAAATGAATTCATTCCAATATCATCAGCTTCGTAAATAATGCGTAATGATTGGTGAAGGATTAGCATTTGGAATTCAAAATATATAGTTTCCTTGGATGGCTGAGGCATCCTGGTTAAATAGCATAAGGGAAATAGAAGGTTGACAAGGACAACTTAGTTTAGGGGTCCTTAGTTATTTTTTTTTCTTCAGTTACATTGAGGTTTCCAGATTGCTCCTTCAATGCCACCTTTTACAAGAGTATTCCATGAATAAATATTAAGTTATATCCCTGGCTGTTTGTAATGGCCGATATTTGCTTGTGGGATTGTAACCTCACTGGAATCGCAGTTGGTATAGTGAGATGAATTGGATGCATTTTATCTTTCATTTTCCTTTCTAAATGGATTCTCACTAGATTAGAGTTCTTAGCCATGAGTACTCTTGGGTCAGCTTAATTACTCAAAGAAGAATTACAGTTTCACCATAGAGTTGACCTTGCAAGAAGTATCCATGCAGCTCAATTTCAAATTCTGCTAAAAATTCAAATATATTCTTCATCTGTCTTGCTTAGCAGTTTATTGCCCTCTCATCACCACTGTTTTTCCAGAGTAAGTACAGACTCAATAAATAAAACCCAATACTGTGGAGTGACTCAACATCTGGTTATTTTTGTTAGCAAACTATTTTGGAGGTGAACACTCCACATTTTACCTTCTCATACTCTAGAGCACTGTGAATAAGTCTGAGTTTTTCCCTTGGGTTCAAGAGAATATTCTAGAGTTTATTGGCAGAAAATAGAATTAGTAAAACAGTGCAATAAATTTTCATGTTGAATAACTTTAGAAGGAATGAGGGCATCTTATACTTAACAGTACATACAGAAGGAATTATAAAAGTTGGCGAACTGTGGGGAAAATTCATTTAGAAAATTGTGCTGTAATTTAATGTCCTGGCTATCCAGCTGATTTACTTTTTTTTCCCCCTAAATGTTTAAAATGAAATTTAAAGCACAGATGATTTTGGCTTGGATAGGCAGCCTTTATGTTAACAGGTGATTTAGTTACTATCCAACAGCTGGTTTACCTCTGATGGTGAGACCCAAATAGTCCCCTTGGACATTTCCAAAGAGGTTGATGAATCTTTTTAAATCCCCCATTACCACTTTCTTGTTGGCCTCTCTGTCTTCCCTCGTTGTATGCTACTTCATCACATAGAATCCTTATTTTCTGGAGTTGCTGCTTCAACGTATGGGGAAAACAAAATTAAATGAAGCTCTTGATTTTGAAAATCTTGAGTTTTTTATACATGATATTTCTTGAGAAAAAATCATTTTGATATATTTCTATTTTCATAATCTCCCCAGTTTAATAATTAAATGTAAGTTATTCAATACCCTTTAAAAATATCCCACTTGTTGAACCTATGCTAAATCTCAGAAATATTGAGTCGATTATCTACAAATTCCCATTCAGAATTTCTACAAAGCAGAAATATAAATGTCTTCATTATTATTACAAACAAACAAACAAAACCAATGACAAGAACAAAACAATTTTACACCTAACTCTAGGATGTTATGTTAGGTGCTGCATGGGTTTAATTATTAGACATCTTCTGATAATCTTTGTTATTTATGAGTAGATAACTTCACCACTTTAACCTCTCTGGCTCTGCCTCTTGCCATATGACCATTTTTTAGCAGTCCCAAGAACAAATTATGCACCAAAGTCCCAACGGAGAGAAATTGTTTGCCTACTTAACGTCCCCTATCAAAACTCTTCTCTGAGAACCTTTGTTTCAGAACTAAGTGCCAGGAAAATTTTGCTGCCCTCGAGTAATAGTATGTTTCTCCCTCTGGAGAATAAAAAGCATGTAGTTGAACACATTTCCTTTGTGCTTTGGCTTCCAGGAAGCTCAGTGCCAAACTGTAGCCCAACTTTTATGGCTCTATAAGATTCTATGGCCCATATATCTGGGCTCTTCTTTTGTTCCTGTATTGATCTTCAGTCCTGATTTCAGTTTATAAAATATGCCACCATAAAAACACTGTAAATGTCTAAAGTCTCTGAAATTATTATAGAATGAAGTAGGATTATACATAAACCAGTCAGCCAACTGTCTGAAACCAATGCAGTGTTGCAGGGAGATAACTTTGTGAGTGGGCTTTAGGTTCCCAGTCCAACCCAGAGAAGCCAGTTTCAGTTCAGTACACATTTTGTGTTCCTTTAGCATGTACCAGACAGATGTGCTCCCAGCAGAGAGGTTTAAAGGTGTTAACAGAGCTCAGCCTCTCGAGGACCTTGGGAACTAAGGAGAAGAGAGAAATACAAATAATGTGAGACAAAATGAAATAAGTCTTAAATAGCAATAAAGGCGATTTGATGAAGGGGTACAGGAGAAGTAACAATTCATTCTTCAAAGGCTTCAAAGATGAAGAGGTTTTCCAAAGGCAAACAATTGAGGGCAGGTCATTCTGAGCCAAGGAGGTTGCATGAAGAAAACTCAGTGCCACTAAATGGCAGTAACAAGTGACAAAGCATTGTTGTCAATGTTGCCACAGAGCGTTATCATTATTATTTCTTAGACTTTATTTATTTATTTGCAGAGAGAGAGGGAGGGAGAAAGAGAGGAAGGGAGGGAGAAAGAGAGGGAGAGAAACATCGATCAGTTGCCTCTCCCACGTCCCCAACTGGGTGCCCGGCCCACAGCCTAGGCATGAGCCCTAACTGGGAATTGAATCAGTGACCTTTTTGTTCACAGGCCCGTGCTCAGCCCACTGAGCCACGCCAGCCAGAGCATTGCCGCACAGCATGATTAATGAGTAGTAGATTGTCATTGATGTTGCTCTTTGAGGAAGACAGGTTTCTATAGAGGGGAGTAGAATTTGTAAAAGGGGGTTCTGGGAATTTCACCAAACTAGTCTTTATCACACGCATTTCAATTTAAAAGTTGTAAGTCTCCCCTTTTTTTGATGGAGGATTACCACTGGATCTTCTCTAATACCTATTAATCATGATTGGGGCTATTTCTGAATTGACAGTCATAATGAAGAGAAGCAGCAAAAGAGGAAAGGAGATGACAGTACCAGAAGAAAAGGGAAGCAAAAAGTGATGACAGAGATTAACTGTTTCTTAAAGTAGAGAGAGGGCATGAGGAATAAGAGCAAATGGAAGTCCTCAAGATAAGATTTTCTCTGGATTGGAATTGACTGAAATGGAGAAGGATGAAGAGAATATGGCGTATGGCAACTTCTTAGAAAAAAACGTCAGTGCAGCAGGTACTGGGTGAGATTGATCTGCTGTCAGCATAGAGTATGGTGGTGATTTGACAAAAACACAGTTGGATGCCATCAGCCATCAGCATCATGACGTGAGCTGTGTAGGGATGGGGAGCGGTCAGGGCACAGGTGGACCGGGAGAGGAATCATGATGAGCCCTGTGGCTTGCCCATGTTGATGTTGGACTTCACTGACCATGTCACCCCCTGAACCGTGTGACTTTGATAGCTTGAGGAGAGCTGCTTGAGTAGAACCAGGGGAAACTGCATTAACAGCAATTGCAGAGATTCCTACTGGCTGTGTGCTTTGGAAACGATTTACACTAGCGTTAATTTTGACATGTACTAATGTATACAGTTTAGCTGGAATTTTATAAGGAAACTTGAATAAATGGTTCTAATTGGTACTTAATTTATATGGATTAGAGAGCTCCATAGGCCCATACATTAGGACTTAAGGATTTGGGGTCATTTAATGCAGATGCCAGTTTGATTTAGATAAATAACCAGTTTTAAAAAATCCTAATAAAGTTTACCTGACCTAAACTAGACAGTCTTTTTTTTTAATGCCCCAAGTTATTTATTTAAACAATGATTTTAATAGCAAAATATTGGTGACATTTAGGTGCCCATCAATAAGGAAGAGATACATTGTGTCTATCCTTAAAATCAAATATGTGTCTTTAAAATAATGAGGCATGTAATGACAAGACACAGTGTCTAAGATGTATGTTTAAGTTTAAAAAGAATATGCAGAACAATGTGTAAAGTATACTTACATTTGTGTTTTAAAAAGAGAGGGAGCTCTGTATATACATATAACTGCATCTCTTTCTCTGTATGTATATATATATGTACACACACACACATACATACACACACAGAAAGAATTTGGAAGAACATTTGTGTTTTAAAGAGAGGAAGCTCTCTATATACATATAATTGTATATCTTTCTCTGTATATATATCCATATATAGAGAGAGAGTGAGAGAGAGAAGAGAGAGAGATAGTATATACATCCTAGTGTTTCTCTGGAAGGTCCTTGGGAGGGAATATTAGGGATCAGAAGTAACAAGAAGACTTAACTTTTCACTGTTTCTTATATATATTGTGAAATAATCACCACAATAAGTCTAGCTAACACCTGTCACCACACAGTTACAATTTTTTCTTGTTATGAGAATTTTTCAGATCTACTCTCTTAGCAACTTTTCAAAAAATTGATTTTAGAGACAGAGAGAGGAAAGGAGAGAGAGAGAGAGAGAGAGAGAGAGAGAGAGAGAGAGAGAGAGACATAGATTTGTTGTTCCACTTATTTATGCATTCACTGGTTGTTTCCTGGATTGAACCTGCAACCTTGGTGTATTGGGATGATGTTCGAGCCAACTGAGCTACCCAGCCAGGGCATCACTATGTTTCTTAACTTGAGTTTCTTTTACTCACTCTTGTCCAGTGTCTTGAACTAGTTTTCCACCTCTTTCCAATACAGGACAAGGGGGATTCCTATGTGAACATCAGGTAGTACAGCTTTGGTTTTCTAGATCTGTTCTATGTCGATATATCTGCAACCTGGGTCAGAGCAGCTGCTGGCCTTGGCATGAAGCTTTATAAAAGGCTCTTCATCAGACAGATGAAGGAAAACTCCCTAAGGAAAACTCCCTCCCCAACGTGGAGGTAACATAGTAGAATGTTACAGGTGACAGAGTGGAATGGGTCTCAGTCACCACTCGTCCCCGTGTTTGGGTACTGTTGTGCAAGTGTGCACTGCACATGTGTTTGTGGTGGCCCTGAATTGGGTCATCTTGATGGGTGAGACTATGAGTTGTAGCCACCTCACTTGGTGCATCACTAACAGAAAACCCAGGCTCTGGGTAGATATTGCACCTGTCCTACTTTTCCACCTGCCCTCACAGTTTTCAGGGTGACGGAGTTCAAGGAACTTATTGTAGATAATATGAGTGCTGTAGAAAAGTGTCTATGAGGGGATTGCAAGATGTGAAGAGGAAGCAACTTATTCTGCAAGGTAATGGTTACATCGGCTCAAGCTGTCTAGGTTCTCAACCGGGACCCTTTCTAACAGAAACAGTTTTGGTTGACTCAGTTGGGGGTGGTGGTGCTACTGGCATCTAGTGGATGGAGGCCAGGGATACTGCGGAACACCTTGCAATGCACAGGATAAGACAGTCCAACAATTATCTAGCCTGAAATGTCAGTAGAGCTGCCAATAAGATCCCTGGTCATATGCAGGTAACAAATTGCTTTAAAAAAAATCTCAGTGGCTTTTCACCCCAAATGTAGGGGCTAAGGATAGCAACAATCATTTAATTTGCTCATGAAGCAGAAATTTGGATAGGGTTAGGTGGGAACAGCTCACTTGTACACCATGTGGTGTCGGTTGGGGCAGCTTGATAACTGGGGGCCAGAAGCATCTGCAAGCTTGATCACTCACATGTCTGGCAGCTGATGCTGACTAGAGACTGAGACCTCAGCTGTGGCCATCAGTTGGACCACCTACACAAGGCCTCTACATGTGGCTGTTTGGCTTCCTCACAGCATGGTGGCTGGGTTCCAAGGCAGCAAATAAATGCTGCCAGTTTCTTAGAGCCTGAATCTGGAAATTGGCACAGCATCACTTCTACCATACTCTATTTATCAAGGAATATAGAACCCAAAATTAGGGGGAGGGAACATAGCTGTTTCAGAAGGAGAAAGGCTAAAGAATCTGGGAGTGATGTTTTAAAACTGTTCCCCAGGCTGATGGCAGGGTAGAAGTGGCAAGGTTTCCTTAGGGGAAGTTCAGGGAATGAGTGTTGTAGACAAAGTGAACAGCATGAAAGATGCTGGACGTCAGAGCTGAATTCATCCCAGTTTTTAGCTGGTCCTGCCTCATAGGTACTCACTCCTGGGGCTGACATAAAACTTATAAAAATGTTTTGATCCAACTAGGAACTATAGATTAAATCCACTGTTTCATGAAAGTGAATTGCAATCTGGGTTTATTCTGATTTAGTTGTCTAAAATTATACATGATTCATCCAAATGCAAACAGATGAAATTATTTTTCAAAAACCCTGCTACCATGTTTTTTCTGTTAAATGTGTGTTTCTGCAATAATTTAGTTTACCTGTTTGGGGATTGTGTAGATTAGTGGCATTCACTCTGCTTTGGATTCATTTTGCTTTAACTGTATGGTTTCATTTAGACTTCAAAGCTGGCTGGACTTGACCTGAAGCACTTTCTTCAGGAATCAGATGCTGTAGGGGTTGAGGAATAGCATAAATGGGCCATCCTTTTCCTGAATTTGAGAAGGGGATTATTACCAATATCCGTCTGTGTTCCTATCTTTTGGAGTCAAACCTAATAGCATTGGCTGTGGGTCACAGAACTGTTAATGGCAGAGTTAGACTTCAGTTCAGCAACCTCAGTTCTTGAGTATGGCTAAGAAGAATTTAGAGCCAAGAACTCTGACACGAGAAGTTTGTTTAGAAAGCCACAGAGGTAGAAGAAGTGAGCCAGCTGGCTTGTGTGGATTTAGTAAACAACTTATGGAGGCAAAAGAAGGGCCCTTGTAGCTTAGGAGAAAGAAAGCAGAGATAATGCGCCTGAGGGAAGGAGAAGGGGAAAGATGCTCAGTGAGAGGGAGTGAGAGAGAGAGAGAACAAACACTGGGTCTTTTGTCTTAAGGGTTTTTATGTGTTATCTAAAGGTGGGGACTTTAGGGGAGGTTTTAATAGAATATTCCAGGTGTGTCCTTTCTGGGTCACGGTCTATACTAATTGCCATTAGGGCAAGGGGGTCATTAATCATCGAGTCTTGTTCTGATGTTAGTCACTGACATCACTTCATCTGGTTTTGCTACTTTTCTGGACCTGGAGCTGAAACACAGCTGAAGCCTAGATGTCATCTCTAGTTTGATCAGAACTCTGTCTTTGTGGTCAACAGACCTGAGGCTTAGTTCCGAAGATGATTTGATTCTGACCTGAACCTTGTTGTCTTGAAGGCTTAATGCTTAACGGAGTGGTTGAGCAAGGGCTTGTATGGGAGTCCTATGAGACTATTCTCCACCCTTGTTCCTCCTCTAAGGGGGTCTAAATAGCATGACTAGCAATATGAAAGTTCTGGGGGTCTAAACCACACAACTATTGACATGCTAGGGGAGGAAAGGTCACCTTGGGGGTGAAGTCCTAGCCTATAATGGTTGTTTTATCTAGTTTTGCCCATTGTTAGGCACCTAGGGCTTTCTTCCCTGGTGACATAATGTGCCTGGCTTATTGTTCCTGCTCTGTTCATGCCTGTCTAACTGTCTATTCTATCAGAACCATAGAATTTTAGATCTGAGAGCATCTTTCAAGGTCATTTAAATTGAGCTTTCTCATTATCCATATGAGAAAATGGAGAATCAAAGAGTCAAAATGACCTCTTGGAATTTTGACTGGGTCTCATATAAAAAAAACTTGAAGAGCAGGTAGTACAAGTGGAGGGGATCCACTGATGAACTACAGGGACTAGAATGTTTTCCCCTGTGTTTTGTGCTGAGGGATAAGCAGCTTCATAGCTTATGCTGCCTGTGTCTTAGCCCTTGCCTGCATCTACTCCCAGGCCTGGACCATTCCATCTGGCTCCTGATTATGCACCAGCAGCTGCCTTTCCCCTCACCCTTTGTTCTCACTCTTTCAAATTCAAGGGAGAGTTACTCTACTGATAGCATTTGAATTCAGCTCATGAAAAATTCTATAACAAGTACACTTGACCGTTTGATCTCTGGCTTCTCCCACACATTTGCCCTTTATACCCTGAGAGCCATAAGCTTAATTTCCTTGGAACAGATTGCAATTTCAATGTAAAGGAAGTAACTGTTCAGCCTTCAAGCTGAGCTCAGTTTTAATAAGACCTGAGCAAAAGTTAATCCTGGTCTACTGTGGAAGCTCAGGCACTCAATCAGGTCATAGAAATCTTTCCTCAATTGAACAACAATAAAATAATTTAAAAATTGAAGAAAAAAGAAAAAAAGAAAACATATGAGAAAAAAAAAAGAAAAGAAGTATTTCCTCAAGCACAGTTTGGTGGGTATGCTGTTAGAAAGTCCCTTAGTGATGTTCAAATTCCAGCCACACTATTTGCTAGCTGTGTGATCTTGACAAGATGCTTAAACTCTCATCACTCAGTAGCCCCTTATTTAAATGGAAATGCTAATGAGTACCTACCTCAAAAAGTTCAAAAAATGTGTTAATGTGACCTGTGTGTCAAACTCTTGTTGTTTGTACTCCAGTAGGGAAGGTGAACAAGAATTAAATAATGACAAATAAATATAAAAGTACAACTAAGAAATCTAAAAGCCTTAAGTCCACAAATCAGGACTTCCTGGGCAAACTAGGATACTGGGATCCTTCCCAGCCTACCCTTCACATGACAAAGAAGGTTGAGAAAGACTTCCCTGGGGAAGGGAAGATGGAACTGAGATCTACAGACTGAGTGAGGATTACTAGGCACAAGAGGTAAGACAGAGCAACATAGGCCAAGAGAACAAGCAGCATGTGCAAAACTCTGAAGGAAGAGAAAGCAAGGAGCCTGCAAAGACTGAAGACGAGTATGGTAGAAGCCCAAGGGTGTGAGGCTTCTACCCACAGTGTGGTACTTCTACTTCTTCAGTGTGGTAGAAGTACAGGGATTGGATCACTTGCCTGTCCTGTAGGTATTAGGAACATGGGCTTGATGCTGGCTGGTTTTACTTTAGGGGAATTTCAAGACCAGATTTGTATTTTTAAAAAATCAGTCTGGATGCACGTTAGAATGGATTAATGTTAACTTCTCTGTCTTGGCCTTCAAGTGCAGCTTTTGAATAATATCAAAGCCTGGGCCCCGCCCCCAGAGATTTGGGTTTAGTTGTTTTACAGTAGATCCTGGTAGATTATACTATCTGCCAGGGTTGAGATCCACCCCTGGATCTCAACTAGAAGAAGGCTTTAGTGGATACGGGGAAGAACAATTGCAAAGTCACTACCATAGACCAAAAAAGAAATGATGGAATAGGTTGATGGTGCTGCAGGTGCTGGGCAATGGTTCTCAAACTGTAGTGTATTTCCAATACACTGCAGGGCTTGTTAAAATGCTCTCTTGATTCAGTAGATGTGGACCAGGGACTGACAATCTGTATTTTTCACAAATTCCCTGGAATTGCTAATGTTTGTAGACTGCACTCAGAGAATCACTGATCTAGTGAAAAGCTGTCAGATTTGGTAGATGAAATAAAAAAGATTTGGTAAGTAGATTGTCTTTGCAGCTACACATGATGGAAGATTCAAGGACTCAATTGAAGAGACATCCGATTAAGATGGAGATGTAGGTAAATGTGGCTTGCCTCCTCACACAACCACATCAAACTTACAACTAAATTATAGAACCACTATCACTCAGAACCATCAGAAATTGAGCGTAATAGAAGTCTGACAACTACGGAATTAAAGAAACCACATCCATCCAGACTGGCAGAAGGGTTGGAAACACAGAGACCCTAAATGGGCTGGTCCCATACCCACCTGTGGTGAATAAAAATTTGGGAAGGATATCTTGGGGGTAAGGAATTCCAGCCCCACATAAGGTCACCCAGCCAAGGGTTTCAGTGCCAAGAAGGTAAGTCCCCATATCTTCTGGCTAAAAAATGAGTGGGGATTGAGTCAGTGGAAGAAACTTCTGGAGTCCCAACAAGTTCCTCTTAAAGAACCCACACACAGACTTACTGAGACTTACTCCCTCTGAGCTCCAGCACCAGGGTAGCAGCTTAAAAGGCACCAATGGCATACAAGGAGGAACTGAAGTGTCTGGCATCAAGGCAAGGCCTGGGAGAGAGCTTTCTCCCAGACAGAAAGATGGGCAGAGGCCATTGTTTCATTTCTGAACCCTCCCCCCACATAGCCAAGAGCCAGCAGGCTGGTGCCACATCTGAGACTCCATCAACCTGGCTAACACTGTTTGCCCCACCCTGGAGATCCCCTGAGGCCCTGCCCCACCCAACTTACAAGTTGTTAACAGTGGTTTTTCCATATGAATGGCTGGTCTTGGCTCAAGCTTCACAACTTCCTAAATCCTCTCAAACTAGAAATAGCTGTCCTCAGTGAGCTTCAGCTCCTGTACCTTTTGATAAATGGCCCTTGGCCTTGCACTAGCAGCCTAAGTTCACCTGGGAACCTCTAAGCCCAACAAAGTAGCAGCCATCTCAGATTGCTTTGTAGCTCATGCAGGGTGGCCAGGAGCAGAACACAGTGGGGGCTGACCTTGGCCTGCATCACCTGGAAAACCTCAGAGCCTGTGCACCCAGTGAAAAGCTACAGACCACATCAGAGCAATACCACGGAGGTTGGAGGTTGGTGGTCAGTGGTCACAACTAGTTCTTGCAGCTGACTGGCCTGGGTAAATCCTTCCCATTGACCTGCCAATAGCAATCAAGGCTCTACTACTAGAGGAAAATGTACTCAGCCCACACAGAGGGCATACCTTCAGTACCTAGCTTGAGTGATAGGGGAGGCCATGTCACTGGACCCTTCAGGACACCTACTACATTAGGCCATCCTACCAAGACAGGCAGTCATAGCAGCTCTACCTAATACATAGAAACAAACCCAGGAAAGCTGCCAAAATGAGGAGATGAAGAAACATGGCCCAAATTAAAGAACAGATCAAAACTCCAGAAAAAGAACTAAACAAAATGGAGATAAGCAATCTATCAAATGCAGAGTTCAAAACACTGGTTATAAGGATGCTTAAGAAACTTAGTGAGGACCTCAACAGCATAAGAAAGATCCAGTCAGAAATGAAGTATAGGCTAATTGAAATAAAGAACAATTTACATGGAAATGACAGTAGAGTAGATGAAGCTGAGAATCAAAACAATGATTTGGAACGTAAGGAAGCAAACAAACAAACAACAACCAATCAGAACAACAAGGAGAAAAAAGAATCCAAAAAAATGAGGATAGTATAAGCAGTCTCTGGGACAACTTTAAGCATCCCAACATTCGCCTCATAGGGATGCCAGAAGGAGAAAAAAAAGATCAAGAAATTGGAAATCTATTTGAAAAAATAATGAAAGAAAACTACCTTAATTTGGTGAAGGAAATAGACATGCAATTCCAGGAAGCACAGAGAATCCTAAACAACATGGATGCAAAGAGGCCCAAGACAAATCATAATTAAAATGCTAAAGGTTAAAGATAAAGAGAAAATCTTAAAAGCATCAAGAGAAAAACAGACAATTAACTACAAAGGAGTTCCAATAAGACTATCAGCTGAATTCTAAAGAAACTTTGCTTGCTAGAAGGGATTATCAAGAAACATTCAAAGTCATGAAAAGCAGGGACCTGGAGCCAAGATTGCTCTACCCAGAAAAACTATCATTTAGAATCAAAGAGCAGCTAAAGAGCTTCCCAGACAAGAAAAACCAAAGAAGTTCATCATCACCAAACCATTATTATATGAAATGTTAAAAGGACTGTTTAAGAAAAAGAAGACCAAAAGTATAAACAATAAAATGGCAATAAATGCGTATCTATCAACAATTGAATCTAAAAACAGACTAAGCAAACAAGAAGAACAAAGAAAGAATCATGGATACAGGAAGTGTTTTGATGGTTGCCAGATGGGAGGAGGGTTGTGAGGGAATGAGTGGAGAGGTGAGGGGATTGAGAAGTACAAATAAGTAGTGAGGACCTCAACAGTATAAGAAAGCTGTTGAGGTCCTCACTACTCAACAGCATGAGAATATAAAGTACAGTATAGGAAATGGAGTAGCCAGAGAACTTATACACATGACCAATGGATATGAACAATGGTGGGGGGATTGCCTGAGGGAGTGGGGGGTGCTGGATGGAGGGGGACAAAGGGGGAAAAATTGGGACAACTATAATAGCATAATCAATAAAATATAATCTAAAAAAAGTTTCAAGAACTTTTTCCATTTTCTTAATTTCATCACCGAATGTATGTGTTGTGCACATTGGTAGCAGCCAATCAAACCAGAGAAGATCATTAATTCAGTACTGTGCAAGTACTGGAGGGCACCTTTGAAATAACTAAGTGCATAATTTAAGTATGGGCATATACATACGACTTGGAAGTGAAGATGATTAGAGACATAAATTTGGGGACCATTATGCAGTTAGTCATTGAAGCCACCAACTTCTCAATGGGATCACTCAATTCTCCTCTTTTCTTTTGCTCTTATCCTCAGTTTTAAAGCTCTGACTTTTCTCTCTCCCTCTCCCTCTCTTTCCCTCTCAATCTGTCTTTCTCTGTATTTTGTTTTGTTTTTTCCTTTCCAAAGAGCCATAATCCTTCCTGCCCCAGTGCCTTCTTGTGTGCTGTTGTTAGAGAGAAAACTTCCCTTCCCCCTTCCATAATTTAACTACTTTTACACCTTTGGTTCCACTCCTCAGGCTTAGTCACATGCAATGTTAGCAACCAGGTGCCTTTGTTCCCTTTTGTACTACAAATCAGATTCAGTGATTATGTGTTAATTGTGTGATCCATTGTGTAAATGGCCATCTCCCATACTAGATTCTAAGAGAATACTATTGCATATGAGGGAGGGCCTGAGATCAATACCAAATCCTCTGAGAGAGTTGTTAAGTGTCCACATCAGTTATAGAAATGGTGGTTAAGACAGTGGTAATGTCTCAAGAAGGGAGAGAAGCAATTATCTCTGTGAAGCAGTTGTTGGTGTTTATTCAGTAATTACGTTTTGTAGGACACTCCAGATGTGTGAACCAGCAACAGCGCCATCTGGTGGAAACGAGTGATGCAGTAACTATGAGCTCTGACTAGGCTCAGGGTTGTTCAAACAAATGTTGCTCTGGGTGAAAAGACATTTTTTAAAAAATATTTAAAAATACTAATAAATGTGTCATAGTGAAGATAGACTCTCTTTTGATAGACCTAGTTGGAAAAAATGAACATTTACTGAAAATAGTGTTAAGTTTTCAAAGAAAAGAGGTACTGTAATTAACAGGGGTTTATTTGAAGGACATGTGGAAATAAGGAAGTTAGACATCTCCACCGAGGGCCAGCATCACAGGAAAATAAGAACAGGTATCTAGCTGGGCCTCTCAGACTGGTTTGTATTTTGTCACTGACAGGTGAGTGAGGATATTTCTCATCTCTAGCTGCTTATCTTTTAACCCCCTTAGTTTCTCCATTGTTGCTCCAACATTATGGGCCTTCCTTCTGAAGGGCATGGTGTTACTAAATTGAGGATAATAGGGACTTCCTAATCTGATGGAGTCATGTACAGTATGAGAGTGTAATTGTTTTGTTTCTAATTTCTCTCATAATGGAGAAGAAATATGACTTTTTAATTCTGTGATAAAAAACTAAAACAGTGACTATATATCTCACAATTAATGTAATTGATTTCACATCTATTTCATATTCTATTACATTTTTCTAACTAATACTTATTTCCCTGGAATGCCAGGGAAATTTTTAAATGGTTTGGAGACATGCTACAATGTTGGTAGGAGATGGGCATACTCTGTAATACTCCTCCTGCTCCCCATCCCCCCAACTCCCAACACACACAAGTGCAATTCTCCTCTGCTTCCAATTAAACCGCTCTTGCGGCTACCAAAAGGGTTGATTCTGGTCAGTCATATCCCTGGATATGATATCCTTGTTGGATAGAGCTTTTGTATTTGGCTACCTCACAGACCACTGCCCCAGCCTGCATATTATTTGCTCAAAGGTCAGGAGCTCTCTCTTATTCCGTTCAGATATGACCATTGTAGGGGGTCACATAGTCCAGACCATCACCAGTGCCAGTTGAATGGTTTTGATTCAAACAGGCTTAAATAATTAAGGAAATTACTTCTAATATAATTTGAAAGTCTACCATGAAAATGGCCTTCAGATGAAGGTTGATCCAGTGGTTCAGTGATGTCAAGAACACTTTATTTTTGCACTTTGCTATACAGTGTTGGCTTTCGCCTAATGTTGTGTTCTCTTATTGTAGGATTTGTTTCCTTGAGGATAAACTAGGTTATGCTGTGGTAATATTATGGACTGAATGCTTGTGCCCCACCTCCAGTTGATACGCTGAAGCCCTAACACCCAATGGGATAATATTAGAAAGTGGGGCCTTTGAGGGGTAACTAGGGTTAAATGAGGTCATGAAGGTAGAGCCTCATGGTAGGATTAGCGCCCTTATGGAAAAAGGAGGAGCCACCAGAGCTTCCTCTCCCTCTTGTATGAGGACACAGTGAGGAGTGGCCACCTGCAAACCTGCAAAGGAAGTTCTCACAAGACACTGAATCTGCCAGTACATAAATCTTGGATTTCCCAGTCTCCAGAACTTGATTTTTAAGCCATCCAGCTATGGTATTTTGTTCTGGCAGCCTAAGCAGGACCATGAAGTAGGGGGCTGCTGTAACAAATACCTAAAAGTGTGGGAGTCGCTCTTCCCCAATGGGTAGAAAATCAAAGGGTTTTGAGGTGCATGCTAGAAAAGCCAAGATTACTGTGAAGGGACTGTTCAAAAGGTAATTCTGGTAAGAACTCAGAAAGAAAAGAGAACTGTAGAGAAAGCTTTTATCTTCTTAAAAATCCCCTTAAATAGTCATGAACAGAATGTTGGTAGAAATATGGATGGTAAAGGCCATTCCGATGAAGTCTTGGACAGAGACGAGGAACGTGCTACCGAACAACAGAGAAAAAAAGGCAGAATGTTATAAAGTGGCAAAAAAACTTGACTGAATTTGGTTCACATTCTAGCCTTTTATGGAAGGTAGGACTTGTGAGTGATAAAATTAGATATTTAACTGAGGATTTGTTCCTCCTGTTTGCGGACAGTAAAATGCAAGAGGAGACAAATGAATTGTAGAAGGAATTGTTAAGCAACAAGCAACCAGAATTTACATACTTGGAAAATTCTCAGTGTCTCTGTATATCAGGGAGCACCAAGGGTGTGGTGGAACAGTGCTTGCTAGGAGATTAGTATGGTGAGCCATAGAGCTAACCAGCCACCCCAGCAGAAACACTGCCAGTTTGAACTCAAAGGGATGGATTTCAAATTTCCTACAGGACTGGGCCATAAAGCTATTCAACTGTGAAGTGTTCTAATGTGAAAGACAAGGGAAGAATAACCCCAAAGGCTATTCAGAGATCATCAGGGCTGCCTGCCTGCTCAGTCCTCTTACTTCCTTTCAGGCATCATCTTCCCTCCTCTGTAATATTCTCTACGGCACACATGAAAGGGATCAGATTCAGTCATTGTAGTAAACTAGCTACACTAAGGTGTGAATACTCTACCCATCTACCAATCTTCATTCTATGGTGTAGTGTCGAAAAGGGCCTTGGATAGCTGCTCACTAAGCTAGCCTTCTCTTCCTTTCTTTTCCCGTAGCTAGGAACAGCATTAACAGCTGTGCTTCCAAAGTTACTCCCAGGACCTTCTGGTAAGGGTGGGATTGTCTGTCTCACACACATTTTTTGAGCCACAGGCCTGGGTGTCTACCTCCATGGAGTCACTGTCCCCGTACAGATGCCTTCCCTCTGACCCATTCTCCAGGCTGCTCTCCTCCTATCCCTTTGCCTGAGGACAGCAGTTCTTATTCCATTTCT
The DNA here is from genome assembly GCF_022682495.2 of Desmodus rotundus. Classification (NCBI taxonomy): domain Eukaryota; kingdom Metazoa; phylum Chordata; class Mammalia; order Chiroptera; family Phyllostomidae; genus Desmodus; species Desmodus rotundus. The sequence continues at coordinate 45,852,551 of NC_071387.1, read as the reverse complement.
TCTCCGCAGGGCTCTGAGAGGCTGATTGCTCAAAGCCAATGCTTATAATTGTCTCTTTTTCAGACCCCATCACCCAAGAAACTGGGTGATCATTTTTCCAGCCTCTAAAACATGGAGATAGTGTTTCCAGTGACTGAATGTCATTGTCTCCTTGGCACATAGAAGACTAGTTAAAGGGCGGATGTAGGAATTCTCAGGAATTTCTTAAATGGAGGTGGTTGATGGGACCAGGGGAACAGATATGTGTTGCATTTAATTACCCATGCAGATGTTTATGTAATTTAATTTTGCCTCCTAAAATGGAGACTAGTTTGTTTATTTTAATAACTTAAATGCAATAAAGAGCACAAATCTTTAGTGTATAGTTTGATGAGTTTTGCGTATGTGCTAACTACCACCCAGATCAGACAGAATTTCTAACACTTAAAATTTTCCTTTGTCCCTTCCTGGAGAGAATGTTCCCCAGGGTATTTCCTATTGAAAAAAAATTGTTTTAGTATAAATATTTCAAATATAAAGCATAGAGAACAAAACTTACCCCTATACATACAACATCCTTGCACTTATCACCTAGACCCAGTTATAAAGATTTTGCCACACAAGATTCATCATTCCTCTCCCCCCACACACATAATACTTTATGTGCATGTTAAGTATTTTAAGGAAATCCCAAATATCACATTTCTCTATTCCAATATGCATGTCTAAAAACATGGAGTTTTTTTTACATAACCTTAGTGTCACTATTATCCATGACTAAACAAAAAGCCCTTGGAGCCATTTAACATGTAGTACGCATTCCAGTCTCCCCAGTTGTCTTTGTATAATTTATTTATTCAGGTTGGGATCCAATCAAGGTCCCCAGTAGCATGCTCTCTGTCTCTCTCTTTGTCATTGACTTGTTGAAGATACTAGTAAGCTGACCTGTAGCACGTCCCACATTCTGGATTTGCCTGTTTCCTTGAGGTGGTGTTTAACTTGTTCCTCCAGCTGCCATTTTCTTTGTCCAATGGCAGTCAGCTCTAAAGGCTTGATCCAGTTCAAGTTTTGCAAGAACACGATGTTGTGTACTTCCCGTTGCATCACTCTCGGAGGCATATCAGATCTGGCTGCTCCACTTTAATGACACAGATATTGATTCTTGAATTCAGGTACTCACCCCCAATATCCCCATTTCCTTATCAACCTTCCATCTAATGGTTACCTCATTAGCTTTAAACATTTATCCTACAAATATTCATCAGAGCCTCTACTGGGAACCTTTTATAGGCAAGATGTTAGGGTTACAAAGGTGGGCAAAGAAAACCTTTGTTGACAAATGTAAAGACTGTTCATGTATCCTCAGCCTAAGACCATACCCTCCAAAATTTGGGGTATCTATTTTTGAAGCAGATTTTCTAGGCAGGGAAAGATGTGAAGGGAAAATACAATGGGAACTTGGAGGTTCCCTAATGTCTAATTAATCCTATGCCTTTTCTTCCTTAGCCTCTTCCTCATTCAATTCTTTGCCTCTTGTCTTCCATTTTCCAATTACTCTGCCCTCGTAATGTGCCAATTATATTGAGGATTAGTGTCAGAGGTGTGGTGCCCTAAATTATTGTTGTTTGTATGCCATGGTGAATCATGATGGAGCTGGCTAAATAGCAGATCATACAACAACCTAATTCTGTGAAAGAGAAAACTGAGATATTAAAAATCATTGTTACCTATTCAAGTTTACGCAATGACTGACCCCAATAATAAAGGACTTCTTTATTGAAAGTACCCAGTATCACACCTTCTGACCAGCAGCAGGGACCCTGCCAAATAGAAAGCCAGTCAAAGGCACACAGTGTAAATCTACACCAAGGCATGCCTGATAAGAAATGGCGTACACTGTCTCCTCTGGAAACTGTTTTGCTATGTGTTTCAGCTCTAGGCAGCTTCAAGTAATTAGAATTGTGTGTCCATAGGCCTCTTTATCGGATTTCAAATGTTCAAGACTTTCATTTGACCTTGAAGAAAATACGTAACTAATTAGAGAAATGAAAGTTTAAAAAGTAAGAAAAAAAAACAAAGAAAAAACCACAAGAGTCTCTGGAAAAAAATATCTCTGAGATCCTTGACTGTCAGTGGCTTATATAAAAGCACTGTGAAAATCTCACGTTCCTACTACATCTTATGACTGACTGTGTGGAAGTCACACTGGCCACCAACAACCTTGTAAATATTTGCCGATTTGAATTTCACAAATTGAAATACAGTCCGCTGAGCGCTTTGCTGCTAATGTTACAACAGAGCTGTGGCAACTATCGCAAAATCGCCACGTGGGAGACTTCTCAGATGACCTGATGTGGAGCTCCTAATGAGAAAAGTTTACAAGAAAAGGCTGTGTAACGCTGCCTCTTCAGAGAAGTACATTTACATCTGTACTGGACCAAAGTTCTTTCCACTGGGTTTTCTCCCAACACAGAGAAGGAAGAATCATATGAGTGCTGTTTATAAGGGCAGGAAAAGTTTTCTTGCCCAGCGGGCCAGTGGGACACGGGGACTGCATGCCTCGCAATAGTGCAGGCTGGCTCAGATTTACTCATCTCTGGGGAGCCACAGTGCTCTGTGACATAGTTCAGCTTCTGGAAAACGAAGGGCCACCTTGAGCGTACCTGCTGTTCACCTTCTATTAGATTAAGATTGAAGAAGCGTAGTAGCCATGTGTTAACAACTGGCGTGGGTGATCCTGGCTCCTCACACGTCAGCCCCAGGAAACAGCCTCATTTTCCAAGCTTTTCACCACGTGTCTTTGAGTATGAATAAAAGTTTGCTAGGGGCAAATGGAGAGCCAGTAATGATACCTCTCACAAGTCTCTGGCTCAGACAGAGGGGCCACTGTGCCTTTAATGTTATTGGGACGTGGGTGGTGTATGTTCTCTTTGGCTCCCTTAATGGAGAAAGGCAACAATAACAACACTATTAATAATAAAACCCAGATGTCAATGCAGACCTTCTGTTCTCTGTCTTCCCCAAGATTTCTATATCATCCCAGGGATTAATATCAGTTCAGGGCTAGCTCCCACTTCCTGCTGCTGGGAGAACTCATTCTTCCATAGTCCTAGCCTCTCACCCCCCATGCAAGTTCCCTTCTCTCTCCCCCATGCTGAACCAAATGCCACACTTATCCCCTTTTCTCTGAAGTACATGAAAAAAAAAAACCCAACACCTCCTTGGGGCATTTATGTGTGTTAGTCTTTACTGCATATTTGAGAACACAGATGGGGGTTTATATTCCTAGTAGAGCAAACATCTTAAATGGAAAAAAAAAATTATCAGCCTCCATAGTGTGTTTTTTTTATTATCTCCTTTTCTCCCTTCTTTACTTCTGTAGCCTCCTCCTGAGAAATGGGAATAGAGCCTACCCTCAGTCTGCTCTGGGGATCTCCCTGTATGTCCAAAGACAGACCAGTGTGCTCTTGTTCTGCTAAGCCATTTTCTTTAGGTCTCTGTCCTCATCGCCCACCAGACTCTGCCGCTGAAAGAGGGCAGCACAGAGATTTATTTTCCCAGTAACATGAATTCCTTCCCCCTGTTCTTCCAACTTGAAAGGCAGATTTGATTATGGTCAGTTTTGATTAAAAAGGTTTATTTTCCCTTCTAATACTAAAATAATATGTAACAGAGCATTATAAGGTGGTGATTGTTCCTTGCTTCATAATATTATCTATTATTACTAATATCTTTTTCCACTCCCAGAGGTTGACAAAAAGCTTAGCAAATATAGTGAACAGAGAACCTTGATGATAAAATTACTAAATTCTCCAAGGCCAAGGGTTTGCTTTGGGGCCATGAAATTCCTAACCCTTTCCTTCCTACTGGTGGAAAGACCAAACAGGTTTCACAGGTTTTGACAGTGAACCACACTGAAAGGGGACTGGGAGAGAGGAAGAAGATATCGTTTGGGAGAAAGCAGAATTTAGATTGTGGAAACTATTTCTTCTGACTCTTCTTTACATGGAGAAGGACCTTGGACTTGTTTCTTTCCTTTTCTTATACATTTGGGGAAGTCAGAGCCGTCTATTTCTTCTTCTCCACTTGGTTAGGTGCTGACAATGATCTTTTGTCTTAAAGTTGCTTCCTATTGAAGCAGCAGAGTGTTAGATTCTAATTGGGCAAGGAGAAAGTGGTAGGAGAGACAAGGCTTAAATAGGAGAGGGAATACCAGGGCACATCTGCATTTCCCACCATTTTATTTGCAAAGATATTTGGATCTCTCCCTACTGTGGTGGGTGCTAAAGAAGATGGATGGGGCAAAAGCCTTCTTGCAGTTATCTTCAAAAAGGGCTGACCAGTGGGTGAATGGATCCCAATTTCAAAAAGTCCGTTGGTTGAATTTGCCAGAGGAAAGGGCTGGTAAGATGGGTGCAGGGGGCCAAGTTAAAGCTGGATTTTCCAAACCAGAGGCTGTGCAGAGAAAGACCTCCTCAGGACCCTCCAGTGAACGCACAAATGCACATCCAGAAGACCGATGGCCGTGCCCTGTTGGTGGTGGAGCCGCAGCAACCACCACCTGAAAGGGATGTCAGGATTGCCATCAGCAGCTTGTGGTTTCTCAAATAAGTCAATGTTATCCCCTCCCTCATCCTTTTCCTGAAGTTTTGGGGTGGCACAAATTGGAGAATTGGAGAGGAGAGAGGGGGAAGGCAGTCATGAGAAAGTAGACCATGCCTTCAGTGACATACTGGAAACAGTTCATACATGCCTGTGAGACTAGGCTTAAGTTTCAAAACTGTTGCTAGTTGGTCATTGGTAGCTTGAGTCAGCCATGGTGGAAGTGCTCAACATGTCACTCAATACACACTGGAAATCAGGAAGTGCTACAAATTGGAACCTTTTCGTTTTCTCTCCCCTGGAGAACTAGTTTACCAGCATGCTCCTGCTCATGCCTCCCACCCCACCCACAAGCAGGTGCCCTCGGGGGACAGCCAGAGCCTGCGGTGGTAACTTGTCTGACTTTAATAACCAAAGTGGATTGAAAAAATTTAACATTAGACTGAAATATAATTAGGAACCCTGCTACCCAGCAAGAAAAGGGAGGCCAACAGAATATAATTGTGCCAGTTATTAAAAAAACAGAATACCTCTCTAGGGGTAGAGAAAGTAATTTCCCCTCTACCACTATGAGTTCTAGCCGAGACCCTGCAACAATAGATGGATTAAAAAGAGAAAAACAAACAAATTTGTTAATGTGTATACCTCATGTATACATTGATGGTACCCAGGAAAAAATGAGTAATTCCCTGAAGTAGCTTAGAGGTCAGTCTTAAATAGTATCTTAATAGGGAAAGGAGAGGGAGGATGTAGACCTTTTAGGTGAGAGTAAATGATTTTTGGGAAAGATGAATGTGTCCTTAGAAAAATTGGCCCTTAGATTAGAAGAATGATTGTGACCAAGTTTGTCTGGGTGTAGTGTCAACTGCTAGTCTTCTATCCTAGGATAAGTCAATCTTCTCTGGTTGATGAAACTCCCAGGGAAGGGATTTATGACTTCTGAGTTCCTTTTGGAAGCTCTGTCTTTAGGCAGAGAGAGAGAGTTTAGAGAAAACCTCTCCTTGCAATCGCTGTTTCTAAAATGCCTACAACTCAAAATAATCAATATACCAAAATAGCCTATTTTGAAGTGACATGTCCTGAACTCCTACAGTCATATTTTGGGGTGAAATATTCTGCTACCCTTTCCTTCTGTTACAGGCTGAATTGTGTTCTCCTTTACCAAAAGATAGCTAAAGTCCTAACCCCCGGTGCTTCAGAATGTGACCTTATTTGGAAATACAGTCTTTCTAGAGGTAATGAAGTTAAAATGAGGTCATGAGGCTTTAATCCACAGGTAGCAAACACAAGGCCCACAACCGAATCCGGCCCTCCCCCTCGTTTTATCCAGCCCAGCACCTTGTTTCTACCCCGCAGCAGTGCTGAGCTCTCGCATAACTGTTAAGGGTAGTTACATTTATACAGTCCTAAAATTACATTCGGCCCTTTGAAGGCAACCACAAGGCTGATGTGGCCCCCGGTGAAAATGAGTTTGACACCCCTACTGAATCCTATATGACTGGTATCTTTATAAAAAGGGGACATTTGGACACAGAGTCAGACACATGCAGAGGAAAGATGATATGAAGACACCTAAGGAGAAGAGGACCATGTGACAATATAATGTGTCTACAAGCCAAGAAAGCAAGGATTGCTGGCAAACACCGGAAGCTAGAAGAGACAAGGAAGGCCTCTTCCTTACAGCCATCAGAAAAAGCATGATCCTGCCAACCCCTTGATTTTGGACTTTTAGCCTCCAGAGCTGTGACTCATTAAACTTCTATTGTTTTAGGCCAGTTTTTGGTACTTATTATATAGCAATCCTAGGAAACTAGTATAGTCTCCAAAATTCAGTTGCGATAACTATCATTTATTGATTATTTACAATGTGTGTGCTATGTGCCAGCACCCTGCTTTATTTATATTACCTAAATTAGTTGTTTACAGAAGTCCTGCACACGTGACAAAACTAAAGCTTCCATTATCATTGCATGAAAGCATCACAGAAATTCATGGGAAGAAGGAGCTCCAGACATCTTAGAACCAACAGGGAACTATCAATACATTTCTCAAGCCAGACTATGAAGAACTGGGTACTCCAGGGGGCAGGTATTTTCATTCCACCCAGATCCCATCCATTGTTGCAATTCACCTGAAGACTGGAAATGTGTCTTTTGGCCTGATTGACATGGCAGTAGACAGGGACATGATCCTGAGGAGCCACACAAATAGAATATTCTCAAACAATTTGCAATAAATTTGAGATATTACTTCTAAGCATTGAGTGCTGCAGGGAATAATCACTTCAGGGAATCAACAGGCTTAGATATCTGGCTGGATATCCCAGCTACCCCGGGCCAAATCCTCAGGCTGAATGATTTAACAAGAATAAAATACCAGGGGCACAGGGCAGAGCCAGGCTGAGAGGGGAAAGTATTCTAGAGAGCCTGTCTGAGAAACAGTGAAGTGGTAGCAGGGCTGTGGTTGGGTGTCGATGGCCAAATAATTACCATGATTCTGGAGCTGGGAGGATGACTCAGGAGGCCAACAAACATGGCATTAGCTAATTCTAAACTACTCTTCCCAGCTTATTTTGCAGCTTTGACTTAATTTTTGAAGCTTATGACTTAGGGCCTGGGATAAAAATTGGGGTTTTCAATCCAATATCAACTGGCGTGGTAATTTTGGGGGTCAGAATACCTTAAATGAAATGAGATTTTCAGTGGCTGTCAGAAGATGGTGGCCACAGATAGTAAGTTCTGTCTTGGAGAGTGTGCCTGCCAGGGCGAGGAGGACACCAGGACCTGGGAACTGGAGCTCTTTCTCAAATTTAAAGCTTTGGTCTTTATGTGGGCAGAGAGAGCCTCCAGATGAACCCTGTGTTTTCCTGGTTCCCGCATAGATCTCACATTTTAAATGCATGAAAATTTATTTACTACGTATCTCTTGTGTGCTGAGCTTTATGCCCATTGCTGGGGACACAAAAATAAAAATGAGTTTCTTGCTGTCCATAAAAGTTAAGTAAAAGTCTTAGAGATAGATATTAAAACAATAAATTATATACAATGTAAAAATTAGTACTAGAGGTCAGCACACGGTGTTCAGGAAGCTTTGAGTTAGGAGAGACCCACTTCCCAGTGGTGGGGAGTGGACGGTGGGGAAGGTTTCCTGGGGGGAGGGTAGTTATAGGATTGGGGCCCATTAACAAGGGCGGCAGGTACCAGATTACACAGGCGCTTGTTTGCCAGGCTGAAGGGAGGCATTTAAGTCTTTTTAAGCTGTACGGTGACATGATTAGATGTGCACTGTAGGAAAATCTGTGTGGCAGCAGTATGGAGGAAGGGTGAAGTGACAAAAATTTATACTTTAGTTTCCTTTGTTCTGAATAGCAATTTTACCTTTAACTGTGTCCACGTCTTACTGACTATACTTAAGTAACACAATACACAAGTATAGAAATCCTGGGCCACGTGCCTGTATCTAGCCTGTCACTGACTCAGCATATGGTTACGCTCCAACCTCGCAGTTGTACAGGGTTGTTTACAGAAATGCTTCCGGCTAATGCTTCAGTCTGTGTTTAAATGTGCAGTCTCACAATTATCACTGTAGGCTTTTTTAAAAATGTTTTTCCTTTGTATCTTTGTCTTTATAAAATACATTAACAAATTTGATAATAGATCTCTTGGAAGATGGTCATGTGGTGTGAAGTACCCTGTCCAACAAAATCAAAATTACAGTGGTAAGAGTTATTCTACAGTAATCTTATGATTCTCAAGCAATTGCCAAAAGTCTCTGGTTATTTAGAAAAAATAAAATCAAACATTCTCATGCATGTCAATAGTCACAGACACACACACACACAAACAGAAGTCCTTAGTAATGCATCCAACTAGCACTTATTTTCTGCTTTACCTTCACTGAAAAAATCCAAAAGAGTCTGGAGGCTTTGGCTAGAAATAAACGATAAAGATTTGTTTAGGGTCTTAGGCACAACCAGGCAATACCCAGGGTGTTTGGAGGAAGAGAGAAAAGCTCAGAGTGCTTATACAAATCAGTCCTGCATTCTTGAGAAGAATGAGCCCTGCATTCTTAGCCCCTGGATCAGTCCAGGGTGGTAATTCTCTAGATGATCAATGGTCTGGACAATGGACGTCAGGTCTGCTGGCAAAGTGAACATCCTCTGTCCTCCAGGAAGTAACCGGAGGGTTGTCTGGAGGTTTGATGTGTATTTAGGCATTAATGCAGGACTGCAAAGTTCAAAGGTGTAAGTTCCTGGGCTAGTAAAAACAAGAATAGACTCTTTCTCTCGTACTTCAACCTTCTTGATTTTAGTAATTTAGCAGCTTGACTAGAGTGACTACAATTTTATTTCTTCAGCCTAATCCTCACCCTCTCTATTCTATAAGCATGGTTCTCAAATTTCAGCATGTATCAGAATTATGGGCAGGGCTTGTTACAACAGAAGACTGTGTCCTACCCCACTCCCCTCTGCACCCCCCCCCCCCGAGATTCTGATTCAGTTGGTCTGGAATGAGCTTGAGGATTGGTGACAAGTTCCCACCTGATCTTGTGTCTGCTGGTCTAGGGGCCACACTTTTGGAATGCCTGCTCTGACATAACAATGGTAACATTTATCAGGCACTTTCTGTGTTTCAACTGTGTTCTGAATATCATGTATTAGTTTGTTTAATTCTCAGTGTAACCCTACAATGCAAGCATTTTTAGTATCACATTGAAGGGTAGCAGAATATGGTACCCGAAAATATGCCTCCTGGCCATAAGGATTATTTTGAGAAACAGCAGATATTAGAGAAGCCTTGAAAACAGAGTAGAAAGTACCTTTTTGTAAAGGAAAAGTTTACATTACAAAGGAACTCTCCATTTGTAAGGGTGTCTCCCTCTCTGTACCAGGAAGAGAAGGATGACTAAATCACAAGAAACTCTTATCACTGGAAAAGACACCAGGCTTCAATCTGCAAAACAACCTTGTTTACTAAACTTTTCCTGGCAACCTTCCCATAACTGGCCTCCTCCTACTTTTCTTTCTTTTATCTTTAGCTAAAGATGGTATTTAAGTGGGAGTTCTAAGCCTCCCAGAGAGTCACTCATTTTCTCTGTTTGTTTTTCTCTTATTAATCTGTCTTTTATTACAAGGGTCTCAGCTAGAAGTCAGAAAGACTTTTCCTTCTTCATGACATTACAAATGAAACTGAGATTTGAGAAAGTAAGTTAACTCACTCAAGGTAACTCAGCCAGTAAGTGAGGGGTTGGGGTTGAATTCAGGATTATATGTGCTAGTGAATTGCTGTGATTTTCCTTTTGGTGAATTCCTATGTCCCAAGCACACCACCAGTCCAGAAACTTTGGAGCCCTAGGAACATTTTGTTGGTACATTTTGGGACTGATATTGCCTCGCTCAGATATAAACGTCGTTCTTTGTGAAAACATTCATATTTTGAGGTAGAAATTTGCTTCATTCCCCAATGAACATTTCTGACCATAAGGAAATTGCCAAACCTGCTGACTCATGACAAAAATAAAGAGTATCTACCATTTAGTTCTGGCTTTTAGTTTTGGGAGGTGGTAGGAAGAAGAATAAATTGCTACCCCCTATAGATCATTTTATTTTCATTTTATTCAAAGGCATTTGCAGTACTGTGTATGGAGCTGGTCTTCAGAGCTTTATGGATATCTTGTTTTCAGTAGTGCGGATGGCTCTGCTAAATACTTAAGGGATCTTGGGGAACAAGAGCATGATCCTGACTTGGGAATGCGGTCATGGACATCACTCTGTTTCAAGTGCTTTGGCCTCCAAATATCTAAAATGGATACATACTTCACTGGCTTATTAACTCATTGCTGGAGTCACTGAAGGCTGGAGCCACAACTTCATGCCTGATCACACACCAGGGATTTTTTTATTGCTTATTTTACTGGCTCTTTGCCTGTTCTTCTCTTTTTACCCATAAACATGTATGTATAATGCCCAGCAAATTCATTCCCTCCTTCTCTCTCTCTCTCTCTCTTTCTCTCTCTCTGTCACACACACACACACACACACACACACACATCATCTTTCATGAGTGTTAGGTGAGAAAAATTTCTATGTTCTCAAGTTAAGCATAAAGCCTCTTTTCTAGTTATGGCAAGGCCCTGTTTAGTTTTAAAACTGTGCTCTTCTCAGAATATAATAAAAGGGCAATTATCACCTGATGATAAAATTTTCTGTAATTATAATCTCATTATCAAGGAGGAAGCATTGATGCCCAAAATGCCTCAGTCCAAATGTCCAGTCCTAGAATATATGATGCTATGGAAGTCAGAGAAAAAAGTTGATCAAGAAGGAAGGAATGATGGCAAGATCTTTCGCTGCACAGAGGATAAGCTTAATGAGGTTGTGGAAAAAGTTTATCAGATTTGGTGATCAAAATACACTGTGCAGTTTTAGTTAAGGGCTAAAACTCATGGGAAGCTGAGCAAGCAGTTCCGCCCCTGTTGTTGTCTGATATTATGACATTGTGATGGATTTAGCAACCAGGGTACTTAAAATTTTTTAACCAGTGTTTATCAGCTTGAGGTTGTAAGCAGAGAAGTAGAGGACAGGGAGGGGTGGGGGGCATGTCTGTACTGGGGGTTGCGGGTTTGAATGGTGTAAATGGGTTGAAGGATTTTAGTTTGTTAGAAAAGATAGCCTTGATCTATCTACCTAAGGAATTTGGTTTTAGAAGAGAGACAGATGAAGCCAAAAGGCCAGAAGAAGATTTAAGACAGGATTTAGGACAGGATTTTCAAAGTGTTCTGTTTCAGCTTGGATCAGTCAGTGGTTCTGAGATAAAGACCCAGTCTGTGCTGATCCCAACACTTTCTCCAGCGAAATATCACAGGAGTGTTGCTTTGATCAGATATTAGGGCTCTATGCTGGAGAAGTCCTGTTTGCTCCCCACCTCTCTACACTGCTCTGTGACTTGGGAGGCTGACCTAGAAGGGCAATGGATTATCTTGCCCTCTTGCTTCTATTTGGACTTGGCTATTGATGATTTCTAACATGGGATTGGAAGAAAGAAGATTGTGAGGAAGGTATTCACTCCTCTGCTTCCTACAAGGTCATCTTGGTCCTCTCCCCTTCAGACCTAGAGATGGTCATAATGCTCAGCTTTCTTAGCCCTTTGATTTCTCTATACTCTGCCATACCTTTAAAAATGCCTACAAAAATCATTCTGCATATGCTTTACTTACTCAAATTCCCCAAATTGAATGTTCCATCTGGACCCTGTCTGACACAGTGTTATGTAAGATTTCATTACAAAAACTTGTCATCACTAAAAACATGTTTGAAACCAATAGACTAGGACACGGTTGGCACACTTGTTTTCTGAAGAGCCAGATAGTAAATATTTTTGGCTTTATGGGTCATACTATCTCTGTCATCACTATTTGACTCTGCTATTTGAGTGAGAACACAGTCATGGCAAGTGAATGAATGAGTGTGGCTGTGGTCCAGTAAAACTTTATTGAAGAAGACAGTGGTGGGTTTTTCTTTTGGCCCATGGGTTGTAGTTCACTGACCCTTGATCTAGGTCAAGCACTCTTCTGTTTAATCTTTGAGTGTGGTACTACATCTGGGAACATTTTGCCCCCTAGGGGATGTTTGGCAATGCCTGAAGACTTTTTGTTTGTTTGTTTATCACAACTGGAGGAAGGACATTACTGGGTAGAGGCCGGGGATTCTGTTAAACATTCTATAGTGTGCAAGGCAATGCCCCCTCCCCACAACAAAGAATTATCCAGCCTAAAATACCAGTAATACTGAGGTCAACAAATCCTGATTTTGAAGAGGTTAAGGGGACAGTCAGTTTGGTCATCGTGTCACTGTGACTTTAGTGAAAAAAATCACAGAATTAGGTTGAGTTTTTTCTAGCTCATTTTACAGTACTTCTTAGAATGCATTTATTATGAACTGAGATGGTTTTCTCAACTACTTTTTCTATCTCTCAGATCATTAGCCATATTAATCTACCTTACTCTTTTTGCTTCCCAAGTATCTTTTGGATAGATAAAGAAAGTGTGCATGCCTCTTTTAGCAAAGTTTTGTCTGACTAGCATCCTGAAGTCATGTCTTCCTGGAATTTCTCTGCTTGCTAGTTAAGATAAAGGACTACTTAATGAAAGCATTATCTTTGGTCCAATGGAATAAATAAGAAAGTGGAATAGGAGTGGGTGGTTGGGCTGGGGGCCTGAAGGATGAAGAGCTGAACCTGAGTAACATTAGAATACTGAAAAGCAGTGTGTTTTGTTTGTGTGGGGGTGGTGTGGCCTAATTAATGAAGGTCTCAGGCATTGGGAAAGACTGAGACATTTTATGAATGGCTAGTAGGAGGAAGAATGACAGCTGGGAAAATCAATGGTTAGAAAAGTATGTTGCGGAATATGCCCTTGAGCTAGTGCTTTTGATTTTAATCTTTGGGGGCTCTGTGTTTAAGACTGGCTACCTTAACATTTCAGAAGGGGAAGGAGAGAAATGGATAGCTCCAGCTTGGGTTATTGGACTGTGAGTTTTAAATGAGCCTGTGTATATACATACTAACCTAAAACTATTGAACCAGAGGAAAACTGGTTCAATGTTTATATTCCCTGAACTGAACTGGTATTTCTTTTGACTAATGGTTTTGTTTAATGACAGGGGACCATGTCTCACCTCCTCCTTGCCCCTGCAAGCCCCATCCCTGCACACATACTGTTAATTAGTGGGCAAAGTGAAAAAGCAAGGGCACGTGGACGTCTGTGTCTGGATAGCATCATAATTCAATCAATTGAACAGCCTGGCAGTAGCCTTGAAGGGATGCTTAACTTTTGGAAATCACTTTGTTATTGCAACCAAGGCTATTAAGTTTAAAAGTCCATAAAGATAAGATAAACAGTCATAAATGCCTTTTGAAACTCATACACAGTGTGTTAAATGGATTTAATCATTGTCAGTTAAATATGGTGGTGATAAAGCAATGTCCATACACTGGCAAAATTCAAATCATTGACTGCTTAATGGGGACAAAAATTTGGAGAAGAATAGTGAATAAAATGACACTTACATTTGATTTTAGAGTCATTTTTGCATGGTTTTCAAGGGAGTAACTTGACCTTAGTGTACTGCAGTGGAAAACAGCTCTATACCTAGGCCCATCCTTCTCAAGATTAATTTTAGAGTTTATTTTTTTCCAGTGGCTACTTCCATCATACTCTAACTTATAGATTGACAATTCTTGTCAGATCATTTAGAATAACTCTAACCCTGAATACCAGTGAAGGATGTGTAATTGAACCAAATTTAGCCAATGTACAAAATATAGAATCAAATTTTAAGCCTAGCTAATTATTTCCTATGTGCCAGGCAATATACTAAACAGTTTACATGGAATACTATTTTAATTCTGGTGATAAACCAGAGGTATGTGCAATTATTGTCACCCTCATTTAACAGATGGAAAAAACTCAGGCATGAAGAGTTTACATAATTGGCTCAAAATCACACAGTAAGTGTTGCTGTTAAACTTTGCTCTTGGGTAACTTAACTTCACAGCCTGCACTTAACCACTGTCTCATACTGCTTTCCTTTTATGTGTTTTTGGTGATGAAATTGAGAGAATAATTTTGAGGGCATTCTGGTATTTAGATCTTAATAACTCAGGTAATAAAACTATCTATAATACAAGCAAAACTATGTGGTCTTGGGGAATTCATACAACTTGTATCAGTGAAATGAGAGATTGTACTGAATGATTCCTGAAATGTCTTTTCTACTCTCACATGGTGATTCCAAGATAGTGTATAGATTTTTAAAATCAATCAAATATTCATGTTACTAAATTATTTGAAATAGATACTTCCTGAATTCACAAAATAGTTTCCCAGTCTTTCTTTGACCCTATTGGTTGATGCTTAGATGGAATCAGAAACTCCACAGTGCACAGTGAGAACACTGCTTCAGTCATTCCCTTGTCATCAAAGGGATGTTTTCCTTATGGAAAATTCACAGAATTTTAAAACTGTCAAGGGCCCTAGCCGTGATTTAATTTGGCCCTCTGTGATGTGAGAGGGCTGGATTAGATCCCTTTAGAACTTCCTCATCTGACATCCAGAGAGGTCCAGAGACATGTCCAAATTCACAAAGCTAGTTCATAGTAGAGAGGGGCTGCAATTATCTGGATGCAGATCCCAGGGCTCTGCCAATGAGTCACCACCACTTCTGCCTTCACTTCCCCAAGCCATGAAAAACCACTGCCCCCTTTTAGTCTGGGTAGGGTAGTGGAACAAAAAGATCTGTGTTTGAATCTCAGCTCTATTCATACTAGATGTGAAGCACTGGGGAAAGTTAAAATGAAAATAACTATGTATGTATATTATATATTCATATATATCGATCAGGATTTATATATAATGTTTACGATCATCAGACTGAACCTCAGAGCCTGGTAGTGGCATATAATGGGGATTATGTTCGTACTAAGTCATATGTCTGCAATTGTTGAATACGAACATGGGGGTACTGTATTCAGTCTAATTTGTAATTAAGGCCAAATGATGGAATGGGGCTGGTTTTCACAGTCATTTTAATAGAGTTAAGTAATGAGAGAATCAAACCACAAAAAGGGCACAGGAAGATGGGTGAACCGAATTCCAAAGAACCTGTCTCCCCTTCTTCCCAAATGAGTACCCTGTTTGCAATGAATGAAATGGCTTCTCTTTCTAAAAGCCGTTATCATCTGTCGAGTTAAATTAGTGTTGTTGAGTTCAACATTATTAGCATTGTAGGTCTGGTTGCTTTGAGTTTGTAAAGGTATTTAGTCTTGTTATGATATAAGAACTACAATCATAAGTAGTTTACATATTATTTTGTATTATATACTTAAGTAATATTATAATATAAAAATTAAGTGAAAAATGAGAGAGGATTTCTTTCTTTAAGAACTATTCATACATTTTCTTCTGGGCATGAAAAATGCTTGATAGTCCAGTGTGAAGACTCCTTTTATGTGTTAGAGATTTTCTTAGAGCCAAACATGATTGCCGTCTCATGTTTCAAATATGTCAACTGAGATAATACTGAATGGTAAAAGAGCACTGTGAATTCATTAATGTTCCAAAATAATCTCATTCATCACACAGGTGTTTACATGCGTTTTACAAAAATATAGTACATGAAAATAATTGCATAAAACACTATTCACTACAGAATGATTTGTAAGAGCAAAAGAGTGGAAAAAACACAAATGCCAACCAATAGGGACTGTGTGAACTCATGTTATTATCCACAAAATGGAGTATGACACAGCTGAGAGACAGAACAATGCCTTTTTCTATGTCTGTACACTGCCAGGAGTAACATCCAGAATAGACTGTCAAGTTGAACAGGAACATAGACAAAACATAAACTGTAAGTTGCTATTTATCCCAAGCAGAGTATGTGTGTGTATGTACACATATATACACAAACATGTGTATATATAAATGTGTGTGTGTACACATGATAGTTAATTTGTGTCAACTTGGCTAGGGTATGGTGCCCATTTGTTTGGTCAAACACTAGCTTGGATGTTGCTGGGAAGGCATTTTTTAGAAGTGACCAACATTTAAGTCAGGAGTCTGAGGTAAGCAGATTACCCTCCATCATGGGCATGGACCTCATCTCCTCATTTGAAAGTCGTACGAGCAAAGACGGAGATTTCCAAAAAAGGAAGGAATTTGGTCTCAAGACTGCAATATCAACTCTTACTTGAATTTTCAGCTTGGTGGCCCGTTGTACAAATTTTGGACTTGCTAGTGTCCATAATTGGGTGAGCCAATTCCTTAAAATCAATCTCTCTCTCACTTTCTTTATTTATATATATGCATATACACACATATACAGATATATATGAATGGAGAGGAAAAGCATAAAGAGGACGGGGTAGAAGCAAAACTTCTCTAGGTATAACTTTTTAGTAGATTTGACTTTGAAACCAAATTATTTTCTGCAATTAGAAAAATATAAAAAGAAACAATTTCTAAAATAGAAAGTGAAAATAAACATATTAACCTAATTATAGATTGAGTTGGTGTCAAACCCACACAAGAGGAATTTTCAAGTGACTAAAACCCAGTAATTTGGTTGCACATCCCTAGTGAGATACAATTGAAGATAAAAGAACTATAGTAGTCACAGTTCTCAACAGTTACTGTTAATAGTAATACTGCAGGCAGCCAGAAGACATATGAAGAGATGCTCGATGTCAGTCATCATCAGAGAAATACATACTAAAACCACAGTGAGATGTCACCTCACGCCTACAAGACTGGCTATTATCAAGAAGTCAATAAACATGTGTTGACAGGATGTGGAGAAGAGGGAGCCATCACGCACTGCTAGTGGGGTGGCAAATTGGTGGAAATCTGCCATCCTCTGTGGAAAACAGTATGGCGGTTCCTCAAAAATTAAAAATAGAGGTACCATATGACTCAGAGATTCCATTTCTGAGTATTTATCCCAAGAAATACAAAACACTAATTCAAAAAGATATATGCGTCTCTATGTTCATTGCAGGATTATTTAAAATAGTCAAGATAAAAAAGCAACCTAAGTGTCCATCAATAGACAATTGGATAAAGTAGATGTGGTACATATATACAAGGGAATATTACTAGACCATAAAAAGAATGAAACCTTATCATTTGCGATAACATGGATGGACCTAGAGGGTATTTTGCAAAGTGAAATAAGTCACTCAAAAAAAGACAAGTAGCTTACAGTTTCACTTATATGGGGAATCTAAAGAACAAAATAAGTAAACAAACAAAAACAGAAATAGACTCAGATACAGAGAAAAAACTGATGGTTGCCAGGCAGGAGGGAGGTTGGGGGACTGGATGAAAAAAGTGAGAGGATTAAAAAGTACAAATGGACACTTGCAGAATAGTCACAGGGATGTAAAGTAGATCACAGTAATGTCATCAATATTATCGTATAGTCAATAACATGGTAATAACTGTGTGTGGTGTCAGATGAGTACTAGAATTAGCAGGAGGACCACATCATAAGTTATACAAATACCTCACCACTATGCTGTACACCTGACACTAACATAATATTTAATGCCAATGGTAAATGAAAAATTAAAACAAAAAATAATATTGGTATTGTTACTCTGAAAGTATTATACTTGTACATATATATTAATATAATATATTTTACTTTATCTTAACTTATGGATGTACAGATATTAGAATGAAGCATAAATATAATTATGTTAATATTACCAGAATCCAAGTTTTTTAGAGTAAACAAGAAGAGATAAAAATATAAAATTAAAGAAATTGGTAAAAATCTTCCCATAAATTGGGATTTGAAACATCACCATAAATTCATAATGCTGTTCCTATTAAAAATTAATTATTTTCTAGTTCAGCTCCCTGAAAAGACCTAGCAGCAATTACCAAGCCTGTGGCAGTGGCAACAAAGTGCCCTAGTGCCCAGATGGTGCTCTTGAAATACCATTTCCACTAAAAGGAACGAGGGCTCCTTGGAGACCTGGCTGATGTCCGAGATTGGGTAGAACACATACAAAAGGTGTGCGTACGACTGATCATACTGAAAGCAGGAAGCTACAAAAGACTCTCGGGGTTGTGTCAGCAGAACTTGGGAGCCACTGAAAAGGGACCCCCATTATCCAGGGACGCAATAATTTGAACATTATTAAGAATAACAATTCTTAATTCATGATGATATGAAGAATAATTCTATCATAAATGTTCATAACAGCATTGTTAAACATAATGAATATTAGAAGTGACCTAAATATTTAAAAATAACCACATGTTCTCATATATAAGAATGTCATTTAAACCTTATAGAAAAATAGTTTATGATTTAAGAAAATGTTTACAATACATTAAGTAAAAATAGTTATAAAATATAATGCCTGTAGTATATTTCCATTTACTAAAATTAACATATATATACATATACACATACACACGCAGACACACATAGAAAGAAAACTGGATGACTGCACAGTGAAATGTGACTGACCACCATACCCATGTGGCAGGATCACAGGCAGTTTTATGTTATCTTCTCTTTATTTTCCAGCTTTGTACGGTTCGCATGCATAACTTTATACTTTAATAGAAAAGATGCTGTTCAACAAATATTTATTTAACCAAAAAATACAAATAGTTTTTGAAGTGGTAGCATTTGAATGGAAAGATACATTATTTTTCAGACTATAGATAATGCCTACATTCAGAGATTTGATACTCTGGGTGGGACTCTACTGATTTAGTTTAGCTTTTTTTCATTTTAAAGATGAACAAAGAAGACCCTTCAAAAGTGAGATGACTAGGCCAAAGCCATCTTTACCAAGCAAAGAAAAGAAAACAAAAAGCAAAAGTAGAAATGTGGTTAATGTTTTAAAATTACATTTGCATTATTTTGAAGTTAACCTGGACCCTCCATCTGTGTTCAGAAAGCTTTGTACTTATCTCCTAAACCTAGAAAAAAATGTCCAAGTTTGGTACAGGTGAGTTTTTCAGGACTGATAATAAGTGCCTAAAAGATTGCTCTCTAAGAATCTGAAATCTGGTCAGTATAGATTTATAGTGATTATGGAGCGCCTCAAGAAATATTTTTTTATGTTGTTGCAACCAGCAGGCGATTCATCATTTTAGAGAAATTTGGCCTTGGAGGGGGATCCTTCTCCAAAATGTCCCATGTAATTCCCAAGGAGACTGACACCATCAATCCACAATCCTGATGCGGCCAGGGAGAGTGCTTTGGCACAAGACGGAGTGTGTGAGTGTTTACATCAGGCATATTAAACTCATTTTCAGTTGACTTGAAGCATAAAGCAAAAGTTTTTGCTGGGGCAACAGAGTATAATCAGCCACAGTTTAGGGTCCACCCAGTGGAGAACATAAAAGAAAACTCCAGAGGGAAATAATCTCATTAAGCTTGGGTCTTCACTTCTATTGTATGTTTTTTTAAAGATGCGGTTTAGAACACATTTATTTCAAAAGGAATTGAACAAGAAAACTAGATAGAATAAAGTAAAATGCAGTTAAAAACTGAGAGAATAGGAGACCTGTCATATCTGTAGGCTCTAGGGTGGGGTAATCAGCTCTTTAGCCAAACTGAGGAAAGCGAAGGGGTTCAAAGAGCTGAACTGAGGAGGGTGAAGAGGTTCATCACTAGTTTTCCTCCTCCTCCCCTAACTCTGAATTCGGTGAGCATGACAGAGCTTTATTATGCCCTAACTCTGCGTCTTGTTTCTTGTCTCAGCAGAGTTGGGTTCTGCTGGGATTTTCTTTGGATGTTGGCTGACCTGAGGGTGCAAAGAAAAACAAAAATAAAGGCCTCACAGAAAGCCAACTAGTGGTTGCGGGGATTGGGGAAAGGAGTATGAGGAATGACTGTTTAATGGGTACAGTATCCCTTTGGGGTGATGGAAATGTTCTGAAACTAGAGTGTGGTGATGGTTGCAGACTTTGTGGATGTTCTACATGCCACTGAATTTCCCACTCTAAAATGTTTAAAAGGGTGGATTTTATGTTTTGTGAATTTAATATAGTGCATTGGGGAGAATGATATGAGGAAGGACGGGGAGGTGCTGGCATCATGGAAAACAGAGGGAGATGGCAAGAGAATGAGGCACCATGGAGACTGAGCTAGAATCAGTGGGGTTTCTCGTTCAGATCTGAGAGTCCTGATTGTCTTTGGTTAAGCCATATTTAGTTCTTTTTATAGCATTAATTCAGCTTCTAATTCACTTCATCCAAGATTTATACAGAAGTTATAAGCTAGCTGTCTTAGATTCTAGATTTTTTTCTTAGTTGTGTATTTTATTTTATTTTATTTTATTATTTATGCCTATTTTATATCTTATTTTATTATGTATAAATGTCTTCAGATAGGGTATGCTTCCTCCCATTTTCCAAAATTGTCTTTACATTATTTTTTGTTTTTTTCCCCATTACCATTTATCCCCCATACGCTCTTCTACCTCCACGCTTCCTCCAATTTTGTATGTCCCCCCATGGATCCTTATTACTTTGAATTGTTCCTGCTTCATTAATTTATAATATGTGCCTAGCCCATGAGAGCATTTGTGTTTGCAGCCCCTGATTTTTAAGGAACCTATTTATGCAGAGTACAATGCTAGATATAGTTTACTCTAATTGGGCTCTTGCTTCACAGAGTCTTCTTAGAATGAAGACACAGTGGAAATGTATTATTACAACATAAGTAGGGTAAGTACCCCAATAGTAATGCAAATGAAGTGGATTGAGAGTAAAGACAAATGCAAAGATCATGTAATATCTGTTCGCTTCCACTTCTGCTCTTTGCGCTGAGATTTTATTGTAGTGGGAGCAGTTAAAGAAGACAAATGGCATTTGTTAAGAAGCAAGACAAAAATACCATCAGGTCTGTAACTAAAATCATCAGAGCATAACACTTTATTGTAATATATTTTGCTTGGACATGAGGTGTGTATTTATGTCTTTTTTAAAAAAAAGATTTTATTTACTTTTTTTAGAGAGAAGGGAAGGAAGGGAGAAAGAGAAGGAGAAAAACATCAATGTTTGAGAGACGCATCGATCGGTTGCTTCTCACACGCCCCCAAATGGGAACCTGGCCTGCAACCCAGGCATGTGCTCTGACTGGGAATAGAACCAGTAACCTTTCAGTTTACAGGCTGGTGCTCAATCCACTGAGCCACACCAGCCAGGGTTTTCCATCTTTAATGAAAACCATTTTGGCAAAATAAAAAATATATAGATGAAAAATACATACATTTCAATTCTTGGCAGTTTAACAGCAATATCTCAGGAAATAAACTACTATTTATTGATTCCTATGTCCCTTACAGATGTTATTACTGATCATAGCAACAGCCCTGTAAGTTAGTGTGTCAGAGGAGAATCTCGCCATCAGTAAGGGGACAGCCTGAATACTTTCTAAGTCTTTAATTCCAAAATGTGCACAAAGCTCTTGGCTTTCCTGAATTGCATTTCTTTCAAGAATTAGATATTACTTGTGGATATTCTCATGTCTCATTAAATTTTTTTCCTCAGCTACTATAATCTTAGTTTTATGTCTATTTTGATAGTTGTTTTAGTAAACAAACAAATCAAAATCACCTTAGAGAAAGACTCCATAGAAAATGATTAGAGAACAGGAGCTGGCTAAAGTGGGCAGTGTTGGGAACTGCCCTGCCTGGTTTCAGAAGCTGTAACCCCCATGGCTAAGGCTGAGTGAGAGAACTTGGAACCATAAGCCACTAAGGAGACAAAGCTTATCTCCCTGGCAGGGGTACCACCTCTGCCCCCTTTTACTTCACCCTGCCTGTCCCCGGGGGGATGACTGGTTAACCAATGACAGGTAAGATTCCTCAAAGGAGGAACGACCTAAGACAGGCATGGTTTCAAAGGGGCCCACAGGGAAGGACTTGGGGGGCTATAGAAAAAGGGGGTGATGGACCCTTGGCCCTCGGCTTTGACATAGCCTGAGTCCTCATTCTGTCTGCAAGAAGTTTCTAATCTCTTGGTTGCCTTACTTTTCCTGCCTGACTTAAGCCTGAAACAACGATGGAGGGTGGTATAGCCCTGTGCTGGAAAGGGCGGGTTTCCTGGGGTGATCAGACCTAAGAAAGAATACATAAAACCCTGTGAAACCTGCTTTGCTAAGAATGCCCTCAGCTTTCTGATAAGGGTCCAAGCATAAAATGAGTTTGTTTCCCAAAGTTTTATGGCCCTTTAGCTAACTGGCCCTGACTCAGAATAAGCCCTCATAGTTCTTTGTATGTTATATTGTTTGATCCTTACTGCCTGACAATGATTGATGAGCTTTACTTGTATTCCTGTAGAAATTAAACCCAGTAAAAACCCGTTGATGAAAAGGCTCCTGACCCTTCTCCTTTGAGAGATTGGCCACCTTTTCTCCCCAAGCAGATCCTGTCTTGGTAGATTTATTCTCATCTGTGGTGGATGGGGTTCTCTGTGGGTGGAGCTCCCTCACAGGGCAGTCAGGTAAAATCACTCACTGTATAAGAATTTGTTCCAACACATCAGCCTCCTAGAACTACCAGAGTCTGCTTACTCTTCATATATTCATGTTTTACCGGTGAGGGATGAGACAACTGGACAGTGGTGATGATGGTCTGGAGAGGAGGTAGTTAAATCCTGGGGACAGGTGGGGCTGAACAGACATTGGTAAGAGGCATGCAAGAAGAGAATAGGTCATGAGTTTGATTTTGGAAATGAGGATTATTGAGTACATGTGGGGTATCTCAATATAGATGTTGTGGTGATTTTAAAACACACTGGAAAATTCTTTTACATTCTTTCTATCAAGAGGCAGAGGCTTCATCTCTTCCCCTTGAATCTGGATGCGGCTTTGTGACAAACTTAACAAATGGAATGTGGCAGATATGATGCTGTATCATGTACAAGACTGGTTGAGAGAAGACCATGCTGGTTTCTTTGGAGACACTTATTCTGCGATCTGTCAGTATCCTTCAGTGAAAACCCAACAGGAACACACTTGTAGTTAAACAATTTGGATGTATTACTTGTAGCAAGGGAGAACATACATCACGGGAAACCATGGGGTGTTTCAGTAAGGAGGTGTTAGAAAGAACCTATTATAGGATTTGTGCTTTTGTTGGGTAATTTAGGCAAAGGTGTAAGAAAACAGGGATTTGGTCTAGATTGGATGTTGTCAGAAAATGGGAGTAATTCTATGGCTGGATAGTTTGTGGGTGCCATAGTGACCTTGTTTTTGTCTGTGCTTATAAAAAATTATGAAATGGCCTTCTTTTATTTGTCTCATCATGGTCTCAGTGTAATCTTGTCTGAGGTTGATATTCCATGGATTTTTTATGTCCAACAGGAGAATAACATGGCCTAGTTGTCAATGTTATATCAGTTCTAGGCATGAGGACATCAGTTCTGAACATGAGTTCTTTTTTAGAGTTTTCAGCTGTCATGTAAGAATCCTGGCTACCAGGAGGCCACCACATTAGTGGCCACATACATACATATATAGAACGATGGCCCATGGCTCAGATCTCCAGCTATCCAAGTCTTTCAACCTGGGTGACAGATACTTGAGTAAAGAAGACTCTGAGATGGTCTCATTTCCAGCCATTGTCTCAACACAACTGCATGAAAGCTCTCTATGCAGTGAGAACTGCCTAGCTGAGCCCAGCTGACCTCCAGATTCATACATAAAATAAATATTAATCATTGTAAGAGTCACTATTTTGGGGGTAGTTTCTTGTGCAAATAATGGGTAAGTAATATAGATGTCTGTTAGGCAGTTGGCTGTATTGGTCTGGAGCTTAGGAGAGAGATCTGGTGTGGAGGTATAGATTAGGGAGTTCTTCAGCAAGGGGAAAGTTGTTGAAGTCATTTTAATGGATGAAGTCACAGGGAGGTAATGTACATTGGCAAAGAACAAAAAGAACCTATAGTGGCATTTTTAGTAATAACACTGAAAGGATCAAGAAGAAGGAAGCGTTTGCAAGGAGACTGAACAGGAGTGGACAAGGTGATCAGATGACAATCAAGAAGGATGATGTTGAGGAAGTCAAGAATGAGAAAGAAGGATTGTTTTCCAGAGTCAAATGCTGTGGAAGGAGATCAAGTAAGACAAAGACTATGAGATTACATTGTTGGCAAAAGTGGTTTCAGGGCAATCGTGGGCTAGTCAGTGATGGGGACAGAAGCCAGGTTGCGGAGTTAATGAGGGAAGAGAAGATGAGAAGGAGGGTACCAATGCCCCTGCTGTTTTACTACATCGTGTTGGCTAGCTCTATACCATTTGTCTGTATATAATTCTTATTCCATAATTCAATAACCCATAAAACAATCACATCACGTCTTGAACCCTCTAATTCCACAATAAATAGACCATATCCTGGCATAGATTTAATGTTATACTTTAACCTACTACAGTTTCCAGTTATAAATATATTACTGTGTGTGTATCATTAGAATCACTTTAAATCTCTTATTGTTTATTTCTCTTGCAATTAAAATAGTTCGCTATTTAAAAGTGTTCAGTGTTCATTGATGCCTTGTAATGACTTCAGAAAAGCAATCCCAGTTTAAAATTTATAAACTTTTATCATCTCTGCAGGAGGAATAGCTAACTTTTGCCAAAGAAATCTGGAGAAACTTATGCTAGTCATGGCCTGCTAATTCATTGGTCTGATTGTCCAGGCTCCCATTCCAGTTCGGCCTCCTGGGAGGCTGGTGTAGGATTCTGCTTATCCAAGTAGGGGTCAAGGCCTCCTTGGTGACAGTGAATGAGTTGCCAGGGATTTGTGAAAAGGAATTTCTCTCAGTTCAGCCTGTAAGTAGATGTTGCTATAACGGCCTTTAAAGGCTCCTCTAAGCCTCTCTTTCCCACCTCTTTTCAAGGGGAATCTTATCCCGTCTCCTTTATTTGCTCATGTTTTTACTCATAGATGTGTGGAGGTAAGCACTAAATGAGGATGAGAGTAAGGCATTCAAATGAAGTGTTCACATTTGAAAGGACTTGAACTTTATATTGCAAATGTCACTTTCAAATGAGGATTTACACACAGACAAAACACACTAATAGATTTGCAAGATAACGTGTGGCATGCCTTTTAAACTCCTGTTGCATTCCTCAGCTATGTCATCTTTTCACAAATCCTATCTGTACCTTGTGAAGATCAGCACAGAGTATATTGTACTTAGAAACATTCTTTTGTTAGATGTAAAAGTTCATAATGTCTATTATTTCTGAAAATCTTTTTGGGGCATTTCTTCATGTTTTTGGATGCCAGAAACTTCTAAAATGGAAAATTTGGGGGCACTTCCCAGCATCTGAAAAGCCCTGCCTGGGGCAACAACTCCACCTGTCTTCAGAAAGAAAGGTGTGATATGGAGGATGGTCCTGTGAGTGCTCAGAGGGGTTTGGGAAAGGTAGAAACAAAATTCTTATGCACTGAGCACGTTTTTGTTCCCACTATGCTGTGGGCTTCACATTCTACATTTAATCACGTAGAATTGCGTGGATGAGTTCTGAGAACACGAGTCCTGGGGAAGATGGTCTGAGCTGTCCTCAGAAGGGAAAATGAAGCATGAGGGGCTTAAAAACAGTTTATGACAGGGTTTGAGTAAGGGTAGAGGGAAACCGATCTTGGCAAATTCATTCTGCGCAAATACTTGTGTCATCTTCATTTGTGTAGTCTTTGTGACTTTTGGTCTGGGTTCGTCTGGTTGGCAGATGGATGCAAATGCCTTTCAGCCTCAAGGCAGGCATAGAAAAGGCATGTATACATCATGACTGTGTGATAAATAGGAGAAGCCCAGCCTCAGAAGGCTTCAGGTGTGTGAGCATTTGCATCCTGTGTGTGCGCATGCTCATGCTTGTGCAGAACGTACCACCAGTTTAAATAGGATTTTCAACTGGGAAGATTTCACGTGCTTATTTGGTGTGGCCCAAGTGAGTATATTTTTAGAAATGAAAAGTAGACCATGTTCCAAAAGTTCCTTTCTTCTGCCATCAGAGATAGGAGGACTTTTATATATAGTAATTTCAGGTCCCGAAGTACCTTCAGCCATATAATGAGGCAAACAAAAAATTATTAAGCAGTGGGTAATTAGATCATGTGTTATTTTGCAGAGAACCTTATTTCTTTTGTCTTTGGAATATATAGAACTTCTTTTCTTAACTATGATTAGAACTAATTCTTTTCTAAGATTCACTTAACAGAAGTATTTGGCATAGGCAGCAAGAATATGGACAGTACAATTGATCTTGTCTCTTGGCCATGAGGATTCAAAGGAAAATACACACACAGGAAATCAAATCCTTTGAATTTGTTAACATTTATTATAATATAAATATTCATGGAATAGAAATACACGTGTACTGGAAATATGATGGGAACATATGGCAATAACTAAAAAAAAAGTCTACTCTTTATTGAGCTACTGCTATATGCCAGATTCTTGACTTACATTCAGTATATTATCTAAATTCAAATCTTATAAAGTATGTTTTATGATTACCATTTGTTCCAGTGATGTTTCAAAGATATTAAATAATTATTCTGAGGACACTGAGCTAGAAATTTGAACCTAGGCTTGGCTGACTCTGAAGCTTATATTTTTGCCAAACAATCTGCTTTTCAAAGTCATGACAATTACTGGAAATGACACTGAGGTGTATTAATTACTAGGAAGACAACTATGTTTATTATCCAATACTGTTCATAGTAAAAAAACTGCTTGCTAAGCTTTCTTCCAGGCATAAGGGTAAATGATGTGGAATCTAGCAATCAAAGTTGAGGTGTCTCTGCCCTCATAGGATCCATGAGCTAGTGGGAAAGTCTAGAAAGAATACTAACAAACACAAACATATTGGGAGTTGACATCCTTCAAGGTCAAACTCGGCAAAACTCTATTAGCGAGTTTAGCCTGTGAGTTAGATTGATGAAACCAGTGCTGTGGAAAAATACCAACTGGGGACCCCAGCAAATAGTGGTAACTCTCAAACAATATACATTTCTTGGGGGATACACAAGGAAATAGGAGAAACTATCCAAGAGCTTCACCAAATGGGCATTGTACGCCCTGCCCAGAGTGCTTTTGAAAGCTTGGTGTGGCTGGTAAAAAGCCCTGTGGCTCACAGTAGATGACCAGGGACTATCAAGAATGAAACATCCAGGCAGCTGTGCCCAACATCGTCCCCTCCTTAGGTAGCTTGACCACAGTTCTCGCAGTGAGCCGTGCTGTCCTGGACTCAGCAAATGCTTATTTCAGCATATCCAGGCCACTGAATCACAAGATCAATTTCCCCTCACATGGGAGGGGCAACAATGGACCTTTCAATCTTCCTCAAGGCCACATGCACAGATGTGCAGTGTCTGGAGACCTGTCCATGTTCTCCTTCCCCATATCAGCAAAATGGGCCCATTACACGGATTACATAATGTTGACATGTGAAGACTTGCCTCTGCCACAGGACACTCTGCAGGCTTTGCTGGAACATCTGTGAACGAGGGGATAGGCAGTGAATCCCACAGATTTCTGGGATTACTTTGCTTGGGTGCCTCCAACTTTATACCACCTGGAAAAGAAATGACATTTGTGGGTCTGGGGATCAGAACAACATGCCCCCTTTGAGAAGGCAATGATGCTAGGGAAGTAGATTTAAGCTCTGGGTCTCTTCCAGGCAGGGCTACCATTTGAGTGACATGAGTCTGTGACTCCAGAGGGTAAGGGTCGCATTCTTGGCAGAAACCACAGAAGGAGGGAGTACATTAGAACTTTGGTCCCAACTCTGGAAGGAACAGAAAGCCGATATAGCCCAACCCCCAGCCAGGGCAACGGCGTCCACCATGTACACAGTGCTCCTCCTGTGTACACAGTGCTCTTCCGGGTAGAGCTTTTCATGAAGGACCAGTATATTATGTTAAGAACTTCCCTTTGTATCATGGGGTAGATTGAGAGTTGTTCCATCAAATCATCTCTGCCATGGCTCAGACTCCCACTTTGACTAAGCGGCGTGCCTATTTGCAGCAGAGGAGTACCCTGTCCACCAGCACTCACACACTCTGATGTTGGGAACAAAAAACCGCTTAGACAGAACCAACCCAACTGTAGCAGGGACATAGATGGGATGGATATCACTGGAACTGTGCAGTTACACTGTCCCATTAAAGGACAGAGACTGGTTGAACTGCCAAGGTATTTATTGGGTAACTCCAAATGGGACCTAATGTTTGGGTGGCACAAATTTTTGGCCATGGCTTTCATCTAGGGGGTTGGGCTGCTGCACTCTGAGTTTTCACTGGGCACAGGACAGAATCTGATCCACAATAACAAAAGTTGCCTACCTCACTCTCCTCAAGTCTAGATGGGCATGTTCTGTTCTCTACTGGTACAATCGATCATCTGCCATGGTCTTTGTCCCCTCCATTGGCCTGGAGGGTGTTATAGTACACATACAGGCCCTTAGTACATTCACCCAATGAGTCTTCAGTGATTGCCAGTAAGCCTGTCCTTATTGAACACTGAAATTTTTCTACTGAGAAAGCCGTACTCCAAAATAGGATGGCCCTGGATGTTATTACTGCCTCACCTGAAGGCACTTGTGCCGTTATCTAAGCAGAACGGTGTGTGTTTACACCTGATGACTCTGCTAATGCACCATCTTTACTAAAACACGCATGTAAGATACAAATGAACACCCTGAGTGATACTACTCCCAGTCTAGGGACTGCAGTAAATCAGTGGTGTGGATCATGGGGCTTTTGGTGGAAAAAATTGTTACTTACTTCGGGAATCTTTATCTTAATCTGTTTTTTCTCTTCCTTACGTTGTTGCTATGGTATCTGCTTCTAGTGCAACCAGAGAGCTGCCCATGAGCCGCCTCCACGCCAATGAAACCCCTTGCTCCTGGCATATTGTGGAAGGAGGCGGGGGTGGGGGAGTATGTAAGATTGAAAGAGCCAGTCATGAGGAGTAGTCTTTGAGGAGGTCATCAAGAGGACATGACCTTCCAGCAGCACCCAAGCAATCGAAGGCCTTCATCCCCTCCCCTGTCCTTGGAATGTGCATTCTGCTTGCCTTCCCACGTCAGAAGCTGTCTCAAGGACACAGTCTTGAGATAGGTTCTGTTCAGACCATCTGAACAGCATACATGACTGAACCTGTTAAGGCCGCTACAAAAACTTTTAAGGTTCCGGTGGGCAGGTGCAGAGATCTATCTGGAACTGTGGCTGCCCAGCATAAGCCTTGTAAGTTCCCTTGCTTGTCAAAACTGCCACCTACCAATCTGCAGTGGTCTACCACTTTTGTCCGTCTTTCCTTGACCTCTGTGTAGGGGACCTGGTTTCAGGCTTCACCCAGAGAACTCCCAAGGTTTTGGACCAACATAGGTACACTGCTAAGTGGTCTCGAGTTGAGATTCTCTGGATGCCACTGGGTCTTTCTTCACATGTCTATTGGCTTTGTGTTTCCATCATCTATGAAATCACTGTTCTGTTTTTGTTCATTTGTTTTCTTGGGTGACAGGTCATTTTATATGTTCACTTGTGAAGTAGTTGTTCAAATGCCCTTTTTTCTCTTTTGGGGTGCTTATCTTCTTGTTGATAGGTAGAAGTTCTTTATTTTGTTATACCTTTATGAAGTGCTGTGTTATTGCAAATGTCTTCTACTTTTTAAAGTTTCTTATTTTAATGTGGTTGAATTCATCTGTTTTTCTTTTATGGCCTCTGTAATATTTTGTTTATTATTGCTTTTATAATTTTCTGGATACAAGGCTTGCAGAACATCCTTTGTTAATTTATTTACTTGTTTATTATGATTTTTTGTCAGAATAGTACTTAGAGTTATTTTATGTATTTATATATGTCCATATAAATTAAATGACATATTTTTCTCACTCTAGATTACAGGCCCGATGATTTGCAATTACATTTATTAATCTTTTTATAAATTCCCAAGTTAAAGAACCACTCTGGGTATCTGTAAATATAAGTACTTGTATCAGTTATACGCTATCTCACCATTAGAGATTAGTTCTAGTGTCCAAATAGGAAAGAAACTCTGTGAGCATCATCAGCCTTACTAAGCTTTGGTTGAAGTCATAATTCT
Source organism: Desmodus rotundus (assembly GCF_022682495.2). Lineage (NCBI taxonomy): Eukaryota > Metazoa > Chordata > Mammalia > Chiroptera > Phyllostomidae > Desmodus > Desmodus rotundus. The sequence continues at coordinate 45,822,326 of NC_071387.1, read as the reverse complement.
GAGTGCGCTAGTAACTATTTTGGCTAAAATCTACATACTTGCCTTTGTGTTCTAGGAGGGTCAGATCTGTGCACAAATCCATTTGTGAAGCCAAAAGCTGCTCTTGTGTAAATGTGCCACCAGGATCCGTTTCAAAACACCGCTTCCTCTTGCCAAGGTCGGTGGCTATCACGACGTAACCAGAGAATGCCAGTGTCCTCACTCTCCAAAAGACTGTTTATTTTGCAGCATTAAATTTCAGCCCTTTCTTCCCCTTTCTTTCTTGTAATGATGGAAATATATATTTTTTGTTTATCATTATAAGAAAAGATATCTACCTTTCCATGAGAAATTTTGATTAAAAAAAAGTTTTAAAATTTTGCCTAGAAAAAAACCAGTTTTCTCTTACAGCCAGTTTTACTTTCACAGAAGTTGAGAAAATGAATACAATATCTCCGGGGGGCAGGGGGGTTGGTTTGCTCTGTAGCTTTGCTCTTTGAGTCCCGGTCCGGGTGTAGGAGTATCTTCTTTACTTACCCATTTAATTTACTGAGTATACTTAGTGGTCAGCCTTTCTCACCTTTCTAAAGGCGCACTCACTCACACCGCCCTCGGTAAATGTAATTATGATAAAACTGTAGAATGAAAGGCATTTGGAAAGGGGCAGACAAACACACGCAGAGTGGGATGAAGCCACATATGCTTTGAATAGAACTTAACACAGTCAGTTTAGTTTTATTTCAGACATGAGCCCCAAATACAGCCCTTTTGACCTGCATACTCCATCCCTAAATGGCAAACCAAGCATTCATGAAAATTTAATGGTGAGGAAATTAGTACCTTCTTATGTTTCAGACTGTGAAATGGCACCAGGGAGCACTTTCAGCGACAGGCAGAAGTGTGTGGCTGTGCTGGACCACACCTGAAACATTAGTCTCTTCAACCTGTCATCCTTCTCCAAGTCAGCCGGTAGCTGCACCGTTTCTGACAGGACACCTCCAGGATGCCACCCAAGAAAGGTATTCTAAATAAAGACCTGGTTGTAGAATACTCTACCTTTCTTAGAGATTGGACACTGAAAAGATTTTTTTCAAGAGTTTTGTTCCCTTTTTGGGCTTTTTCCTTTGGATTGTGTGTGTGTGTGTGGTTAGTTTCGTTGTTTCCTAAGAAACTGGGAAGAGATCAATATCCCTTTACCTACTTTTCTTTAGTGGACATATGATTTCACCAACTAGTAATGCTCAGACTTACCTTTCTTTGATTTAGGAAGACAACAGGGAAAGCAAAATACCCTGAGGTTACAGTGCAGCAACTCAAATTCGGGGTTCAGTCCATAACAACGACCTACTGTGAGACTGGTGTACAGGGCAGTTTGGTGACGGATACCTGTTCTGCTTCAGTTTGTGAATCAAGTACAGTTTGAATTAAGTCAAGTTCAAAAGGAGAGGAAAGATGAAGAAAGAGACATAAAAACCTATTGGGGTGTTTATGTGAAGGGGTGAGCAACACAGTGTTGGTTGCTGTGACTTGTCATAGAGGTGCGTTTCAGGGCCATAGAGATAATACGCGACGTGGTCAGATGTCATTCTGTGATGCTTACACAGCTTACACTTGGACCTGCTGTCAGCCTCATGTTGGTCCCCAAAAAACAAACTGGTAGAATTTTTAAATATAAAAAACCTGGAAAAACATGTTTACTTTTCAACATAGAACTCCTAATCCAGGTGGTCCTGGCGCTGTCATTCCTTTATCTGACTTACTTAATCTAAGAATGGAAAGTGGAGACAGACCACACGTAGAGATAACAGACTCAAGTCATCCAGCTTCAGCCCTGTGTCTTGGGAATCTGAGAAGTACCCTATTTAATATGCTTAATAATATTATTGACTTCAAACATCTAGACAGTTTTAGGAATATCATTATCAAAGTAGGTAACAAAACAGATAACAAAAAAACACCATTTCTTTTGCGGCACTACACACTTTCCAAAGAAGTTATTTGAAATAGCCTTGAGTTGTACATTAGCTTTTAACAGGTGGGGTTGGTTTTCCACTAATAAGGGCAGGGTTCGAATCTTATATAAGATATTAAACTTCATCACCTTTAGGATTTCCCATCCTGAGGTCTTCAAGCTCCTCAGGCTATTTTGGTAGTGATGGTATTGGAGGGCTATTTTTAGATCTTTAACAATTCTTTAAAAACTTGCAGTAAGGCTGTGCAGGCTATTTTAATGCCAACCATCTCATTAAACAAGAAGATTGGAATTGGTTATTCTTGCTATTTATTAATGTTGTTTATTATTTGTCATTTTTGAACTTACTGCATTAACAACGGTTGTTTTAAAGTTTAACTGGCTTATTTTGATTATGAATAGAATACATTGTTGTGAGAATGTGTAAATTTTAGAAAAAATATTATATTAAATGATAACATCAACAAAGACACAGAATCCTACCACAATAGATCACCATTGACATTCAGGTAACTTCTTTCAGACTATTTCTATGAAAACTCTGTTTAATTTATGTCTAATAAAATGGATACAAATTAATACACAATAAATGTCATTTTTTAGACAATGCTTAGACTTTATAAGAAAGAAAAATGACAGCATTGCCCGCTTTGGTTACTTAATATCATAGCATCATATCAATAGCTTCCATTATTGAAAGCATATTATCTGCCAGGCTCCATACAATGTGCAGTGATGAGTTACCATGATGGCTAGATGTGAAGCGGTGACAAGTGATATCTTACCGTGATGTCTACCACTTCCAACAAGCTGTGACGGGACGCAGTATGTCAACTGGCTGGTGTATTGCTCAGCATGTTGAACTTCTGTAGGCAGGATGCAAGGAAACGCTACTTCTAGGGGTAGCCCATGAAGAGATTGAAGGAAGGTAAATTTGTATGCCTGGATCTCTCCTGTCTCACCACATGGAGAGTTAACACAACACAGTCTGAGTTGTGTTATCCAACCTCTTCAATGGATCATCTCTGTAAGACGCCAGATAGCACACTCTATGGTGTGGTGTTCCGTTCAAGCCTGGAAGTGGCAGACACCCTAAAACTCTGGGCTTGCAGGTAGTCTATTCTGAGCTGCTCTTGGCATTTCAAGAACGAGTGATTGATTGGAGCTGGGATGCTGTTGGAGCCACGGGAAGGAAGGAAGTGTTTGAGAGAATTTGATGAGTGAAGCACATGAGGTTTGTGCCTGATGCAGAAAGAAAGAAAACAATGTGGAACGTAGACACACTAGTACTTGGTGAGATTGAATGCAGGAAGATGAGGGAAAGGAATGGTCACAGATGACTCCCCAAGTTTTAGGCTCCATCAACTGAGTAGAAGGAAATTCCAATAAATAAAACAGAGAGGCAGCTGGGGAAAAAAAGTTTGGTTGGGGTATGGCTTGATTATCTGCAAGGCATTTTCTGGAACTCAGGAGAGAGGTGGGAAATGGTGACAGGGTTTGTGAATCATCTGAGAGGTGAAATTACTAGAATCATATGGCTTTCCAGGAAGAGTACATAGAAAGAGAAGAGAAGATAGCCAATAACAGCTCCTGGGTGATTTTAGCATTTAGTGATGGGTAGAGGCGGACAAGCCATGGGAAATACAGACAGGCTGCTTCACAGGGATAAGAGGAGAAAGACATTGTAAACTCAGACACTTTGGAATTAACTGACATACAAAATAAAGGTGGCAATAATGACCATGTTGCTAGTCTACTGTTTGGTTATATGAATTTCTTTCAACAATGCAAAGATAAACCTGAGCCCTGCTTGTGCAGATTCTTCAAAATTTTAAATTTTAAATTTGCTCAAATGAATGATGCTTTACTACTTTTAAAGATGAATAGATGGCATTTCTTACAAGTGATAAATTATATATCTATGTGTGTGTTGAGATTATGAATTTTCACAGAAATTCACCATTCATTCATTTACTGATTTGTTTACTTATTATTTCATTCAATACACAATTCACTTGATGTTTTTATGTGATCTGGGAAGAACGTGATGTGATAATGGACTTCTTAAAGAGTTTATAGATTAATGTGTTCAGCGTGGTGCTGAGCAATTATCTAAACAAAACCAGAATCAAAACATTGCTTTCTAAGCTAGAGTGGGCCTTTAAAATAAGGAACAGTAATGCATTTGTTTCTAACTTGACCTATGCTCTCAGGGTTGTCCTGGCATGGATGGCACTTGTTTGGGTGAAAGGCACACCAATGATAATTAAGGGATGGTATTCTCCTGACTGATAAAGTGTTGACACTTTTATTTCCATTTCTTTCATTCCACTTTTTAAAAGTTTTAATGAGGTATAATTTATGCACAATAAACTCCACACATTTAAAATGTACAACTTGACAAGTTTTAACAAATGTATACATACTGTGATAACCAACACAATAAAAATTTCATTGCCCCCAAATGTTCCTTATGCCCCTTTGACATGAGCCTACACATTCCACCCCCATTTCCCATATACTCACTCCTGGCCCCAAGCAATCTCTAATCTTTTTGTCACTAGATTAGTTTGCATTTTAAAGAATTTATGTAAAAGGATACATACAGTAAGTACTCTTTGGTGTCTGGCTTCTTACACTCAGCATAATGCTTCCAAGATTCATCTACATTATTGTATGTATCAGTAGTTTGTTTCTTTTTATTTCTGAACAGTGTTCCATTGCATGGGTATACCACAATTTGTTTATCCATTTACCAGTTGATGAACATTATAGTTGTTTTCAATTTGGAATTAATTGGAATACAGCTGCTATGAATATCTGAGTGTCAACTTACAGATAAGTATTAGATTAACGTTATAAGAATCTACCTAAAAAAGAAAAGAATCTGCCTAATTACTTGCTAAAGCGGCTAACTTTGCATTTTCACCAGCAGTCTATGAGAGTCCCAGTGATCCACATCCTCACCCAAAGTTGATACTGCAGGTGAAAACCGCAGATTTACTATTAAAGGGAAATTTCGCCTTTTGAGAAAGTATACAGCAGTACTTCATTGTGGTTTTAATGTGTGTTTCCCTAATGACTATGATGTTTAACATATTCTTATGCTATTTTCTGTCCCTTGTCCTTTCTATTCTTTTTTTAAAAAATTCTCTTTTCATACCTTCCTTCGATGAACTATTTTTATATTCCATTCTATCTCCACTATTGCTATATTAGCCATATCTTTTTGTCATTGTTATTTCATTTTAGCGGGTTAACAGTATATACCTTTAACTTACCACACTGAACTTTCAAGTAATGATATGCTGCTTTGCATATATTTTAGGAACATTACAACAGTATTATTTTCTTTCTCCCTCCTGTACTTTGTGTTATTGTTTTTGTCTATTTTAATTCCATATATATTATAAAGTCTACAATCATTATTATTTTTGCTTTCACATTCATTTTTAAAAGAATGTGAAATAAAGAAAAAAGTTCTTTGTATTTACCAATGCATTACCATTTTCAATGTTTTTTCTTCCACATTTCAGATCCAAATTTGTATCTGGTATCACTTTCCTTCTGCCTGAATAAACTTCTTTGAATATTTCTTGTAGTGCAGATCTGCTGACATGAGTTCATTCAAATTTTGTATGTCTGAGAGAGTCTTTACCTTAATTTTGAAAGACTTTTTTTTTTTATGGAAATAGAATTCTAATTTGAGTTTTTTTCCTTTCAGTGCTTTAGGTTTCTCTTTTTCATAGTTTCTGGTGAGAATTCTGATCAAATTTTGTGTCACTTTGCTCTGGCTGCTTTTAAGATATTCTAAGTATTATTGTTCATTTTATTTTATTATTTTAAAGATTTTATGTATTTATTTTAGAGAGGGGAAGGGAGGGGGAAAGAGAAGGAGAGAAACATCAATGTGTGGTTGCCTCTCGTGTGCCCCCTACTGGGGACCTGACCCACAACCCAGGCATGTGCCCTGACTGGGAATCGAACCAGTGACACTCTGCTTCACAGGCTGGCACTCAATCCACTCAGCAACACCAGCCAGGGATTATTGTTCATTTTAGCAACGTGATTTTGCTGTGCCTTGACATAGTTTTATTCTTCTCTTTTTCTGTTTGGAATTTGCTGAGATTTCTGAATCTTGAGTTTATAGTTGCTCAAATTTAAAACAATTTTGGCTATTATTTTCTCATTTTTTTCTGATTCCCTTTCTGGGACTTCAATTTTATATATTTTCAACTCTTTATTATCCCACACATCACAGATGTCTTTTCATTACCAAAATCTTGTTTTCCTTCTCTCTCTATATATTTTTTGACAATATCTGTGTCTTCCCATCTAGTTCATCCCATCTAGTATATTTCTCATTTCATATGCTGTATTTTTCATCTCCAAAATTTGATTTGCTTTAAAATATATTTTTCTTATGATATTATAAACATGTGGAGTATATTTATAATAGCTGTTTACTGTATTGTATGCTAATTCTATTATCTATCATTTCTAGATTTGTTTCTATGGATTCATTTAATTCCCGTCCTTGTTGTGAGGCATTATATTTCCTATGCTTTTGCTTACCTGGTAATTTTTTAATTCATTACTTATAATGTTGAATTTTACATTTTTGCGTCCTGGATTTGTTTTTTGTCTTTTTAAACATGTTAGATTATTTTGTGGGATGCAGTGAAGTTACTTTGAATTAGCTGGATGCTTCAGATAGCTATGTTAAACTCTGTTAAGGTGAGCTCAGCACAGTGCTAATTTGTTCTAAGCAATAGCCTTCTGAAGACTATAACCAATTGTCCATGAACTAGGAGGCTTCACTTCTCTGACTGGTGGAAAACTTGAACTCCTGACTCTTGCAAGTTCCAGAAACTATTCTGCCCACTCCTCACTCACGGGTCTTTCCTGGTGGTGGTAGTTACCACACATGTACGCACCCATCAGTTCTCAGCCAAAGCTTGAGAGGGTTGGTCTGCAGATCACCAGAGTTTTCTTTCTCTGTAGCTCTTTTCTTCCTGGTCATTTCACTGAGCAAATTGTGGCTGCACGGGACTCCCTAAAATTAGAACAATGTCTCCTCCGCTCATTGAGACCACAAGCCTCTATTTGGGTTCCCCTCCCCTGTGTTGCAAGGTAGAAACGCCCAGGCAAAATGATCAGGCAATGTCAGGGCCCATTGCATTTGCTTCCCTTCTTTCAGAGATCACTGTCTTGGACTGTCTGTTGAGCAGTGTCTGAAAATAGCTATTTCATATATCTTTTTTTTCTTCTGCCTGCAACACCCCTGTCACCAAAATTCCACCCCCTTAGTTCCTGTCCATGGGTTATACATATAAGTTCTTTGGCTTCTCCATTTCCTATGCTATTCTTAACCTCCCCCTGTCTACTTTGTACCTACCATTCATGCTTCTTATTCCCTGCACCTTTTCCCCCATTCTCCCTTCTCCCCTAATAACCCTCCATGTGATCTCCATTTCTGTGATTCTGTTCCTGTTCTAGTTGTTTGCTTAGTTCGTTTTTGTTTTTAGGTTCAGTTGTTGATAGTTGTGAGTTTGTTATCATTTTACTGTGCAACTTTTTGATCATCTTCTTTTTCTTAGATAAGTCCCTTTAACATTTCATATAATAAGGGCTTGGTGATGGTAAACTCCTTTAATTTTCATTGTCTGGGAAGCATGTTATCTGCCCTTCCATTCTAAATGAGAGCTTTGCTAGATGGAATAATTTTGTATGTAAGTCCTTGCCTTTCATGAATTTGAATACTTCTTTCCAGCCCCTTCTTGCCAGTAAGGTTTCTTTTGAGAAATCAGTTGATAGCCTTATGGGAACTCCTTTGTAGGTAACTCTTCTTTCCTCTTGCAGCTTTTAAGATTCTCTCCTTATCTTTAATCTTGGGTAATGTAATTATGATGTGCCTTGGTGTGTGCTTCCTTGGGTCCAACTTCTTTGGGACTCTGAGCTTCCTGGACTTCCTGGAAGTCTATTTCCTTTGCCAGATGAGGGAAGTTCTCCTTCATTATTTTTTCAAATAAATTTTCCATTTCTTGCTCTCCCTCTTCTCCTTCTGGCACCCCTATGGTTCAGATGTTGGAATGTTTAAAGTTGTCCCAGAGGTTCCTAAGCCTCTCCTCATTTTTTTTTGAATTCTTGTTTCTTCATTCTGTTCTGGTTGAATGTTTACTTCTTCCTTCTGCTGCAAATCATTGATTTGAGTCCCAGTTATCTTTGCTTCATTGTTGGTCCCTTGCTTATTTTTCTTTATTTCACTTTTCATAGCCTTTACTTCTTCCTCAATTTTGTGACCATACTCAACCATTTCTGTAAGCATGTGATTACCAGTGTTTTGACCTGTGCATCTGATAGGTTGACTGTCTCTTCCTTGCTTAGTTCTATTTTTGGAGCTTTGATCTGTTTTTTCATTTGGGCCATATTTTTTTTTGTCTTGGGGCACCTGTTATGTTATGAGGGGTGGAGCCTTAGGTGTTCACCAGGGTGGGGCAACCCACTCTGTGTTGTGGTGCTGTCTGTGGGGGAGGAATCCAAGAAGGAACAATGCTGTTAGGCCAGCTCTCCGCTGGCTTTCAGTCACCTCCCCTCCTACCCACAAGCAGATTGGGCTCTTCTGGTGCTGATTCCCAGTTGGGTGGGTTTGTGTATGTTCTAGGACCCTGCGGGTCTCTCCAATGAACTCTCCTGTGAGGCTGGGAGTTTCTCCCATCGCCGCCATTCCCACAGGTTTTTACAGGCAGAGGTTTGAGGCTTTATTTCCCTGCGCTGGAACACTGAGTTGCGTGGTCTCTCTCACTCCTCATTTATTCCTCTTGGTTTATCTGCACGCAAATGTGGGACAGCCCGCCACTGCCTGGCCCACCTGGTCCTCAAGCTGCTGCCTTGCCTCATGTCCTCTCCATCCCAGCTGCCCATCTCTGCCCCTCCTACCAATCTGAATGAATATTTCTTCTTTAATTCTTTGGTTATCGGCATTCCATACAGTTTGATTTTCTGGCAGTTCCGGTTATTTTTTGTTTTTAAATTTGTTGTTGTCTTTTTTTGGTTGTGTGAGGAGGCAAAGTGTATCTACTTATGCCTCCATCTTGGCCAGAAGTTTGATATTTCATATATATTAAACTGATAAGAACAGATAGTACACTCAATCTTAGCCAAAAGGCCTAGAAGCAATGGATATTTCATATATCTTATCTGACTTTCTCAAGGTATGAGAGTTAATGCAGTCCTAATTACTTTATTGTGGCTAGAAGATAAATTCTAATACTGTGTTTATAGTATGCTTATGCTTAATTATTCAAGGATTCCTTTTAGTTATCATAACTTTTAGGAAATGCAAGCAGGTAAATGAGAATATCTTCAAACATATTTTTCTACTTTGGGGTAGTTCTCACAGATCTGATTTTAGCCAATGATAGAGATTTTTAGTATCTGAGTTCCATATGCCAATATTCATAAATATTGAGTATACCCATATAGAATACTATAATGGGAAAAGAAAGATAAATTACTTCTCTTGCTTGATGTTTTCATAGGGCTTGGAAGGAAATGAAGGATGTTCATGAAATCCTTTACTCTTTATTAAGTGAGACAACATTAAAAGGATCCAAACTGAAATTGTCTTAGACAATAAAAAAAAAAATCTCCCAATAAAAAGGGAAGATCTCTAAGGCTTTTTCCCTCCTTTGACAAATTCTATAACAATCACTTCAATTTAGAAATTTATTTTTAAGATGAATTTAAATATCTTACATTAGCATGTGAGAATTCTTCCTCCTCTTCTGGTTTTGGTATGGGAAAAAGTCACATCCCACCAATCTAGAGATTCATATTTACCAGTACCATTATTAAGTTATCCTCATATCCCCTTGTGTTTAAACAAGCTATGTACCTTTACTTTTAGTTCATTTAACACAATATTTATTGATTATTGAATACAGCATAAGGTATAACAGGCACTCCTTGACTTTAAGAAGCCCATAACCTATTTGGAGAAATGAGACAAATACATAGAAAACTTTAAAAAGCAGTGTAAGACCATAATGAGAAAGATGGTTGAGTGTAAGATATGAAGTGCGAATTGAGTTGTAGAGGCAATATACACTATGCATTTTTTTTCTTTTTCAACCCTTTAATCATTTTGTATGGTTCTCTAGTGAACATTCTTCAATTTATCCAGATCATTCCTTAGATGCAGAGCTAAAACATTCAGCAGGCAGGAATCTGAATAGTTATGAGTATGTTTGGATGATTACATCAAATTTCTGACTGCTACAGCTCTGTTTATGCCTCCCAAACCTGTTCATGCTCTTAGTACTATACCATGTCATTATCTCTTGGCAGGGTAGATAATAGAAAAAATGTTTGAATCATGAACACACATGTTTGAATCCTTTCTTCACTTTTTGCAGGCTTTAGATCTTGATTGGGTATGTTAATTAAGGACAATTTGGTGAAAGATAACATATTTTACCTTAGCTAGCCTAAGCTAAAGACAGCTGGAGGTGAGGGTTGCTCATGGACCCCAAAGGCAAGAATGAAGTTGAATTTCAGGCTCAAATAGAACCAGAGACTAAAGCACTGTAACAAACTTAGGACATTATCTTTGTATCTTATTTCTGAAAATTGCTTCATTTTTCCTTCTGGCTATGATCTAAGAGAGAGAAAGACTTTCTCTTATAGTAGACATGGCAGGCAAGGGAGAAGCTAAGGGTACCTAAAACTTTTGTTTTCTAAGCCATGTGGGTGAATAAACATGTGTGTTTGTGTCAGGGCACAGTTCACATAAAATTTTGGAAGTTGGTAGAAAAGTTCTGATAAAAGCAGAGTAACTGGGGTAATAAAATGATGGTTTTACTATAACTAATCATTTCATCTCTTTTAGTCTAGTTTAACATGTATGCACAAAATCCTGCATTAATACTAATTCTCTTTTCCCTTTCTTTCCAGTCAATTTTTACTCTCTGTAATAGACAATTTTTTTGATGAGTTTATACTATGTATTACCTACAAAGAGGAATATATATTGATTCAAAATTATTGAAATATTATTGAAAACAGCTTACATTTTCATAATTTATCAAGGCAAGTAGTATCCATACATTCCTCCTGGGCCAGGGGGATGAAGTGGAAAGTAACTGATTGAGTGATTTTTTTTACCCATGATTCTTTACCCAAGAAGGTTGGTTTTGGGGGTAAAGATTATACAGTTACAGAGGCTACCTGTGGGGTAGTACCTATGGAAGTTTAGCAAAAGGTCCTCAGTGGAATGCATTAATCAAGTCAAAAAACCATAGTGTGGGAGTTTCTGCAGGGCAAAAGGGATGATTCTGAAGAATTCACAAATTTTCCCGTGCAATAGGTGGACCACAACAAGGCATGGTAGTCACCCAGTATGAATAAAGATGCTTAACTGTTTGCCCTTTCAATACTCATTTTACTACTCCATGTCATGTAAAAACCAGAAACCACATAGTGAGTGAAGGCATAAGTTGAGAGAAATAGTCAAAGAGATGCCTCCATTCCCTCCCCCACTGCAGTCTCCATGCCTAGATTCTTAGCATGAGTGAAAAGGGAGAGATGCTGTGAATAGGATATGAGATTAAAATTTTAATTTAGACTAGACTGAATATTTTAATATCTTAATACCAGAAAATGAATATGTTATCAAAGTGATGTGGTTCTTATAACTGTAAATAACCAGAAAGCTATAGGATTGGCCTAAAATGTTATCCAGGGCTGGGAAAGTGAAATCTGATGGAGCCTGATTAAAGTTAGCATTTATTTACCCTTTTAACCAAGGATCACTTATTGATGGGAACTATAATTATAGGTAGTAGGGCATATAATATATTTTGATATAAATACCCAGTTCTTCCTCTTAGGAGAACTAATTAGAACCTTAAAGCAGGACAGCTAAGGAATTTCTTATGGGTGGTATGGCTCATCCACCATCTGTGTGCTCCATTCTGCTTCTGGTCTAATCTTAGCTGGCATCTCTATTTGTGATTACAAGGCCTTAATTACCTATGACAGAGTTCACAATTTTTGCTTTCTAACTCAGCATGACTTCATGATGCTACAAGTCTTTTCCTACCACTGAGGGCTAATGGTCTGTGTTATTCTCAGGTCTGTTCTTTCTTCTTGATGGGAGGGTTGTCTACAACCTTTCTGTGTAGATTGAAAATGCCTTTCTACCCGCTTGGTGTTGATGCTATCTTTTGCTTAAAGTTGAAACTGAAAATAGGTTCCTCATTTATGCAACACCATGATGCTTCATGGGTAATAAATAATTAAACAGCCTTCCCAACAATAGTTGCTATTTCTTTTTTTACCCCACAGCCAATATCGTGTGCAGGTTGAGCTTGCAACTAGCCCTAGCCTTACATATGGTGATTTCACAGAATGGAATTCTCTGTTTCAAATATACTTCCTTTTCACTGAATTTACTGAATTACATTCTGGTCAATTCCCCAGTTCTTAAACATTTGGTTGTTAAGAGGCAATGACCAATACATTGCATCTCCTTCTCTAACTCTCTCTGCCTTTGAAAATATGTTTTGGATTCAAACAACAAATGTTTTCCTGCCTCTGTACTTCTGTCTCAACTCACCAAACACACAAATAGTTTTACAAAGTTCCGAAGTTTTTCTGACTCCTTACAAAAAATTTGCATATAGATACATATTGGCAATACTAACCTCCCGCTCAAAACTTAGAAAGTAAATATATTCTAGTTTTTAATATCTTCATGGCAAGGTTCTTCCTGCAAAAGACCTCCTGGACCCTGTAGGAGGTGCTTGTAAATTCCAGTCAAAATTATGAAGTAGCTCAATTTTTGCTCTCCTGTGGCTTCCCTATATTATAATAATACCATCATGATCTAGGATCCAGCAGTCTAAACCTTTCTGTCTTCCACTTTTTATTTTTAGCTTGATTTCACCCAGGTATCTGGGTGGAAAATATTAATATATTATTTTTACACTGGAATGTAAATTATGGGCAGTTAAAAGTGTGCTTTTATGTTTTCAGTTCATATTACTTTAGATCTTGCCTAATTCCCAGAGTGTCATTCCACTGTGTCTTTTCCTTCATCAGAAAGCTTAGGTGGTTTGCATGGCTGCCATGTGACATTTAGACTCCTTAAACTGGTATGTCATGTCTTCTGCCATTTGAATTTTGGCCTTACTTTGAACTCATATCTAATCTGTTTGATCTACTTCATTCCCTGCATGCCCAGTACATGTTCCAACCTCTATATTCTATTTTATTGAAATGATCGCCTTAGTCTCTCTCAGTGTGTGCTTGTTATCACTCCACCTACCTTCAAGGCTCAGTTGATTGCCACATTCTCTCTGATGATTTCCTGGATTTCCTCAGTAAGACTTAATTTCTTCCTCTTCACACTTGCTGTGGCACTAATTCTGCATCATTTACATACCACTCTTCTTCAAGTGCTTTGTAGTGGAGAAGTTATGTCCCTACTAAAGATAGTGACTATTTTGTTTCAGACCAAATATCGAGACACTAGGCCAAATTATTTTTCCCCAATTTGTGAGTTTCTCCACATAAGTAAAATTTTTCATAAATTTAAATTTTATTTTGTAACATTTTTGCTCTCAAATTCACCAAAATGGGGAAGTCAAAGATGAGCTGAGCTTGTGATTAACTGGCTGGTTGCTAAGCTCACCAATGGTTTGTGTCCGATGGGCAGCAGACACAAACCATCGGTGAGCATTACTGCCCCAGAGAAAGTCTACACGGGGAACCAGGCTGTAATGCAAGCATTGTCGGCAGAGCCTGTAATCAGAGCCAAAATAGGCTAATAGACCTGAAGGACATTTCAGCCAGGTCTGATGGAGCTGTCCAGGTTTGCCAACAGGAAGAAAGTATGGGAATAACTTGTCTTCTCCAGAATCTGGAGCTCTTTAACTGGATGATGTTTACTAAGCACTAACATGACTTTTTGGGCTTCCCGTTCTCTGCGCCTCCTTTTCTGAACACTTCTCTTTTGACGCCTTTGTTCTTCAAGTGTGTCAGTCCTGCTGTTTTGGCTACTTATTTGTCTTTGGGAGCCATTCTGTCTCTTTAGCAAACCTTTGTTAAAGCAAGTCTGACCTCATCTTTTATGTTTTGATGTTTAATAGCACTTAAAGATTTTTTGTTTTAATGATATGAGAGGAAAGTGTATTCACTTAATAAACCATATATTCAACAATTTGTTGCTTTTTAAATAAAAATTTTGCAATGAAGTATAATAGCTAGCAAAATATTTGTAATTAGGACTTTTCTGGAAATTTCAGGATGTATCATTTTATCACTGATTATACTAGAAGATCTGGGAAAGCAGGGGCATGGCTAACTTAATACCATGTACCCCTACAAGAAGGGTTAAGATTTAGTAAACATATCGAAGGAATGGTGGACTGTCTAAACAGGTATATGGAAAATAAATGGAGTGACACCTCCCAAGACCTGCTTTTTGATGGATATAAGAAAAGGTAATTCTAGTTCTTGTGTCCTTTTCCTTAATTGCTGCTTTCAGGGGGTATTGGAAAAGAAGGTTGGTCCCAGTACTGCTTCCCTGGTAGGTTATATGGGATCAAAGGCAGAACTTAAGGAAGTAAGTATATTTTTAGATTTTGTTACTTATTTAGATAGGTTGCTATAGAAAGTGGTGCAAGGATATTTCAAGCGCAGAATATCACAGCCAGGGTGCTTTAACACTGCATTCAAATAACCTGGAGTGAGATGGGTAGAAGCATCTGCAGACTGAAATAAACCACCGCAAACTTCTCTTCGGAATCCACAAGTCTGGCAACTGGTGACTCAGGCAGTGGGTCAGGAGACCTGAATATTTCATCTGGTACCATGATGCAACCTTAGTTTACAGATTTGGGGATCAATCTAGCAAGTCTTCAGTAGTTTGCTTTCTAGCTTTTTGTTCCCCAGTGAATTTCCCCTGGTGCATGTCTAGATGTTGGTGAGGGCATTTCATGCCTGTGAACTATCAGCATCAACTGGTAGGAGGGAAAATTTTCCCATTTAGGAGTGAGTGGCATTTGCTTTCCCTATGAAGAAGAATGACTTGTGAGTGGCATTCAGTTTTCTGCTGTGGTTCCTTCTCAATCCCTTGTAGTCGTATCTCTGAATGGAGGAGGCTTGGGTTATGTGATGGGCAGAGCTGCCAGACTGCGTGAATGCTGTAGTGAGAAGATGGCAAATTAAAATATCAGACATTTCAAGAAGAAAGATGTGTACTAGCTCCATTTAAAAGTGCTTTGGCAGGGAGGGGTGTGAGAGAAGCAGTTAAGGAAAATACAGCATCTTCTCTAAGGAAAGTAGGGAAGAGCCCTGAAGGAGCAGTCCTAATCTCTCCGGCAGGTCTCTGTTCCTTCCGTGGCCTGAGCCTTCTTCCTTGTGACTTTGCTCATGATCTTCCTTCCTCTTGGAAAAGTTTTCTACAGTAATCCGAAGGCTCAGGGAAATGTAATAAGCATGGGACTGGAAGGTATTGGCAATATCCTTATTGTTCATTGATGGATTGGTTTATTCGTTCATGTGATCATTTATTCATTCCCTCATTCATGCCATAGATATGTACTAATTTCTTACAATTTGCCAGGCACTAAAGATAAAGAGTTGAAGAAGATCAACAAATCCCCTGCCTTCCTGGAGCTTACTTGCTTGTGGGAAAAATAAACAGTGGGTCCGTTAATAAATAACTAGGTAGCAGGGTAGGAAAACTAATGGTAACTGGTAGTTTTTCATTTTTTCCATCTGTCTGCTTTTGCATCCTCAGTGCAGTCGGAGTGACAAAAGAAACGTAGCACTGACTTTCAGGTTAGAGCAGTTTTCTACCCTTTTCCACCCCTGCCCTCTGTCTCAGGCCTCTTAAGATCTGATCCCTGGTTCTACAGGATAAGTCACTTCCTTCCCCTTAGTTGCCACTACATTCCCTGTAAACACGCACGTGTACTACATTCCTTTGCCTACATAAAGGAGAAACATCTTTTTTGTTTCCTCATTTTTGCAGTCTTGAACCCAGCTCTCATCTGCTGATGCTCCTTCTTTCCCTTTGTTTTGTGGGTTTATACTTTTAAAAATTCCTTTACTACCGTGTGTAGTTGGATCTTGGGAAGTACTGAAGACAAATACCTGTATACAATTTACCACATTTAAATGGATTTATTCACTTGGTAGCACAACCATCACTGGCTTTTCTCTGTGGACCCTGGATATTTTTAATCCTTGCAGTTTTTAAATTGTATATGAGTAATCTGGTCATGTAACAATATCTATTGTTATAAATTCCACCCCACCCCCATCTTCCCCAATGGAGTTGTCCTTCCTCTCTACCAATTTTACTCTGTTTTTAGAGATTCAGTTTAATTCTCAGAGTTTTTCACAGGAGCCTCCAGCAACTTGTCAATTACAGGTTAGGTTTTTCTACCCAGTGACAGTTCACAGAGGTTTCAACTCCAATAAGTTGTGATCCTCTGTATCTTCTTGCCTGTCTCTCCAGTTTTGGAGGCTGCAGTTTGCCCTGTGACCTCAATCCTCTGACAGATCTAAGAAGAACTGTTGATTTTCAGTTTGTTCAGCTTTATTTCTGTTAGGATGAAAGTGACAAGTTCCAAGATCCTGATACCCAGAGACTCAGTTTAAGTCTGCCTCTGTCATGCAGCTTACTCTGATCATTTCAATTCTGGAATATCTCCGTTCTCTCACTTCCTATTCCGGACACTAAATATCAGGGTAATTAAGTATATGTCTCCTTACATACAAATGTTCTATGTGTGCCTAGTTTGTCTTCTAGCAAGACTGGGGCCTTTTGGGGTGAAAAGGAAGTATCTTGTTTGCCTTACGGCTCCCCAGGTTTCATTAGATCAATATAGGTCTGACCGTCTCCTATGTACCGGACACTGCCACACATATTTTACTGATGTAATTATCACAATATTCCTATGAGATTATTTGTTTCCATGGTTTGCTGAAATCAGCGCTGATGTTCAGAGAGGTTAAAAAGGTGCCTGTCAGAGCTAGGATTTAAACTCACATGCATTTGATTCTAAGCATGAGACAATGCTCCTTCAACCAAGCTATACAGTCTTTTTTACTGTTTTGTTTGTCTCCGTAGACACTAAATCTATTCTTGTTGATCTAATGAGTTAATGGATAAATTATCTGAACAACATTTTATTATGGTTCTCTTCTCTGTAAAATCAGGATCATGGCAGGAACTTGACCCAAAAATAAAATAACCAACTGAGATCTCTTAATTTGGCAACTAAGAGAAAGTAGAGTTAATTGACTAACACGCTCTCCCTTCACTTCTCCTTAAACTTCCAGAATGTTCCAGAAGCATTTTCCTGAGCTCTATTACAAGCTGGAACATTTTAGCCACTATTAAAGAAAGCACTATTAATATTTTATCAGTTTATTTCTTCCTAACACTGTGAGAATAAAATGTTTTTTGCAAAATATTGGTTGCTCTATTCCTGTTTCTTTTCCATGATGTATTATAATTCAGGCCTTCTTTATGGAGACATGGGGGTATGTTTTATAACTGCAAGGGTAAGCGAAGAAGAGTTTGCGTGAGATCCTAGACGACAAAGCTAAAAGTAACCTCTGACTTTCTATAGCTTTTCCTTAAAATTTCTCCTCACTTTTTGTCTTCCTAAATCTCATTCTTTAAAACAAAAACAAAACCCAACTTTGTCTTTTTAATGACAATATACACTTATAATTATTTGGGAAAAGTAGAAAAAGTCTAAAGAAGAAAATAACTTCTCAACATCCCACCATCGAGATATGACTGTTAACATTTTGGCACATTTCATCTCAGTCTAGCCCCCTCTTCATTTGCTTAAGGCTTTTATTTTAGACATATCTTATAACATAGAATTTTTATAAACTTTTTGGATGGTATGTATCATAAACATGTCTGCCTGTCATTAAAATATTTATAAACATCATTTCTATTTATTGGATTCAGAGTTAATTGATATAATCATTCCCTTAAGATTAGTAATTTCTGGAAGTGGTCAGGTGAGAAACCAAATAATAAAGGGATGAGGAGCAGCCATGGCTCTTGACTCATGTTTTTTTCCCCATGTGACTGAAAACATGTATATCAACAGGAGCGAAAGGTTTAGAAGAGAAGAAATGGAAAAATACTGTGGTAAGGTTTTATACTATACACGAAATGGCATAATTCACTTGAAGGTAGATTATGACTAGTTAAATACCACTTTCTACTAAACCAACAACCACTTGATATAGTACAGAAAGGGTTACAGATGATAAAGCATAAAAAGTGATAAAATAGGACTATTAGAAAAGTCAATTCATTCAAAAGAAGGCTGAAAAAGAGGAAAGCAGGAACAAAGAAGAGATAGGACAAAAAATTAACTAACAAGAGACTAGATTTTAATCCAACTATGTAAATATTAAATGTAAATGGTCTAAATACCCAGATTAAAAATTAGAAATTGTCAGATTGGATAAAAAGCTCAAGATCCAACTACATGTGCTCTGTAAGAAACCCAATTTCAGTATAAAGATACAAAGAGGTTAAGGGAAAAAGACAGAAAAAGACATACTATGTTAAACTAACCTAAAGAGAGAAAGCTGAAGTAGCCAGATTAATATGCATAAGTTTGATTTCAGAGCAAAGAATATTACCAAGAATAATGTCATTTCTTAATGATAGGAGTAAATTTTTTAAGAGGAAATAACAAATTTAGACATTTTTATACCTAACAATATAACTTCAAAATGCATAAAGCAAATATTGATAGAACTGCAAGGAAATAGAGACAAATCCACTATCACAACAATTGATATAAATTTTTTGCAATAATTGATAGAACAAGCAAAAATAAAATCAACATGTATAGAGAAAAGCAACACCATCAACCATCTCAAAATAATTGGCCTTTATATGACTTCACCAAAAACACAAGAATACATATATTCTTCAAAAACATTTAAAAAAGATACCATATTCTAGGACATAAAAGAAACCTCAGTAAATTTAAAATGACTGAAATTATGCAAAATACTTTCTCTAACTATAATGGAACTAAATTAGAAATCAAAAACGAAAGATAAGAAAATCCCCAAACTTTTGGAAACTAAATACCACACTTCTAAATGACTCATGGGCCAAGTAAGAGATTAGCAATTGTTTTGAACTGAATTAAGATAAACAAAGAACTTCCAAAATTTTGAGATGTAGCTAAAACAGTATGTAGAAGAAAATTTATAGTGTTATAAACCTACATTAGAAAAAAAATTAAAATCAGTAGTCTCAGTTTCTACCTTAAGAAACTGAAGAAGAAGAAGAAGAAGAAGAAGAAGAAGAAGAAGAAGAAGAAGAAGAAGAAGAAGAAGAAGAAGAAATAAAACCCCAAATCAGCAGAAGAAAATAAGTAATACAGACTAGAACTGAAATAATAGAAACCAGAAAAATAATAGAGACAATGGCACCAAAATACTTATGCGTATACATACTTATGTGTTGGAACACAAAAAATTACTGATATATTTGTAAACTCCCAACACTCAACCATCTAAAAAATCTATAATTACCTAATTTTTTATTTTTTGTCTTTTTAATTGTTTTTTTTATTGGGGTGACATTGGTTAATAAAATTACGTAGTTTCAGGTATACAATTCTATAACACATCATCTATATATGGTACTGTGTGTTCACCATCCCAAGTCAAGTCTCCTTCCATCACCATTTATGCCCCCATCACCCTCTTCTATCTCCCCCTACCTCCTTTCCCTGTGATAATTACCCTACTGATGCCTGTGTCTATGAGGGTTTTTGTTTTTGTTTTTGTTTTTGGCTTAATCCCTTTACTTTTTTCACCCAGGCCCACAACCCCCTCGCCTCTGACAGCTGTCAGTCTGTTCTCTATCTATGCATCTGTTTCTATTTTGTTTGTCAGTTTATTTTGTTCATTAGATTCAACATATAAGTGAAATTTATGGTACTTGTCTTTCTCTGACTTAGCATAATACTCTCCATATTAATCTATGCTGTTGCAAAAGGTAAGATTTCCTTCCTTTTTTATATCTGAGTAGTATTCCACTGTATAAATGTACCACAGTTTTTTATCCACTCATCTTCTGATGGGCAATTGTGCTGCTTCAAAATCTTGGCTATTGTAAATAAGGCGGTAATGAACACTGAGGTGCATGTATTCTTCAGAATTAGTGCTTTGGGTTTCTTCAGACGTATTCCCAGAAGTGCAATCACTGGGTCACAAGGCAACTCCACTTTTAATTTTCTTAGGTAACATCATAATGCCTGCCACAGTGGCCCCATAGTGCTTGCACAGTGAATACAAAGGGGATCTGCATTCCCACCAACAGTGCATGAGGGTTCCCTTTTCTCCACATCCTCATCAACACTTGTTTTTTGATATATTGCTGATAGTTATTCTGACAGGTATGAGGTGATAGCTCACTGTTAATTTGCAGTTCTCTGATGATTAGTGATGCTGAGCATCTTTTCATGTGTCTATTGGCCATCTGTATGTCCTCTTTGGAGCAGTGTCTATTCATGTACTTTGCCAATTTTTTAATTGGATTGTTTTGTTTTCTGGTGTTGAGTTGTACAAGTTCTTTATAAATTTTCGATATTAACCCCTTACCAGATGTATCATTGGTGAATATGTTTTTCCATTCAGTGGATTGTCTTTCCATTTTGTTGATATTTTCCTTTGCTGTGAAAAACTTTTTAGTGTGATGGATTCCCATTTTTTTTTCTTTAGTTTCCCTTGCCCAAGGAGATATATTGGAAAAAATATTGTTATGAGAAATTTTCAAGATTTTACTGTTTATGTTCTCTTCTAGGATTTGTATGGTTCTGTGTATAATATTTAAGTTTTTAATCCATTTTGAATTTATTCTTTGAGTGTATGGTGTAAGAATGTTTTCTAGTTTCATTTTTTTGCACATATCTATCCAATGTACTTAACACTATTTATTGAATAGACCATCTTTACCCCATTGTATGTTCTTGCCTCCTTTGTCAAATAGTAATTGACCATAAAGGCATAGGTGTATTTCTGTGCTTTCTATTCTGTTCCATTGATCTATATTTCTGTTTTTATGCTGTTTCAACTATTACAGCCTTGTAGTATAAGTTTATATCAGGTAATGTGATTCCTCCAACTTTGTTCTTTCTCAAATTGCTGTAGCTATGCGGGGCCTTTTGTGGTTCCATATACATTTTGGGAATATTTGTTCTAGTTTTGTGAAATATGCCATTGGTATCTTGATAGGAATTATGTTAATCTCTAGATTGCTTTAGGTAGTATGAACATTTTAACGATGTTAATTCTTTCCATTCATGAACACAGTATATGCTTCCACTTATTTGTATCTTCTTCAATTTTTTCTTTAGTGTCTTATAATATTCCGAGTGTTTTATATCCTTGGTTAAATTTATTCCTAGGTGTTTTATTTTATTTTTTAATGCAATTGTGAATGGGATTGTTTCCTTAGTATTCCTCTGTGATAGTTCATTACTGGTATATAAAAATGCAACTGATTTCTGGGTATTTATTTATATGCTGCTAATTTACTGAATTTATTGATTGGTTCTAGTGGCTTTTCGGTGGAATCTTTAGGGTTTTCTATATAAAGTATCATGTCATCTGCTAGTTTATTGCTTTTGTTTTCTCTAAAATCCACATTTCAAATAATGTTCTTCCATTTTCAAGTTCCCACCGTATATGACCCAAAAGGTTCTCATTTTGCCCATGATGTTTAGAATAATACTTATGTCAGTTCATACCTCCCATTTTGTCTTAAATTTAAAATGATTTTCTAATGGAGAAAAAGGGCTTGGTTTTCCACCGTGTGTTTAAGCCCCTATCATGATCAGTAGAAAATGGCAAATGTAGTTACCTGCCTTCTCCTTCGCCCTGAAGACCTTCTTTCTTTCTAGACCTCTACTTTCTGACTCCAGAAGATTCGCCTGGGTCTCCCTTTCTCTCTCCCCCTCTCACTATCCCATCTACCTCCTTTGGTTCCTTATTGCACTTCTGGCTTTACCGAAACCAAAGCATTCGTTACTTGTACAAAATGCAACGTATAATATTTTAGAAAAAATACAAATGAAGTCTTCTGATATTCTACAATGAATGGTGATTTTGGTGATTTTTCTGAAGTTTTAATCTTATTCCATTTTAATTAGTCAAAACTTAAACTTAAAAACTGATAATTGATTCAGTTTTGGAAAATTTTTAAGTTAACTTGAGTATGTGTATCTACTTTTATAATTGTAAATTTGATGAAACAGTTCAAGTAGTTTATATAAAAATTTAATATCTCAATTAAGATATACTGTAAATATAAAATATACACTGACTCTCAAAGACTTAGTACAAAGAATGAAAAACCATCTAATCATTCCATTCCATATTAAAATAATACTATATTGGATATAATGAATTAAATAAAATATGCTATTAAAGTTAACTTCACCTATTTGTTTTTAAAATTGTGTCTATACTGGAACATTTTTAATTACAAATGTAACTCTCATTAGCTTTCTCTTGGATGGTGCTATTCTGCATCTCGATTGTCTTTGTGGTTACAGGACTATATACGTTTATCAAAACTCAGAGCACTCAAGTCAAAATGCCATATAATCTCACTCATACATGGAATCTAACTCACATTTCCTTGAGAATATCAGAATTTACTGTGTTTTTCATCTTATTTTTATTTTTTATTAAGTCATCTAAAAATGAGAGGATAAGATATATCCTGTTGGCTGTTATAAAGAGGCAATAAGATCCAGCCTTGAAAATTTGTAGCTAACATATTGCTAAACAAACGAACAAACAAACAAACACAATATAATAAGTAAATGTAAAATTACATCCATAATTGTGTCCAGTGGACTGATTGGATGGGACAGGAGGGGCTAATTCAGTATCCCTGGAACTAGGCAATGTTAGCTTTTTTGTGATGTTGACAGTGGTGTCTGAGAGAAACAGACAAATTCAAGGATGTAAAATCCACAGGGCTTGGTGATGGATTTGGGATGACTTCCAGCAAAACCTCAGCTCTATATATTACTAGCTCTGCTAGTTGAGGCTGTTTACCCACTTCTAGTCCTCTAGTCCTCTGATTCCTTAACTGAAAATGGGAATAATAGTGCCAACTTTATATGGGTTTTGTCAGATAAGAAGATATTTCATTTAGGGCCAAAACAAAAGACTATTTAGGATGGTTGGGCCTACCCTTCCAGAAGGAGATGATTATTGAGCCTAGTGTATTCTCTGACCCTGCAAAAGCCAGGACAGGGTGCAGACATGATGTGTCTAGCCAATCCACATACTTTAATCACACTTAATTTCACAAAATTTTCTTCTAATGAGCATTACTCCAATTAAGAAACCATCTGCTGTTGATTTCAGAGAGGGCTGAAGTGCTTGTGACTAGTCTCTCAGATTTAAATATCCATTCTAATGTTGTGGATTACTAGCTAGAGTACTCAAATGTTAACCAGCCCTTAGGATAGAAATTAACTCCTCATTCTATATGAACTATTTTGATAAAATTACAGACCATATTCAAATTACAGGCTTAGTCTTATTGAGTAAGATAGATTGAGTCTGTGGGGGGAAAACTGAAATGCGTTGATGGGGGATCACAGTGATTACCAATTCATGAGGACACTTAGAATTCAGAGCTCTTTTTCATTAACTGATGACAATGTTAACTGATATTCCTAGTTCAGTAGCAAATCCTACAAGTGTAATTTTCCCCAAACAGCTAAAGAGCCGAAAAAAAAAATGTTTTTTTTAAGTTAATGACTGCTTTGTCTTTTTATCTAGAAAAAATGAACTAAATTATTTGATCCTTCTTGGTGCCATTACCATTTCGTCAGGGAGACAGGTCTCCCACATCTCAGGAAACTGCAAACTGAAGTCCTAAACCACTCTCATTTTCTCTGTCTCCGTCTTCGGTTGCAGTCTTTTTCTCACCATTCTGTCTTCTTCCAGACACTGCTATGCCCTCACTGCCTTTTGTTCTTTAGAAGACACTCATTAACATTTGCTAATGTATGTTAATGAGCAGTAATTAGCATCTTCTATGGGAACAAAAGTGGTGTAAAGAAGGAGGGTGAAGACTGTACAGAGTTCAGCCGGCCTTGCCTCCTGCTCCTTTGTGCTCTAGGAACAATTGTCTTCTTTCAGTCATTTCATAATTCTTTAGCGTTTCTTTGTTTCATTTTGTTTGTTTAACTGTAAATCCTGACAACCATCCTTCATGACTTGGAATATTGCAGAAATGTGTTGGGGGACAGAAAAATCCCTTTTTGTTCTAAGTAACTCAAGGATATAAGCATAGCCGCCAAGGTTTTATAACACGTTATTTTCATCTGGTTGTTATTTTGGTATCCTATTACTATAAAAGATTCTAACCACGAACACTCACACGAGCGAATGTATTTTCATTTCTGCACACTTATTTACAGTGGGTGCCCTTTACGGTGGTAACTGCAATGCCAGAGCACACACCCTGAATGTACGTTATGACAGCATGGTTAAATAAGAAATGTCCCCTCCCCCAAATAATCTACATGCAAAGAAAAAGCAAGACTCACCACTACTTCTTTGTGACCACAGAGAGCTCTAAATGCCTTTGTAAATAGCTATTTATTTATTAAATATGTATAGTTTTTAAAAAACCAACCCTCCTAACCACATAGAATAAAAGCTCTTTTTATTCTTTCTGTAGACCAATGGTGTCATAAAATATCTAATTGCAGTTTCTCACAAGTATTCCAGTATATAATTCACTATTTGAAGAACTACACTTCAGCATTTTATACTCTTCCAACTCAAGGGTGGTAGAATTTGGAAATATACCAGCTATCCACTTCACTCAGCCTGTGTTTAATTTTAA
The DNA here is from genome assembly GCF_022682495.2 of Desmodus rotundus. NCBI lineage: Eukaryota > Metazoa > Chordata > Mammalia > Chiroptera > Phyllostomidae > Desmodus > Desmodus rotundus. The sequence goes on along the minus strand of NC_071387.1, from coordinate 45,797,424 downwards.
TTTTATGTACAATATAAAACAGGAGGGAAAAAGTGCAAAAAAAACTTGGTGTGCATCCCCTTTTCTTTCTTTTTATGCATGTAAAAATGATTTGTTTTTTGTTGTAAAAGGATAGAGGGGGGTATTCTATTTTGAGTGGATTTTTTCTCTCTCTCTCTCTGTTCTTTTCAGGGTTAACCATTCTCTGTCTGGGACCTTGTAGGAAAGTGTGTTTCTCTACAGAATTCATCCTGTTCCATTTGGCAGCTACAGTACTTTATACTGTGTTTTTGATAAAGCAGGCATCAGCAGCTATTTATTCTCTACTTCTTCAGGGGTCAGAACTTCAAAAAATAAATTAACCTATAAGGAAAAACACTATAGAATGACAGCTACTCCAGCGGTTGTATTTCTTGTCTGCTCCCCTCTTTGGGGTGGGCGAGTCTTACCAAAAGTCAAAATTATCATTCTTTTCTTGTAGTTTTATTGCCACAGCAATTTAAAAGAGCCATTTAGTATCTCCAAGGTGTATTGTTATTTGAAAATTTGACCAATCTTTTGACATTTATTATTGTATTGCAGTGTTTTTGAATGTATGTGCCCCATGGTTTGTTTTGTCAATGGTCTTAAGGACAACGTTTGCACATCTGGAAAGACTATCAGCTTAGGTCTGTCCAATCAAACCTTTTCCCCTGGATACCCTGGTGATATTAAAGGGTCATGATCTTGTTCTGTGTTTTCCACTCCTGAGGATTTTTTAAATGTCCTGTAGTTTATAGGTTTATTAAGGTAATTGATTGATATAAGAACTAAATAGTGTCTTCTTACTCAAGGCCTCTAAAATATTACACTGAATTCCGTCCTTTGAAGGATGGATTATAATAAATGGATTATTATAAACAAATATCATGGGCATCTTCTTGTCCTTACCAAAAGTAGCCGAAGGGGATCAAAGTGTGGCCTCACTGAAGCTGCCTTTTCAGATGTTGGCTTTAAGCTATTTATTAAGAAATAAAAGACCCAGAAAGAACACTTGACCCTCCTCTTCCCCGCCTCCCCAGAGAATCAGAGGAAAACCCACTTCAGGAAGGAATTTTGAGGCCTTAGCCTAATTTGAATGAAATGTGGTAGATAGGAGGGCTTCAGGCAGAGGCCTATAAGCCAGAGACCAGCTGTGTCCCATCGTTTCCGAGGTGCCTGGCAAGAATTTGCCTGCCATGTGTGTTCTGCTCTTCCTCAGCTACATGCAAATCACCGATTCTCACTTCTGAAATCTAAGACCTCGCTTCCCCCTTTTATCTTTTGTCCAAATATTCCTAATACCTAATGTTGCCTCACTGTCTTTGGAATTTTCATGTTTATGTGGATTCCCCATTGTGCACTATTACAATTTGATCTTCTTCTGGTTTATTTGTCTCTGTTAATTTGATTATTAGCCAAGCTAGAAGAATTTAGAAGGTAGGAGGGAAAGTATTATTATTTTTTTAGACCCCATATAGCAAAACTAAAGGGAGCTGCTGAGTTGAACTGAATCCAGTTTAATGTCTTGTTATGTGTCATACTTGAGGAAGAAAAATATCACACCCTATCATTTTTATTAAATTTGCAGAGAGTGGCTTTGGTTCCCTACTTCATACCCACCAATAATAATGTTACCATACATTAATGAAAGCGGAATGCTTAAGTATTCTTTCAGGGGAGATGCTACCTAAATGTAGTTTAGTGTTTCTATCTAGCATCCAAGTGGTTTATTGTTGGAAAATTTTTTGTGGCTAAATTTATTCATTCCTTTTAAAATTTGAATTGGTTTACTTTCCTTTTGGTTTTAGAAAAGCAGAATATTTAAATACTCTTCTTGACTATAGCTTATATAGCTCATAAATCCATCAATCCATATATATCCATATATGTATATTTTCTCCATATCATGATCTGCATCACTGGCATCATTATCATTGCCACAATCAAAACTATGGCACCAGACCTAGAATTTTCAGAGCGTAAAAGTCATACTCTGTCTATTCATAAGGGTGCTATATTTAAAAGAGATTTTTTTTTTTAAACGATAGCTTCTTTTTCATAGTTTTATTAGTCTGTCTCCTCTCTCTTTTTCTTTCTTGAAGGGAGAGGTTTCACATTTTTGTTAAGGGCCTTATAGCTCTCCTTTCTTAAAGAACGAGGCAAATTTTACTTTGGAATACTATCTTAAGAAAAAGGCACTTGGATTTTGTTCACATTTTCTAACTCCTTAAACTTTAAATTGTTAAAGAAATCATTGATAGAAGAAATAGCTGAAGATGACCTAGTTTTAAACTTGAGGTATTTCTGAAATATGCAATACTATTTAATATATAAATTTAGAATTCATAATATTTTATGTTTTTAATATTTATTTACATAAGCATACATATACAAGTAAATAATATGTAGCAAAGTCATTATGCAACCTTGTACTTTATATTTAGCTTTACATTTGTATTTTTTCCTATCAGTTACTTCAATTCTCACCCCCTTTTTGCTCTTTTACTTTCCTTTCTTTGCTATATTCTTTCCTTTCTCTTCTTGCATTTTCCCATCTTTTTTCTCTCTTTCCTTCTCCCTTTTCCATCCATTAGTCCCATACTTTTGAACTGCTACACAGTGGACACTATATATAAGCTAGCGGTATATTAGTGAGTTGCCCAGTCTCTTATCAAAGTCTCAGTCAAATACCAAAAATTACATCGACAAAATAAAAGAATTTATAGTTTGTGTTGGTTGAGTAACATTATCGAGGGTTCATTTAATAACCTACATTTTCAATTTCTCATTTTCATTGGATCTTTCCCAACATTCTAGGTAGTGTAACTACAGGACTCCTATTCATCACTGCCCTTTCTCTCTTAAAGCCACTCAAATTCAGGCTGTTGTTTATACCATTTCACTAAGTCTGTGCTTGTTAAAGTCATCATTGACCCCCGTACAAAATCCAATCGTCTATTCCCGTCTACTTCTCATAATCCTTGACTTAGAAGTCTAAGACATCTTTTTGATGCACATCACTTGCCTTCCACAGCCTCCAGTGTTCCTCTTACTCCACTGATTGTTATTTTCAGTGTTTTTGGTTGGTTCTTCTTCTTGTCCTCTCAACGTTGGAGATCTCTTTTCTGTTTTGTTTACATTCTTTTTCCTGGAGATCTTACCTGGTCTTATGGCTTTAAATGTCATCAAAATGTTAATAATTCCCAAATTTATATTTACAGCCCAGACTTTTATTCTGAACTCCAGACTCAACTATTTACTGTCCACTCAACTTACGCTTGGATGTCTAATAGGCATCTCAAAGCCAACATGTCAAATTAAACTGATCTTCAACCCAATCTTTCCACTTATATTATTCTCCCTACAGCCTTACCATCCCTTTTTTCTTGTAACTCTATCCTTCTGGTTGCCCAGGCCAAAATCCTTGGGTTGTCCTTGATTCTTCTTTTCTTCTCACATCCCACATCACACCCCATATGGATGATAAGGGTTTTCTGGCTAAGATTTGGAAATGTCCTTGTTATGGCATAGAATAATATACCTCTCAGGGTAATTTAATCTGAGGTAAAAGGTGCCCCATTCATATGGAAGGGGCTGATGTTAACATTTTCGCATACACAGAAGGAACCCTGAGAAACACACCCACAAAGCCTAATAAGCATAACTAATATGTTCTTGCTATAATGCAAGTAAGATAAATATGATACTCATAACTCATAGAACTCACTTCTATAAAGTAACAAGATTCCCTAATGGCAGTTGTATTTTCTTCTACAGTCTACAAACTCCCATCCCAGAGCATTTTGCTCTGTAGTCTCTCGTGAGGATACAATAAATGCTAATGGAATAAATAAATTTCCAGTTTCTAAAGTAATAACCTGGTGCTACAAACATCCTGTCAAGAGTTAAATGTGGGTCGGGGAAACAGGAATAATCATTTAACTTTTCCAGCCACTTGACTACTCTGATCTTCAAGAACCATAACCAACTTCTGGTGCTATAGATTTAAAAAAGAAAACCTGGAACAACATTCACTTTTTTGAATGATTCCAATGCCTCTGAAATGTGCCCCTGCAACATTTTGCTATTGTTTCCTTTTACTGTTGTTTTTTTTTAAAATTACTGGGTTTCTTTGCATGAAATGAGGATCTGGGTTGCCTAGGAGTTCATCTGCTCCTATTGCATATTCCTGACTTAAATAAGCTTACTTCAATGTAGTTTTGCTTGCTGCCTCCAAAATTTTGACAGGATCTCTCCCTTCTCTTATTCACTGTCCTCCAAATCACTCCCCAGGAGAGAGGTTATTTTTAAAGTACATAATCAATAGGCTTTGGGAAGCAGCCAAAGCATGAGGGGGTCATATGATTGGAAATAAACTACTAGGATCGCTGAGAGAAGGGATGGCAAGAGGCCATGCCCAAAGTTGTCTGAGAAGGGAAAGACAGCCTGCAGCTCTCATGTAAGTGTTCTGAATTTCTTTTTCACAGGCCCTTTGTCTTGGAGGGCTTTCTTAACTCAGTTTTTTAGCACCACTTTGAGTTGCAGGAGATACAGACCAGCATTACAGTTGCTTTTCAGTCCAAATAATAGTCCACTAAAATCAAGTTTGGTCTGAGCCTCATAACTGAGTCTTAGTCTCTTGGTCATAGTGCTGCAGTTTAGTTCTTGATGTTGATGATGCCTTTGCCGACCCTTTGAATCAAGAGCAAACCAACTGTGATCACAATAACTATACAAATGACTCTTTACAGGTCCTGACTCAACTTCTAGATGAAGGAACGCTATTGAGTAATGAGGACAATTAATGAGAATATGCAGATAATCATGTGCAGATGAGAATCACTGCAGGAAAGTCACTCAGAGGAAGGAAGGGGCTATTTCTGCATTACTGTCATTACATCACTTAGAAACCATAGACCTTTTTTAGTTCTTTACTTGCGGCCACCAGGATGTCTCATCTTATGGATTTCTAGGTTTCATTTAATGGTCATTTAAGACTATCCATCTTGTACCTGAAAAGATGATCTATGATTTCAGCCCTGTTTTTTTCTCTCCCCTGTTACCAGAGGAAATTGATTTGATGCTTATCTCTTTGGCTTGGGATATTTCATTCTGCTGCTTTTATTTAATATATGATTTTTTCCTAAAGATTTTCTTACATTTTTGTTCATTTAGTATTTTTTTCTATTTAATTTAACTAACTTTATTTGATCATGTCTAGTGGGTTGGTCACCACAAACCACTATAATACTTTCTGTGAATTTTTGCTTTGGCATGTTGCAGAATAGGCTGTGTGTCAGTCTTTGCTATTTGTCCTTAGCTGTTTCTGTACTATGCACACTGACCAGACACTGCCCCAAGGCTAATTATATGCATTCCTAGGGAATTCTTCTTTCAGTGAAGAAGCTTGGAGGTGGCATTAATTGCAAATAAAAGACCATGATCTATTGTTGAATATAGAATATCTTCTTAGAAGTGTCTGCCTTTACTATTGTGAACCCTCAGTGGTGACATAAAGATCTTTGTGCAGATCCAGCTACAGCCAGTGACAAAAAGCATATGTCCATTCTCAACAAAAGAACACTTATTTTCACATTGCATGGCTGATGTTGAGTGATAACATTTTTGCACTTTCTAAAAATTTTTATGCAGATGCCTTTTAAATGCAAAAAGTGCTTTTACAATAATCTTCTTTGTGAATGGAATTTCAACTCTTGGCATGTGTTGTCTTTTCAATATGCCTGTCAAGCTATGAATAATAACCTTTGACAGTGTGTGAGCGGAAACCAGAGGCTGTTTCCTGTGTGCACAGCAACATTGTCCTCTTTGATTTTTTTTGACTTATGCCATCCACTTTAAATAAAAGTATGACAAAATTAGCATTTTATAAGCAAGTTACTAGACTTGTTTTTAAAGAAATAGGCTGCTGTAATTTTTACCATGCCAAGTTGCAGAGCTTTATCTGTGGCTGACTAAACCCGTAATGAATGGACAATAGTTGACAAGGGAAAAATTTGCCAGTTAATATGCTTTTATATATTAATTTGCATTAAAGATTTTATAAAACATTTTTTTGTGCCTTTAAAAAACTAGAACAAAACTAAAAAATGTCCCTGTTTCAGCATGGCATGAGAGAAAAACAGGAGAAAAGTTCTTTGTCTTAGAAAGAAGTGTAATATCACTTATCTTCATATTATCAAGGTAAACCAAATACTAGAAAATTTAGGATATGTCCATAAAATACTATGGAAACAATTGAAATAGGCAATATCAGGTTTTAAACATTTTGAAAGGCTTTTTGATGCTGGTTAGCTTGTAAGGATGAAATATTCTCTATTTTAGTAAGTTAATTTGATTATAATAACCAAATTGTACATGTGGATATAGCTTTACTAAAAATTAGGTTATCATAGAATAAAGTAATTCAACAAGCCCCAAGTCTACTTATTGTCATACAAATCCATTTTGGTTGAATTTATTTTAAACTGAGCTGACAGGCTTATAATTAATATGTTTTGCAAATCCTCAAAGGCAATGAAGCAGAGAAATCTTTGCACAATACTGTATAAGAAGCTTGGAGCTGTGGATCTTTAATAAACAAGGCTCATTTAGACAAGTTTACTGAAAAGTGTTTTTATTAACTGCACAAAAGAACTTTATTAAGAAAATAATAATAGTCAAAAACAGTTACCGACAACTGTCCCATTATTTAAAGTCACTATGTTTTTTCTTTCTTCAACAGTACAAATCCAAGTGGAGGAGAGCGAAGATGATGATACTGAGGAAAGCTCAAGTAAGTGGGGGTACACCTGCCAGGATGTGCTTCCTGTCGACTAACAGTGAGTTCAGGGGGCTCATTCTCTCATCTTGTGGTATTATGCTGCCACTTGAGAGCACAGGAGTGTGTGTGGATGACTTCTGATGGTCTCACAAAAGATGTCAACCCAGCAAGGAGAATTTCCACTCTAGATTCCATTCAGTCGGCACACACACGTTCTACACAGTGTATAAGTTACTCATGATAAAGTAGTTGGTAGTCCAGACAGCTTTACATTTTTATTTCTGTACCATTTTCCCTGTTAAATTCTTCATCCTAAAACCTTTTCTCTAAGGCTGAAGCTATTACAATGGAACAGATTGATCACTTTGACAAAACTGATAAGGTAGTTCAATTAAAATAAATAAGTTCTTTTTTATTAAACTGAATTCATTGTTATTTTGTCCAAATTGCCCTATTGGTTTTACCTTGTGTATGTTCAACTCAAGAGCCTAGATTGAAACCCCTCTCCAGGCATGCAGATCACTCATGGGCTGGAACCTGAGAAAAACGATTATGTGAGCAACAGCTTCAAGTTTACCAAAACTGAAAGAAAGAGCAGTATCTCAAGAAGAGTTCAGTTAGAGGACACATCAACGCCGTCAATTTAATAACCTGAGCACAATACGAACACCATGTGAATGTTCACAGTGCCAACTGTTTTCATTAATTTGGTGCGTTCTGTATGAAAACAGCCCAGAATCTCACACAGATTCTGGATACCATGGTTTGAGTACTGTAGAGGTGGAAAAATAATTTTCCCTCTACCCGTCTGAGATCCCTGTAATATAAGACAGTCTCACAGGAGAAAAAACAATTTTATTAACACATATAGCTTATGCATATGGGAGATACCCAGGAAAAATAAGTAACTGTCTGAGGTGGCTTAGACTTAAATATCATCTCAATAGGGAAAAGGAAGGGGGATATAGGCCTCTTAGGAGGAAATAAATGATTTTTAGGAAAGATGAATGGGCCCTTAGAAGAACAGATGGGAGGTGTGCTAGTTTGTGACAAAGTTTGTCTGAATGTGGTGTCTACCTCTACTCATCAATCCTATGAGGTGTCAGCCTCCCCTGGGGCTGAAACTCCTGGGGAGGGGATTTCTGACAATTGAATTCTTGTTGGAGGATGTGTCTCTAGGCCAATAAGAGGAACTCAGAGAAAACCTCTTCCAGAATTCACTGTTTTTCAGGTGTCTGCAGCTCAAAGTAATCAATATACCAAAGTGGCATATTTTGGGGTGGTAAGTTTGCACTCCAGCAGTGATATTTTGAGGTGGCGTATTCTGCTACCCTTTAATACTGAATCAAGCCCATTCAAAAGGTAACATTATGTACAAATCTGCACTTAGTAGGCAACTGCAACATTATTTTTTAATAATTTGAATATTTGGAAACTAGTTAAAGCATTAAGAGATGCCTTTTTATTCCTAAGTGGTAAAAGATAAATCTAATCATACACTTTTCTTCCATGGTAGAACTCTACAAGTTTAATAGTTTACTTTTAATACAAATATACTAAAATGCAGAGTACGAGGTGGCTGCTTGAGTGCTTGATTTATTTGTGAATGAAATTGTCTCTCAATCCCTATCAAGCTCTGTTCTTTCTATAGTCAGTGACTAATGTGCCTAATTAAGGCTGGGTAAAATTTCAGAAGGCCAGAATGGACAAATAACACATAACAATTGCCACGATATTTAACCAGTAGAAACTCATTCTTGGTTTTGATAACCGACTAGTTTTCAAAACTTAGTAAAGTTGTCTTCCTGTTTCCCTCTGCTAGCCAGACTTTAGAAATATAGGCAATGATTTGAAATATTAGTAAAAAAGTTTTGATAAGTAATGTCAAAAGATAAAACACATGCAAAAATGATGCACGTCTATCAGTTAAATATTAGTTAATATTTAACTAATTAATGAGCAATCTGGTGAGAAATTACAACCAGTTCGAAGGCAAATCTAAAGAACAGATATGTTTATAGATCAGAAATTTTGAAATGATGTTCAAATGGAGACATAACTGTTTTCTGTGTGTGTGTTTTGATGGGAAAGGATTATTCCTCTACTAAACAGAGTGTCTACAGACAAGAATTATTTTACATTGCTATCTATTTATCTATAATTTAGAGAGTTACAAACAGCCTCCAAGAATCAAAATCAGATAACACAGAAGGGTATACTGAAGACAATTTATAATTTTCCATTGAAGTACAATTTTTTCCTATGAGATTGTGATAAATATGAGTAACATTTCACTTTATAGTAGTTGATTCTACCTAAGAATAAACTTAAGAATATCAGAATTTTACAGAGATGAAAGTGAAGTGTGATTGTACATGATAAACTGTGAAGGAAGGAACTGAATTCTCTTTCTGTCCCTTACCTGGAAGCTTCCTAAGAAGTTATGGACAAATGAGGCATTGTTAGTTAAAGAAAAAAATATCATTTTTTTAAGTTTGATATTAAATTTGTATTTCCAAATTGTTTCTATTTATAAGGCTAGAATGTCAAGCAAATGTATTTACTACCAATTTCATTTGAGAAAGGAAAATAACTATTTAGGAAAAACAATGAAATATTTAAAATTGAGAATGAGGGTAATTTGAATTGAGAAATCTCAAGGGCTAAATTCATGTCTTAAAAATTATTCTAGGTTGTAGTCTTGTCATTCTTGTCCTTTGTTCTAAGGTAGAAGTTGTAGCAAACACATAGTAGTTAATCAATCAACCCTTATATGTTGGATTTGTAATCTCTAAACTTGGATTTAGAGATCATCATTTGATATTAAACTCCAAGTCATCTAGCTACCCGAGTAAATGAAAACTGGAATTCTAAAGATTATTAAAATTTATAGCTCCACATTCACATATTTGAGTAGATGAACCATAAAGGAGATGAAATTCTAGATAAATATATTCAAGTGGCAGGCCATGAAATATATATGGCATGGGACATTTTATTGTGATGTGGAAAATTGCTGGATTATGTCAGATGTGTGACAATGTAATCAAAAAGTAAGAATACACTTGGTAGCAGGAAAGAGCACTTTCTGATGTTGCTCACTGAAGCATTAACTGCTGTGTTTAGGTGAAGAGGAAGAAGATGAAGATAAGTTACCACGAAGAGAGAGCTTGAGACCTCAGAGGAAACGGAACAGAGATGTTATTAGTGAGGATGACCCACCACCTGAACCAGAGGATGAAGAAACAAAAAAGGCCAGAGAAAAAGAGAGGAAGAAGAAGTTGAGGAGAGGAGCGTAAGTTAGTTCTGATCTATAACTGAAACTGCTGTCCATGCAAAAGCACCCAAAGCTGAGAGAACACCAGTCCTTCAGACACCCTTTGGCTCCACGAACGGCAACTGAAACTACTTTTAGAAAGACAAGCTTAACCTGATGCTGCAATTTTACTCCGCTTCGTTAAATGCATTTTAATATTCAAATAGAATTTACAAATGAATACATATTAAAAATGGCCTAAGAGAAATTCCCTTATGAGAGATCTAAACTCTCATAGTTATTAACATATTATAATTAATTTAAATATTTTAAAGTTATCCCATTAATTATATGCATTATTATTGAAATGAAAAACTCCTATACAATGAGCCCAAATCACTTGATTTTCCTGATCAGGGATTGAAAAACTATGGCTAATTCCAGCCCAAGAGCTAAGAATGGTTCTTACAGTTTTAAAGGGCTATTAATAGAAAAAAAAGGCAAATATAGGACAGAGTTGTATGTAGTACTCAAAGTCTAAAATATTAGCTATCTGTCCTTTTACAGAAAAAAAAATGTGTATGAGCCCCTGTTGCAGAAGATTAAAATTGTCATTTCCTATTTAATACATCTTTTATTTTTCAGTTCCTCTGGGCCAAAATTATACTTAGTACTGACTTTGTGTAGAATAATATAATAAATGTTGTTTAGGGAAAATCCAAGAAAATAATTTTCTGGTCTTTGCTTTCCAGAAATTTGTAGATTACAGATAGGTTGGAAAAGTGTGCATATAAAACCAATTTAATAATAGAAATCCTAGAGCCCTTGGAAAAGATTTAAGGGAATAGCCAGCTTACTCTTGCCAATCCCAAGTGGTAGGGCCCTGAAATCAGCACGAGGTGATGAGATCTCTTCCCAAACACTCCTAGGACTTCAAGTGATGAGAAACTTTCTAAGATATCCTTCCAAGATGACACACTACAGTGTTTAATAATTAGCTATTATTTTCCTCTTCATAAATAATTGTAATTAAATACAACTGAAAATTTTGTCAGGTAAAGAAGTTTGGCATTAATAGACAGTGGTTCATTTTAAAATAAAAGTAACCCTTTTTTATTATATTTGTATTAATTTATGTTTTATATCTCCCTTTTCTTCTTTTCCCTCCTCTTTTTTTTTTCCTTCTCCTCCTTCCCAAGCTCCTCCTCTTTCTTCTTTTCTTGATAACCAAGAAACACCACCTGCTTTGAATTTTGACTCTGGTATTTTTCTTAATTTGTATCCTTTTAAAAAATATCTTTATGCTTTGTTCCTTGAAAAAGCAAAAGGCAACATACTTTTAAGTTTTATGTCTTATTATTACATATTAATCAGTAATATTTCTTATTAGCAAAGCTTATATATCTAACAGTAGTATTTCATTGAGAAAACATCACCAAAAGTAGGCATGGTATAGGTTGCATTCTAGAATTTGCCTTTCCTCTCTACCTATGAGAGGTCCTTTTAAAAAAGTGAGTTGGTGTGGCTCAGTAAGTTGGGCATCATCCTCCAAACAGAAAGGTTGCCAGTTCAATTCCCAGCTGGGGCACATGCCTGTATTGAGGGCCAGGTGCCCCGTTAGGGGGCATGTGAGGGGCAGCTGATCGATGTTTCTCTTGCACATTGACGTTTCTCTCCCTTTCTTCCCCCCTCCCTTCCCCTCTCTCTAAAAATAAATAAATAAAATCTTAAAAAAATAAAAATAAAAAAGTGAATTGGGTGGGAATTTGTTTCTTTTCTTCTTGGTCTGCTTAAGGCCCTCATATCAACTGTTCAACCTCTAGGGATAGGCTCATATGAATCAGCCGGGTTTGGCCCCTGTTGCCTGAGGGAATCTTGTCCCTTCGGCAGTGTTGGTCGTTAGCTGGTCCCACTCTCATCCTGGTTCTGCGAAACTCACAAGCTCACCTGCCTCCACACCTCCCCACTCCTCCACAGAGCCAAACTTGGCTAAAATGAACTTCATCTTCATACAGTTGGCAAATTATATTATTGCTGTCACAATTTGTGCAACTATTCTAAATAGTATTGTAAATTATTTGGGATGACTGAGAGTTCTGATCTCTGTTTAAAGGTCTATTTTATATTGTTCATTTTGAAGATAAGCATCTTTTTTAAAAAAGAAACTATTAACAAATATGTTTTGGGAAAGATTAGTAGGCAAATCAGAGCACATTTATTTAAGTTAATTAATTTGTAGTCTTTTAAAATTCAAATGTTCGCAGGGAATTTCCCTGTGCTGAAAAAAAACATTTAAAATGAACTAAGACCAAGGTTATAATGCTATCTTTAGAGACAGTTAAAAAATACTGCTTTGTTATACATTTTGGAGTTATTTCTAATAATATTACAGACTTCTCATGACCCAGTAGTAAGTGAATAAGTAATATGTTCATAGCAGGGAGAATTCAGCTCACTATGCTTCCTTTTTTCCTAATAATCATTGTTTAAATAAATTAAACCTAAGATAGAGAACCATTCTTGAACAAATTAGCCCTAAATTTTAGAAGATGAAGCATGTCTGTGTTATATCCTTCTGATATGATTAACTATTTCTTTGGCTCCAAGAAAAACAGTTTCCCTGTAATACTGGTGAGTTTTCATTACTTGCATATTTGAAGGTAATTTATCCAACAACAACTGTACCTTGTAGCACAGCATGATCCACCTGTAGCAATGAACCATTAACAACAAAGACTTTAAAAATGTACCCATCTTAGATCATTAAGTGTAGGAATAAATGTCTTTCCATACCATATTATCTTGGAAGACATTGTTATATTTAGTGTGCTTCAAGCACTGGGTTAATAATAGTAACCTTATCCAGAAAAATTCTGTGTATAAACATTTACTCAATAAATATTGATCCAGCTCTATTTCTGTGGAAGATAATTTGCTAATGGCTTTGGTATACATGGATTGTGAATATGCAATTGCCTGCATTCTCTGGAATTTCATAGTGTAGGTAAGGGAGAGACCACTTAGATACAACTTATTATAAAATAATACAGTATGTGCCACAGAAGAAGCGGTTTGCTGTTTTGGAGAAAACTATTCTCATAAGGATAAACAGAAAAGGGGGTATTGAAAAACATTTATTAGAATTTTTGAAGGAATCATAGAATTTGGATAGGTTAAACATATAAAGTATTGGGTTTAAGACAGCAGGAAAGCATACAGTGCTAGGAAGTTTTCCATTAAGTGCTATCTAAACGTTTATGTAAAGAAGTAAACATTAGTTCCATGGTAAATCTACATATTGAATAGATCATTATTTCATTCTTTAATGATGCTGGATTACATTAGATACTCTTTTATATAAGATTCTTAATAGATGCTCAGTAATATAAAGTTTTAAGGTACTTAAGTGTAAATATTGTGAATTATTTTGAAAGAGTGGGAAAGTTAAAGACTTAAAATATCAAACAATTGAATTATTAGTCTTTTTCAAACAATTTTAAAGGATTTTATTTATTTATTTTTAGACAGAGGGGAAGAGAGGGAAAAAGACAGGGAAAGAAATATCACTGTGTGGTTGCCTCTCACGTGCCCCCTAATGGGGACCTGACCCACAATCCAGGCATGTGCCCTGACTGGGAATGGAACTGGCCACCCTTTGGTTCACAGGCTGGCACTCAATCCACTGAAACACACCAGCCAGGGATGAATTATTAGTCTCAATTTTTTTTGTTTGTTTTCTAACTGAATTTATTCTTGATGGTTTCTTGATATAAATTTTTCCTTTTTGATAGTTTACACAAAGATTTCAGTAAAAAATTATCTATATAGTTTAAATTTAGTCTATGTCTGCATGGAAACAATTTTTTGAGTAATTTTAAGTGGAGCAATCATTTTTATTAAAATATATTATCCCCCTAGGACAAATCAACTCACCTACTGTTCTAATTGCCAAATAAAGAAAACACACTGTGGCTATAGAGGTACTAAAAAGAACCCTCAAGTATTTTATGTCACCATAAGATTCCACCAAGAAACTACTAGAACTGATAAATGAACTCAGCTAAGTAGCAGGATACAAAATTAATATTCAGAAATCAGTTGCATTTTTATATGCCAATAACAAAGTAATAGAAATGGAAGTTAAGAAAACAATCCCATTCACAACTGCTTCAGAAAAAAATAAAATGCCTAGCAATAAACCTAACCAAGGAGGTAAAAGGCCTATATTTGGAAAATTATACAATACTGAAGAAAGAAATTGAAGAAGATACAAATAAGTGGAAGCACACACCATGTTTATGCATAGGATGAATTAACATCATTAAAATGTCATCCTACCCAAAGTAATCTATAGATTCAATGCAATTCCTGTCATGATTCCAATGATGTTTTTCACAGAACTAGAACAAATATTTAAAAAAATTATAAGGAACCACAAAAGGCCCCACATAGCAACAATGACTGAAAAAGAAGAGCAAAGTTGGGGGAATCACTCTACCTAATATCAAACTATACTACAAAGCCATAGTAATAAAAACAGCCTGGTACTGGCATAAAAACAGACACAGAGATCAAGGGAACAGAATAGAGAGCCCAGAAATATACCCACACCTTTGTTGTCAATTAATATTCAACAGAGGAAGGAAGCACATACAATGGGTTAAAGATAGTTTCTTAATTAAATGGTGTTGGGAGAATTGGACAGATACTTGCAGAAAAATAAAACTAGACCAACTTCTTATACCACACACAAGAAAAAATTCAAAACGGATGAAAGACTTAAATGTTAAACCTGAAACCATAAAAATAATAGAAGAAAACATAGGCAGCAGAATGTTGGACATTACTCATGGCAATATTTTATTGGATATATCTCCCTAGGGAAGGGAAACAAAGAAAAACATAAACAAATGGGGCTACATCAAACTAAAAGGTTTTTGCACAGCAAAGGAAACCATCAACAAAATAAAAAGACTACCCGCAGAATAGGAGAGCATATTCGCCAATATATCAGATAAGGGATTAATATCCAAAATTTATAAAGAACTTACAAAACTCAAAACTATAATAACAAACAACCCAATTAACAATTGGGCAAAGGGCCTGAATAGACACTTCTGCAAAGAGGGCATACAGATGGCCAATAGACATATGAAAAGATGCTCAATATCACTAATCATCAGAGAAATGTAAAGTAAAACCACAATGAGATACCATCTCACACCTGTCAGAATGGCCAGCATCAATAAATTAAAAAAACAAGTGCTGGTGAGGATGTAGAGAGAGGGGAACCCTTTTTCATTGTTGGTGGGAATGCAGATTGGTGTAGCCATTATGGAAAGCTGTATGGAGATACCTCAAAAAATTAAAAATGGATCTGCTTTTTGACCCAGCAATCCCACTTCTGGGAATAATCTGAAGGAACCCAAAACACTAATTCAAAAGAGCATAAGCGCCCCTATGTTCACTGCAGCATTATTTACAATCACTAAGATATGGAAGCAGCCCAAGTGTCTATCAATAGATGAATGGATAAAATAACTATGGGACATTTATACAATGGAATTCTACTCAGCTGTAAAAAAAAGAACATTTTACTCTTTGTGACAGTATGGATGGGCCTGGAGAACATTATGCTAAGTGAAAAAAATCCAGTCAGAGAAAGATAAATACCATATGATTTCACTCATATGTAGAATCTAATGAACAGCTGAATTAACAAGCAAAACAGAGACAGACTCATAGATGGAGAGCAGATGACAGTTAGTGGGGAAGAGGGGAGCTTAGGGGGTGGAGGGACTGAGCAAAAAAGGAAAAGGACTCATGGACATGGACAACAGGGTGTTGATAACTGTGGGTAGGGGTGTATATGGTAACTGAATGGTAATGGGAAAAATATAATAAATACTATATATTAAAAAAAACCCAAATACCAAAAAATGATTTTATATAATAAACATCAAGTAATTAAACCAGAAACAACCTAATGTCAACCATAATGTCAAACACAACCAGTTGTGTTTTAGTAGAGTATACTTTTATAGCCTCTTGAGTCAGGATTACTATTCTAAGCAAAAATATCTGAATTGGTCAAAAACCAAACTGTCAACAGGACATGTTATTCAATGTTCTGGAGGTTTAATACGAATTTGTGTTTCAGCAATCATGATATTATTAAACCTATGGATTGGTGAGGAAGGAAGGAGACCGCAAAGACATTGAAAGGGTGGGCTATAAAACTATGGATATGTTCTCCTGCTTCTCAGCTGGAATTTTCAAAAACAGCTTCTGCCATATTCTTCCCGTGTTTAGTCATGAACTTAGGGAACAACAAAACATATTTCTGACTAACTCTGAGTCAGGTCCCTATGTCTGTGGAGTCTAGTTAGTAGAAAAAAATTTCAACAGTTAATTGAACCAAGGACATTTACCCAAGGAACTGCTTAAACATAATAAATAATTGTTAACTAGGTTACTGGAAAAGTGAAAGGAGAACAGTAAGGTATGGTGGTGATAGCAATTTTAGGAAATAGCTACTGCCCAAGGGCTAGATGATAATGGAGAGAGACTGAAATTAAAACTTAGAAGCATGGAGAAGGGATTTATAGAGCTGAAACCATGGCGGGGGGGGGTTGATGCTCAAGTGACAGAACTCATTCTGCTAGTGCTGGAAAAACTGGCCAGCCAGAGTCCTCTGCAGCTGTGCGAGGCCCTGAAGCTCCTGGGGGAAGAAGCAAGAAGCAAACAGAAAACCAAAGAGAAGACCAAGTTCCCTCTTAGTATGAACCTATTGACAACCTCGTGTTGAGCCAGGTGACAAAGCAAAATTGTGCCCTAGAATCTCAGCCCCAGCATTGCAATACTAAATATAAAAAGGTGAGTTTGAACTCGAGTGACAAAAGCTTAATAACTGAAACAATCTGTTACCAAAAAATTATCTCTACAATATGGCATTACATTCCTCAATTTAAAGTTATGTTGCTCAGGTTTTCATTTTATTTTCTTCAATTTCTGGCCCCTATAATATTTTTGCAATACTAGGAACACAGAAGAAAAAAGACATGTTTTATTTGCCTAGTAAGAAACTAAATTCCCTTTAAGGCTTCTTCAAAGGATTCACTTCCACCAAATATAATTCAAATTGCATTTTATCAATTGAAGTTGTGAGCTTAATTAAAAGATTAAGTTAGCTTGGAGAAACACGTATTTTATTTTTTCCTATTTCAATTTTTCTCTCTTTCTCTTGAGTCAGAGCTAAGTTAAAAAATGTAAGGGTACTTCAAAGATATCTTCACCTCTAATTTACTATCTTTACTGAAAAATCAAGTTTAAAACGAAAATGTAGAGTTGGTGGGGGGAAGTGTACGAGAGAACAAAGAAGAGAGAAAATAGTCTTGATAGATCTGTAACCCTTCTGGGAGTTCGTGGACCGTGTATGTAAGAACAGCTCAGTTTCAGGACATCAGAGTGTAAATGCTACTTTTTTAAAGTTATAATAATCCCAGAGATCCTGTGTCTGTGTTCAGGTCCAAGCTCCAGTGCTTACGGATCTCAGTACCCTCGGGTACAGCCAAGCTGATACATGACTGAGTTTCTGATATCATTTTTCTTTAAGTCTGGAAGTCAACTAAAACATAACTCTATTAAGTTTTTTTTTTAAAGGGACGAAGATGATGAAATTGATGAAGAGGAATTGGAAAGACTGAAGGCTGAGTTAGATGAGCAAAGACAAATGATTGCTAATGTCAAATGCAAGCCTTGGAAAATGGAGAAGAAAATTGAAGTTCTCAGGTATGATGCTACTTTTCATAAATAGAAATGCTTTCCTTGATACTGATCTCCTAAATCCTCTGTGTATTACCTGTATTGAACAGATAACACTATATATAACCCTCATATTGTTATATATAATGCTCATGGTCATATCTATATATATATAATATGTCATGTGTTTTATATATATATATATATATATATATATATATATATATATATATATATATATATACACACACACACACACACACACATATACCATGTTACTAGAGAGGCCAGGCCAATAATTACAAATTTAAAACTATAAGAAAATACATTGTTTTGAGGCTTATAATTCCTGTGGTCACCTTTGATTATTTATATCTTGAGCTAAGAGTTTCCCTAGTTTAATACATTTATTACTCTCCCTCTTTAAAAGATACATTTGAATTTTACAAGTTTGTGTGAATTGCACACTCTTGTTTCTCTACAGAGTCCCAGCCTCAAATGATATTTTCATGTAACTGCTCTCTTTAAAGTGCAGGGAGGATGCTAAGCCAACAGAACAGTAAATACTATTCTAATTAGAGGTTATATTAATAATCTGGTCACATGTCAGTGAGTTGGTTTTACTCCTATGTTGAGTACTGATGGGGGTACAAGAACACCCATAGGCACACAGATTTATAAACTTCTGATATCAAAAGTCAAATGATTGTCCTTTTCTGGAGGATAGAGATGGAGTCCCCTATACTTCCTTGCCATGGTGCTTGGGGGAGGAGGGACATGAAAAAAGGGAACATGCCTGTGATAATAGTCAAGGTTTCATGAAAGTTCATGCCACAGATTGCATTTTCTCATACAACTATTTTTAAAAATAGTGGGGCACGTCCAAAGCTATACGTTCTCAAGCCTATTTAACTTACAATGTTAAATATTATAGAATAAATGCAATCATGTGAAAATTGTAGTAGTATTGCCCCTGGTGATGAAAAGAGAACTGAAGTAGCTACCAGGATAACTCACTTCTAGTTTTGGCTCTGAAAAAGCTTGTGTTTTACTTAAGGAAATTGCTTAACCTCTTGGGGCCTCACTTACCTAATTAAAAATAAGATATTCTAGATCTAGCCTGTGAGGTGGGAACCTGGTCGTTATTTGTAATGGTATTGTTTTGTTTTATAGAGTAATGCTTTGCAACTTTCACACAATGGTTTTCTAAGCACCGTTTTTCATTGTACAATTGTTGCTGGGGACTCTTGTGTATTTGCATGTACACACCAGCCGTGAAGGAAGGCAAAGGCAAGCAGCATTCCTGGTTCCACGGACCTACTAACGTGTGTGCATGTGCACATGCATGTGTGCATGAATGTGCACTTGTGTGCGTTAGAGATTTTTCATTCAGTGAAGTGATAATGATGCTAAGTGATACATTTAAAAATATCTTTACTTGGTGTTGGGAGAAAGCCCCCAAAATCTAAATTCGGGATTGATTCTGAAGAACTGACATGTAGCCTCATTCAAATTCATAATAACTGTAATAGGAGAAACTTGCATGCACGGGTAAAGCAGCTGCTTGTTCCCAGGGGTGGCCCACAGGACGAATCACACTCCTCCCAGGACAGGGTCTCTTTTTTATAGGATGTTAATAGTAAAACCATAGGGTGAGTAGTCACTAAGCCCACCAGAAAGAACAGTGCATTTCTAAGTTAACAGATAGCATTTCAGGCAATTGTCCACACTCTATACATTCATTAACCTCCTTCCTGGGGCCATGATGTTTATCTTTGGGTGGCATACTGTCTCTTTGGGTAGGCAGCCAAGCCTGAGGCCACAGACCGTTAAACAGTGACAAAAGGTTAAACAGAATCCAGCATTTCCCAGATGCCTTTACTGCTCGAACTGTATTGCATCTCTGACTTCCCCTACACTTGGCAAAATAGAAGTTTGGCAACCTTTTGTTGGCTCCCAAAATATATTTTAAAATATCACTGACCATGAAATCCCCAAACCTGGGAGCCATAGGTAACTGTACACAAAAGTTGCAAAATTAGAAAGTGATAGTATTGTGAACTTTCAAAGCATGGCATGAATTTGATTAAGAATGCTAAAGAGTATCTCCTCCTTTTCCATCTGCATGGAGGTATAGAAATACATCTCCCACACTCCCTTGCTTGTATCTCCCTTGTAAGGCAATGGCGCACACATGGGCTTCAGACTTAAGCTTGGATTTCAGATCTTCTACTTAGTAGCTATGCAATTTTACATGAATTATGTAGTTTCTGACCCCAGGTTCCTTATGAAATTATACAAATTTCAGGGTTATGGGAATTATTAACTGAGATAATTCATGTAACTCACTTAGCATGGTACCAGAACATAGCACGAAGCTGGGAAATACAAGTTATAATAATTTTTTCATCTCAGGACAGATGTGATGGTGCCTGATTCCCTACAGTGTGACAGGACAGACGGAGAGAGTGTGGACCTGGTAGCACGAGGTGGAGGCAGACCTAGCTGCAGGCAACCCTAGGACCTTTGAGGGATGGTGGGCATATTGGTTACAGTCTAGGTGGGTGATAAAGCTCTGATGCCCCAGCAAAGGAAGCAGGTTATCTTGACAACTTGGCAGAATTCAGGGCCAGATCACTCTCAGGATTTTCAAATGTACCCTCAGGGGGGCCTTGAGGCAGATTCTAGGACTTGGGTCCTTGATCCTGAGTCAAGGGATTAAGCCATCTTTAAAAAGAGGAAGATATAGGGATTGGGATGGAAGCAAGGCCAACACCAGGCCCTATTACAAGGGCAGGAGTTGAAAATAGGAAGTCCACTTAGCTGAATCTAAACTACAGGTAGTTTTTATTTGGTTCACATGCTTTTTATTTCTTTCTTTTTGTTATTTTTTATTGTGGCAAGATATACATAACATAAACTTTACCATTTTGACCATTTTTGGGTATTTTTATAATATTTTCTTTCTTGTCAAACTTTTAAAAGTGGGAGATTTTATATTTTAAAAAAATTCCAGATGTCCAGCTTCTCCTGGATAAGAGGAAGGTCTGGTGACACATTCCTACATGAAAATAAGAGCTGGGGCTGAGCAATCACTGTCCTGTACTAACAGGGCACTCTCTCTTCAGTTTGGGTAGTTCCCAAACAATCCATGTCACTTGCTTATGCTACTTGGCCGGACCTAGTATGCATTGGAATTTGCTGTCTCCTACCCTTGCAGCTGTGGAGTAACTTAGGCATGTTATCAAGACAGTGATTCAGCACATCGAAGCCAAAGCCAGCTTCACAGGATGGAAGCACACGTTTAGGCGCAGAGAAGAAACAGCTGTAGCTTCCCTCCTGTCAACGATGCTCACTGTCTTGTGACAATTCTCCATGACCAATTCTCCTGCTTTGTGACTTGGACACTTTCAGTACAACAGGTACCAATTGCCACGGTCACCCTGATTCTCGTTGTTTCAGCCTCTGTGATGAAATTGTTGGTACTCTGGTGCCTGACCTGTCTTTCTGTCGGTTTCTGAATGCTGTTTTGAGCTTCTCCCCCATGGATTTCAATTTTTCACATTATTTGAGCAAGTGGTCATCAATAGTTCATAGTATGTGTAGGTAAAGTTTTCTCTACCCCAATGTTACTAAAACATGGGAATCAGGCAGCTTTTCTCCTTCCCTGTATATCTTGCAAGGACATCTAACTCTGAAAGAGTGTTTCTGAGGATTATGTTATTCCCAGGCTTGGCCTCCAGTCACCACTCCTGGCTAAATCTATGGACTGAGGCGAGGCTGTAGGCCCACTATAACTGGAGCACATATTTTGATCACAGGTTTGGACCTGTGTCTGGGTTCCAAGGCTTCTCTTATGACTTTGAACTCTAAAACAGATTTTAGAGATGGTCAGTGTTTCAGGATATGTTTTAGAGGAAAGCCCCAGAAAGCTTCCAGTTCTGAGGATGTTGCGGGACAAGTGGATAGTTCTCGCATTTTGAAAGAATGTCTACCACTGGGGGCATTAGCATCCTTGGGACTTACGATGCAAAGACAGTTTAAATAAGTAGTTAATACAGTGGCAAGAAGCTCTAAGAATGGGCTATAAATATACATGGATTCTCCGCTATGGCCCTGGAAGTAGCATTCTGCAATTTCAAGGCAACAGAATTTGCTCTTCAGGGATGAAGGAAAACCGCTTCCTTTCCACCATCATTGTGGAATGGTGTTTTTCAATGTGTATGTTTTCCTGTGTATTATACAGTTTCACACATTTGGTTTTGAAGATCCCATTCATTTTTTAGGGAGAGGTGGAAGGGAGGGAGAAAGAGAAGGAGAGAAATACCAATTGGTTGCCTCTTGCCTGCCCCCAACCTGGCTGGCAATGCAGACATGTGCCCTGACGGGGAATCAGATCAGCGACATTACAGTTCACAGGCCGGTGCTCAACCCACTGAACTACACCGGCCACAGCCAGTTTCACACATTTCTGTAGCCTTATACTTTTTAAATAAAAATATCTGGGTGAAGGGGCATGTGCATCTAGCTCAGACCAGGAATGTGTGTACGTGTGTGTGTAAAAGTCATTGATATATAGGCAAGGTTGAGACTGCCTTTAACTCTGAGAAACAGGAAACTTCCTTCAGCAGAACACTCTACTCTGTGAACAGTCTATTGAATGGGTGAAACTATGTGTGTGTGTGGAGGGGGAGGTGCTGGGGAAAGGGAAATTGTTGTGTATTTTCTAATTATTTGAAGGCCAGTTCCTATTTTTCATTAGTTACCTAACTAAAAAAATATTCAACAGTGAGGATTTTAAGTATAAACTGTTTTTAAGTTGTATGTGGTGGGTATAACTGAGAAGTTGGGTGACTAGATGTTTCCTCCTATAAGAGGTGGTCACAGTAACCTGGTAGCAGCCACCACAGGTGAAATAAAACACTTGGGTGGAAAATAACAGGTCTACCTATTACTCATCCTGAAATCTAAAGCCTTTAACTATATCAGAACATTCCATGTTGTGGATTAAAAACCCTCATGACTAAGCCTAAATAAGTAACCACTTTATTTTGTTTTAGTAGAATATAGAACAGGTTTTGGATTGAAAATTAAAGAGACTTGGACTCTGATCTAAGCTCTACCTCTAACTTCACCTCTCTGAGCCTCAGTTCATTTATTTATAACATGAAGGGGTTGAATTGTGGCCCATGGTTTTCAAATTGCTGTCCTCAGAGTTCAAGTGGTTTGGTGAAATCCCTTCAGTGCAAGGGAGGCAGAGGTGAGAGGGAGGCCTGCTTGGCCACAATGCCAGCTGCAAGCAGAGAAGACCTATAGTTTTCCTCTTCTGCACAGTGCACTTCTACATAAAGCATTCATTTGAAATAAAAATGCCTCCGTGACTAGTAACATAAAACACTTAAAGAAAACACTTAACTGGATATTTAAAGAAGCTTATTTGGGGTATATTTGGGGGAGGGAGCAGTTCTCACATTTTATAAGTCTACAAGTTAGGGTACAGGAGCACTCTAAGTATACTTTTGCATGGGACTGGCTGTTGTGTAGAAGCCATTTTAAATATATTTATTTGCATAAAATATGGCGTTTTTTTTGTTTTTTTGTTTTGTTTTGTTTTGTTTTTTTGTTTTTGTTTTTTTTTTTTTAGCTACAATACTAACTGATTTAATTTCTGAGCTTTGTAGCACCCTGGTCCAGTATTTCTGGGAGGTGTCCATTGGCTGACTAGGCCTGGGGATTTATTAATGAAGCACACAATGAAGCAAAGAACATTACTTTTAGGATTTTGTTTATGTTTAGACGGGTGCTTGAAACTGTCAGCTAGTCATTAATAGAACATTTTTCCTTACTCAACCTACCTGCATTCTCCCACACTTATTTTTGTTTGTCACTTTATTTTATTTTTTGGTTAGGGGAAGTAATACATTTATAGGAAAGTGCAAACAGACCAGAGTTGATTTCCTCAGTTTAAGCCATTTGGGAAAACTACCCTGTTTTTAAAGTTTCCTTGGAACTTAAAGATTTTTTTATTAGGCAATAAACATAATTTCTACTTTAGTTCACAAAGGCCTTTCCTTCACCTCTTACTGTGAAGGAATGAGGGTTCCACCCCAGAAGATTTCTAAACATGTCTATGCACGCACTCACTCGCGCTTAACCCTTTGGGCTTCTTTTTAACTAACAACTCAACTAAAGAATAAGCCTTCAGTCCTTGTACATTGCAGGTGTCCTGGGAAATTGATTTTCTGATTCAAAGAATCGAGAGTCTAAGACAATCAGTATATTTGAATTTTGTAAATCAAAATGTAACATTGATATCCAATTTATCTATGACTTAACAAGTGCCTACTAGGTATCAAGCTTTATGCTGTGGCCTTGGGCAAGTTTCTTAAACTCTGTGTCCTTGAGTTTTCCCCATTTATAAATTGAGATCAAAGTAGTAGTACTTCACAACGTTATAGAGAGAATCAAATCAGTTAATAGACCTAAAGCACTGAAAATGGTGCCTGGTGCAATCATTTTACAAAATTTAACTATTATTAATTTCCTATCACAATTTTATTTATCACTTGCAACTATTCTTCAAGGTAGGTATTATTATTTTGGCTTTCATATAAGGAAAACAAAGCTCAGAGAGGATAAATAATTATTTATGTTTGAACCATTTTTAAGTGATGATCTTGTTTAGAAAATTGCTTTGATGGGATGATCTCTAAGTATACCACCAGGCAAGCTCTCCCAGAAGTCATGGGGCTGACAGGTTCACAAACCAAATTAACGTGCTCAAATCAGATGACTTAGGATATTTAAAGCACAGTGAGAAGTGAAGGCAAAGAGGCGAGATAGATGAACAAGATGGGGGTAGACTAGCAATAGAGTGGTATTGTAGGCCACAGAATCACACTTCTTGAATCCTGGAGTTCACAGTATTCATTTGTCCTGTCTCTCACACTCTACTGATGGGATGGTTAAGAGGACTGAGGTCCCAAAGAGGCCCATGGAATGAGGGAGACTTAAGCCCTACCAGAATGACACAGGGCACATACACTGGACCATAGCAGTACCTTGTCAACTAGCCTGTTGATATGTCATAGACTGTAACTGCTCTTCTTGAGCAGAACACAGGAGGAGGGAACATAACTATATTGGATACTACCAATGAGTGGTCAATTTTAGCAGTGACAGATATCAGTCCCAAAGTGACGGGATCATCCTTGGTCTGTTTATCCCTTTCTGGCTATATTTTAATTTATTCATCATCATATTTGCTATCTATTTTCTGTCTTTCTTTGTCAGATATTACAGTTTACTAACTTACTATCTATCTGTATTGGAACACATCTTATAAAATATGCCTGTTTGCTATCAGATTATTTATTAGCTGTAATTAAAACTTCTTATGTTCAGGGTCAGCCACATAAGTTGTAGAACCTAGTGCAAAATGGAAAGTCAAGGCCCCTTGTAAACAATCAACAATCTCAATTATTAAGAATCGCAAGAATGCAACGTCAGAGCATTAAATTAAGCACTGGGCCCATCTGAGTGTGGGGCCCTGGGGAATCACACAGACACAGGCCCATAATTTGACCCTGCCTATGAGTTCACCTGAATATTATAAGACAAGGGTTTTCTTATTATCTATGTTTAATACTTCTATGAGTTCCATCCATTCCAGCGGAATTCAATAATCCTAAATAACTCAGTAAACTCATATTACAGAACCCGAGTCTATATAACTCCAAAGAAATGTTCATGAATTATAACCAGGATATTCTTTTCACATACCATTTCTATGTTCAAAACCTTCAATGTCTTCCCAGTAATGAAAAAAGTTCAAAAGTTTTTGCTTGAAAACATCAGTGAGGTCCACAATGTGAATAAATGCATATGCTGAATTCCAGCTCCCTTTCTAAATCTTTAGTTCTTGATGGTTGTGACCCTGAGGGTTTGCAGATGGACAAGACTACCTCCAAGTTTTTTTGAGTGTCTACTGTGTATTAAGTGCTGTGTTCTAGCAGATGTTACAAACATTAACTTATTTTTCATAGAAACCTTGAAAACGAAGTTATCCCCATGGTACAGGCAAGAAAACTGAGACTCACAGAGTACAGTCGCCTCACACAGCTAGCAACTGTCAAGGTGAAGACTCGGAAATCTAGGTCTCTCCTTCTCTAAAACCCCGTGCTTTTTCTCATGTGTTGCACTGCTTCTCACTTGAACCATGTTTTCCAGAGACATGAGTTTAACCTTCTCTAGATATTCTGGGTACCCTTTCTCACTTGATTCCAGTCTCCTCTCCACTTTTCTGCTATACTTCCTTCTATGCTTCTTCCGGTCCTGAGTTCTGTCTCCTTCATGAAGGAGACAGGCCTTGCTTTGCCACCTCCAATAGAAAGAGGACACAAGGAAAGTATTGTTAATTTGGCTTTCTCATTGTGCTGCATTGTATTGCATTTAAAAAATTATATATAAATCTCCCTCCCTTCAGAATAGATTTTGAGTTCCACAGGACATGGAGATGTCTTATAGCTCTTTTCCCTTACGGCCTAGCATAGTGCTCTGTACTTCATAAGCATTTAATTACTCTTTCCTGTGTGGGGGACAATGTTAATGGTGATTTATTTTGTTGTTGGACACTCATTCCAAAGGCAAGGGAATCATTAACAAGATAGGGACCTTTTAAGTCTCTGGATGAATATGTAAGTAAAAGGCAGGAATGCATTGGTAAAAAGCACTGATTTATAGTATTTTCCAATTTCCATGGTGTGAATATTCCCACTAAGACCAATTTCAAGCTATCAACAGCTTAAAACCAGGTCACAAAATTCCTGAAAATTTAACAATCGGTGGCTGAGTCAGCTCCAGCACCTCATTGGGAGATCTTCTAATGCCTTTGACTGACTAAATTTGTGTTAGAGGAAACTTAATCTGGAGTGACTGAAAGCAGAGGCTAAAGAAAAAAAATGTTTGTTGTGCTGTAACATATTTCCTATATTTAATGTGTAATCAACAATGGAATGCTTGAATCAGAGCTGCCTATGAGAAGGACAAGAATTGTTCTGTAATTTCAGGACTCCAGATAAAGATGCAAAGTCCATCAATAACCTCTCTATCTAGTTTTTATCTTAACACCCTGCTAAATGTCTTTCATGTTATATTCTAAAATTTTGTCCCAAATCTACTATCACACACAGAGATTCACTATTTCTCTCTTCTCCTCCTTCTATTCTCTTTTTTTCTCTTTTAAAAAATTTATCTTAAAGAAGAAAAAAATATTCAAGAGTAATCAATTATTGCTTGAGATCAGAAATCTAATTTGGCTTATTATTCACATTAGAGTTCACCTGCCACAATGATCTGTTTCATTGTATTGGAAAGAGTCTTTTCATATTAAATACGAACAATCTCCCTGACAATTCTTTGTCTCAGACTTTAACCTGTTAATATTTGCTGTATTCTTGTGAATGCTTAGAAAATTACTGTGGTTAATTTCAATAATGCTTTTTATTTTTATTTTTTCCTTTTTATTGTATTTTTTCCATTACCATTTAGTCCCCTTGTACCCCTTCCCCCAACAATCTCCACACTGTTGTCCATGTTCATGAGTCCTTTTTCCTTTTTGCTCTATCCGTCCACCTCTTATTCTCCCCCTGCCTTAGTTGTCAACCTACTCTCCATCTATGAGTCTGTCCCCATTTTCCTTGTTAGTTCAGCTTGTTCATTAGATTCCGCATATGAGCAAAATCATGTGGTATTTGTCTTTCTTTGACTGGCTTATTTCACTTAGCATAATGTTCTCCAGGTCCTTCCATACTGTTGCAAAGGTAAAACTTTCTTCTTTAGAGCCTAGTAGTATTCCATTGTGTAAATGTCCCATAGTTGTTTTATCCACTCATCTACTGATGGACACTTGGGCTGCTTCCATATCTTGGTGATTGTAAATAATGCTGCAATTAATAGTGCTTTTAAAATAATATTTTGAAATTCTCCCTTAAAAGAACCAAGTGAGAAAATTATTTTTTTCTTGGGATGTGAATATTTTGGAAAAGTTTTTAATTGTTAAGGAAGTCAGCTCTGAAACATTTAGGTACTTTTGTTTACCAAGAATTCTCCCCCTTCATTTATTTAAATAAATAAATAAATAAATAAATAAATAAATATTAATAATAAATTAAATTCTCCCCTTCATGATTTATTTAATCTTTCTTATCTATACTGCACCATTTGCCATAGTTATCTGCAGATGTTCTACTCTTCATTTTGGCTTGGCAGGCTTTCCAGGTGGCCCGCTGCTGCCAGCTCTTTGGAGAGCTGGGAAGGCATTTACAATGCCTGTACCTACCCTAATATCTCAACCACATAGCTTAGTTAAATCAGCCAGAGATTCCGCCCAGACAGTTGGTGTAAGGATATTGGTAAAATGGACTTAAAAAATGCTGATATTCAAAGATGCTTTCTAAGAATCTTGGCAATCAATCTTATTCACTACTTTTTACAAACATCTACTTATTCAGGATTCAAATAAATAGGGACTGTTTTTTACAGTATACTCTGTTTTTTACAGTATACTCTAAGTTAATAATAATTATAATAAAAATAAGTATTAGACATAGGAAAGTTCTAAAGTTTCCTTCTAGATAGATAAAGTGTAGTTACTGTTACCATAATTTCATCATTATAGTACCTTATTTCCTGGAGTCTTATCAGTCAATGTGTTATATATGGTAACACACACTGAATCAGTTTTTGCAGCTTCCAAGAGCATTCTACTCTCCCACTTTTGATAAATAGCAGTTTACCTAACTAGCACTCTTCAGAATTTCAGCTATCAGTGATAGCTGAATTTCACAACTTATTATTAAACTATCTATAAGTACATTATCTTTGAAGAGTGGTTGAAAGGAAACATTCATTAGTTATCATTTAAAAATTATCTAGGAAAAAAATGCTTTCAAAAATATTTGAGATAATAAATACATTAAAAGTAAAAAGAAGGCAAATGTGCTCCTGATAAGCACAAAATAAGGTTATTTTGAGGGACGTTTCCTTGTTGTTTTGAAGCAATGTCATCGAGATTTCAGATAAGGTACTAATTGTGAAGATAACCCTTTACTTTATTAGGTTTATTATCAGAGAATAACAAAGGCATTTTTGAGGCTGTCTTTATGTATAAGACCAATGAATGACAAGTGAAATAGTGTCTGGGGGGACTTCAATAAGCTTGTTTCTACAGAACAAAAATGGTTAAGCCTTCTTAAAATGTTTGGAGAACATTATATTAGAATATTATAACAAATTATATAAAATAATTATATAAAATAGAATAAATTATATAGAACAAAATTATACAATATAACAAATTATATAGAATATTATAACAAATTATATAAAATAAAGAAGAATAATTTTATATATCAAGTATAATGTCTAAATTTCCCTTCTGCTGTTCTTAAAACAAGCCATTTTAAAATAATACATGTTAATTATGCTTTTGTGTTATATATGTGCATGAACTTACACATGTACACGTATGTGAGTGTACATGTACACATACACCTACACATACACTCCGATATCTACATAAAGATGTGGGACTTCTTGGACAAATTAATGTTTGTATTTATGCATGCACTATTATTGCTTTTTTTGACCAGTGATCGGTCACAGAGATCAGGAAAGGTTAGAAATGAAGCTATGGAAGGAATGCAGGTCCACACGGCATAGGGGCATAGGGACATAATGACCTCACTTAAGTCATGTTGCCAAGTGCTTAGGACAGACCTCCAGATCTTAGTTTGTCATGGGCAGCCATGAAATTTACCAGGCAGTCAATTATTTGCAGAGCTCACTGAACTGCCATCATTTTAAATTTCTTGCCCACTCCTGGATCAAAAGGCAGAACACCAGTTTCAACAGAAAACTAAGGCTTTGTAGCAATCCTAAATATTGCCACAAAACATGAGAAAAAATAGCTCATAATACTTAGACAGGCTTCCAAAGTATAAACATGAACACATAAGCTTTGTGCAGAAATATTTTACCCGAACTTTCAAAGCAGAATGTCTCCTCTCGTCCGAGGCAGCACCCTGGGCACCCTCCTGCTCCACGGTACTCAGATGTTTTGAGCAGCTGCATTGGATTAGAGTGCATGTGGACCACCAGAACTGGCACAGTCTATCTCCTGAGCCCTGGAAATGGCCGTGTGAGGACCCGATGTCTATCTAAGAACATAATAATATCTAAGAATATAAGTTTGTATATGTAATTCATGGGGAAAATATCTCCTTTGTTAGGGAAATTCCTGCAAACCGATGCCTAGCATGCCTTCCTCTGCCTAGTCAAATTCTATCAGCCCTTTAACGCCCAGCTTCATTCTTATCTCATCCACAGCATCTTCAACAAGCTCTCAAGCCTCCACTCTCTACTGTCTTTTCACGTCAAGGCTGCATGGCACTGTTACATAGTAATTCTATGGGCCTATAACTCATGTTTCTTAATAGAGTTAAGCTTTAGAAAAGAGTCTATACATTTCTTTTATTTCTTTCAAAGTACTGAACACGTTCCTAAGAACATAAAACATGCTGAATAAATACTTGGAAAAAATGCTCAACTAAAAGGGAGAATAAAAGAATGATAAAAATGAAATGAATTTGCTTATTGACCAGAATTTTAATGGGTCCCTCTTGCAGCTATAACAGCAATCTGTATTTTTAGTGCTATTTCCTTCTATTTGTGAGAATAGTTTTTGTACAACAAAGCAGGTTGGGGGTGGGGAAAACACCACCATTTTGCAAATCCTTGGTGACAGGGTAGTTGAGGTAAGGCTTTAGATTTAGCTTTCCGTATTACTCTGGAACTCCTGATTTTAAGATTCTTTTGTCACGTTAAGGTCGCATTCTTCCCAAATCTCATGTCTGCTGTAAAACCAAAGCCGTAATTGTAGGCTTGAACCTAGATGTCTTGGGGATATGGCCCAGTTTTTTGCAGTCCACATAATACCACCCCCACTTTCAGGTATTAGTGTTGCTAAGTGCATGCTCCATTGCTTCATTGAAACACACACACAAAACAAAACAAAATAAAATAAAATCCTTAACATAGACATTAATAAGAAAATCTGGAGAGATTTATAAAGTTACTATTATAGATTACTTTCCACCGAGAAAGAACTTATTACAGTAAATTTGTAGTACATTATCTCTGCTGATAATGTCACAATCTTAGAATTTTTTGGTGTCCTTCCATGGAGGGAAACAGCAGTTTTTGCTGTGACCGATATCTAAAAGTCAGCTTTGAGCTCCTGGGGAAATCTGTGTGGTCCTCTCTCCCCACTCCCCTGTTATTGTAATACAAGGAATAGATTTTAAACCCTAGATTCAATTTTAAATTAACTAGTATAGAAAAGAATTAAGAAAAACTTAATCAGTGACTAGAAGAAGGTCTAGTGTTTTTATTTTTTTAATTAAATCACTAAAGCCCAACTATGTCATTTCTCCCTTGATTCATCTAAAATTACTCTGAGATGCTTGACTGATCTCTAGAGTACAACTAAAATGTGGCTGAGTCTTTATTTGACATTTAAGGCAGCCATGAAAATTAGCATTGTTTCGTTGCCCCAAGGAGCAAATAAGCCCTCCTAAGTCTGAAGAATTTCTATGGGCAGTAACCTTGAACTTAATATAAATTTGACCTATCCAAGCATTGCTCTAGTTACTCACCAACACCAACAGCTGGCTCTTACACATTTCCATGAGTGTCATTAGAACCAGTAAAAAAAATTGCCTTAAGAACTTTTTGTGTACAGATCACACTAAAGTTTATTGCTGATAAAAATTTTAGAGGTCTTGTTTCTCTCTCTCTCTATATGTATATATACATATGTATATATACACACACACATATATATATACATGCACACACACATATTCTATGAAATAATCTGTGAAGTGGTGCTTCCTAAATGGAAGCACACCAGAATAAGCCAGACACATATAGGGTAAGAGGTTATATGAATGCACAGGCAAAATTTTTGCTTGTTCTTTGTTTACTTGTTGCTTGTTTTCACATTGTTTCCAATTTTTTTAATTCACCAAGGGCAATTTATTGAGTTTCCAAATGTA
This sequence comes from Desmodus rotundus, assembly GCF_022682495.2. Lineage (NCBI taxonomy): Eukaryota > Metazoa > Chordata > Mammalia > Chiroptera > Phyllostomidae > Desmodus > Desmodus rotundus. Next base: position 45,765,506 of record NC_071387.1, on the reverse strand, counting down.
TGGATTACTATTTATAATGCTCTTGCTATTTGCTGTAAACATATTACATACATTATTATTATATTATGTACAGTCATACATATTATTTTTCTATGAAGCATGCTAAAACCCAGTAGAATAGTTATTATTACCTATTTTATAGAGGAACCAACTGAGCATCTTAACTATTACAACTACCGACACCAGCATCCCCTTTATAAAAACATGTTTTGAACCATCACTTCTAGTATTAGGATGATTTTAAATAATTCTACCAGTCTAACTATGGAGTTCTATTATCTGGGGAGCCTATAGTCCTTATTTTTACTTTCTGCAATTAAACTAGTTCTTAACTCTGCAAATTTCTTTCAATTACTCAACAATATTTTAGGAAAAGCCAGAGTTTTAACTTTATGTTAATTCAAGTGGTCAAATTTTTGAAAATGTGCTTACTAAGAAAAGGCTTCTCATTCTTCTTACCCTTTGACTGGGAAGTGTTCATGAGTACAAGTTTTGATTACTGTTGCTTTAAAGACAGGTTTTGAAATGTCTTTCATTTACTGGAGCAATAAAGCAGTTGCTCAATCATACTATCAAAGTGAAACCACGAGGAAAGAACAGTCAACTTAACCTAATCCAAACAGGGAACGTGTTTCCTGAGATGAGAATGCATTGAAGGCAACGCAGGATGTCCTGACTCCCCTGTGCAGTCAGGGTTGTATCGTGTCTTATGGGTAAATTATCTATTTTGTAAGTTAGGCCAAAGTGTGCTTCTTCACCTAACTGTGAAAGCATTGTTGAAAGCCCATGAAAGCTTATTATTCTAATTACCAACACAAGGGGTTGATAAATAAATTATGAGGCAAGGTATTATTATCATTAAATAGACCTCACTCAATTATTTATCACTGGGTCTGGGGTTACAGCTCAGAGAGCTGTGTATATTATACCAGGGCTTGCTTGAGCTCTGAGACCTGGAGACCAGATTACAGTCCTGGCAGGCGGCTTGTTGAATGCAATTCAAGGGGATGACACACATTTTTCAGTCAGACATTTGGATGGTTTGAGGCCAATAGATATTCAAAATTTACCCACAAAAGTCTACTTCATTTTAGCCATGTAGAAATATCCTTTTAAGTTATCCAGATAAATATAAATAGGTAGAAAAATGAATTAACTATAAGAAAAATATGAAGAAATGTTCTTGCTTTTTATTTTTCCAAGACGTTGCTCCTTTTCTTGCATTCTGAAATCTGTCATGGGCACTTTATTGTGCTAAATATCAGTCAACGTTTATCTCCATATTGGATAGTTTCTTTTGTATCTTCTTTAAGATTTTATTTATTTATTTCTACAGAGGGAAATGGAGGGAGAAAGAGAGGGAGAGAAACATCAGTGTGTGGTTGCCTCTCACGTGCCCCCTACTGGGGACCTGGCTTGCAACCCAGGCATGTGCCCTGACTGGAATTGAACCAATGACCCTTTGGTTTGCAGGTTGGCACTCAATCTACTGAGCCACACCAGCCAGAGCTCTTTTTATATCTTTTGTTCTAATAGCACAGTGAAAGATGTGAACTGGTTAAGAAATCTGTTATCATAGAGGATGGAGTTGGGTGATGCTGGTTTTCTTCCATCCTGACATCACATCAGCTCACTGCAAAGGTCAGCCCTGAAAATAGTGTTAAGGCATGTTCTCTCACTGAGTCATTGACCACGTCCAGTCCCGTGTTCCTTCTAGTTCTGCAAGCTGTGAGAGTGCTTCCTTACATCCCAAGAGCTTCAGGTTAGGGGAATCAAGAATCTGTTCTTTCTAAATGGTTATTCTCTACCCACCTCTTTGGCTGCTGACTTTGTTTTAAAGTCATTCCCCAAATTTCTGATGAATTGAATCTAGTAGTTATTTTGGCCAGGGTGGGCAGTGGGGAGCAGGAGGAGGTAGAATGGCTGTTCAGGGATCCCTTTTGTGTTAAATTGGGGGGAGATCTCTTGGGCAATGGAGGAGGGCTAGGGCATTAGGGAAGAGAAGCAATTCATCCCTCAGGTTATATGGAGTAAAGTCCAGACTTTTGCATGGGTATATTGAGGGTATTGTGGAGTAATCATTGGGAAAGATGAAACTATGCCTAGGATCAGGACAGCCTGGCAACCGGAGACAGACATTACATTCTTATTTAGATTGTTCAAAGGAAAATTATATTTTAATAAATGACAAAAACCTATCACTTCCATGTAAGTAAGTTTCTATATTGTTAAATTAATTTATAATTAATTTCATGGTGATTTTTATTTGGTTATAACTCTTTCTTCTCTCTCTTAAATTATGATAGTTGTCCCTGTACCATAATCATCAGCTCACAAAATTAAAAATCTTGTCAGAAATATAGAGTAGAATAGCTATTTGTTTATACTTCGGACTGCTCAAAGCAGTGCTGTTCTCTAATCGGCTACTCATGCAGGAAGTGATATAACCCTAATAGGCCAACTGTGTACCTTTTAAGCTATCTGCCAAGTATCTGGAGTAGGGAATACACCCATAAAGTAGGCATTTTTATATTTGAAAAACAAATTTTACAACTAAGTAAAATTTTTGGTTTTCTATTTATATGTGTTTATTATACAGAGAATGATGTCCCAGTTCCTATGTATAATTGATTTTATGAATTTCACAATTCTTGATGCCAAGTATTTGAATTATAGTCAGTTCTGCTGTAAAATATGGTGTGTGGGTTCGTAAAAATCACTGCGATATGCAAACTTGGGCAATATAAACCATAGGATTTATAGGAAAAATGAGAATAGGATACAATACTCAAAATGTCATCGGTGACACAAACAAATAGATGTGAAATGACAGCAAAGTTTTACACATGTTAAATGTTAAGAAATACATAAATGCTACAATAAACATGGCAGTTTACGTTGAAAAAGACCTACAGTTTGCTGTGGAAGTACTTTAGCAGGGTTGCAGTTTGCGTTACTGTAAAGCGTGGAAGGAGGGTCATTGTAACACCAGCTGTGCAGGGGTGAGGCTTTTCTCAGGCTGGTAGATGAGGTGTGAGCAACTGTGTATTCTTACACTGCTAGGTTTAGCTGGACGCGGTTTTTGCCATTCACCCAGTATTTTTTGAAGGTAAAATCACATATAAGCAAACAAAAATTTTTATTATGCTCAAATTGTTCTATAATCCATCCATCATACTAGAACAAATTTGTAGTTTCAAAACAAGTGTTACTGTAGAATTAACTGTGTAATAATCCCCTCAACACTTTCACATGTATGATCTCACCTTATTCTTGCCACCATCCTGGCAAACAGGAAGGGAAACAGTTGTCTGGTTTTTGTCTATTGGAGAATACTGGCCTGTTAAAGGCCACACAGTAAATAAAAGGACCTGTGTCAGAAGGTGCTCAGGTCTCTGTGTCGTGGGCGACTGTCCTTCCTTTTGGGAGGCAGGACACTTGTGAACATGTACACAGAGGACATCAAAAATGTGGTCAATGACACCGAGACAAATCTCAGAGGCTTAGAATCGTTATCTGAATTTCAGTTTAGACAAATTCATCATTTTAGAAATGTCTGCTAGGTGCCACACTCCTGCCTTGTCGTCTCCATAACACACAGTTAATTCCTAAACCTGATGTGTTTTCTTCATTGCATGCATCTAAAACCCAGCCACTGGAACTCAGTTTATTCTTTTTGATGTGGCTTTATTGAATATTTAGAACATGTAGACTGTTTTAGAAATCATTTTTCAATTAATCTTCACAGCCCAGAGGTCATGTCACATGTCAGGGCATTCAACAACAAGGCCAGTCTAGTAACTTTTTTCTGTTTCGAGGAAGCTTCCCTATTCAGTTTCTGAGAAAATTAATGAAGAAGAGTATAATCCCAAATGCTAGAATGACTTTGTCTTCAAGCATCCACTGGTGTGGAAAATGCAATTATTATATACTCCCCTGTCTATATCTACCCTGAGGTATTCCATTCAGCTCTGCCTCCAGAAGGTTTAGGTTTATTAAGCACCTCCTATGGTCAGAGTAGTGGCCAGTGCTGTGGGAGACACAGAAGGACAAGATGTTGTTCCTGCCATCAAGGAACTGATTTGGCGGTGAGGGGGTTTGTTCTGTGCGATGACTGCAGAGAATCTTCTCATTGTGCTGGTGTGTTAAGTGGCAGAATGTGAGTGGAGATACACGTACAGGTGAATAGTAAGGCATCACTGTCTAGTTATTGGCTAAGTCAGCAGGTGTGTGCTGTGTTCTGATCACTGGGTGTTGTAAACTTGTGAGTGTAGCACTAAAGAACACTTTACAAAAAAATCCTTCACTGACTTCTCATTACTTTCAAGATTTATTTTATTAATAAGATTTTTCATCATCACATCTTGAATGGTCTTATCTATAAAACTGCATGTTCCAAGGGCCACCCAGCAGACAGCGACGTTGCACCTGTGTGATGACATCCAGGTCTGAGTGATCTCTCGGGTTCTCCGTGGCCCCGAAAGGTCCATACAAGCCTGGCCTGTCTCCACTTTATAAAGGCTTTCCACACACAAAACAAACAGCAACATAATTGACAGACAGTGTTACAAATAGTGTAGCATGTTCCTTTTAATATGTTCACATTACCCATTTTGATAAATTAATGCTTTCCACACACAAAGACACTTACGTAAATACAGGAAATGTACAAATTTTTGGAAATAATGTTAAAGTTGAAATTTGTAGCCCTTTCTAAATGAAAGGGCAAAGAAGATTTCCTCCTTTTTCCTCTTCCCTCAACCTCATTTGCTTTACATAATATGATTTTCCTGTTTTAAGTCATAATTGCTTTTACAAGATTAAATGCCAGGTCAGTAGTGTGTTTTATGTCAGCTCATCCATCCTAAGCTCTCTACCCTATTTTTTAAAAAATAATAATCCTTAAAAAATAAGGAAATAAAGTATTTTAAAATAAACATTCTAGCTGCTAAAATCTGAAGTAAATGTCATATTCAACTTTATAAGTGGTACAAATGAGGAGAGCTGGGGTTCTCTGTTTTGACGTGTAGCATAAATTCCCTGCTTTTCAATAACTTCAGCTGATAAGTAAGCTAGAATAAAATATCTTATTTTTCATGGTCAAAATTAAAAGACTTAAACATTCATTACTACTCCCTAGGTTATGAAATACAGCATAGATTCACTTGTTAAGTGTCTCGGAGAAATAAGACTGCAAAATTAATAACATTAAATGTTCACTACCTCTATATTCTATTAATCTTTACCCACCCCACCTACCCCTTATTTGTTTTCTTTTTTTAGGGAAGCAAAAAAGTTTGTGAGTGAAAATGAAGGAGCTCTTGGGAAGGGAAAAGGAAAACGGTGGTTTGCGTTTAAGATGATGATGGCCAAGGTAAATATTTTCATAACTCGGTTTGGTTGATGCCATATATTCTCAATGGAGGCTGCATTGATTGATTCCTAAAGAGGAGAAAATTGGTTATGTTCTGAGAAAGAGAAAAAAATCTTATACTTTACATGTATAAAGCACATATGAGGTCTGTCCAGAAAAAGTCCAGCCATTGTTACTATAACGAGAACAGTTTGCACGACATCGATGTAACCTGGCAGCCAAGGAGAGTGGACCGGAATGTGCATGTGTGAACAACGACAACTTCACTGTCCTAGTCAGTGGGGGCTGTAGAGTGAGCATGTGTACTGAGTGGCCTCACATTCAAATTGAGCAAGTAGAGCAATGAATCTGCATCAAATTTTTCATTAAGCTTGAACACTGATCTGCAGAAACTAGTCAGATGATTCAGAAGCCTGCCGCTATAGGCAACTGGTGATTGGCAGCTTCACCACGAGAAAACATCCGCTCAGGTATCACGTCTGTGCAGATTTTTTGGGCAAGACATCAAATCACCCAGGTGACTCAGCCCCACTACAGCCCAGATTTGGCACCCTGTGACTTCTGGCTTTTCCCAAAACTAAAGTCATCTTTGAAAGTGCAGAGATTTCAGACTGTCAATGAGATTCAGGAAAATACAACAGGGCAGCTGATGGTGACTGGGAGAACTGTGTGAGGTCCCAAGGTGCCTACTGTGAAGGGGACTGAGGTGTCATTGTCCTTTGTACAATGTTTCTTGTATCTTGTATCTTCTTCAATAAATGTCTCTATTTTTCATATTACATGGCTGGATACCTTCTGGACAGACCTTGTATACACATACAGTACATTTGCAGTATATCTATGGTATTAAAATTTGGATTGCAAGGGCATGATTTGGGGGTGGGGGGGAAAACTCAAAAAGGCTCCTTAGGGGAGTTAAAATGAAAAAGTAAGTTCAGAAACATTGATTTATGACAAAAGACTTACTTTTGTAATTTTAACACCCCCAAATGTAAGAGACTGTGCTTCTTCCATTTTCATTCCCTGGTACATAAGTATTCTGGGTCAAAATTTCTTTCTCAAAATGTCTACAAGTAACAGAATCATATATGTAGCTCTTCTCTATCAGGAGCATAAATTGGATAGAAAATAAGAAAAATACAAATAATATACCAATAATATACTAACATTTATTTAGTATTTACTATATGCCTAGAACTTACTTAAATCTATAAAGTTATCATATTTAATTATCACGGCAAGGTGGGTACATGGTATTATTATTCTCTCTTTACGAATTTTATACTACTTGTAAGCTAAATGTATTCCTATAAAGATGGAGTTTTATAAATAAAGTTTATACCTCTTAAGTATAAATACATGTTATATTTTTATGATATATATCATAGGTTAGTTTTGTTGTTTTTACAGTTTAAATAAATGAAATCCTATAGTATTTACAATTTTGTTTCTGGCTTTTTTGATGCAATGTTATATTATGAGATATATTCATGTTACGGGACTTACAGTACATTTTTATTGATGTGTTGCATTCCATGTATGAAGATACCACAATTTATTTATCCACTCTGCTCTGGACGGACATTCGGGATGTTTCTAGTTTAAGTAATCTTTTGAACTTCAGACTGCCTCATTGTTTTTCGGCTTTATGTGCCCGTGCAGCTCACATATTACCCCAGCATAGTATACACACATGCAACGGTGTCTGCCTCATTCCTATTCTTCTGTCCTCTTGACCATGAATGGCCCAGTATTGTGGCATAAAACAGAAGTTCTTTTATAAAAACAAATTTATGATTCTTTTTCTTCTTCCCTTTCCTATGACACCATATGCCTTTCCATTTAGCCGACTTCTCTACTACCAAAATGATAAGTGTCCCATGTCTTAGCACCTTCCATCCTGGATTGAAATTTCCTGTCTATGTACAGTATATTTGAGTAGACCTGGAAGCCCTTCAAGACAGGAAACGTCTTATTCATATTTCATTAACTTCTTTGTATGATATTTATTTGATTAATCAATAACATTTGTTGATCACTTAGTAGGTGCAAAGTCAGTCCCTGCTCTATTATGATGCACAGAATAAACAGATGTTTTTAACTATAGTTTTTGTAAAAGGAGGATCCGTAAAAATTTTTGAGCTTAATTGGTCTGGGGGAGAGTGGAGAACAGGAGGGCAAATACTGTTTTCCCTTTTCACACACGGCACCATGTGATGCCAGAGGGATCTTCCCAAGCTCAAAGTCTTGTGATATTTTGGAATGGGGGATAAACTTCTTGAAAAACAAGAGGTTGAATTTTACCAATATTCTTGGCTTCCTTTTCAGAAATGGGCAAAATTTCTCCGTGACTTTGAAATCTTCAAAGCTGCTTGTGTCCCATGGGAGAATAAAATCAAGGCTATTGAAAGTAAGTGCTCCACGTATCTCATTAGATGGGAAGGTGGTCCTAGATAAAGTTCTCATAAGCTTATCAGATGCCTTTTTTAGTGGGAGAGATTAAGAACAAGAAAACAAACAAGCAAAAACTATTTTTTATATCTTTTTTGCTCACCGTGAAGACTTGCTAGCACTTACCAATCACCACTCTACTTTCCTATATTAGACCAAAATATTCTCACTCTGACCTTGTTGTCTCTCCTGCATGGGGAAGTCAGTATTGTGCACAATGACAATGAGTCATGTTGTTGGGAAGGCAGAACTTCTATTTTGGCAATGAATATGACATTGAAAATATATATAGTCTCATGTTAGTAATCAAAATGAATGTCTAAAAAGAATGAATAGATCCAAAAGCTTCATTTTCAAACCTCTGAAGTTGAATATACAATAATCATCTAGGAACTTGCTATTTGAATATCATATTGTATCTTCATTTTGTACAATTTTCACAGTGTACAGGGGAGGCAAGCCTACATACTCAATTAAAAACCATTTAAAACAGTACTCTAAACTTAGAAAAAGGCAAACAAGATTTTTAAAGTATTGTAAATATAATAGTAAATCATTTTAAAAACAAAGAATATAAAGAAAAGGATAACATTTAAAAAAATGTTTTTTTAATTGAGCACAATCTTGCCATGTTCCGGTTTCTAAATGTTTTGACTAGAATCTGATTTTCTTTCATGCCTTGGCTTTCCTGCTGGCTAAATGCGCATTGCATAATTAAAATGGAGGCTCCATAGGGAGAGCACAGTTGGGGGATATTTCACTGACATGATTGCTCATGCTTTAGGAGCGAGTATTCCTCAGCCCTCTGTCTCTCATTATCAAATGGCAATTAACTAAAACATATCAGCTCATTAATTGCACTTCCTCCAACATAGTTCTGTGCCATCCCTTTCTTGCTTTATTTTCCTTCTTCACACTTATAACTAAAATACTGTATTCTAATTGAATTTTAAATATTTTATTTTATTCTACTTGTGTTGATTTCTTCAACAAGACAGGCAAGCAGAGATTCTGTTTTGTTCACTCCTGTAACACCAGACCTAGAACATACTTGGCTTTAATAAGTATTTGTTGAGTCAAATGAAATATAAACAAATCCTACAAATATCTGCCATTTTGAGAAACAGAAGGAATTTAGACACATCAAAAAAAAATATCCAGACATCATGGAATCCTTAAGTTTTAACTGTGCAGCTGAAATATGTTACCTTGAGAAGCACTGAGGAACAGAAGGCCATTTGGGGCATTAAGATCCTGGTACAATTTTGTTCTTGCTTTGCCATAGATTAGCTGTTGTCTCTGACTCAGCCAGTCATTGAATCCCTCTGGGCCACAGTCTACTCATTTCTGAAAATGATAGGGTTGACTTTCGATTAATTATGAGATGTATCCCAATACATTTGTAATTAATGATAGTTAAAAATATACATTTGCAAATTACTTCTGTTTAAGGTACATTAGAGTAGGTTCCAGACTACCTAAATAATAATGTCATGCTCACTTGTGTTTAAGTGGCCTACCTTGAGTGGGATAGAAACAGATGAAATTATTTCTATTGCCAGAAATTGCACTAAAATATGTTACACCTATGACTGACCACCATCTATCATGAGTGTCAGAGTGGAAAAATCAAACTGAATGCTACTCAGTAATACTTGCAGGTACCTTTCCTTCTCCCCTCTTCCCCCAGAAAATTTGGAACAGTCAAACTGGACAATTGAAGCAAATGTGGATTATTTTCCCTTTGATGTGTAACTTATTATTTGATTAGGTTCTCCTATTTTCTTCACCTTTAATGGTGCTTTGCCTCACTGTGGAGCACTGATCCTTATTTTCTATTCTATCACAATTACCACAACGACTCTAGAAACATTATTTCATTTAATCTTTAATGTGCCTGCAATGTGCATGTTAACCTTTCTATTTTAGAGTTGGTGTTAAATAACTGTCCCAGAATTTGTTAGTAGAGGAGCTGAGAGATGAGTTGAAGTCCAGGCCCAAAGCTTGTGCTTTTCCTAATGTGGCGTGCTGATCTTTACTTTGAGGAAGATATTATACTTTTTTTTTTTTTTTTTGCTTGCATCAGGTCCTAGGGAGGATTCTACCAAGTCAATAGCAAGATGAGTAGTTGCAAATTTTTGTTTTAAATAACTATCCTATTTGGGGCATTATTTTCCATAATAAATATTATCATGTATCTATTTTTAAGTGAGTTGCTTATTTATTTGTTCATTTCACATTTTTAAAGATTCTTAAAGTCTTATGATTTTAATGATAGTCATAAGTAGATCATATGCTTTGAGGCTATTGTATTGGTTGAAAAGTCTGAAGCTTTTCTAGGAGTATACTAGCATAGTCATTGGGTTGGGCTAACTATCTCACCAAAAAATAGCCTACCGAAGATAGCAAAAGCATGTGTCTGGGATGATTTTTGAAGATGAACAGAATGGAAGAAGTAGGACATGGAATTGGTTTTCTAAAGGTTAAAGTCTTTTTACCCCCATTGACTCTGTAACTTGGGCAATCCTTTTATATCTCTGGCCCTCTGTTTCCCCATTTGGAGTCTCCACAAAATTCAGAGTTTAACTGGTTACTATACAAGACCATTTTCAACCCAACATTCTATAATTTGTAAGTCACCATTAGTTTTAGAATTATATGGGGTCACGATGGCACCGTTGGCAGACATGGTTTGCCTCTTCACACAACCACATCAAAATTCCACCTAAACTATAGAACAACCATCCCTCAGAACTGTCAGAAATCAAGTTGAATGGAAGTCTGACAACTATGGAATTAAACAAACCACGTCCATCCAGACTGGTAGGAGGGGCAGAGACATGGAATGGGCTGGTCCTTCTCCTGTGTGTGGTAGATAAAAATTTGGGAGGGATATCTTGGGAGTGAAGAGTCACAGCCCCATACCAAACACTCCAGCCTAGGGTTCCAGTGCCAGGAAGATAATTCCCCACAACTTCTGGCTGCAAAGACCAGCAGGGATTGAGTTGGTAGAAGAAAATTCTGGAGCCCTGAGAAGTTCTTTTAAAGAGCCCACACATGGACTCACCTACTCAGACTTATTCCCTCTGAGCTCCAGCAGCAGGGTAGCAGCTTGAAAAGCACCAGTGGCATAAAGGGAGAAACTGGTGTCTGGTATCAAGGCAAGCAGAGGCCATTGTCTCTTTTCTAACCCTCCCCCAACAGAACTGACAAACTGGTGTCATATCTGAGACTCCATCAACCTGGCCAACATTGTTTGACCTGCCTTGGAGATCCCCAGAGACTCTGTCCCACCCAACTTACAGGCCCACCCAAGCTACTTTTCCATATGAATGGTTGGTCTTGGCTCATGCTTCACAACTTCCTAAATCCTATCAAACAAGCAACAGCTGGCCTCAGTGAGCCTCAGGCCCAGCACTAGCAGCAGCCAGCCTAGATTTACAGCTTTGCTTTGCCTGGGAATCTCCAATACCAGCACAAGTAGCAGCCATCTCAGATTGCTTTATAGCTCAGGCAGGGTGGCCCCAGGAAAAACACAGGTAGGGGCAGACATTGGCTTGTACCACCCAGGAAACCCCATGGCCAGTGCACCCATTGGATACCTACAGACCATGTCGTAGCACCACCACCCTGCCCTTGCACGGCTGATCCTCCACAGAGGACAGAGGTTGGTGGTCAGTGGTCACAGCCAATCCTTGCAGTTGACTTCCCTGGGAAACACCCTCCCATTGACCTGCCAGCAGCAACCAAGGGTCAACTACAAGAGGAGGTTGTACTCAACTCACATGAAGGGCACACCTCAAGTACCCAGCTTGGGTGATAGGGGAGGCTGTGTCACTGGACCCTACAGGACACTTACTAAATTAGGCCACAGTACCAAGAAATGGAGTCAAAGTAGCTCTACATAATACATAGAAACAAACATAGTGAGGCTGCCAAAATGAGGAGATGAAGAAACATAGCCCAAATGAAAGAACAGATCAAAACTCCAGAAAAAGAGCTAAATGAAATGGAAATAAGCAATTTCTCTGATGCAGATTTGAAAACACTGGTTATAAGGATGCTCAAGGAACTTAGTGAGGACCTAAACAGCATAAAAAAGACCCAGTCAGAAACAAAGAGTACACTAATTGAAATACGAAGAATTTATACGGAAACAATAGAGTGGATGAATCTGAGAATCAAATCAATAATATGGAACATAAGGAAGCAAAAAACAACCAATCAGAACAATAAGAAGGAAAAAAAATCTGAAAAAATGAGGACAGTATAAGCAGCCCCTGGGACAACTTCAAGTGGTCCAACATTCACATCATAGGGGTGTCAGCAGGAAAAGAGAAAGAGCAAGAAATTGGAAATGTATTTGAAAAAATAATGAGAGAAAAATTCCCAAATTTTATTAAGGAAATAGACATGCAAGTCCAGGAAGTACAGAGAGTCCCAAACAAGATGGACACAAAGAGGACCATACCAAGACACATCATAATTAAAATGCCAAAGGTTAAAGATAAAGAGAAAATCTTAAAAGCAGAAAGAGAAAAGCGGACAATTAACTACAAAGGAGTTTCCATAAGACTGTCAGCTGATTTCTCGAAAGGAACTTTGCAGGTTAGAAGGAACTGGCAAGAAATATTCAGTCATGGAAAGTAGGCACCTCCAGCCAAGATTGCTCTACCTAGCAAAGCTATCATTTAGAATCACAGGGCAGATAAAGAGCTTCCCAGACAGGAAAAAACTAAAGGAGGTTGTCATCACCAAACTATTATTATATGAAATGTTAAAAGGAGTTATTCAAGAAAAAGATCAAAACTATTAATTATAAAATGGCAAAATATACAAATCTATCAACAATTCAATCTAAAAAACAAACTAAGCAAAGAAGAACAGAAACAGAATCATAGATACAGAGAGTGTTTGATGGTTGCCAGATGGGAGGAGGGGTGTGGGGGGAATGGGTGAAGAGGTAAGGGGATTAAGACGTACAAACAGGTAGTTGCAGAGTAGTCATGGGGATGTAAAGTACAGTGTAGGAAATGGAGTAGCCAAAGAACATATACACATAACCCACTGACATGAACAGTGGTGGGGGGATTGCCTGAGGGAGTGAGGAATGCTGGGTGGAGGGGGACAAAGGGGTAAAATCAGGAGAACTATAATAGCATAATCAATAAAATATAATTTAAAAAAGGAAGTATATGTAAGCATATGACATTCTTTATACTTTTGAGTATAAATAATTGAAACTGTTAAATAAAAAACAGAATTATATTAAGAAAGGCCTGCATAATTTACATTTTTGCAAATTCTTTTCAGAAAAATGGAAGTTAAATGAGTACCTTATTTATAAAGTATATATTTTACATTAGAAAACTAATACAAATTAGTTTTCCCTTAAAGAAATGACCATTTAATCTTACAAAAGATTCAGAAATCTTAATAATTTCCTTTAAATCATCTAACATCACATAATCTAACATCTAATCATCACAAATTATTTTTAAACACTATACATATAATACTTCATTTAATCTTCAGAATAAGCTGACTTAGTTAATTGAGCACTGAGTGTTTGCCATTACTAGGCGGGTTTCTAGGCACAGGAGATGCTGGGCTGACAAACACAGGTAAAACTCTGCTTTCATTGGTTTTTACACGCAAGTGAGTAAATGTGTGTGTGTGTAGACAGATCATAAAAGATAAGCAATTACATTATGAAGATAATTATGGATTGTGGTAAGTGCCATGTTTAAAAGAGGAGCTTTTGAGCTCTACTCTCAGGAGTCTTTCTAATCCAACTCTCTGCTCAATCTCTAAATAAATACTGAACAGATACTTTTTAAATCTGGTTTTAAGAGTCTCCAATTACCAGCCTTCATTGAGTTTCCACAAAGGCCTGTGCAATAATTGACAGAATCAAGAGGGGAACTGAAATTAAGTCTACAACTCATGCTCTTTCCATCTTGGTTCCAGTGAGACCTGGTACTCACCTGATGACTCCCAACTTTTTTTTCACATAAAAGATAGGTTTGATAACTCTTACCACCAAGGGATGCTGTGAGATTCTGTATTCCATGGGGATGCCATGAACTTTCACTGTTACACCATCCTTGTAAAGAGGCCACACCTAGAACTAGAACCCCAGGGTTACCTGAAGTAATTCACATCACTAACTACACTGCGTTGCTTATTTTACTGAAGAAGCAGTATATTGTACTCCTGTGAAATATAATCTATACTCACTGTGAACCTAACATCACTAGTAAAGCCATGGATAAAATCATTGAATATCTTTCAAGCTGGAGATTATAAGTTTTTTCCAGAATCAAAATCTACTTCTTCCTAATAGAATACAACATCAAAATTAAGGTGTCATTGACCTGTTTTTCAGACTGGAAAGATCTTCAGGTAGGCACAGAGTTTAAACCACATGTTCCTTTGCTAGCTTAAGGGCTCCAGAAAATAGAAATCAAATTTGCCTCATTTAACTCTACCCCTAGACCAGTTCGGAAGTAAGTACTTTTTATCCTAGCCTAACAAGATGGCATTTACAGCGAACTCATACAGCAGGTGATTTAATTGGTCTTTTCTCATTTAGAAATGTTCACATTTATCTGCTTGTCTTGTTATCCATCTGTTCAACAGGCAATTATACATGATGATAGACTACAAATTACTTTGCCTTAATAATAACTAACCAGAGGGAGAAGTGAAATCTTAACCTTAATTTAAAAGAAACACAAGAAACTTCTGGAACAAGAATACTGCATAAGCTCAAGACCTCACATTAATACATACCAAAGACCTTGTTTTACTGTCTTAATAAAGCACTATAGAAAAAGTATTTATTAGTTAGAGAAGAAAAGAATTAGTAGTTTATGGGTACCATCCAAATGTGTAACTTTGATTGGCCTTAGTTGATTGATGGATATTATCTATATCCTTTCAGACACACATATTCATTGTATATTTATTCGATATAGCATAGTTTTTTAAAAAATTGAACTATGATTCTATTTGAGGAGAAAGATAGCACTGTGGTTAAGAGAGACCTAGATCTGGCATCAAACACATATAGGTCAAGACTACTTGGCTCCATCGTTTACTACGTATGTAGCTACGTATACAACCCTGGCTCCATCACTCACTGAGTGAATAACCTATGACCTTAAGTCTCTGTAAAATGGGAGTGTAATAATTCTTTCTTGCAGGGGTTTGATGATGGTTAAATCAATTAATATGCAGAGATCCAATAGGTATTTGAAACAAAGATTCATTAAATGATAGCTGTAATTATTACGAATGAAGTCTTGGTTCAGTAATGTCCCTGTTTAAGTTTTTAATCCCCCATCCATACAGTGGGACTAATGATACTTAACCTCACCAGGTTCCAGAGGCAGTAAAATGAGTTGATGCTGATAAAGTTCTCAGTTTACATAATTGATTATCGATATACAGGGTGGGGCAAAAGTAGGTTTACAGTTGTTCATATAGCAAGTAATACAATAATCAATAAATAATAATACAAGAATAAACTCTGTGTTTTGCATACTCACAACTCTAAACCTACTTTTGCCCTACCCTGTATGTTAGCTGTTATTATTATTATTACTAACTCGTACTCTTTACGAGAATATATAAATTTTAGTTGAGAGACTAAGTACATGGAAATGACTCTTTAGTTATGCTTTTTTAGCCACACTATATTAAGATTTCTGCTTTTAGTGAATGCCAGTGTTACTCAACAACCTTCAGCAGGAAAGAATGGCTAGGATAAATGGACATGAGAGGGAAGACTTTCTTTTTCATTTTTGTGTTCGGAGAGGGAAGGGTCTTATGGAGACTTAACAACGACCAGTTGATTTGTTTTCTCTCTTTTAAGCTCTTTGTTTTGTTATTGCTCTTGCGTCTTTGCCAGTGATAAGTATCATGTGGAAGGAACACTGTTTTCTGGATTCCTCTGTGTTTTGTCCTACAATCACTCTGGTTTTAATGAAATCTATTTCCCTGCAATTCATTTTCTTTACATGTAGGATTCAGTAAAGAAAACCGATAGATATGACTTCTCTATTTCCAAATAAAATTGTTGTGAAGCCACTTGCAATATTCCAAATTGAACTTTGGAATCCTTGGGGTCCAAAGCATATTTAATCTATAACATATATGGATTACATAGGGGGAAGGGATACTTTCTGAAACATTTTAATTTGCTCTCTCTCTTTTTTTAATGTTTATGTATATTTACACTCTATATGCAACTTAGAAAACTCATTTGCCAGGGGTTGTGCTTTAGGGGTTGAAAGAGATAGAGGGCTGTGGTACTAACTAGAAGATAAAATATAAAAGGAATGAAGTAAGGAGGGAAAGAGGGAAGGAGGGAAGGAAGGATGGAAGAAAGAAGGAAGGAAGGAAGGAAGGAAGGAAGGAAGGAAGGAAGGAAGGAAGGGCCTGTATCCTGGGCTTGGAGCTCTACATCAGAGCATCTCAAGTGTGATTCCAAGGAAAAGCTTACCCTAGATACCTAGAGACAAGGTTCTTCTTTAGCTGATGAGTAACTGTAACAGTTAACAAGCTGGAAGTCCACTGCTTTCAATAAAACATGGCGAGTGAACCTGGCTGAGGCAGACCTCAGGTAGTCGTTACCAGAGAACATAGATAACAGCCATGAAATGATATGAAATCACTGGGAGCCAGGTGAATGATCAGATGTCCTGAGGGAGGCAGATCTGCTTTACCTTTCTGCACACGGTCCAGTGCATCTGGTTACAGAACATGGGGGCCGGCGGGGGGGGGGGCGTGCTTTAAAACCACACACTTTTAGAAATCTTGCAGAACTCTGCACTGCCCTACAAATGAATCCAAATATTCAGACTTCAAACTACTTGATTTCTTTTGAAATATATACTTAGACGTTGACTTCCTTTTAAGTTTATATAAAAACCGTCTCTGAGTTTAAGTATGATGGTACCCAAAGAACAGACTGAGTTCCAGAAATAGAGGTAGGACTCTCACATGAGTGTGGCCTCACCTTAGTGAGCAGGGGCTGCGATTTGCTCCACGTGAGCCTTCCTCCTCCTGTAATGTTTTGAAGACAGTGGGCTCAAGGAAACCATTGGTCACCAGAGGGGTTTAGCTAAATGAGACAGGGCAAAGGGGTTAATGCAGCAGTTGGCCAAAGCTGTTCATTGTTCTCCTTGGGCAACTGAAAATGAGAATTGGGAAGACTGGAAAACTAGGAACTTGATGCTGAAATTTAAGTGAAAATCAAAGGAGCTTTGGCTTTTGTAAATCTATGAAATCTTAGCCTGAGACTTCAAATTCCTGTTTTATTCATCCTTTATTCATTCTCTGATTTAAGAGAATGCTTTTATTTATTTTTTTCTCATTCAAAAAGCATTGAACAGATCACTCCACTTTTTACTGTGTGGGGCAGGTGTAAGTTCACAAAACATTTTTGCCTGTCCTCTCCCAACTCATTCCCCAGAGTTGAAGTGATTTCTCAAAGATCAAAATTGCCCTCTAGCCACCATTGCTTAACAGCTGTCACTGATTTCTCATCACATTTAAAATAAAATCCTCACTTTTTTCCTTGTCTTAGGAGGCCCTACGCAATGTGGTTTGGCTTCTTGTTTGTAGTGCTCCTATCTCAGGCCTTAGGTTTGTTCCTCAGTTGTCGTGAGTTCTTGCTTGCCTCGTGATGTTTGTTCTCAATTTTTCCTCTGTTTGAGCTGCCCTTCCCCAGCCGGGGGCATTTCTACCTCTTCCTCCAACGTCAGATCTCTGCTCAGATGTTACCTTTTCTGATTCACCTTTCTGACCAATCTGTCTAAAGCAACCCCTCTCAATACTTTATCCTCCTTTTTGTGGAACCCATCTGGCTGTAACTATATATATTTATATATTTATTACATATTATATATAAAAGTTATAGTAATATAATTATGTCATATTACATATATAATATATGATGCATATACGATCCATTCATGTGTATTATTCATCATCATATACATACACATAATATGTAATGTATAATATACATTTAATATATATTATATATCATATACATATACTATATGATGTGTACTGGAATATGTGATATATAATATATTTTGATAAATATATTTCGTTATTTTTAATATGTAAATTCCTACATATGTGTTGTTTTACACTTCACTAAAATGTAAGTTGTATCAAGACAGTAGCCCGGTGTGTGACATTGTGCTTCGCATCCAAGATAACCCCTGACAGAGTATACTTAGTAAGGATGTGTGAAGTGGGTGAAGAACTTCAGCATCTACACTGTACTCGTAAAATGCAGTGATGTGGGAAACAGCACAGGACGGCCTGTAGGATGGCCATTTTTAAGGGATGTGGTTAGCTTTTTGAGAATGATATTGTTTGCCTGTGAAAAAGGAGGAAGAAATACAGCAAATATGTATAATTATGTATAATGATAGCTAACTACTGGCCAGGCAGTCGTGATCACTTTACACATATTTGTTCACTTAATTGTATTTACTCGAGGAATAAAATGGGCTCTCCAGATGACAATCCTAGCTGCCAAGCAAAAAGCAGTTTTTCCTTGGATGGACTCTAAGTTGTAGGTCATAATCCTTTTACACAACTACAGCTGAGCACTTCCATCATGATTCGTATTTTCTCTTCCTAGATAGGAAAAGAATGCCAGAGACTGGAGTGTGGAAGGAGCAAATGTGTCACAAGGAGCAGATTTATTTTGGAAGGCATCAAGGCATAGCTTTTGTTTTGTCCTTTCAACTATTAGTTTTTATTTTTTTCTTAATAAACACAATACCATACTAGCTTCAGGTGTACACTCCAGTGACCACATGTCATGTAACTTACGAAGTGCTCATCCTGACAAACCCCGCACCCATCCGACACCACACACGGCCGGTAGGACACTGGAACATACTCCCCATCCCCATGACCACTCCACAATAATCCACTTCTCAATCCTTCACCTTTTTCACCCATCCCCTTAACCCCCACACACCCGCACCTGGCAACCACCAAAATGTTCTCTGCATTCACGAGTCAGTTTCTGTTCTGCCCATTCACTTATGTTGACTTTCAGATTTAGTTGTTGATAGATATGTATTTATTGTCATTTAATTGTTCCTATTTTTTATCTTTCTTCCTCTTCTTCTTCAAAAAAAGCTTTAATATTTCTTGTAATACTGGCTTGGTGGTGATAAATTCCTTTAGCTTTTTCTTGTCTGGGAAGCTCTTTATTTGTCCTTCGATTCTAAATGATAGCTTTGCTGGGTAGAGTAATCTTGGTTGTAGATCTTTGCTTTTCATCACCTTGAGTATTTCTTGCCATTCCCTTCTGGCTTGCAATGTTTCCATTGAATGATCAGGTGACAGTCTTAAGGGAGCTCCCTTGTAAATAACTAAATGTCTTTTGTAGCTTTTAAGATTTTCTCTTTGTCTTTAACCTTTTTCACTTTAATTATGATGTTCCTTGGTGTGGGCCTCTTTGGATTCATCTTGTTTGGGATTGTTTGCATTTCCTGGACTTGTGTGTCTATTTCCTTCACCAAGTTATGGGAGTTTTTTGTCATTATTTTTCAAATAGGTTTTCAATATCTTGCTCTTCCTCTCTCTCTCTACTTCTGGCACCCCATGATGCAAATGTTGGTATGCTAAAGTTGTTCCAGGGGTACCTTACACTATCCTCATTTTTTATGGATTCTATTTCCTGCTCTGATTGGATATATTTTGCTTTCCTATATTCCAAATTGCTGTTTTGATTCTTGGCTTCATCTACTTTACTCTTGATACCTAAATTATTCTTTATTTCAGTTAGTATAGCTTTTGTTTCTGACTGCTCATTTTTTATTGTTTTCATGTCCTTTATTACGCTGTTGAAGTTCTCTCTAAGTACATGTAATCTTCTTTTAAGTTCATTCAGCATCCTTATAACTAGTGTTTTGAACTGGGCATCTAGTAGATTATTTGTTTCCATTTTGTTTCTTTTTCTGGAGTTTTGTTCTGTGTCCCTGTTTGGATAGCATGGCCTAATGATGTAGGTACCCTGTAGGGTCCAGTAGCACAGCCTTACCTATCACCCAAGCTGGATACTTGTGTTGGCTGTGTACACCTTCCTCTTGTAGTTGATTGTTGTTAGCAGGTCAATGGTAGGGATTTACCCAGGCAGATCACCTGTAAGGACTGTCTATAGCCACTGACCATTGACCTCCAACCACTGTGGATGATCAGCCATACAAGGGATTACACCACAGAGCAGGAGTTACCTCAGCAGGGCTCTGGTGCCCACTGAGTCTGCTCTTTGAGTGTTTCACTTATGGAGGTGATCCGGTGGTACTTTCATATGATCTGAAGCTGTGCACTGAGTACACTGGCTCTGAGGCCTCCCAGGAGGTATAGGCCAAGGTCAGCTGCCACTTGTGTTCTGCCCAAGACCATTGGGCACAAGCTACAAAGTGATGAGCTGATGGCTTCTCTGGTGCTGGGCTTGGAGGTAACCATGTGAGGCCAATCTGCAAACCAAGGCCAGCTGCTGCTAGTGTCAGGTCTGAGGCCACTTAGCGAGAGGTATGGGGAATGCTAAGGCCAGATTCTTCTTGTTTGAGAAATTTTATGAAATTGCGAAGCATGAGCCAAGACAAGCCATTAGTATGGGAAAGCCACTAGAAACAGCTTGTGTGGGCCCACAAATTGGGTGGTGTGGGGCCTCACGGAATCACCAGGGCAAGGCAAACGGTGTGAGCCAGGTTGATGGAGACTGAGATACCCGCTTGCCAGCTCTTTGGGGTGGGATCTCAGAAATGGAATAATGGCATCTGCCAGCACTTTTGTCTGGCAGAAAGTTACTGCAACCCCAGCTCTCGCCCTGATGCCAGATAATTATGTTCCTCCTTGTATGTCCCTGGTTCCTTTCAAGCTTCTGCTTCAGTGCTGAAAATCAGAGGGAGTGAGTCTGAGTAAATCCATGTGGGCTGTTTAAGTAGAACTGCCCGGGACACTAGAAATCCTCTGTCTCTCTCAGCCACCATCCCTGCTGATTTTTACAGCCGGAAGTTATGGGGATTTTTCTTCCTGGCACTGGAACTCTGGGCTGGGAACCTTGGTATGGGTCTGTGTCCCCTTTATCCTCAGTGGGGAACCTCTGCAGCCAAGAAATCCCTCCTGATTTTTGTCCACCACACACAGCTCACTCTGTATCTTCAGCCCTCCTACCAGTATTGATGTGGCTTCTTCTATAAATCCCTAGTTGTAGGACTTTCATTCAGCTAAATTTCAGGTGGATCTAATGATGGTTTTCTGTAGATTAGTTGGAATTCTGTTGTGGTTATGGGAGGATTCGAGGACCACATTTACCTACATTGTCATCATGACTGGAAGTCCTCAACATCTTAATTTTCTTTTGAACAGGTCAGTTTGGCTCATCAGTGGCTTCATACTTCCTCTTCTTGAGATGGATGTACGGAGTAAATATGGTTCTCTTCATCCTGACATTTAGCCTCATCATGTTGCCAGAGGTAAGACTCTGACTTCCAGTTTATAAAACATGCTGCAGCAAGTTTCTTATGTGATCATTCTCTTAGCAAAGCTCTTTTTTCTTTAAGTATATAATTTCTGACTGGTTATATCCACCCTTAGAGTTGTAGTATTTGTGGCAAAATTAAACTTCAAAATGGTGCCCATGGGCCAAAAGTCCTAACCTTTGTTCCCAAAGGTTTGTGAACCTCCTGAAATTATACAAAATGTAAAATGTCATGTCTCTATTTACGTGCACATTATTATGTGGAAAGGTTCGCCAGTTTCCCAAGGTCGTCCCTGTTCCCAAATGTCTGTTGCCCAAGAGGAAGGCTTTGACATCATGTGAGCTGTAATTGTTTTCCCAAGTTTGCTTTGAAAGAAATGCATCTTAATTCAACTCAAGGCATCCAGCTTTTCTCTAGCAAAAAACCACAAAGTGAGCAATTTCTTTCCATATGTGAAGTAGGATAACACAGACACACACACATACAATGGGGTGTCTGATGTGGAGAGAATCAGCTAAAGCAGAGAAGCGAGAGTGAGGTTGGGACCCTCACCCATGTGCAGTTAAATGACTCAGAGCTCTTTGGATGCTTACCCCACAAAAATTGAGTTAGGCTTCATTTAACTTGAAAAGGTCTTTTGAAGTACGGGTATTTCAAAGCCAGTCTGATCTGTACAACACTGAAAACAGCCAGAGATGGTGGTGTAAGTTTGTATGTCCATGGCCTGAAAGCAGGGCTCACCTCTGTATCCACCTCCCATCAGCATAACGACACTGATAGTGCCTTACATTCATAATGGGGTTTTGCTTGTTATAAGTGAGAAACACTTTCCTTTCTTTGACTTAACGGGCCTCACAACAGATTTATGAGGTAGACTCTAAAAGTTTTTGTTCCATTTTTAAAAAATGTGAAAATTGAGTCCATAATGCTTATTGGATTTAGCTAGCATCTCAGAGTGAATTTTATTTTGGATTTTGCACCCTAGTCCACTAGTTTTACAAATCCTGAGAAAATTCTGGGGATTCTACGGCTATCTGGCTCGTGGAAGACAGTGGACACAGATCAGAAGTCCTGCACGGTTCACCTCCCAAGCAAAAATTTTCAGGCGATACAGCAAAATGTGTGTATTTTATCTATTTCAAATTGACCCCAGCTTTATTCTTACTCATCTCTCTAAGGGAACTTGAAACTTCAGCACTGGCTACTATGACACTCCTTAGTGTCAGACTCAGGGTAAATATCCAGGGAGATTTATCAGCAGCATTCACTGTTTCCCCGTCCCATGCTGCCTCCATGTGGAGGAAATGAAAGGTTGTAGCTAATTTGTTCCAACTGCACGAAATTGCAGAATTCCTAATTAGCATGTAGTGGAGGGAGCTGATATGTGTTTGATTGGATTAGATGCTGAGGAGCATCCTGTTTCCTGGGCAGTAATTACCAACTCCAGCAAAAGAACAGAAGAGGATGGGCACCCTGTGTGCTGACTTGATAGAACCACAGAGGCCAGGGCTGGTCATGTCCTGCTGACAAGTCTCCATTTTTCAGATCCCTCCCCCCAGCAGCACCACTCAGTGTTCCTGTGGGGTATATACCTTTCTGCCCACAGTTCCCGTGTCCCTGGGAAAACGCTAATGCTTTTGGTCCTCTGTGGCCTCCAGCTGTGGGGTGAGACAGAGCAGGTGGGACTCAGCCTCTGTTCTGTCCAGTCCCAGGAAGGCAGAGGGGCTGCAGGGCTGCCATTAAAGCAGAGCAGCTTGTGTGGAAGGAGGGATTAGGGGCTGATTTCTAGCCCTTGCCCAGCCAGGCTTTGCACCCAGATTTCCATCCACATTCATCCTCTACCCCCAGCCCCGGGGAAGGGAAGTTTTCATCTCACAAAAGAAGCAGCATCTGCTTGGCAAGCCATGTGTGTACCCTGGGGATAGAGGGGTGCTTTTCCCAGTTCTCACCAAGGCTCCTTATAGGATACTATACTTGCCCTCTTACTGGATGGCTCCACCCCTAGTAACTTCTCTTCTAATCCCATAGCACAAGATCAGGGCAGTAAACCGGAATTAGTGGTGAGGCAGGTATCATGATCAGGGTGCAGTCAGTCTCTTTGTCGTCACCCACAAATTCTATGAGTGCTTCTTTTGAGAGCTCTGTTCCTTGACATGAAGGAGAGATTCTTCTTCGACCCCAAACCCATATGAAGATGTAGGTAGTATGATTTTCTAGAACACTGAAGTCCCCCAAAGCGACTCTGTCTTTTCCAGACCTCTCCTAAATGAGACCAGTTTGGAGGTGTTGGTGGGTAGCCTTCTGGGCAATGTGGTTGGCCCAGCTGCCGGTGGCCCACTGAACTCAAAATGCAAGGTCCTTACACTCCCTTTGTTCCTAATTCTGAATTTAATAGTAGATTCCCGGAAAATGGGACCCCACATGGAGATGTACAGTTCTCATGAGAAGGCTTCAGAAGTACTTTTAAACAAAACAATTTGTGATCACATGTGTGGTTCAGACTTTGTTTCCAATTGTTAACTGCTTTCTTTGCCTTTCCCTCTAGTACCTCTGGGGTTTGCCATATGGCAGTTTACCTAGAAAAACAGTTCCCAGAGCTGAAGAGGCGTCTGCAGCGAACTTTGGTGTATTGTACGACTTCAATGTAAGTGTCTCCACACAGCTGTGTCGGTAGGAGGATGGATTTTCCTTATTCTCAAACCATGGCCTTCTTTGCTGGGGCTGAGTGAAGGTCTTAAGAGAGATGCTTTTGCCCCTGTTAAAAAAAAATGAAAGAAAAAAAGTGAATAGGGTTTGGTAATATGATATTATGATTAATGGGAACATAGAGATTACTGAATGAAAGTGAGCCCAGAGTTAAAAGACTTCAAGCAAATATTCTTATCTCTGGCTTTGGAAAAGAACAAAGGAAGAGTTTGCAAAAGTGCTTTTTGGAAATCTTGTTGGGTTCTTAGGAAATTAGAGCTTTTACATTACATATTAACCTCTTCACTTCCTGAGCAAGTCTATTTAGTATTACTGAATAGTAAATATCAAATAAAGCTAAATATTAAATACCAAGCAATACTATATTCTAACTTCTAAATAATACTAAAATGAGGGTCACTCTATTGTGGTACCCAAACGAGGATCACTCCACTGTAGTACCAAAGTGAGTATTACTCTCTCAACTCCCCGGGGTGAGTTTTATTGTTGTGATAGAAATTCACCCCTGCCCATTGAAAAATCATTGTGGAGTGTGATTCAGGTATGTGACACATGATCTTTTAAAAATAGTGTCAAGATTGGAGGTGTTTGAAAGTATAGAGGATGAAAAAGTAGCAAAGTAGAGATGGGAGAATTGATGATTCAAGGAGTTTTTGACAAGTAGCAAATGAGAATAACATTTTATGTAGAATGGGGAATGAAGAAAGGCAAGAAAAACAATAAGCAGTCTTCACGTTTGTAATGTTAATATGTCTATTTCATATGTCTTGAATTCTGTTTTCAACCCCCCTAAATTGTGAGCTTCCTAAAGAGGGGACACATCTGCTGTATCTCCTTAGACACCCTTATATCCTCAGCCATAGAGGTGCAATGAATCCCGTTGAGTGGCAATTTGAGTGAGGGGGAGGGTTTGTGGAGCCTTGAGATAAGACCCATAGACATTAACTTATGTGAGCAGTACCAGCAAATGTTCCCAGCCTGTGAATAAACAAGGCAAAATATAGAATAAGCACAGGGGCAGGCCCTACTCTGTGGCATTTGGAATCTGAACTCACCCATCACTTGGAATGTTTGTTTCAATTCGTCATTTATGCATAAAATATAAATATGCCTTGGTTTTACAAGGATGAATGTGACATAATTCTTGACCTCAAGGTATTCATGAGAGCAGAAGAAAGACATATGGGCCACTAGTATACAGTATGTTATGTACTGAGTTAACAAAACGAAGTACACGTTACTGGGGAGCCCTGAGGAGGTGGTTGATATTTTGTTTGGGAATATCTGGGTTTTTTTTTATAGTAGATGGCCTCTGAGTTAGCTTTTCCTTCTTAACATTCATTTCCCTTTTTTATTACTTCTTACTTCTTCCATTTCTCTCTCTACCTGCCCTCTTTTACTTAAATTTCCAAAAAAGATATTACTACTCCCCCCTGAAATAATTTTGATTTCTCAATTCTCTTCCTCTGATTAGCAGATAATAAACGCAAGTCTGGTTAATAAGAGTAAGAATAGTAATATCATTGGCATTTTCTGATGGTTGGCATATCAGAGAAAGGAAGAACTGAAAATATGAACAAAAGGCTTTTTGATTTTTAAACATATTTCTGAAGTTTAAGCACATATACATTTGTCAAATAACTGAAATTAAAAGTTTTGGGCCCTGGCTGGTGTGGCTCAATGGATTGAGTGCTGGCCTGTGAACCAAAGGGTCGCCAGTTCAATTCCCAGTCGGGGCACATGCCTGGGTTGCGGCTAGGTTCCCCGTAGGGGGTGCATGAGAGGCAACCACACACTGATGTTTCTCTCCCTCTCTTTCTCCCTCTCTTCCCCTCTGTCTAAAATGAATAAATAAAATCTTTTAAAAATTAAATAAATAAAAAGTAGTTTTAAAAAAAGTTTGGGGGAAAATGTCCATTTGAGATTTGGAAGATATTAATCAATTGAAAAAGATGAGGAGGAAGGGCTTCTATGATATTAACATTCCTTTACAATTCTAAGTCTGCCTGAAAATGATTCTAAGGCAATGAAGGAATGTCAAAAGGTCAAGAAAAAATAAAAGTGATATTATTCATGTTTAGGCTTTCTTAACTTTTCTGCATACTGTAACCACTGAATTGTTTGCCATGTATCACAAAATAAGAGATTTTTAGCGACAGAAGTGTCCTTAGAGATCTTTCATCCCATGTCCCACATTATAAAGTTAGGGAAACTGAGTCGCAGAAGTGAACATTCAGGATTTTATGGCTAATGAGTGACTCCTAATCTATTGCTTTATTAGTAATTTAGTAATTTTAGTAATTACTAATTCTATTAGTAATTTTTCTGCATTAATTTCCAATTGCCTTCTCACTGAATGTTCCTGGCATAGAAACTAACTTCATTTAATGCTCTATCTTCCTCACAAAGGGAGAAGGAGTTGAAGCAGCTGGACCCCATTTTTACCTTTTATACTAAACTTGCAATTTCCAAATTAGCTTCCCAAATAGAATGACAGGTTTGATATTTACTCTTGCCTGAGTTCTTTACTTGATCATCTGAACAATTACCTCATAAAGGAGCCTGCTCTGTTATTACAAGATGATCTAAGTGGACAGCCCAGGATTCCATCCATCATGACACCATGGAGGAAGCTATTGGCCAAATGTCCTTGAGATCCCTGACAACTCAGAACGCTGCACTTGCAGAGATGCCAGGGGGAAAGACACGTTTCAGGCCCAGGACAGAGATGACCGGTGCCTGAACAGTCTAATCAGTCCACAGATTCATTTGTTGCATCTAAGATTAATATGCCAGTTTAGCTAACAACATATATAAACACAGGAGAAGAGAAGCAGAAGAGATGATAGAACATAGTTAATAGATACCCCTTGTGGTAGAGGGGGCTATAAAATGGAAAGGGACAAAAATACCTTTAGGATGGAGGATGGAGGATGGAGGTGCGGGAGGTTGTAACGAGCTGCTTCTCTCTTGATCTTCATTTTGGAAATCTGAAACTTCCTCCTGAAATCCCCTCCTCGATAGAGTATCTCCTTAGAGGCTCAGTATTCTGTCACTGATAAGCACATGTCAAAACTCATCCAAATTCTTTTTAATTAATAGTAGTCAATTACCATTTGATATATGCCAGGTCAGTCAGTCTTATGGCTTCACAAAGTCACCATTTACAATGCACCATATTTTTAATCCTTTTATTGAGTACCTCATGATTGATCTTAATGATAAGGGAAAAGTATATTTTATTAAAATAGTAAGAAATAGGGAGATTATCTAACATGTATGCTACGAATCAAATTAGCAGAAATGGTATCATTTGAAGCTGTAGAATTAGAAGAGGGAGTTTAAGTCAGTAGGAGGAAGACGCATGTGTTGGCAAGATACTTGGAGATGCAAGGATGATGTAAAAATGACAAAGGGGAAAAGACTGTATAGTTTTGATATTCTTGTCAGGGAAAGAGAGGAAGGAACTGAGGTGGAATTTGGAAGGAGCTTGAGCTGATATCACACCGTGAGATCACATGGGTAACGATTCGAATTGTGAATAAAGGGAAATACATTTAGCTTCCCAGCTTGAGGGCATCTTGTACATTGCATATGGATAAATGGTACATCAGCCTTTCCTCCCCTGCTCTGCTTGTCTGCATGGATGCGGGAGGTGGGGGAAGCTCTTTTATGTGTTAATCAGGCCCATATACTACATTTTACAATAACCCTTCAAGATAATGGTCAATAATCATTGTGTAGTTGAGGGAATTGGGACTCAGAGAAGTTAGTTTGCCAAAGACAGCACTTATAGTTAGAGGAGACACTGAAATTCAAGCCAAAATGTGGCTGACTTTAATGTCAAATTGTTTTACTCTAACATGTCATTCAAAGCCTATTCCCCTGCCCTGCCTACTTTTACCACGTGTCTTCCTTGAGGTCTATACTCAAGGGACACTGTCACAGACATTTTGAATGTTAATAGCAGTTTAGTTCTCTATTTTACCAGCATCAACAGTTTTTGTTTTTAAAGTAGTGATCTTCCAAAAATGAGAACATCTCCTCTCAGACATAACTGTTATCTTAAGTTCCTTCATCTCTTATTGTCCTGACCACATTTAGAAGAGAGATTTTTATCATTCATATATGGAATAACACATCAGTTCCAATGCAATTTTATTTTTAAGGGGTCCTTTGGAAATAGATACCAGAGCAATATTAGTTGCAGGAAAATTGGGGGGGGGAGGGGTGACTGTAAGTGAGGCGGGGGAGATGCTCAGAATAGGTGGGCAGTGTCTTCAGATGATGCGGAAGCATGGAACCGACTTGGACAGGACTTTACTGTGCTCGTTTGAAACTTGGCTCTGGCTGTGGTTTCTCTGACATGGATTTTGGGGCGGGAGAGAGCTCCCACATGGAAAGCCATGCGTGCTGACATGGAAACCGAATAGAACCTTGGCTGGGTTAGGATTCCTTGCTATTTTAGTCACTTCCAGATCTCTGCTGTTGGAGTTTTAAGAAAAGAAGAAAAATGTGTAGAGTGTGGTGGGTCAGCTGAGTAGAAGGCGAGGGGTGTCCCTCTGATAAGCCTTTCAACTTGTGTTTAAAGTCATTCCCCAAGACGGATTGGGTAAAGCTCTTTAAAATTGCGCTCTTCAGTAGTGCCTCTCACTGACACACTTAGACGCATATGTAGCAACAGACAAACTGAAGAAGCATTTGTAAAATAATCAGGATTCAAAAAAAGTGGGGCCCTTACCACTCTGAATATGATCTAACATTTATGGAGTACCAGCCACTGAACATACGTTGAATGGTGCGTACCCCAGATGAGCTAGCTGCCCCAGGAGCTATTGTTGCCAACCTAGCAAGTTCACCAGATGCTTGCTGTGTTTTTCCTTTCATGTTGTTTTGGAGGTATCTTTTAATCCTAGTATTGTCATTGTGAATTAGAAAAAGATGTCAGATTGTAATATTTATAAATGTGGAAAGGAGGCTCTCTGAAATCTTTTCAAGAAGGGTACCTGGGTCTTTTCCAAGAGGACCTGGAACTACCAGGGACTGATCCAGGGGTATAGGCCAAAAGTCCCTGCTGAGTTGGTAGTGTTTCCTTGTCTCTGTTTTACTGGGAAGATATGGTGCTTGCATCACACACGGCCTGGTAGGCAAAGCAAACGCAGGGGAAGCAATATAATGCAGAGGTTAAGTATATGGGGTTTGAATTGGACAGACCCAGTCCAACTCAGACTCAGTCATTTAGTAGCTATGTGGACTTGGACAAGTCCCTTCACATCTCTAAGGCTCAGTTTCTTCATCTGAGTTGGCTGGGGAGGTGCATATGTGGCGAGGGAGCGGTAAATAACACCCCCCCCCACCCCCCGCCCCGTCCAACCAGCTTGTGAGCTAATCAGAGATAAGGCAAAGGTGGAGGTCAACATGTCACCTTTATTATTGTTAAAGCAGGTGTTAAAGAATGGGGTATGTTTTTATGGGCCAATGGGCCTCCCAGCCAGGCATTTCTGCCCAGCAGCCCTAGACCAGAAAAGGCCTTGCCCTGCAGGGTGGAGCACAGCACATGCTCTTTCGGAAAGAGGCTGAGTGGTGGCCCGTGTCATCCCCATCTGTTCACCCACCACTCTGCTCTCAGGAGGTTGCTCCTCTCTGGGGCTAGCAGGAGGCAGTGCAGAGAGGCTGGGAGTGGTACATTTATGGATCTTCTGCATATGAAAGAACCCATCAAGGGTTGAGGAAAACTGTTTCCCCTGACAGTAGCAACTTCCTTGTTTTCTTGTGAGGATTCTGTGAGATGAAGTCAGGTTTTCAGCAAATGCTAAGTGCTCAGCAAAACTTATTAACTGATATTATTACTACAACCCTTATCACCAAGTGTCAGGATGGAAATAAGGAAAGGAGGTAAGGGTCAGTTACAGGGAATAGTGGAGGAGTGTATACAATGAATGCCTTATAGTTACAAAAAAATAAGTAGATCAGAATCTCTCTAAACTAGACAAGGGGCCAAGTCCCTGTACTTTCCAGGTTCTGTTAGTTAATGTTCCCCAGGGACAAGAGGGCCAGTTTGAAGGTTCTGGACAGGGTAAAAGGAGATTGGATTTAAAATAGCTGAGCAGAAACAGGGACCTTACCTAGATAAATGTGAAGGAAGAAGATGTCATGGAACCAAGTGTAGGGAAATCCTCCCAGTGATTATTCTCCTGGGAAGGTGTCTGAGTCTTGGCCTGTTGGCCAGTTCTGGTCTATTTGGTTTCCTATCCCGGGCACAAGATTAGGCCACTTGCTTCTCCTATTTGAGGTTTCTACTCGTTATTAAGCCCCAAATTGTCTTTTAGGGTTGTATTTATTTTTTTTCTTGAGCTGAAAAATGAAGATACAGGCAGAAAAGGTGCAAGGAACCACTTTGGCTTTTATCTATAACCCTCCCATCCCATCCTGACCCTACTTAAGCCCATGAGCTCTTCTGAGATTCTTCTGGACATTTCCCCCCCTGCTAATTCTTAGAGTATTAGAAAACAAATTTGCTGCTAATCTGGAAAGCAATTGTTTTTCTAGATCTCCATTGGCCTTTGATTTCATCTAGGCACGATCTTTGTTTAAGGCAATTTTCTAAATTACCTCTCTTAATTCTTCCTTTGGAAATTAGCATTCAGGACACTTCTTCCTCCTTCTCCTCCACCCTTCCCCCTCCCACTTCCTCTCCTCCCTTCTTCAACAGTAGGCTTCAAAGTCCCTGGCTTGGTATAAATGATGTTAAAATCAGACAGTTTGATTTTCTAAGGTTCAAGGGTGATTCACAACCTAAAGAGGAAGCTCCACATTAACAAGTTATTGTCTCACCACTTTACAAAGCATAGTAACTTTAAGTTATTGCAGAGAGATGAAATCAGAGAAGAGCTCTGAAAGTAGATATATAGCAATACAGAAACAATGCTTCCATGCTGAGAGTGAAAAACACAGTGGACAAGAGAAAGCGAGAAAGGTGAAAATGCCAGAAAGGAAGCAGCATCAGAGTATGCCAATGTTCTCCATGTGTTCCATGCAGGTGGCTTTGGGAAGTGGTGATTCTAACCCTGGTGGGTGAGTTTTAGGAAAAAGCATATAATTACATAAATAAACATGCTTGTTAGGAGAGAATGCTGCAATGGTCTTGATGAATAGAAGGCTGTGCAGAGAGCTTCCAGTGTCATCTCCTCTGTTCCTCGTCTGGACTAAGACAGGGCTTCTGTGTTTTAAGAGGACCAATCTAACTGTGGCTGTGGCCAGAAGGGAAAACCTGCTGTAACAACCTGGGGAAACATGTTTCAGGCCCTCCCCCCCTATTAAGCAAGCTCTTAAAATTAAAAATCTAACAACACTATGAAGTGTGTTTTTTAATTGAATTTATTGAGGTAACATTGGTTAGTAAAATTATATTGTTTCAGATGTACAATTCTATAATACATCACCTGTATATTTTATTGTGTGTTCACCACCCCTAAGTCAAGTCTCCTTCCATCACCATTTATCCCCACTTTTACCTTCTTCTACCTCCCCTGACCCTATTCCCTTCTGGTTACCCCCAGGCTGTTATCTGTATCTATGAATTTTTTCATTTCTTTTCTTTTCTTTCCTTTTTTTTTTTTTGGCTTAATTCCTTCATCTTTTCACCCACCTCCTCCCCTTTGACAGCTGTCAGTCTGCTCTCTATCCACGGGTCTGTTTCTCTTCTGTTTTGATGTTTCAGTCAATGGGCATTCCATGGTAATGGCTCCACAGCTGAGCAAACCTTTATTTGATGAAAAATTGGGTCTATTTAGAAGTCCCTGAATTTTGAGTAAACCAAGAGACTGCCAATCAATGTGGCAGCTGAAACATTCATTCTGTGAAGCAAAACAATGGGCCCCTGTCAGAGCCACCTCCCAAGTTTGAAAATTAATGTCATTCCTCTAAAAAGTCCATCTTGTTTTTTGAGTTGCTCTATACAGCATCTGCTAAGTGGCTTTGTTGTTGGATTTTAGGGCTTGGCGCAATATTCCGTCCTCTTTTATGGCTATTACGACAATAAGCGCACAATCGGATGGATGAATTTCAGGATGCCGCTCTCCTATTTTCTGGTGGGGATCATGTGCATTGGATACAGCTTTCTGGTTGTCCTTAGAGCGTAAGTTTCATTGGTCTCTTGCGAAGCAAGCAATGACTTCTGGAATCAAACGGGAGAATGGATATAATTTTTTTGTTTTACATTTAGAGGATGCAGAGTCTGTGAGATAAAATGTCATTTTAATACTGACACTAAAGTTAGACTGGGACAACTTCCAAACAAAAGGGTTGAACACAAGCTCAGGCCGTTGGCTCATTTCACTGGGCTACACCTACAGCTGCATGCCCACCCTGGGGTTAAGCCTATTTCTAAAATGTGCCTCTTTGTACTTCTAAGTGTGAATCAATGTTGCAAACAAGACAGGGAAACAGCTGCTGACCCCTTGTTTTGTGTACAGAGAAGTTTGTGACTTGCAGAATCAGTTCAACAGGCAGAATCTGTTCTTCTCTGTTCATTTCGTGTGTGTCTATGTGTTTTAAAGCCAGAATAATCACTCATCCAAAAAATTTCAGCTGCATAAGGCAGCAAAAACAAATGGCCCCATATGAGATTGTCATGATCAAATGTATAATCATGGTTTGTCTTGGAAAGGATTTATTAGAGTATGAGGAAGAACTTTATTGGGGAACGGATGGAACAGTGGTTCATTTTTCTCCCTGTCTGAAATACACAGGGTGGGGCTAAAGTAAGTTTACAGCTGTTCATATGGAAAATAACACAATAATTGATAAATAATAATACAAGTATAAACTCTGTTTCACGTACCCGTGACTGTAAACCTACTTTGTTCCCCATCCTGTATTTGTAATATTCTGCTTAAAGACACTGCAGAAACCTAGCCCAGCTGGTTGGGGCTATGACCTACTGTTTAGCCAATTCTCTGAACTATCTTAGGAGGAGCTGAGACACCTCAGTTAATGTCCCAACTCTTTTATTTGACTCTGCACAGCCAGAATGGGCCATTTGCTTCATTTCAGGGAAGGATCTCTGCCTGAGGGTCCAAGTCACACTGAGCAGGAGCTCTGGACCTGTCTCTGACATGCTTTGTGTCTTGTTCCTGTCATTCTTAACTGGTTCCACCAAAGAACACTGTCATATTTAGTTTTCAAGCCCTTTCAGGTCATGAAAAAAGCCTTAATGGATACCCCGCATCAAAATATTTATGTACTGTCCAAGTATAACCAGAGATCCTAAATATTAGGTATCTAGCTCCCTGATAAGTCCTAACACATTCCCAAATAAAGCCATTTCTAGTCTTCAACCACTTTGATTGGCAAGCCTAAAGTCAAGTTTGCCAGTTACATTACCGAGGCCTCACGAGTATTGTTTTTGTGTTGGTCCTTCAGTCTCCTCAGTCACTGGGGAGCATGTTTGTGTACGTCCAGGTACTCAACTTCTTTCAGGGACTCTGCAGACGCTGTGCATCCTGGTGGGCTTCCCAGATGTTCTGCATGGATTTAAATCCCAGGTCTCGAATGTGCTAAAAGACCTTTGACAAGTTGCACAAGTGTTCTGTTCTCTAGTTTCCCATTTTGAGAGAGGTGTAATAACACCTTGGTCTTAGGATGACCAAGAGGACTAAACGAGTTAATACCTAAAAGCACCAAGAACATGCCTGGCTGGTGGTAAGTAATGGATAAGTGTTAATAGTTTTGGTAGGGTTATAATCCATAGGATTATTAGAGAATCAGCAAAGCCAACATGGTAGGAGTTGAGGTCACCTGAGGAGTTGAGCAGCTGAGAGCCCCAGTGGGAGGGCAGCCACATGTGGTTTTGCCGTTGTACATTAATGGATTTGTGTATTCATTAAAATAGTTTTCTGGCAGGTGAATTTATAGGTTATAGAGTAGTATTGTGCAAAGACATACAAGGTGAACCACATACCTCACTTAAAGTTTTCTAGTAGCTATAGTAAACAAATACACAGGTAAAATTAATTTTAATAGTATATTTTATTTAACTCAGTATATCAAAATATTATTTTAACATAATTAAAATTATTATTGAAAAATTTTTGGTCACTAAGTCTTTGAAATGTTGTATGCATTTTATATACTCACACTTCAAGTGCTCAGTAACCACACGTTGCTGGTGATGACCGTACTGGAAAATGCTGGCCTACAGGAAATGGCAACTTTTTCCGATTAGCTTAAAGGTGCCATTTAGTATACCTGCAGGGCACCAAATCCACACTTTCCCTCAAAGTCATTTGTGTTATGCCAATTAAACCAACCTGACTTTGTTCCTTCCCTCAGTCATGGACTTCTGGTTGCTACCTGATTGGCCAGTGGTTGAAACTCATTGACATGCATAGCAAGACAGTTACAAAGCTATTCCTGGCTCCACCCACTCCTAGCCATGAGAGCAAGGCTTGGTAGAAAAAGATGGTGAGCTCTAAATGATTGTACAGAATCATTTGTCACCTGCTCCCCTTCCTCCTTACCCTGATAGACTGTCTTTTTGGAGTAAACATGAGTGGCTTTATGGGTTACATTACTCAACACGTAGAAAGGAATCTGGCTTCTAAAATGAATCAGATACTGATGGACTTTGGCATCTTGCCCACACTGTTTGTCTCAGCATCTTCATCTACAAAATGGTGGCAAATATCTACTTTTAATTACCTAGTATGGAAATTAGAAGGTAACATGAGATAGAAACCCAAGAAAGTACTTTGGGGTGTAAAGGTAGAGTGACTAACTTTGTTGAGCCAGGACTCTCCCTGGTTTTAGAACTGGAAGTCTAGTGTCCTGGAAGCCTGCTTGGTCCCTGGCAAACCAAGATGGTTGATCACCCCAGTTTTAGGCCCTTCGTTTTTATTTTT
This sequence comes from Desmodus rotundus, assembly GCF_022682495.2. Lineage (NCBI taxonomy): Eukaryota > Metazoa > Chordata > Mammalia > Chiroptera > Phyllostomidae > Desmodus > Desmodus rotundus. Next base: position 45,730,542 of record NC_071387.1, on the reverse strand, counting down.
CTCCCACCCTTCCTTCCCTCCTTTCTCCTATCCTTCCTTCGAGGGCAGTGTACATTACTAACAACATCTGAAGCTTCTAGACCTTCATACTCAAAAGTTGCATACATATTAAAAACAAATACACATAAATGATAATACCCATAAACACCATTTGCAAAGGGTAAAGTGATAGACTGATGTAAGGAATCATTATATTTGGTTATTTTCTATAATACATTAGCCCGTTTAAAATATATAAACTTTCATAATGGGTGGGAACAGTGGGGAAATTTAGATGACCTTCAAGATGCCTGCCAACCTTTGATGTCAGCTTTCCATTGTTGTGCCTCTTTCTTTTTCAGTTCCATATCACTGGAATATTTTAAAACCAAAACTTTATGGGACCATTTTATATGTATAATATGAAATTTCAGTTTTGCTATTTATAGTGATAAGGGGAAAAGGAAGTAGAGTAAGTAGACTATAGTTCTCTAATCACTGAAATAAAATTGTGAGTAAATGCATTTTAAACTTTTCAATCAAAAAATTAAATGACTGATTAGGATATATGTAACCACTTGGCATTAAGGCTGTATTAAAATCTTGACTTTTGATCAAGAGTTGTAGAGTAATGAGAATTTCATGCATTCAGTGTAATCACTCTTGGGGAGGAGATTCTGGGGTGAATTGAACCATATGCGGTTATTTCCTGACCTGACCCGGGTGAGTCCATCCCTGGGCTTCAGGGTGTCTGGTAACCAAGTGAAGTTGTATGTAACAGTTTCAGAGCCTACTAGTACTTTTTCCTGGAGAGGGACCCAGTAGGTTTCTTCAGATTTCTAAGGAGAGCCTTATCCCACAAAATGTTAAGAGCCAAGTATATGAGGCCAAGACAAAAATTTAGGAAAATTAATTAAAAAATAGGTATTTTATATGACCTGTTTAATTGTTAAAATCATTACTGCTTACTAGTCTTTTAATCTTGAAAGCTTGATAAATACACAGTTAAAAAATTAAAACAAAAACAAAATTCAAAAATAAACTTCTATTTTCTGGTAATTAAAAAACCTTGTTTGAAAATATGTCTTTTAGGTATTGCTTCTCCAATTTACCTATAATTATGATGATGTTTGGCACCCATACCCTCTCCCTCCCTCTCCCTCTTTGCACATTCTGCTTGCTGGATTAAACTCCCTGTTTTTATAGGATGACCAAAAATATTGGTGATGATGGGGGTGGCGATGACAACACTTTCAACTTCAGCTGGAAGGTGTTCACCAGCTGGGACTACCTGATTGGCAATCCTGAAACGGCAGACAACAAATTCAATTCCATCACAATGAACTTTAAGGTAAAGGCACCACCTTCAAGAGGCTTTTCTTTGCATTTCTAAGAGTAAAATTGGAGCCATTCCATGTGTTCTAGATAACAAAGTATCTTGACAATTAAAAAAAAGACCAACTTATCATTTCTGTCTATTGAGATCTGGGCAACATTCTGATTATGACTAAAAAGTATCCGATGACCCATAACAGAACTATTTCTTCTCTAAATTTGCTAATAAAATAATACCATTGGCTTAAAATAGACAGCCATTAGTAATCAGAATCAGATATTTTACATAATAGAACCGTGCTTACTCTTTAAAATGACTTTAACCCTGGCTGGTGTGGCTGAGTGGATTGAGCGCCGGCCTGCGAACCAAAGGGTCACCAGTTTGATTCCCAGTCTAGGGCACATGCCTGGGTTGTGGGCCAGGTCCCCAGTAGGTGGCATGAGAGAGGCAACCACACATTGATGTTTCTCCCTCTCTCTCTCTCCCTCCCTTCCCCTCTCTCTAAAAATAAAAATAAATAAAATCTTTAAAAAAATGCATACTTAAAAAAATTAAATTAAAATGACTTAAAAATGTTATTTTATAGCTTTAAGAAAAACTGTACTGGGCTATGGCCAGGTGGCTCAGTTGGTTGAAGTGTCATTGGTTCACCAAAAGGTTGCAGGTTTAATCCCCCCTCAGGGCGTGTGGAGGAGGCAACCGACAGTTGTTCCTCTCTCTCTCTCTCTCTCTCTCTATACTCCTCTTTCTAAAATCAATATACATAATCTGAGGTAAGGATTAAAAAAGAACTGTACTGGAAGAGAATTCTGAATGAAGACTCTCCTATTAGATCAATCGGACTCGGTAAGACTTGCTCCTCTCTCCCACTTGTTCTCACTTGCCGGCAATGTTCACTGGTTTGTGGAATTCCAGATGTAGTTTATTTTTATTGTTCATATTCTGATGCTAGCAAAATTAATTCCTGAATTTATGACACTTTTATAGCTCAGATATTTCTCTTTTTTTTCCTTCTGGTTTTCCTGGTTACAGGAAGCTATAATAGAAGAAAGAGCGGCCCAAGTAGAAGAAAACGTCCACTTGATCAGATTCCTGAGGTTCCTTGCTAACTTCTTCGTGTTTCTAACACTTGCCGGGAGCGGATACCTCATCTTTTGGGCTGTGAAGCGATCCCAGGAATTTGCACAGCAAGATCCTGACACCCTTGGGTGGTGGGAAAAGAATGAAGTTCGTCTCTGCATGCTTTCTATGTGCTTAGAACCTGACATTTGAGATTTTGTGGGCTATGCTCCTATGGTGGAACATTAAAAAAGGCCACTCTTTACCTATCCCCTCCAGCCTGCTCTGCGAGTTAACCAACTCTGTCTCACATTTTCTACCCCATTCCAGCCTTTTTTTGCATTCTGTCTCTCTGTTTTCAATTTTGGGACATTCTGGAAAGTATAGTTGGAAGAGGTATTAACACACATATATTCCCAGGAGTACATTTTACAAATGTGATAATGAATCTCAGGAGACTAGGTGATGTGTTCGGGGTCACAGAACCATGGAGAAAATGAGAGTTAAAATGTAGGAGTCTTGGTTTCAAGTCCCACACTCTTTTCATGGCTGTATGTTGATTTCTCTGTAGATCCTGCGTTTGTCATTGAAAGATGCAAATGTTGCCTGCGTTCTCTGAAGCAGCAATGATAAAGTCCTTGATTGCTGTTTTTATGTCATGGACACATTCAGATTGCCTCTCTCACTTTGGGCAAGTCTGAGCTTCTTTCTGTTTTTCACTAGCAGCCAAACTCTCTGTATCCATTTTCTCCTCTTCTGCCCTATTTCCTCTTTCTCTGAATGCTATTCAAATGAGGAAGGCCAGCTTTTTGCCAAGAATTAAATATTATGATAGTGATTTTTCTTCAGAGTATCTGCCCATTTATCAGGTCAGAGAAGGGAGGTTAGAGATAGATACTTAAAATCAGAAAATCATTGATCATATGTGGTTGCCATGGCCTGTTCTCTTAAATAACATGTTGTGGTGTACAGTGTGGCACCATTTTGAACTTGGGCATTTTCAGTTTGGGTGCATTTAGCCTGTGGGAAGCATAGACCTCCCATACTGAAATTTATGCATAGCCTTATAAAACAAAAAGATTAATTCTTCGTAAGTATAGAATTTTCTTTAGAAATCTTGGACAGAAAATGGTATAACTACTTACAACAAAAGTTTCAAACAAAAACATTCTAGGTGTTTCAGAAGTAACACTGGAGATGGAAGTCCATTCACTTAAGAGATTAAATCAACATAGACATTTCATAGAAACCTATACAATCCAGTCATTTGGTAGAGAGATTTTATTTGCTTAAAACAAACAAACCTCAAAGCCTTTACTAAGTTTGCTGTCAAAATTCTTTCTGATAGTTGTGATAGTATTTGTGGGCAAAATTATCATGCTACTTTGGTCTACGGTTCATATGGACCATATTTTTGTGTAATTGAACCATAGTAAAGGATGAGTAGTTGTATCGTTAAGAGTCACTCTTTGTAAGAACTTGTTTAATACCATTTTTTGGGGATCCCTGAGTCCTAGAAACCAAGTTAATAATGGGGATTTATGAATCACTTTATAAAATTTGGTGAACAGAATTAAATTTACCTTACATAAGATTGCACAGGATGTGCCAAGTTTTTACTTTAGGCTGAAATTATATCATGCTGATTTTTAGCTCCTGCTGATTATGCTTATATAATGCTCTTAATAAAAATGGAAAAATATATTGACAATTATTTTCTAGTCTTGTACTTCTAATCATTCAAAACATGGAGTCCACGAGGGGAAATAGAAAATGTTTAATGGTGACAGTTTGAGCCAGGTATTTAGAAAAAGTTGCTAAAATTACCTGAAGTCTTTTTTTTTTTTTTAAGCTGGCTTTTTCCCCATCACAAAAGTAGTACCTGCTATGGATTTTTTTTTTTTTTACTTAATTTAGCCAAATAGCATGATCATAACAGTGACAGGCAGGAGAGAAGGACCATACATTTCCTCCTTGTCCCATTTTTCTCTCTCTCTCTTTCTCTTTCTCCCCCCACCCCCTCCCTCCTGTATCATTCTCTTGCCTTTGGCATTATAAACCAGTTCATCTTTTTGACACTGTCTTGCCTTGGCTTCAGTGGCTTCAATAATATCATGCTGTCGTGCTATCTTCTCCTTTTGTTCCTTTGAATGCCCTCTGTTTCCTTAGGTAAAACATTCTTTTTTTTCTCCTCACAGTTTGCATTTCCCTAAATTCAACATTTAGTCCTGAGCCCATGTCCAGTAGTTCATCCATTCTAACTTATTAAACTGGCCCATATGCTGATGATTGTCAAATTAGTATTTCCAGTTTGGGCCTCATTTTTCAAGCAGACCACTTTTCATTTCCTTTAGAAATACTGTTGTGAACGTTATCGCCGTATCAAAATCAGTAACCATGTAGAACAATACGTGTTCTTTGGATAAAGAGTGATATAAATTGCATCCTCATTATACCAGGAAACACTATTATTACTGGCATGTACACAAGCTCATATACAACCAAATCTTGAGAATGCGAGTTGATATTTTCTGTGATGTTTTATTAAGATTGAATTTTTAAAATGCACCAGATAATCTTCTTTAATCTAATAAATGATCAAAGGAATCTGGCTAAATTTTCTGCAAAATTCTGGAGAGAGGTAATAATAATTTCTAAACACCATTAACCTAGTTTATCCTCTGTGTCTCCCTATAGATGAACATGGTCATGTCCCTCCTGGGGATGTTCTGCCCAACACTGTTTGATTTGTTTGCTGAATTGGAAGACTACCACCCCCTCATTGCTCTGAAATGGCTACTGCTCCGCATTTTTGCTCTTCTGTTAGGCAACTTGTATGTATTTATTCTTGCCTTGATGGATGAGATTAACAACAAGGTAAATCTTGTGTCTGGATTGTCCTTCCCCTCAGCACGTTGTTACAATCCCAGTCTCAAGATTGCCAGACATGCCTTTGAAATTTGTGTTGTCTTCACTTTGGTTCCCGTCACTTTGCTTTCCAGATCGAAGAGGAAAAGCTAGTGAGGATCAACATTACCATCTGGGAAGACAACATGATCAAGGCCTACAATGCCTCACTGCAGTCGCTCACGGGAAACACCACTGGGGCGCCCTTCTTTGTGCACCCTGCAGATGTACCTCGAGGACCCTGCTGGGAAACGATGGTGGGACAGGTAATGTCTCCAACCAAAGTGAACCACAAGTAATGGGTTAAAAAAGGAGCGGAGTCAATAGTTCTTTCATAAGTGTGGCCTAGTTTTTTATCGCTTACTAATAAAAACTAGCTAAAATTTATTGAATGACTACCATGGGCAAGCTGTGAATTTCATATATGTTATCTCATGCTCCATGCACTCCGCACATCTATCCTTTGAGGGGAGTTTTACTTGTCCACCCCATTTACAGTTGTGTGTAAAAGAAAAATTATTTTCAAATGAAGTGAGATGTTTACTATCTATTTGTGCTCTAATAAAGCACTTAGGTTTAGATACAGATCCAAGAGAATATTTAAAGAAAGTTCTAGTGAGTGGCACCTGTTCGCCATAAAAAAAATTGGTCCTTTGGAAGCACATACTAATTTCAGTAATGTTAATTTTTGTCAAATAATTATCCCTTAAGCATTAAAGGAAATGCAATCTTAGGTTAGCTGTTTTCATGGTGATTGTATAAAGAATGGCCCCAGCCCCAAACTAGTGGTATTTTACCAGACAAAAGAAATAATGTTTCAGATGGCTTTCTGCCCGATAAGGGAAATCAAACCCAATAAAAACAACATAAAAGATCTACTTTGGGCCTGTAATTTCTATACAGATCCAATTTATATTTTGAAAAGCCTTTAATTTTATCTTATTAGAATTGACATCTCTAATGTACACTTTATGAAGTGATTTGGACTTTGGTTCATCATGAGGAACAGGCATTTCAAAATGTGGCCTAGTGCTCTGTCTATTAGATAACAGTGTAGTTTCCACAATAATGTGGTCTTTGTGAAATCATTTGAATAATTTTTACTGTGTATTTATTCTTTTGTAATGTAAAAGGAGTGTTGTAAGTTAGCATTAGTCTTATAACACTGATATAATTTAAACAAATATGGATATTTCATGTGCCCTCAGGTTAAACTGGATGCTCATCAGACTTCAGTCAGTCAACCGTGATTTCAATTGTGGAAAAAATATGGAAAAAATATATAATGCTAGAACATAACATTGACTACTGAGTCAATAAGTATGGTACAATTAAGGATTTTATTTTATTTTATTCTTTTTTAGCTTTTAGGGAACCCCTCTCTTTTTATTTACATTATTAAATACTTAATGTTCAGATGTGCACATTTGATACATGTTAATAGGACCATGTTATGTATGAAATAATAAATGAAAAGAAGTGGAATGAAAGCTGCTTGCACCTGATAGAGAGGTGCTTGAGATCCGCACTGTGGTAGACGGATTAATGGCCCCTCGAACACGTCTACTTTCCAGTCCCTGGAACCTGTTCATGGGTTACCTTACATGACAAAAAGAAGTTCGCTGATATAATTAAGTTAAAGGTCTTGGGATAAGAAAACGGCTTGGATTGTCTGGGTGGGCCTAATGAAATTACAAGAGGAGACAAAAGAGTCAGAGTCAAAAAGACTAGATGTGACCGTGGAACCAGAGGTTGGAGACATGTGCCTTGAAGACAGAGGAAGGAGCAGTGAGCCAAGCAGTGCAGGAGGCCTACTTAATTTTTCTTTGGAGCCCCTAAATCATGCTGTCTTGTCCTTGAGTCTTGTCCTTGAGAAAAATATCCTGTTTGTAGTTCTCTTCCTTGCTTCATCATCTTTCCTCACTGCCGTTTGTACTTGGGTTTCCCCCTTTTCTTTTTCTAAAGGAGCATTCAGCACTCCTGAGGAAGTCTGCAGGAGCCACGAGGAAGGGAGGGGTAGTGGTTCTGAATGGAATGTTGATGAGCGAGGTGGAATCCATGGGGACAAAGAGAACACAGAGGATATAAAAACCCTGAGGGCTGGAAAGTTCTGGCATTAAAGAAATCAATGTTTATATCCATGCACTTGGGAAGGTTTCTTTTAGCCACTTAAGGAAAAAGTACTTCTAGGAGGAAAATAGACAGGGGGAGGGTGAGAATAGTGTAGGAAATGTAGAAGCCAAAGAACTTATAAGTATGACCCATGGACATGAACTATAGGGGGGGAATGTGGGAGGGAGGGGGTGGGAAGGATGGAGTTGAGTGAAGGGGCGGAAATGGGACAACTGTAATCGCATAATCAATAAATATATCCAAAAAAAAGAGATATAAAGTTGTAAAAAAAAAAAAAGAAAAAGAAAAAGTACTGCTAGAAGAATTAGCAAAGGCAGCTGTTTTAAATGTAATTTTGAGGATGCACTCCAAAGGACTCATTCATTGTTCCATTGAGAACATTCCAGGTGTTCTCTCTTTCCTCCATGCTTGTCCTCTGCTTTCTTTTCCCGCTCAAGGATACTGAGAGACTCAAAGCTCTCTATGAATTTGAATATAAGATAATCTGGTGGCTCCATTACCACTCCAAGGAATCTCAAGATATAGTCAGTCTCATCTCCAACGGCATGTGATAGGCAGGCCACAGAACCTACCTATCACACTCTGTTGTTACCTATCGTATCCAGAATAGCTGTTTTCGGGCAACAGCTACTTGAAGCTGTGTACTGAGGTCTGCATTTTAAGCTGGGAGAGAAAGAAGCCAACAGTTGAAGAGAACAACAATTTATTGAATGCCTCTAATGTGTGAACACTACCTTTTTGATCATCCTTTGAGATCAAAAGGATGATCAAAAGCTCTTGCCTAAAGTTGTCCCTTTGCCTGCTAACGATCCTCTTAGGTTTGCTGATCAAACCTGCCCAGACAATTTAACTGAATCTCATGAGTGTGAAGCAGTTATTTGCGGAGCTCAGGCCTGAACAGGGAGCTTGTGAGGAGGCCGTGCTCCCATCCTTCCTGGCCTGCTGGATCTGGGACTGGGGGATGTCCCAGAAGTGGGCTGGCCCACCATTGTTGAGATTCCCTCTCTTGTAAAGCAGTGTACTCCTTCTATGGTATATGAATAAGTATTTTTACATTTTAATATAATGTTTGAATCTTCCTATTCTATTTAATTCAAAGTTGGGACACTGCTTAGGAAAAAAAAAAAAGAGTTTCAACCATTGGAATATTGATTCTTAGGAGGATGGGGATGACTTCAAAAACACTCTGAACTTTTGCCTGAGGAAGTCTTCCTAACCTGGTAGTGGAAAACTAAAAACAGCCCAAATAGCCTACCTCTAATTGATGTTGGTTAATCGAATCTGAACTCAAATTGCCTGGGGGATGGAAAGGAGAATAAAAATAAGGAAGAGAAAAGTTATGGCCAGAGGTAACTGCAGAAATTTACTGTCATTCTGGCATTCATTCCACATACATGGAGTGAATGCCAAGAGCCAGGTATTGTGCTGGATACTTGAGGTACAGCAGGGAACAAAGGTGGACCAGTTCTCTGCCCTTGTGAAAATTATAATCCCCTGGGGGAAACAAAGCCACTAATTAAATAATTTTGCAAAAGTTGCAATTTTACAATGGCAACAAAGCACTATAATAATGGAATGCATGGAATCCGAGAACTACTTATAGGGAAGTTTGCCTTGTTAGCGAAATGAGAGAGACTTCCCCAAATTAGTGATGATGCAGTGATGCGTATTTGTTGGTACAGACTGAGTCATGAGATGAGGTGAGAGGGACTGAGTAAACACCACATGCCAAAGGGCCTGTAGCCGGAAGTATGGAGTGTTAGGTCTGAAAGAAAGCCAGTGAGGCTGGAGTGGAGAAGAAAGAGGGAAGAGCAATACAAGGAAGACTATGGAGAGCTAGATGGGAGTCAGCTTATATAGAAAACTTTCATCTTATGAAGTAGTCTTACACTCTCTTGGCCCACCTTTTTATGCCAGCTGTTGCTTCAGCAAACAACTGCATGCAGCTGTTACCTGACAGCACCTCAGCTGAACTGTATTCATATTCTTACCCTTATCCCAGAGATTCTCTGCATCACCTAGTGGAGGATTAATACCACACAGGGCCATACTAAACTAATGGGAATGGGAGCCGGTGGATTGGCTCTTGAGTGGACAATTCTGAAGCTTATACTATATGGCTATGGAATGGGTCCCCAGAAAGATCCACTTGCCCCAGTAGTGACAGCGTTAACACACTCTTGGGTAAAGTCTTTTTCTCCTTATGTGTTTCATTTTTTCCAGTGCCCACTCCTGCTTTTTGATGGACCTCCCAAAATATACTGCCTGCTTCTAAGCCCTCGTTATAGGCACAGTTCGTGGTGGAAACTAATGCCAAGATAATTTCTTTAATTTATATTTTTAAGTTTTCATTGTGATATTTCTGGCTTTTATGGTATTTATATTACAGTTAAATTCTATTTATGGCAGTGATGTGCATCTATTTATAATAGAAGCAGTTATTTTTAAAATAAAGTATTGTAAAAGAAATATTAGATAAGCAATGTTTCAGATGGTACTTGGATGTGACAAGAATTGTGAAGGTGGCACAACTGCCAGTTAGTCGAGTCTCACTTTCACAGTTCTTTACCATTCACAGTTCTTTACCATTCACAATTCTTTAGCATTACTTGCAGTTTGCAAGCTCATACTATTTAGGGGTTTCAGGGTTCTGAAACCACCGCTCTGAAGCATGAGGCTGGAAACTAACCTGATGATTGCTAGTCAAATGGCCCTTTCCCTGCGGGAGAATTTTTTCTCACTAGTTCTTTTAGAGGTAGCTAGTAATAAAAACCAATTTCTTACATTATAGAAGAACACTAGTATTTCTGGCAAAATTACGTCTTATTAGATATTTAGTCCTTTCATTTTTAGGGCATAATTTTTAGGAATAGAAAGAAAAAGAAAAACAGAATTAAATGCTCATAGTAAAAATGTATAGTTATATGTATACTCTTATATTTATTGCTATTGTTATATGAGTTTCATGAAGAAGTAGCGAACTATCTCTCTAACCCATAACACATGCATTTCACATATCAGTTCAAGTTCACACCACTGAGGTAACCTGTTTCTAATTTTCCAGACCTTTTCTATGCATATACATACATACATACATATATACATATATAAATATATATGTGTGTGTGTGTGTGTGTGTGTGAGAGAAAGAGAGAGATCCTGGCCAGCAGGATCCTGTGTTGTGGCTGCAATAGACAAATACACACGGACTACAGAAATCCTGTGGAGAAAAGGGGGCTGCGCGGCCACTGTAAGTCAGAGAGAGGGCCCGAGACCCCCCTCCCCCCACCACCTGGACAGGCTTTTATTGTTTTTCTAGGCCCATTATATCAGGGATGGTCCTCATTTACTATGCACAGGTTTGTTTTGGGTGGTTATCTTTTACAGACAACAAAGGAGAGGATGTTGCTAAATACATCAAAGAAGGATATTTGCAAATGTAAAGGGAAAAGTGGTCGAACCAGTTACACTACACACTTGGGTGGTATAGCACAGGCTTTAGGAAGTTAAAGACACTTCGTAAACATTTGCTGCCTCAGTTCAGGGTGAGGGAGTTTTAGCAAGAGCAAGTCTCGTAGCAGTCTAGGTACAATGCAGGCCTGACTCCCCATGGGAGAACCTATCTGTGGGTGTGGGTCCTGCCCGCTGAACTTCGCTCCCCACTGGCTTTTCCGAGTGGGGGCTGGGCCACATTCCCACGCTTGGAACAGTTCCCCATATATATATACACACACACACAGATATATATTTTATACATATTCATTTACACACATAGGATTTCTGTTAACAAATGAGTTCATACCATGTACCTTGTTTTATGAATTTTTAAAAACTTGCTTCTTATTGAAGCATAGCATTTTAGCACTTTTTAAACAACTTTATTGAGATACAATTCACACACCATACATTTCAGAAGCTTAAAGTATGTAATTCAATGAATTCTAGAATATACTCACCTAGTTGTGCATTCGTAACCACAATAATAGTTTCTCTTAAGAGCTCACAGTATTCTGTTGTGTTAGACACACCCTGCTTTATTTAATTAATCTCCTCCTGACTGTATTTGACTTGTTTCTAATTTTTAACTGGAAGAAGTAGTATTTCCATAAATTATACATGTAGATTTGTGCACTTCTGTGAATACTGCCATAGGATGCATTTATAGAAGTGGATTTCCTTGGTCAAATTCCACATGGTATAAAATGTGACGGATATTCACAAATTTCCCCCAAACATTGTATGAGTCCAACTTCCTCCTCGGTTTATGACAATGCTTATTTCAGCATTGTCATAAATGCTTTGAAAATATTTATCACTCTGGGAGCAATGACTCATTGTTTTAATTTATATTATTATGGGATCTAAGCATTTTTCAAGTTTTTAATTGACTGTATATTTTCTTCTGAGGATTTCTCATTTGTAACATTGGCCATTTTTTCCCTAACTGGGTCACCCATCTATTGGCATACTGATTTGGAAAAGTTTTTAATGTGCTAGAAAAACTAATGTACTGTCATCTAGGCTGCAAGTACTTTTTCCAGGTTTGTCTCTTAAATTCATAAATTCTGCTGTTTACCAGGTTACATTTCAAATTCCAGTATGGCCAACACTTTCCTGTTTTGGGTTCTTATGTCATGCTTACAAAAGTTTCTCAATAAGAAGACTTTTGATGCAGTCATTATAGAACAGAAAATGTTTAGACAAATAAAATAAGGATGAAGCCTTCTTCATTTGCTAGTTATCTCAAATTAGTTTCTTTACCATTAATTGCAGTTTGCAAGCTTGTACTATTTAGAAACACGACAAATTCAATGTGAATACTAGGACCATTTAAAGAGAGAAATGCACATTTTAATGCAGATAATATCTCAACAGGAATTTGTGCGGCTGACTGTTTCCGATGTTTTGACCACTTATGTCACAATCTTGATCGGGGACTTTCTTCGGGCATGTTTTGTAAGATTTTGCAATTACTGCTGGTGCTGGGATTTAGAATATGTATATGTAAGTATGATAATCCTTTTCTCTTATCAGATTATTTTTTGTGGTTCATTATTTACACATACTATGCAAGAAAAAGGCATCTCAGAATTTAGAGTGTGGGATCTCCCTTTTAGATGTCAATACTACAGTCCCCCCTTATCCTCAAAGAATACATTCGAAGACCCCCAGTGGATGCCTGAAACCACAGATAATACCTAGTCCTATATGTACTGTTATTTTTCCTATATATATATTTATATACCTTTTTCCTTTTTTTTGTACTTACTGTCAATTTTTAGTTCATATTTTTTATATTTGCCTTCTTTTAAAATTTTTTTTTTTAAGGTTGTATTTATTCATTTTCAGAGAGAGGGGAAGAGAAGCAGAGAGGGAGAGAAATATCGATGTGTGGTTGCCACTCCTGCACCCTGTACTGGGGACCTGGCCCACAACCCAGGCATGTGCCCTGACTGGGAATTGAACCAGCAACCCTTTGATTCATAGCCCGCGCTCAATCCACTGAGATACACCAGCCAAGGCCATACCTTTTTACTTTACGGAAACATTTTATGGCTTCTTTTTGGCATGTCTGAATCGCCAGCATTACTACTCTTGTTTTGGGGGCCATTATTAAGCAAAAATGTTATTTGAACACAAGCACTGTAGTACCATAAGTGATATGAAAACCAAGATGGCTACTAAGTGGCTAAAGAGCAGGGAGCATCTGCAGCACACTGGACAAGGTGATGATTCATGTCCTGAGCAGGATGGAGCAGAGTGGTGCAGGATTTCATCACACTACTTAAACAGCAGGCCATTTAAAACATATGAATTGTTCATGTCTGGAATTTTTCTCTTAGTACTTTTGAACTACAGTTGACCATAGATAACTGAAACTGTGGAAAGCACAACTGTGGATAAGGGGGCTACTGTGAGTGCAGACCAATGAGAATGGTTTGAATTCAGAGAGGGTCAGACTTGAGTATCACAGCTTACGATATTCTCATAAATTAGCACAGGTTGGCTAAAGCAATGGATGGTCAGCTCAGTAAATATTGGACCCATAGTTATGTCCTTCCCCATGAAGTTTGCTGTCATTTCTATAAACAGGGCAGGATGGGTAGTGTCAACTGCGAATTCTTTTTTTTTTTTAAAGATTTTATTTATTTATTTTTAGACAGAGGGGAAGGGAGGGAGAAAGAGAGGGAGAGAAATGACAATGTGTGATTGCCTCTTGTGTGCCCCCTACTGGGGACACTGCAACCCAGGCATGTGCCCTAGACTGGGAATTGAACCAGCGACCCTTTGATTCTCAGGATGGCACTCAATCACCGAGCCACATGAGCCAGGACTGCGTATTCTATTAGTTCCTTCGAATACTACTAAATAAACTCTTCGGCACTTATCCTGGCCAGTCACTGTGCAGTACACTGGGAGATACAAGGATTAAAAAAATATGATGCTTACTTCATAAAGCTCACAGTTCCAATAAGAGCTCAGCAGAGACATAAGCAGGGGGATTTTGAGGACATTTTGAGGAAGCCTCAGTGTGTTGATAGGGCTCTGGCAAGTAGTGGAGTTGAATTCCAGCAAGTTGGCTTCCTTTCCCATGACAACACCCCCACTGGCGTTGACATTATCACCAGAGCGCCTTCTACACTCAACCCCAGGTTACCCCCCAAAGTTCGAAGGTGGAAGCAGAGCACACATACCAGTACTCTGTGCTCTAACACACTGCCAGGTGCCCACTGTTCCTCTTCTGCAAGTGAATCAGTTATCTTGGGAAATACGACCTGCTTGGGAGGGGTGTGATTGGTCATATTCATTTGCTTAATATCCTCCAGTAGCTTACTTAGAATGAATTGCAAATCCCCGTATTGGGCCTTCAGTACCCCATATAATCTGTTTCTTTTCTTTCCCTCTGAGCTCATCTCTTAACTACTTTTGTTCTTCCTTTGTAAAGTCCATAATGTTGGGATTCTTTCTAATGCTCAAACATGAGATGGTCCTTGCATCATTGCTAGCTGTTCCTCCCTCCAGAGGGGCAGTTCCTAGAATTTGGCATGGCTTGCTCCTTCTTGTCATTAAGAACTCAGATAATTACTACCTCCTGAGAACTCTTTTCTGATCTTCCATTCTAATGTAGCCTACCAGACACTCTCAATATACTATTTTATTTTCTTCATAGGATATATAGCTCTTTGATATTTCCTTTTTTAAAAAGTACTTGTTATCTGTCTCTCTCTATTAGAGTGGAAGCTCTATGAAACAGAAGCCTTGACCTCTATGCTTAGAACTATGCTTGTCACATGGCAAGAACTAGGTGTTGACTGGCAGGTTCAGTGATGAACCTCCACATTCAAACACCATCAGGGCAACACTGTCCATTGACAGAATTCTGCTTGCTTCCAGGTATGCGTCCATGGACTGAGCTCTGGCTTAGTGTTCTTGAGCCAGTGATGTCTCTCTTCTCACTACTAAAGGAATGTCCTTGACTGCTGGGCTCCCTCCTGTCTCATGCCATAAGTCTCAGGTCAAGTCCAACATTCAGAACTGCTTTCAAGACTCCAGGCTAGCTCCTCTGCCTGCCTATCTGACTTTGAGATCATACCTTTTCTGAGGTCATCTCTATCGCCCTCAGTGAAAGTGGCTCTTGGGTGAGCCAGGAGCAGTTAGGTAATGGTCTTTGGCAGACAACACTGAGGTAATGCTATAGGTCCAGGAGGCCGTTACGTTGCTTCCTCATTCCTTGCTATGAGGTATTCAGCTGGCTTGGTTTCATTTCTGTTTTGCTTGGCTGATTCAGCTCTTCTGAAGCAGACATAAAAGTGGCCATTTTTTTTTTTTTTTTGTCTTTAGACTATTGCTTGGCTTATGCTTGTCCCATTATCCCTTACCACTTTCTTCTTAAGTGCTAGAACATTTTGCTTCAAATATGAAGTCAGTACAACATGAGCTGGGTGCATAAAAGCTGTAATTAAACGGCTAATTTATTATTCATTGAGTGCTGACAGTGCTCTTGAGTTAGTACAAAGTACAGAAAAAAGACAAGTTCCTGTTTTAGGTCATAGAGAAAGAATTTTCTTCCATGTTACCTTTCCAAAGCTCTTCAGAGAGAACTTCAGCTCTGAAACAAGTTTTAAAACTCTAAAGTTGGATGATGAATCTTTGATACGAATCTGATTATCATTGGCCCACCAAGTGAACAGCTTACACAATGGAATGCCTGCTAGGCATGAAATATTATGAGCAAACCTCTGCGTTGGGTGATAAGGGGACACCTAGTTGTAAGCCTGAGGAGAGGCTGCAAACTTGGGCCTGCAAGCTCGATTCAACTTACAGATATTTTTTCTTCTGGTCTGCAGGGTGGTTTCTTTGTCTGTTTTTGATGAGCCAATATTTTAAAACTGGTAGGCTTCCATTTAAAAACTATGGATTTATTGCTTTTCTTAATATATTAGAAGGCTTGGAAATATTAGACCCATATTCCCACTTGGGAGAAATTGGCTGGAGCCGAAAAACCACTGCCCTCTTCAGTTTTATTCATTCAGCAGTTTCTCACACTCTACTCTTTAATCTTGCAAGCTCCCATTGTCAATACAGAGCAAAGAAAAAAAAATGCCACAGGAGAAACCAACTGTTATACAACTTTGGGAAGGGAAGGCGAGAGGTCAATAGAATTTCAGACATGACTGAGGAAGAGACATTTGAGCCAAGTCTTGAAGAAAATTCAAAAGATTGAGATAGAAGAAAGCATTCTCAGTGGGGGGACAGGTGTAAGACAGGGCCCCGCAGCTGGAAAATTGGGGCAACACAGGCAGAGAACAGAACATCTGGAACATTCAGTGTGAGTTAAGTATAAAAATAAAAATCACAGGTAATCTCACCACTCATGGAATTACTGATTTGGATTATTTGAATCACATAGTAGTAGCATTTATTTGTATGCAGATAAACAAGTACTTTAGATTCATTGTAGATTTTTACAAACATATTATAAATGTATATTATATATTATTAAATATATAAAAATACCTTTTTATAAAAAACATATAGTTAATGACTAGTTGCCTTTTTTACCTAACAGTGACCCTCTCCCTATGCTGTTAACACTTCTTTCATGACATAACTTCTAAATGGTTGTGTGATATTCTATACATGAATAGACTATAATTATACATATAGCTGGTCAGTTTTGGAGCCAAGACTCAAAGTCATGTCTGATCAACTTCAAAGCCATCAACTATATTTCCATCATGTTGATTTTCACTGCATTGCTTAACCCTTGAAATTTCAGGGAGCCTGCCACATTGTGACTAATTCATGAGTCAATCTATGGCATTTGTGACTTAAGGTGCTCCCAGGCTTAGCTGGGTCACTTGCAGTAGAATAGAGTTAGCAGGAGAGACTGGGATACAGAATTAGAAGATGAAGAGATGTTCTCTTCTAGCTAGGAAGGAGATATTATTTAGCAGTCCAGGAAGATGACATGATAAAGAATCAGTAAGAGGTCATGGGTATCCCATGAAGGGATGAGAACATGGGAAATGGGACAACACAGAGTGATTATGAAGTTCCACTTGAATATCGGACAGAATCTGTCTACAGGCAACTAGGATTGACGTGCGAAGCCTCCAGGTGTTGAAATCATCCTGTAGATGAGACTAGGATTTGTCCGAGATCAGTGGTTCTCAAATAGGAGCACAAGCCAGAACCCCCTGATGGAAGGTGGAAACATAGGATCTCTGATTCAGGAGATCTAGGTTGGCCCTGAAAATTTGCTCTCAGGTTGCCAGGTAAAGCTGCTCCTTCTGGTCTAGGGACCAACTTGAAAACCATTGCCTTAGAGCCACAGGAAGGCCAGCCTGCAGGCGAGATGGAGTGGTGCCAACTGTGGGAAATGAGATTTGTGCAAAGAAAGTCAGGCAGGTCATTGCAATAACAAATTTCTCTCTGAGATCCTGAATTGCATTTCACAATATTCATACGCTGATGGTCTTCCCCAAATAACTAAACTTGCAGAGAGAAAATGGGCTTTCCCAGGCTCATTAGTCCAACAATACCATATGTCTTCCCTTGGGGCAGATGACTGACTTTAGCCCACTGCAAACAAAGGTCTAAATAGAAAACAAGATGGTTTCCAATCCCTTGACTACTGTGGACCTCAGCCCAACACCAGAGGGGCTCCTCGGTTGCTGACCCTTAAAAACCTTATGAGTAAGTTTATTATATTTTCCCCATTTGAATCTCAGATTTCAAGAAAAGTGTTTCTTCCTAAGCATCACTTACCTTTAAGCTTTTTAAATTTTGGAGGCAATTAAACAAACACATTGTAAATTCATTTGCACAGATATTATTAAAATATTGCTTTAAATTTTTAAACTATAATATAATCATGTTTTAAAAACTCCACCTCTAAAAGAATCAGTATTGAATTTTATACTGTGTGGGTGGGGATAGGAGTTGGCCTCTTACATTTGTTTTATTTTTAGAGTGGGAGTTTCTGAGTTTCATATCTGCAGTATTAAATTCCATTTCTAAGATGTTTACAGAAAAGCAATTCTTTAATACCTGGATCTAAGTTTCAACCAATGACATATTTTAGATTAGAATGGGATTTTAGAAATTATTCAGTTTAGAAGCTGGCAAACTTTCTCTATGAGGGGCTGCATAGTGCTTTTGCTTTAGCAGGTGTGCTGCTCAGATATAATGAGAAATATCTATTCTGGTGTTCATTCCAAGCTCCTAATACATTTGTAGTTTCCTAAGCAATAAAGGTGCTAGGAACATCTTTTGCTCTAACATTTGGTCTATGACATGGTTCCTGACACAGAGCTCCTAAATTCCTTGGAATTTCTTGGGTGATAGGTTGTCTTGGTTCTAATGGAGCAACTCTTGATGGACTTGGGTAGCTTCAGGATGGGGGCTGGTCACCAGAAAGTCCAAGCCATGATTACAAGCTTGAAATTTTCAGTTTCTTCCCTCATCCTCCAAGTGGAGCAGAGGGGCTGGAAAATGAGTTAATAGTTGATGATGCCTACTGATGAAATCTGCATGAAATTCCCGGAACTATGGGGTTCAGGGAGCGCCTGGGTTGCTGAAAACACTGAGAAGCTGGGAGGGAGGTGCCCCAGGAGCAGGCATGGAACCTCTGTGCCCCTTTTCACATGCCTTTCCCTGTGCATCTCTTCCACCAGGCTGTTTCTGAGTTGTTTCCTAATATAATATACCATAAATCTAATAAATAAACTGTTTTTCCTAAGTTTCATAAGCCGTTCTACAAAATTAACAGATCTTAGGAGGTAGTTGTGGGAATCTTCAATTTATAGCCAGTCAGCATAGGTGACAAGCTGAACTTGTGACTGGCACCTTGTGGACTGAGACCTTAACCTGTGGGTTGTGCCCTAACTCTAGACATTTACTATCATAATTGAGTTAAATTGCAGGCATCCAGTTGATGTCTACAGAGAACAGGAGAAATGCTTGGTATGGGGCGTGGGGAACCCACACACCTGTGTCAGAACTATTGTGATAGAATGCAGTAGTAGAGGAAAGTAGGTGGGTTTTTTTTGTATTCGTTTTTTCTTTGAGCAGGCCATACAGCCTCTGTTGTAACTGCTAAACTCTCTTGCTTTTGTCCCAAACAGCTACAGGCAATACATAAATGAATGAATGTAGCTGTACTCTAATAAAACTTTATTTACAAAAACAGATGGCAATCCAGATTTGGCTCATGGGCCATAGTGTGCCAACCCCTAATCTAACTGGTTTCATAAATTTATCTGTGAGGAAACTGATGCCTGAAGAGATGAGTGACTGGTCCAGTTCACCAGCTAAGAAATGGTGGAGCAGCCTTATCCGCAGGTCTCCATCCCTGTCATGTACCTGCATCACAAAATCGCCCACTACAGCAGGGCTGCCCTATATCCTGTGTCTGCATCAGGTCAGTTCATTCATCAAAGCGTTCATTCCTCCAGACGCCCCTGCTGCAGACAGAGGCAGGGGTTCCCTGGCTGTCCTTTGAGCTTTTTTAGTCACCTGGTAATAAAAATAGCTTATCTCAAATGACCTTTAAGAAGTTTGTGTGCTCATAAGAATAAAGCTCTTCTAAAAGGTTGGATTTTTTTCATTTTCTGTAATTTGGTGGGCTGAATCATGACAGTATTCTAAGGCCAAGGTGAAAGGTTTGATTTTGGAACTGACAGAGAGAGGAGCTGCTCTAGGTCCACAGATGTGTCAGGCCACCTGGCTGGGCGTTTGCCAAACGTGCTCTGTGATCCAGGAGAGAAGAATAGGTGGTCCAGAGCAAAGTGCTCCCAGGGAGGGAGAAAGACTCAGAAGTAATGCTGCTAGTGATTGGAAGTAATTTATTTTTCTCCATGAAGGCTACATTTTTTTCATGGTTGACTTTAGGATAAAAACTGTCAACAAAATCTTTTTTTTGTTGTTGTTGCATCTTATAAACTCTATGGTTTTAAATCATTGACAAGTGAGTGAAACATTTTGTATATATTTTGGCTGTATCTTGAGTGAAATCATCTAGGTCATCTTTGTCCTGCCTTTTATAATAGGGCTACATATTATTTCATTCCATATCATTTTATTATGTTATTTAAACAATCTTGTTATGTCATTGTTACCGGTTTCTTCCTGAATCTGTTAACAAGACACATGGCCCGTATCTTTCAGTTGACTAGGAGAGTACCACTGCTTTTTGTGAAAGTGATGGAGATGACCTGGATCCAAGAATTCCTGAGCAAAGCAGTCGAATGTTGTGATAGTTTTGTTGGAGTTCCCACTCAGAGACCTGTTCTATCTTCTTACAAATATACGCTCGGGTTCTTGGGTCTGGGGAGAACAGAGACACTTTTGGGCCGCGTGTATGTGGTGCATGTGCGTGTTGGGGAGGGAGTTATGATGAGGCTGCACGTGGTATGAAGTCACACGTGCATATGTCAGGGTTAGGGACAGTGTTAAGACCTGCCACTCTCTCGGTCTCTTGGTATTCTCACTTCCTATTTTTTTCTGTTCTCTCTTTCTCTTAGTACCATTTACACAGTCTCCTACCTGACTATTCTCTATTTTATATTAAGTAGAAGCAAAATGTATTGCCTTTGCTCATTAGCATTAATCCTATTAATAGAAGCTTTCCTTCTAAAATGCCTAATATGTCACCAGGAAGCCTTTGGTTGGGCCACCCTAGGCCAGACACCTACCTCAGTTCCAACTGATGGCCCCTCTGCACAGAGAACAGCCGGGCCCTGCTGCCATAAGCAAGATGGTGGTGTCGTGGAGACACACGCCACACACTGAGTAAAAGAGTTCATTAACTTGTGTTGCATTTCTCTATATTTATTTTATTGTAAAACTTTACATATTTTTGTTGAAAATATTTTACAATATGTAAAACTTGAGGAAAATAAAAGCCATAATCTATCACTGACACAAAATAACTATTAATTTTGGCTAATACTTTCAACTGTATTCTTTATGCATAGTTTCACATTAAGTTGGTAAAATTAATGAATGTATAATTTTGTGTATTTTTTGTTTAATGTTAACATATAGTTTTTTTGGCCCTGGCGGGTAGCTCAGTTGGTTACAGTGTTTCCTCATATGCCAAGGTTGTGAGTTCCATCCCCGGTCAGGGCACCTGCAAGAATCAACTGAAGAATGCATAAATAAGTGGAGCAACAAATTAACGTTTCTCTCTCTCAAATCAATAAATTAATATATATATATATATATATAGTTTTCCCTTGGGTATGTAAGTATTCTTCCAACAGTGATAGAATTAGTTATAATATGTCATAATATACAAGTATATACTACTTCCATCCCTGGCTGTATTTACTTAATCAATTTACATACTGTATTGACTTAACTAATGTTAGACATTTAGATGATTTTATCTCTGCTTGTTCAAACTTTTCAACATTTAAGCTTACTTTGTTAAAACAAATTCCACAAAGGAGAGTTCACAGGGTCAACGACAATGAGGTTTTCAAAGCTTTTAATATGCATCATCAAATTGCTTTTCTAAAAGGCTGTTCTGATATTTGCTTTCACCAGCAGCTCGTAAGAGCCTGTCTCACCACACCTGCACAGCATTTTTAAATGAGTCTTACTATGTTAACGGAGTGTTTTATTATTTTATTTATTGCTAATTATTTGTTATATTGATTATTCTCCTATTGTTGCTGCAAGAAAATAGTTGAATGCATAGCCACACCTATGCAGAAACATGAAACTCTTGCCTTTCAATATTCACCACTTGAGATACTAATCCAATGCATGTCTGTGTCTCTCCTAGCCCTCATACACCGAATTTGACATCAGTGGCAATGTCCTCGCTCTGATCTTCAACCAAGGCATGATCTGGTAGGCCAG
This sequence comes from Desmodus rotundus, assembly GCF_022682495.2. Taxonomy (NCBI): domain Eukaryota; kingdom Metazoa; phylum Chordata; class Mammalia; order Chiroptera; family Phyllostomidae; genus Desmodus; species Desmodus rotundus. The sequence goes on along the minus strand of NC_071387.1, from coordinate 45,708,755 downwards.
CCATGGGGTAGTGTACCACTTTTTGGAAGGCCTCCAAGGTCATTGTTTCATAAAGCACCGTGACCCAGTGTCAGAGGAGACTCTATTCTCTGTTTAAGCCAGCACTCGCCTCTGCAGAGTGGATGGCTGTGACTAGTCTGATTTCTTCTTTTTCAAACCTTCCATCTTGCTTCTCAAAGGCATCCGCCTGTTCTGTAGAGCACTTCTTCATCAAATGATGGGCATCTATGTACTGGCTGGTAGATTATTCGAAAGCGTTTTATATTCTATATCCTGTGACACTAGATGTAGTGTTAGGTATAGATATAGCAACAGTGAAACACTAATGATCACATTACTACTACGTGTCAGGTATGAAATAAACTCACGTGAGGTCTTTCTGAGAAATTTTATCTTGTTATTACCATTGAATATATTTAAAATACAACTTATAGCTACTTCAAAACCTAGTAACTTACCAAGTCCAAGAGTTTACAGAGATGGAACACATATTGTAGGAAGGCCAAGTTGAAAATATGATCTTTATTTTGGAACTTGTTTCACAGGGCCATTTGTACATCCGAATTATTCCTTTCGATGTTCAAAGGATTGTCATATCTTTTATTAAATGAACACATTCTCCCTGTGAGCCTTGACAGGTTAAGATGAGTTGGTATAGCAGAAACCGTTTTTGAGTTTCAAAATTGAATCACAGCATGCAATTCATCTGGGGCCTATGTGTCTGGGAAATCCATCACTGCTAACTAAAAGCAGCCCAAACCACGAGCAGTTCCAGTGAGCTTCTCTGTCCTGTTAATACATGTCTAATATATGACCACACCCTTGTCTGGTGTACAGGGCCTAGTTCCTCGGTTCAGGTTTTGCACAAGCACCCTATGTTACTCAAATCTTTCAACCACAGCTGGCCTGCATTATTAAACCTCTGAGAGACTGGACCTCTCCACAGATGTTAAAATTATTTTGCTTTAGTAACATAAAGGCCATAGTGAAAAGCCCCGTTGCCCTGCCATGGGGCCTGTCCAATTCCTGGTCCTCATTAGATCAGTCAATGGGAAGAAAAGACTATAAAGAGACTAACGTCTCCATTGTCAGATATATTTTAAAGTGCACTTCTTGGCTAAATTTGTCAGGTATGGCTCGTGTGTCCAGAGAGTCATGAAGCAGTGAAATGCATCCTTCGTTTTCCAAGCAGGGAGGACAGCCACAGGGGCCCTTCGTGTGACTACCAACAGAGTCAAGGAAGCAGCTTCTGTGGGTTCTGGGTCTTTCATTTCCTGGAGAGGGTTCTGCTGTCATGGCAGAAAAATGGCTAGCATCGCTCCTGGGGTAGTGAGAAACCACTGTGTTATATCAGTTTTGAAACTCCCTGGCTCTCGCAGGGTGCCATAAACCCCTCAAGCCCGGAGGGTGCCATTTGTGCAGCCATATGTTACATGTCTCTTTTTTGTTCTTTCAGAATTTAGACCACAGATTTGCCTCGACATTCATTTTCATTACCAGAAAAGCTGTTGCAATGGCTGTCCTGATTGGTTTCACTTGCGATTTTCCAACTGTTTCTATATATCGCGATTGTTCATGTTAACGTTCTTTAATACCTAAAACCCTCCAGTTTTCTCAAAGGTAGATCCCGTAGGAACATCTCTGCAGTATCACTGCACTGCCACTTTCTATGTGTTCATCCTTCAGCTATTGATCAAGTCTGGCTTCTGATTCGGCTGAAGAGGACTCGAGAAAGTTACTGTGCTTTTTGAGTGTACAAAGATAGACACTCACCAGAGTTCCAGAAGCAAAAGCGCTATCATTCACCTTTAGGTCAATGCTTTGTACAAATTCTCTTTTGTTAACTCCCAGGAAGTTGGCGGGGGAGGTGTGTGGAGTGCATAATCTAACGTTGGTAAGCTTTCTTGCACAAGGGTACTCGCACACGGTAATCTCCTGTTTCTTGGGGCATGAGGATCTGATAACTGAGTTTGGCCATTTGCTACAATCAAAAGAGTATGGAGATTTGTATCCATTTTCCTTTAGTTTGTGACTGGAGACATTGCTACTTTAGGAGTTTCTAAGTAGTGGAGGTTACTTACACTGATTATTAAGGTCAAACATTTATAGGTAAAAATCCATTTTGTTATGAATTGGCTGAAATGAATTGGCTGAAATGATCAGTAAATCATTGTATTACACATTTATTTTTAAAATGGACAGCATAGACTTTTGTAATCATGTTTTTAAATGACAAAGGCACAAATTCTCTCTGTCGAGAATGTAGAGGCAGCAGAGAACACACAGACAGAAGATGGGTTTGGACATGGCTCCGACACTGTCTCATGGCACACCATCCAGCCAGTCTCGTCACCTTTGGCTACCTCATTTTCTCAGTGATCACACGTGAATAATTTACCTGACACGTATCATGTCACTGGAGTAATAAGAAGAGCTAAATAAAAGCAGCTTTCATTTGCTTTGATCTTCTTGGAAGAAAAGCATTTTATCAGGCTCGGGTATTACAATGATCTTTGCCTGACAGATGATGGGATCAAGTCTGGGTGAGGGACTTAGTGAGCCAAGCTGATTAGTGAGTCCTGAACAAAGATGGGGTGAGCATTAAGGTTCAGATATCACTGTGCCAGGACCTGTTTTTCTAGGTTATGGCTTTTGTGTCATTTGTTCAAAATGCCTATGTGATACTTGTTTTGAAAATTTCTAATTTATTTACCTACAGATAAATAAATGCCACAGATGCACATACATAGGTGTGTATATATATGCATACAAATGATGCATGGATATGTATATGTACAAATATAGGTGACTTCTGGCAAATCTTGGTCTTGAATTATGTACAAAATTGTGTCAGGCTGGGTTGTGTAGCAATGAAACACAGCCCCAAAATCATACAGAAGGAAATGTTTTCTTCTTATTTACTCTACGAGTCTCATGGGGGTTGACAGAGGCTCTGCTCTTGCAAGTTACCTTATCCGTAGTCCTAGACAGGCAGAGTAGGGTCTGCCTGGGATATTGCTGGTCAGAGCAACAGAGAGGAAAGAGAGCAAACAGCACACAGGGCCCTTAGAGTTCCCACCCAGCAGTGAGGCACCCCATTTTTTTCTATTTTAGTTGCCACAGAATTGCATGGCCAACCCTGACTTTTAGGAGGGCTAGAGCATCATCATCCAGAAGCACATCGCATTAAGAATGTTAGCACCTGGGGACAGAATCCAGTGCTTTGTGATTCTGACCCTCAGCTGTGACTCTCACTCATGTGCTCATGTTTTGGGGGTTCCAGTTCCTCTCTTGCTGTTCTGTAACCAAGATACACTGTGTTGTTCCAAAGTTTATGCTCTCATCTTTTTTTAATTAATAAAATTTATACCTTAGAGAAGTTTTAGATTCATAAGAAAATTGAGTAGAAAGTGCAAAGTCCTTACATACTCCTTCCCATACACACGCACAGCCTCCCCAATTATTGACATCTCAAACAACTGATAAACCTTCGTGGACATAGCATCATCACCCCAAAGCTACACCATTTTTTAAAAAGATAGTTTACCTTCCTATAAAGATTCTGGTCAATTCGGTATGTTCAAATTTCATCCAGATTTGTTGTGTGGAATCCTATCAACTAGACAATCGGAATTGTGACAAGATTCCACTTTTCAATGAAATGGTTTAATGTTGGGTTGCACAAGTTCAGTTATAGCAAAAACTAATTTCTTCATCTAATTGAACTCCCCTCCCCCGAATAATATACCAAAATTTGCAATGGATTGTTTAAAATGTTCATCCTCACTAAAAATGTTGACAGCTTTATTATAGTTGGGACAGTTTTAAAAATAGGACTCTGCTTAAACTTCAAAAATAAGTAATATCTGAAACCTCTGGGTTTGGACTAATTAATTGCTATTAATATGGTTTTATGGTGTCAATGGATTTTCTCATCAGAGAAAATTTAAATGTATTTTGTTGCAAAAACTAATGAAGCCATCAAAGAAGAATGACTTCACCAAAGTAGCTCTTGTTTAAAAATAGCATTTAAAAATACTTTTTCTAAATCTGATGTACAAAGTAGTGGATTTCCAGGACAAAATAAAGTAAAAATGTAAACAGATAAACTAAATTAAATGGATGTGTTGAATTTTCACCTTAAACACACGTAAAGCTTGCTGTCGGACATCAGCAAAACCCAGCATATTAGACACAAATACAGCACCCCCATCAGCTCTAAAACACCATAGCAGCCACAAATAGAAGATAGCTTCAGAAAAACTTAATTTTTTCTTCTTTTATTACACAAAAAGTCATTAGCCACAACAAAAGTAATTAATCCCAATGTGCAGTTCATTTGAATAGAATGAGTGGTTTAAGAGTCTATTATTAAAATGTTAATTTTTGGCTATATTAATCAATAATATGAGTACCAGGGGAAAATTGTTTATTTTAAAAGTAAAAAACAGAAAGAACACAAATGTAATACATATATAGTTTACTGTGTCATAATTTAAATTTACTAATGGTGGTAAATATGATTAATGATCTACATAACTTCTATGAAGGAATCATGTGTATAATAATACCTATAATAATGGGGGAGATGATAAAGTATGTACAGACGGTGGAAATAGACTAGTGAAATTTATTTATAAAAAGGGCTTATGTATGAAACTGACAATACATTGTCTGCTGTTGGCAAATAAACATGATGTGAAATAAACAGGTGCTCTGTGACCTTGCTCTGGAGTGAAGACTTGAATTGATCAGAGTTCTGTTTTCCTCTCTAGGATGGGCTCTTTCTTTGCTCCCAGCCTCCCAGGCATCAATATCCTTCGACTCCACACATCTATGTACTTCCAGTGCTGGGCCGTGATGTGTTGCAACGTTCCTGAGGCCAGAGTCTTCAAGGCTTCCAGATCGAATAATTTCTACCTGGGCATGCTCTTGCTCATCCTCTTCCTGTCCACCATGCCTGTGCTGTACATGATCGTATCCCTCCCACCATCCTTTGACTGTGGCCCTTTCAGGTTCTTGTCTTTGAAATTCCATTTGGGCATAGATTTCTTTCAGGCATAGGAATAAGAATGGCCAATCACTGCATGACTTACTTTTGTTTTTTCAAACAATGGCATTTTAGTATGTGGGATGAGATCCTTTAGGTATTCAGGTTCATTCTATGTCATAGAGATTCCAGCTAGTTTCTCATTTGGGAATCACACAAGGGAAAATAATTTAACTGGTGCAGGCTCTGCCTGGGCAAAATATGGACAATTAATCTGAGCTATTTCCATATAAGGAGACGGCAAAGAGCTAGACTAGATGTAAACACTTTCCTGATGCTAGGCCTTCACATCCAGACATTTGAAGCCATTGCTATGCTCATGTGGATCACCAAACTGAAAAAATAAAATATAAAAATAACTAAATATAGTAGACCACCCCCATGCTACCTAGGACACGGAATCATTATTAGATAGTAATATAAAGAGGATTTAACTGTTTATAATCCAAAATGCTATATGCCAGTACAATATTAAAGCTGTTTCTCACATATAGTCTCCCTAAATAACAAGGGTAAATCACTCAAGCCGGAACAAAGAGTGTAGAAGGCTCTTTGATCCAAACTGGAAATGCACTTGCTACAGTCCACTATGACATAGTTCTCTCTGTGATGTTTATCAAGAAGGCAGAGTCCCCAGGATCTGGAAGACTGAGATTTCATTCCAGAAAGGGATGAATCTACCACAAGTCTCCTTCCAAATCTCTGCATGTTGAGTCACTGAGCAGCAGACATTGGACTCATTTAGTCTTTTCAGTGAAGAAAATGTAAATGTGAAAAGCCATGTGAATGACAACTGTGATGTAAAACTGGCCACATATAATTTACCCATCATGCTGTCAGACCCAAGTTGCTATAGTCAAGTCAAAAGGTTTGTTACTCCTTGACTTAAGTATAAAAAAGGCATTTTCACTCTCATAATAGTCCGAGTTATTATTGCTTTACTGGACGCGAAAGAAAATCTTAAGCCAGCAGATAGGGCAAAAACAGGCAGAGTCCTGTCAATTCAAGAAGCTGATGTTGACAAGTCCCGTTCATTCTCCCGCCCCCAAGCCAGTGGGCTGAAATAAATAATGCAGAGAGCGACATCTGGAGGCTGAATATGAAACTGCAGTCTTAAATGAGCAAGTGGTCTTAGTAAGTCCTGGATAAATTTCAGAGTTCAAAGTTCGAGATAAGCCATGTAGAGGTTTCAGTTACCTGTTAATTACCCATACAACTAAATATCCAGGGTAAGTTTTAGGTGTGCTTTTTAACTTTTTAATTGGAAATTGATCCTTTTCAGAAAAACTAAAGGAACTTATACAGGTATATTCACATTAAAAATATCATTGAGCTAAACATGTACAGTGACTGTAGAATTTTAGATTTTTGAGCTCTAACTCCTCTGCCTCTCTTTATATCATGGGTTACTATGATTTTAATGAATGATTTGTGACTAAGTATTTTCTAATTGGCAAACTGAGGCAAAATTACTTACTATATATCACTGTTTTGAGATCAAGAAAATTTAAACATTTTCAGTAGAGTATTGGGGAAGGAGTTATCTCTATTCTATTTAGGGAGTTTATTCTTCTTGTCAGTTTTCTCATTTTGGGGGCAAAGAAATGTATATTTTTATATTTGTTTGGACTTAAAAGTTTAAAAAGTTTGTTCAGCCCTAGAAATAAGTAGAAAGACTATGTATTAGAAGGAGCTTATGACTCACCATCCTTAGGGACCCTGAGTTTGAGGTGGCTTGCCCAGCCTGCTGAGTGAAGGCTGTCTGACCCTTCCTGGTACCTGGGTGGGCAGCCACTAGGCCACCATGCATCTAAAGTAGGATGATGGAGACACCAGAGTGACGGCCAGCTGCTCCTAGGTGTAGGCGTGTTTTCAGGTACGGTGGCTGCAATACCTTAGAAGATCCATTCTGCAAAGCAATTTCATGAGATTGTTTAGCTCATTCTGTTTTCACTAGAGCTGCTTAGGGAAAGTGAATTTCCCCCCAAATTATTCTAATACACTATTTAGTGATTTACCTTAAACAGTTCAGTAATTTAAAAAACTATTTCTTTGGTGTTCAGATGAAGAAAATTCTTCTAATAACTCCACCATATTTCCTGACACTTGATATTTCTCTCCCTGACCCCTCACTAATAATCTGAACAACGTCTAGTTTTCTAGGGTCTCATACCTCTCCCTGCTAACATCATGGTAATTATGTTTTTATGCATTTTCATCTTACTGCAAAGGTGGTATGTGTTTGTACTAGAAAACCTGGAAATTGTAGAAACATTTTGACATGAAAACAAACTACGTGTAACCCACGAAGTCCTGAAATAACAACTCTCAACATTTTGACATTTTGTATTCTAGTTTTCTTTTTGTGCAGATTTTAACAATAACTGAGATCATAAAATATGTTTAGCTTTATATTACATTGTGGCACTGTTATTACATTACTCATTTTCAATTCTACTCTATGCGACTATTTTTCTTAATAGTGCAGCTGACTTCTAGAGGTTGGGAATATTTTCATCTCTGTGAGTCCAGAACACAGTGGAATGTTAGCCAATAACTTGAATTAATGAGTGCATAACGACTTCTTATTGTGCACTAAACACGAGGCGAGATGTGGGGTTAACTTGGGCATAGGTTCTGGGCCTGTGGAGCTCTCGTCTGACCGGATGGACGGGCCTGCTCATAGACTGTTCTAATCTAGGGTGGAGGGAGCTGTAGCCATAGGAAACTACAGGGTAAGGAGCCACAGGAGACTGGCAAGTGAAGAGTGTGAAGACTGTGAAGTGGCATATGTTGGCTAACCAGTCAGCAAAAGGGATTGCCAGAGATTTATAGATGCGTCTGTAGTTTGTGTAAGATTAAGAGATACCGACGATTCTTGGTGAGAGACCTGATCTGGAAAAGTTACCCAAGAATCCCCAGAGTTGCCAATAACTTTGCATTTGGGACATGCTGTGATGCAGAGAAGACTTTTGTAGGTAGGGATTATCCTGTAAAATTCCAGTCCCCCCACTCTAAGCACATTCATTAGCACAGCTGGACCGCCTGGAACAGGGAGGGGAGATTGTCTGATCTTCTCTCTTCCTTGCCTAACTTCTAATGCTGGCTGTATTCCATATGGCTGGGAGAATGGTCAGTGAGAATAGATGAAGAAGAAACTTCAGTGGAATAAGTTGATATAACCTTAAATTATCTATCAACTTCATTCTCCTTTACATATCATGTTTTTTCTAATTAGTGTGTAGATCTATAATTTGTGAAGCCAACTTTACAATTCTGTAGTCCAGTGACTCCTAAGAAGATACTTAGAGTCCTTCTCAATCTATTGAAAGATATTATTCGTTCATGAGAATAAAAATTGATCTGGCCCTTGTGGATCATGTTCATTGAGTAATTGAGAATGTTTAAAGATGAAAAAAAGTGAAACCAAAATATTACATTAAATGGTATGCCAAGCTCTATCCTGATGATACATAAAACGTGGTGATAAACAACCTAGCATCTTTTCTGAAAATAACATATTTTCATAGTAAAATCAAAATGCATAACAAATACAACTTAGCAGGATGGATATTACTTTATAATTTTAATATTATGTACTAGGTTAAGACACATATCTGCTCTTATTTTTCTAGTTTATAGGCTTTGGGTCTTATTTTAATAGCCTGAGAACAAGCCCATTTAGGACGTTTCCTTTTAAGACTTATGTATCCTTCTCTTCTTATTTTATTTTCTTAACAGTGGAACTGAGTTGGCACTTTTAAGACCTGTCCAGAAGAAATACTGAAAGAGGGAGGGCTCAGCATTCAGTGTTGTTACCTATTAATAGCTCTCATGAAAGAGGTTCGGTGGAGAATGAGATAGAAGCTATCGCATGGAAGGATGTATTGGATTATTTATGGATTTGATTCTGTGATGCTATTCCTGGTGCTCATTTCAAGGCTAATTGAAAAACTGAGTGCACTGTTTATTCAGCCCAAAGAGAATATTCTCCTACAAAAAGAGCTGGCCGAGGGGTAGACTGATGAGTTATTTATAAAACATATATCTATCCAAATCTTAGAAATACAGCCTTTAAAATGTGTCTCCCAATACTGTGATGAATTTCTTACATGCTCTGATTTTGTTTATGTTGGGATAAAATTTATCATATCTTATTCATACGTTGACAATGTGAGATAAGTATCAGGAGTTAGAACAAAACATCAGATTCCTAATCTGAAAGAGTACTTAGGCAGTGTTTGCAAAAGATTACCCATAGTTTTTTTTTTTTTTTTTTTTTTTACTGTAACCATGGTTTTCCATATGTTTTATATAAACTTCTCTCTTTTTTTCCCTCCAGTGGCAAAAATAGGATGTTCGAAGTCATTGGAGAGACACTGGAACATGATTTCCCGAGCTGGATGGCAAAGATCTTGAGACAGCTTTCCAACCCTGGGCTGGTCATCGCTGTGATTTTGGTGATGGTGTATGTGCTTTCCCTCCTCACAGAAAGAGCCTTTGTGATGTTCTTCCTGGCTCCTTTTCCCTTTCAGCTTTCTCTGTCTCTCACTCTCTCCAAGGGTCCAGTGCTGATTTATATGGCAGTGAGAGGCTAAAATTTATGAGCCATATTCTGATCCTGTTGGACATAATTCACAGCCATCTGTGTCTGCTTTTGCCTGCCTACGATTATAAGATTTGTTCCCAAGTAACCAAAACAATTATTGGTAAACAGCTAAAGCAAGGGAAGCATAAATGCTAAATGCTAAATCTAATCAGCACGTGGAGCCCTGCCTCCTGGCCCCCATCTCTTGTTCCATAAAGCAGATGGCTGTGAACACACAGAAATGATGAGCCCCTAAGTTAATATTCCTCTTGGGGGGTCCTATGTGTTATATTTTCAGGATCAGGGCTTGAGGGGTCTTTGAAAATTCACCCTGTCCTGGTACCTAGGAGGCCATCAATAACTGTGTGTCCATAGCAATAGAGTCGGAAGATCAGAAGAGTCTAGGAAAGGTCACTCAGTCTGTCCCTTCAATGTCAGAAGTGATGTATAAGGGGGAACTTGGGGAGGGAGCTTTTGTTCCCATGTTCCTTTCACTGGCTTCCGACTCTTGGCCACTGCAAACAAACTTACATTCTAAGTGAAAATATATGCTTACTATACAAGAGCTAAGAAAAGTGCCCTAGGCCTCCCATCATTCCCCAGGCCCCTCCTAAGGAGAAAGTCTGGAAGTGCCGCAGCTCTGAGTCAAGGAGGACAAGTGTAAACCGTTCTCAGGGACACAACAGAAACAGAGCTGGTACAAGGTTGGATTCGTTTAAACAAAAGGGAAATGAGGAGACCTTAGTGGGAGAGCTCACAACAGTGTGACGTAAACGAGCTGGGTCTGGGCCAGGTTGTCACCATCATCTTTGCGATGGTCATGGTCATGAGCCACGCCAGCGAAGGCAGGTGTTACATCCCTCACCTGAATGCATTAAGAGACTCACCTGGAGGGGTGAAGTGATTTTCCCTAGGCGAGAACATAGCAAAACAGTAAAGTAGGACTTTGACAGGAAATCCAACATTCTTCTCTTTATACTGTGATGCCTTCTTTGAGGGAGAGAGTTAATAGCCTGTGGGGATAATTAAACAGTAAAACATTACTATTTTTTTAGAGACTAATGTTTTCCAATTAGATGAAAATGGGCTCAACCTGTTTCATTTTAATACATGAAATTTTTCTGCAAAATTCCATTCTAATTTTTAAGGTAATAAGATACTATACCTTAGGTATTTTTTATTCTTATTGGACAGATTATTATCACATATTAGAACCCTGATCAAGAAGAGGTGGCATTTAGAATCTGATAGTAAGTCTCTCATGTTAGAAAATGACAAGCTGGATGCAGCATGTTTCGCCAGATGGCCCTGGAAGTAATTTTTCCTTCTCCGTGTTTTTATGATATGGCAGCTTCTGAGAGCATGTTAAGCATCCTGCAGCTTTTAAAAGGCAAAGCCCTTTACTGGCATAAATGAGGTTGTGTTTTAAAAAAACAGTTACTAAATGTCAGATTTTATGACTATATTCTTAACTAGTTGAGAGACAGATTTGTCTTTAAGCAAAGAAGCAACATTGTTTCCATGTCACGAATTAAATATTTAATAAGCTGTGGAAGAGGAGCTAACACTTCCTTTGTTCCAGGCACTGTCCTTACATTGACTCGTCTGCACCATAACCTTAAGAAGTTGGCCTCACTGATCATATCATTGATAGCACAAGGATACCTTCCCCAGATCTGATGGCCAATACGTGAATCTGAACCCACGTCTCATTTCCCACCTCTTATTCCCTCCACTCATTTGCGGCACCAAACACGGAGTCTGGGATGAGTGGGCATGTTCAGAAGGGCCGGAAACCACTTGTCAGGGATGGTCTACAGCCAGGGTGGGTACAAGTTTTCTTAAAGGGCCAGAGAGTAGATATTTTAGGGTTTGTGGACCAAGAGGTGAAATTGAGGATATTTTGTAATTTCTTATATAACCATTTAAAAATGTAAAAACCATTCTTAGCTCATGGGCCACAGGACCCAGGCCAGGAGCCAGATCAGCTCTGGAGACCGTCATTTGCTGGTCTAGAGGCAGGGTGCAAGGTCAAATAGAGGTCCCGCAAGGCTGGTTTCAGTCCTGAGATTCTAATCTAAAACCCAAATTTCAGTTTATTGCGGATTTGATTTTTCAGATCCTGAGGTCTCCTGTTCCACTTTATGGGGCCCAAACAATTGGCCTGGTTTTTTATTACCTTTAATTAGAGAATGGTGCATGTTACAAGCATTTTGAATTTCCTCAGTGGGTCATATTAAATCAGTTTAGATGTGTTTTGGTAACTGAGTAGAGTTTAGGTTAGTTCTCTGCAGCCAGTTTTATTCCTTTGGAAACTAAAGACTAAAAATGATTTATAAAGAATACACATTTAAGGTACATCACAAGACAGAAAATTGTGAAGAATAAACAGAGAATTCCAGAATTGCAAATGCCTTGTGAGGTCTTTGAGTGTCCCCTCCAATTCTGGGCACTTCTTTCAGAAACTCTTTATATGACTATGACACACACCCACACACACGTTCATTGAGCACCTACTTCCTCAGAGCTATTGCACCAGATGCTTTCATGTACGTAATTTCATTCAAACTCCTGCCACTCACATAAGAGATAAACAAACCCTGCTAACCCATGTCAATAATTGTGCTGCTAGCACCAGATGGCTCGTAAAGGATATAATTTGGCATGTTGGTGCATAGAGGAAATGTGTTCAGTATTAGTTATTTGCAATGAAGAGAAATACCAGTTACCTTTTTTTTTTACTGCATGTTTTCTTTATTTATTTGTTTTGCTTTAAGTAAAGATGAGCACATTGAATTTTGCAGCAATGTTTGGCTGGAATTTGCTCTCTCTAGAAAATTAAATGTCTAAGGTAAAAGCCAAGAATACTCCTTTATAAAGCAGTTTCTTTTTGAAGGAGGGAGAAATGCAAACAGTATTTCCTATGGGAAAAATTCATGTTAATTAACTATGACTACGAGGATTATAATCTTAGTTGTAAAAGCCAAAGGAAGGGATTTAAGGCAGAACATCAGTTTCCTTTTTACTCAACACATTCCCTAAGCGTCAGTAGGTATTCCATTCTCTCGAAGGCCATTGACACCAATTTCAAATGTCACTTTTAATTATAAGTTAAACTGATGTGAATACGTTACCAAGAAGAGTCTAAAATTAGGCAATAATGTACAGTGAATGGAGCCACCCACAGTGGAGGAAAGGACCAGGGGCCCAGCTTCCCAGGTCCACTCACAGTCCTGCGTGGCTGAGTGCACTTTTTCCCTCTCTGTACCTCAGCTGGTCTTTTATCTACAAGATGGGAGGTTTAGAGTCAAAAATATCTTGAAGTCTGCCCCCGTGCCAACATTCTATGATTTAGTTAATGGAAGTTTAAGAGGAATATTGAGGAGCTGAAAAATACCATTAAATTTTATCATTTTTAAAATGTAGTTTGACCATCTATTATCTTAACGCCACGGCGAAGGGCCAGAAGGCCGCAAACCTGGATCTACAAAAGAAGATGAAACAGGTAGGGTACCATGCGTTTCAGACAAATACTGCCTTTATTAAAGTAGTAGAAAACGCCAGAAAATCTCACGTTCATCTTTTCTCCTTTTTCCTTGTGTAGCAAGCTTTGGAGAACAAACTGCGAAACAAGAAAATGGCAGCTGCGCGAGCAGGTTGGAGATATGTTTACGTTGGCAATTACTTCCCCCCCACTACAAACAGTATGCTCTTCCTTTTCGCCAAAGGGGGACATTTGATGCAGAGTGGCCGTGTTACCCTAAGCCAGTCACCCCACATTCCTACTGTCCACCTTTTTAGCCCTTCTCAGGCATCCAGGGGGGTTGGTTGTTTTCCCAGTGGGAGAAAGAAAACTGAAAGAAAAATTCAGGAATGTAAACTTAGCAGTAGTGATAGAAAAGTGATCTTGCAAAATGACAGAAGATAGAGGGAAAAAAGCTATATAGTCACATACAAATAGCAGATACAAATACAGGCTCTGTCCTGCCTTTTTGGACCAATTTTGTAACTAGAAGGATACCCTGGGAAGATCCCAGGAGGCTCCTCTGAGCTCACCACCCTCGTTTGTCAAAGCCTGTTCTGATTCATTCACCTTTCTTTCTTTTTAGTCTCGTTAACTTTTAAAATATTAGAATCAAGCATATATCGACATGTCAAAATTGCTTATATACTTTGCTTTCCACATGGAAAAGTGATGCCGAAGAAGTGCAGTGAAACTCGTAACTCCTCGTTTTCCCTCGTAACTCCTAACCCCTAACTTCTTTCCCTCCTACCTAACTCCTAAATTGGTTTAAGCAGAAAAAGAAAGAAATTTACTAGTCCACACAGATGAACAGGAGAGTGGTATGTGTGTACGGGGCCAGGCCACGTTGTACCCTAAGATTAGAAGTGGGCGGGGCTGAGCGGCAGCTTCCGTGGTTCTTTCAGCATTGCTCTCCTTCCGTGGCGGCTAACCTTTGTGGCCCCAGGGATGAATGCAGCTGTATTCCTTAGGTTATTATTTTTGCTATCATGCTACTTGTTTCTTAACTGCATTTAATTTTTTTCAGCTTTATTGGTATGTAATTTACAAGTAAAATTGTAATACACTTGAAGTGTACATGTAATGATTTTAGAAGCACATACGTTATGAAAGGATTCCTACTGTCAAGTGAATTAACACATCCATCCTTCATGTATTTACCACTTTACCTTTTGTGTGAGAACACTTAAGTTCTACTGTCTTAGCAAATTTTAATTACACAATGCAGTGTCATTATTTGTAGCTGCCATGTTACACATTGCAGCCTTAGATCCTATTCATCGTAACTGAAAGTTCAGACCCTCTCACCACCTTTTCCCTATTTCCCCCACCCCTTGCCGCTGACGGCCACCACTCTACTGTCTGATTCTCCGGGTTCCAGTCTGCTGTTGTTGTTGGAGTCCGTGTATAAGGGATACAATGCAATGTTTGTCTTTCTCTGTCTGGCTAATTTCACTTAGCACGATGTCCCCCAGTGTCATCTATACAGTCACAAATGTCAGGATTTCCTTCTTTTACACGGCTAATATCATTCCATTGTGTGTATACACACACACACACACACACACACACACACAAGGGGTGGGCAGGAGTAGGTTTACAGTTGTGAGGACATTGAACACATCTTGTATTATTTATTTATTAATCGTATATTTATTTGTATTACACACACACACATATATTCATTACACACATTTTATTCATTACTCATAAATGGACACTTAGTTTCTTTCCAGACCGTGGCTGTTGTGAATAATACTACAGTGAATGTGGGAATACAGATTAATGATGTCATTTCCTTTGGATATGTACCCAGAAGTGAGATTGCTGGATTGTATGATAGTTCTATATTTAATTTCTTGAGGAACCTCAGTACTGTTTTCCATACTGACTGCACCAGTTTACATTCCCACCAGCAGTGCAGAAGGGTTCCCTTTTCTCAGCATCCTCACCAGCATTTATCTCTTGCCTTTTTGATGATAGACATTCTAAGAGGTATGTGGTTTTGATTTTCATTTCCATGATGATTAATGATGTTGAATACCCTTTCATGTATCTTCTGGCCATTTATATATCTTTTTCAGAAAAAAAACGTCCATTCAGGTCCTTTGCCACTTTTAAATTGGCTTATTTGGTATTTTTGCTATTGATTTATATGAGTTCTTTGTATATTTTGTGTTTAATCCCTTGTCAGAAATATTTCTCCCATTCTGTAAGTTGTCTTTGACATGCAGAAGCCTTTTAGTTTAATGTAGTTCTACTTTTTTATTTTTGCTCTTGCTGCCTTGGCTTTTGGTGTCAAATCAAAAAATCACTGCCAAGACCAATGTCAAGCAGCTTTTTCTCTACGTTTTGTTCTCAGATTTTTATGGTTTAAAATATTACATTCAAATCTTTAATCATTTTGAGTTTGTTTTGTGTATAGTATAATAATATATGGGTTCAGTTTTATTAATCTGCATATGTATATCCAGGTTTCCTAACACCATTTACTGAAGAGATTACCCATTCCTTATTTTGTATTCTTGGCACCTTGTCAAAGATTAATTAACCATAGTGTTTATTTCTGGGCTCTCGTAGAGGTCCCATTAACCTTTGTGTTGTTTTTATGTCAATGCCATACTGTTTTGATTACTATGGCATTGTAATATTGTTTGAGATTAGGAAGTACAATGCCTCAAGCTTTGTTCTTTCTCAAGATTGTTTTGGCTTTTTTGGAGTCTTTTGTGGTTCCGTACAAACTTTAGGATTAGCTGCTTTTTTTTTTTTGGTTAAAAAAAGCACCTTTGGAATTTTGATAGGGATTGCATTGAATTTGTAGATAGCTTTGGGTAGTATAGACATTTTCACAATATTACTCCTTTATTAACATAGAATATATTTGTATTTATTTGCATATTTTTCAATTGCTTTAATCAATGTCTTTCACTTTACAATGTACAGATATTTCACTCTGTAGTTAAATTTATTCCTAAGCATTTTATTAGTTTTGACACTACTGTAAATGGGATTGTCTTCTTAATTTCTCTATTTCTGATAGTTTGTTGTAGTATACTGACTTTGTATCCTGCAACTTCACTGAATTTATTTATTAGTTCCAACAGCGTTTTGGTGGAGTCTTTAGGGTTTTCTAGATATAATATCATATCATCTGTAAACAGGGACAATTTTAGTTCTTTCTGATTTCCATGCCTTTTAATTATTTTTCTATTTTAATTTCTCTGGCTAGCAGGATGACAGCTAATGGCAGGGGGATTGTGCAAAAAGGAAAAAGGACTCATGACTATTGACAATAGTGTGGTGATTACTGAGTTGCACGCAGTATAAGGGGACTAAATAGTAATGGAAAAAATACAATAAAAATTTTTTTTTAAAAAGAAAAAGATTGCTCTGGCTAGAACTTCCAGTATTATGTTGATTAAAAGTGGTGAGAGTGGGGATCCTTATGTAATTCCTGATCTAGGGGGAAAGCTGTCAACTTTGTACTACTGAGTATGGTGTTAGTCGTCGACTTGTCATACATATATGGCTTTTATTATATTGAGGTATCTTCCTTCTATACCCAATTTATTGAGCATTTTTATCATGAAAGGATATTGGATGCTTTTTCTGCATTTATTGAGACGCTTATATGACTTTTATCCACCATTTTGTTAATGTGATGGTTCACATATATTGATTTGCAACATTTATTGATTTGTTGAGCCATCCTTGTATCATAGGAATCAATCCCATTTGATCATGGTATGTGATCCTTTCAGCGTACTGTTAAAATTTAGTTTGCTAACATTTTGTTGAGGATTCTTACATCTATGTTCGTCAGGGATACTGACCTGTCCTTTCTTTTCCTTGCAGAGTCCTTGCCTAGCTTTGGTATCAGGGTAATGCTGGTCTTATCAAACGAGTGTAGGAAGAGTTAGTCTCCTCTGCAATTTTTTGGAAGAGTTTAAGAAGGATTGGTGTTAATTCCTCATTAGGTATTTTGCGGAATTCACCAGTAAAGGCATCTGGTCCTGGATTTTTCTTTGTTGGGAAGTTTTTGACTACTGATTGAATCTCCTTATTAGTAACTTATCTGTTTAAATTTTCTATTTTGTTATGATTCAGTCTTGGTAGGTTATATAATTCTAAGAATTTATTCATTTTTTCTGTTTATCTTATTTGTTGGCTTGTAGTTCATAGTAGTTTACTATGATCATTAATATGTCTGTGTTATCAACTGTAATGTCTCCTCTTCATTTTCTATTATATTTATTAGAGTCTTCTCTCTTTGTTTTTTCTTAGTGTAGCTAAAGGTTTGTCAACTTTGTTTATATTTTCAAAAAACCAGCTCTTACTTTTATTGTCTTTTACGTTATTATTACATCTATTGTCTTTTTAGGTTTGGGGTTTTTTTGTTTTGCTTTGTTTTGGTTTTACTGCGTGTGTGTATGTGTGTGTTTGACATTTTGGAATTCTCTTTACTGTTAATTTATTCATTTTTTATGAAGAGGTATTTTTAGTCTATTTTTTTTTCCCATTAGCTCTTTTTCATTTCCTTCCTTCTGCTATCTTTAAGCTTAGATAGTTTTTTTATAGTTTCTTGAGGTGTGAAGTTAGGTTGTTTGTTTGAGATCTTTCTTTTTTTATAATGTGAGTGTTTATCATTATAACTTCCCTCTTAAAACTGCTTATGCTACACCCCACACGTTTTGGTGTGTTGTGTTCCACTCTCATTTTTCTCCAGGTAGTTTTTATTTTTCTGTATGTCTTCCTTCACCCGTTGGTTGTTCAGGAGCACATTGTTTCGTCTCTACATACTTGGGAATTTTCCAGTTTTCCTCTTGTAGTTGATTTTTAGTTCTATACTATTGTGTTTGGAAAAGATGCTCAGTATGATTTCAGTCTTCTTAAATTTATTAAGGCTTATTTTGTGGCCTAACATCTTGGAGAATGGTTTATGTGTGTTTGAGGAGAATGTGTCTTCTGCTGTTGGACGGAATGTTCTGTGTATGTCTGAAAGTCAATCTGATTTAATGTGGAGTTTAATTTTGATGTTTCCTTATTGCTTTTCTGTCATTGTTGGAAATGGGGTATTGAAATCCCGTGCTCTTATTGCATTACTATTTCTCCCTTCAGATGTTAATATTTGTTTTATATATTTATATAAATATATAAATGTTCTGATGTCAGGTATATAAGCATTTGCAATTACTCATTTACAATAATATTCATCCTCTTGATGAATCGTCTCCTTCATCATTACATAATGACCTCTTTGGTCTCTTTTTTCAGGTTTTCTTTTTCTTTTTTAAGTTTAATCTTATTGTATTTTTTCTGTTACCATTCAGTCCCCGTATACTCCCTCAGCAGTCCCCTCACTGTTATCCATGTCCATGAGTCTGTTTTCCTTTTTGCTTAGTCCCTCTGCCCCTTCTTTTCTCTTCCTGCCCCCAGCTCCCACTAGCTCTCACCCTGTTCTCCATCTATGAGTCTCCCCATTTTCCTTGTTACTTCAGGTTGTTCATTAGATTCCACATATGAGTTACAGGTTTTGACTTAAAATATATTTTGTCTGAGATAAGTACAGCTATCCCTGATTTTGGTTTCATTTGCATAGGATACCCTTTACCACTCCTTAACTTTTAGTCTGTGTGTGTCTGTAAAGCTGAACCGAGGCTCCTGCAGGCATCAAAGAGTTCGAGGAGGTATGTTGCACGTAACTGCAGTGCTTCTGTATTGGCTCGAGACTGTGATTATAACAATAGGCAAGACAAACACCATATGATTTCAGTTATATGTGGAATCTAAAGAGCAAAATTAATGAACAAACAAAATTGAAACAGACTCATAGACACAGAGAACAGACTGATGGTTGCCAGAGGGGAGGAGGGTTGGAGGACTGGGTGAAAAAAAAAGGTGAAGGGATTAGAAAGTACAAATTGGTAGTTACAAAATAGTCACAGGGATGTAAATACAGCATAAGGAATGCAGTTAATAATATTGTAATAACTATGTGTGGTGCCAGGTGGGCACTGGACATATGGGGGCAGCACCTTGTAAAGTATGTGATTGTCTAACCACTATGCTGTACACCTGAAACCAAAAGAAAATAATATTGAATCTAAACCGTAGTTGAAAAATAAAAAATAAAATAAATTACACTCTTGCCATCCAGCCAAAAAACAAAACAAAACATTATCCAATTATGTTTAGAATGATTAGTAAAAAATTCTGACTTCTTGATCTGAATTCTACATAAGGCTTATTGCTATCTTTATTATTTTAAATAATAATATAATGCTATAGTGTGATCTTTTTCTATAACTTGCCTATAAAATTATGTATAACCTTCGTGAAGGCAGAGACTGTATCTTATTTATAGTTAAGTCAGGAGATAATACAGAACTTTACATACCACAGTCACTCAGTACGTATCTACTTAATATCTACTGAACAATGGAAAACTTTTTTAATGAAGAATTACTTTATTGGAAAAATTTGAAAGGAATAAATTTCTATATTAACTACATAAGCAGTAATGAATAAATATTACAGAGAAAAACTTTCACTCTCCTGTCTTTAGAATTTGTGACGATTTTATAAAATAAGAGGTAACGAACTATTTTGAGTATAAAAACTCAATGTACAGCACATTTGGAAGATACGGATTTCAGGGTATCCATCTCATTCAGAATCAGGAAGCACACTGAATGTAAAATTTTAATTTGCTTTCTCTTTATCTTCTTTTTCTCTTATTATTAATTAATTAATTTATCTTGAACAGCTGCAGCTGCTGGCGGCCAGTAACCTTCAAAGATGTGTTGAGGGCCCGGAAGTACTCCTCGCCTTGCCGTTTAAAAGCAGTGACGGGTGCGAAGGCCCGGAGAACAAGCGTTGCGGGGCTGCTCTTCTCCTGGTCTAGACCCGGTGGATTATCGAGATCAGACTGGTCTGTAAGGCATCACCAGTCCTCATGCAGCAAGAAGGATCTCCGCCTTATTCCAAATTCAGGATTTGTTCCTGCACTGCCATTTTCTCCTCTCACCCATTTCCTTGACAAATTGAGTTTAAAAGAAGGTGTGACTCAGTAATACAGGTTAATTTGGAAACCTTGTGCTCATGATGGACTTTGATTTTATACATTTCTTCTGCCTTAGTTTTCTTGGCCTGGGAGCAGGACTACTTCACCCTCTTTTTCCGAGTTTAGAAATATGTTCATAAAACACTCATCATGAGCACTCACTAACTGACTTTATGAAACCACCACCTTGTTTCCCCTTTTTTTCTACCTGTCTCCTCATCTATGACCCCCCACAAATATGTACCCAAGGGCTTTTTATTTGCTGCTGGATTTAATATGAAATAAAACAGGTGTTTTAGAATAAATATCCTAAGTGAATTAGGGGCCAGATTAGCAGCAGAGTGTTGAGGAGCTATGTGGGTCTTAGACAACCCGTCTCTCTATGAGTTAAAAAAAAAAATGACACCATAAGTGATTGCTATTTCATCAGTCTGATCGTTTGACCTCTAATGATCATATCTCCTGAGTGTCGATTCTCATATTGTTTAATTTTTCTTTGCTTTATTTAAGGTTAGGAAAACACACACTTTTTGGGTGGTGGGGTGGGGCTTCAGTTTCTAGATGTGTTTAAGCATTATTATTTATTTAAAGTTTAAATTGACTTTGAATAGTGACAATGCTCTTAGCCAGCCTTGTTGTGGGACTTCAATTACATCTCCTAACTCATATCTTTTTCCAGAGGTAAGCCAATTTGCCCGCCATTCCCTGCAATTGACTTGCTGATTTTTATTACTTTGTCTTTGAATTTCTCCTTCTTTTCTATCTCCTACTTGCCACAGAATGATCACCCTGTTCCCCTAGCATTCATGTGCTCATCATCACTTCCATCATACCAAATTCAAGGCTTACTTCCTCTGGTCAAATTATCCACACTAGCCCTTATACCCAATTATATCACTCCCTTGATGGTCTTTATTTGGACTTTAGTATCTTTAATTTAGAGTTGATTAATTTATTGACTTTCCTGTGAATTGTAATGGTTCTTTCTTGTTTCTTGTTTGCATGGATTATCTTTCCTATCCAGATTGTAAGCTTCCTATGAGCAGGGATCTTATCTTCTAACTCTTTTGTATGCCTAGTATAGTGCTGTGCACAGGTAGGCGCTGAATAAATGCTTGTTAATTAAATTGAATCAATTTAACTTACAGCAGTTGCATTGTGAAACGAAAACTTCTGTTATCTGCATGAAGATATGACTATGTATGACATAAGAAATGGAATTATCTGTTGATATGCTGACTTTATTGTCTCATTAGATTATAATGAAGATGACTAAATAAAGCTAGTGCTTATTTCTACTTGGATCATTTTTGCACTGTGTAGTAATAAGATTAGTGAATTGGTTTATGCGTGCAGCCAGACTTACAATGTAAATTACACTCCGTTTTTCTTGATCTATGTATAAGGAAGATGATGAGAGTTGACAAACTATCCCCCAAGCACTTCATCTCCTAAGGGTAGTGTACTTTTTGAACGGATGCTCATGGTATAAGTTGCAATCTTTCTACAAATTAAAAAATAAGTTTGATTTTTATTGAACTTAATTACCCACCTAATCTAAGTGAAGCATTTTGAGAAATTTTCACCCTTTCAGTTTTCAGATAGCTGTTGAAAATATTTCCACATTACTATATGGGCATGTATTTGAAACAGTGAATGTCACTGTTTTACAACTGACTATTCAGAAAATAGCCTTGCACTGAAAGGGCTCTGATTATTACGGTTTGTTCCAATATCAGTATTTCCACATCTAATGATAAAGTCATAGGAAAAATTTAGAGGGCAAACACACACACCAGACTTCACCATCTACTTTTTGAGAGGAATAAAAAATAAATTCTGATAAATATATGCGAAAACTAAATTCAGTTATCTGGAGAGGTTTATCATTCATTTGAAAAATTAAAAAAAAACTATAGTTTAACACATTCTTTGAATTATTTCCTTTGACTTCTGAGAAGAACACACAATTTTAACTATATTGAAGGGTTTATATTAAGCTAACTTTAACCTGTTTTCTCTGATGGGTCCCTACAAGTATCAGATCCAGAGTTCATACTGACCAGGTCTGGAAATGCTATTGGGGACTCAAGTCTTGTCATATGGTTTGCCTATCTGCCTTAGAGGTACAGCCCTTGCTATCTTCCTTCCTCAGTAGATGAGTTGCTAAGAAGAGTTTTTTGCATCAGCTTCCCTCCCTAGCCTTCCAATGCCCTTTGTGAACTGGAGCTCTGCCTTTAACTCAATCAACTTGGATGGAACTGGGACTATTTCACTTGTTTTACCAGCCCCTTCCAAAAGGTATGTATAGATGGTGAGGGAGTGGGCTGCTGGTAAACACTGTGGCCATAGTGGCTGCACAAACTGCAGGAATCACAGTGAGGCCAGTGCGCCTTCATACCTTTGATAAACATGTCTCAAATACTGTGCGTCAAACACTCATCAAACATTATGCATCCCAAGTATTATCTCCTCTCTAGATTTTCTTCCACTGTTTTACCCCACCTGCCATATTGACCGCTTGGTTTTCAGCATCTTCCAGAATGACACTAGAACTTGCAGAGCCATTTTAGAATTGAACAAAATCAACAATACCTTCCATTCAGGGCAAGACTACGCCTTTCTTTAAAATGACAGAGATACTACAGTACACTCTCAAATAGAAATTGGAAGAAAGATTTGCTTTCTCTTATCTATCCAGTGCTATGTGAAGCAAAATTCAGATATCCTCACCTTTTCCAACACTCTTCCAAAGTTAAGACTAGTCGATGGACAAGTGACCCTGAACCTCAGAACTGGCATCACATGGTTAGGGAATAGGTTGCAAACCAAGTTCTTGTGGGGAAAACCAAGGGAGTGTTTCCAATGGGACACTGATGGGATGAGGTCGAGATGGGAACCCGCTGACTTTTGTTGTCTCCCTGAGTCAAAAATATTGACCTGGATAATATCCAGTCATAATTTTCTTTGCCTTGTTTGGTTTACAATGGTGGGAATGTCTCTACAATTTATTTGTAAGGAAACATGCACCAAAAGAATAAGTAAGCAGGCTTCAGACACAAGAAACTAAATGAGGTTGCAAGGTGTTCTCAGATTTCAATGCAGGTAAGCACTTGAATTTTTGGAAGAGACATCGAGACCAAAGCACAATTAAAAACGAAAAATGAAGAATTGTCATAGCCTTTATTCACATCTGTCTGTAAGAAGGATATTCCATTGTATGATGGGGACAGGTGTTCTTAAGCCCTCATATGAGAATCCTTCTTCTCAGTTCTATTGGAATGGGTCTACTTGTATATTTGGCCTTCAATAATCCAGCTGCTTTTTCCAGAATGAGTCTTGGTGACAATAATTATGAATAATAGAAATGTATACATGAAATATTTGATGTCTTCTGGGAGCTTAGAAATTATGTGACAAATCTTAGATATTATATAACACAGCTTCTTCATATGTATCAAGGGTGCCCATACAAATCCTTATGGTTATTTTAAAACCTTTTAACAGCAGTACATGTTCATCATGGCAAGTTTAGAAAATATTAATAGAATAAAAAAGTAAATAATTCTATCACCCAAAATGACTTTTGTTGGCATTTTGGTGTTTTGCTTTTTTCAGATTTACACAGTCACACAGACTCAGTGAACTATTTTGGATCATAAGATATATTTATTTTTCATCCTTTCTTATTTAACATTTTCTCTTATTATAAAAATTACTTCAGGGCATTTTTAATTACTATAAAATATCCTTTAATATTAATAAAGTATGATTAGTTGAACTATTTTACTATTGTAGATTTAGATTGAGCATTTAAAGATTAAATGTTAACTTTAAATTTGGGTCCTTTTAGAATACATATTTGCACAAAAGCATTAATTTGAAAGTGTATATACATTTGAAGACAGTTTTGGTCATCTTATAGATATACTCATATTACTTTTTATACTTAAGAATGTATTTCCTAACTCAGAATAATTAGCTTTAAATGTCACTAAATATATCTCCTGATACTGTTTTACTTGTAGCTATATAGAAGCCCTTTTTAGGAACTATCTCACATTTTTTTTAGGAATTTTAAGTTTGAAAAAAATATTTAAAATGATTTATTTTGGAAGCCAAATATCATATGCTATGTTAAATTAAGTATCATCTACATATGATAATCTAAAGTGCCATCTGGAATATTAACATTTTTTTCCTGTTTTGTTTGATTTACTAAAATCTTGGTCATAGTTATTGAATTTACAGTTTGACTGTGGTATTAGAATTGGCCCAAAATTATTTCTCCAAATGAAAGAAGAGGATTTCCTGTTTCTTTTTAACGTGTATTGTTTACACTATTACAGATGTTCCCATTTTCAGCCCCTTTGCCCACCTCCACCCAGCCCTAGCCATCCCCCCCCACCCCTGCCTTCAGTCCATCATCACCACACTGTTGTCTGTGTCTATGGGTTACCCCATATACTCATCATGTTCTTTGGCTCATCCCTTCACTTTCTTTCACCCAGTCCCTCCCACAACCTCTCCCCTCTGACAGCCGTCAGTCTGCTCCATGTATCCATGCCTCTGTTTCTATTTTGCTTGTCAGTTTATTTTGTTCATTAAAGAACTCCTGATATTTTACTATAAGTTTAGTTTTATGTTGCTGATGTTGATGAAAGCCATGTTTCTCAGGTTTCCATCACTATTCAGAAGAAAAGCCTGGAAGAGTCGCCTTAGCACCTTGTCCTTTGCTGGCCGGACACCAGTCAAATTCCTTCTGGATCACTCTGCAAATTATATAGAAACTCTCTAAACCCACTGCAGTCAGAGAATATTCCATAATGTAGGAAATTAATAACTGGCCATGTCACGTAGATCACAACATACCCAAATATACCCAGCGTGAATTCGGAGGGCGGTTTATATTTGAAAAGTCCTGACCAATCGTCTGAATGCTTCAACAAGAACTTGAGGGGAAAATACCATCTGGAAAGTAGATTAGAAAGCTTATGCTCCCTGTAGGTCTGTAAAATTATAACTTTCCATAAATCACCTGAGAATAACTGATTTCATAATGACTTCCTTATCACCAAAACCATTATTCAGAGCAGACTTTTACCTGTTATCTAAATAGATCTTTTAAATAAGACTGCATTATTATAGTGCATTTTCTGAACTGGCTTTCCTTTTAAGCAAACATTTTTGTGCACCAGCCAGCACATTATGCTAAGTAAGTATTGAGAAAGAACTGGAAAGAGTAATTAAAAATCATTTAGTACTTCAGATAGGAAAACACATTCACCAATATGTCAGATAATTAGTAGTAGCTATTTTGCATGCCTTGATCTTCAAAGGGAAAGCAGAGTTCTATCTTCAATGGAGTGATTTCCATTGAGATAGAGTATAATTGTGCTCCGTCTACACAGGAGGAAATGAAGACAAGCACAAATTAGGTGAGCTGTCCATCGCAGTAGGTGGAAACACCATGGGTCAGAATTTGCAGGGTTCTTCAAGTTGCTTTCAGCTCAGATCCTAGAGGGGAGGATGAGGTTGCGCTCAACAGAACCCTGGCCCAAAAGGAAGAACTCCCCAGCTTTATTCTCTGTGCTGTATAGTTTCTACTGGAAACAGGAATACGATATTCGCAGCTAAAAAAGAAAGTGGCTAATACAACTGCTGATATTTTGGCAAAACTGGAACTTTTGAAGGTAGATGCTGTATAAACATAGTTTGCTAATCCTAACTTTGCACTGGTCCATACTTATGTATCTGAATGACTCAGCTGGGCTCAGGGCTCAGAGCCGGGTTGCAATGTTAGCGAGAATGAGTCTAAATGGAGCCACAGAGGATATCTTTTACTCCTCTTCAATCCTGCAGATTAGGAGGCACCAAAATGTTATTCATTTTGTTATTCATTTGTTCTTTCTTTTATTCAGCAGGTACGCCTTGATTTTTTTGTTTGTTAGTCAACCATACATTTCATGGGAATGTTCATGCTTGTTTAAAACAAGCAAAAATGAATATATGTCACATGACATTAAGGAAATTGTTCACCCTCTCAAAACCTCATGTTTCTCTCCAAAAATGGGGATAATAAGAGTTTTACTCCATAGAGTCTCTCTATTTGGGATTAAAAGAGATAAAACCTGCATAGAACATAGTACTGTGTCTAGGATGTAGTTAGTAATAAGTAATAACCATGGTTGTCATTCTTGTTTTTATGGAGTTTAAAATATTTGCACCCATGGTATAATTAATTTTTCTGCTTGACCATACAAATAAACTCGGTGAACTAGTTGAGAACAATGTTGACATGAGAATTAGCCAGAGCCTGACCTGATAATGATTTTTATAGGAATGTAACACTGAACATATGATGATCTTCAATATTTAATTTTAAATAAAAACAATATTAATTTTAAAATACTAAACTTACATGCATGCTGAAGTCAGAAGCTTCTGTCTGGAAAAAAATTCCTGCTTTGTTGGTTCTCTAAATGTTCTGTCCTGTAATCCAGCCATGGGATTAGTAGTCTGTAATGCTGACGTGCCTGTTATGAGAGTGTAAGGCTAGTCTCTTGCAGAAATTATATGAATGGGCCAAATGCTAAAGACTGTGAATCAACAGGAGCAGAGCATGTGACTGAACTGAATGCTAAAATTATAAAATGCTTTTGTTTTGGGGTGTAAACTTTTCTCCCATGTGAACATAGCTCAGAGTTGATAATAGAAGTAAACGGGGGGATGAATTCAGTACAAATTTTTAGAAATGAATGTCTATGTTAAGGTAGGTCAAACTGAATGACTTTAAGAGAAATTTTATGCAAATATATTGTTATGCATGGTGTGAAAATAACCTTGAAAAGATCATAAATAGAGATAGGTCTGAAGGGAAAGGTACTTGTGTTATTGACCTCAGAGTTAAAACAGTGTATTTGAGATATAGTTCAGAATTGCATAAATGACTCTGGAATAATCCATCAGCAGATGAAAATGAACTTGTTGCAAAAGGAGCCATGGCTGGAATTTCAGTTGGTTGCAACTGAATATGCAATGAGTTGATTCCATGGGAATGTTTGGCCCTAATGGAACTACAGACAAGACGCAGTGGACATAGCCTTTTGGACCTGTATCAGAGAAAACCCCCCATATATCTCATCTCAGCAGACTACTAGATAATTGTGGGGGATGAGTGACAGAGGGAGAGAGCATTGGCCTGGGTGTCAGGGACATGGTCTGAGTTCGAGTGCTGTTCCTGACTAAAGGTGTTACCCAGTGGCCATGTTATTTGTTGCTGTTGTTGTTATTATTATTTGTTTTTTGTTTTGTTTCATTTTTTTTACTGGGACTAGTTTTTTATTCTCACTAAGTTCAATAACCTTATCTCTACAAAGGATTATATTTCTTTCCATCCAAGTTGCTGCAGAAATTATAGGATGATGCTGAAAACCACTAAACACCAGGCATAGTTAAGAGCTGGATAAATATTACCCCTGATTCTCCCTTTTTGTTAGTCAAATATTTTTATTTGAAAATTTTAGTAATTTCTAGTTAAAAACTTAGAATGATTTTAATTGATCTGACTCAAGGATATTAATCAAAAACCAATTCGAGGAAGGTTTTATTCAATTGGAAAGCCCCAATCTTTTATAGATCCTATAAAAATGACTGCCCAGATTATTCTGACACACTCTTAGTTACTTTTTAAATGGGAATATTTTAGTAGCAGAGTGGTTTGTCAACCTTAAGAAAAGCAGCAGTTAATGACTAAAGGTGCATATTGGCATTAGGGTCTCAGTGCTCTACTCCTGTTCCTGCTACTGATCAGCAGTTTCACTACATGGAACTCATGAAACCTAAGTCTCAATTGCAAGATAAGGGGGGTGCAGAGTGTGACTTCTAAAATTCCTTCCTCTGCTCTAAGCCCAAGTTGCCCAGTATAGTAGCCACTAGCCACATGTGGCCGTTGAGTACTTGCAACATGACTCAAAATTGAGATTTGCTTTAAATGCAAAATACACACTAGATTTCAAATAGTCTGTATGTAAAAGCTAATGTAAAATATCTCAATAATTTTTTTCATTTTGGCTATTATAAAGATATTATTATTACATATTTGGTTAAATAAAATAAATCAGTAAAATTACTTTTACTCCCCTCCTTTATTTTATGTGATTACTAGAAAATTTTAAATGGCATGTAGTTTGCATGTGACTACATTCCATTTCTATTGGACAATGCTGTTCTAAAACCCATGTGAACTTATGAAATGAATTTCCATAAAAGTTTCAATTATATCATACACAGAGCTGGGCTTCAGATCTGCTATGAATTTTCTGATAAGTTGACAGAGCTGGTGGCTCCCACCCATATGATGGAATCAGTTGATTTGCATGGGGAGAGGGTGAGATGCTGCTTTGAGGAAGTGGGGGAATTGGAAAGGACTATATCAGAGTTCAGTGGAGACAGATAGAGACTGTAGACGGAATCCTATGGGGCAAGTCAGCAGAGAGAAGACCTGGGACCTTGGGGTATGTGTGATGTTCTGTTGGTGGTTGGGGAGTAAAGCCTGAACACAGAAAGGAAGAGAAATATCTACCTACTCACCTGGAGATGGAACACGACACCACTGTAACACTACCATCAAGTGGCAGCTTGGAGAGCATGGCAGATGGCCCACTGGAAAAGACTGTGGTGTCCTCACAGCAAACATCGATGACAGGCACTGCTTAGGTTTTGGTTTGAGGGACTGGGGGAGCTCCATGAGAGTACAGAGCAAGCTTCGTGGTGAATGGCTGTTCGTCTCACTTGCTCTTGTTCTTCCTACCTCCCTGGAGATAACAAAAGAAAATACAGAGAACCAACTAGTCTTTAGCATAGGTTGGGAAACTCTACCTTATAATGCACATAAATATTTGTGGGACAGTTTGTGTTAAGCACTGTACTAAGCTCTGGAACCCAGCACTGAACACCAGAGAACTCTTCCCATAAAGAGGACACAGACAATAAACCATTACAAAAACGAATAAACAGAATAAACTCATGAGTAAATTTTTTTTCAAAAAGCAACTTTTGCTACTGATAATGGCTGAAAAAAAAGGTAAAACGAGTTAAATGTGATAGAGTGGCTGGGAGGGCTGCTTTGGCAAGGTGCTCAGGGAAGCTTGTCTGAGAAAGTGACACTGGAGTCCAAACAGAACTGATAAGAAAGGACCAACCAGAGGGCAATTCTTTTAGTGGTTTTGACTATCTAAGACTTCATGGGGAGGGGAGAGACTTTTTAAAAAGTGTTTAAATTACTGTGAACTAGACAGTTGGAAGTTCAACCATAATTTCCTTGTTTTAGAGAAATAAACATCACTTAAAAGAAGTGTTCTTGAGTAAAATCCACACCTGCTCTACATGCTCTATATTTACTCTATGTAATAAAAAGAACAAGCAAGCAAGCAAAACAGCAGGATTGGATACATGTAAGAAATTATGATGGTCAAGATGTTGGCACAGGTAAACACAGTTTTCCTCCTCGCACAACCACATCAAAATTACAGCTAAAATATAGAACAACCATCACTCAGGACTGTCAGAAACTGAGCTGAATGGAAGCCTGACAACTATGGAATAAAGAAACCACATCCATCCAGACTGGTAGAAAGGGTGAAGACATAGAATAGGTACCACTTCCTTGTGTGGTGGATAAAAATTTGGAAGAGATATCTCAGGAGCGAGGAGTCTCAGCTCCATACCAGACCATTCAGCCCAGGGTTTAAGTGCCAGGAAGATAAACTCCCATAACTTCTGCCTGCAAAACTAGACCCTGCTGGTTGAGTTGGTGGAAGAAACTTCTGCAGGCCCAAGCAGACCCCCTTCAAGAATCCACACACAGACTTCCTCAGATTCACTCTCTCTGAGCTCCAGCACTGGGGTAGCAGCTTGAAAGGCACCAGTAGCATACAAAGAGGAAGTGAAGTGTCTGGCACCAAGGTGAGAGTTGGGAGAAAGTTTTTATCTCAAGTAGAATGGCAGGCAGAGGCCATTGATCCTTTCTGAGTCCTCCCCCGACAGAGCCACAGAGCTGGCAGTCTGATGCCATATTGAGATGCCATCACCCTGGCTAATGCTGTTTGACTAGCCTTGGAGATTCCCAGAGACTCCACCCCACCCAATTTATGGGCCCACCCAAGTTGCTTTTCCATAAGAATTACTGGTCTTGGCTCCAGCTTCTCAACTTCCTAAACCCTATGAAACAAGCAACAGCAGCCTCAGTGAGCCCTCAGCCCCCACACTTCTTGCTAAGTGGCCCCAGGCCCAGCACTAGCAGCAGCCAGGTTAGATTCACAGCTTGTCTTTTGCTGGGAATCTCCAAACCCAGCAAATAGCACAAGTCTCAGACTGCTTTATAACCCATGCAGGGTGGCCCCAGGCAAAACACAGGTGGGGGCTGACCTTGGCCAGCACCAACTAGGAAATCTCAGAGCCTGCACACCCAGTGGACATCTACAGACCATGTCAGAGCACCACTACTCTGTCCCTGCACAGCTGATCCTCCACAGATGGCACAGGTTGGTGGTCAGTGGTCATAGACAGTCCTTGCAGCTGACTGGCTTGAGTAAATCCTTCTATTGACCTACCAACAGCAACCAAAGCTCAACTACAAGAGGAGAGTATACTAATCCCACATGAAGAGTGCATCTTGAGTACCCAGCTTGGGTGATGGGGGAGGCTGCCCCACTGGACCCTATAGGACACTTACTACATTAGGCCACACTACCAAGACATGGAGTCAAAGCAACTCTACCTTCTACATAGAAACAAATACAAGGAGGCTGCCAAAATGAAGAGACAAAGAAACATGGCCTACATGAAAGGGCAGGTAAAAACTCCAGAAAAAGAACTAAACAAAATGGAGATAAGCAATCTATCAGATGGGAGTTCAAAACACTGGTTATAAGGATGCCAAGGAACTTAGTGAGGACCTCAACAGCATAAAAATGTTGCAGTCAGAAATGAAGGATACATTTATACACTAATTGAAATAAAGAACAATTTACAGGGAAACAACTGTAGAGTGGATGAAGCTAAGAATCAGATCAATGATTTGGAACATAAGGAAGCAAAAAGCAACCAATTAGAACAACAATAAGAAAAAGGAATCCAAAAAATGAGGATAGTATAAGCAGCCTCTGGGACAACTTTAAGCATCCCAACATTCGCATCATAGGGATGCCAGAAGGAGGAAAAAAAAGATCAAGAAATTGGAAATATATTTGAAAATATAATGAAAGAAAACTGCCCTAATTTGGTGAAGGAAATAGACATGTAGGTCCAGGAAGCACAGAGAGTCCTAATTATGATGGATGCAAAAAGGCCCACTCCAAGACACATTATAATTAAAATGCCAAATGTTAAAGATAAAGAAAGAATCTTAAATGCAGCAAGAGAAAAGCAGTTAGTTAGCTACAGGGGCATCCCCACAAGACTGTCAATTGAATTCTCAAAAGAAATCTTGCAGGTCAGAGGGGACTGGTGAAAAATATTCAAAGCCATGAAAAGCAGGGACCTACAGTCAAGATTGCCCCACCCAACAAAGATATCACTTAGAATTGATGGGCAGATAAAGAGCTTCCCATACAGAAAAAAACTAAAGTAGTTCATCATCACCAAACCATTATTACATGAAATGTTAAAGGGACTTATTTATTTAATAAAAAGGAGAAGATCATATTATGAACAATAAAATGGCAATACATACATATGTATCAACAATTGAATCTAAAATCAAACTGAGCAAACAAGAACAGAGACAGAATCATGGATACGGGGAGCATTTTGATGGTTGCCATATGGGAAGGGGTGTCAGGAAGTGGATGAAGAAGTGAGGGGATTACAAAGTATAAATAGGTCATTACAGAATAGATATGGGGATGTAAAGTACAATATAGGAAATGGAGTAGCCAAGGAACTTACATGCGTGACTCATAGACATGAACAATGGTGTGGTAATGACTTGAGGGAGTAGAGGGTGCTGTGTGGAGGAGGGAAAAAGGGACAAAATTGGGACAACTGTAATAACATAATCAATAAAAATAATTTAAAATAGAAAAAATAAGTGATGAGAAGTCAGGAATGCAGAAGCTTAAATATATGGGCTGTTTTTGTCCAAGTGGACCCAGTCAAGATGTAACACAGCTGGGAACCAGAAGAGTCCTTTTTCCACGTGTTATGCTTTTTCAACAACATTGGAGCCTTTTTTGCGATGTACTTCCTGCTTTAACACAGACACAGAAGCCAAAAGCAGCCAAGAGAGTAACACAACAAGTGATGCTGGTGGGACCATGGTGAAATGAGAACTCTCCTATCTTTAGGGACCGTGACCTACTCAGTCCTGGCTAATTATTACAGACCCAGGGCTCCCAGATCTTGTAATTTTTAAAGAGAAGCTGGAAATCTGGTTTTTTACACCATGTACTAAAATATTTTAAATGTTAGAAATTAGCACACATTAACACACACACACACTCCATTTGTTGGCAGGATGGTGTGCAAGGGCCATCATTGTACACTCTGATATTTGATATTAAAAGTCCTGTGATTAACAGCCCTCTTTTGCACATTCTGAAACAATTTTTCAGGGCTTTCCTTGTCTTTTTATTTCTGAAAAAAAGTGAAATTTCTCTGCTGAGTCACTAGGACATAGTCATGTTTTTCGTGGGCAAAGAATTTGGGGTTTGTGTTCTGATCCCAAAATGTACTACCTCTAGGGGGAGCTCAAACTTTTTTTTCTAAAGTTTTACATGAAGCTAATATGAATTCATGCAACAA
This sequence comes from Desmodus rotundus, assembly GCF_022682495.2. Taxonomy (NCBI): domain Eukaryota; kingdom Metazoa; phylum Chordata; class Mammalia; order Chiroptera; family Phyllostomidae; genus Desmodus; species Desmodus rotundus. The sequence continues at coordinate 45,675,727 of NC_071387.1, read as the reverse complement.
TTGAAAACATCATCCAGTGACATTTTAGCTTATCTCTTTCTGCTGAGATGGCCTACATGGCTTAATTTTGTTAAGGATTGTTTCACTAACTGTAAAAACAGCAAATGTCTTAAAATCCAGTGTAAGAGTATATCAGTCTAATTTTTGTTTATATTTTATTTTATCATTTTCTTTTATGCATTTAATTGAATTTGACTTTTTTTTACTTTGATATGTATTCCAAGAAGAGGTAAAGAAGCAAGAGGAACAGAGAGTTTGGAAGCATTGCGGCCCTGTAGGTTCAGAATACAAATTTTAAATTAAAAATACAAAGAAGAACATTAACTGAGGCAAGAAATGCATTTTCATGTAGGTAATAGAAAACCAGTGGCTAGCCCCTATGATCTAAAGTAGCTGAAGATGCCTCTCCATCTAAGGACCTAGGTTGTGCTCAGGCTTCCACCTTCATTTCCTCTACTTCTCTTGGAAACTCTGTGAACCTCTATCCATCTCTGACCTAATACATCAGTCCACACAACATGCCCTGAACTGGGATGTGTCTGTTGTTTTACTTCCTAGTCACTTCTGCTGTCTGAAAGGTGTTTGTTGACTGCATCTAGACTCTAGTTGTTTGTTTATTTGTTTTTGTCATTCAAGGCTCAGCTGGAATCTAAACCTATCCAAGAAAACTTTCCAGATCTTCTCAGTCCACTTTAATAGACTCATCCCTCATCATAAACATATGAACACAGGCTCTGAGTACCGCACATGGATTCACTTCTGCTGTCCTTACTCCATTCTTTCACATGCCGTGAGGGGCCTCCTGCCTTGCAGGTGATGTCGTGAAGGCAGAGAGGCTGTACCTATGAGGATAATGACACTGGAGCTGCATAGTCTCCTCTGCTCCAGATGGCACAGCATAGGCTTCGTGGCCTTATCTTAGCATTATAACTCTCCCCCTTTTCCTTTTCTTTCTCTTTTTTTCTCCTCCTCCTGCTCATCGTCATCTCACAGCTACTTATGTATGTGCCTATTTGACCTGTAGAGTTTGAGCTCTTGTAGGCCCGAGGCCAAGACTTGTCACTGTGCCAGCTCCAGGCTGTCCAAACAGCATAGGGGGAGGTGCTATGGGCCCATGGTGAAGAGCATGGGCTCCCGAGTCCAAGGTCCATGTGGCATTCCAGTTTTGCCATGGGTTCACTTGTGACCTGGGGAAAGGCACACTGTCTTGTAGATGTAGTGTCCTCCCCTATGATGGCTGGAGAGCACCGGTACTTACCTCCCTCATGAAGCTTAGGGAGGGGTGGTTGAGGTGAAGTGTGTGAAGTGGTCCATGGAGGGTCTGGCACATGGAACTCCTGATGTGCTAGAAATTATCATCATAGCAGACATTTGATACGGATGAAGCTTGTTGACATTCCTGGGATTCAAACTGTGATGTAGCTCAGTTTTCAAGACAGCTTTTCAGGCTTTAAAAATAATGCCTAGGTAAATTGTTAATGTTTTACTTTCAATTGTCTTTAGAATAAAGTTAAAAATTGGTGACCGGCAGTGATAATGTAGACCTTGACTTTGATCTACACTTCTGATCCTGGTAAATATGCTGATGAGTAGTTACACAGAACACACAAAACACACAGATTTTTAATAACTGACTGCCAACTTTATATGCAGTATAGTAGAGATCCAATTTAACATGCAGATGAGTGGGTAAACTTACAGGGAGAATAGAGTACTAATATCTGATGAATGCCTCTGAGTTAACTTATTATTAACTTGTGCTAAGAGAGTTTGCACAGTATCCCTGAAAAAAATTGTTTCCCATTAAAGCTGAATCTTTGCTCTCCAATTGGTTTACGTTTAAAAAAATAAAATTAGTTTGATAAGAAACCTAATCTTCAATTACAACATTTTCTTTATGGGAAATGTGAATGGGTTTGCATAATTCTGACTTATGGAAAGTGGCCTGTCCCAAGCAAAAGCAAACTGTTCTTCTGTGACCTGCATCATCCACTAATCTAACGTATATTCATCGAATGTCTACTATGTACCAGACACTCTTCTAGTTACGGCATGTTTCTCACTTTGAAAACAAGAGACCACAACACTAGTATTTTCTTGCTAACCAATTAAAATCAGGTGAAAAGATGAATAATCAGAACAGGTGAATTAGGGAAGTTGGCAGTTCAGATATCTTAACAGTTTACAAGGAAACTACAGACAAAGTCTAAGAGGCTTCTGAGTGTGGGTCCTCTCATATTCTTTCTGGCTTTGTCCCATCTCAGCCCTAAGCGCTCATCCTTACCCCTGTCGCCCGGCAGCAGCCCACCCTCTCCACAGGCAATGCTGTGCTGGGCGGGTCAGGGCACAGCAGGGAGCTTTCGCCTGTGCCTGGGGCTCCGTCTGCCTCTTGGGTTTAGATTATTAGAGCGTTCCCAAACTCCCAACAGCTTTCAATATTTTGAATTAAAGATTAAAGAATCAGAATTCCCAGAAATATGCAGGAATTCCTGGAAAAATGTTATTCTGTATTTAAAAAAAATACTTTATTTACATATTTTAATTGCTACTTAACTAAAAATAATAAAAAAAGAAGTTATTTGTCCTATAGGGCTTTACTAAATGTTCAGTTTTTTTAAATTACTATTACTATGAACCAATATATTGAAATGAAATTATATATTTTAATCACACTTAAAGTGATCCCCGCCTGATACTGACATTTTATAATAGCAAACATTGAAAGAAGGGAACATAAAAACAAAACAAATGTCAAATGAAAATGTAAATATTCCGTCATATATACTTAATGTTTAAAGTTAACATTCTTGAATTTTAAAACCCACAAAGTATTAGTTACCCTATTAGTCTTAATCTTTGTTTCATGACAAAAATTGCTTTTATTCTACATCAAAGTTTGTTCACTCACCCAAAACTATCTTTAAGTTGAGGATTATGATACATAATTCTTCACATAAGCTTATTTCCCTTTTAAACAATTTAGGTATGGGGTTTTTTGTTGTTGAAATCAATATTGCTTTTGCTGATCCAGATGTTAAGTCAGTTTCTCATTTGCCAGGGACATATTCTCCAATAACGTTCACCTCACCCTCTCCTTGCATTTCCGTTCTGAAGGCTTTTACAAAGAACTGTGTAGCCTAGATCAAATATTCAGACACTGGAAAATGCGAGAAAATATTGTTGGGCAGCACGTATTTGAGCAGCATAACATTAGATCTGCCGGCAAGTTTCACAGTGTCGCCTGGAATCACTACTTGAAGTTACTAATTTAAGGACTTATTTCTTGCTGTTATTTCTTGGCCCACTATTCATGGGACTTTCTTTTAAAGTACACTGTGAGGTTAAAATAGTTAATATTTATTTTATTCTCAAAAATAACTCAGCAGCAGACAGTGACCTGAACACCCACTTATAACGTGACAACCATGATTGGACAGTGAGACCGACTGATTAAACCCTTCCTACTATCCCCCTCCCGTCCAGGTTCCTAGAGGTGTTGCCCTTAACCTTCAGGCCCCAAATGTCTTCCTTTCAACTAGATGTCAGTGAATTTCTTGGAACGAATGCCTCGAAGTTGGTTGTTAGCCTCACAGAAGAATTAAGTAGTTTTTCCCTCTTGATTTCTCTTGAGATTCTGAAAAACAAAAATTTCCCACCACATACCAAAAATTTCCCATAACAGGAAAGAATATCCATATTGAAATATTAGTGTATGATACCCTGAGCGCTGTTCCTACCTTTCTGCTGGAACTTTCCCATGTTCCTCCTGCTTCGTGAATTTTCCTGTAAATCCGGCCTGTTGGACGGTAGTATTTCCAGGATTTCTCATGGTATCCTGTTTATTCTAAGATGTTTCTTCTTTTTAATAGTCAGCATGGATGACAAATCTTTAAAATGTTTTCTGTTATTTCTAGGGGTTTGCTGTCAGAGGGAAGGAGTGTGCCCATTCTACTGTCCTGGATTGAAGGTTTAGCATTTTCATTTTCAAACTTTATCACTACGGTGAAGAGATAAGTACTAAGTATGGAGTGTTGGCAGGGAAAGAGAAGCAGCATTACCCCAGCTTTAGAGATAAATGGTGCTATGTTGGGCTGTTCCTATAGCCAGGGTCTAGGATACAAGTAAGTTGATCAATCAGCAGGGGTTTGATTTTTTAAAAAATCTTTATTAATATGAATAGTTCTCACTGTAATAATTGCTCTATTTATCATCATTTTCCAATTAAATGCAATATTCCATTATACTGTGCTATTGAAATGACAGGCTGTATGACTACACACAAATTTGTCAGGTATTCAAGCCACCAACCCATATTAATCAGGGCTCTTCAGAGAAACAGAACTGAACTAATAGGTTGTACACAGTATATATGGATGTGTGTGTGGGAGAGGGGGGGGATTGGCTCACATGATTACAGAGGCCGACAAGTCTGTAGTCAGCAAGCTAGACACCGAGGAGAACCCATACTGCCGTTCTGGTCTGAGTCAGAAGTCTGGAGAACCAGGAGAGCTGAGGGTGTGGTTACCGTCCAAAAGCTGGCAGGCTCGAGACCCAGGAAGAGCCAATGTTTCAGTTCCACTCTGAAGGAAAATAACAGATGTCCAAATTCAAGGCAGTTAGGCCGGGCTCAGCTGGAAGGTCCAAGAGGGCCTCACTCTCCTGTTGGTAGTAGTTATTGGCTGGGACGCTCGACAGTGTTTTAATGTTAAGTCTCTCTGAGTCATTTTCCCATTGAAATTTCAACTTATTTTTCCAAAGGCTGTTGCAACATTTACTTAGGTTAAACATGTATATAAAACTTATAAAAATATGATATGTTAAAAGTAATAGGGTCCTTGAAATTCATACTTGCTATGAGCAAAAAACCTGAAAGTAGAATTTATTCCTAGATTACATTACATTTTCCAAAAGGCATACTCTGTTTGATTCCTGCAACTAAATATGTAGTTGAAGGAAATAAACTCTAAAAAAATGCATCTAATTCTGATGCAAATGTAAGGACATAAGGCAAGACAATTTACAAAACCATGTTTTACACAATTTGAGAAATGGGAGTGGCAAAGAATGAACACTATCAGACTTTTGATGCTATTTTCTTCCAGTTTTTAATCCATATGTTTTATAATATTGTCATAATTTTTCTGAATGCTGCCTTTAAAATAAGCTTATGCCATAACTAATTTTTCATATTGCTCAATCCTATTCAAAATGAATTTTTAATTGAGAGTTAATTTTCTACTTAGTGAGTAAACTGTAATATATTTTACCAGTTCCCTGTGGGAAGACATGCAATTTGTTTCCAATCATTTTGTTTTGATTTTTTAATTATTATTATTACCTAAGGCTGGATTCCTATAAGGGCAATCAAAGTTTATGAACATGTTTATAAGACATTGCTAACTGAAGTGCCAAAGAGTTGCACCAGTTTACTTTCCAATCAATAATGTATGAGCAATATCTTCTGCCCTCCCTTTGCATCATTCACAGCATTCACAGAATGTTACCCTCTCAGTAATTCTTCGAAGATATTTATTGAACACTTTACTATGTGTCAGGGCCTCGATACAAAGAAGAATGAAGCCTACAAGAGTTTGTGATTAAGTAGGGGATAGAGAGACTTTTTAAAAATATATATTTCCAGTGCAATTTGAAAAGCCCCATAATAGATTTCCAGTCCAGACAGCACTAGATAATTATGACTGCAATGCCCCATCTGCTGCAAATACATAACAATGATAGGCAGAGTATAAAAATATAGAATGTAAAAGGTATGGCTATATTAAAAGCCAAATGTAGAACTATTCTGCCATTCCAATAACAAATCCCAGTTTGTTATGGTATATAATGCACTTAACATGTTGTTGAATTCACTCAGCTAGTATTTTCTTGAGGGATTTTTGCATTAGTTTATCAGGGGTATTGGTCTGTAATTTTTTTTTCTTGTAATGTCTTTGGTCTAAGCAATAGGGTAATGCTGGCCTCATAGAATGAATTTGGAAGTGTTTTCTCCTGTTTGATGTTGTGGAAGAGCCTTAGGAAGATTTGTATTAATTTTTCCTTAAATGTTTGGTAGAACTCACCAGTAAAGCCATCTGGTCCTGAGCTTTTATTTTTTAGGAGGTTTTTGATTAATGATTCAATTTCCATACTAGTTATAGGTCCACTTAGATTGTCTATTTCTTTATGATTCAGTGTTAGTCGATGGTATGTTTCTAAAAATTTGTTCCTTCCATCTAGGATATCCAATTTGTTTGCAGACAGCTTTTAGTAACTCTTATAATTCCTTTTATTTCTTTGAATCAGTAATAATGTTCCCTCTTTCATTTCTGATTTTAGTTCAGTCTTGTCTCATTTGCTTTATCAACCTAGCTAAAAATTTGTCATTTAAAAAAAATCTTTTCAAAGAACCAATCCTTGGTTTCATTGATTTTTTCTGTTGGTTATTCTATATTTTGTTTATCTAGTGTACTGTTATTAAAATTGCTATAACCGGACAACACAAGTTTATCAGGAAAGGCTCCCCTGAACACAATTTTAAGCTGTAGCCAGGAGAGGAAGAATTAGCAGATACATATTACTGTTTTACTATGCATTTCTTTTATTAATTCTGAGGTTAAATACTTTAAAAAATCTCTTTGTTGACCAGTAGTTCAAAGAAGGTGATTATAGCATTTTATTTGCTTTTTAGAAATATAACTTTGAGAACAATATGCAGAATGGTTTGGAAAGGGAAGAGACAAATTAGAGACCAGTTTGAGGATCTCACCATAATGCAAGTAATAAATGTTTGAACTAAGTAAGACATTGACTATAATATTTTTCTAACTTGAGATTTCTTTTTTCACTTGTTTTTCTTTGAATTGAAACATTTAAATAATTTAAATGTCTATGTAAGCTAGCATGTCAGTGTTTAACTATAATTTACTGTGTCAGTTCTAAGGTTAAAAAAATCATTTCTAGTTCCTCCTGTTTTCTTCCATGATTTTCTTAAAAAAAAGAAACTTAACTTTTTATTTACTAGGTAGTTTCCTTCATTTTCTGAAATAGATCTGAGTCAGGATATTCAGGTCTGGAGACAGATTCTGTCGGTCAAAAACCACCCTAGGTTTTTCAAACGGGGGGATCTGACACAGAGCGTGGGTTGCACCCAGGTAACTCTGTGCCAAGTAGCTGTCGGGAACAGCAATAACGCCCCTGACTGCAGGGATAAATGGAGGCGGTGAGGGTCACCAGGGCCCAGAACGGTGCAGAAGGGGCCTTTCTGGGCAAGTCCTGAAACCACCCATGAAGCACCATCTAAACCAGATGCTGGCCCTGCCGAGGGTCAGCTGCTCGGCAGGTGATAGGACTCTGCCCGGGGGGCCTCCAGAGCAGGGCACCCAGGTAACGCTACTAAAAGGTGCCAATGGAGTGCTAATGATACCCTGCTGCTGAAGAGCCAAGAGAATCTGGAAAGGGAAGCAACTCCCTTCTGCCACCTCCACCTTCCTAACGCATGCCGGTACTTCCCATTGGTGGAAACTAACCAGAAGCCTGCTGCCAAGTAACTGGGAAAATGGAATATGCAGGGATCTGGACTCTTAAAATACCTAGCAGAACATAGAAGGAAGAATGGAAGCCGAGAGTCACAAGCAAATGATTGTTCCAGGCTATTTCTTGGCTCTGAGTGGGTAAGTTACATCACAGAAGGTCATCTACTTGACATTCAGGGTATGGGTCTTTTTTAGGGGGAATTCGCTTTGGAGCATAACATTCTGTATCTTTTTAAAATTTATTTTTAACTACAATTGACACGGGAGATTACATTAGTTTCAGGTATACAACATGGCAGTTAGACATTCCCATACCTTATTAAGGTATCGCCCGTACATCTGACACCATGCCCACCTGGCACCATACTCAGTCATGACAATATTATCGACCACACTCCCTGTGGCACAGTTTACATTCCTGTGGCTATTTTCATAACTGGCAACTCATCATTCTTAACCTGTCTTTTCGAGAAATAGATCTGATACCTTTTTATCCTCATTTGGATTGTTTTATTACCACCAGGTGGAGTCAGAGGCCAGTTTATTAAAGGGTTAAATTTAGGAACTAAATTTCGTTGAGGGTTTCTGTTTCAGATTGGGTGAAGCAAAGATAAACGAAATCAAAGTAAACACTCTTCTTCCCTGTGATGTTTCCTGCCAGGATGTGGCCTTATTATCATATTCGCTTCGACTCTATGTCAATGGGCTCCATCCTCTGGCTATGATTAGGACACCGTTGTTGCAGGGAATAGGGACTTATTCCAGCTGGCTTCAGAAAAAAGAATTTTGATACAAATATACAAGAAGGAGTATTACAGGCATTTTCGGAGGGGAAACAAAATACAGCCAAGGCCTACCAGGAGCAGAGGCTGCTCTTTGCTTCTCTTAGGGGACATACAGTCACTCTCATTCCCGCTTTTCATTTATTAATTATTCATTCATGAAATATGTACCGAGTCTCCACTAGGGTGCTGGCGCCTTGAGACAGAGGCAGATAAGGTATTCACTGGTGAGACTAGCTTTAAACACATAAACACAGCACATAAATTATAAATTGCTATAAATGCTTGGCATAAAATGTGCAGTTTTTAAGACAGTGAGAACTTAATTACAATTAGGAGTTTAGGAGAAAAAAAATTTTTTTAAGTGTCAATTAATAGTAGACCTAAAAAATATGAATAGGAGTCAGCCAGGTTAGAGTGGAGAGGAAGTTTGCTGAGGTATAAAGACTTAGAATGAGGAAAAATTTAACCATTTTCTGTGACATAAGCACCAAACTTATTTTAATATGGGGTAAACCTAGCTGTGGTGAATGGGGGCAATCTTATCAGAATTAGTGAAAACTCCTAGTTGTGGAATTCTGTGAAATATAGTTCTATTCTGTTCAGACTAATTCTTTACTTTATATTTGCTTTATGTGATATTCAAGGTAGAAATCATAAATTTGTTATCAACACACATATTTTCCAATATTTGTCCCTAATGTAACTTAAAAACACGTGAAAATAACTTGTCTTGTTCTTGAGGTTGGCCAATCTCCTTGCTCCTTGGAGATTTACGTTAAATTAACTACCATATCCAGTTCTCTTTCTCTTTACTGAAATGACACAAAGGCAGACTTGAGCCAGGCACATGTACAATGTTTTGCCTACAAATGATTTTTTTTTTAAATGATGTCACTGAGAGTTTCAGGACACCACCTGACATGCGTCTGTCCAGGGTATATGTATACGTGACCGTGAGATGTCTGACACACAGTCCTTATTCTTCCCAACTCCTCACAGGTGGCTGGCCAGTTAGGAGCTCGCAAGTTGTCCATCCTTGAATCAGAAAGTTGCTGGTGGCTTTTTCCTCCCCACTTCCTGATTTCACAGACAACAATTCATAAGCAAATCCACTGCTTTAATAAAGCTTCAGTGACTATTATGATTCCTATGTTGATGTTCCCGTACTTTCCGGATTTTGGATAACGTACTAATAGACTATAGATACAAAGAGAAATTGGATAACAAGGAGCAGATCTTAAGAGTCTTCTGGAGTAAAACAGTGAATGCAAAATGATCAGTATTCTCTCCTTGTTACCCAAGCCTACCAAATGGACCATGTCTATAAAAAACGTTCCACTTAGAATTTTCTGAGAACTACCAAGGAAATGTAGCTAATGTAAACTGGCAAATTAAATGAAGAATTTCTAGTAACCCTGAGGATTCCTTACAGGTATTTAATGGGGAGGAGACTTCCAGGTCTGCTTTTTTGTCTGTTGTTAAGCCCCTCCAACAGAAATAACTGTATGTGCTTTGTCTCAGCCAATAACATTTTATTATCCTTAGGGAATGCCTTGGCCTCCACACAGTTCGCGGTTGGACTGCCAAAGATAAACCAAGATATGAAATTCATTCTATTGTCCAGAATTAAAATTTATTTTCTCTAGATATGTGGGCAAGACTCCCATATCTGAATCATCCAATAAACTGTATTAATTAGATCCAGGGTGGAAAGGATTACACTGAGCATAGGATTATAAATATTCATTCTCTTGTGTTGGTAGTGTTATCTTTGGTCTGAAGATATGTAAAGAAGTGAGTGGGCCCAGAAAGACTCTTAAAATGCTTTTCACGTCTCACTGCATTGATGAAGATGACAGGCCAGGGTTCAAATCCCCATTCTACCAGTCACTATGGTGCAGCTTTGGGTCAATTACTTAAGCACTTGGTACCTCAGTCCCACGTATAAAATTGGTATCATCACAATTTTTGTATGATAGGGTTGTGATGAGAACTGTAAAAATAAATGAAAATTAAAAAAGGAATGGAATGAGCCTTGGCTGGAGTGGGTCAGAGGATTGAGCGTGGGCCTGTGAACCAAAGGGTCGCCGGTTTGATTCCCACTCAGGGCACATGCCTGGGTTGCGGGCCAGGTCCCCGGTGGGAGGGCATGTGAAAGACAACTACACATTGATGTTTCTCTCCCTCTCTTTCTCCCACCCCTCCTCTCTCTCTAAAAATAAAAATAAATAAAATAAAAAAGGAATGGAATGAGATCAGGCTTTTAAAGCACTTGGTACATAATAAAATAAGACTTCATTTAAAAATCAGATGGCACAATTAGCAACCTGCAGTTGTACTTGTTTCCTTGTTTATCACTGCCACAGAGTTCCTCCAGGGCAGTTATTTTCAACTGGGGGCCTCCGGTGCCTCCCATCCCCAGGGGACATTTGGCAGTGTCCGGAGACATTTTTGGTTGTCACAACTGGGGAAGGAGAGTGTTCAGTGCATTTACTAGGTAGAATTCAGTGATGCCAGTGAATATCCTATAATGCACAGAGCAGCCTGACGACGGAGAGTATCTAACTCTAAATGTCAACGGTGCCATGGCTGAGAAACTGCGCCGTAGGGGCTAGTGGCCCCTGGGTTACTGAGTGTGTGTTGTACAAGTGTGCAGCTCTGTGCCCTGTTTTCTCGTTTATTCCCCACCCCTCAAGTGTCCTAGGCTGTGTTCTCCTCAGGGGCCCATGCGGAGTCATCCCTACCATGGCCAGCGCAAGGCCTGGCCAGTGGGAGCCTCTGCAGACTCCTGTTGAAGAATCTCAACAAGACTCTTGTCTTCGAAATGCTTCTCAGGAAATTCTCAGGAAAAGGCTAAATTTTTCATTGTGGGATATGTGTGGTGACCTTGTATTTTGAGCGAATAAAACTCAAGACATTTGTTCTGACAAGATATGAGAATGTTGGTAGCGCAGTATTCGGAGCCCATATTTTGGAGTCAGAAAGGCCTAGGTTTTACCACTGAGCTCGTGACCTTGACAGGTCACCACAATGTCAGCACAGTAATCACGCTGAGGGGAGTCCACACCATCATCAACAGTTCCCCCAAATCATTTACTTTTTAATCTTTCTTCTTTAATACTGTTTCTTACTCTCTCCCTTTCTTTCTTCTTTCTTTCTTTCTTCTTTCTTTCTCTCTCTCTTTCTTTCTTTCTTCGTTCTTTCTCTCTTTCTCTTTCTTTCTTCTTTCTTTCTTTCTTTCTTTCTTTCTTTCTTTCTTTCTTTCTTTCTTTCTTTCTTTCTTTCTTTCTTTCTTCTTTCTTTCTTCCTTCCTTCCTTCCTTTCTTCTTTCTTTCTTCCTTCCTTCCTTCCTTCCTTCCTTCCTTCCTTCCTTCCTTCCTCCCTCCCTCCCTCCCTCCCTCCCTTCCTTTCTTCCTGTTTTGGTTTTTTTTGGTGTGGTATGAGACCCAGTTTATTTTCTCTCCTATGGGACCTATCTTTCTTGGCAAGAAATGGAAAGATTTAAAAACTTTATAATTTACTGTGGGTGTGAGAAACACCTGCTCAGGGTTAAGCTTACTAAGTGATGCCACCAAGCTGATTTTAGTGACCCTGAAGATTTTTCAATACCTAACATGTGGAACATGACTAAGGGACCCTGGGGTGCCAAGGCCTGCATGACAGTCACAGACCCTCCTGGGAGACGTTTTCTTAAGGGACCTTGAGAGCATAGAATCCAGGCCCTGGAAACCAGCACTAGGATGTTCAGGTGGAAGAAGGCAGATCTACATTACTGTGCCTTTTGCGAAGATGTCCTCTCACACTCAGGTTTACCTGCACAGAATAGGTTCTGAATCATCTCAAGAGAGATGGATGAAGCCAGTCAGGACTCCACTTGGAAGCACAGGGCTGGTGTGCAAGTGAGCCTGTAGCGCACCGAGTCCCAGCACCCTGAAACTTGTGTAAGGGGACAGAGTGGAAGTTAGTCCAGCCCGGAAGTGATCAGCCTTTTCTATTACCCTTTTTCAACTAAAAAGCTGGTGTTGAAGCACACTGACAGAAGATGTTCTGGTTGGAGCTGGAGGGAGCAGGGTGGGGGGGGCTGGCCCATTTGTGCCTTCCCTTGCCTCACAAACACCCCCTGTCCTGCTTCACCAAGAGGGCCCTGTGGGTCAGCTGGCACAAACCAGAGCCCCTGCACCAGCGAGGGTGTTGTCACTTTAAAACTGGCCTCTATTCTGTTGAGCCAAAGGGTCATAATCTCTCAGGAGAGAGATTAAAATTGAGCTGCAAGAGACCTTATACTGAAAGAGAAAGACTGGTTCCATGTGGGGTGAGCTGTCCTTTTCAACAGAACTCAGGTTAAGCAGGTGTTTGGGGTGGGGGCCACAGTGAGGAGGAAGGGGGTGGGCACAGGGCTGCCTCATAAAGGCCGTGGGTAAATGAGAGCAGGTAGACTGTGAGGGGAAGTATTAGTGGTCCCGGGACCTCAGGACTTGTTGAAGGGACCTTGAAGGCTGACACGCCTGACAGGCTGCCCCAGACAGAAGAAGGGAGCCAGGGAGGATAGTAAGAGGCATTTTCTTTGTGCAGGAGGCCTTACACAGCGCCTGCAGTCAGGGTGGAAGGGGCATAAGGCACCCTTGGGAACTGCTGCCAAATATCTCTTTTAACTCTGAACACTGATTTTTTCCCCTGTTAATGTTTATTTCAGCTTTACTTATATCTCCTAACTGGAAACAACTCAAAGATCCAACAAGTAAATTGATAAGTTGAATTATATCCATAAGGTACAATCCTACTGAATAAACAATAACAACTTACTGATACACATATGAATTATTTGCAGAAACATTATGTTAAAGCCAAAGAAGCCAAATACAAAGGTGTACATACTGAATGACTCCATTTACATAAAGCTTAAGAAAGGCAAAACTAAGTCAACTTAAAAAGTAAGAAAAAAGTTTTTAAATTCTCTGAAAAATCTTATTTCTCTCTCTCTCTCTCTCCTGAGCACATGTAGTCGAATTGGGGTAAGTTTTCTGTGCTTGAGACACCACTTCACTTGTCTCAGAAAGACAATCCAGAAGGAAGACTCTGCTAACCACTAGATCAAAGGAGAGATACTGCCCTCTAGGTTTTATTTTGGGAATTTGCTGATCGCTTTTTTTAATTGAATATATTGGGGTGCCATTGGTTAATAAAATTATACAGGTTTCAGGTGTACAAGTCTATAATACATCATCCAATTTATCCCCCCATTTCCCTCTTCTACCTCTTCCTACCTCTTTTCCCTCTGACAATCACCATACTGTTGTTTGTGTCTATGAGCATTATTTTTTCTCTTAATCCCTTTACTTTTTTCACCCAGCCAGATATTTTAGGAACTTCCTGCCTTACCAGCAAGAGTAGGTCTCTTTAGGATAGCAGTCCAAGTTGGCTCTCGTGACCCAGTGATGACAAACCTGGGAATGTGAGAAGCTGTTACCTTCTCCATCAGCCTAAAAGGCTGGTCCTACCAACATCCTAGCTCAGGTGAGTTGCCGCACAGAAGACCTCTGACCCTAAGAAGGGGAATAAGGCATATGACTTTGAAGTCTCCAAGACCTCAGGCCCCTTCCTTCATGAAAGTGTTCTGGGTTCTGCAGGTTAACAAATCTGGATGGAACAGTGAGTTTGATCAGCCATTCGTTAAACAAAATGACCCAGTCAGATATATTCAAGGAAAAACCAACATGAACATCCATTTTATGAATTTCTCTCCCCTTCTCAACAACAGGACTGTCAGTTTTGGGGTGTACCTGGTGAGACCTGTTAGGAGCAGCTCACACCGGGAGCAGGTACGTCAGCAGTCACTCTGTGCTCTTCACCCCATGTCCCCTGGAGAGCAACCCAGCTGCTTGCGGGCCACTCTCATTTATCCTGCTTTATGATTCTTCTTAGCACATATGACAATCTGAAATATTGTATGTTTTTGTCTATTTCCTTATCATCTCCGTCCTCTGTTAGAGTGTACACTGGGTAAGAACATGGGATTTCTTGGTGTTTTCTCCTTTGTTCCCACCACCTAGAAGGGTGACAGATATGTGTATTGCCATGTGTCCTAAGTGTTTTCTATGATCCTGTTTAATCTTCTTCACCCACGGAGTGGGTACCATTTTTATCTCCACATTGCAAGGGACAACTTTCTACTTACCTTGATCAAGGCCCTACAATGTGAACTGGTGGAACCACGCTTTGAACTTGGGGCTGCCTCTCTTTAGAGACTTCACGCTTTAAATCCTGCTTCTCATCTGCAAAGTTTCAGTTGAATTAAAGCCACTCTCTTGATGAAGAGAATCTGAAAGTGTTTTATTGCCTGTTGGTTTTACGCCGCTGTCTTGTCATAAAAGCAGCAGTGGCCGGAGCACCTGGGGAGCTGGGTGTGGTGGGTCTGGAGGCCTCATTACTCAGAGCGCTGGGCAGGAAGATCCTTCTGAGCTCAGGAGTCCCACTGGGTGTGGATGTTTGAACAAAGAGGAGTTAAACAGCAGAGCATTCAGAAGTAGTGTACACACTAAGAGAGAAAAAAACAAGTTAACAAATGAACAAATAAACAGACCCAGAAATAAAGAAATGAATGAATTAGTTGGTGGAGTAAAAGCACGTGAGGGCAGAGGCACTGCGTTGGTTCATTCTGGCTGGTTCTTATTCTGGGCTCGGATGAGACGAGAGATAAACCTCAAGGTTCTCGTCCCCTCATTATTTTTTCTTCTGCTTTACCAAGGTATAATTGACAAAGAAAATTGTATGTATTTAAGGTATATAACATGATCGTCTGATATACGTACACATGGTGAAATGATTGCCACGATCAAGTTAATGGACACATTCGTCACCTTGCATAGTTACCCTTTTAAGTTTTTCTGGTGTGGTAAGAACACTCATGTATCCTCTCTAGCAAATTTCAAGTATACATCACAGTATTATTAACTATAGTCAGATTATTAACTATGGTACATTATGTCTCCAAAAGTTATTGATCTTATCAACTTATTGATCTTATCAAATGAAACTAGAAGTTTCAACCCTTTCACTAACTTCTTTCTGTTTTCTCCACCCCACTCTACCCCCCAGTCCCTGGAGCCTTCCATTCTACTATGTGGTTCTATGGGTTTCCCCATTCTCTTTGCTTATTTCTACCACATGTTGGCTCATCTAGACAGAGCAGAGTTGAGCACGTCTACTTGGAGTACTTTAAGAGGTTTTGGAGGAGCTCTTGAGCACCCTTTTTTTAATCTGGTGAGGAGACTTCCTTTGAAATCATCCCAATGAAGGTTTGAATGCCAGCTTCACAACTTACTAGGCTCATGACCTTGAAAAAATAACTTACCTTCTGTATGTTAGTGTCCTCTACCTCTGATGAAGAGAGAAAGAGAGAGTCTTCATTCCCTTGTGATGTTGCCAGGATGGTAAGAAATTGGATAGAATACACACTCGTGCACGCACACACACACACACACTACCTAGTGTCATGCCTATAGCTCAGTTAATACAGCTATCATTTATTAAGGTGTGATGTGGACACCGGCCGGCAGTGTCTGCGGTGTTATGGATGAGACGACACAAATTCACATGGACTACAGAAATCATGTGGAGGAAAAGGGATGACATGGCCACTCTCTCAATGAAAGAGAGGGCCCGCCCCGTCCCTTGCCTGGACAGGCTTTTATTGCTTTTCTGGGCACATTATACTGAGGATGGTCCTCGTTTACTATGCACAGGTTCGCTTTAGGTAGTTACCTTTTACAGAAAACAAAGGAGAGGATGTTGCTAATTACATCAAAAAGGAAGGATATTTGCAAGTGTAAAGGGAAAAGTGGTTGAACTGGTTACACTTGTCCTTGGAAGGTTTAGCATAGATTTTAGGAAGTTACTTTAAAGATGTGCAGGAAACATTTGCTGCCTCAATTCAGGGTGAGGGAGTTTTAGCAAAACCAAGTGTCAAAGTGGCCTAGGTACAATGCAGGCCTGATTCTCCACAGGAGAACCTATTCGTGGGTGTGGGTCCTGTGTGCTGGGCCTCGCTCCCCCCTGGCCTTTCCAAGTATGGGCTGGGCTACATTCCCCATACCACTCGGAACAGTTCCCTATAACAGTGGAAAAGGCAAAAACAAAAACAAAAACTAAGGAGGAGATATATATGCCAATTGAAGTGTCAGGATTAACATGACTAACATGGGCAAACAGTCTTCAGAGCAGACGTTTGTCTTCCTCTTCCACTTATATTCTAGTAAGACAGTTTTCAAATGCCCTTCATTTCCTTACTGAAGGATAGGGCCATTTGGTAGCTTCTGTATTTCTTTTGCCCTTGGGCTTCTTACAGTGTCTTGTTTTCATTAATGTCCTTTTGAATAGTTATAGATACTTCATTTCTTCCTCGGGTGTTTGGAGGATTAATAGGGTGTTACTCGGATGTGTAGATGCTGGACATGGGAATGGCTGGTCACAGATATAAATGTCATATTTGGCAGTGAGGTGGCAGGAGCACACAGATGTCTCTGGGGTTAAATGCAGATTCCATATGTCACCAAAACCTGGTGCCCACAAGAAGAAGAAAGGATCACCTGATAAACTCCAGATAAGAGTCACCCAAAACTTTTCTCTTCCAGCCCTTTTCACAATAATTCTCTCTGTACGTCATGGAGCGTGCCTGGCTTTCATGAGGGGGGTATTTATCCAAATACAGTCACATTCTCAGGGGCTGGGGATTAGGACTTCGACACGTAAGTCTGGGGCCGGGGGGCACAGTTCAGCCCTTAGCAGACTGCATGTGGACCATGCATGTGAGAACACTGTCAGGGGAGCTGTCTTAGACTCTGTCAAAAAGAAAGATGGAGTTGCAGACATTTCATGGTTGTGGTAAGAACAAGGTTCCAGGCAGAATGAAAAAATGTTTGTTTGGTTGAAGGCATGGATGGTATGAGAACCCCATTATTGAAGGGCTCCAAAGAACCCATGAAAATGCGCACAAGAGAAGTCAGAAGTAGAGAGCATAAAGCCAGAACAGAACAGTACCAGGCAAGCAAGAACTTTCCTACACTGTGCTTCCTGTGCATCACCTTTCACCCCACCCAATGTCCATCTCAGACTTGACCCTTCAGGGTATGACATCTGCTCACCAAGTCGGGGAAGGAGGAGATAAAGGTGTGAGTTGGGAAAAGAGAAACAAGGAGAAAAGATCATGTCCTCACTCTTTCCCAGACTGTAAGTTTTTGTCTGCTGTAGCTCCAGTTAGAGAAGGACTAGAAGTTGGATCTTTGAGGAAAGGTGGGCCTTTCACTAGCAAATGGACCTTGACATGCTAAATGCTGAATTACATCTGTAAAAAAATATAAAGAGCTTTTTATTCCCTGAGAATGAAAGAAGTTCATCAGTCTATTGGAGTTCTCATGCAGGGTCAGAAGAAATTCTCCCATGACAAGAGACAGTGGGAGATAAAAATAAAGTTCTATACTAATTAGATCCTCTAAGTCTCATTTATTCTATATGCCATGTGTATTAATTATCATTCTCTATAACTCTAGCAATTGTCTCAGACAGTGTTCTGATTGGCTTAGCTGGGACCATGCGCCTAACTCAACACCATAATCCACAAGCCCAGGAAGATAAGAAAGGACTCTGATAAGAACTCTGATTGTCCAGTTTTGAGTTAATATCATCCCAGAGGTTAGAGGAAGTGCATGGGTCCCACTCTCCCCAGCCATATGGATGAGAATGGAGAAAAACTGGTTCCCCAAGCACATGCTAAGCTGGCCAAGCAAAACAACAACCAGCAACATGTGTACCAGAAACTCTGAAGTCACTTTGAACCTGGAGATACAAATAATTTATGTTTAGACAAGTTACGGGTAGCATGATACTGCGACACATCCCGTTTACAAATTAGCCATCCTGGATGCTAGTCATGAGGCTGCCACTAACTGGTTGTGTGATAGCAGCCACCCCAGTTAACCTCATGAAGCCCAATATCGTTATTTATATGATGACGGTTCTGGGATTCAATTGGATACTAGACCCCATCCCACTGATAGCCCCACAACATGTGTAAAAAGACTTTGTTTCTAGACGGGAGAGTTTGACTTTGCAGCCATTTTATTCGGGCTTCCTCCTCAAATCCATGGCAAACAATCTGTCATAACCAAAAAAAGAAAAAAAAAAAAAGAAGCCCTGGAAAGTTCATTGAAATGTGGATGACTTACAATGTAATTTCAGTGCTTCTCTATTACCTGCTGGGTATAACAGTATCGTAGCTACCGATATAGTTCTTTGCATCTAAAAAAACCTTATAAACCAAGAGGTCAGATGGGGCTTTTATAAGCCCAGAAAAACCACTCTTTTTCTTTAAATTGTAACATCTGACTTATGGGAAAATCCTACCTAGTTTTCCTCCTCCAAGATGTACCTCAAAATGATTGGAGAAAAAAAGTGATGGTGCAACAATGGAGAGAATATCTTGCAATCTTTTAATATCCTCTGCACAGTCATTTTCTGCCTAGTCTTGCAGTTTGAGATCACAGGATTCTTGACAACCTAATAGCACCTACTGCCAATAAAGTCGAGGCTGCCTTTTTGTTTGATGTTGTTCAGAACATGCAATTATCCCCAGGGCAGGTCGTAGCTACTAAACATTTTCATCTACCCCAGCCCTCTGCCCAGAGAGAAGCTACGACAGACCTCTTACTTATATGAAAAGGTGTGGGATTTGCAAGGATCAGAGATTTTATGGTTCAGAATGCTCATGGCTGTAAATCCTGTTTGGGGGAGGGTTTCTGGCTCTTTAAGAAGGATCATTTTGCTTCCAATATTTGGGGAAAAGATCCTGACATATCCATAGTGTTCCACCTCCATTGCCACTCAGACCTTCTTTCAGAGCTTTTCAGTTTTTTGATATGAAGGGATTCGTGATCAAATTCTCAGCTTCCAAACAGAGAGCGTGCTCTGGGATGTCCAGATGGCACTCTCCAACTGTTCCTTCCTTCCTTACACTGTTCTCACCCAGCCTGCTCTATGCTCTGCCTAGTGTTAGCAATGGTAAGAGAACATGTGAGAGTTAGCAGGCCAGCTATTGAAGGGAAAACAGAACATCCCTTTGGGAGTGAAGTTATGGGGTCATCATTCCAGTAGCATCGACACCTGTGTCCCTTGTGCGCACCCCTTCCCCACGCAGAACTAACCCCAGGCAGCAGCTCTCCATTGAGGTTTATAGGCAATATGAAGGAGAAATGTCCCCCTGCCTCAGTGCATAAGAACCATCTTCCTTTCTTTTTTCTTCCTTTCCCCAATAGTGAACTAATAGTGTTCTTTGCCATGGCTGCTTCTCTGGCAGGCTCTGACTTTAAAAGTACAGTGAGAGAAAGAACAATTACTAATGTTAGGGGCCCTTCTGGGAGCCTGAAGGAATAAAATTAAAAGATTTCAGCATAATCTTGAAGCCATCCCACCTTACCTGTGTGAACCTGAACAGGTCTGTGAATTCTTAGAAGATTTCTTATATATCCAGGGGGATAACAACACCTTCCCAGCTCAGCTCCTGAGGTGTTACAAGAATCAAATACAATAATGGGTGTGAAAGTACAACAAAAAATGCAGCAAAAATGTTTGATTGAGTCTTGGATGATTGAGCAGCTAATGAAATCATGGTTAACTTTTATAAATTGCAGACTATGTATGGGCTGAAGACCATGCTAAATTAATTACTTATGTGGATTGATTCTCACAACCCTCTGAAGTTTGTACCTCACGGATCCATTTAACTGATGAGATTTAAAAAAAGTGAAATCTAGAATGGTTATTCTAGCGAAAGTGATACAATTATTCACGTCAGAGTTCAGAGGGGCCTCTTTGAAGCAAGTCAGTGTGAAACTAAAGTTAGCCCAGGCAAAATCTCTGCCGTATTTCTTATAAGGATCAAATGCCTGCCTGTGCTAAGAAGGATGGAACGTGATTTGCTCAGCTTATTCTTCTCCACCACGCAGCTCTGGTTCTCTCTTAACCTCCATTGCCCAGTCACACAATCTGAGCCTTTTCCATCATCCCCAGAGTGAGAGGACTGGGAAGAGCAAAAGGTAAAACCCAGAGTCATGGCCAATGCAACATACATGGTTTACATACAAAACTTTTTTTTTTGTAAGTGTAACACGAGTGTTCAGAAGGACAGGGTGTCAGAGTGCAAATTCATTCTATAAGTTTTATTTTAACTCCTAATACGCACTGAGGATTGTGGTGGATCTAGGAATGTAAAATAAAAGCATAACATCAAAACTCAGCTTGTCATTTCACAGTCTGATGTGTGAAACAAGCAAGTAAAGAGAGGGTTAGAGCTGAGAACAATAACATATAAGAGAGAGATTTACTGAGTGTGCTGTGGGACATAGAGGAAAGTCAACTAACCAGATGCCGAGTGTAAGGAGGAGGCTCCCGGGTGAAAGTGACCACTGGCTTAAGTCATAAAGAAGCATCGTCAACTTAACAATTGTATGACAGAATCCAATTGTTCCTCCCCCTTCAGCATCCATACCTACAATCACCCTGTGCTTTCATTCCTCGTTTCTCCCAACGTTACCCTGATTTTTCTCTTAGCCATAACGTAATTATTTAAAAAATCTTAAATCTCATACTTCCTTGTCTACCCTTTCCCATAAGACTTGATTTACCTAAAAATTGGCATCCCCCTTGTTGTTGGAGATGAGCGCTAATCAAATGTATGAACATCAACTGAGAGTAGCTGGAAAGTCCTGACATGTTATGAAGTACCACGATCACTTCACTTGGCCAAACGAGATCGTGCCCCTTTGTGAAAATGGGTCCTAAAGAGACATGGAAGAACTCTAGCAGCTATGTCTTTGGGGGGCTACCTGCCACCAAGACCACTGGCTTGTGAGTCTTTTTGCCAAAAGGAGTCAATAAGAACATAACAGACTTACCTGAGTGGTCTGGACTTAAAAAGAGAAAAAAATACTTGAAATCTGAAAAATTTCATGATTTTTCATGCAATATTAACACAAAAGAAAAATATCATTTTGCTAAGAATAGTCTGTAGCTTCCGATTGCTTGACTGAGCCTGATGCACAGTCATTAGGGTTTATTTGTTAAGAATGGGAGGAGGTGCTAGGTAGTTAGTCTTCTTGGCTTTGAACTTTCACACTTTCTACTTACGAGATGTGTAACTTTGTCAAGTTTAAAGCTCCTGAGCCTCAGTTTCCTCACCTGCAAGATGATGGAAGTAGTAATGCTGTCTCTCCTACGGGTGTTGAGAGGAGGAAATGAGATAACTCCCTAACTGCACCTGGAGCAGTGCCTGGAGTGCCTGGGGAATGAGCTGTGCAGAAAGGGCTGGGCTGGGGCTGCTTCCTGGGGATCCGTCTGTGGCAGCTGAGCCTCTCACTCTGCAGGGAGGGTCTGCAGTGCTGCTGCGTGCAACGGTCCTGGCTCAGCAGATAAGGGAGTAGAGAAAGAACCAGGTTCATGCAGGGTCAACGTAATTTCTGCATGAAGGAGAAACTGGAGGGGACCACTGTGCTGGGGGAGGTGAGGACCAGTGTGTCGAAAGGAGATGGAATGGAGATGGATGAAGAAAACACATGGGGTTGAAAATCTGACCCGAGTGTGCTCGTCCAGGAGGCATACTCTCTCCAAAGGCGGCCTGCATCGTTCTCTTCAAGACTCTGTTTCATTTCTAACATGGATGCTCAAAGATTTGCCCCTTTTAGTCTCTCAAATCTAATTCAGAACTTCAGGGAGATTCAATTACACCTCCAGAAGTAGGAGAAACATTCTATGCCCGCAGATGCTCCTCCTACTCACTCACCTTTTCACTGACATTTTATCCTCATCTTTGGCTGGGACACAATAAGACATTTCAACTCTATTCAGATGTTTCTGAAGAAAAAATACCGCTCCCTAAAGATAGCTGATTTAGGACCTGTCAAGACAATTCCCACGAAAAGTAATAAAGTGCAATCATGTGTTTTACACGTACTACAATTTGGTACACACCACAACTTTGATGAATTCTGCTGGGTGAAAAAAAAAAGTCAATCCCCAAAGGTTACATAGCGTATGATTTTTGAAAAGGCACATTTATAGCAATGGAGTAGAGACTGTCAGAGGTTACAGATGAAGTGAAAATGGGAGGGACACGGTGTGACAACAAGCAACCTGATGGACTCAGGTGACGGTGCAGTGCTCTGTATCTTGCTGTAATGGCATTTGTGTTCTGACTGTGACATTGAACTCGAGCTTTATAAGCTGTTAGCACTGGGCGGGGGGGGGGGGGACTGGGTAAAGGGTAAATGGGATTTCTTTCTATTATTTCTTAGAACTACACGTGAACTTTATTTAAAAATTAAGAGTCTAACTAAAGAGAAAATCGACCTCAATGAATTTACCACTTATTTAAAAATTTCTTCTTGTCTTTTTACTTGTCTATGGCTTAGCTTGGAATTCAAAGTTTCCATGATCCTGCCCCCAAATGCCTGTCTAGCTTTACCTCTCAAGAAAGCTGAGTCTTCACTGTTGACCATGCAAACCCGGGGCTTTCACATTTTCACGGCTCGCTTCCAGGCCAGCACGTCCTTCCTGCTTCATCTGCACGTGTTCAGACCCTCCTGTGTTAGACAGGCCCCGTGCTGAGTGCTCCCTGAGAGACGCTCCGGGGTTGGGGGGGTAGCCATGGCCCTCCCTCCAGACAGCTGCAGACTTTGTTGCTATGTTATCTTCCTCTGTATAGTCTATCTTTTAATTCCATGATTTTGTGTATGTTTCTCATCACCTCCATTTATAGATTTAAGCAGTGCAAAAGAAAGACCTTCATTTCAGGTGAATAACCTCTGTAAGGCACCTGGAAATGTATTTGCACAGAACAAGGACTTAATACTCATTATTTCTTTCATGGTCCACAGTATTTTGTATACAGTCGACTTCCAGTAATTGTTAAGTAAATAAACATAATGAATTTGAAACATTGTGACTAAATTATGGCACCATGCTTTGCAAATGATTTTAACTAATTTATATTATTTGAAGGCTTATAAAAAACTATCACTTGGTGTTTTTTCCTTTTTCTTGAATCCCAATAAATAAAATACACACAACCAAATGTAATAGTGGATGTTACATAATTTCCATTTTTTAGACAAAAGTAGAACAATGGATGGTACATATTTATTTTTTAGAATAAAGTACAACAATGGATGTTACGTACTTCATGAAATATAAAACAAACACCGATAGTGCCACCTGGGACGCACACCGTGATACTGAACTAGCAGTTAGAATACGGAAGGTATTAGCCAAACTCTGCCAGGGAAGAGTTAGTGGCCTTTCAACTGTCTTTTGATTTCTTCACGCCACTATGGAATGAAGCTATGTCAGTAGAAGAACACTAGGCTCTTTTCTAGCTCTGACACTTTGTGGTTACATAAATGTGGAGTGACTGAACACGAAATGCTAAGCCATGTGCTTCTAAGTTCACTAATCCTCCCCATTGAATTCATGTGGGCTGAGGCTCCGAATCAATCACTGGGTGACCGATGTCGTTGTGGGCTCTTGCGCTGCATTTGAAACCAGGCTTTTCTGCTTGCTGTTCATTCAGTTCTACTGTTCCTGACTATCAGCTTAAAGATTAATCATGATGACTGGCAACTCAGGAGTGAATGGCAGTTGAGTTCATTTAATTAGAACTAACTCCACTTTGGTATTAAATGTGTTTACATTTCTAACCTCAACTCTAAGCCAAGTTTTTGCTCACATTCTTCTCCACCCCATTCTTTCTTTGATGGTGAATTTTAATCTTTATCTGAATGGACTTATTATTTTTTAATGATGGAAGGGATAGGCAAATTACTACTAGGAGGCCCTAACTGAGATTAACCTCACAGCTAGGACACTGCAAGACTGAAAAAAAGAACACAAAAGACACAGAGTCAATGTTAAGGAAAAGATAGTTTCTTTGGCATCTATAGAAGCTTTATTATCGTTTGTTGATATTGCTATTATTAATGCCAAGACATTCATCTGTAGATTAGTAACATGTATTACTATGTTATATCTTGTTATGTATCTTTGTTGTAGTGTTATATCCCACTAAGCATTTTACAAACATTATTTTACTTAATTGTGTAACCCAATTAGATAACTACTCTTATTAGTTCCTTTTTACGTATTAAGAAACTGGAACTTAGAAAAGCTGTATCTTGTCCCAAATCCCCAGGCCAGTGAGTGCAGAGCAGGAATTTGAAACGAGATTGCTGGGTTCTGAGGGCCCGTGTGATCATGTAGCACATTCCACTGTTCCCAAATATCAGTAGCCACCATCACCTGTTGAATTGTTGCTAAATGAGAAAGGTTTAGTGGTTGACCGAATAGTGATGGGTGGAAAGAGCATTTAGAGCATCTTTGACTCCTAAGGTTAAGCTCCTTCTACCACAACTGTACTTTGAAAGGAAAGTCATTTAAAATATTTCTCTGGCTAAGGGATTTGTAATGAAAATGAAGGTGCCTTCCCGGATCTCGCAACCTGTTATTAAGGGCAAACGTTTACAAGGGTAATCTAGGAAGCAAGATGAAAAAGGCAACACTACAGTCATGCAAGGAACAGACGCTGACATCCTCAAGGGAACACATAGCATCTCTTCAAAACTGTCTAAGGGAGAGAACATATTTTTCAGTCTACATAAACATTCTAGTTTATCACGGCAGGTGCTAATTAATAATCAAATCTTAAAACGAAGTATCTATTTTTTAAACCCATTCAATCCCCCTCTCCCCAATTCTTGTTAACTCAGTCACTCTGAGTTTTGTTAGAATTTCTCTCCAGACCAAGGGAGGACTAACCAGCCTGACCAAACACTGCATTTAGGAGCTGTCTTGCTGTTACAGAAGACTAGGGAAACAAAGGAGACCGTGAAGACTAAAGGCAACGCACAACTGTCGATTCAGTTGTGGGTCATGGGCGAGAAGGGCATAAAGGGCACTAGTGGGACAATTAGAGAAAAGTACATGTGGATCGTGCGTTAGATATTATTTTGTCAATGCTAAAGTTCTTCAATTAGATAATTATACTGTGGTTTTACAAAAATATTATCTTGTTCCTAAAAAAAAAAAGCCCACAAGTATTTTGGGGCAAAGAAACATGATGTCCAAGAGTTATTTTCAAAAGATTGTGTCAAAAAATGTATTAACATAAAGAATGGGAGTGATAAAGTTAATGTGGGAAAAGTTAGAGATTACTGAATAAAAGATATAGGGGCTTCTTTGCATTGCTAGAAGAGCTCCTCCCAAATTTTGAAATTATTTTAAATAAAAAGATTTTAAAAATCAGTTGCTAGATGAAATCAACCTTGTGTTTTCTTATTTAGCACATTTTTTCTAGGCCTCAGGAAACTTTACAAGGATTCAACAAAAAGTAAACAAACTGAAATCCTAAAATTCTCTTAAAATCACTTCAAGATACAACAATATCAACCTTCTATGAACATTTCTAAAAACCTTAGAGATGTTCATTTCTTTCAAAAACTAAATGCTTGTGAAACTGATCAGCACATGGCACTAAAATACATGTGTGGAGAACATTGTTATACTTTTGGCATAGATATTTCACTAGGCGATGATTTTGGCTTTCCAGGGATTTTGGAATATCCTAAATGTGTATGGATGTGACTGTTCTTCCCTGGGATAAAGCAACTAAAGCAGAATTTAAGGGCTAGTTTAGAGATATGATCCAGAGCAATCTTAAGTATCAACCAAGAATTTTGTAGCCTTGTCTTCAGAGAGAGAGAAAGAGAGAGACGCCATCCCTAACTCTCTGTGGTACGTCAAAGTGATGATGGAGCTAATCACTCCCATCTGTGCCTTCATCCAGGATGACATCTTCAAGAATAGCACAGTCCAAACATGTTACAAGAGTGAGCTTTCTTGCCTTCCTGGCAGGCACTAAATTTTGGTATCCAGAGAATGTAGTCATTATTTTCTTTTCTCCTTAAAATTCCTTCTTTTTAAAAAAATTTTCATTGTTTAATGTTTTATTTTTATTGAATTTATTGGGGTGATATTTGTTAATAAAATTATATAGGTTTCAGGTGTACAATTCTATAATACATCATCTGTATGTTGTATTGTGTGGTCACCACCCCAAGTCGAGTCTCCTTCCATCACCAGTTGTTCACCCTTTGTCCTCTTCTACTTCCTCTCACCCCCTTTCCCTCTGGTAATCAGTATACCGTTGTGCCTATACACCTTTGTGGTGGAGCAGGGTCTCAGGGAGTCGTCAAGGTAAGGTCAGGAGAGTTTATCAAGCCTTGAAAGACTACGATTTGGCCTTCCAAAGGTAGGACTCTGCACTGGTCAGTCATTTGAAGGAAAAACGTCCCTCAGCCAGAGCCACACAACTCAGTCCATCCCAGATTCTTCCTAGACCTTGGCAGGGCAGAGCCACCAGGAGTCAGGAGGGTGGGGCTAGCAGATTTCCCATAGTAGGAAGCTCCACGAAAGTGGGGGCTCTACCCCCCACCCCAAAGCCACACAGTTTAGTCACTGACACTTCCTGAGTCTGCCCAGAAATCTCTACCCTAGCCCAGGCAGCTGACTCCTCAGCAGGGTGTAACCTATGCAGGGTGGGGAGACAGGAAGTCCAGAAGTAGAAGATATTGTATTTCCCCAGGCTGATGCTGCAAGAAGTGCTCCACCCAAGAAAGATTACACCTGTGGTGTGGGAAAGTGACTCAGCACAGGGATCCTGGCAGCTATCTCTTTCGTTCTACCCCCAGAGCCACAAGCCCTAGTCTCTTCTTACACAACTCTAGTCCAATCTGCCCTCCCTCCACCGGAGCCCTGGGTGAGTGGCTGTGAACAAGATTTTGTGTATTGGTTCTTTAAGGGGGTTCCTGTGTCTCTAGTAGACTCTTTGTGTCTCCCTGGCAGACAAATCCCTGCTGATTTTTACAGCTAGATGTTATGTGGACACCTTTTCTGGCTCTGGTGCTCTGGTGCAGCCTGATGTGGGATTGAAACCCATGCTCCTCAGGGGGAATCTTTGCAGCTGAGATTCCCTACAGAATCTCAGCCACTGCCCGTGGGAGTGTGGGCAGCCCTTTTTGCATCTCTACCCTTTCTACCAGTCTTGATGGGGCTTCTTCTGTAAATCCTTGGTCATAAGACTTCTCTTTCAGCTGGTCTTTAGTTGGTTATTCAAGTTGCTTTGTCTACATTTTATTTGTCCTGGGAGGAGGTGAGTGTAACATCTACCTACTCTGCTGCCATCTTGGACCCACAAAATTCTTTCACCATCAAAACAGGAGGGTTCAAATGCCATTTCCAGAGAACATAAAAAAAAAAATCCCGAAGTAAATCAGCAAATGAAATCCTAATTGGGAACTTGTGGTTCATGTAAAAATGTAACCTGGTTATTTAATATACATTGAAAAGGACACCAAAATATGAGTGTAGTTGATGATACAGGTGCACTTCTAAAGGTCCAGTGAAATTAGATGCTCAGAAAATTACACGCATTGCTCAGGAAAAGGGGTTTTTTGGATACCTCATTCCCTTCTGAATTTTGTGAAGAAATACCTAAAATTCTCTACTTTGGGTTAGTGCTATTTTCAGTTGGCCATGAGAATTTAAGAACAATATTTTCTCCTATTTCTCCTTGGCCATTTCTAAATAAATCTAGAAGCATGTGAACTGAAAATGGGGGGAGGGAAAAGACACTGGACAACTGGGGATCCATAGCTGAGTCCTGGCATTGCCTTTTAATGAGCAATTACTGCCAGTCCTAACACTTAATCTGGTATTCCTGAAAATAAAAGTGCCTTCTACCATGTGGATATTGAGGACAATGAGACCATATTTGCTTTCGTATTTCCTGTAGCACATGGCCTAACAAGATACCTTTTAACTTTTCAAGGTTTTATGATCGCCAGTGTGGTTTTATAAGTTGGAGGAGAAAGAATACAAATGATGTCTGCAGGCTCAGAATGAGCCAATATAAGACAGATACTTTCTGTTTAGTTCTGTAATGTCTTATTTATACAGCAAAGGTTTAATTTTCAAATATTTAAACTTGCTTCTGGCTTTTGTCTTGTTCTGTGTCCAGGCCTCTATGTTATATACATTTTAAAAAATGGTCTGGTTTGATGCCATTACAGTATTAACTTGTCTACCTATTAATGTATTTATGCATGGTTTTAAACACATCTTTCAAAAGTGTAGACACTGTCTGGCTTTCAGAGAACACAACCCTCCTCTGTATTTGGATATTTTCCCCTGTTGATGTCCGAAGATCTTTCAGGTCTCTTGTTAGACTGTGATTCCTCCGGTTTTCAAAATGGTAATTATGCCCTGAAACTTACAAGATAATTCAAATTGCAAATCTTGTAGGTCCACACAGTTTTGAGAAACCCTTGTAATTGGAGTTGGAATTATTTCAGGGCTAAGGAGCTACCGAACTTCATTCATTCACACATTGTTGCACTCCTCCGCAGCAGCGATCACAATGCCCTAATAATGGCACTAAAGTTTCTGTTAATGTTAAAATGGTAAACTTCATAATTTGTATAATATCTGAAACTGAAAAAAAAGGTTACCCTGGAGATGACTAGGTTTAAGTTTTAAGCTGTTGAGCTAAAAATATTTTAGAAAGTGCACAGCAATACACAACAAATTATTTGCTCATTTTGTTTCCTGCATGGGAGCACAGGCAGAAGCTCTTTGTATGAGGGCATAAAGATGTAAGTAGGGTTCAGTTAGTTTTACACAGAGGACATTGTTTTGGCTGCTTTCCCTTGATCCCCAGATATTTCCTCAGAACACTCAATGGTACCTTATTGCGTAGAACAGCATCTTCCAACATGTGTTTCTTAGTGTTAATTGGTGTTAAGTGGGGTTAGGGAGAAGGCAAGTTCACTGATAAATAAATTTGGAAAAAGAAACCCTATTAGTTTTGTAGGGCTTCTCAGAAGCTAGAATGTGCTAATGTTCAATTTGAAACTCTAAGAGGGAAAAATATTACATACGTATAAAGAATTTTTCAAAAATTTTCCAAATGGAACATATCCTGTGGAACAACACCCTCCTTTTTAACTACAAATGAATCATCAATTAAGGTTCATATCCAGTCGAATTTCCTCCATGAGCCCTCTCAATTTCCTCAGTTAAAGGTCATCACTATCCCTTTGGCACATTACTGCACTCTTATGGTTCTCAAAATTCTCATTTCCAATATAAGCCCCATTCTTTTTTCCCTCTCCTTCCTCTTTTTTCTTTCCTTTACTTCCTTTCCTCCCTCCCTCCCTCCCTTCCTTCCTTCCTTCCTTCTTTCCTTCCTTCCTTCCTTCCTTCCTTCCTTCCTTCCTTCCTTCCTTCCTTCCTTCCTTCCTTCTTCCTTCTCTTCTCTTCCCTTCCTTGCTGATGGTATCTTTGTTCTCCACTAAATTAAAGAACCTGGAAATAATGGATTGTCCACTATTCACCTGTGTTCTATAACATTTAATATAGTGTTCTATGAGTTTTAATCCCATAACTTTGTAGGAACTCAATAAATGCTTGTTGAAGGACTGAAACCATCTAGCTCAAATGTTTGCTATCAATTTTAAGAATTCCTCTAGAAAATGAAATATGTTTCTTTATCCATCTGAGAATAAGTAGATTAGATTTTAATTTCTAAATGCATCTTTATGCTCAAGGTAACACTGTTTTTCAGCGACTGGGAGAATAATTTACCATAACCAAGACTTCTATTATACTTAAAAAATTCAAACTTAACAAAGACTCATGCAAGGTTGTTTTTATTAAGCTTTATGATTAGATTACAGCTAAGTATTTCAGGGATTACTTCATTTGACAAGAAGACAAGACATTTTAGGAAACATTTCAGCAAACTCTAAGGACTTCACAGCTACTGGGAACAGAGCACATCTACTCTGCAGTTAACAGGTATGTTAATGGAAAGAAGCTAAGTGACAACTGGTCCTCTTCTATACAATGATTATCCTGGACAAGTAGCTACAAAGAAAAGTGCATGACTACTGTGGAGCTAGAGATATCTTGTATCTAAATCCATCCTTTTTATTACAGATAGGACTTGGAGGTCACACATCAGAAGGTAAATGATTCAGTAGAAGCTACACGTCAAGTATTCTATGTGTAGTATTAGTGCTAATGTGATTAGCTTATGTTTTTAAAAATCAAGAAAACAACAATTTTGTATTTAAAGCCCACCATAATACATTAGCAACTGCATGAGATGCTTAACCATTGGGT
Organism: Desmodus rotundus; assembly: GCF_022682495.2. Classification (NCBI taxonomy): domain Eukaryota; kingdom Metazoa; phylum Chordata; class Mammalia; order Chiroptera; family Phyllostomidae; genus Desmodus; species Desmodus rotundus. Next base: position 45,645,132 of record NC_071387.1, on the reverse strand, counting down.
ATTCTTCTCTCTCTCCTTGTAGTTTCTTTATGAGTTCTTCTGAGAAATTTTCATCGTGACTGTCTTAACCTCTGTATACTCATGGAAACCGTATTCTCCCCTAGAGAGAGTGGGGAAACCAAAGAAACCCACAGAGTTTAGCACAGCAGTACAAAATGTACCATAGTCCATGATTTGGTGCCTGTTTGTTCTTGCTTATCTGGCTAGGAACAAGGAAGATATTTTCTGTGTACGGAAGCTTTTCAAAAGCAGCTAGCCAACCATAAGATATGTGGTCTTACATAAACCTCCTTGTGGGGAAAATTTCGAACAATTTTTTTTTTTTTGCATTTTAAATAATCATGTACACTCAGTTGATTTTCACAGAAATTGTCCATTTTTGACATTGTTCTATTTGACTATAAAAGAGCTTACCATACACACAAAAATTCTAGTTTAGGTTAAAATACATAAGACAGACATAGTACAAGAGGAGAAATATTAATATACAGGGTGGGGCAAAAGTAGATTTACAGATGTTTTATGGAAATAATACAGTAATTAGTAAATAATAAGAAGAATAAACTCTGTGTTTCATGTACTCACACCTATAAACCGACTTTTGCTTCAACCTATATAATCATTTGAGTAGCACAGAAAAACTAATAAAGTCAAGTGTAACTTAGCTTAGTTATTTACCACACGTGATTGGCCCAGAAGTGACGAAGGGGCTAAATAGGACCAGGCTTCCACTTTTATTCTAACAGGTTCTAACAGAGAGATCTTGAAACAAATTATTTTCTATCTGTAGTTTTAACAATGTCTTTTGATTCTTGGCAAAATTAAAAAAAATCTGACCTATCGTTAGAAGTTTTTCTTCCTTTTTTCATTTGTTTATTTTGTTTTTAAGAAAGGGAGAGGTTTCATTGGCCTAAGTACAGGCCTCTTGGCCTTTTTGTGGTTGTGGGTTTTCCCATTCAGAGCCCTGCCATTTCTTTGCTTATATAACTCTTGAATCAAACCCAAATGATCGGAAATTAACCTGAGTCAATCAATTGGAACTCTGGTATTCTATCTTGTTTATCCTATCAGGTTTATGAAGACCTCCTATCAGTTTTGAAGATTGACTATGATTTTCCTTTGTTAAAGAGATAACTAAAAAGATTAGGCTAAGTTACTCTCTGTGGTGTTTTGATGAGAGGATTAAATTACCTGTACCTAGGAGAACTCTTAAAATCCTAACACTAATGCACATATAAGCTTACAGAGGAAAAAGATCTTGATCCTTTCTGCCCCTCCCTTCTGGTGATGTGGGCAGGTATGTAGAAGACATCTTTTTCTTCTGGGTAACCTAATCCTCCTACACTGATTCTTTTCTTGGGCCATTAAGCTCCTGCAAATGCCTTCTAGAAGCTTCAATGAGCATGTTCTTCAAAGTAATGAAAGGGTTTAGCCTCAGTTGTCTGAAACCCATTAAAGGATAACATTTTAGTATTTTTATCTCACAAAGTTAGAGAAATTAATCCATGATTATTGCCAATAAGCGCCCCACCGCATTTTGGGTTACAGCACCCTGGAGACTCGGGACCTCAGTGAGTGATGTCATCTCACACTCAGGTTGAAGTAGGTCCCCCTCTTTACTGTATCTGTGCATATGTCATGTGCATCACATAACACAGCAACAGCTCTGGACACTTCTTTTGCCTTCCTTGTCTGTGGGGGACTAGTTCTGTGCTCCTAAAATCTTCACTACACCAATAACCTGGGAACTGACTGAAATGCTGGTTCTGCTTCAGGAGGTCTGGAGAGAGGCCTCAGACTGCATTTCCAAGCCTCTCACCCAAGCTCTATATTGTCCTAACAAGTCGTGTCTGTTTTTCACTCCGGACTCAGAAATTAGCCTGATATTAATTAAGGAGGCACAGAGGAAATGTTGGCTGAACTGACAACATTTTCCTGCTCCTCTTTTCCAAAAAACACAGGAGGAAAGAAATACGTTGTGGCATGCCGAGGGCCAGTAAAGTTTGAAATGGCATCCTAGTGAAGTGTCAGTTCTGTTAACCTAAGTAAAAATCAGTGCAATTACACAAAGGGAGGAATTTCTGCCGTTTAACTGATTCCAGTGCCGGCAGCACCAGAGAGGCAAGTGCAGGATCAGACACTCGGCGTGACCACCACAGTACATCCACATACCCTATATTGGGGTCTTTGAGGGCTCTGTTCCCCACTGATGGATTCTACCTTTCTGCCATTGAGGATAGATTATAATTGAACTCTTGGGAGTTGTTTGAGGTTATCACTTCAATAATTCTCTTTGGACATCTTGTAGAAAACGACTTGTTTATTAAGTTTGTCAACTTTGATTTCAGGTGGACATAAACAGTAGCACCCTCAGCTAGCATTTTTGAAATTAAAAAAATTACCATATAAATTTTTCCTTTGTATTTTAAAGAGGAAAATTATCTATGCACACATTACAGATTTTTAGAAAATTATTCAGGGTTGATTCCTGTTTTCATCCCTCTCCTTTTTGATTTCCTTAATGTCTCAACCTTAAAGTTTGACCAAGTGATATTAAACAAAATTGACATGTTCGGTCTAGTTTAGTTGTTTCATTCCTTTTGATTATTTTATTTTCAACATTCTTAGGGGAATGTGTTAGATAGCTGGGCCAGCATGAACTTACTGTCCTTCAGAATTATCTAACCTTTGTTTTAACTTTTTGTACAAAGTAATTAGTTTTCCAAGGGACTCTCTAATAATGTATATTATAAAGAAAAAGAACTAGGAAGGGAAGAATCTATTATTGAGTCCCCACTTTGTTACAGTTACAATACTATAGAATAAACATGTAGTATGCCGTTTTATTCTCATACCCATCTTAAAAGGAATGTTAACATCTCCACCTTAAACAGGAGGAAATAAAGGCTCAAAAGTTGTACAAACTTGAACCGGGCCGCATGGTTAGCAAATGGTGCAGTCGGGATTTAAATACAAGTTGGTTATCTTTAATTATGTTTTCTTTACTATGCCATGCACTTTTTATGGGTTGATCTTTTGCCACTCACTACCTCCTCAACAACATTTTAAAGATATCCATGGATTTTCACTGCTCCACTAATAACATGTAACCCAATTTTCTTGGATTCAGAACTTCTTAATCTGTATCATATTTAACTCTGGATTTACATTTCCCACCTGCGTAAATCCCTGCCAGCCAACCAAATTCACTAGCCCTTCACCATGCCACAGGTAACATTCTGTTCAGAACTACCTTTTTTCCACTCACTAAATTCCTACCCTTCTTTCATGCCCTATATTGAGTCCTATCTTTTCTGTAAGGTCTTTTCTTATTCTATCCACTGCCATTAAGCTTTTATTCACTGAATTTACACCGGAGTTACAACCATGGAATCATAAACATGGCAAGGAACTCATAGACCTTCTACTTTCTTCTTCCACGCTATCCCCACGACAAATGCCATCCTTGATGGACAGATTAAAATTGCGAATTAGATGCCATAAATGTTATACTCTGGTGGGGCCCCGATTTTCTGTTGTTTAATACTGTGGCTGCACTTTAACTGCTTCCCCACCTCGGTGAGGTACAGGCTCCCAGTCTAGTACAATTTATTTCATAGTGTGTGTAGGTTATTTTGCACCTTCTATCTTTTTACACATTCCTCCTGCCACCACAGTTATATGAGAGATGGCACATGGTACCATGTTCTGGGGCTCCTTGGCTTATATAAGTACTTAATGAATATATGTTGAGAAAGAGGATGGGTCATTTTATTATTTCCTTTTTACACTGGCTCTCCAAAGATAATTATTTCATTGTAATTTTGCTGATTTATTTAAATGACAAAGTACATGCATTCCTGACCTTTAGCAACTGAGACTTACTTTTGCTGTTTATAAAATGGGCAGCTTTACTATGTTTGGTTCCATAGGATTTGTATATAATGCACTTGTTTCCTTTATGACTTTTAAAATTTACTGCTAAAAGAAAAAGGACTCATGGACATGGACAACAGGGACGTGACTGCTGGGGGGAAAGAGGCATAAGGGGACTAAATGGTAATGGGACAAAATTTAATAAAGATTATATATTTAAAATTATTGCTAAATATAAGAAAAATTTAAGAAATTAAGTGGTTAAAATTGTTCAGCAAAATTAAGCAAACATAACGCCATTACTTTCCCTGTGCACATATGCACGTGCACATTTAAAAAGTCTGTATGCCCTGGTTTAAACGCAACTAGAGGCTCATAAAGGCATTTTTGTATATATTCTTAATTTAATCATGACTATAAAACATGTTTTCTTTAGTCAAATTTCCTTTTCAGTTTAGATTTTAGTACCAAGAATAACTCATTCAGGTAATTTAAACGTTGGGGGTCTATATCAACAATAGTTCAACAAATGACAGCCATTTTTGTTAACTGAAAAAAATTTTTAGATAAAGACACCTAATCTATTTACTTAAGAGGCATCATATTCAAATCATCATAGTGTCCTTATATTTGCACATTTCTTACAACCACTAATTTGTAGTTTCTAGCTTCTTTCTGGGAATGTTTTCAATGACCAATGCAAAGTGCTTAGTATGGCCTCTTAGGAATAGTGGGAGTTTATTAAGTTATATCTCCCTTCTGCCACTACAGTTTTATGCTTAGGGGGTAAACCCAGCATTTAAAGAAGTTATTTGGCAGTGTGAGTCTCTAGGAAAGAACAGAGGCAAGTTTTAATTCGAGTAGCAACTATGGAATAATTCCCTGGGAATGACAATCATTTTTATCGAGGTAAGTATCTTAACAGAAAATTTTCTTACAGTTCTCGTCCATTTCCAGACATCTTGTATCCGCCAAAGGGACACTGGGCAGACACCACACTGTAGCAATTCACCCTGGGAAGAAAAAAATATTATAGATCGTATTTAACTTATGAAATAACTCTTAAATATGGAGCTTTAGAAAATTCAGAGAACTCTTTAAGAACTCCATCAATTTCAATAGAACGTAGTCATTGTGATAAAAAGTAGCACTGTACATTAGGTTGCGGAAGTACAGGTGTGTGTATACCGCCTCCAAACAAATAGGAAGGTGCCACTCTGTGTGCATTGCCATTTTGATAAGACGTTATGTCCCTGAGAAGTTGCAGTTTGAATTATAAAACATAGAATAGCCATAGGAAAAGGGATGTGGCTTGCTAGAGAATTACAGTAAGTTTTGTAACTCTCTTGAGAGTTGTGTACTTGACAGGCTAGAATCAATTTTCTTTCACAACGATAATATGTATCATATTATTCAGTTCACTTTTTAAAATTAATTGATTCAATAACTGCTTCAACTGAGGCCTTGGCAGGAGTTGAAGTTCATTATTAATTTGTTTACTCTTTGCCACATTTCTGAACAAATATAATTACAAAAACATGAGTGATTAGAACTAAAGAAAGAATTACGGTAAAAGATCAAGACAAGGGAGAAAGTTAGATTGCAGTGATGCAGGACACGAGCCATTTGTTTAGACTTAAGTTCCCTGGCGGCCAAAGTGAACAGCAAAATCTAATTATCTACATGATTCTCATTATACATAAGAGAAAAAAAATATGATTTAAAGAAGCAACATTATTCTTTTAAAAAAGTTTCCCTTCTTTCACGCCATTATAATAGGGGACCAATAGTGTTACTTCTAGATAAATTGTATTATGCTTGGAAACGTTTGGTTATTAATTTGATCCTGAGATAATATACAGACATTTTCTCAATTACAAGCATTTATTATTCCAATTCCCAGAGTTCCATTATTTTCATTGGACCACAGAGTTCTTCCCATCCAATCTGTCTTCCTGGAGGATGGTTCCTTAAATAAACTTACACTCTCAAAAGATACTTTACTTCATTGCTCTTTGAACTGCAAAATCAAATCATTATTTTGGAATTATGGGTAAAATACCAAAAACTCTGGGATTCAATAGTTGTCTGGAAAACATCAAGCAGTGACTATGTTTGGGACAATGCCAGAACATTCTTATATTTTAAGATATACAGTAGACATTATTATATCTTAAGATACAGGAATGAAAGTATGGTCAGCTCTGTTTTAAGAGTAGAGAAATTTCTGACTGGGGATTCCCATGCCTGGATGATGTCATAACAAGCTTCCTAATCAGACAGGCAAATAACATTCTGCTGTTACAAACTCAAAAAAAGTGAAACGTGCTTTTTTAAAAAGCACAGTAAATGAGTTTGCCCTTTTGACTCTATACTGGAAAGGAAACTGTGTTAGTGTAAGTAAACAGGGAACTGAGAAATGCTCAGTTAGAGAAAACTAAAATGATCAGCCTTGCCAACAGATTCTCTGTTTAAGATCCTGTCTTGTTTCAAAGGAAGGTGCTGTGCCCACAAACCCTGGCTCTGCCCCTGAGAACCTAGATGATCTTGGGAAAGTTACCCAGCTTCTCTAAGCATATGTTTCCTTCTCTGTAAAATGGGCATGATGACATTTAATAGGGTTGATACAAGGTGTAAGATGATGTATAGAATCATGCTTCATACAGTGCTTGATACATAGTAAGTCTTTGGTAAATGGAAATAATACACACACATACAAGAGTAATGAGTTTTATTAATAATTAGACCATAGAATAATTCTACATTAATCACTAGCTATACTGATTATTCAAGAAAAATTCAATTTTATTAAGAGTTACTAAAAGAAAACACCCCATTATAGGAAAAATCAGGCTTTTGAGCAGTGGTTCTCAGTCCTAGTTACATATGAGAATCATGTGAAAGCTTTGAAAAATACTCTTTGAATAGAAGAGCTATGCCCGGACTCGATCAGGGAGACCGATGCAATTGGTAGGTTTAATGTACACACTCCCCCACCTCAAATCAGTCTACATATGTTTAAAGCTACGCAGACTACTCATGTGTAGCCAGGGTTGCGAATCACTGCCTTAGAGTCTGCAGTTGGTCTGAATCTCAGCTCTCATTCATTGTGTGATCCTGATCAATTACTCAATATCACTAAGCTTTTGCTTTTTTCATTGATAAGTATGACATAGTTAAGAAGCTGTAAGGTAAAAAAGATAATGAACACAAAGAACCCAGTGCCATGCCTGGTGTAGAGTGCATGCTAACTAAATGAAGACTCTCCCTTTGAGCAGGGACAACATCCGGGAGCCATCAAGAGGGGTAGGGATTGCTTGTCTGTGTCTTCAACATCCAACAAAAATTTTAATTGGAATGGATGTGATATTGTCGGGAAGGAAAATAATAGTGGGCTGTTGCCAGAACTGAGGGCATGAAGTGAGGTTTGACAAGAAAAAAATACCAACAAAGCAGTCCAGGGACTGGGGAATGGGGACTGGGGACTGGGAAGGGGATAAAAGAGTTTGAGAGGCACAGCCTCAGCATTTATATCCCCTATATTCAAGTTTAAAAATCAGAGATATAAACCAGGTCAAAAACGAGAGGGATATGATTCTTCAAACTGAATGTGTTCTTCCAGATTAAGATCTTCAAACATCTCTAAAAATCCCTGAGTAAGAAGCCAGTGTAAGAATTAAATATTTGCATACACAGGGGCACCAAACAAGTACTGTCTTATTATCTAATTAACTTGATTAAAATATAACTTTTATCTCCTTTGTGTTTAACATAGTACCACGTGCCTAGAAATTACTTAGTAAAATTTATATTGTATTACCCATGTATCAATAGAATATTTTGGGCAATCAATTTCAGAAGGCTGGGAAAATACCCTTCTAAAATTCTTCCAGTGCATCAGGGTTTTGTTTGTTTGTTAGCAATGGTTTTTCCAGCTGGCCATGTGACCCCCAGTGAAAAAATCAAAATCTGAAAGGTTCAAAGTAACCTGCTAATGTAGTCAACATTGGAAGGCAGCACGTGCACTGACTCACCACACCGTCCCGGCCTGCAGAGCGGAGGAGACCGTCACGGCTTTGTCCAGGTCTTTGGTGAAGACTCCTGCCGATAAGCCATAGAGCGAGTTGTTTGCTCTTCTGGTCACTTCGTCCACAGATTTAAACTTCATGATCTGCTGCACTGGCCCAAATATCTGTAGCGCAAGAAATGAGTGAAATAAAGTAATGCATTAAAACCACATATTTTAAATTATATTATAGTTTTCTTTTTCCCTTACAAACTATCCTAAAGTACGACTTTGCTTCTTATCTGAGACCTATGTGTAAGAACCGAGATGGCAGCTGCTGGAATACTAGGATAAGACAGGTGTTAAGTTCTCTTTGGGAGATGAAATACAAAAAAGTAAGGACAGGTTTATTTTCCAGAATTGGATTTAGTCTTCCAAGAACTTAATGATTATGCATGAAAGCATTAACTATAGAGTTGCTTTTCCATTTAGGAACATTTAAAATGCTCTTCCCAGTTTTCCTCATTTTCCAAGTAACTACATAAACAGCAAACCCAAGAAAGTAGTGTTCGTTCTACTGGATAAATGAGTGGGCAATGATTGATAATAATGATTTAAATATCAGTTTACCATCAGTTGAAATATCAACTATTATATTGGTTTTAGATCTCATCATATCAACCAAATTAGTTGAGTCCACATGAATTTTTGTTCAGATTTTACTCTTCAGCCAAACCTTTTTCAACTCACATATACCAAACAAAATGATTCTTTACTGCAAGAGCTTAGATCCTTACGCACTCTGCTCCAGCCAAAGCATGAGTATCATGGACAACGACCGTAGTCACAGGACAGGAGACAAAAATCACTGTTTGCTCATTTCAGTCTGAATCTTCTCACTTTTGCTGAACTCTCTGGGTAGTGCAGCCCAAACTCAGTTTCTTCTGTATCCTACCTCTTGCTGGGAGAAAAACAACTGCATTTTCTCTTAAAAAATAAACTTCTATATTATTTTTCCACATAACATATATTGAAATTAAAGGAAAGGAGGGATCCTCCAACTGTTAGCAGAATTCTCTGGGAAATGTAAAGCAGAGGAGACAGAACTCAGAAAGGATAAGTAGTTTTCTGGTGTTCATCACTGTAGGAGGGGACAGCTATTATTGTCATCCAATTAGAGGGAAGTGCATGGCCAGATCTGCAAACTGGAAATAAATAGGGAAAACAGAGAAGCAAATGTGTGTACATGATCAAACAAGCTTTTTCTCCACATCGATTCAGCCCTCCACTGAATTACAACTTCTGCACTCACTGACAAATATTTGTCTTATTAGAACTGTCATTCTTGCTTATCTTGGTTAACACCAGATAGAAAGAACTAGGACAAAAGCTCCAATTAAAAAATCATTTATTGTTTTCCTACAATATTCATAGAGCAGCTTGTGTGCTACTTCAAAGTAGGAGCCTGGGGCCATGTGCTGCGTTTAATTAAAATCATGGAAGATATTAACACATTTATTACAGTAGCTGCTATGTATCTAGTTTTCAGGTTACAGTATCATGATAGATTTATAAAACACAGGAGAAGGCCTTTGGATTCTGGGGTAAACAAAGAGTTTATAGAGTTGACCAAAACACTATACATAAAAGGAAAAATGAATAAACAGGACTGCCTCAAAATTAAAAACTTTTGTTCTGAAAAAGATCTGGCTAAGCATATGAAACAGCAAGCTGGAGAATGGGAGACTATATCTGCAAGCCACATAGCCAACAGAAGACTCAGTATGAGGGTACATAACGAACTTTCAAAACTCAACATAAAAATTAAATAATCCAATTAGTACATGGACAAAGGACATGAAGAAACATTTCATGAAGGAAGGTAACAAATGGCAAATAAGCAAGCATAAGAAAAGATGTTCAACATCATCAGCAAATACAAATTTAAATAACGATGAGCTATCACTACATACCTATCACCATGGTTAAAATAAAAATTAGTCACAGCATCAAATATTGATGAGGATAGAGAGAAATTGGGTCGCTCATACACTGCTAATGGGAATATGACATCTTTTAGCCACTCTGGAAAACAGTTTGGCAGTTTCTTAAAAAACTGCATTTACTATATGACTCAGGAATCGCACTCCTGGGTATTTATCCCAGAGAAATGAAGACTTATGTTCACACAAAAACCTGTACACCGATGTTTATAGCAGCATTTTTCATGGAATTTCCAAACTAGAGCCGACCCTAAAGTTCTTCAATAGGTGAATGGTTAAACCAAGTGCGGTACGTCCGTGCTGTGGAATACCACTCAGCAATAATAAGGAAAGACTATCCTTACATGCTACAACCTAGATGAATCTATTCGCGACATCTACATTGAGTGACAAAAAGCCAACTCCAAAAGGTTACATGAAGTATAATTTCATTTACTTAACATCTTAAAATGACAAAGCTGTAGAAAAAGAGAACAGATTTATGGCTAAGGAAAAACCAAGGTGGGGTAGGAGAGATATGGCTTGGCTGTTAAGGAGAAACGTGAGGGAGTCATGTGGCGATGAATGATGGCTCTGTGTCTTGACTCTGTCAATGTCAACACACTTGCTGTGAAACTATAGTCTTGCAAGATGTTACCATGGAAGGAAACTGGGTAAAGAGTACATGGGATTTGTTCTGTATTACTCCTTCAATAATAACTAAGTCTACAACACTCTCAAAATAAAAAGTTTATTTTAAGAACTGCATATAATTTTATCCTTTCCAATGATTTTCAAATATTTTATTTCCAAAAGAGAAAAAGCAGCATTGCAGATACTATTTTCATTTCTTTAAATCTGTGAAGGGGGCACCCAGACATCATTAAGCATCCTGATCAGTGATTGGCTGGATATTCTTGGCCTGCCCAATGAATTCCATACTATTTTTATTATGGATCACAACTTTAACCAATAATAGAAATAGAGAATAACGTTTACTGAGAAAGATGTTCGAAGAGCTGAGAGTTTTAAAGGGACACTGTTTACACACATGCAGACAAAATATGGCAATAAAGGGAACAGAAGAGACCAAGCCATTTACCTCCTCCTTGGCAATGCGCATCTCATCTGTCACATTCGAGAAAACTGTGGGCTGGATAAAGTAGCCTTTATTTCCCCATGGTCCTCCACCACATTCCAGTTTGGCTCCTTCTTTCTTCCCACTCTCAATGAGTCCAAGTATTTTTTGATATTGTTCCTTATCAATCTATTTGAAAAATACCACATGAAAAGGGAAAAAAAATTAGCAACTTGTAAAAAGAATACATTGCATGGCCTTTTACTGAGGACTTCACAATGCTAGGATAGAGTTGTTAAGTCAAAGAATGAAAACAGCTGACAAAGGCTCAAAGTCACTATTTGGGTATATTTTATTTTTATGATTTTTGAAGAGATTTTTAATGATGTGTTCATGAACTTTGAAGATAGAGATTTGTATTTAGTATTTGTTTTACTGTTATATAAGAAAAGTATATTGGAAGTTCAAACACATATAAACCCTTTCATATGACTGTCATTTATTTACACTAGAAGAAATGCCTATTAGTCAAACACACTTACCTGGAAACTGTAGTCCAACTGAAATAAAGAGAGTGATAAGAGGAAAAAAGACCTTTGATACTGGGTTGAATTAGCCATGGCACTTGGAAAGCAGATGCTGTGGGACTTGAGAAATACTCCTAGACCTCTGTTTGGTTCTCCTCCCGCCTTATCATCTCCTCTGGCGGGTCCGTGCTGACCACAGCCTGGCCATCCTCCCCAGTCCCGATGCCCCTGGGGCAGTCACTGGGTCTGGTTTCAATTTCTGGTCTATCTGATAGTTACCATCCTACTTCATTACATGGGCCACATCTAAACATGTGACAAGAACTACAGAACTTAGATGGTTTATTAAATAATATTTTTATAAGGAGAAAAATGAGTGCAGAGTTTTGTCTGGGAACACCAGGAGCACATCCCTCTCCTCCACGCACTGGAATTAGTGTTACCTATTGTCTCAGTTCCTACATCGGGATGTTGAAAGATTGGGTAACTCTTGGACTCCAAACCATCGGTGAAGACTGTTTTGTCTCTCGTAAGGCTGAGGTTAAGTTTCAAAGGAAAATCTTCATATATCAAGGAGTTAAGGTGAGGGCCTCTTGACAGTCTAGCTTGTCTTTTTCACCACTTAAAAAATGTTCGTTTTCTTCCTTGACTCTGCAAACTCTCCCATCTTCCAAGGCCCAATAAAAGCTTTTCTAAAGTTCAAACTGTATACAACCCAGCAACCGTAGCCAATTAAATGCTATTTGAAACTAGAAACTATTTTCTCAAATTGGCACAATATTCAGTACAATGTTGCTCAATACTCCACAGTGTACAATATTTAACTGAATATTCTGAAAAGAAAATCTTCCTTCACTTCCAGCAGATTAAGGAAGTTGCAGTGTTGATTTAATAAGTTTTATATTTAATAAATATAAAGAATTTAATATTTACATTACTGCATATTATTTACTACAACTGGACCAAGAGGAGAGGTTAGGTAGCTCTGTCTGGCTAAGACATTCCAGATTGTCAGTAAATAGACAAGGGTTTGTGTACTTCTACACAAAGGCCTATTCCAATATATATCTCTGCCTATGCTTCCAAAAGTCTTGATTTCTTTTTTTGTTTGTTTTATCTCAGGATGTATCAATATTTTCCAAGTCAGAACTTTTCCCTGTCTGTGACCATAATGGATATTTGGAGACAATGTGGTTCCTGATTATGTGCTGGCACATAGAGGCTGAAAGGATTTGTTTGATAAAAAACTTGTATGGTCACTAACTTCTAAAAATATAGGAATTTATGTTTTAATGTCTGGTTACCGACAATATTGTCATACAACCAGCAGCTCCAGCACTGCATTATAGCAAAACGTGCTTGCTGGGCCTATGAACCCTGAGAAAAGAGACACCTACTGAGAAAAGCCCCTGGTGCTTAACTGGGATCAAGGAGCCATGGACAAAGCCAGAGGGGGGTAGGGCTGAGGGTGGGAGTTGGGGGTGGATGGGGTGGGTGGGAAAATGGAGACAATTGTACTTGAACAACAATAAAAAATAATACATACATACATACATACACACACCAGAGCCTAGCAGCCATTTCTACACAGGGGCCTCTCAGGCAAACTGAGTTTCAGGGAGAAGCCTGCATTGAACTGCCTGCCTCCTGTTTCTGTGGTTCAAAACTCTGTTTCTGCTGGCCAAGCCAGCCCTTATAAAGAAGTTCCTGGAATTGTATTTCAACCAATAGGACTGAGGTTTTTCCTGTATAATTGAAGCTGCACAGCTATAGCCCCATTTGCTTCTTCACCATACCATCAGAGATGCTCCACTCTGACCAATCAGGACAGTGACGTTTGGACCAATCAAACTTCGAAGATTTGGAATCCTCTTTTTCCGTGAGGATGAACCAATCAGGGACCAGAGGTGAGGACTTCTCTTTATATAAGCCAGCTCCCCTCTGGCTTAGGAGCAGAATTTTCCTTTCCACTGGAGAGAGAAGACTGTGTTTCCCTGGCTAAAGCTGAAACACCAAACAAGTATCGCTGGAGTAAAGCAAGGAGAGGGGAACAGAGCACAGCAGAGCTGTCTAGCTAGACAGGGGCCTTGCCCTGGGGCCACCTCTCAGCTAAGCTTTTTCATAACTGAACTGTGACTCTATTGAGCTGTTCCAGGGCCATGCTGTTCTCACAGCCGTGCTGTATCACAGTTGAGCTGTTTGCATTGGGTAAATCTTCCTTCTTCTGCACCCCAAATTAAGGATTCCTATTGGTGTTGAATTGGCACCAATGACCATGGGTTGATAGGCCCCACCCACTCCAGACCTACCACATCACATTTCATTTTCACAAGACACTCAGCTTATTCAAATACACAGGGAAAACCGAGAACGTTGCAGTAAAGTTTAGGACTACTGACAGAAGTTTCCTGTTATACTGAGGAACGTATTCAAGTTTGGTCTGGCTACTTTTGATTCACCATAAATATAAAACTTCAGAAGATTTCACATTGGCCATATCTGAACTTGGCCTTCCTTTTAGACCTCAGGAACTTCTCAATAATGCTAGGATGTAGCAGGGGCTCTTTACTGTGTGATGGGCCATTATTAGCTCATGGGCCAGTCTATGTAAAGTAATGGGGCATGACCAACAGTCTCAAAGTAGGTATTTTGATGTGTTTGTGCAAATTCTTTGATTCCTTGGGATTGATTGGCTGATAAAGAAAACAGATTGAGAAACAACATTGACAACCCTCAAATTATTTGGAAACCATAGACCATCAAGAGCAATGAACGTAGACATATAAAGTTATTGACCTGTGATAATAACTGTCATCATAGGTATAAATGGAAGCATGTTATTTTCACTTATTTAACAGGAATTTGAATATGTACTGTGAATCCAACACACAGATAGATACTTTATATAGATTACCATATTTTTCAGACTATATGACACACCGGACCATAAGACGCACCTAGGTTTTAGAGGAAGAAAATAGGAAAAAAAAAATTGAAGCAAAAAATGTGGTCCTGCTCCTACCTCCTGTGATCCCGCTCCACCACTGCCCCCCACCAGTGAGCCAGCTAAGCTACATTCGGACTATAAGACGCACCCCCATTTTCCTCCCAAATTTGGGGGAAAAGTGTGTCTTATAGTCCAAAAAATATGGTATCTTATCTTAATGACAATAGCCCCTAAAACTTTATATCACTCTCTCCCATTTTACAGATGAGAAAACAGAGCCTCAGGGAGGTTAGGTTTAAATCCAGCCTCTAACTCAAAAGTCCATCTTTTTACACCAGGCCAAGTTGTGACACTGTTGTGACGTTAGCACATTATGTGGATATCATCAATCCTTTTCCAAATGAAAATACTGATTTCTACAATTTTTAAGTAAATACACATTTTGTCTATGAAATCAAATTGGAAAAGCACTTTATCAATAAAGAATTTAGCCCTGGCTAGTGTGGCTCAGTGGATTGAGCGCCAGCCTGACTTTGATTCCCAGTCAGAGCACATGCTTGGGTTGTGGGCTAGGTCCCCAGTAGGGGGTGCTTGAGAGGCAATCATACATTGATGTTTCCCTTTCTTTCTCCCTCCCTTATCCTCTCTCTAAAAATAAATAAAATATTTAAAAATAATAATTTATATGATATATCATATATATGCTAAAGCTTGGTGAATAAATGTATCTTTCCATAAACTCTTTCTTATGACAACAAATGATTATTTTTAAGAGTAAAGAAGCCCCAAAGGGCTTTTCAGCCTTTTACTTCTCAGAGTCCCAAGATATCTACTTATTCTTTTCCAGCGCAACCTGTGATAAAAATCTGTTCATTTATAGAAATTAAAGTCTTGTGTTAGGAGGTATACTAACGGATCCCTAATCCGGGGGAAGGTATTGCCCAACAATGTTTAACGTTAAGTATCTTAGGTATTCTCTTCCCACTCGTTTTCTCCCCTTCCCTCCCCCCCATTCTTAGCCTTCCTCTCCCTCCCTTCCCCTAACTTCATCTATCTACCTTTTATCTATCTATCATCTTACAGCAATATATTAAATAGGAAGTAGGAAAAGTGCTTCTGTTTGCATTGATAAATGTATGGATAGATATTTAGCGAGAGAAGTAACTACAACTGAAAATTTAGAATCACATTTTTTTTTTGAATAGGAGACAAGTTAAAATTGAAGTTAAGGTATGTCTTGGCATCCAACTGAAAAGTTACCAAATATGATCAAAAGAAGCAACTATTTCTATGTACTCATTGACTCCAAGACAAATACAAAGTATAAAAGGATAATGTTAAACAACTTACTACTTTATTTGCCAAGTATTTTTGAGCTTTTATGTCTGACATTTGGCATTGCTAACCCTAAGATTTCCCTACTAGGATACCTTGCATGAGCAGAGAACTACAAGACAGCCTTTTAACTTCTCTCAACTGTAAATCCCCTGAGGTTGGGCAGCATAACCTCCTGTTTCTTGTGGCATTGTCAGGCACCCGTCCCAGGGTTTAGCTGATAGTCGTGTTCAATGAATGTTGGTTAATCAGATTTAGTTTTGGTTTAGTGAATAAGTCAAGAATAATGTTTTTCCCCCCAAATCAACAGTGTTGAATAGTGTATATTTTTTAGTCAAAGAATGAAGCCTCTGAGCTTAATGTGTAGACCGTAGAGCAGCCCTATTGACATTTGGGCCAGATAAACCTTTGTTGTGGGCTCTCCTGTGCATTGGAAGATTTTCAGTACCCTCTCTGGCCTCTACCCACTACATGCCACTGGAATCACTCCTAGCCCCCAGACGTGACAACTAAAATGTCTCAAACAATGCCAATGATCCCTTTGGTGGGGGGCAAAAGTGTCCCCCACTGCTCTAGATCGAGATCTCAAAGAGCGAGAGTAAATTTAGAACCAATGGTCCAGGGGCTTCCATAACAGACAATAAACAGAATGGGGCAAGGAAGAGGAAGAGGTGACCTTTGGGTAAGAGGGAGAAAGAGTTAAAAAGAGAGACATTCTTATTGACAGTGGCTCTAGCTAGACAGAAGAAAGGGGAACCCTGGGGGAATAATTGGTCTTTAACAACTAAAAGGAGAAGTTTGCCACAAATCCAGGAACTCAAGACCATTCAGGACACTTGGGTCACCGTTAGAGTAACTGAAGACAATGGAGGGAATTTAGAGACATCTTAGGTGCCTCTATTTGTGGGATGGAGGCTGAGACAAAGGATTGATTGAGGACGAAATATGTAATAGAAGCGTAAGAACTTTGAAGTGAACAGAGAACTGTATATAGAAATCAGGAGGCATGCAGACTGGAAAAAACAAGAAATTTGTATCATTTGTTGTTGTTTACATCTTTTATCCTCAACATGACTCTTAAACTTTTAGACATAAAAACCAGGCAACACAAAAACAGGACATTTACTTCACTGTTGGGAGTTAGATTAATTATTTTTTTTAACCACTACAGTGTTGTCACCTAAGAAGACACATGTCTGGGAAGTAATATTATTCAATAAAAAGTAGTCCTACAAAGGACACTTTACTCTTGTCCATGGAGAATGCTGTCCCTTTATTGTATACGCACCTGAGGGCCTTGATTGACTCCTGGGGTGAGAGGATTCCCAAGAACATACTTTTTAGCCCGCTCAACACTCCTTCGGACAAACTCATCGTAAATTGATTCTTCCACAAAAAGCCGGGATGCTGCTATACAGCATTGGCCCTGGTGATAGAATAACCCAACGTGTGCAAATTCAACGGCATTGTCCACTGCAAGGAAGACATTCATGTTAAAGAAGAGATCTTTTTATATATTTTATACATATTTCTCAGAGGCAATATGGTGATACAGAAAAACCATTTCATATTGATTCAATATATTCCACCCCTTATCAGCCAGGTGACAAATTAACTTTTCTAATCCTTTCTGATTCTGAAATGATAGCAACAAATAGTAAAATCTGAATAAATGTGGTGGTTGGCCTCAGTTCAATATGTCTGAGGGTATCTCACTATTCTTAATGTGACGCTAATATTTAATGGTATGGAATTTAAAAATATATATTATGGCTCCTAAATGTAAAACAGTTAATTCATCTAGAGTTTAGCTGGGTAAATAGTAATCTCTGTTAGCCTTATCTTGAGTTATAAGTTTAATAATGTCTCTGTTAGCCTTATTTAGAGTTATAGCTTTAGGACATTGAAGAGATTTTCAAAAGTAATTTTGGACAATGAGTAACGCCTTGCACCTTGGCATTAGAAGCAAACACTTTTGTAAATTTCAAGTTCACTCTGTGACATTATCAGACACCACACAGGACGAAGGGTGAACCATTAACAAGTGGCTTCTACTCACAGTCTGCATCAGCAAACACAATGCACGGGCTCTTTCCGCCCAGCTCCAGGGTCACCCTCTTCAGATTGCTTTTCCCAGCAGCTTCCTTGATCAACTTGCCAACCTGAAATGGAACATTACAAAAGAGGAGGCTTAATCTGCTCTCCTGAATGCAGGCTTAGTTAGCATTTTAAATTCATATGAAGTGTGTGCCATCATTAAAAGGCATTTTTCAAGATTTGGCACCTTCATACGTCAAAGGCCCCTTGTCCAAGCGTAACTACATGGTGAATCAAGAAAATGCTCGTGAGGAGAGAGATGAAAAATACAAAAGCTAATCTTGGTGTCCATGGCTAGACAGGAGGTTCTCCTCTCATTTTAAGCAGAACATCTTTCTCCTCATAGATTTGACATTATCTTTCTCCAACTGTAACTTATATATTTGACTTTCTACCTTCTACTGAAATCTAGAAAACTCTATCCAGACTCATTGGCATATTCACCAACCCCGGAATCTCATCTCTCTCTGTTCCTCATTAGGTGCCCACCGACCTGGGCTGCTTCCAATCCTACCCTTCCTTTGGGTCCGACTCCTGTCTGAGCTTATGTTTGAATCCTTTTCTGATGACTCTAGGTGGACATGACCCACTCTTCCTCTGACCTCCCATGGGACCCTCATGAGGACTCTTTCAAAGCCTCCCTCACACTGCATTATTTGTATAGATATCAATTCCCAAACAGATGTCACCTCCTTTGTAGCAGTGACAATATTCTATCTCTGCATACATCTTCTCAGCACGATCTACCTCAGTGGGCTCACTTGACTGTTGATTGACTGACAGACCTTTTGCTCTCTCCTTCTACACCTTTGGAGAGTGGAGTTAGGAGAAAGGAATTGGACCTGTGTTCTGTGCTGCTACTTCAGTTAGTTGGAACCCTACTGTTCTGGTTGCTTCTTTAGTGCTAGTTGCCTCTCTTCAGAGAAAGACATTGTTTTAATTTTTTTCTTAATGGATCTCTTCCCCACAAGATTATTTTCTGTCCTTATTTTTATTTCCCATCTCTGAAACCTGGCCTGTATTATAGCTATTATACTTTTTAAATTAAAGTCTTAATGCTCTAAAATGATATTTACATTTAAAAAAATGATTCATTTTAGTTTGCTTCTTTTATTCTCTGGATTTCATTTCCTTCTCAACACAGATTTTAATAAAAAGTTTCTATCCCAACTGAGCAAAGATAAGTAGATGCTTGCTGAATGTGCGTTTAAATTTTATGTGGTTACTGAACTGACTACATTACAGAGTAGAACATTAATTAAATTGCTAATGTTGTCATCTTCTTTAAAGATTTATGGGACTAAATCAAACCCCTAAGATTAATAAAAGTAAACTAAAACTAGACTTGCAGTGGGAAAACCTTGCCTGAAATTTCTGTTGTATCCCATTTTCCTTCCATACATACTTCTTATGACAACTTTAAACAACTGAATTTTCATTCAAGGCAATTAAGAATTCCCTATTTCCTAGATAATATCCCTTGCCTTTTGCATTTTGAATTTGCTACACACCTTTTTTCTGCATCCTTTTTTTTTCTTTTCTGTTCCTTTTTTTTTTCCTTAGAAAGGTTTACTGGAGAAACTTTATTCAAGTAGATAATTTTTGTCTGGGGGGAAAAAGTAGGCTCAGAGGCATTCTTCTAACAGCTACAGATGTCAAAAGAACTAGTCTGAAGAACGGTTAGAGGTGCAAGTGAAGTAGAAAGATTACACCTTTACTTAGTGCCAGGTCAGATGGCAAATATGCAGGTGTGCTGGAGTTTCCCCCAAAGTACAGCTAAAGGCAAAACAAGGAAACATCAAGTTTTGTCCTATGATTTTCTTCTCTTAACTGGGAAAAATGTAAAGGTTCATCATTTTTTCCCAAAGTAGTCTGCAATGAAGAAAAGATGAGAACTATTAAGATTATGGTAAATAGTATGTACCATGAAACTGTGGCCTGGCCATGTGGGGCAGATGTGCCAATGCTCCTGAAAGTGTTTTAACTTACTGTACCCTCTACTAGGTGGGTTGGATTCTGTTTTAAATGAATCCAGTGGGACATTAAAATTCAGGCCTTGCCAGAAGCATTTTTAGAATGAGATTCATTGCTACAACGGCCACAAGAAATGTAATCCATAGTTTGCTTCTTTTATGGCATTTGGTAAGTTCCCCACCTGCCAGGTAACAAACCAGAAGCTAAAAGAATTCAGAAAGATTGATTTTTCTGTGTAGCTTCAAAAATCATCTTAGGCAACTTAATTTTTTTTGATACTTATTTAGAAGTGGTTACTGTGCTGGTTTCTGGAGATAACAATGAATAAGACAGTTTTTGAGGATAGTCAGCAAAGAAGAGAGTGTATGAGAAAGCAATGAGCGTACACTATAATAATTACATGCTATGGACAATAGGAACACAGATGGGGAGTTTTAAAATCAGGATGCTTCTGGGACTGCGGAGAAAGCCAGAGAGGGAACGTGGGGTGGGAGCCATGCTACAGTAGATCGTGGTCTCTTATGAGCAAAAGCCTGGAGGAATGAAAAGACCCATGGGATGATTAGGAAGTGGTTACCTCTTCCCTCACAACTCCTAAACCAGTGCGAGAAATAAAGGAATGAGGGAAGGAATGAGGAAATGGAAATGCATACAGAGCATGCATAAAAACCATGCCATTTCCTAAGTCCTCGTTAGGGTACTAAATGTTTTACTACTCATTAGCTCATTCAATTTTATTATGTACTGCTCAAAAAGTTAGATACTATTATTTCCATTTTACAAATGAAGCAAATCAAATTTAGCAAGAATATTTAACTTTTGGAAGGCCTTCTAAGAGGTGTAGAGTCCGAATTTGACCCTGGGTGTTTCCTAGTCTTCTACTCTCAAGGTTTCTTTGTTGGTAGGCAAAGTGTCCCCAGGATGCTCTAGGGGCTCAGGGATGAGCCAAGACAAACAGGCAGTGATGCTGCAGGTGGGATCAGGGGAGAGTAGCCCCTGGCCCACATGAGCTGGAGAAATGAGTAGGTGTGTGACCTAGAGCTGCAAATGTACGCGGAGTTCCTGCTGAGGTGGGTCTAGAATGCTAGGCTGAGGGATTTGTGCCTTCCAGCTTCTTCCTGCTCTGCGATGATCTCAACCTATGACTTCACTATTTTTTAATTACAAGAAGAAATATTTATTCACCTAGTTTTAAAAAGATCAAGAAAAATAAAGTTTGATTTTATACCATTTTAGTTCTCTAGGAAAATGTTTCTTTACATTGGAGTGTGTAGTCATAGTATAAAGTAGTACAATTAGTTTTTCCTCAGTATCTAGAATGTTCTTGTCTTTTGATCTTCAGGAAGTTAAAAAAGTAACCATTGTTCAAACCCAGAGCACGTCCTAGCCCCCATTTAAATATCATTATTCCTTCATACAGTATGATTTCACCACTTTCTTTTGTTTGCAATAGAAAATCATCTCAACTGGTGGGAATCCTTTCTCCCAAACTCCACCTTCCAGCCGATCTCCTCTTCTCTCCCTCCTGCCTCTCTTTGCAGTACCCATGGCTGAGGCCCTGTTCTTTAACCAGGTGGAGCCAGAGAGGCAGAAAGGTTAGTCTGGGCCAGCAGTAACATCCAGGCTAGATGAGCTACTGGTCTTTCAGAATGATGGTAGAAGAAAGAGTCCCATATAAGGAGTTAAGGTTGAGGCTCTGCTATTTAAGTTTTACAATCTACAGTTTTATATTATTCATACAAATCGTTGTAGCCTAATTTATATTTTCTATCATAAACTGTACCTAATCATACAGCAAGTTCTCATTGGTCCTATTTCTCATCGGGGAAAGTAATAAATTCACTGGAAACACTTCACTCCAGTCCTTCTAAGTTGGTAATAGGTATTTTGTTTCATCTCAGCTACATCTGCTTATGTCCTATAAACATGTTTGAAGGTTAGAATGAGAAACAAATCGTTAGCAAGAACTTTCGTTTGAAGGAAATGTCAGTTTTAAAGCAGTTACGTAAAACATGCTTTTGACAGCTGGAAATGCAAACATTCTTGACTACCGGCCCAAGCAGATGACGTTACCTCTGTAGATCCCGTGAAGGCCACTTTGTCTACATCCATGTGAGATGAAATGGCAGCCCCTGCAGTTGGCCCATAACCAGGGACAATGTTCACGACTCCAGGAGGAAACCCTGCCTAAAGGATGAAAAAAAAAATTGTGAGAATTTGTTTCCATGAAAAAAGAGGAGAGCATGGGATCAAAGCTGCCGCTTCATTAACCTTATGACTTTCTATACCCAAAAAGATTCACGTGAGAGGGTTTTGTTAGTAGTAATACTACTATTATCTTTACTTCATTTGTTTACCCACTTAAAAGAACCTCCAGGGTTGGTTGCATTGATGAGGGACCATTTCTTTTCAGGGTAAATCCGTTTTGACTTTTGCAGTGCACGGACCCAGTGATAGCTGTCTCAAACTGCCTAACAGTAATATGAAAGGAAAGTATGTACAGAAGTGTTTTGTACATTACTCACATAAAAGGAAAGCAAAAGTAAGAAGCTAAAGGGATCCCACAGTTTAGTTTCTAGCTGTTGGTTGTTCAGGGCATACCGCCTGGGTTGCAAATTCCCATTACCATTATTCAACGAGTATAGATGAGAACCACCATGCATTCGTGATTAAGCTACGCTGATTGATTTTACTCCTAGTTAAAGAATTATCAGGTAGAAAACAATATGGCAAGTGACATGGGCCCATTAAAATTGCATGTTATTTGCATCAAAATACCTTGGTATTTTTTCTTTTCTTTTTTTCATTGTTGGCACTATTACAGATGGCCCTCATTTCCCCCTCCTCTTTGCCCCTTTAACTCAACCTCTGTCCTCATTTTTTAAAATTTTATTTTTTTCAATTACAGCTTATAGTCAATGTTATTTTGTATTACTTTCTAGTGTACAGCATAATGTTTAGACAATCATATGCTTTACAAAGTGTTCCCCCTGATGTTTCAAATACACACCTGGCGCTATACACAGCCTGTACAGTACCATTGACTATATTCCCTACGCTGTACTTTACATCTGTGACTATTTTGCAACTACTAATCTGTACTTCTTACTCCCTTCACTTTTTTCACCCAGTCCCTCAAACCTCTCCTCTCCGGCAACTGTAAATCTGCTCTGTATTTTGACTTTTTAAAATTTGAAGTGAAGAGTATCTTTATTTTCTTTAAAGGTTTTATTGATTGATTGATTGATTGATTTAGAGAGAGGGGAAGGGAGGGAGGAAGAGAGGGAGAGAAACATCAATGTGTGGTTGCCTCTCTTGTGCCCCCCACCGGAGACCCGGCCCATGACCCAGGCATGTGCCCTGACTGGGAATTGAACCAGCAACCCTTTGGTTCACAACCCATGCTCAATCCACTGAGCCACACCAGCCAGGGCTGAAGAGTAGTTTTAAAATATGGGTTCAGTATTCCTAAATTTATGTTTCTAGTGACTAAGATGGCACATTTAGAGGAAACCACAGTAGAAAAGAGAATACCAATGTATCCCATCATGGGTGGATGTGTTTAAAATAATGCGGCCCAATTTTACCCACAAGCATATTGGCACAGAGCCCTCCAAACTTCAGGTGGCCTAGTTTAAACAAACTTGCAGAAACTCCAGGCCGTTTGTGGCAATTATAAACCAAAGTTATACTAATTTTAACATGAATTGGCATTCATGAGAATTGGGTTAAATAAGCCAAAATGTGATCATGATGTGATTGACGTGAAGCGTTTGAGCCTGGCTTCCGGTTCCATTTGGGCAGAGGTTCATTTGGATTGAACGGCAGCAGAGACCACAGCCGCAGCCGTGCTGGTGTGTCCGCGCCACTGGACAGGAACCGTGTGCAGGTCGTGCAGTTTACAGCAGCCGCCAGCGAGCTCTTCCTATTGTAAAGTAGGACTCCTGAGTGTCATGCATGTTTTGACTTCAGAAACTCACCTCTTTTATTAAAGATGCCACGTGAAGAGCAGTGAGAGGAGTCTGCTCTGCCGGTTTAACAACCACGGTGTTTCCGCAGCTCAGGGCAGGCCCTATCTTCCAGATTAACATAACCAACGGGAAATTCCACTAGAAAGCAATAGGTAACAATAGAGTCTTTGTATTGCTGAAAGTCACATTCACTAATCTAACTTCTACACTGTACACTTCCTGTAGATGTTAAATAGTAATTGTAGTCGCTTTGTTTAATCATCTGGGGTATTCTAATTAAGTTCATTGCCAAAAGACAACTCAAAATGCTAAGAAGTTCCAAAGAAACCAGACACAGAACAGGGGCAGGAGGAAGACACAACATGTTATCAAGTGCTGTTATATTAAGCTTTTTCTACCAGGAAAAGAAAATCACTGCATGGTTTGAAAATCAAGCCTTACTATTAAACGTGTTATAAGTTATCTGTAAGTGTTTATAAATGTGATTATTCCTCCCTCTCTGTATGTAGGTCAACTATGGTAACTGTTTACCCAATAATATTATTTAGTAGCATTTACTTCTAAGACAAAGACAAAGATGTCTAGGGTCTGATGGCCAAGAGCTTGGATCAAATCTCAGCTCAACCACCAACAAGCCACGTGAATTCAGACAAGTTGCATGCTCTCTCTGCATGAGTTCAACATCTGTAAGGGTTGATACAAGACTTCTCTACCTCAGAAAGTTGCCCTGGGGAGTCATAGAGAAAGTGGGCCAAATACTTAACACAGTGATTGGTTCATCGTAGGAGGGCAGTAAATATTAGCTATTAATTGTATTCGGGATTGTGCAGTTTTTATGGACTTGATTGGAATTTTTGAACTAATAGGAAATTCCATTCAAAATATTGATATGTATGCATTTCAATCTCATTGGAGGAGAAATTAAGTCATTATTATTCTTCATCTGAAACTTTGGGATGTCTTAACATCTTTTGTACTTGGACTTTTGAATGTGTCAGTTAAAGTGAAATCATTTAGATAGTTTCCTATTTGTTGGGCTTAAAAGAAAATCTTCATGATTTGCTCAAAATACTATCTTTTCTCGGAGGAATTTGAAGTGTTACAGCCCCTTATCTAAAGTGAGGATATTCCATGAATTGCTCCAATACTTTCTTCCATTTTAATTTGTAAAATTCACTCACTCAGCATTTGAAGTGAGAGTATAATACTGCTTTTTAAAAGTAAAGAGTCTCAAAAAGAGTATATAATACAACATTTTGAAAACAACCATTGTGTAAAAGGTCCAGATTTTTTGATGCTGTAATATTGAAACACACTTAGAGATATGCAGTGTATAGATAAGTTTCTGGACTATCGAATTCATATCTAAGGAGTTCAGTCACAGGGAGATACAAGTTCAACAGTTACTACATTTGACTCAAATTTATCTAATATCTAAGCACCCATTTGTGCTGCAGAAAGCTTCATTACCAAATGAAATAGAATTAGAGCTCATTTTCTTTTTAAGACTGAAAGTTATATAGGAGACCAACTTACAGGAATGATTTGACCACACACACCAATAGGCTCATGTCTTGTATAAGTAAAAAAGTCTCCATCTGGAAAATAAAACACAGAATCCTTTACAGACAAATGTGATTGACATTCATGAAATGTTAGTTTGGGGTTGATGTGAGAGGAAGGTATAGACAACAATAACAAAAAAAGAAGATATCTCCAACTATTTACAAAATAAAAATTTGAGCCTTCAAATAGTAATTTGAAATGAGAGGAACCATAAAACTGAATTAGACCAGAGCCAAAATGCAAAAATGGAAAAGATCTGAAAGATATTTAATTCTATCTTTCACCATATAGAAGGACGTTTTTTTCTAAATCATCCTTATTCTCAAAGTTTTATTTCTTTCATGAGAAAAGAAAGTAAAAGGTATGCAACTAAGAAAATAACTCTTAAAGTTCTGTTTCTGGAAGCTCTAAGATCTACCAGTAATGATGGAATTTTTTTTAAGATTTTATTTATTTACATTTTAGAGAGAGGAGAAGCGGGGAGAAATAGAAGGAGAGAAATATCAATGTGAGGGAGAGATATCAATTGGTTGCCTCTCATACACCCCTAACTAGGGAACCTGGGCTGCAACCCAGGCATGTGCCCTGACTGGGAATTGAACCTGGAACTTTTTGGTTTGCAGGCCAGTGCTCAATCCACTAAGCCACACCAGCCAGGGTAGAATTTTGTTTAAGTAATATTATTTAAACAATGGTAATATTGAAAAGCAGCAGAATCAGAAATACATCTTATGAGCAATAAATCTTTCCTACTGGCTTGTTCTAAAATTGTTTTTTTGTTTGTTTGTTTGCCTATCAAATTATAAAAGCAAATTCTCTTAATCCATGAAGAAAATGCCTGAAGTAAAAGGCATTTCTTCTCAGTCTGGATTAAAGTTTGCTGTGGTCAGCCTGAGGTTACATTGTGCTTTGCGTTCTCTATTCTAGTTCCCACAAAAGCTTTTCTGTTATCATAGTAAGAAGGCTCCTTATCAAAATCTATCAGTAATTCAAAAGGCTTCTGCCATTTTGTCAAAGGGTTAAGTAAGAGTTTCTAAAACAACCACATCTCTTGGTATCACCATGGTCTCATTCTCCCCTTTTAACGTCCTGGCTACCACTTCTAACCTGCTAGATGCTCCAATTACATTGGAAATGCCCATCAGGGCCAGACCTGGAGGGTGCTATATGCCTATAGTCAGTAAGTTCATATGAATCAAATTCTACTCATAATGTTTTCCAAAATGATGCTTTTTAAATATTTTCATCCCATTATGTGCATACTCCACTAAAATACTAAAACAAAAAATAACCATTTGCTCATACAAATTCTTAAATAGGGCTGTAAACACAGTCCCATTTTGCTTTGAAGCTACTTGAAACAATGAATGTGAATTGGTTTGTTTAATTAATCTGATGTAACTATACTGAGTTAGACCAGGCAGAGATGACCATAACTTGACTCACACTGGAACATGTAAAGTGGTTTAAATAATTACAATTTAGAATGGGTATAAATGCCACTATTGAAATAAAACCCACATAAATAATTTCAGAGACCAGCTTTGAAAAGTTTGGGCTCTTAGAAAATTGCTTAAGTCACTAAATCAGGAAAAAGAATGTTCTCACTTTAATATTTTCTAAAATATCTATAGTGTTATCTTCTGTACAATTATGCTGAAACAATTTCAAAAGCTACTTGTGAATCTTAGCTGAACTTCCAGGTTCAGAACTGCATTGTCTCAAAGTCAAGAAGAGACAATAATTTTGGTTTATTTGGTTGATATCTTTAAAAGGGAGTATTTGGAATTACTCAACTCCATAGTAATCTCCTCACTGCTACCCTCGCCCCAGTGGTTTGTCAAAGCTACTCACCAATAGGTATTGTGCGACCCTGGATCTTGTCAGCCCACCCTGCACAGTAGCGTAATGTCTTTATGCAGCCTCCTAAATCCATCAGATATGCATTGGCAAATAGTTTTCCACCATTCATTGACTCCATTGTCTGAAAAAGAAATCAAACCTCAAATCTAGACCTCTGTAAATTTTTAGATTAAATATATATGAGGTCTGCCTAGAAAAAGTCAAACCATTGTTAATGTAACAAGAGCAGTTTGAGCAATATCGATGTAACCTGGCAGCCAAGGACAATGGACTGGAGTGTGCATGTGTGAACAGTGACGACTTTACTGTACTAGTCAGTGGGGGTAGTAGACACCATTGAGTGAGCATGTGTACTGTGTGGCTGTCACATTCAAAATAGCTGAGTGAATAGAGCAATGGATCTGCACCAAATTTTGCATTAAGCTTGAACATTCCTCCACGAAAACTATTTGGATGACTCAAAAGGCTGCAGCTATGGGCAACTGGTGATGGGCAGCTCGTGTCAGCTCATGCATCACATCTCATGCAGAGTTCTTTTGCAAAACATCAATTCACCCAGGTGACTCAGCCCCCTACAGCGCCCACATTTGGCACCCTGTGACTTCTGGCTTTTCCCAAAACTGAAATCACCTTTGAAAGGGAAGATGTTTCAGACTGTCAATGAGATTCAGGGAAATATGATGTGGCAGCTGACGGCTATTGGGGGAATTGTGGGAGGTCCCAAGGTGCCTACTTTGAAGGGGACTGAGGCGTCATGGTCCTATGTACAGTGTTTCTTGTATCTTGTATCTTCTTTAATAAATGTCTCTATTTTTCACATTATGTGGCTGTATACCTTCTGGAAAGACCCTGTATAGTTAATATTTTGAATAATGATGTGCTAGAAAATTTTGGAAATAGAAGTCATCTTGTCTAACCTCCTTTTCTTAAAAATGAGATTGAAAAAGGAATTAAAATGACTTGCTTTGATTTGCTCAAGGTCACCTAGCAAGATCTGGACAGAAAGGTTAGGAAGATTCTGGTTCCTAACCCCTAGTGCTCCTACTATCTCTGTGTGAATGTCCTGCAAGTCATCAACTTTCTAGGAAGTGGTCACAATCTGATATATGCACAGCTAGTAAGAGGGGCATCTAGTCTCCTGAGACAGTTCAGGGTTCCGACAACATTTCTCTTGTATAATACAAATGTAGGTGACAATTCAGTGTCAGCGACTATTAATAATGTCTCGCTAATAATTTTTAATGTTTGCATTCTATCTGGAGAGAACCAGTCAGTTCACACAAAATGAAGCAATCCTTGGATCTTTCATCCATGAGTTTCCTCAGCAGAAGTTTTAATTATGAGACTCCCAGCTTTGCCACTATTACCATAATTATTATTTGAATGGTCAGGCTGTGCAGTTCAACATTTTCTAGTCTAGTGCCCTAGCCATTACAGGGTGACCTCTCTCCTCTTTCCCTCCCTTTCTCAAGCAGAACTTTAATAAGCTGTTTGGAACCTAATATTCTCTGGGGCAGGAATGTACAGGTAATAAGCTATTAAACTTGTTCCTCATCTATTATTCAATCTTCTGTCTCTGCTTTATACTGTACGCTGTCTCAAAATTTAATCAAACATGGTTTTTGTACGCCTGTTCTTTTTCCCCCTAAGGATGTGGTGCTGACAAAGGCAGTCAACACTGTATAAACCCACAGATCAGATAAATAAGAGAAGCCAACTTTTGGCAAACTCTTCTTTTTTCCTACAGGACATTTTGGTCAATGTAGTTTTATTGTATATATTGTCTAACTCCATAGTTTTGTACACTTTGAATGTAATAAATGGTCTTTTGAGGAACTGTAATTGCTAATGTTGATTTTTTTAAATATGTAAGCCTCTTTGTTACTGCCAGTTTAAGATTCAAAAGGTAATAAAAATTTACTGTGAAACCTGATCTTAGTATTGGTTTGTGTTAAATTGGCTTCATTGTAATACCCAAATGAGAATAACAAGGAAGTAATCTCCCCTATCCATTTTATATGCTGACTCATCTAACTGCTAAATTGTTACCAAAAAAAAGCAGTATACATAAAAACGTAATTTTTATAAACACATGAATAATTGAATTTTTTCTTTATTCCTCCCTCACCTTCCCACCTGTAAAGGGAATGTAATTTGGTCAAGACCATTGTAAACATATTCATTTAAGAAAGGGAAAAAGTGGCCATTTATTAACTATCTTGGAGGGCTAAATTAAGGAAAAATAAGATTGATTTTAGAGAAATAGTCTGGGCACCTTTAAAAAACTCTGTCAGATTTCCTACTCAAAGAGGTCAGTGGTCAAGTAAATTAGAGAAATCCAGTATATTATTCTCAGATATTCATACTGCATTTTCCCGTGTTCATCATTCTGAGAAACTCCAGAGTCAAAGGAAGAAATTTGTTTAATTTGTTTTAACTAGGGGTTTGCCAGAGTTTAGACTGTAGAATCTATTCTGGGAGTAGAAGTTAACACCATCCATAACCAGAGTACAGATTGCTATCTAAGAATAAACTCAACGGGAATGGTCCTACATGAGAGCTGATAGATAAATTCTTTTGATTTCTTTGTAGACAGTATGTAGTGATCACTGAAATTAAAACAACTTGCAATCCAAACAGTGACTGCTTTCTAGAGATCTCACTACCTGTCCACTTTGGTTAACACTTACTGCCAGCAGCAGACGGTCTCTCTCAATTAGATCAGCCAACTTGTAGAGGAGCCGTCCCCTCTCCGAAGCATCCATAGTGCGCCACGGAGAGCCAATCTGAAAAGCCTGTCGTGCGGCCTTCACTGCTTTGTTAACATCCTCCTGCAAGTCAAAAGCAATTCATTTAGTTGGTTAAACATATCCAGTGGCAATAACCCCATAAAATAGACTAAAGCACCTCATAAACAGGCACTGTGTCTTCATTAGCCCAAAGTCTAGCACATTGTATCAAAGCAATTACTGTTCACTGGAATTGTACCTGCTGCCTACTCTTTGGAAAGGTGAGTTTCCCACACATACTACATGTTTGATTTTCTAGGACAAAAGTATTATTATATTTTAGGAGTTGCTATCATTTGAGTGCTTGCCGTATGTCAAGTAAGGTTCTAATGACTCACATATTAACTCAATAATTTTCAGATAACTGTGTCCCCCCATTTTACAGGTGAAGAAACTGAAGCAGAGAGAAGGGGGATTTGCCCAAGATCAGCAGCTGAGCGTGGAGCCAGTCTGACAGTAGGAACTTTGTCCTTCACCAGTGCGTCATATCGCGTTGGTGACTTGGTCTCCCAAGCTCCAGGGAAAGCCCAAGACCTAAAACAGTGACCATCTTCTGTAACCTCTGGTGACTCTACGACCTGTGCACTCTCTCATGAAGAGCCTGCTGAGGGGTGAGTAAGAACTTGGCTTTGCTGTAGAAGAAGAAACCATATAAACATGTTGTTCATTCCTTTTGTGAAGCAGAATAAAGGCACAAAGCTGTACCAGCAGTGAAATTGGCATGGAGAAGGGTCTGTATGTAACAACCTCTCATTTCCCAACTGGGTGCAAAAAGATCTTTTCCAATCCCTAACTAGATAAAGAGGTCAAGTTTTTCTTTTTAACAAGGTATTGCTTGAGATTGTATTACTTCAAGTAAAAGTCAAATCATCAAGTAATGCCACACTCGGTCTAGCCTCTGTGCCTTCTTGCTCTTCACTGAACTTCACATTCCTCCTCTTCGCTAGTCCACCTCACTTACATACTTTTCCATGGCCACACCATTCCCTGCAGATTCTAATTCGGACCCTTTCTGAGTGTCTCCTTAGGTTGTATTCAATAAAGAATCCCTAAACTTACAAGCCTGCAAATTACAATGCAAACAAATAAATGTTTTTACAGTATTTATCACCATGCTAGGAGGATCTGGGGGGAGAGAGAAATTTTAGAAGTGAAATCTAGTCTGAATAAGTGATGATATTTACAGACTACAAGCAAACATTCTTTCACTGCAATACATCATACAGTTGTATATCACGCTGCCTAACCTGAGAGAATGATGGGTACATACAATCAAATATACGCATCACTACTTGCCCTTGCTGAGAAACATACATATGTACCATCGTATTTTGGGCATTTGGTTAATTACAATGATTGCTTATATCTGGACATTTTGTGCCATGGATTCTAACCTTTTCCAAGTTATATTTGAAGAGCACTGTTGGAAAATAAAAAAGGAAACCACAAGAACCTGCAATTGCCAGCATGCTATGTGGATACTGTAGCTTATAAAATATATGCTGCGACATGTTTAAACAGGTCTGTGTGGACAGCTTCCATTTGAATGCTTCTGCTCAGTGTTCTGCCATCACCCTTAGCCAAATAGGGTTTTTCATAGGCATTCTGGGCTCTGGAAAAACTTGCTTCAAGACAGGTAATTCTGCCACATGGGAAGTATATCCCTGGGGAATGCTTCTATAAATAAAGACACTCTTTTGGTCATGCCCTTTGAATCATGCTTCAACTTACCTCCCATCTTACATTCTATCTTGTAGTCACAGAAATAGAGTAATGATAGTCACTACATAGTTTTGAAACAAGACAGCCCCGGTGTGAATTCTGGTTCCTCACATATTAGCTATGTAAGCTTGGGGTCATCCAACCACCCATCCATCTATCTATTCATCCAACCCTCTACAGACCTGCTAAATTCTCTATTCTGTAGCATTCCTTTTCCCCTTCCACTTCCCCACTGACAACCCTCCATGTGATCTCCATTTCTGTGATTCTGTTCCTATTCTACTTGTTTGCTTAGTTTGTTTTTGTTTTTTTTAGGTTCAGTTGTTAATAGCTGTGAGTTTGTTATCATTTTACTGTTCATATTTTTGATCTTCTTTTTCTTAGATAAGTCCCTTTAACATTTCATATAATAAGGACTGGGTGATGATGAACTCCTTTAACTTGACCTTATCTGGGAAGCACTTTATCTGCCTTCCATTCTAAATGATAGTTTTGGGGATAGAGTAATCTTGGATGTAGGTCCTTGCCTTTCATGACTTCAAATACTTCTTTCCAACCCCTTCTTGCCTGCCAGGTTTCTGTTGAGAAATCAGCTGACAGTCTAAAGGGAACTCCTTTGTAGGTAACTGTCTCCTTTCCTCTTGCTGCCTTTAAGATTCTCTCCTTATCTTTAATCTTGGGGATTGTAATTAGGTGCCTTGGTGTGTGCCTCCTTGGATGTTCTGTAGCTTTCTTATCATCGGGCTGCTAACAACAAAATACTGATGTAAAGAGATTGCCCTTTTGAAAATTCCAACAGAATGTGAGAGATATACAACAAAATAAGCACTCCAGTATATTGTAAAATGTAAAAAAAATATTCTGAAGTGCAATTCTCTAAGCTTCAGTTTTCTTACCTTTGAAATAGGGATAAGTTATTACCTCATACAGTTGTTTTGAAGATTAAACACTGTAACAGTTGAAACATATTCTCTATGTGACAGACACTAGGTTAAGGCTTCACTATATGGTAGCAACAGTCAAAACAGCCTTAAAATCACTCTCAGCAGTTCTAGTATATTTTCTTCCTTTCAGTTTTCATGGCCCTGTATTATTTTAGGCCATTATCATCTGATATTGTTGCCAGCCTTCCCAACTTCATTCATTCTCTTCTCTCCCCAAACTGTCTTGCCTATTTCAGCCAGGGTAACCTTCTGCAAGTATTTGTATTTTACCACTTTCCCTTTCACATATTTGCAACTGCCCCTCTCTTGCATACAGTCCTAAGGCCAAACTCCTCTTTCTGATGTTCGAGGCCCAACATTTTGAGCCCCTCCTCACCTACTCAAACATGTGTTCACAATTTTTTATTCTATCTGGCACAACTCCTCACCTTTGCTTTTGTAATTCTCCTTACCTAGAACGTTCTACCAGCACGCCCCTTTTACTTTCAAAGTCCTATATACTATTTAGGAGCCAGCCCTAATACCACAATCTACCTAAATCCTTTCCAGACTAATCCGGCTTGATAATAGCTACTAGTTAAGAGCCTACTGAACTCCAGGCACTAAACTAACCTCTCTATAACCTCACAATTCCTACTATAGCTAAGTACCTTGTTGGACCAGGCATGAAACACAGCATGAATCCATCAGCTAAAATTCGATCCTCACTCCAAAATCCAGTTTGATAGCTCTGCAAGACTATGCTGAGAGTGATCTCCTTTGTAATAAATATATTTTGCTGTCTGTATTATAAGGTATAACATTTCCTACTGTTCCGTGCCTACAATTGGCAGTTAATAAATATTTAATAATGTACTTATTTTATAAATTCATCATGTTACATTGATTTTTATAAGGATTCTCCTTATAAAATCAAGAATTTTCTATATATGAGAGTTTACATATAAAATATAATATTTATATATAAGAATTCTTATATATAATGAGAATTTATATGTAAAATTATATATATAATATAATAAGAATATTTATAAAATTCTCCTTATTATAATTTTCTTATATTATGTTTAAATAATAAATCATTTAATTGATTTAATTATATAACAAAACTTTTACATTAATCAAAACTATTAGGTGTAAGGGTCTTCTTTTTTTAATTCCAGGACTAGCATTTCTTGGATTTTTATTCTAGGGCAAACATATTCCAAGCATATTCATAATTTTCAACCAGAACACAATTTGGTACATGAAATCAGATTTGCTAACATCAATAACACTTTTGCTGCTTAGGGTTTAAAATGTTCTTTTTCAAAGTAAGGGACCAAAGCTGAATGTGCAAAGATAACTCAAAAGATGATAAAATACCAAATGCTGTGTAAGCATAGTTACAGAGGACTAAACTCTTCTATCCCTCCCAGACTATGCATTTCCATATTAAATTCATTCAGATTTGGAGAAAAGAATCATTAGACCTCTTTCACATTTACACCTGTCATAGGACTTATTTTAAGGCATTTTACTTTTATCTCCAGCAATTATTTGTTACGTCATGCTTTTGTATTAAAAGCAGTTTTTAGAATTAGTCAATATAGCCTAAAAGAACCGTTGAAGTGAAAAGAAAACAGTTCCCACCTACATCTGTGCTTTGCTTTGTGACCTTCATTTGTTCTTGCCCCTCCTCCTTTCTTTATAATACCATTGAAAGGCTGTATGTAGCCCATTGTTTGTTTCAGTCCACTCATCAATTAAGTCCTTAAAACCTCTTGGCTCATTATCTAAAGAATCAGTTCCAGAATATTAGATTTACTCTATGTAACTCAGTAGATTTCACTAAGCGATGTTAGAAGTTACTACTTTTTGTGTCACCAAAATTGTGAAAACAGCAATAATTACTTAAAAACAAATGGTAGTAGATCATTTCAGAAAAGAATATGATGACAAGAGTGCGGGATGTTCAGCAGTTGTCAACCATGAGCATTTTATATCATAAGCAATTTCACTTGAGTGTCAAGTATCAGCCAATGTGATTAGTACACGACCCAATTTGAAGCTTTGTTGGATGTGAATGAGTGTCCTTGACTGACACTCGCATAGGTTTTCTGCTCTCCTCTGAGTAGGAGCGATCGTCAGTAAACACAAAGCAAATAAATGACAAATACTTTTACAGCTTCTGGCATGATCATGAGCTCACCCTCACTGTACTTGAGGAAGAAAGTAAATCCCACTAACGATGCCAAGAAGACCTCAGATTGCCTGACAAGATTTCTGCTGGAACTCCAGGGTCAGGTTTGTTTTACCGGCTGAAACTAAACCCGAAAGCCAGTGAGTGGCAGAGTGAGATGTCCAGGCCCAGAGCATTTTTTTTTCTTTCGTTACTTGCCAACTGTAAAACGCTCTGCAGTCTCCCTCCTGAGTAGCATTTGTACCTCTGGAGAGAAAGAGTAGGCAGCTGTCAGGAGCTCAATTGTGTCCTTACCTTGACCTTTATTGTTTTTTCCACCTCCCCCAGGGCTGACAGAGCCACTCAAGCAACTAGACAGACAGTTGAGGTAACGTGGTGCTGTGCACAGCTCTACAAGTCTCTGAAAAAAACTATTGCTCTTGGTTGAAGTGAGCAGTTGTTTTTTTTTTGTTGTTGTTTGTTTGTTTTTTTAATTTCTAGGAATGGCTCACAGGGCACACAGACTTCGGAGTCTTCCAGAACACGTTGCCAGGTGTCATCAGTATTTCTATGCCTGGTATGGTGTTATCATCTTTCTTAGAGGTGTAGAATGACTATCACAGCACAGTTTCCAATCATCAACTTTCTCACCTGCCAATGAACATGCCCCTTATTAAATGCTAACACCTGGGAGGAGATATAACACGTGGTTTAATACCTTACATAAGGTTGTTACAGTGTATTGCTCTCCCTTACCCCAAACAGCAATATCGGCATCGCCTGAGAAATTATCAGAAATACAAATTTTCAGGCCCCACTCTAGAATGATTGAACCAAACACCAGGGGTGGGTGGAACCCTGCGCTCTCTCCATTTTACCCAAAAAGGAACAGAAGCTCAAACAAGGTAAATACAAATGTGGAACTTCTGTTGTCTTACTACAGGTGATGGTTAAAACGAGGTCCTGAGGGCCGCACTGCGGCCGTGGCACAGAGGCAGTGACCAGCATGCAGTGTTTGGGGGACCATGCTGAACACGATGAAGTTGGAACTCTTACACTGAGCGGGGGATGGGGCGGGCCGTGATGGAGGCCAGAAACAAGGCTTTATTTTCTTCCCCAGAGGCAGCGAGAAGCCCTTGAAGTATTCAAGCAGGAATGAACTCCGAACGCAGTCTCCACTCTATTCCGCCTCTACTTAAACTGTCGGCGCCTTTCTCTAAACTCTGCACTCTTGCCCCTAAAGGCATGGCCACACTTGCACTGGTAATACCGCAACCTGAATTCAGCGCCCTCCCTAAACCCCGAAGAGCCCCTCAGCTCTATCACTATTTTGGAAAAGGCCTGCAAGGTTTACTACCGGGAGATTAGTGATCTCATTGATTAGGGAGGAGGAAGTGAAAGAACGAAGACTGGACAGGAACAGATCGCTGTGGCTAAGGAACTGAACGGAGTGTCCTGAGTGGTATCATCCTGGGGTTTTGCTGACCTCATCTCCCAGTAGTCTTTTCATGCAGAAAAAAAAGAAAAAATTACCTCTTTATATCTTACATGACAGAGATTTAAAGCTTGACAACTCACGACCAGAAAATCATTTCCAATTAGACTGCGAACACATACACCTTTTAAGGTATGTGTTCAGATAAAAATTCTGAAGGCTTTTACTCTCCTTATTCCCCAGGCTATTTAAATTACCCTATCTTACTTTTATAATAATTACACAGGAAGGCAGTAGCCCTGCCAGTCACAAGTTCTGGATCAAAGGACAGCATTTGAATAGTGATTTCATTATTTATTAGCAATGTCACCTTGAGTAAATACTCCACCTTTATATTCCACTATTACATCATCATTTGTAAAAGCGGTGAGAAAGAGTACCTTCCTGACAGGGTGGCTTTGAGTAGCAAATTAAAACAACATGTAGAATTTTTTTTAATCACAAAATAAAAGTTGGTTTTTGTTGTTAGTATTATTAGTGAGAGAGCAACAACACTTTTAATTTGTAATTCAATTTAATTTATTTTTAAAACTCAATATTAAAGCCCTGGCTGGTGTGGCTCAGTAGGCTGAGTTCCAGCCTGTGAACCAAAGGGTCGCCGGGTCGATTCCCAGTCAGGGCACATGCCTGGGTGGCAGGCCAGGTCCCCAATATGGGGTATGTGAGAGGCAACCACACATTGATGTTTCTCTCCCTCTCTTTCTCCCTCCTTTCCCCTCTGTCTAAAAATAAAATCTTAAAAAAATTCAATATTAAAGATACTAATAAGTATTAATTTCGAATAAAATAATTTAGCAATATATTATTCTAAAAGTCTTCTGTGAAGTGTTCTTTTAGTTTCATTGTACAACTTTAAAAAAAGAACAATTTTATATGAATAAAGGACTTCTCGGCTTTTACATATGTGATCATTCATTTCATGTACAGTCTATTGGTACAATAAATCTAGAGACTATTTCAATTAAAAAACAAGAAAAAATAATATGAAAAAAAAATCACCACAACACTCACAGCAGACACTCACCATCATTACCTGCCTACTGAGTGCCCTTCATGTACAGAGAAAATTCCCCAGGCAGCCCCAGAAACTGTATTTTCTTGACATGTCTACTTGAACTTGGAAAAGGGTGGCTCAGAAAGGTGAGGAACAAGCAAAAACCTGGCATAAGATGTAACTAGTGTTAGGAAACTCACCTTATCTCCTTCTTCTACCTCACAGAGTTTCTCCTCAGTCGCAGGATTAAAGACAGGAAATTTCTTGCCACTCGCTGAGTTATGCCATTCATTGTTTATGAATATCTGTGGAGAGAGTAGGGAAACAGACATTTAAATATGCGGCAAATTTGAGAAATTTTTTATAAAAATTAAACTGAAGCATTGCAGAATGCCTAAGTCAGCCAGTTATAAACTTACTTTCCTTATGAACAACCCCTCAACCCCAAGATATTTTTGTCTGTTGAAGACATTTTACACACAGACACACACACTAAAATGAATAATACTTTTAAATACACTAAGGTCATTTCAATACTGGAACATACAAACTAGAGAAAACAATGTACAAAAAGATGCTTTTATCTGAAATAATTATGAGTTTGAGGCACAAGTAGAGGCTTCAGTGGGCTGGATCTTTATGAATCATTGTCTCTATTTCCCACTTCAGATTCTGAAGATGCTCATTTTGGGCTACTGATGATTTATTGTCATAAGTGACTATTTTCTGATCCTTTATTTACTGTTTTAAAGGTAGTTTGGGTAGGGGTGGGGGCTAAACAAAATTTTCTTAGAAAAAAAGAGCATGTCATTTTTCTCTGACTTTTCAAAGGCACAAGGGTTTCATTCTCTGTTTGAAAAGATTATCTAAAATGGATTTGTCCACAGACGAAATCAGGCACTAGATTTCTTAATCTATGAGAACAAGACAAGCATCTAAAAACACCAAGGGGGACCTGACTGACTGGTAAGGCTCAGTTGGTTGGATATCATCCTGCAAAGCAAAAGGTCACTGGTTTGATTCCCGGTCAGGGCACATGTCTAGGTTGTGAGTTCCGTCCCTGGTCAGAGCACATGTGAGAGGTAATGATCAATGTTTCTCTCTCACATCAATGTTTCTCTCCCTCTCTTTCTCCCTCCCTTCCCTCAAATAAATAAATAAATAAATAAATAAATAAATAAATAAAATTAAACACCAAGGGATTTAGAAAATATGGAATTTTGTTCTATGTACACAATAAAAGAATAAAAATATTTATATTTAAATATAAAATATTTAAAAATATTTAAAATAATATATCATTTTTAAATGAATTTCAACTTTTAAAAAAGATTTTATTTATTTTTAGAGAGAGGGAAAGGGAGGGAGAAAGAGAGGGAAAAAAAATCTGTGATTGCCTCTCATGCGCCCCCTACTGGAGCCTGGCCTGCAACCCTGGCATGTGCCCTGACTTGGAATCAAACTGGCAACTCTTTGGTTCACAGGCCAGCACTCAATCCACTGAGCTCCATCAACTAGGGATTAAGTTTCAAGTTTTGCAGCTCTAAATTTGCATTTCATTATGGAGCCTATTAGAGTTTTAATATCTCGTTTACCTTTTACTAAAGTAAAAATATTTGATGAAGCCCAGTTAGGAAGTACTCCTTTAATGATGATTAAGTTATGCTGTTTTAGACAAAAGCTAGAATGTCTTCTCTCTCCCTTCTTCCCATTATTTCTTGTTATTCTCCTTTTTCTTATTTATTATTGAAATAAAAAAAGTAAGTACAA
Source organism: Desmodus rotundus (assembly GCF_022682495.2). Lineage (NCBI taxonomy): Eukaryota > Metazoa > Chordata > Mammalia > Chiroptera > Phyllostomidae > Desmodus > Desmodus rotundus. The sequence continues at coordinate 45,606,035 of NC_071387.1, read as the reverse complement.
GTGTTGAATGATATGTAATGCAACTTTCTATTAGATTTATTTTTATAACATAAACTAGTTTATTTAATTTTAAATCACAGGTAGTCAATATATGTAGTTTTAAGTGAAGAGTGACAAATGCACTGGATTTATAATAAGTACCTTAATTCAGTCGCCTCCCCTAACTTCACATTTAAAGGTAAGTTATTAAGAGTGCAACTCTGAGAGAAAATCCATTCAAACATTGCCCTCCAAAATTTAAATCAGTTGCTATTCTAAATAAAAATTGCTTAGCTATTAAAAATTTTCCAGTGGCAGATAACAAAATTATATACTTTTAGTTTAATTAATTATATTGTGTATATTTGAGTAAAAGCAGTCTTTTAAATTATCCTATGACTTTGCACTGACTTGGCTATTCTATTGTGCAATGTTTATAATAGCCTAAAATCTCATCAAATTAATTAAATGAAGATGGTCATGTATCATTGCCAGTTTAAGTGTAATTAATTCTACAATCTGTGATTTACAAGAATTTTTAGACAGTCTATTCTCAAAAATATCTCCCTGATCCTCTATACTTCTATTGTAAAATTTATTATATTTTTTTAAAAGTCATTTTTAAATGTTTGCTTTCCTTCCTAGGCTGTACCTCCTATAAGACAAGGTAAGGACTGTATTTCTGGTTTTTTGGTTCATCCTCAAAGTTCATTCAACACACTCCCAGCCCTCAACCTCAGTACTCTTGAATGCATAACTTACAATTGAATGGAAGAACCTACAATCCAGTAACCAGACATTACTAAGACCAATAATATTCTGCACATGGCTGCATTATGATATTTGTGATTTGCTAAAAAAAAATACGTAAATAAACAAGGGGAAGGAGGAGCCTTATTTGCCTGCTCACATCAATACAATTATTCGTAAGACAAAACAGCGTCAATCTATGTATTTGGAGGAGCGGAAGGGAATTGCAGTACTAGCCAAAATTGACAGGAAACTGATGTGAGCATGAATACACTAGGGGGAGGGAGTGCAAAGCAGTTCAGATGAACAGACTTGATGTACAAAGACACGTATAGAGAGGTTCAGAAAAGACAGAAGTATCAAGAAAATTCTTGTTTCTCTGATAGGGGAATGGAATACAGATGAGGACCTCAAAATTCCTAGAAGTCTTCATGAAGAAAACATTGGCATCTTAGTTCAATTGGAAGTAAAATAAATTCAGATTAAAATACTGACTTACCCAGTGTCTTCTAGTGTGAATCAGCATTCTAGCTATCAAACATGAATTTTATAGAATCCTGTAATTACTCTTAAAGAGTATTTTCTTTTATGCATCTCTCTAGCCCTTGTCGTTGTATTTTTCTTCCCATGGGTGGCTGGGAAACACCTTAATCATTGTGCCCCAAATACAGCTCACTGTCATCTCTTGCTTTATGCTGCTTTTAACTGAAACTAAATTTCTAAAGCTTGCTCAAGCATATTCCTTTCTCTCCATCACACACACACACACACACACACACACTCTTTCCTTCTCCTGTTAATGGGAAATACAATTCCTAGTCATCCTTTTGTATGACTTCGTTCTATAGTTCTTAAAGAACCTCTCCTTGTTCTCCCTGCCCCCCACCTCACTAACTGAAATTTAATTTTCACCATTACCATAATCTTCCTAAATCAACCCAGTTCAGATTTTGTTCCCTATAATGTGCTCCTGTGTATACTGTGCAACCATGTTTTTGGCCCAAACTTTCAGAAAAAAAGTCTTTTGTTTTAAGTTTTTAATTTGATTTTTTATTGATTTATATTTAAAAGCAAAACCAATGGACATATTCCAGGGTATTATTTTGCATACAGATATCATTATTGTTTTCTAGAGTTACTTAATGCATAAGCATAAATAAAAGAATTAAAAATATTTATATAGACACAGAGTTAGTACTACCCATGTGTTATGCACATCCTTATTCTTCTCTCAAAAATTTGGGCAAAATATGCACATTATACTTGGCAAAATATGGTAGGTGGTTCAGGTCACAAATTCCTTAGCATAATAATAAGGTAGCTTACATCTGGCCTTCCCAAACTTTTGTCCTCTTATTTCCTGTTTACCTTTGTTTCAGCCTCAGCTGTCTCAATTGACCATTATGCCCTTCTGCTCACCCCTGTTATTCATGCTGTTCCTCAGCCTGGAGTTTTACTATTTTCTTCTGCTCATACCTCAAGCTGTCCTGAAAATGTCATCCATTTCACTAGTGGGTCTAGTTTGATTTAACCTCTTTTTTTCCACTTTCAAACATAGTATTTTAGTATCCTACGATTAAAGTACTCACTATGTTCTGCTTTGTATTAAAGTTAGAATCTGAGTATCAACTCACCTAATTCCAAACAAAAGAACTAAAGACATCATGGTACTTGCCCGAGATTTTTTTTTGCCAGTCTTGCAAAACTTAGAATAGATTCATTCACAGATTTCTAATGCTCCCTTCCTTCTGTCCTAAAGATATTATTATCCCTTTAGACTCGATAGCTTTTAAACTAAGAGAGCTTACCCTGGCTGGTGTGGCTTGGTGGATTGAGCGCGGGCCTGAGACCAAAGCGTGACTAGTTTGATTCCCAGTCAGGGCACATGCCTGGGCTGCAGGCCAGGTCCCCAGCAGAGGCAACCCATCTATGTATCTCTTGCACATCGACGTTTCTCTCCCTCTCTATCTCCCTCCCTTCCCCTCTCTCTAAAAATAAATAAATAAAATCTTAAAAAAAATAAACAAAGAGAGCTCAAGTCTCACCCTGTCAGAAATATACCCTAAATTCCAGCCTTCTATGTATGATTTTGCCAAAATTTGAATAAAAACAAGATATAGGATTGATTATATATTGTTAGGCTGTGGTGTGAGAACTTTCATATCATAACTTGTGGCCCCCAATTTAGAATTTTTTCAGCTTGAGCTCCAAAGCTGCTTGCAGAGCATAACTTTGCCTTTTTGGGCTCTGGAACTGCCTGCAGAGCCAGATCCCTTCCCCCCACCCCTGTACTGATTGTACTATTTGATAAATTGAACTCCTTGCTTCTTTGTTAAATAATACTCCCTGCACTGTAATTGTGTGATCAAAGACAGCCGTTTTGTTCTATAGGCCGGGCTGAAACCAGGACTTGATAAATGCTTAATCATATATTACTCATTGTTCTCACCTTACAACTTCACTTACTCCATCACTGAGTCAGCCAACCATTGAAAGTATAGCTGCTCCCACCAATCAGAAAACACATAATGTAAGTTTATGATCTTGTTTTCCCCAGCAACCCATCTCTTTGATCACCAGCTCCATGCAACTGCTGCCTGTATAAACTCTGCCCTATCCTGTGTGTTTTGGATTCTCAGTTCATGTTGAGGACTATATTTCCTGGGTTGCAAATTGTTAACTGAATGAACTCTTTTTAAGTTTCTTGAAAAAGGTATCCCTAGATTTTTGTTTACAGCTGAAACTGCAGTTCTTAATCGAGTTCTCCCAGGTCTGTGATAATTTGAAGTTTCAAGTACTCAATAATATACTCTTGATGTATTAAAGCTTATTTTACTCCCTCCATATAATCTCCTTTGGTGAGAAAGAACCATTACAATACATATTTACCATCTAGTTTCATGATCAGACTCTTGTCTAAGCTGTATATAAAACTCCCCTTTCAAACTAAAGTCAGTGAATGTTTCATAAATGAGCATTAACCTAAAATGAGAACACAAGTTTATCTGGCAGCCTTTAGGCAATTGATGAGACCGGTCAGAGATGATCCCAAATTACTAGCAACTGCTCTGCATTACTCAGCTTTATCCTTTTTAGATAGCAGATAGGAGATAGGAGATAGGAGAAGCTGTGAACTCAACTTTTGTTTGAATTTGTATTTATATTCACATAATCCAAATGGTCGCTTGTTTATCAGAAAAGTATTTGTCAAATAATGAGTAAACACATCTCATTATTTGGAAGGTACTGGGGAAAATGAGAGATGAGTGTGCTGTGACCCCTTCAAGGAGTTTATAATCTAAGAAGAGAGTATATTTATATCAAGATCAGCCAGTAAAGAATTGAAGGTCGTAAAGTAAAATAACCAAAGCGGTGTGTTAGTTAATAAATTACAGAGCGGCAGTCAAGGAAGAGAGGGGCATGGGCTAGAAGGATAGAACTGGATTGGTGGAAAAGGGAAAACTGTGAGCACAGGGAGGGAACACTGCTGAGATATTTGTAACACAGTCAAGACATCTGCCCCGAACAGAGAGTTCCAGTGCAAAAAAAGTCATAGATAAGTTCTGATGATGAAAATGAAGCCATTGTGTGGTGGGTCTTGATCCCCAGAGTGAGAAATATTATAACAATGTACTGTAATAAAACTTATGTGAAAGTGGAATTGTTAAGTAAAATAAGCACTACTTGAACACAAGTGCTGAGCTCTCTTTAACATTTGATCTGATAACCCAGTAGCTACAAAGTGACTAATGGGGAGGGAGTGTGTAGAGTGTGGAGAAGCTAGACAAAGGGATGATTTGCAGTCTGGGTGGTTCAGAGCAGGACAGCTACTGAGAATGGCACAAAAATTTGAAACATACAAATTGTTTAGTTCTGGAATTTCCCATTTGATACTTCTGGATGCAGTTGACCAAGGGTAACTGAAACTGCAAAAAGCAAAACCGTGGATAAGGGAAAGCTACTGGATATGAACAATGATAAGCTAACAAATGTTTATTATAATAATTATGAGATACATTTAGGCCCGTTGAAATGCTCTATCATTTCCTTCCCTTTGTTCATTCTACATTTGCTGTTTGCCTTTAGTAAGTTCAGAGGAAATGGGGTCGGGCTATGAAAGTAAATAAAAATATATTCTTTGGTCCTATTACAAGAGCTGTGTTCTAATTATGAATTTTGAACTCAGAATAATTTTGAATAATGTATATAAATACAGTAGACCTCAATGCAAAGTTCACAATATTGATTGGAACTTACAGATGTCCATGCTTCGAGTGCTTCTTATATGGGGAAACAATCAATGGCAATGTTGAGGCAACTTAAAAATTGATTTTACTCTTTAAATTTTTGATGTCAGATTTTAAGGGATGCATAATACAACCTTTGATTAAACAAAATGTGGCTCTTTTCTAAATGCATTTTAGTGTCCAAGTCATTAAGAAAAAAAAAAGCCTTTCCAAGTAAAAGTTGTTGTGCTTTAATGTGTTTGGTATAAAGTTACAATTCTAAATTAATAAGTCCTTTCCTGAAAATATTTTTGGTTTAGAAGCTAAATTTGATTAACAGGCAAAATAAAACCTATTAGCTTAGCTGTTGATGTGAGATTTTAAAACCTGTTGGCTTAAAGAGGAGAAAGCCTCTGATTCCCTCCAACAGATACTCAGGGTACCCTGTATTCACATTATTCACATTGTCTCTGTATTTTTTTCATTGATTTTTTTTGGAGTGCCACTAGTTAATAAAATCCTATTGGTTTTCAGTGTACCATTCTATAACACACCGTCTGTACATTGTGTTCTGTGTGTTCACCACCCCAAAACTCCTCCCATAGTCATTTATCATCCCCCCCATACTCCCTCTACACACACACACAACTCTTTCCCTCTAGTAATCACTGTACTGTCGTCTGTATCTATGAGAGGTTTTTTTTTCCTTAACCCCTTCACCATTTTCACCGAGCCCCCAAGTCACATTATCTCTGAATGCAAGGGACTTGAACTGGGCCAGTGGCTCTGGATCCTGTAAGGGAAGCCAGTGCTTTCTTGGTGGCAGAGAGATGTAACAGATCACATTTTAGATACACAAAGTTGTTTGTTTGTTTGTTTGTTTTAAGATATGTCAAGGGTGGCAAAAGTGATGTGGTTTCCCTATTTATGTCACCCATGTGAATTTCCAAACCCGAGTCCCTGGCCACAGCATGTCCAGTGATGGCTGTTGTTGTAAATGTACAGGAAGTGATGGGTGTTGTAAATGTGTAAACCTTTTCTCAGTGGCCTTAGGCAGGGAAAAAAAAAAAACAACTTTGGAAGAGGGGCAGAAAAAATAAGGCATGGGTTGAATAAGGGACTGAACAAAAGTCAGGCGGGGATGTTAAACATTTAAAAGAATCAAAGTTAGATCTCTGGCAACTACTTTCAACCTAAACCCCAAGGCAGCAAAACAAAATGTTGAGACTCAGAGTGAAAAACATCTAAAAGGAAATTAAGGAGGAAATAACAGATGGGAGGAAAATATTTAACTGCAGTAAAAGGAATGAAAACAAAACGAGAAAGTGACCAAGACAAAAGGAGGAGAAATACAATTTTCCTTTCATTTCTGTTTTATGTTACAGTCTGACTCCAATGACAGGAGTGTGCATTCTTTTTTTTTCTTGTTTGAAAAACCTCTAAAGCCTTTTTAACTCAAGGATAAAGAAAAGCATTTCTATTTTAAGCCACATCTTCACTATGTCCTACAGATGACAAAAACATTTGTCAACAATTTCTATGCATCCTATGTACCCTGTATTAAAGAGGTAAGAGATAGAAGCACCAGAAAGTTCTGTACGTATTTCATACTGAACAATATTACCATTCAATAATACAACACTTACATGTAAGCCTTCTTCCTTCTAAAGTGTGCATGTAGAGCCTAGTTCCATTGTTTTTTATTTGTATTCCTTTGACCTCTGAGAAATGGGACAGCAGTGCGAAGAGCAAGATCATGGGACCTAGGGCGGGAGGTGCAGTCACACCGTGGTACTCGTTGGTTTCTGTACCCATCTCATTTGGAAGAGGAAATAAACCTTTCAGCACTCAGTGCTTGTTCGGGACTCCTTTCACAACGATGCCCCACGACAGAAAAATGCTTCATCACTGGACACTCTTGCTCTTGGCACTTGTCACAAGTTCCTGACAAGTTGACGACGAGTACCGAGGTACCACTGGAGTTTGCTCAGGCAGGTGTAAGACTGCACCATTTGTGCAGATTCCCAGCAAACAAATTTCCTTTAACAGTTCTAACATTACAATAAAGGTGTCAGGTAGACATATCATAAGATAAAAAAATCAAATATTAGCAACACTTTACATCTCTTTGCCCCGTTTGTGGGAGCCTCTGATACACACACACACACACACCATCATGTACATACTCAGAATATATCCATGTGATAGAATCAAGGTTTATGTAAGTATTTACTTTCCTAGTATGCTTGTTAGTAGTGGATTTTAATTAAATGTTGAATAATAAAGCAATTATGGCTCATGTTCTTTTGAACTTAGCTCTGTCTCTGTTGCCATGGTATCTGGCACATGTGTAACATATCCGGCCACAATTACAATAGCGTCTGCAAACCCAACCCACCACCACCATCACCCAGAGCCAGATATTGCCATTTAGAGACAACTGTGTCATCACTTCACCAATACCTGTTTTCCCATGAGATTTCTTCTATGCCGATGTGTATTACATCAGCCCATACGTGACCTGTGCCACTTCAGGATGTTTCTTTAACTTTGGGTTGCTCTTCAAATGAGTTGTCCCTTGTACTCTTTAAGAGGTTTTTGTTTGCTTGTTTTCATTCAGCCCCCTCCCTCATTCTGGCAAGTAGTTAACAAGTTCACTAGGCAAAGTCCAGTTTAAAGAAGTCTTTTGACCATTTGTAGTGCTGAGAGTCCTTATGAAATGGGGATACTACCCTCTCTTAAGGTATGTGTGACTTTCTTCAGTATTTTTGTTGAACAGATTTCTTGAAACCAGACAGGTGCCAGACTATGAAACAATTTGCCAGGATTGCATTCCTAAGAGATGAGCTAAAATATTGCATTCATGAATGTTTATCTCCCAGGAACAAATTAACGTTAAGTTCTGTCACTGGTTTGTGGCCATAATCTAATTCTTGTTGGACTCATACACTTTTTGAAGGGGAAGATGCATGTTTCTGATGTGTGTGAGTGGAAGTTGCTGGCACAAATAGGAAGTCAGTTCCCTAAGGAACCAGACGGTGGTCTCTGCCGTAAGAGTTATAAGGTTGACCCCAAAAGATTACACCGTTGTTGCTGGTCAACAGGCCCCACTTCAACAGCATCACCAAAACCTGGACATCTGTGAGAAACGCTGAATCTCACACCTCACCTCAGGCCTACAGAATCAATCTGCATTTCAGCAAGAGCCCTAAGTGATTCACAGGCACATTCAAATACAAGAAGTACTACTCTAGAGTAAATTCTCTCTATTGATCCACCTGTTAGGAGATCTAATGTCCAAATCACCCCTTTTCCTCCATCAACCAAATTTCAATTCTCTACATCAGAATAAAGAAAGCAGTTGTTAGAGACAATCCAGTGAGATTGAAATAATATTGCTTTTAGTGTTTAGGGGGAAAAATCATGTGGAAAAGTAACAGATCAAAACGAGAAGATTCAGAATCCAGTTTACTCTGTTATTGTCTCTAAGAGCTGTGTGACCTGCAGCAAGCCACTTAAGCTCTCCGAGCTTGCACACCTAAGCTTTAAAATGGGAAACTAGTGACATCTTCCCTAGATACTTTCCAGTGATTAATTATGAACTCCAAATGAGATCAACAGAAAAAAGCCCTTTTGAACTGTGACTAGCAATTCGAGTATTCATTCTACTTACATTGGAAACAATCAGTTTTAGAACTCTAGAACGCATCTTGGGAAGAAGAGGGTTAAAAGGAGCCTAAACCAAGTAGTTAATAAGTGCTGAGCGCTTTCCACAATTACCTCCCTTAATTCTCACAACCACTTTTCAAGGTAGTCATTCTTATTCCCAATGTACAGACAGGCCAACCGAAACTCAAGATTAGAAGCCTGGCCAAGTTCATATCATTAACTAAGTGGAAGAGCTGGAAATCGAAGCTGAGTTTATCTTGTTAAGCCACTACACCTTGCAGTCATCAAGCTATTTATTCAACTGCTTCCAAGTCAAAAGCAAACAAATATTACTTCTGTCAGAAGAGAGTTAAAAGGAGTTCCCAAATGAAAACAGGGTTACTGCACAATCAGCTTTGTCTTGAATATAAGTCCTGTCCTGTTTTAAGCACCGTCCCTCCCCACCCCCAGTGGTTTTCCTTAAATAAAATCTATCCGGCAATCTGGTCATAGCCTCTCTCTCTGGTCCTATTTCATCCATTCTCTCCCTTCATCACTTTATTCCGGCCACATTAGGCTTTTGATAGTTTTTTGAACACACCAAGCTCTTCTTCACAGGGTCTTTGCCTGTGCTGTTAGCTCTGGATCTTTGTTCTTTCCCACTCTCCACGGTCACCTCATGGTCTGCTCACCTTAACTGTCCCTCCCTTTAAAAAAACCTTCCTTTAGAAGACCTTCCCTAAAATCTCCTCAAAAGGAAGCTCTTCCTCTCATATTCTCTCAGGTTCCCATTTTCTTCCCTGTAACACTTATCATATTTGTGATTAAGTTATTCGCCTGTTTATTTCCTTCCCCATACCACCCCATATACTCTCCGAGAATATAAGCCCCATGAGGCAAGAATCATGTTAGTCCTCTTGTACCATAAGACCTGGCACGGAGCAGTTGTTCAATGATGTTAAGTAAGGAAACAGAAAATGGGAGAAATGAGGGAAGAGGGTGGTGTATTTAAAAATGCATGTGGCCTGAATTTGTTTGTTGTGAGAATTTATAAGGAGATAATGGTGCTTAGCACATAATATTCAATGATTCATAATTTTTCTCTGTCAAAACTACATCTTTGGGATGAAAACTCCAGTTTCACAAACTTCAAATGGACTTTCTTCATTTAGCAAATTTGGGGAAAAGAAAGCTTTGCCTTTTCTTTCTTTCTCCTGGTGGTCTGAGAACAGCTGAGCAGCAACTGGAGGGGCTCGGGGTCACGTTCCCTTCAGTAGTCAGGAATGGCCAAACAAACGTCAGCGTAAGGAACGGGACAGAATGCCAACAACTTCCTGCCCCAAAGCGATGATACTGATCTTAGAGAAGTCACTCGGCGGGAGTGCTCAGCCTCCCAGCTTTCGAAGTCCAGTTCGGTCACTTACTGGCTGTGTGGCTTCAGGCAAGTTATCTAGCAACTCTGGTGATCAGTCTTCTCCGATACGGAACAGGAATAGTAACCTCCTCAGAGGGTTATTGTGAGGAGTGAATAAATCATTATACAGAACTTAGAACAGTACTGGCACAGAGTAAGCATGGTGAATTTTGGCCAGAACCATTTCCTGTGCTGTGTGCGCCTGCGTGCCTGCTGTGTGTGTATGAACAGAATGCCACTCCAGGATGGAAATCTTTCTAGCATGAACAAATCATTATTCAATAGGCTAAGTTTAAGACTTCAGTTTCAAAATTTTGAATCCTGTCTGAGAAAGCTTGTCTTCTTGAATTTCATGTATTTTTTTTTAAGGTAGTAAATCAGTGTTGTGAAGGGAAAATGGAAAACAAAATTACCAAATCCTGTAAGAGAAGAGTCTTGACCCCTGAAATCCTGGATAAACCCTTGGAACTTTGCTCCAATGTGATCCTTGTCAGGTGGGGCATGACTGGGCAAGAAAGAATGACAAAACGACTAGAAGAGAATGAGAAACAGTTCTAGGAAAGGCTGAGTAAAAGAAGATTCTGGAAAACTGGAAAAAATCAGAAAAATAAATAGGTCTAGGATAGCTAATGTTAATCAGTCACTTCCCAAGTGCCAGGTACTATTTCAAGTGCTTTATATGCATTAAACTCATTTAATGCTTTCATCTACCTTAGGAAATGGGTACCTTTATTATTCTCATTTTACACATAAAGAAACCAAGGCAGAGAGAGGTAATATAGTTTGTCCAATGGTCACATAACTTTCAAAGAAGCTCTTCATTTAAAGGCTCAATAAAAAGGATGAGTTGGTAGATGTATGATTCATTTAGAGTTGGAAAGGGTACAAATGAGGATAGAGGTAGGATCTGAGTTTATGTGGAATTATAATGATGTTATTGAGGTTTTAAATTCTAAAAACCTTTGTATCATTTTAGAAAGTAATTCTTAACTCTGATCTCTGTTTTACCCACCCCAAACAAAAATCTACCAGACTGTGCTAGAGAATAAGTCATAAAAAAAAAGCAACAATGACTTCTTTTGTTTGAGTGAAAAACAGTCTCAAGCTTGAGAGTATGTAGTTCTACCATCAATGTAATAACTTTTTGTTACTCAACCCTGCTTGTCTCTTCCCTTCACCTTGCCCCAAGGACCAATATACTTCTAGTGATGATAAAGAAGGACATTAACATAGTAAGAGAAAAATAATACGGAGGTTAGGGGCTGGCCATAGAAGGTAGTTCCTTAGACACTATAAAATCTTTGTTTACGTGGTTTGCAACCAGGAAAATGTTAATTAAACCATCATTTTCCAACTCCTCTCGCAAGTGCAAACCCAATACAATTCTTCAGTGGGGCACAGTAAAAAGAAAATGCATAGGCATTTGAAAAAGCTCACCCATTTAGATTTAATTACATACATAACTGGTGTCCTTCCAAGTGTGAAAATGCTGTAACCAGTAAGTCAGACAATAAAATGCTATCTGAGCAGAACAGATTTATAGAGAAGATGTGTTAGCAATCAAAATTCCCTGACTTGCATTGGGTATTTTTACCCAGGGAAGTTTTTAAATGCAAGAGCAAATCCTGCTCTTTGAATCTCGCCTTCTTTTGAACTCTTAGGTCAGTCACGTTTCCTAAAAGGGTGTTCTTGTGTGATGACTTTGAAGAGAACAAGAGGTTTCCATCTTAAAAATTTCCCTCTGTGTTAAAGGATCACTTGATCTGTGCCTGCATGTTAGATTTTAACGACCATCTCAGTTGTCTAGCACCGTCTCTTACATGCTTAATTAATAACTACTAAGGGAAGCTTAATTAAGTCGAAAGAGTATTTCACATTAAAGCTTTCTTGAGGTACACATAGGAGAAGACTTCAAATTTCTGCAAAGCCAAATTTTTTAAAATGTGATATTCAGACTACCAAATATCTTCCCAGTTAGTAGCATAGGAAAAAAAAAAGATTCTTTGTAATCACAGTAGTGGGATAATTCAGTCATTGCCGAAGATTTGGGTCTTTATGAAACACATTTTTCAATGTGCCTTGGATTGAAGTTTCTTGTGATTGACCAACTTGGAGCAAGAAAGTTGGGAAGGTTGGAGTCTTGAGTCTTGTTATCTTTGGGGCATACCTTTGCCAAGTGGCATGGTTGGAGGGTACAGACTCACCACATTTTTAGTGCTCCCATTTGGAATAAAATTAAATGAAAAAATTTTTCTCTTTTTAATAAAATCTTGTGAAAATAAAACATTAAGACGCTTTATGGCTGCTGGTCAACCATGTTAAAGGCACAATCTGATCTCTGCAAACACTTTCCTAAGGAAAAGAGCCAGCCAGCTGAGCAACTTCCTCATTTTTTGCACATATTAAAATGAGAATGTAACCGACCTTCAGATTCTGAAACTATCCATGGTTACAAGTAAGGAAATAAAAAATAAATAAATAATAATGAGGCTTTTACTTTATCATTAAATTATAATGTTCTTGATTTTTTTCCTTGACTGATTCAGAAAGCAAAATGGCTCTTCCTGAGTTGAAATACTTCCTTTCTCCATCACAACATAAAGGTAACTTTAAGTAATTGTGGCTAGACCACTATTAATTTTTTTGTTCCTTTTATTTGTTTGGGAGTTCTAGGCTCTGATAGGAAAGCTGGCATGTGGCAGTGGGGAACAGGCAAAGCTTACTGATCTACTCAAACAAGACCCGTTCCCTCATTCTCCCCAGCTGTGGAGTTTGAGCCTGGCTCGTGCTCTTGTTTCTCTCTATTTTTATCGGCTAATAATTACACATCTGCTCCAATGGCAACAACGTTTGCTGAAGAAATAAATAAGAATTCCTTCTTTCCCAAAGCACGCTAAATAATGCAAGTCCATGTAAAGTTTTTGAAACAGGAGCTTTCATTCAATACTCAGACTTAAGTCCTTTGATTTTGACACTCATTAGACATATCAAAAGATCATATTACTTCAGCATGCTGTTTCTTCTTTCTTTCTTTCTTTAAAAAAAATCATTTCCCACTTGTTCGGCTCTCTCCAGTTTCTCTAGCAAGTATATGCTCTCGTATCATACATGCTGGGCTATGCTGAAGTTCATAGAACTGCTTAGTAAAACCTAGTGAATCTCGACACAAGAACATTTCACACAGAAGAGAATGCTTTTCACTTAAACATACTTTTAAGAAATAAATTTCTGAAAAATTGCCTGATGTGATATAGAATTCATCATTTGGTCAAGACACTACACTTAGAACTGCATTTTGCAAGCCTTTTATTTTTGTACTTGCAAAGGGCTCTTTACACAAGTTTACTTAAATTGCCAGTTTATGCTTTAAATAAATGTAGTTTTTATAAACCTCACACAAAGCAGCAAATATAAATTGTACTAACCTTAGTATATTGAAACTTCAAGTTGGTGAGTGGGACAGGTAAGTCTGACATGCCTGAGGACGACATTTCTGGTTCAGCTCCTGAAATACAGGTGACAGGCTCAGCGATTTAGTTCTGATAGAGCACTTGGCTTTATTTGTTCCTTTTTATCTGCAAGGGCTAAGGTTTATTTGCATACTGGGATATGATTGGATGAACAAACTCCGAGCAAAAAGAAAATGACACTACTTATTTGTAACACCTAGTGCAGGAAGCCCTTGACTTTAAAGTTAAATCCTTAAGAAACCAGTGCTCCAGCATAGAAGCAGCATCTGGAGCAGGGCACTATTTGCAGACGAATTAATTTACAAAGTCGAAACCTGTGATAAGGGTTCACAGCGCAGCTGTTCTGGCCACTAAGGCCAGTTATTATTTTTCTGGCTTTTTATGCTCTTGTGAAACTTGTGTTCTCTGATAGACTGGGAATCATCAGATAATTTGAGCAGTGAGAGTCTAAATGGGTACTTGTTCTCAGTATAAGCCGGTGTGGAGAGGACCCTGGCCAGGTATCTTCAGGTCACTGCTGTCAGGGTGAAAGGGTGCTGTTGGGGGAAGGAAGGCCCTCTACCCCAAGTCAGTTTTAAAAAATCATAGCAATCTAGTGCACTTTAAGTGCTGGGTAAGTAGACCTACTGTCGTTTCTGAAGCTCTAAATTATCTTTATAAATGGGAAGAGAAAATTCAGCAGGATTTCTCAGGAACTCTGTGTGCACTGTCACACATGGTCATCACAGCAGCAATGTGACAATAACTAACGTCTGTTAAAACTCATTGAAAATGAAAGTGACCTCTGGTTTTGGAAGTTGGATGTATTTATCATTACCATGGGCAGTTGTATAAAGTGAATTTTAAACAGACTCTCAAAGTAACTCAAGTTCTTAAAATTAAATTAATATTTCAAGCTGGGAACATTAAAAAAAACAAATTTTAACTGTACTGCTCCCACTTTAAGTACAATACTTCACTGTATTGAAGCTCTAGCAAAAGTTACAGTAGGAAAAGATAGAAAACTTTGGATGCTCTTAATTCTCATTACGAAGAATTAAGAACAGTGTTTTCCCCAGTGATTCAGGGAGGGAAACCTAAAGAGTCATCGAATAGTTACACCAAACCAGGTCCTAGAGCCTTGCTTTCTCTTTCCATTCTTATTTGGTTCCCCATTTTACAGTCAGAGAAAGGGTAAGTGGCTTGCTTATGATCACAGATCAGGCATGTACAAGACAAAAATTGCATTTCCCAGAAAATTGGCTGTTTTGGTTCTCAAAAAGAGAATAGTCACTCTCACAGGCACTTAAGCTTAGCCTTTAAGTCATCTAAAGACAGGGGTCAGCAAAGCTTTTCTGTGAAGGGGCAGATAATATCTTTTGCTTTCTAGGCCTGATGGTTTGTGTTGTAGCTTACTTTCACTCTGCATGAAAGAAATTATAGACAATGCAGACATTAATGGCTGTAGATGTTTTCCAATACAATTTCATTTACAAAACAGGAGGCAGGCCAGGCCAGATTGGTTCATGGTCCAGTCCCTAGATACTAAGGCAACTATCCCCAAGGTCCTTACCTCCCTTGTGCCTCATGCTTAAAGATCAGATAGAAACTTCTGTGTCATTTCAACATCTCTCCCTGTCTCTCTGTCTCTGTCTCTCTGTCTCCATCTCTGTCTCTCTCTGTCTGTCTCTGTCTCTTTCCCTCCCTCTCTTGCTCTCAATTTCCTTTTTTTCCCTTCTCTCTCTGTCTTTGGAAAATTGAATTGTTTTCTCTTGTAAAAATGTGTTTCGAGTTAAATGCACAATTACACAACAGCTGTTACATAACTTGTGGGTTGGTGCTCCAGCCGTGCCCAGACAGCTGTGTTTTGCTGCTTTCTTCTGCTCACAGCGCAACAGTTGTTTGTGGATTCAAACCCTGGTTTATTTGATGTCCAGGCAGTGAAAGCTCAAAGCTTTATTCCACACTTGGCATGTCATCTCACTACTTATATGCTCATCCTTGATCATATTTTATTGAATAATTACATAAGAACAGGTCCTTTCATACCAGACATTACTGAATGTAGGTAAAAGGAGCAGCTTTGGGAACAGGTTACCACACCTGCCCTTTTAGTTTTAACAAATATTTACTAAGTATCATTTATGGGTAACCCATTGTGATTAGAGTATCAGGAACTCTTTAACCTTAATCTTACTTGAAGGGAGATCTTTTCTGCCCAGAACTCACCGAGCCTGAGATCTCTATGCTTGAGGTAAACTTTGTCCTGCCCCTAGAACTTGTCTTGAAGACTGGTATATTCCCGGGACTGGCTGCATGGATAAAAGGCTTTATCAGCCCTCTTCACTCTCTTTCAGAAGGGAAATGGCTTTGGTGGAGCTCAGGGGCTAAGGAGGCACACCTCAAGCCTGGACCTAGGCTTGTGTATTTTGACTGTATGCCAGTATTATGCAGTAGAGGAGGGGCTGGGACGTTAACTTGGAGCTAATAGATAAAAGATGTTTAACCTTCCTTTCCTTCTTAGGAAGTGGAAGCATAGTTTATTCTTCCCTAGACTCTGACTTCTAGCCCTTTTTGAAAACTGTCACTATACCAAGAAACGTAGAGGCGGTGACTTCCAGCACTGCCAAAACTACTGCCTTGTCACATGATGGATCTCCCCAGAACGCCGTTCACGTCGCATCGCTGAAAAGACAGTGGAGATGAACCTCCTCCCACCTGTGTGACTACCTGAAACAAAAACATGCAAATTTGTTAACAAACTTAATTGTGTGGTGAAATAAAAAGAGCTTCTGTTTACATTTTCTATTGCAAAATTCAGGATCAATTTGTTGGAGCTAAACCTCTTTTGCTCAGTGACATTACCCTCCCCAGCCCTTCAATGTTGCTGCGAGCATAGCTGGGTGAGTCTGCAGGGTGGGTAACCCAGCAATGGGAACATCCCTTTGCTTTGGATCGCTGCAATTTCAGCAGACACCGCATTGTCTGTATGCCCACTTAGGTTTCAATAAGTCAGAAAACGCGGATCTTGTGTGCGGCGAGAGCCTCTGTGCTTGGTGGGCAAGCTGGCGTGACAAAAGGCAGCATTGCAGTTTGCGCACATATGTGCCTGCGGGCTACTTTCTGTTCAGCTGCCCTTCTCCACTTAGCAGTATTTCCTCACCTCCAATTTCTCCTGCTTCTCACGTATCTTATCATTGTTTGCTCTTTGTCTTTCATTATTTAGTTATGGCAGATGCCCTTCCAATCTGATACAGTTACGACATTAATTAGTGAGGTGGTGGAAGAAACGGTAGATTATTCCAGTTTAAATACATTTTTGCTAAAATTTATGGGCCAAAGCCATTCTCAGAACCGATCTGCTGCTGGAGTTTGAAATAGCACAAATAGTGTTCACTGTGTGTTTGTCTCCTCGAAGTGGAGAACAAAATTAAAGACACCGAAAGCATCTTTGAGATGGTCTGAATGCAGACTACTTTGAGATTTCTATAATTTTCCCATGCTTTCTAATAATTGTTTCATGCACAGATTACACAGCAATGTGCTTAGCAACTTGACAAAATCGAGTGTTTACATGGTACTCAATTTAGTTTGTATAGAAATAATTCTCCTTTTCCTCCTAATACACCTACAATTTAGATAGCATTAAATCAATCATGGCATTGAAATGCTAGGGTCCTGTGAATGACCAAGGTTTGGAGCAAAGAGACTTTACTATTGTAACCAGAGGAAACTGTCCTAAGCTGAGCCACAGATATGAGTATCAATACTAATGTTTTATGTTTTTTTTAATTTTCTTTTTTAACTTTTAAAAGTCAAATATACCGTATTTAGAAAACTGCAGAAATCTGAGTACTCCAATTGAACAAAACAAAATAGCCATCCCCTGCTTAAAGAACATCAGCACCCCGTAACCCACTGTGTATATCCTCCCCATCACTATCCTTCTTCCTCACTCTGAATTACCCATATCCTAACTTCTAATGCCACATTCTTTTCCCCTAATTTTGAACTTGACATAAGCAAATCATACAATCAGAGTATTTTTACAAAGGAAATTCAGAAGCACAAGTTAATCTAGCAAGTGAGTTAAATCGTGGTTGAAGGTAAAGAAAGGGTCACAGAGAGTACTCCCCAATCAAATGCACCCCAGTAAACGTAAGTAATAAGTGCAAAATAAGTAGCAACGAGTCAGCCTTTTTATGAGCAGTGGGGCACTTTTCCATCCCAATCTCAGTACACATTGGAGTGCAGAGAAAAGACCCTTATCCTACAGTGTTGGTCCGAGTTTAATAGCACTTGACAGGTTGTATCAAAATATCATAAATGTTCAAACCCTTAATCCAGTTATTCCACTTTTAGAAATTGATGTTAAAGAAACAATCAAATATACATGTTATGAACAAGTGTCTTTAATATGTTATTTATAAAATAGAAAAAAATGGTTAGATAAATCATGATTTAGCAAAAAAAAATGTGAGCAAATACTTAAGGAAGGACCTGGTAAACCATTGTGATATATTGTCAATTTTTTTTAAAGCAGCTTATAAAACTGTGTATAGGCATGCTAATAAATTCTGCTCCACTCTTCTTATTTGGCCAAAATCTCAGCCTTAGCATTTAGAAAGTGAAATAACTGAATTTTGACTTCAGTATCATTTCTGGCATTTTGAATTTTCATATGATCAAAATTCATGTGATAACCACAATTATACATTTTTTATGAATATGTTTATTAATTTTAGAGAGAAAGGAAGGGGGCAGGAGATGAGAGAGAGAGAGAGAGAGATGTGAGAAAGAAACTTTAATTGGTTGTCTCCACATGCACTTGGACCAGTGATCAGAACTGCACCCTAGGTGTATTCCCTGACTGGGAATAGGCCTCCCACCCTTTTGGTGCACGGGGGGACACTCCAACTCCAGCCAACTGAGCCACACTGGCCAAGGCATCTCAATTATATTTTACATAATTTCCCCAGGCTGAATAATGGCCACAAAGATATCTGGAAACTGTGCATGTTACTTTATATGGCAAAGGAAGGTTTGCAGCTGTGATTAGATTAAGGATTTTGAGATGAGAGATTATCCTAGATCAGTTATTTTCAACCTTTCTCATCTCATGACACATATTCTGTGGCACAACCAAAAATATATATATTTTTGCTGATCTGGCAAAAAGTAGGTATAATTTTGATTCATTCACACAGGACAGCTATTGTTGTATTGGCTGTTGTCATTTTTTTTAAATTTGATAATCTATTGCTTCTCAACCTTTTGGCTAATATCATGTATATTTGACAATCTAAGGAAAAAAAGGTCAGTGTCCCTAACTAAATAGTCAGGTATTGCACGTTTTAAAAATTCTTGCAGCTCACCGGTTAAAAATCACTTTCCTAGATTATCAGGGTGGGCCTTCAATGCAATCATCAGTGTCCCCATCAGAGGGAAGCAAAGGAGATTTGACTACACAGAAGCAGAAAAAAAAAAATGAGACCACTGAAGTTGCTAGTTTTGACCATGACGGAAGGGGCCAGGAGCCAAGGAATGCAAGAAATACAGCTCTAAAAGCTGGAGAATATAAGGAAATGGATTCTTTCCTAGGGCCTCCGGAGGGAGCAGGACCTGCCCATCCCTTTGATGTTGGCCAGTGAAACTGATTTCAGACCTCTGCACAGATTGATAGTTACAAACTAGTCGAGGGAGATGAAAAGTACGGCATAGGAAATGTAGTAGGCAATCTGGTAATTATGTATGGTGCCCGGTGGGTACTGGAAATATCTGGGAGAATACTTTGTAAAGAATATAATTACCTAACAACTATGCTGCACCCTTGAAACTAATACAAAATAATATGGAATGTAAACTGCAATTGACAAAATGATTTTTAAAAAATTTAAGGGGATAAGTGTGTACTTTTAAGCCACCAAGTTTGTGGTAATTTCTTACAAGAGCCATGAGAACTGAAAACACTAATCAGTAAAAACACAAGTTCAGAGATGTCAGAAGTACCAGCTGTTCTTAATAACACACCAGTCATTTTGTATTTTGTTCAAATTTGTTGTTAATATCTAAATATCCATGTTCAGGTAAAGGAAAGACTTTGACCTGTACCTTGGAATAAAACCCCTCAGGTACTTGACATCTTGAAAATCTTCCAGTTTTAGTTGCTGTATAGATGGGTATTTATTCAGTTGCAAAAGTTAAATGCAATAGGTAGCTACACTTGTGAAAGCTATTCATTTTGAAAATAATTATTTTATTTGGATGATATCAAACTTGATTTACATTTGCTTGCTTGGATTTGTTCCCACGTTTTAAGGTTACACATGTATACCCAGACCTATAACCACAACCCAAATTGATCTTCCAGGCAATGGCTTTACATGTCAGCTGCTTTGGTACCTGAGCTAAGTGGCACACTTATGTAGCTGGACTTGCAAACTCGAGAGCCTGCATGTGGGTTTCACGTGGACCACACAGATTCTCGGGACCACGCAGATTCTGCACTGCTTCAGAGACCACCCTATTTTTGTCATTTAGTCCAGCTAGTTTTCGCTCAGTCAACAACCTAGTCCCTTAGTTTGTTTTAAGACTCTTTGTGTTTCCTTCATTCTGCTTCCTTTAGGTTTGTTCTTCTGTTCTCTCTCTAACTTCTTGATACTTGGATCATTTGATTTTCTGTCTTTCTTCTTTCATTTAAAGCTCTAAATTTCCCTCTATAAGAAGTCTTTAGCATCATCTACCATTTGAATACAGTATTTTCACTTACACTCAATTCAAAACACTTTCTATTTTCATTGTGATTCCTACCTGGACTCATGGGTCATTTTGATGTGTATTTTTTAATTTCTCTATTGGTAAGCAATAAAAAACCCAAATCCTTGTAACTTGCATTAATACAGCTATATTTGTATGTTATTACAAATTTAGGTTTTCTATATCTCCTCAATAAATCAAACTTTTATTGTTATTAATTATCCCTGTTTATCTCTATACTTTTGCCTTAAAGTGTCTTTGTCTAATAAATTATACCTACAGTAGCTTCTTTGGGTTGGGATTTGCTCAATATGTCCTTTCCCATCTTCTTATTTTCAATCTCTGTGTGTGTTTCATACGTGTCTTTAAATGACACATAGCTGGGTTTTAATATGTATTTATTCAGTCTAACAAATATTGTCTTTTAATTGGATTACTTACTTTATTAACATCTAATATAATATATTGATATATTCATATATAAAAATTCTACTATCTTATTAAACATTTTATTTTTTTTAATGGTTCTATTTTTCTCTCCTTTACCTTTTAAAATTGATTTTAGATTAATTAAGATTTTAATTTTAAAATTAAACTAAACTAAATTTTAATTTTGCATGTTGTATAAATAAATTTTAACTAATTAAAATTTAATTTTTATTTTTTCTATTAGTTTGGAAAAATATGTTGCTTTAATTGTTATTTTAATAGTGATTCTAGAAATTACTTGAATTTTTTTCACTTAAAGAAGTCTAAAATGAATTGGTACTTTTGCAGTTTTTCTCGGCTGGTCCAAATACCTTGGAACACTTTAAACTCCACCTGCAGTCCTCCCAATATTCATGTCATTATTGGTAGATGTTTACTTAAATGTCTGTGTGCATGTTAATATTAACTGGATGTTCTGCTTGCCACCCCAGATCCATTTCATCCCTTTGCCTCACGACCTGGGCTCTGTTGCTCTCCGGCTTTTGGTTTGGTTCAACCAATAAGAAAGGGAGGGAGGTGCTGATAGGAGACTGGAGTGTATGAGAGAGAAAGACCAGGATACTTCTTCCCTTTCTTCTTTCAAGTCTCAGTTGCATTTTGGGAGGGTTTTGAGAGCGGCATCTTTCCTCAGTGACTGCAGGCCCTTTTGTGTGCTTCTCACTGCAGTGTTGGCTCCCGCAACTCCTGTACTCACTGGACTCTTCAAGCTTCCAGGAGTGGTAACTGCTTCTCACCTAGGCAAGCTCCGGGTTCTTCAGTGCCCCTTATGGCTTGCCCTCACTTCTGTAAAAATTTCCTTCATTAAATCATCTCAAAGTTTTAGCCAAGCTTGCCTTCTATTTTTTGTTGTGACCTTGATGTTATTCCTTTAGAATTCCAGGTGTATCTTTTTGGAGAGCAGGTTTCCTATATTTAGTTATGTATAATAATGTAGTAAGTACGAGTAAACCACTATGCAAAATAAAGTATTTTGAAAATAACCTACATGTGCACTTGTGCTCCTTCATCCCTTTGCTCTGCCCCCTCTCTCACCTAAATGAGGCAATTTTGAAACCTGTGTTCATTATTATCTTGATTGACTTCCATTGGTATTTCTACATATTCAGAAAGTGGTAGGCACATGCATGTGTGTGCATAAATTTTAGTAATTTCTAACTTTATAAAAGTGGACTTACTTTTTTCTTTTTTTGAGTTGTTTCTTTTTATATTATTTTTATTTTTTAGTATATTTTATTGATTATGCTATTAGTTGTCTCATTTTTTTTCTCCCTTTTCTCCCCCTCTGCCCTGCATACCTCCTCCCTCTAGGATCCCCCTCACTTCCTTAGTTCCTGTCCATGAGTCATACATATAAGTGTACTTTGGCTTCTCCATTTCCTATATTATTCTTAACCTCCCCCTATTTTGTACCTACCAGTTATGCTTCTTATTCCCTGTACCTTTTCCCCCATTTTCCCCCTCGCTGCTGATAACCCTCCATGTGATCTCCATTCCTGTGATTCTCTTCCTGTTCTAGTTGTTTGCTTAGTTTGTTTTTGTTTTTATGTTTAGGTTATCTCCACATTTTTAATTGTTTGTGATGTTTTTAAATCTCCAGATTCTAATCTTAGTAGTATTATGATGTTTTCTCTCAATTTGTAATCTATATATTTTGCTTTACTTATAGAACTTTTTAAATGGGCAAAATGTTCTTTATTTTAATACTATATATTAATGTTTTATTTTTACAGTCAATACTTTGTGTGCCTTTTTAAAGAAAACTATACTGATATCAAAGATCAATCATATTTTGTCAATTTTTCCTACAAAGAGCTTAGAAATTTTATTTTTTCCTTTGAAGCTCATTTAGAACTATTTTTTAGTGTATGGTATGAAGTGAAGTTTAGTTGTATGCTCTAGCAGCGCACACTAGCTCAGGAATCCTCACTGTTAATTTTTCAGGAGCTTGAGAGGCAGACAACTTTAGTTTCTTGATCTCCACAACGGATGGACGTATTTGCATCATAGGAAGTCAAATGCTACAAACCAGGGCTCTTTAGTTTGTTTTTTACAGAGGTTGCACACTATTGGGTAGCAGTACTGTTAATCTAACTAAGTATAGGCATTTAAAAGTTTGTGTCTGATAATGCCAATATCCAAAGCTTCTACATTAAAAAATATTTTTGTCTGTTGTTTCTTCTGACTTTTGTTCATGCTGTCTGTTCTTCTGACTCTGCTAGACATTATATGCTAGCTTGGATTTAAAATATTTTTGTAGAAATTATTGAAGACTGATGATAATGTTATGTTCTTCCAAAGAGTATGTGTATTTGCTATGGAGGCTCCTGGTATGCCCAGGTCCTGCAGAACAACTATGGACTATAGTATCCTGGGATCAAAGTGAGAGGCTTTCATCAAGACGACCCTTCCCTTCTCTGCACACTCTGGGCTAGCGTCCATGAAGACCATGAAGTTGTCAAATGCGTAGCAGAGCCTCTCAGATGTTTATGTATCCGCAATGAGAAATTGCCCTGAAAATGAATGTTGTCCAAACATCGGCCTTCCTTCCCAGGACTTTTATCCGGCCTCACTATCTGGTTAGCAATTTTATGCCTTAAAGAGATTTGTTTAAATAAATATTTTTCCAGATATTCTAGTTGTTTTTCAATGGAAGATTCAGTCCAAATTATTTGTTTCGCCATTTCCAGAATCAAAGGTTGAGGAAACATTCTCGGTTTTCTTAATGCAATTTTCTTGGTTGAAAATTCAGGTTAAATAATAAGTCTATGCTGGCAGCTTATTTTTTCAATCAGTCATTTAGAAGTGCTCTTTTCTCTCTGTTTTTGCTTTTTCCCTGATATTCTCATTTTTACTATGATGTGTCTAAAGGCAAATTTTATTATCTTTTTTGAGATTCATTTTGATATCTAAATCTGAGTTTTATGATCTCATTAGTTTTGGAGATTTCTGAGTGTTATTTCTGGTAGACATGGAATACCTCCTCGTTCTATCCTCTGAATTCTTGAATGGCTGTTTTATAATTCCCAAATCTTGACTTCTCTGTGCTGCATCCCAGAGGATTTCCTCAAATTTCTACTCGATTTGATCTCAGTTCAGCTACTTTAATCTGCTGTTTAGAATATCCATTGAGTTTCTAATTTCAAGGACTTTTTTCTTTCTGGAGCTATACTTGTTTGTTTTTGAAATTGTGTTCTTTTTGATATTGTGTTGATTTTTAAATAAGATTAATAGTCTCAAATTATTATTTTACTAAAGAATTCAACAGAACCACAGATGTATTATATCTTTATGCATAAATGGTGCAAAAGAAAGCTTAAAGCTTTCCTGGACTAAGAATGAAACCTCAAAATAATGTATCAACCTAAATATAGTATTACTTGAGCAAAACACAGAGAAATTCATTGAGGTTGCATTTCACAATACACTGCAGCAATCTCCAAAATTAGAATGTTTTAAAAGGCTCATTTGTGTCAACAATGCTTCCAAGAATGTATTATGAAATAGAGCAGAATTACTCATTTTAAAATTATAAAAGCCTCCATACTGCAAAGGAAAATCATTGAGATGTTTTTGTGAAAGTTCTCAATTCACTACTTTATCAGAACTAAATTTAAGACATGAAATTATGTCTGTTGCTCTGTACTATAAGGGAAGAAGGAACATTTTATTGTTATCTTTCTGATATTTCATCAGCATCTGGGAAGGATGACAGTTTTTAGTCTATATAATGGAACACAAAGAGTATAAGCCTGTGCTTATGAAATCTCAGCAAAGGAAAGAAATGTTCACACTCACAGCCTAAGCTCAGGAGCTGTGACCATGGTGTTGCCTCCCTACCCAGTGACTCAGGGGGCATCTTTCTTCTATTACATTCCTAGGGAGTGTAAGCTATTCTGAATGTGGGATCTCAGTTCTTACTTCTTCATGAAACCTTGACTGCTTTCCTCCCTTGGCTATTAAACACTGTGGTTATCAAGGCTGCAAATTCTCAAGGGCAGGGAAAGTTTGTTTGCCTCTCGATTTTTAGTTTCCTCTTTGTTCTTTTGGCTTCTGGAGGTTTCTTTTGCTTTCTTACTGGGCCAAGTAGGCATATGATAGCTACTTATTATGTTTTTATCTTGCATTTTCACTTGTGTTTTAGAAGGAGGATTTCCTCATGATCTAGCCTGCTATAATGGGTGAAATAGAAATATTTTTCCAAAAAGAGCAAGTCACATTTTTTTCAAAGACTAGTTGGTTCACAAGGCTGATAAATATTTATGGTTTGTTCATTTTTAGTTTGCACATATTTTTGAAAAGCTTTTTCATATAAATGATGATCAATATCAGAAAACCTTTTATTACTCTTTTATAGAATTTTTGAATTAATTATTACTGACATGCATAGAGGTGTATGTGTATAGAAATATCTTTCTTGCATTGGAGCCATTCTCTTCCAGCTTTTTCCTTTTAGGGAAAGTCTTGGTCAACTCATGTTAAAGTTACAAAATCATATCAATTTGTTATTGCTCAAGTATTGTCTTGTACTTGTATGTAGAGTCCCAGGTGGAGCCTAAATTCAAGCTAAAATCCCACAGTATTCACATGTTTTTGGATGTGTCTGGAGTAATCATCTTTGGCCTATCAGGAGAATTTTTAAAGGAGGGACTAAGATACACCTGGGAATAACTTTGTAAGTAAAGATACAGCAGACAAGTAAGCTTGTATATATAATAATGTTTTGGCTGTCAGTGATGAGGTTTAAATCTGATCATAACTTGTCATTTACTATTGGGATTTGCTTCTGATGGATCACTCCCTCTCCCAAACATTGTACTGTCTCGCCTTGTAATGATAGAGACAGTAGGCTGAAATTGATGAAAGAAAAAGTCATCAATTAATGAAAAGTCCTTCTTCCATATGCACGGAGATATTATAGGAGTACTTGATTTATCTCTGCTACTCACCTGATGTAGAGAAATGTAAAAGGGAAGTGAGGTATACAAGGTCTGTCTGGAAAAAGTTGAGCCATTATTAATATAACTAGAATGGTTTGTGCAATATCAATGTAAGCTGGTGGCCAAGTGAAGCTGACGGAAATGCCCATGCATGAGCAATGATGAGTTCATTGTGCTAGTCAGTGGGGTGGTAGCATCTTCATTGCGACAACATGTCCACTCATGCATCACATCTCCTGCAGGGTTTTTTGACGAAACATCAAATCACCCTGGTGACTCAGCCCTCCTACAGCCCAGATCTGGCACCCTGCGACTTCTGGCTTTTCCCAAAACTAAAATCACCTTTGAAAGGGAAGAGATTCCAGATTGTCAATGAGATTCAGAGAAATACAACAGGGCAGCTGATGGTGACTGGGAGAACTGGGTGAGGTCCCAAGGTGCCTACTTTGAAGGGGACTGAGGCGTCATTGTCCTGTGTACAGTGCTTCTTGTATCTTCTTTGATAAATGTCTCTATTTTTCAGATTACATGGCTGGCCTTCTGGACAGACCTTGTATTCTCCCCACAGTAGTTTAGAGGCATTAATGAACAAAGAAAATGCATAAATACATTATCACTGGCATTTTGGGGACTCCATTATATCAGCTTGGCAGCAGAGATAGAGGGCCCACAGCAATACCCAGGAGACAGGGTCACCAGAGAGAACAGGCAACATCTGGGCAGTAGAAGGACCACCAAAAAAGAGACTGTGACCTTGGCTATAATATCAGCTTTCTTTAGTTGCAAAAAGTGAGGTGTTCTCAGATGACTATGGACAACAAAAGCCCTGGTAAGAAACCTCACTAAGAGGAATGGGCGGAGCAAGGAGAAGCAGATGTCATATAATGCAGGGCCTGGAGAGAGCAGGAAAGGAAAGAAATTTGTTAATGGATAAGTTCTATTTTGGAATGATGGGAATGTTTTGGAACTAGATATGGTGGTGGATGTGCCATATTGTGGATGGACTAAACGGCACTGAACTATTCACTTTAAAATGATTCATTTTGTGTTATGCAACCTCACCTCAATAAATTACTCAAAAATATAAAGGGGAAGCACATAGAATCTTCCTCCATCCACATGTGACAACCCACGGACTACCCAAAATAACAGATGATTCTTTGACAAGGGCTGTAGATTTTGCAACATCATGGATACTAAAAGCCTAAGAACTGTAGTTTTTATTACTTTCTAACTGATCCAGGAATGGTTACCCTGGGGAAATGTGAGTTTCATGCCATTTAAAATATTTTGTTCCCATGTGCTATTGTTTCAGTCTCAATTCTTAGATATTGAGACAACATAAATAATGATTAGCATGTATTGGATAACACTTCAAGAATATTCTAAAAGGGTAACTTCTGTATATTTTTTCTTGTTGTTTCTGAAACATAAAAGGCAATTTCTCTTACATTTCTCCTCTTTCAAAGACTAAAACAGAGGTAGGTATTAATCCAAAATCATTTGTAAATCATCCTGATTAGTTTGGGAAGTGTTTGTACAACATTCTGATAATCAGGAATTTCTTTCTCTCTGAAGTCAGATGACTGTAGTTTTAAAGCAAGGAACAGCAACTTAGAATGTGGGGTTTAATCATTCTACAAACAAATGGTGTGTGAACATAGGAAATGGTTTCCCTCAGGTGACAGTCTCATGGTTTGTCCTGGACCCAGATTTTAAAACCTCTCCTCTAAACTAGGGGAAGTGGTTTTCCCAAGATACAACTTTCTAGACAAAAAAAGAAATGGCACATTTATTTTCCTCATGTTCCTGTATCAAACTTACATATGAAATAAGTGGCTTATGAATTCCATACATGCATATGGAGTAGGTTTACAGTCATTCATATGGAAAATACTAAAAATAATATAAGAATAAACTCTGTTTCACTTACTTGCAACTGTAAACCTACTTTTGCCCCACCATGTATAATCTCATTGCATTATCTGCAGACCATCCAAATTGCTTGTTTCTTGAAGAAAATGGACTTTAATCATTCAAAGTCTTACAGGGGCTTTGGGAAGCCTCTCTAAGTTCATTGTGTATTAGCTAGTTGATTTTCCATGAGAATTTTTTTTTCCCCTCAAACATGAAGTTAGGTTTCCAATTTAATCTTCAAACTGCAAAATTTCAAAAAACATACAACTAATGCAAAAAATAGTTTCTTTAGTTTTTAAGCTACACCCATGTACAGAGATTCCACTCTATTCGATAGAATTAAATTACTCACTCTTCACTATTTAACCCAAGGCCAGCACTCTCGGGGCACCTGACATTATGTAACCATTCTTATTCAGCTGTCATTTCAGTGAAGACTGACCCTACAGAAATGTTTTTTACGTGCCTCGTATCTGGGTTGGCACTGATTGTGCACGGCCAAACCCTTTTATCCTAGTACAAATGTAAAAAGTACATTTGTATAAACTAGGAAATTCGTAAACTAGGGTAAATAAAATCATTCTTCGTAAATATAGGATCAAGACTAGAAAAACCTTAGTTCTTCAGAGTGTCTTTTAGCATCTGGCTTAGGAAAGACACTTTTCTCAGTAAATCCATACTAAATCCTGCTGTGTTCTGGACTCATACCATTGAAGTGTCCAGTAGCTGGTGTACCATTTCATCTGCCTGGAATTCTACACTCCAGCATTATTCAAAAGCAAACTTTAAAAGAATTACATTAACCAAAGCCAAAACAACAACCGACAGTTATTTATAGTTACAATGAATCTGATAATTCTTCTCTAAGTACATTATAAATCTAGATTGAAAATATGGCTAATTTTTCTATTATACAGATGAGAAAACTAAGATTTGGTGAGGTTATAATATCGTTAGAGTCCTACTGTCTTTCTAAACCATCACTGCCAATCAATTTAGTCCCTCTGTCCTTTGACTTGCCGCCCCCTACAGAAATGTATTAGTTTTATCTTGATACCTCTCTTAATCTAGCTCCTATACATACCCTTGCTCATCCTTCCAGCAACTTATAAATTTTAAAAAATAGCCTTTTCCCTCAGTTTTTTTTTACCAAATGCAATTTTAAAAGTAGTACCTTTCATATAATAGAATCATCCATAATTATATTTAAGTTTTATACATTTGTAAGTGGTTTATTGCTTCCAGATTTTCTGAGTAATTATTCACTTTGAGTTGGCATGAATAAAATATTCATATTATAGTTAAGAACCAGGATTCCCAGCCAGCACCCTTAGTCTAAAGAATTTTCAGAGAGTCTTTAGCACCATAGTTTGCATTCATGATACTGTGGTCAACTTAGTTAATAAAGCAGGAGACTTGGTGTTGCTGTTTGGTTAATATACAAGGGCACTTCCCACGAAACTTTATGTTTATTTGCCTCGAGAGGCAAGGAAACTGTAACCATGTCACTTGGCCAGTATTCTTAATTTGTGGCAGCTCTGTGTTGTCAGTTGTTGTTATCTTAGGTTGAGGTTAATTTTTTTCTGTGATCACATTGTCATCTGGCCAACTTTGTTCTCATATTCTAAATAACTAAACATACAGAGGCTTCAGTGACTAAAAATATATTACGTTTCCTCTTTTTAGCTTCTAGCAAAAGAGAGAGAAGATCTCTGCATAGCTCTCATAATTCATTTTGAATCTAGGAAACCCTGAAAATATGTATGGATCTTTCTTTTAAGCAAATAAGCATTGACAGGTTACTCTCTCCTTTCCACATTTGGAATCATATTCTCTACATCTCTCTTTAGCATGGATTGGGCTGGCATTCTTCTGCTGGGTAGACAGCTATTACCCCTTGCGATAGAGAGACTGCTACCTGTTCGACAAAATCCATTATCCTCATCTTCCATAATAATAGAATTGAGGCTGGCATGTGTCTGCACAACGCAGTTCCAGAAGTGATGTGTGCAACTTCTTGGCCCAGGAATTCAGGCATCAAGGATACCTCCTCCATGTTCTCTTTCCCTTTTCCACTAGCATTAAGCTGGATGAGGTGGAAACTCAGTTCTGACCATACAAATAGTGACAGTGCCTAAGGGATGTCATGACAATGACTTAGAAGGAATCTGGTCTCGAAATGACATCAAGGAGCAGGGCTTCCCTGAAAACGAAAGGTGAACTCATAGGGACCTCTATGGGAGAGAGACATGGACCGCTTTTATCTTTAGGCCACTGGATTATTGGATTTATAGTAGTTTATCTTACCCTGACGCATATACCAGGTCTGTCAGTAGATACTGTTGTAGACTATTGTCCTAAGTGCGGGAGTTATAAGAAGCGGTAGAACACCCAGAAAATCTAGTAGTAAAACTCAACCTCTCACCATTTATTTTTTGATCTTTTAAAGTGGGTTAATGATACCTATATCCATGCGGTGAAGGAATTTGTCAATCCACATGAAATGTTTGGTCTTCTGTTTCACATTTTCCACTCTGCTTACTAGATATTAGAGTCTGCTATATTTAGGCACAACTTGATTACCAGTTTCACAAACTACTGGCATAAACATTCTCTGGACCTTGTATCTTCTAGTTCAGCTCCAACTTAACATTCATGAATTCTGTAACTTCTCTCCATGAGAGTAATCAAGAATATTTAATGAAAATATATATATATTTAAAAATTTTTTAAATCATTTCTTATAGTTGTTGGAATAATTGTCTCCATTTTCCCACCCCCACCCACCCCCATCTCCCACCCTCCATCCTTCCTTTTGCTCTGCAACAGTGAAGATGGGTAGTTGTGACAGAGACCGTAAGGCCTGCTAAGCCTAAACTATTTACACTCTCACCATTGCAGAAAGTTTGCTGACCTTTGGACTAAGACATTTGGAAAAGTAAAAAAAAAAAATAGATTGCTTAGTAAAATTTAAAAAAATGTGAAGTATAAAAAATTGCTTAGTAAAATTTTTACTTCATATTTTAAAAAAAATTTACTAAGCAATCTATTTTTTTTTACTTTTCCAAATGTCTTAGTCCAAAGGTCAGCAAACTTTCTGCAATGGTGAGAGTGTAAATAGTTTTGGCTTAGCAGGCCTTACGGTCTCTGTCACAACTACCCATCTTCACTGTTGTAGAGCAAAAGCAGCCTTAAATTATACACAAATGAATGTACATGACTGTGTTTCAATAAAACTTTATTTACAAAAACAGGCAGTGGACTGGATTTGGCCCACAGGTTGTACTTTGTTAACCTATCTCTCTGTCCATGTACTAACATAGATACTGTGAATAATTATTTTGCCACCTTTGGCTACACCCTCCTGAACTGTAATCCCATCCATCCTGACAGTTTTTATTTCCTGTCATGATCTACTTTCCTCACTTTTGTTGTCAGGTTTCTAAGTACATCTGGGAAAATTGATGCTGAATGGTGTCATTTCACAATTTTATTTGGAATATCTGCTCATTTTTTGTGTTCACCATCAGTCAACACTCTTGCCCATTCCTCTTCTGAACCTGTCACTAATCACCCTAGATAATTACCAAATGCTCTCCAAGCGGTTGAGCCAATTGACACTTCAGTAAGCAGTAACTGCGATCCTCATTGTTTGACATCTTTACCAACACGGCAGACTTCTGAATTTTTGACATTTTGGGCACGGTGAGACAGGGCCAGTGTATTCCACAGCATAGGGAAGGGGACTCTCCTGAGTGCATGACCACGTCACCTCGTGGAACCGAGCAGTTACAAGTCGTGCAGCTGTATAGAGCAACCGCAACCTTACCGTGGAACATATCTGTGACTTTAACTTAAAATTGTTATTAGTGTTGAATATTAATGAGTTTGAGAATCTTTTCACTTTTTAATGGGTACTTACATTTTTCATCTGCGAGGTATGTATTCATGACTTTTACCCATTTTCAATTTTTGTTATAGTCTGTACACTGGTCCATTGTCAGTTATATGTATTACGAATATCCCCTCTCGATTCGTGGCTTGTAGTTTTACTCTATTTAAGTTGTCTTTGGTGAACAGAAGTTTCTTATTTTCCTGAGGCCAAAAGTGCCACTTTTCTTTTTATAGTAGATGCTTTTACTGTATTATTTAAGGGGTTATTCCTTGTCCTAAAGCCAGAAAAACTTTCTCCTAGGTTATCTTCTGAAAGTTTGACAGTTTTACTTTTCACATTAAAGTTTTATATCTACTTGGAATCGATTTTATCTACGTGTCATCCAGGACTATTTATTGAATAGGTCTTCTTTTGTCCTTCTTTTAATATCATTCATAAATTGCTTCAATGCATGCATTACTTTTTTGTGTTTTCTTTGAGTTAAATGTATACTTTTTGTTTACACTATATATATATATATATATATATATACAATTTCATACTGCTTCTCTATTTTAAAAGTTGTCTTATTTTCCATATTTCCACACTGTTTTATAACTATAATAGTTATTCTTATGTACATTTTTTGCAGGATTTTTATTTATAAATTCCCTATTATTTGGTCAGTTAAACTTTTTCCAATGTATTTGATATTACAGGGAATGCTATAATGAGCATTTATGCACATACTTTTTTTCCTGCTGAATTATAACCTCAGGATATAATTAATCCTAGGAACAACAATATTGAGTAAGAGTAAAGATATTTTATGGTTTTAAATGTCATTAATTAATATTGCCATACTCAATTCCAAAGTGATGATTTCACTGTAACATTTTAATTTTCTCCCTCCAGTTATTAATAATGAAATGATACTTTGGCTTAGTTTTAATAAACATTGATTTAATTGCCCAAGAAGCTAAACGAGTTTTCTTCAGTCTGTTTCAATTTGCATGTCTCTTCACGAGCAGCCCTCCTGCTTATTCTCTTTAGATTGAAGTTTTGATGTTTCGCATGCAGATTTAAACGGGCTCTTTATAGATTATGGATTTATACCAGATGCTGCATAACTTAACTTCTTTTCTGAATGAACTAATATCTATTTTAAACCCTTGCTTAGCTTTTTTTATTTCATGATATTGGAAAAATCATACAAGATTAACCTTGAACTCTTGAATAGAGGCAGTTGTGCCCTTTTTTAGCTGTATTCTGGCACAGTTGTGTCATCGTCTCTCTGAAGCCACTGTCACTTATACCTCTGGGAATTGGAGATTGAATTACTGCTCTGCTTGGGGTAACCCACAAAGACCAGCTTCAAAGATGATGGTTTAAGTTTCTATCCCATTCAAAGCAGTGGTAGGCACAGAAGCAGAGCACAGTAAGTCATTCTCATCCTTTCGTGGGCACTCAGCTTAGCTGCATGTCACATCACCCAGTGCTCAGCTATTAACGAAGGAACAGCATGTGCTACGTTAGCTAATTACCAACCTTGGAACCTGACTTCTAGACTACCAGAGAGGCGATGCACGATAGCTATTTCTTTGCATTGGCTATTCACCAGGGTGCGATAAACCATGGAGATCCTCTTGTACAGAACCCCAAGGTGACCTAAAACATATACTGCTTCTTCATTCATTCATTTTGTTAAGAGTGCACCCTTTTCACTTGCCCCAATGTTATGGTGCAGAATGTCTTATAGATAACATTTGCCACTCTTCATTCTCCTTCTCCTCTTCCTCTCTCACACATCTAATAAGGCACTTGTCCATTCCGGATTCATACATTTGGATTGTTGTGTTTTCTTTGTTCGGGGTGTTATTATCACTCATCTAGATAATTTTAATCCCTCTTAGTGCATCTTTCTACTGCCACTATTATCTGTCTTTTATTCCCTACATTAGTGAGAACATTTCAATTACAAAAAACAAAAACTCAATCTATGTTAATGAAACAAAACCAAAAATATTATATTAAATTAAAGAATTGAAGAAGAGAGTTGGCTTCAAATATAGCTAGAGTTATGGGTTTAAGTGATGCCATCAGGATTATATCTCTGTCTCCATCTCTCAACTCTGCTTTTTCACCACTGGTTTCCTTGGGACAGGTTCTGTCCACAGAGTGACAAAGATGGCCAAGGAGTCATAGGTTTGCATGAGGCTCTCAGTCAGAAATCCCAGAGGAAAAATGAAAACAGAAAAAAAACGTGATGCCCTTCTCTCCCAGCACAGGTATCTTCCACCTACACCACCCCCAAAGGCCCTTAGTAAGCTCTCTTTCTGTCAGGATCTATTCTTGGACCAGTTTGATAAGCAAACTTTCCCATGTGCTCAACCCCATGGTGGAGAGGTAGAGATTCTTGTTTTACAGCTCCGCCAGAACCACAAGAAGCAATGAAAGAGCAGTATTGAAAACAAAGGCTGGTGGAATCAACTGAAAATTAATAGAATTTCACTTAACATGGCAGTTATTATAGTTATCTTTTAAAAATAAAGATAATTATGTCTCTAGTTTCCTGTTTAAAAAACAAAACCTTCAGTGACTTCCAATTTCTCACAGGATGAAGTCCAACCCTCTTGCCTAGCAGTGGGTACAGAAGACTAAGGAGTCATCCTTCCTTCCCTGTCATTGACACCATCGCCGTGTAAATCATCACTACCTTAATATTCTGAATATACTTTACTGTTTTAAGTTTCTGTGATTCACAATGCTGTATTCTCTACCATGAAAGCCTTAATCCCTCATCTCCGAACAGCTTAAATGTTGCCTTCAATTCCCAGTTTCGATTTTACCTTTTCAAGTCTTTCTAGGCTCCATCAGTCAGTTGCTAACCCCTCTATTTTTATAGCACTGGGCACTGGTCTTGCTTACTACCTTAATCAGCTTGTTTCATAATTGTCATTATGTTTGTTTCTTATCCTAGATTTTAAGCAGCTTGAGGATAAGAACCATTTCTTAATTGTCTTTACTTTCTGCACCACACGTTGTCCTGGAGCACAAAGCAAATGCCAGAACAAAGGCATGTTTTATTGACTGAATGGATATATGAAATAATATCCCAGATCTTTGTGGTAAAAGGTTATTGAAAGTCTAATGTTCCCAACAAAGTGAATTTAGATCCTTAAGAATAATTTGAGCTAAGGGAACTCATCTAATAATGTGACCCAACAGGGTGGCATAAGTGTGTTGGCACAGTAACTTATTTGCAATGCTGAAGACTTTCTGTGGTTTGGAAGCCGAAGACATCGTGTGGTTTGGAAGCGTTTCCAAATGGTGGAGTAAAATGTTATATAACAATTCAAGAGATTATAGGTCTGAATCATGCAGTATACTAAAAGTATTTCCTTCTGAGACTTGGATCCCCTGGCTCTCATCCAATAGTATATATTTCTACCTATTTATGGGTGAATGGTTGCTTTAAGATGCACACATTTTAAATAAAGTAAGGTATTATGTGCTCATAAAATAATATGTTTGAAATAAAATTCTAATCTCTTTCATAAATGTTTCCATCTCATGAACAGCCATAGAATGATTATTAGGGAACAGAAGATGACCACTTTATCAAGACTTCAACTATTATAATTAAGTACATCCAGAAACTTTTTACTCTGTGTCCTGTTTCTCAAAGTCCCTACTGGCCCCCTCAATTCCTTACCGAAGAGGTGATAATCTCCCCTAAGAATCAGGCACAGAAGTCAGAGAATTCTAGGAGACACTAGTCACATACAAACAATCTATTTACATAGAAATTGCTTATATTTACTAGGTTCTGGTGTCTATAAGCCAACTTTGAATTAGAGTTTTGGTGCAAACAGCAACACCTACCACAAAAATGCTCTTGTGGATACCACTGCAACAACCAAATATAAACAAGACCTCAGCTGTGTACACAAGGTGTATGCGCTATTGCAAAAGACCATACATAAGTATTTCTGGGGTTATAATGTGGTGTGGTGTTATGAAAATGCCATGGGAAAGGTATAGCTCTAGACTTTATGTTTATGAATTATATAACAGCAAGTGTGAAAGTTAGTTTATATTCTTAACCAGCACCAGATAATGCTAACTCACTGTGCAAGAAATTAAAGGACACACCCTAAAAAAATAAATTGAATCCAGTTTTTTCAGATTAAAGACATGGTTTTTGTCAACAAATTTATATGAAGTCAGGTGCCATTTGGGACTTTTATTGAACATATGAAATTATCCATCAAGATGGTGGTAGCATTCAGAGCTCCATGAGACCTACAGAGCCATCTATCAGCAATGTCATAGTTCAGATGTGTTTTCTACTGACAAAATCTTTCTTTTAATATACATATTTTAACCAAGTGAGTATATCCTTCCAAGAAGTTTGAATGTATAAGGTCTTAAGGCTGGGAAGTGCCTTAGAGATCATTTTGTTTTACTGTCCTATTTTGCAAGCTAAAGGAGTAGGAAAAAAAATTCATGAGGTATTACAAACTTTATTAAAATACTGAATACCCATTATTTGGACTAAGTGGGAGCCCAAGAGTGGTTTGCCTTTGAACCCAGCCCCTGTGCAGTAAGAATTACTGGGATTATTAAGCAGTTCTCAGGTCTCCCCTGTTTCTCAGTTAGCACTTTAAATTTTCTATAGTGGTTTTATAATTTTCAGAAATGTGTGACAAATAATCAGCATTTTGTTGTGGAATGAGATAATCTATAGGTATCCAAAATAGATACCTATTTTTTGAACCCTAAATATTTGAGTGCCCATATTTTAGGGGTCCACTTTGAACTATAGATTACTACTTTTATTGTTATTATTAATTTCTTCTTCACCTCACTGGAAAGATACTTTGCCCATTTTCTTCTGCTTGATATTCTAAATTAATCTGAAAGAAGATTCTCATCTACATTTTTGGCTCTTGAAGGACCAGATTTCTTGATATAGTTTCAAGTGTTAGTTCTTTGATCTTCCACCAAAGCCTGCTACTCACAGAGGGAGTTATTGTGTGTGCTGGAGTTTGGGGAAAGTGTGCTTTGAATAACCCAACTTCTGTTCTATGTTACTGCTCAGATCTTTATCTTATGTGCCTTAGTATTTTGTAAACCTGCTCAGCTGTTGCCAGCATTACTCACTAATACCTAAAATACATGTAGGGAGATGTTTATGAGTAGTGGAGAGTCTTTTATTCACCTTAAACTTAAACAATATTAAAGTCAATATTATTTCAATAAAGGTAGAAAAGAAGATGGGGAACTTCTGATCATGGCTGGCTTGAAGTTCCTATTTCTGCATTGAGTAATGTTTAAATCAAATTTAATAATAATTTCCACCAAGCTATTTATAGTTGAGGTAATTAGTTAAAATTTCATGTGTTCAATTATTGTTTTTTATCCCTAATTAAAATATTAACTGAAAGTAAAATAAAATAAAATGCAAAAAGGATTACTCCATTTCTTTGCCTGAAACTATGCAACAGCTCTTTGGTACTTATAAAATAAAGCACGAAATCATTAATAAGGCTTAAAAATTATTTTAATGTAGCTTTTTAAAAGAAGTATTTTTACTATGGAATAAAATAATTTTCAAATGAAATAAAATAATCAAATTAACTGTCAAACTAAAACATAGTGTTATCAATTTAATGTGCTGAGACCAGCATGTTAAAAAATAAAATGCCATAGAATATAAAATGTGTATAGTAAGGGTCAATGTTATTTGAAAAAATTCAATTATGCTTATAAGGTATATGAGATAGCATATATTATATTAAATATGACATATCATATCATACATTAGTTCAAGTATTTACTTAAAAAATGAAAGTTGCTAAAAGTAATTATCCCTGAGAAATAATTGTCACAGGGATAAACATCCTAATAATAGATTCTTGAAGGAGAAGCAGCATGAATCAGATAAAGAACAAACTTTTGAGGAGGAATGCCAGGGCTCTGTCATCAGCAGGGCGCTCTTCCCTGGCATCTGTCCAAATCCGACTGCCATGGTCATGGTTGGGTTATGAGCCATTGGGCCCAGCATTCTTATGAAGAAAGAACTTCATGAAAACAATGTACAATTCTGATTTCTTAGAAAGACTCCCAAGTTCAGAATCACAAGCCTTTCAATTCTGTACTCTGATGCACTTCACAGTGTTGTAGTAGAGGATCTCCTCTTACGTATCTTTTCCCCAGGCTCCTGTATGATGTTAGATGACCCATTGGAATATCTTTTGCTCTATGTTTGTTCTATTATATTGCTTGAACCTGCTCTGAACCAAGTCAACCCGTTAAAAGAAAAAGGCTTTGAGAGAAAAAAAATAATTCATCTCTAATTTAGATATCTTTTGTGGGTCAGCAAATGACTGAATAGACAACTTGGGTTAATATATCCTAGGAGTTACCAACTAATCAAATGGCCTGTGAAAGCTAGTCTATGATTACTTAAGAATTATCCCCAAAACCTTTCCAAAAAGTGTTAATTTAAGTATACGTACCTACTAGGGAACACAAATTATGTATAAAATTTACATACACTTGTGAAATTTAGCTAATTACTGTCAGTGAGCTGCAAAAAGTAGGCTAATAAGCTAAAATATCTCATAGAGACCAATGATTCTAATAGGTGATCAAAATGTAAAGCTGTTTCTTACCTCTGACTTTTTTTCATCAGTAGTTCACAATCTATTATAAATCGTTCCAATTTGGAAAGTTCTAACATGAAACTGAGATACTGGTTTGAGACAGTGAAGGGAGCCCTGATTTGAGTTGGGAGTGTAGGGAGAGTCCCATTTCCAGCGCCCCACACAGCCATGTGAGCCAGACAGGTAAAGGCACTTGGCCTCTCAAGTCTTCTCTGTGTTCCCAACTGGGAAACAATGTTTGGACCACACAGGCCTGCCTTTCAATGCATGATTCCATGTGCACTTTATACTCTTAAGTTCCTCATTCAGGTGCTTATTTGCCTTGGATGATAACAATCTGATTCCAATGACATAACCGAATAGAGCAAATTAAACATTAACGTGAGTGTTTCCTACTTTAAAAAAATAAAATTTTGTATGCAAGTGTTTAAGGAATAACTGATGGAACTTTTCTCTATTAAATATAAGGTGAATAGACAAATAGATCCTCATCTCCATACCAGGTTGCAAATAAAGTCATTAATCATCAGCATCTATTGTTAAAAGCATTTGGAGTTAGGCAGCTTTCTAGTTTCCCTGCAGCAATCTTGGTTTCCAAGTCTTTTGATTTTTATATGTTTCACATGTAGGCAGTAAAGCTGTAGATAGATATTTTCACAATTAGGAATTACATTAATAACAACACACTTTGGGACATATATAGAGGACTGATTCCACAAATGTAGTAATATATGATAAGTAATAATTGCTCAGTGGTGAAATACTTTATCCTCTATAACACTGGGATAGGCCATGTCCAGAGAGCTTAGGCACTATATAATGATTGGCATTAGATTAGTTTGATGCTAAAGTTTACAGTTAAGATCAAAGTTATTATTTAAAAGACTCCCTCCCTGGTGTCCTTTACTGTGCTTCCCTATCCACATCTTTATTGAATGCTTGGAGATATGTTATTATTGATATGACTGAGTTTCCAAAGCAAAGCTATTTTAGCCTTAAGAAAAAGCTTAAGATAAGTTATATATGTAGAATTTGTTAGAAAATGTATTCTATTGTTTTTCTATACTCATACTAGACTACATGATACAAGAGGAGGTTATTTCAAATAATACTTCATTAGATATTTATTGAGCATCTAGAATGTTCCAGGCACTCTGGTGTGGAGTACTTTATAACAGCAATAAAATACTGGAACAGGCCACACAGAGATTGCAACATACTAGAAAGAAATGATGATTAGGTGAATGTTCTCGACTGTTAAGACCTCGATTTGTTTTGAAGGCAGGGATTAGACGTTAATGACTTTAGTAATTTGCTGGCATGTAATTTGAGCTAGTTCTATGTTTCTATGGTAATTTTTTGAAGAAAAAATCCCCATCACAGCTGAATAATAAGCACTCAAAGCATTTCCTTATTAGAAAAGGAACTACAAATACAGACAGACAAGGCTGCCTCAAGGCTGGTCCTTCTGAAGGATCTTGCCAGTCTTGGCTCCTCTATTCCTTTCTCCGCAGAGCCAGACAAATCTTTCTGAAACTCATATCTGGTTGTCACCGCACTGCTACACCCTGGTCAATGGCTCCCCTTTGCATGTTGGATGCTGACATTCAAGGTCTTTAGCATGGATTGTGAATGTGCTCCATGGTGTAGGCCTTATTTACTTCCCAGCCTCACCTCTCACTTTCCCGTCCCACTGAGTGTCATCATATTTCTTAATTTTTCTAAACAGGGCTTGGTTTCTTGCTTCTGAAAATTAGAATATAAAAATGCTCTAATATAAAACCCTTCCTCCTTCCTTTTCTCCCTTCCTTCCTTCCTTCCTTCCACTCCCTCCCTTCTTTTTCTCTTCCTTTTCTTTCTTTCTTTTTCTCTTCCTTTTCTTTCTTTCTTTCTTTCTTTCTTTCTTTCTTTCTTTCTTTCTTTCTTTCTTTCTTTTTTCTTTCTTTCTTTCTTTCTTTCTTTCTTTCTTTCTTTCTTTCTTTCTTTTTTCTTTCTTTCTTTCTTTCTTTCTTTCTTTCTTTCTTTCTTTCTTTTTTCTTTCTTTCTTTCTTTCTTTCTTTCTTTCTTTCTTTCTTTCTTTCTTTCTTTCTTTCTTTCTTTCTTCTCTCTCTCTCTTTCCTTCCTTCCTTCCTTCCTTCCTTCCTTCCTTCCTTCCTTCCTTCCTTCCTTCCTTCTTTCCTTCTTTCTTTTTTCTTTCTCATCTTCCCTCTGTCTCTTCACTTGGCTAACCTTACTATGACTTTATTCTAAGAAACTATTCCAGACTCCTTAAGACTGTTTGGGCTCTTACAGCAAGTACTTAATACCTTCCAGCCATGTTAGGGTGTCTATGAATTCATCACACCCACCCAGTTATAATAGGACTGTGTCTTGCTAGCCTCATATTACCAGAAACTAGTACAGTACATGGCCTAAAGTAGGTACATTCAATAAGTAATTATTACTTACATGAATAAACATTTACCATAATCCTATGGGGATGGTGCAAAAAAAATCTGTTGTATACTAGGTACACAACAGATTTTTTAAAAATTTGTTATGAGTACAGAGCACTTTAAATTCCGAAGCCTAAAGTTTGTTCCAAGAGAGCTGTGAACAGCGAACTCCAGAACAATTTAGAGTCTCCCATAGTAACATTGGGAGTGTGAGGAGATTGTTTAACATAACTGTGTAGCATAGTTCCCTTAAGAACATGTCTATAAAAAAGTATCTGCTTCCATTTTTAGACACCTAGCTTAAGTCCAGTGTGCTGCCAGGTACATGCTGTCTCTTGCTTTGCAGCTTGGGATAGAGTTACATCCTCTGCATTGCATTTCATACCCTTGATTATTTACATAATCTCTCTGGCTGTGCTGATCAATTTACAGACCAAAAGGAATCCTAAGCGTCCTAAGTCATATACTTGGCTGCCTCGCACAAATGTGTTTTACCTGGATTATGTCTGGCAGTGCTAGACCCCAAGTAGTGATCATTTCATTGTGCTTAACACGAGGTTTCCCTAGAAACAGTGGGGGGATACCTGAGGCGCAGGGAAATCAAGCCTATTAAGCATAATCACCTCTGATAGCTTGTCTTCTTTCCATGATTTGTGACTTGAGAAGTGCATTACCATACAGGGTACTTAAAACTGGGTTACAATCAAAGAGTTCCAGTGCGAACCCCCTTTGAAAACTTTATACTCATGTCAAACTATCATATTATGCTCATTTGTGAAATATTAACTTTGAGAGGAAAGATGGTTCATAGTTTTCCCTAAAATTATGGAGTTTGTTAGATCTCTAAATATTTTGAAGGATTAGATGGGCCACCATATTAACATTTTAAAATATATAAAATAAATGTACACAGATATTACCAGAAGTGAATGAAGAAGGAAGCTACAAAGGAGTAGAGGGATAGAGAGTAAATGCTGGTGAAAACAGTAAAATAAGTATGAGGGTGGCCATAGTTCATTTATGTGTTGACAAGCTTATAGGTTAATGAAACTCTACAGTACTAGAACACTAGAATGTATGAAAGTGTCAAGAGAACTGAACACCATTGTATGGGTGTGCTTTAGATGAATTTTCTTATAGCATGATGAAGAGATGTAAGAATGGCATTAGTACATGAGTGGTGTAATACAACAATGTTGCTCTACAAGACACTTTTTACTTCTCATACAGGAGCACCGAAGCAGACCTCACAAAGATTGTTGAGTACAGTTGACCCTTGAACAACATGGGGGTAAGGGGTGTCAACACCCTGCACAGTTGAAATTCCACATGTAACATTTGAGTCCCCAAAAACATCAGTCATCCCGTGGTATCCACAGGGCATTGGATCCAGGACCCATACAAATACCAAAATCTACAGATGCTCAAGCCCCTTATATAACATGGTGCAGGTTTTCCCATTTGTAGGCATATCTTCCTAGAAACAGAAACAATTGTGTCTAATCAAAAAGCCATTATTTCTAATATGATCTTCCAAGTCAAATAATATTTAATAAATGGGGTGATCACTTTGTAAGTTATACAAATGCCTAATTAATATGTTGATACCTGACAATAATCTAATATTGTATGTCAACTGTAATTGAGAAATAGGAAAATTACTAAAAAATAAGAACAAACAAAAGGAAATAGTTAATAAAAATATTCATTACCCATTTCACTTTTTGTTATTACAATATAAAATCCATGCTA
The DNA here is from genome assembly GCF_022682495.2 of Desmodus rotundus. Taxonomy (NCBI): domain Eukaryota; kingdom Metazoa; phylum Chordata; class Mammalia; order Chiroptera; family Phyllostomidae; genus Desmodus; species Desmodus rotundus. Next base: position 45,563,738 of record NC_071387.1, on the reverse strand, counting down.
AATGTTTGTTTCAACTTAAGTAAAGTCCTGAAGAAGTTGTGTTTCAAGAATTATCCAAATAAGCCTTTAATACAGGTGCAAGTGGAGGCTGCTGTTCACATATATGTGGAGTCTTGGGCAAGTTAGGAGTTAGAAATGGGAGTCAGGAAGGGCACATGGGTTGGTTTTTGGGCTGGTTCTGCCTCTGACTATTTGAGTTTGAGCAATTCTGTGTTGCCTTTCCCTACACCAATGGTCCTCAAATTCAGACTTGCCTGAAGGGCTTCTTAAATCACAAATTGCTTCTTCTGAATCCCAGGGTTTCTAATTTAATAGGTTGGAGTGGGTCCCAAGAATTTGTGTTTCCTACCAAGTTCCCAGGTATTACTAAAGCTTCTATATGGGATAGGCTTTGCAAGCCCCTGCAATGCACACATCTCCCCATCTGCTTCCCTTTAGTTGGGAGGGAAGTAGAAGGGTTACGACGGAATGCATCATGGCCAAACGGGTTACCGTCTTCAGACGATACTGGGGGAATAGTGTGTGTTCATAGGAATGGAAGCAGGAAAGGAGGGAGGAAGAAGCACACATTTGGAGCTAGCTCCCAATATTCTCCGTTTCATTATTCCATGAAGAAGGAGATGAGCCTAGAATTTGCAGATTAAAAAATCTGGAGCAGTCTAGGAAAGAGTGAAGAATGTACCAGAAAAGTCCAATATATTCTCTAGCTCTCCGTCTTTGCCCCTGCTCATACTACATCCTGGGGCTAAAATCTCCAACATTATATACAGATGTAAAGGTGCAAAGTCAATCTGCAGTTATCCTGCTGGTTAAGAATATGAAGATCTTTCCTTAGATACAAAGTGACAACTCTCAGCAGCTTTATGTTCAGAAAAATATAAAAAACAAGGTTGGATGTATTTCTTCAGTAAAGAGTTATGAAGAATTATTGTGCTTTAAGTAGAATATTTCAAGGTTTAAACAGGAGTAGAGAGGTTCTTTGTGATACATCTGAATGAATATTCACATTTATATGGATAAATGTGGAATTATACATCAATGAAAAACATTCCAGTAGGGACACTGAAATGAAAAATAGTTAGTTAGCTCATAAACTTGGGAAGAATATCAAGATGAAGCTTCCTTTGCATATTCTGAAACTCAAATTGCATTAAAATTATTGCCATTCAAATAAAAAACATGTGAAACAGAATATTTGTCTATGCCTTATTACTTATAACAAGCAGAATTACATGCCCATGTAAAAATTGCCAGATGTATTAATGAACTTCTGTGACGGGATTTGTCTCATAAAAGTTATTTTCTTTTGAAGAGATGAGGCTCCATGCTTTTCTTATTGGCACATCATTCTCTGAATAGAACATTTCCTTTGTTGCTGCAATTCATTGCTCCTTCATGGAGTTACTAGATCATTCAGCATATTTATGGGGCCATGAATTGCATTGCTGACATAAATATTAAAATGCTTCTCTAGTCAGAGGACCTCAGGAACAGGAATGTGGCAAGACATCTGCTTTCTCTGAAGAAAATTACATGGGCACTCTAATTTTCAATGGAAGGGAGAAAAACTTGTGAACCTAGAACAAGTTTATGTCATTTTTCACCCATCAAGATAAGAAAGCTTATCTCCAAAGAGTGAACATTCTCCAGAACATGCAGGAAGGATATTTTAAAAAATAGATCAACAATAAAACATAAAAATAAAAAAATTGTAAAAATAGTGCCAATAAAACTTGTGGTAAAAAAATGTTTTTTAATGCTTGATAGAGCTTTGCAATTCTTACACCATTCAAGAGACTAGGAAAGTAAGTAGTTGAGTGTGAATATCCAGAATTTTGTTCATAATTTCATTTTCCAAATTGCAACTTAAAAATGATACAAATGATCAAACTTGTTTTCTCCTAGTCCTTTCTCTATATTGAAAGGACACTCTTATTAACAATGAAATGAACTGAGTTTTCCCTTCCTTCCTTGAAAGTAAAAATATAAAAAGTCCAATCAAGTTAGAAGATACATAAGAGAAGATGATTTTATTTTTTAATTGAGGCAATTAAATTTGAATTTTTAATTTTTAAGCAGAAAATTATGAATGCGGCTATTGCAGGTGTAAAAGCCATTTTGTGAAAAAATATGACAGTCAACAAAATTAATAAGCAAGCCAAGGAAATTAATATTTCAACAAAGTAGACATGCGGTACTCTACAAAATCTTTTATGTGAACCTTCCTGTTTGGTAAAGATATTGCCTCTTTTGAATTTGATGAACAATTTATTTCTTTGCTTGAGTATTATTTTTTTAAAAGTTGGTTATATTTTCAGGTACCATACCTTAAAAATATCCAAAAGCACATGTGATGATTAATAAACACATACTTGAAAATTTAATAATAGGAATCTGCCCAACACAGTAACCATTGGTTACATGTGGCTACCAAGAACTTAAGTTTTGGCTAGCATGACTGAAGAACTGATTTTTAAATTTTAATGTTAAAACAATTTCCATATATTTGGAACAACTTTATCAACTATAAATTTTATGAAATCTAAATACAGGTAAATTATTTCTGATGAAAACTAAGACCTCTGAATTGAGATGTAAGTATAAGATATGCCCTGGATTTCAAAAACTTAGTAGAAAAAATAATGGAAAAAAACAGAAAAAGTAATGATTTTTATATTGTTTACATGTTGGATTAATAATATTTGAACTTATTGGTTTAAATAAATTACATTGCTAAAACTTAAAATTCACCTCTTAATATTTTTTAATGCCGCTACTTTAAACATTAAATTACGTACATAGCTCACATTATGTCTCAATGGCACAGCACTGATCTACATAGTACATAGCAACTAAAACTTAATTTTTGCGGTTTATGAAGTCTGTGGCCAAGTATCACTACATGTATTTTGAGCACATCCACTTTGTATTACCACAGCTGATCTAATCACACAGGGAATAAGTTTCCTCTTACGTGTGAGGCTATTTTCATTTTCAGTGAGTGTTCACAGCCCCATACTAGGTTAATTTTTTTTAATGCAAACCTGAGTTTTTATATTAAAGGATATTTTCTGGGTCACAGTGTACAGTTATAAAAGTTGTTGACAACACAAGGGCACCTAAACAAATGGCCCAACCTGCTCTTCACTCACCAAGCCACTGCCCTGGCAAGGGCCTGCATTTGTCTGGGGATTGGGGGTCCTTTCTAAGGGGAACAAAGACAGCATAAGCTAGCTAGTTCTCCATGTTTGCATGAAAATGCAATATTGCAATACTATAAAATGCAATCTTAGAAAATTGTTTCCTGCTAAAATCATATAGGTAGAGTGTGCATTGATCTTCCTAAGTGATATGCAGGAAGAATACTGCTATCATCCTACTTTTGTCAAAGGTTTTATTTTTCTCCCAACTTTCACATATATCCTATCAGTATTTTCACAGTACAGCTAGGAGATAAGTAAAACAGGTATTGTCTTCATTTTACGGCCAAAAAAGTGGAACTGAGTTTCCTCTTTGGATTGGTATAGAACACAGAATCACCACATCTTCCCCTTGCAAATAAAGTTATAACCCATCACTCGCGAGACAGCCCCACAGACACAAACACTGCAACTAAAAATGAATCTAATACCTATAGGCTAAGAACAGATTATAATACAAGGAAATAATGCAACTATCTTTTAGATTTCTAAAATTTAACCAGAATTGTGATTTCTAATAAAAATATTTAATCATGTTTTGTGATGAAATTTATATAGGGCAATGTAGTGCACCCCCCCAAATCTAATTTATGTATTAGAATGATCAGTTCTGTACAACTTACCTCAGTAGGCCTCTGAAAAAAAGTTCTCCCTTGAAAATGCTTCTGAAAATCAGAGCACCCGTGAAGGACAACTTTACATTATAGTCAATTAAAATCAATTCTTAGTTAAAAATAAACATTGTTTTCATGCTATATATTTTATTTAAACATAAGAAAAAACAACCTAGCTAATGCTTTTATAAATCTAGAGAGCTCTAAGGAAAATATCTTTAAGATAATTCCTTAAAATCCCTTTTGGCAGAGTCTTAGTCATTTCTTATTCAATGTAGATTTCTTAAGTAGCTGACATTTATTTTGTTTCTTACCACCTGATCTTGGTACCTTAAAATCTGTTTTTCATTTGTTTTACATTTATTCATGTTTTAATGGGTCCTAGTGATTTTCAACTAGCATTTTCCTAAGGAATGATTTTAAGATCTTTCTATATATACATGAACATTGTTTGTATCTATGTTGTTTTTTAAAATTTATATTTGTTAAATAGTAATGACTCATTCATATTGACTATATTCTTAACTGTTACTAATTTTAGCTATTGAATTGGCTTACGGTTCCCTTGAATACTGTAAATGGTATGCATATTTAATTATATGGAATATTATGCCTCTCTTTTAATGGTTTCATAAATACTATATTTGTTCACTGAAATTCAGGCCAGGCCTAAACCACATAGACTTTTTTTGAAAAGAATTCTAAATTGTATTTTTCAATTACAGTTTGCATTCAATATTATTTTGTATTAGTTTCAGGTGTACAGCATAGTGGTTACACAATAATATCCATTACAGAGTGGTCCCCCCAATATTTCCAGTACCCACCTGGCGCCATGCATAGTTATTACATATATTGACTATATTGCCTTATGCTGTTCTTTACATCCCCATGACTGCTTAGTAGCTATCAACCTGTACTTTTAATCCCTGCACCTTTTTCACTCAGTCCCCTCGAACATCTGCCTTCTGGCAACCATCAGTCTGTTCTGTGTGTATGAATCTGTTTCAATTTTGTTTGTTTATTTTGTTCTTTAGATTCCGCATGTAAGTGAAATCACATGATATTTGTCTTTCTTTGCCTGACTTCTTTCACTTAACATAATAAACCACTTAGATGTTGAAGAATGCAATGTTCTACCCTTAAACAAAAGTTGGCGCCGCTACCTACACTCAAAAGCAAAGTTCCCTGTTGAAGTATCGAACCACCACAACTGCCAGATTATGGAGGAATTGGAGATAATGAATTCAAAATATTTTATATTTGTTTCATTCTCATGTTTATCAAATCATTGTGGTCCTCAAATGAGATTACTCAGGCACATATTTTATCTGCACTGATTTGAGTGAAATTTTATTAAAACATGACTAAAGGGAATTTATTTTAAAAGAAAAAACATGAATTCCCCCAAATCTATCACACATACTAGTCATTCTGTACGTCACGTAATGGACATTGTCATTTTGACATGCAGAACATTTCTCTTCTTCCATCACCTTTGAATTAATTGGATTGTAGAGGGGTAGGGCGAGGGAAACAGGGCTGGAATTTGGACTGTGCAGTGACTCCCATTGCTACTTATATCACTGGAACATTTTGAAGTCAGGTCACTGTTAACCGAATAAGGGAAGCCCCACTGACTTTCTGTCTCCTCCAGACAATAAAACGACATAATTGCGTCTGTGCTCCTCTTTTCAATTGTTCTACTAAAACACAGATTCAGAAGTAACTACAGATTCTAATTAACTCAAATTACACTAATGAGAGAGATGATAAGTACCACAACATGAAGACTAAAAATGAATCCTAATTGTAAACCTCAAAGATGTTGGAAACAGGGAAACAGATGTTAAAGGAGCAAATTGGCCACTAACAACAGATGTTAGAAGTTAGCAGTAACCAATCAATGGCTTTAACCTATTTGAATGCATGTTTCTGACAGTCCACAAGGAAGGAGTTCAGCACCGAAAGGATAATAGTCCAAATTTCAAAATGGTATTAACCCCTCTCTGGCACCTGATTCTGCGTTTATCATTAGCTTGGTGATGGGAAGGGTGGAAATAGGAAAGTACTTTATTGATTTGAAAATTAATTGATTTAAAAACTTGCTTGGCATATTTTTGAAAGTTTAGAAAATTTAGGAAGACTGACAATAACAACATATTATTACAGACATTTGGAAAGATACATAACAAGAACTTTAATATTGCTTGTATTGTTTGAGGAAATCATTTATTATGTGTGCATGAATGAATGTATTGAAAAATGAACACCCTTTCTATTTTTCTATAATTTACAACTCACTAAAAATGTTACTTTTTTATACTGTTGCTTCTGGTTCACTAATTTCTCTGAATTCTCAATTGTTTACTATGAAAATAGGCTGTAGAAAAGATAATCTTTTTAATGTTGCAAGATTTTCCTATAGCAGTCATGTGGTTTGAAATCTATAATATGATAAAGATATTGATAAATATAAATTTATAATTCTAAACTTGTTACATAGAAGATTTACGATAACAAAGAATAAAATAAAAAAATTATAATACATTATAGAGCAATGTAATTAAAATTAAAAAAAATCAAAACCACATAAAGGAAGAAAACTAAAATGAAGGCTGTTTCGATCAGACCAGAGGACAGATAATCAAATATCACACTGTGTTTTCTGCAAACCAAAAAGGGAGATAAAGTAGGCTGCGTGACTCTCATTATTAACAAAGGTGGACCACATCAGCTCTTCGGAGGAAGTGATGTTTTCAAGAAATAAACTTTTGAAGTCTTCAGAATGGGAACTTACATTGAGGCTCACCAAGTAATGATCTCCTCAACCAGTCTTCAGTTTGCAGTAGATGTTTGGTACATTTATAAGAAAATCTTGGACTGATATTCCAAATAATACTAAAAAAAAGAGAGAGAGAGAGAGAGAGAGTTTTGGTGCACGGACTTAAACCAATTTGTTCATTCACAATTATGAGGCTCTTTTTGGTTGGCTTCTAATCCCTGCCCTGCTGTCTCCTTCACCCGCGATGTAGAACTGAGCTCTAGGTTCCCTCCCCAACATACCAAGTGTATGTTATGCCAAAAGCAAGCCACAGGTGCAAGCCAGCATAAGTAGATTTATTACCAAGAAGGTACAAAAACATTCAAACAGCCAATTCCTTAAGCCAGGTGAAATTCTGGCTCTCTAGTCTTCCGGGGGCCCCCGTGACAATTATCTTGAGGATCTAGTTGAAGTTAGATGAGTCTTCTATTTTGCCCATTGCCGCGGGAAAGAACCAGGGTCCTAGGACTAGGGCACTGCTTTGAAGGATATTAGGGGGCTTGTTCCCAGGTTCTCGTATTTTCTTTACAACGGGAAAAAGCATTTCAAACATCTGTTCTATTGAGGACGGAGATGGCAATATTAGAAGTCATTGTCATTGGAAGTCATACAGTACTGATTTGGGTCTTTTAAATGCCATCTAATTACCCAATTAAAGTACTTCTAATGCTAATAATCTATTCTAGCATGTAGATTATAGTTAATATATTCACGCACATATCATATTGTCTATGCTGAAGTACTTAAAGTAAATTTTAGGAACTTTACAGGAATTGTCATAATCTACTAATAAGAAGACTCAGGCTTTCCTAAGATGTCTTTCCATTGAATATGTGCTAATGCAACATTCTTCTGTACTGACATGCACAAAATACAGGGCGGGGCAAAAGTGGGTTTACAGTTGTGAGTACGTGAAACACAGTTTATTCTTGTGTTCTTACTTATTAATTATTGTATTATTTTCCATACGAACAACTGTAAACCTACTTTTCCCCATCCTGTATTTATTTTGTTGTAATAAACACAAGCATTCTTCTCTTTAGTACCTTATGAATAGTGTTTTGTTTCTAATTATTTCCCATATATCATTTAATTAATCCACTGAAACTTTTTAAATTTGAATACAATAGTGGCCATTATCTCCATTACGTAAAAGAAAGCAGAAGGGCTCACCTTGGTAAAGAGAAATATTTAGTCACATAGCAAATCTTGGTGGAGCCGGCCTTTCTAGTCTTGTGGTTTTCCATTGTGAAATTTTTCTAAGTGATCTTTTTCAATGTTCCTCCTGCTATTTTTCCAGGAAAGTCTACAAGAGGAGTGAATTTATACTCTTTTACCTGTTTTACTTCCTCTAATTATTCAATAAAAATGATTTCAAAACATTCTCTTTGGCTGGGTAAGAGTATGCTTTTAAGTTCTCTGATGATTCCTGAAAACAAACAAACACACACAAAACCTCAACTTCTTCAAATGGAATTTAACTGTAAATTGAATTCTACTTTTATTTAGCAGAGGTTAATTGGCATCCTGTGCTTCTCAAAAATCACAAAACATTTACCATATAATAGGCCTGATTTATAGTAGAAGTGGAAATTTTTGTCTGCTTATATTGGGCAAGTTAGAAAATTGGAGTAATTCAGACAAAATTCTTAAACTTATTTTTGTTCTCTGGCTAACAATTAGATTAAAAAATCTCCATTATAACTCACTTCTCCACTATCAATATTTTCTTCAAAATAAAATTAGCTCTTCCTAAAGAAATAATATTGCTCCATGGAAAAACAAAAGCTTTACATATGAGTCAGACAGAATGAGTGTGCTTTGTCTTATTTCTGCCCATTATTTGCTAATTGACTTTGCCTAGATTCTGTTAAATCTGGAATGAAACATCTGAGGAGAGGCAATAATGAGACTGAGAACCTTATACGGCTTTATAGAAGTATCAAATAATGGTAAACGTGCCAGTGTTTTTGTTTTTCTGGCAAAGTCTTCCTCATGCTTTAACTCAGGCATTCCCTCTTTTAAGCATCCAGCCTTTGCATACACCCTCCTAACTCACCTTATTGGATGTACTGTCCTTTGCTTAGCTCTGTCATTGCATTCACTATATGTAGTATCTTGCCTAATTTTATGCCTCTCTCATAACACAGGTAGTCCACAGAAAATAAGGACAGTATTTTATTATTCTTTGCAGCCACTGCAAGAGCAGTGCTAGTTACAGGGTAGATATGCAAAAAAAAAAAAAAAAAGTTAAATAAATGAATGGATACATAAAAGGATGGAATGCAATGGAATGAAAGAAATATTTACTCTTCTATCTTGCAGATTGTTGTGAAGATCAAAACTGGTAATGTGCTTAAACTTTTTAAACTTCACTACCACGTACTGTTTCCCTCAGCTTGCATAGCTTTAAGAAGTGATCGGTGAGTTAAATTAAACTAGACTAAAACTTTAAAGTATTTGTCATGAATCTGTGCCTAACCATATGCAGTCTGTAAATGCTGGCCTTGTGTAGATTAAATCTAAAAGCCTTGAATGAAGTTGTCTCTTACCGTTCACCCTCCTTGGCATGGCCCTTGCTGAGCCTGAGAACTGTGGGTGTTTCAGACTGCCAACACCTAAGGAGATATGACAGGTAACCAAATGGGAAACTGCTGGCTGCCTTGGGCTCACTGGGATTTGTGTCTTAACAGGGCAGACTTGTCACTAGGCTCTTTGGAGGGGAAATGAAGCGATGAACTAATGCTGGGCATAGGAGGCGCCAGGTCCTGACAGGCTAAGGTGTGACCGGCTGAATCCTAACCATCCCAGACATCTTTAGAAGAACAAGTGAGCTGGGAGATGGCCAGGGGCAGGCAAGGCTGCAGGGGAAAGGAGGCGTATACAGAGCCCTCGGAGAGTAGAAAAAGAAAGGGCAAGTGAGATTACTGGTCATCTGCTGCCTTAGATCCCAGGCAAAGCAAACGTCAAGCACAACAGCAAACACAACCTTTGAGCGTTACTGTCTTCAAAGAGTATTTACCAAGTGCTGTCTGGCTTGAGCTCCCAGACTTGGTTAAATATACATTTTGTTAATGTTGTTTTTCTGACTTTCTTTCTTTCCCTTTTTGTTATTGTTGTTATTATTTCTTTAAAAACATTTTTAATACCTCACTTGCTCTAATATCATTCTGACTCCAAAGAAAGGAAAAAAATTTAAAAAACAATGAAGACAAAAAGAAAATAATATTCCACAGAGCACTTAAAAAGTTTTTCCAGTAGAAAAATATGTAATTTGACATATGTAATATAATTATAAATATATCTTATTTTTTATCATATTATTAAATATATATATTTGATTCTATACATTTTTCTCCATTTTCAAATATTAATATTTATAAATTAGCAGGCAATTCATCTAAATCTTGTCATTTTTATAAGCGACCTTTCCTTAAAACAAAGAGCAAGTTTAAAAGTTACATTAAAATATATTGTGTTTGGTGACTAAAAACATACAAATATATCAAAGCATTTAAATATATCATTGTACTTTATTATATTAATTGAAGGTGAAAATATTGAAAGTTATAAATGAAGTAGAAGATTTTTTATGCCTTTTTATATGCTTTTATTGTGGCCATGTTATCATATTTTATCACAGTTCTTTGAGTAACCAGTGATCCAACTGAATCAAAGATCTAGGAAAATGTTTATCCTTAAATTTTCCACGCCTCACAAAATTCTTGAGGCATAATAGGTTCTTAATTTAAAATATTTAATGAATTAAAAGATGAATAGAATTAAGACTTCACACATATCAAACCATTTGTTTTGGCAAAATGTTTTAGAATGGTAGCAATACATTTTTTTAACAGACAACATAAATCTTATTTTTCACAGATTGAAACTAGTCATACAAACCAGACTTCTGGTCAAGATGGTGGCATAGGTAAACATGGCTCACCTCCTCACACAACTATGTCAAAATTACAACTAAAATATAGAAAAATCATCACTCAGAACCATCAGAAACAGAGTTGAGAGGAAGTCCAACAACTGGTAGGAAGGGCAGATCCAGACAGGCAGAAACGTTGGAGACCTGGAACAGGCTGGTCCCACATCCACATGTGGTGGACAGAAAGCCAGGAGAGATATCTTGGGAGTGAGGAGTTCCCATGCCACCCCAGGCCTCCCGGCCCAAGGTTCCAGTGCCAGGAAGATAAGTCCCCACAACTTCTGGCTGTAAAAACCATTAGGGATTAAGTCAGTGGAAGAAACTTCTGGAGTCCCAAGCAATACCCATTAAAGAACTCACACATGGACTCACCTACTGAGACTCATTCCCTCTGAGCTGCAGCACTGGGGTAGCAGCTTAAAAGGCACCAGTGGCATACAGGGAGGAACTGAAGTATCTGGCATCAAGATGAGAGCTGGGGAATAGCTTTCTCTCAGACAGAAAGGCTGGCAGAGATCATTATCCCTTTGCTGAGCCCTCCCCTGTCCAGAGCCACAGAGCTGGCAAGTGGGTATCATATCTGATACTCCATAAATCTAGCTAACATGGTTTGCCCCACCCTGGAGATCCCCTGAGACTTCATCCCATGCAACTTATAGGTCCACCCAAACTGTTAACTGTGACTTTTCCTTATGAAAGGCTGGTCTTGGCTCACGCTTCATAACTTCCTAAATCCTATCAAACAAACAACAGCTGGCTTTAACAAGCCCCAGCCCCTGTACCTCTTGCTAAATGATCCAGGCCCAGTACTAGCAGCAGCCGGCCTAGATTCACAACTTGGCTTCTCCTGAGAATCTCCAAGCCCAGCACAAGTAGCAGCAGCCATCTCAGGTTGCTTTATAGCTTATGCAGGGTAGCCTCGGGCAGAACACGGGTTGGGGAAGACCTTTGCCTTCACCACCCAGGAAACCCTAGAGCCTGCACACTCAGTGGACAGCTGCAGACCGTGTTGGAGCAGCATCACCCTGTCCCCGCAGAGCTGATCCTCCATGAAAGGTGAAGGTTGGTAGTAAGTGGTCACAGCCAGTCTTTGTAGCTGACCGGCCTGGGTGAATCCCTCCCATTGACCTGCCAACAGCAATCAAGCTCAACTACAAGATGAGAGTGTACTCAGCCCACACAAAGAGTGCTCCTCAAGTACCCAGCTTGGGTGATAGGGGAGGCCATGCCACTGGACCCTACAGGACACCTACTACATTAGGCAATCCTACCAAGACATGGAGTCAAAGCAGGTCTGCCTAATACACAGAAGCAAACACAGGGAGGCTGCCCAAATGAGGAGACAAGGAAACATGGCCCAAATGAAGGAACAGATCAAAACTATAGAAAAAGAACTAAGCAAAATGGAGATACATAATCTATCAGATGCAGACTTCAAAACACTGGTTATAAGGATGTTCAAGGAACTTAGTAAGGACCTCAATAGCATCAAAAAGGATTCAGTCAGAAACAGGACAAACTAACTGAAGTCAAGAACAAGTTACAGGGAAATGGTAGAGTGGATAAAGCTGAGAATCAAATCAAAGATTTGGAACATAAGGAAGCAAAAATAAGTAAGTAAGTAAATAAATAAATAAATAAACAACCAATCAGAACAACAAGAAGAAAAAAGAATCCAAAAAAACAAGGATAGTGTACGCAACCTCTGGGACAACTTCAAGAGGTCCAACATTCACATCATAGGAGCACCAGAGGGGAAGAGAAAGAGCAAGAAATTGGATTCTATTTGAAAATATAATGTAAGAAAGCTTCCCTAATTTGTTGAAGGAAATACACATGCAAGTCGAGGAAGCACAGTCTCAAACAAGATGGATGCAAACAGGCCCATGCCAAGACACATTGTAATTAAAATACCAAAGGTTAAAGAGAGAATCTTAAATACAGCAAGAGAAAAGGAGTTAGTTACTTCTAGAGGCATCCCCATAAGACTGTCAGCTGATTTCTCAAAAGAAACTTTGCAGGCTAGAAGGGATTGGCAAGAAATATTCAAAGTCATGAAAAGCAGGGGCCTATAGCTAAGATTGCTCTACCCAGCAAAGCTATTATTTAGAATCAAAGGGCAGATAAAGAGCTTCCCAGACAAGAAAAATACTAAAGGAGTCCATCATCACCAAGCCATTATTATATGAAGTATTAAAGGGACTTATTTAAGAAAAAGAAGAAGGTCAAATCTATGAACAATAAAATGGCAATAAATACATATCTATCAACAATTGAATCTGAAAAAACCCCTAAGCAAATAATAAAATCAGAGACAGAATCATGGATATGGAGAGTGTTTTGATGGTTTCTAGATGGCAGGGGGGTGTGGGGGAATGGGTGAGGGGATTAGGAAATACAAATAGGTAGTTACAGAATAGCCATGGGGATGTAAAGTACAGTATAGGAAATGGAGTAGCCACAGAACTTATATGCATGATTCATAGACATGAACAATGGTGTGCTGATGGCCTGAGGGAGTGGGGGCTGTTGTTGTGTGGAGGAGGGCAAAAGGGGGACAACTGTAGTAGTATAATCAATAAAATATAATTTATGAAAAATGAAATAAAGTTCCTCGAAGAAAATAATAATAATAATAATAATAATAATAATACAAAAAAACTAGTTATAAAAGTATACAGTACATGAAAAGGTATATCTCTAAGGGTTCATCACTGATAATGAATATTCAATTGATCACATTAAATTTTCAGCTATATGAGAGAAAGTAACAAAAAAGATATTATGAAATAACATTGGAAAGCACCTCTATGTAATATATAATGAAGTTTTATCTCTAAATGTTATTTAGAATATAGGAAGTGGTTAGGACACCTATTATTTTCCTTTTTGAGACACACATTGTACTAAATCCTTCAGATCCTTAATAAAAGTGGCTTAATTTGACTTACTTCAGAATGCTATTTTTGTAACAAAAAATAAATTTTCACCTCTTTTGTTTTCTACATTTTGTTTGTACTTTGAAAAATCTCATTAATTTTTAGAGGTAGATCAACTAACATAATGCCTACTCAGAAAATTCAATTCATTTCTTCTCAAGGAAAGCCAGTTTTTGCCACTAAGATCAGGAAGTGTCAGCAAGTAAAGATTTCTCTTGCACCAGGTGTTACCTGCTAACCCTCACTAACCTTAACTCCACATAACACTGGAAGAAAGACAGTCGCCCCTCCCTTCCCCAGACCTTGAGAACTACAGCAAGACTAGTGCATGTCTTGAGTATTAGTCAACAGCAAAAAAAAAAAAAAAAGCAGAAATTTAAAACAATTATGGCCTATGTGACGTGGAGTTCCATGTGTTTTTCAACCTTCCAGACATGGGGAATTTTTAAAAATACAGAATTCTAAGTCCAAGCTTTAAACATTCTGATTCATTGTGTTTGTTATGGCTGTTCTCACCCTAGGTAAGTCTATTCACCAACAGTCTGGAGAATATTTAATCTAGTGCAGGTCACTTTTCAGATCAGAAACCCAGAAAGGGTCTTAAACATTAAACGTTAAATATTAATATTAGAGCAAGGACCACATGTTGGATTTTAGCAGTTCCATTTTCAAGAGGCCACACCCTCAGACGGGGAAACTTAGGGATTTTGAAAACCATTGTCCATTATGTGAGTGACACATGGCCCTTACTCAATGTGGGATTTACACTCTTCATTAGGTGGAAACTTTTATTTCCAGTTTAGCAGAGGTCATCTGCAAACCCAGCCACTCTCAAACTATTGTTATTTCTGAACCTACAAATTAACAAAGGTATTCTAAGTTCAATGCTTTTAAAACATAACAGTAAAAAATATTCTTTAGGGTATTATCTATTTTCTCCATTGAAAAGAGTTTAATCAATTGTTCTGAATATGTAAGTAAGGCATAATTTTTGTAAAACTTTACAGAATACATTTGTAGGGAAACTCACTGAGATGGAATATGGCTCCAACAGCAAGAGTGTCTGGGAAATGTTGGACTTTGACCTCCCTGTTGCCTTGGGCTTTGCTGACTACCCAGAAAACTGGAATGTCACCCAAAGATAAGCGTCCTGCCCCCAGGAAGGATAATGAATGTATACCGTCTGACTACTACCTGATGTTATCTGTAAACTTAGAAATGCATTGTTTTTTTTCTGGTGGGCTATGTGACTACCCATCATGTGGTTTTACTATTAACCCCTTTTAAAAAGGGACCCTGTCCTGGGAGGGGTGTGGATTCTTCCTGGCGGGCCACCACAGGGAGCAAGCAGCTGCTTTACCCATCCATGTAAGTTTCTCCTATTACAGGTATTATGAACTTGAATGAGGCTACAAGTCAGTTCTTTTTAATCAATCCTGAATTTAGACTTCTAGGGCTTTCCCCCAACATATCCAATTATAAGAAAGGATGAAAAAATTTCTCAAATCCTGCTACTTTTATGTATCCATTTGTAACATGTTGGTTAAATTCATTATGCATCTTTATGCAATTTATATATAAGTATATGCATACACATATTTATCCATATATAGACTTGCCTACTGTGGACATTTCATATAAATGGAATCAAACAATATGTTGCCTATTTTGTCTGGTTTCTCTCACATAATGATTTCACCAGTTCATCTCTGTTGTAGTAGTATAAGTAGTTCATTCTGTTTTATTGCTGAATAATATTCCATTGTGTGGATATACTCCATTTTATTTCTCCATTCATCACTTGATGGACATTTGGACCAGTCTGATCTGGATTTACATCCAGGTTTTGATAGTCATTTCCTTTGTGACCATTGCTAAGTTGAGAGAAATAAAGCTTAAATTTCATTTCTTTAGCCACAATACACTGGATTCTAGCATATTCTTGACAGGGTTGTTGTGAGGAGTATGGAAAACAATGTGTCTAAAACACAGTACCTGATAAGAACTATCATTAGCAGAGTCTAGTCAGGAAATCAGAAACCACATATTATTTTAACAGAAAGAACTCAACATGGGGAATGACTGAAAAGGTAATAGAAGCAGCACATCAAGGAAACAGAAATTAACTGTGGGAAGCAGCTATACCTGTAGGTCTGGGAGAACACAGGAAGGTGAGGCAAAGGGTTATCAGAGCCGTGGAGGAGGGCCCACTGAGCTGGGAGAGGATTCAGCTTGTCATGCACTGTCTTCTGGTAGGGGGGCTGTTTCTGTTGCTGCCAGGGAAAAAGGCTGTTGCTGGAGAAATACTGAAGGAACAGCAAGCAAGTGGGATGGAGTCTGTTCTTCCTCCCTCCTGCTTTCCATTTCCCCTCTAGAGCCTCCCACTAGCAGAACCTAGAAAAACACAGTCTAGCAGAGGGGAAATGTAAATCTCAGAATCTCAGCTGAGTATAGAATGAAGAGTTCAGAACTGAGGAGAAATAGCTTAATAAGTTGGTATAGTCCTGCCTTCCATTACTCTGCATCTATACACATTTTTGAACTTTCTGTATGTATTTCTGTACATACATAAACATACTTTCTGTACATACACATCTGTACATATTTTTGAACTTTCATAAAGCAAAAGTTATGCTCTTGCTTAGAAAGATGATACAATTGTGCAATTATCCTTTGGTCTCCCCTCTCTTGGATAAGAGAAGACACTGAGTCCCAACAATTGTGTCCCTCTCCAGAAAGAGCCATAGCATCCACCTCTAGGGGATGTTAATTACTTCCCAAATTTTGTTACAGTTTTACCTGGAGAGAAACCTGAAGTCTAAATTGTAATAGAGCCACTATCTAATTCATCTTACATAGAGGATATGCCAGTCTGAAGGAACGCCATTTGTCCTGGGTTTCTTTACTATTGGGCTTATCTGAATTTTTGTTTATGAAGGATCTGAATCCTCAGAAACCTGCATGGACATTAATTTCCCCAGCCCATGAAGCCATCTCTTTCTTTGTGTTGGTTCAGTGCCATAAAGAGCTCAAAGTGGTCAAGTGAAAGTTGTATTTCTTCCTTGAGTTCTAACCATCTGTAAATCAAGCTCCAGCTTTTCTTTCTTAGTCACAGGAACTCCCTTGGATCAAGGGAAAGGAAACAATGAAGCAGGAGTAGGTGCAAAGAAGGACACTGAAGGACAATCGAAGGTCTGAAGCCACCTTCTCACATGCATCTCTTAAAAGCCCATGCACTTGGTAATTAACTGCTTGCCCAAACCCCTGTCTTGGTGAGCCATTTACCCCCACTTCATGAGGGCCAGGTGGAATGATTATTTTCATATTGCAGCACAGGAATTCAGTCCCTGCAAGACTCCACAGAAGAAAAGAACATGTCAGAGAACAGAGATTTCCCCCAAACCCTAGAGGTCTGCACTGTGATCTTCCTATTGCAGCCCGTGGAGACCCCTTGTGGTGCACCTTCCATCTCAGACACTTAGGACCTTTGGCTCTGCAGCTACGGTTCTGTAAGTGGAAGGACATTCTGCCCTGCAGACTGGACTTGCTGCAGAGCCTTCTCTTGCTCTGGTCCCCACCCAAACTTCACAGTTGTAAGGGTGACTCTGTAGTATCTGGGAGAGGACACTGCCTACTTTATGCTGTTACTACCAAGGGAGTGCTGAAGGCAGCTAGTGAGAGAAACAAATTGCTGTTACCCACAGTGTGACAGGCCAGGGCTGGGATGATGACACCTACAGAAACAAGCAAATAGAAAGGGCATGTTCCTTCCCCGTGTTTGCCTTTCAGTGTCTTCTAGTTCCCCTATAGGTAGGACCTAACAGGAATCCAGCTGGAAAAGAGAAAGAGTATTTACTTACTAGGAACCTCAGCAGCACCGAGCAGAGTATAGGAGGATGGGTTTGGAGATGGTACGCAGTAGGCCAGTAACCAACCAGCGCTGTATGAAACTGACCATAGTTTAATCTACCGAACAATTATGTGTAAAAGCAACTTGAACTGGCTTATTTTGTTTATAATAAAAGTAGTATGTATTTACTGAAGGAAATTTATAAAAAGACTAAAATGAAAATCACTCAGCATCTTACCATTTATAGAAAAATTTTGGCACCTCTTCTGCACTTATTACACATACACACACACACATTTTTGTATTTGCAAAACATGGGATCATGTACTCCATGCAACTTTTGAAACCTACTTTTATGCTTAACACTCTAATGTACTGTTAGCATATTTGTTATTAAATAATCCACAAATCAAAGTTATTGTCCACATGGGATGTTAGTATATCTTTGTTGCATATACTAATACATTATAAAACATTCTCTCATTTGGATGTTTTAAATAACTTGTATTAATAAGTTAATACTATGATAAATATTTTTAAATGATTCACAAAATTTTTGATATGCTATATTTTGGAGAAACACTCACATTACTTGTATATGTAAGTCCCTTTAAAAATAGGGTTTGTCACATGTAGCAAAGCAATTTCTTTAATGGCAGGTCAGGTGCAAACTCCATTCCTTCTTTCTTTCCTCCCTGCCTCCCTTCCTCCCTGTCTCTTTCTTTTTTTGGCAGTCATGTTATGGTGTTCGGCTGAGGCACTACTTGGATTACTGCACATTCAAACATGCATGCAGGGAGAGGATTTTTGAGTGTGGGTGGTGATGAGAACAGCTGGGATGGAGACTGAAGGAAATGGCAGGGACATTTCACACAGATATAAATGGAATTGCTTAGCACAAAAAACTTAGGATTTTTTGTGCTAGAAGAATAAATTAGAATTGAGTGGTTTTTTTCCTTTGCAAATATTAAATGCTAAATCTTAAAACCATCTGTACTCTTTCCGAAAGTTAAAAATTTCAATGTAGGTAAGTCAAAGTGAAAAAGTCGGGATGGAGGTGTTGGGGGGGGGGTGCTGTGTGTTGCCAAGCAACATTGCTAATCTAAGATCTGTCAATTAAGTGCCATAAAAAAAAATGGCCACAATAAATGTGCCCCAGAAGGAAGCAGGTCAGTATCAGCTATTTCAGGAGGAGTTTGTAGTGAGCCCCAAATGGTTCCCAATAAGAGTAAAATTGTCTGTAAGCTATTTTGTCTTTCTTTTGAAATGCAAACCTTTATACCTCAACTCACTGGTCCCCAAATCAGATGTAGTCACGCAGCTAAAATGTATCCTGTTCCATCCTATGAAGGTACTCACAATGAAATGAGAGGACTGCCTCAGTATGCAGGGTTAGGAGCCCATACCCCTACTCAGAGGACAGAATTCCATGGCTAGAGTCTACTAACTGGGAAGTAGAAGTCCCATCTGCATCTCAGTATCAGCCTGAGGAGCAGGGAGAGGATGAGAAGGCGTGCCCGTGTTCTTGCTCCTGGAAATGTACCGTTTAAATTCAGATTATCTCTTTTCCTCTCTGCCCAAATATCAGTTCTGCCTGTAATTTTTGTTTGTTTGTTCATTTGTTTTTCCCCAAAACAACTGCTTTGAAATGGAGTTTGTTGAAGATAAGAATATGTTATTTTCTACATAATGAGTCTGGCCAAGTGGAAGTTCTGGAATTTTAAGGAAATGATTCAGAATTGTTAGCTGGAGTTCCTCCTCCCCCATGAGCTAAAGAAATGTAAGCCTTGATTTACCGATGGAGAAAAAAATGACCCAGAAGAACATCCTCTTCTCTGACATAAGACTGGCAAGAATGAGAAAGCGAGCATGGGTAATGGTATTCACATCTACGCATTGATTTATACATATTTTTCCAAATGCATGTACTTATTCCGTTTTTGAGTAAACATGAAAGAATGTGATAATTGTGGGCCTGGAGATTTGTAATTGGATTGAGACCCAGGAGAGAATCTTTGTTACCTACCAAAAATTTTTAGTTAAAATGGAAAATACTTGGGGTTTTAGTATTTGAGATGTCAGGTCTCCCTCATTTGAATTATTCTTTCTTACAGAATACCTGTAATTGTTGATGTGGGTAAATTATGTCATTTGGGTTCGTTTTGAGTGAACATGAATGTCTGTGTTACTTATGTGGGTCAGGTAAATTTTGATGGCTTGTCACTGTTGCTGCTGTTGTGGCAGATTATAGAAACAGTACTGTGTTCTGCTGTCATTGCAGACATGACTTGAAATATTTTTGAATTTTATAGAGACAGTTTAATAGAGGCACTATGAACTTATTATTTATTTCACTGAGGTGCTGAACTGAATACTGCTATTTAATGCTAAAAACTACTCACCTTGAAATTACAAGGGTTATGGTTTTCAGGTTATATGTTTACTTTTAAATTGCTAATCCTCTCTAAAAAATAATTATTTCCCTAACTTTAGATAGAATTTCGTAACATTTTTAAATGATTTAAATGGAATATCTACTGATTCTAGAAAACACGAGAAAATAAAAATCACGAAGGAAATATATCCTTTGGCATTCTTAGCATTTGATGGTTTTTAACTCTTTCTAAACCTTTTTATCACAATAAAATGTCCTTCTGAGTCTTTTGTGACAGTTTTTGACATCTCCTCTCCTTTATACTTTATGATTATTATATATTTCTATGCAGGAAATATACATAGTATTTCATACACAGTATATATGCTTTGGGTAAGAAATTAGTCCTTTTTAATTAAAAAAAGTAGTACTTCATGTCCTCATGGGATTCCAATGCCTTCCTAGTAGATCGGTTTGTGGTTATTCGGTAAGTCTTAATGCAGTATCTATTCCGGTGACTATTAAGTATTTTTCTCTCACAAACGGACTTATCTAAAAAGGGATCTAAGATAGCTCTCAGTGACGCATGAGCATGCTTGGTTCAACAGTAGCTGGTAATTATAGTTGTTGTTGTTAAACACTTGTTTCATTTTCTTTAGAAAATATTACTTCTGTTTCATGATATAGTTGTAGTCAGGAACATGGAAAAAATTCCAGGTTTTGTCTTAAAATTTGCACTGACTCAGCTTTTGTTTTTTCTCCTTTTGAAATATGAAATTAATACCCTGTAGGAAATAAAAGAAATGTGTATTTGTTTAAAAATAGTATGTCTGAAGAGGAATAATTATCTCTTTTCATAAAATAATCATTCCTGGTCTGAGAAGTTTATTTTGGCAACTATGCTTTAAACATATGAATGCTTCTAAATTCACAAGTATTTTTACTAACATTCATTATATATTGCATATAGAGAAGAACATTTAAATAAAAATATTGAACAAGCACAAAACATGTCTGTGATTCTCAAAAATCATTTAAAATATGACCTTAGTTAATGATTAGTGTCATCTCAGGAGAAATTATAGGCTCTGAGATTATGTATTTTTACAAAAGTACTTCTTAATTCTTCTGGTATGATTCACTAATCCCCAGTCTGTGTTCTTATTTGGTTCATTTAAGAGTGTAAATCTAGAACTTAGATGTAGAAGCACATGGAGAAATGTACCCCAAATCATATCATACTGTAATTAAATTATATATATATACACACACACACATACATATATATGTTTGGCAACGCTATTTCTTTGAGGTAGACAACTGTGTTTGATCAAGAAAAATCAGAATTCTCACAGTGGCTTCATCCACATGGTCTGTGAAGCCACGCTACATTGTTCTTGTGTCTTTAGACTATTTTTGAATGGGCATGGAGTTTATGAGTATGTTGTTGGGACATCCTTTTATGCATAATAAAATCTTAATTAACATAGAAATTCTCCGTAATTAAACACTGCAGTATATTCTATATTTAGAAGTAATGATATATCTAAAAAACATGCTCTAATTTTTTTAACTACTTTTAATTTTGACTCAGTCATTTTGTTAATCAAATGGCTTGTTAGATTTGAAAGAATCATTTATCTTTGTTCAAATACACCTATATTTTGTTTTGTGTTTTCATTCTGGAAACCTTTGTATCATGTAAGCAGCCAAAGCATTCTTGAGCTCAACACTTAGTGATGTTTACACTGAATATTTTGTGGCAGGCAAGGCGAGAACCTAGGACTCCTAATTTCTAGCCATGAGCTATTTCCAGCGTAGTGTGTTGCCTTCTTCACTGCCCTGTGTAGGAACTAAGTTAAAGCTACCTTTTTTCCCTGAACGCAGAGACTCTTTCGATGTCTGAAGTAAAATAAAATAAAAATAAGAGGTTAAATATTGACTAATGCCCCTTACCTTACAGAAGTAGATAAGAGTAGATGCCCAGTATCTAGCTATTTTAGAAAATGAGTTGGGCCCTTATGGAACAAACTCTAGCTACTTAGAAACACAGAATAACTTTTATTTGCTTTCATCATAGCTGCAAGAACCTTTCCACTCCCCGGTATTCATTCATCCATTCCACGAATGCTTATGCTTCACTAGGGAGGTTCAAGATGTTGCTCTAGCTTCTGGGCTAATATGTAGTGATGTTTTCTACTCTCAGTCCAACTGGATTTGGAGTCAAGAGTAGGGAGAGAATGAGAGAAGAACATATTATTGAACAATGGATCATCTCCTAACACGAATACATTTTTCACTATTGCATCACTTTAGTTGCCTACATTGTGCTAACCCTTTACCATGATTTCTCTCTCTCTCTTTTATGCTCCCTTTTTTCAGACTTTCATTCTCAGCAAAACCACTTAAAGCCTCGGGCCATATACTGTGTTTGACTGTGGTACCATGATTTTTCTATATTGGAAATCGCTCCCATCTCCAACATCAAAGCACCAACACATTTTGCAACTTGACCATTAGATTTACTATCTCAAAATTTCAAATAGGATCTACTGAACAGTTTTCCTATTTCAGCATTGTTTTTTTTTTAACATGATGTTTTCATGGAATTTTATCTTCTCTTGAATTCTCCCATTCTTAAGTAATAAACCATTATTCATTGAAATGCTGACTACTAGACTTTTTTAATTGGTGTTTTATATTCTTGGACAAAAAGGTGTGTGAAGTCTCATAATTACATATATTCCTTAGGTCTCAACTTAAATCCTTTTATTTCTGTATTTCTCAGTATTTTTTGCTCCAGAATTACTTCCAATGTTCTCTCTTCCAGATAATTACGCACATGCTAATATTTACACACCTGTACATTTTGGTCTGATTAAATTATACATAGTAATGCTATCAATACAAATTCATTATATGTGTGTGGTACTTGAAACATACAAAGTTATTTCAAATTTAACACCATTTGTCCCAACCAAGAAGTTGTATGTCCAATCAATGGCTTAGCGTTTTGCTCCAGTCAACTTTGGCCCGGTGACTAATCACTGCCTTTGCATAGACCCAGATAGGATCAAAACTCTTTTTCCCAGAAATGTGTATAAAACAGAGACTTCCAGAAACCTCTGTAACTTGTGCTTCACTGATTCCAAAGGGACTTGGGTGAGTCAGGTGCTTTATGCCCCTATGTGCTAAGGCAAGCTTAGGCAATGCTGTATCACCAAACCATCTCATATTAACATGAAACTTCGAACTCTGCCCACAGGATACAGACCCTTCTCACAGCCCTCAGGTTGCACTTTACATTTGGCTTCTTCTCATAGATTCTTGTCACATGTCATACCCAGGGGCAACGGCTACAGCCGATAATGCTGGTGGATTGGCTTTTGTCCAGAATTCAATGGTCTTCTCAGTTGATAACATAGATAATCTTGGCAAAATTACTCAAGAGATTTTTTTAAAGGATATATTCGAGGGATTCTTGAAGGCCATTGAGCTTTCAAATTCTTATCTGTGATGAGCACGGGCCAAAGAATGCCATGCATTTTTCAATAAGTGAGGAATTTTATTTATCTGACTTCATAAGTTAATGTGTCTTTTCAACTAGGACAAAATGAAAAATGATAAATAAAAGTATTCACTCTTGAAATTCCATTACAAGCTGGCCAAGTTCAGCCTGCCTGGACACAGACAACCAGACCCAGAACTGGCCACAGAGACCCTTTGTGTGGGGGGACACCCTTCCTGGTCACCCACTCTTCCCTGAGAGCACTCTCTCTGAGAAAAAGAACAGCAGCTTCTGAAAGCCCGCGGCTACCTGGCACCACTATGAGGCCTTGGTGCTGCTGGGAATTGGCTTGCCGCTCTCAGCTAGGCCACTGTGTTCTCCTTTTGAACATAAACGATTTCAAACAATGACAAAACCAGACAAGGCCCTGTGACATTTCTGGATCAAGGCAAAAACAAGAACATTCTGTAGTCATGTCTTAACAGATAAAAAACAAGGACATTGTCCAAACGATTAAAAAAATAAACCCAAATGTCTCCCTAATCTGGCTAATTTGAATAACCAGTGCCTTTTCACTAATTACAGATGTAGCTTTATTCCTTTCTTCCCTACTTCCTAGAAAATAATTATTAAGATGCCTAATCAATGAATTATTCTCATTTCCTAACAGCAGCAACCAATCCACAGCAAAAGCTCTGCTTCTCTGAACTCTCCTAAGTCCTTTACACACCCTTCTTCTGAGACACTCTTACAGTTTCCAAGAGTGTACAGTCTCCCTCCTTGCAACAAGTCAATGAAAATAACTACTTTCTATCACTAGTGTGTTCCAGGAGGTTTTTAGCTGGAGACATTGACAAATCTGTGACATGAGCAATTGGGGCCCAAAGGGAAGCTAGAAGAACACTTACCAGAAAAGACAGACATGTACAAAAAACAGAGAAGTAAGTTAAAACAACAGAAATTTCTGCAAATGCACAGAAAAAGGGAGATTGATATGGGAAACAGCAGATAGAAATACTGCTGGACACATTTTAGGAAGAGAGGACTTGAAGAAACAGGCACAGGTCACAATAAAGTGGAGAAAACTAACATTACTCAGATAATTGCAAGAGACTGTACTAAGGTATCGCGGCCACAGATGGCTGGCTTCCTTGAGTAAGGGGCTAATAATCTGAAGAATGATTAAGAGCTTACTAGGTGACTAGCCAGGCATAAGGAAGGATAGTTGTGAATGTCCCGTGGTGGGAAAGAATATTATAAATATAAAAGCATGAAGTAAGTGTCATTGGAATGGCCGTGGCAGTGGGAATATTCTGTCTAAGAGAGTAGAGAGGTAAATAGGGTTATAACATGCAGAATGTTACGAGACAGAGATTGGCAAAGTATAGGCCACTGTGGGGGGACTCCACTCACAGAGTCACCCCACTCCCCACCCCAGCCACCACGATGAGAATAAGTCTACCCAGGACATGTTCTGCTTCAGGAGGAAAGGTAGCCAGTCTCTCAGAGGAGAAGGGCCTTGAGCCCATTCCTCAATGGGCTTCTATTGGGTTTAATTTACAAAGGAATACAGGAATATGTAAAGCTCATCAATCATTGTCAGGCAGTAATGATCAAACAATAGATAACATTCCAAGAACTATGAGGGCTAATTTTGAGTCAGGGTCATATAGCCAAAGGGCCATGAAACTCTGGGAAACAAACTCATTTCATGCCTGGACCCTTATTTAAATTGAGGGCATTCTTAGTGAGGCAGGTTTCACAGGATTTTATGCATTCTTTCTTAGGCGTGATTGCCCTGAGGAACCACCCATCCCAGCACAGGGCCACACCAACCTCCGGCATTGTTTCAGGCTTAAGTCTAGCACCGGCAGTAAGGCAGCCAAGAGATTAGGAGACTTTTTACAGACAGAATGAGGACTCAGGCTGTGACAAAGCAGAGGGGTGAGGGTCCATCACCCCTTTTCTATAGTCCCTTAAGTCCTTCCCTGATGGCCCCTTCACAACCATGCCTGTCTTAGGTCATCCCCCTCTTGAGGAATCTTACCCATCATTGGTTAACCAGTTATCTACCCTGGGCCAAGCAGGGTGAAGTGAAAGGGGGCAGAGGAGGTGCCCCTGCTGGGAGGATAAGCTTTGTCTCCTTCGTGGCTTATGGTCCCAAGTTCTCTCACTCAGCCTTAGCCATGGGGGTTTATAGCTTCTGAAACCAGACAGGGTGGTTCCCAATAGCCCACGATTCAAACACAGCCATTACTTGTGTTTACATATGAATGGCCTCCTCTCACTGGGATTTGATCTCACAATCTAAGCTGGAAAAACTAGAGAATGACAGATGCCCCTGACCAGCCCCTAACAAATGGACACAGAAGAGCTGGAGAAGGAAAGCATGTTCCACTTAAGGACCAACCATTACGAGGGGAAAAGAGCAATAGACAAAGGGCAGGGCCATTTATGGACAAGAACTTCAACATCAATCATCAATCATCACATCCAATAGAAAAACCTGGCACTGATGGACACCAGATTGCCACCTAGTTCACCAACGAGATAGGTTACTCCTTCGTCTGAGGGAGAAATGGCCCGGTAGAGAGAGGGACGAGAAGTGTTTGTCTAATGTTGTTCCAAGTCAGAGAATTTCTTTACGGTAATGTGAGGAGTTGGGGAAAGGAGGGAAACAATGTTCCCCTTTAAGGAAAATATCAAAATTATATAAAGGACAAAAAAAAACTATAAAGGGTTCAAAATTATTTTGTTATGTTCTAATTTTAGGAAAGGAGGAACTATGAAGCTAAATTTAAATTAAAAATTCATTAATATAATTACTTTTTTATTGTTTATGCCATTACAGTTCCTGATTTTTCTTTTTTCCCACCTCCACCCAACCCCACCTTCTCCCCATGTCCATGGGTTATGCATAAATGTTCTTTAGCTAACAAGTGATTAGTGTACATAAGGAGACACCCGTAAGAAGTCGATAGAGGACTACCTAGAAGTAGCTTCCCAGAACTTGGCCATTCTCGTGGACCAAGTATTCGTCGAGGGTAAAAAACTTCTGAGCTTGAGCTTTGAGCAGTATTAAAACCTAGATGTCTTTAGCGCTTCCAGACATTCACTGTGGTTAATAGTAGATTTAATGTAGTTGATGTATTAGGAAGTAGCTCATGAAAAATTTTTAATCATGGACTTGTAAAACAAGTCCATTCTTTGTTAGCCATAATTTAATACAGAGTCAGCATTAGGGCTGAATTTTGAGCTCTTATTATAATGCTGGTTAATCACTGACAGACGTATTTTCAGTGGGAAAATAATGGATGTCTTTGTTTTTTTATTTTAAAATTAAGTTCAATGTCCTTACTTAAAAATATTTTCCCATAGTTAATGTAGTGTTTCCTTTTATAGTTTAAATTCTTGCCTTTTATATGTTCATCAATTCAAAAGTCATGCATGTTTATTGCAAAAACTCAGATATTATGGGAAAAAAGTGAAAGCCTTCTTGCAAAACATTTTACCTGCTCCTTACTCCCTCCCTTCCCATACTTTCATGGTTAACAATTTCAGCTGTGTAACTTACAGAACTTTATCCATGAATTTACACATACAGTTTTCTTGATATAAATAGAAATTTTACTATATATTATTATTGTTGCTATTACTATTATGTAACATGTACTCCATTTTATCTGAGGCTCCAAATCTGCACAGATAAATCTACTTGAACTTCAAGAACTGCAGTGTAACCCTCAGTGCTGTGTGGGTACAAGGTGTTTTAGAGTATTCAGAACTCAAAGCAACATTGTTTTAATAATCTTCAGCGTAATGTTGTCAGATTTGTGAGAAAATTATTTTAGCTCCAGGTTTTACATTACGATTACAAGAAAGACTATAGAACTTCAAGGAAAGAGCCTTGGACCTGAATGAGCCCTTGAACCAAATCAAGTTATCATTTGACCTCTCTGTGATTTGATGAGCTTATCTGTAAACAGGAAGACTTTGATCCAGATTATTTCCAATATTCCTGCTAGCTCTGTTTTATATTTATACATACATACATATAATGTTATATGTGTCTAGTATCATAACACCCAGTCTTAGTTAAAAACTTTTCATATCTGACAAGCATTAAATACCTATTTTCACTCAATACTTTAGTTAAACTGAGGGACAAAAATATACGTTACCTGATGTCCATGTCAGATATTGGCTGAAAGCTGTCTTTTGGTTTCCCCTTGAATTGTTATATCCAATAATAAGTACTTTTCAAAAGTACTGGTTCCACAGGAGATACCCACATCTTTAAAAATAGGGAATTAAGAATCTAAGTACAAATTAAACTATTAGTGTTTAGAGGAATAGAATTAAGGAAACTATGACAAAATTTCCTTTGTAAAGTAAAGAGGAAGTTTCCCTTCAGTTGTGAGAAATACATGTAAAAGAAAAAACAAAAACAGAAAACTTCATGGGAACAAACATAGGGGACAGAAAAATATTGGGGTGGCAGCTGTAAGGGAATGAAAATGTGGTCGTTTTGGTTCCTCAAAAAGAGCTGCTGCTCCCCCTTGTGGCTAGTGTGCAAAGCTAACTTCCTGATAAAACAAAGCATTTCATCCTAGGCAGAAAATGGTATTAAGATCTATTTGTATTACAGTGACATACTGCTTTCAAGGGGGGAAATAAAATACATATTCAAGTGGAAAATTCAAGTCATGACTCTGTTTCAGGTATAGGCTGAATGTCACCAAGAGAAAAGAGCAGATGATGTGGGCATGTGCCCAGGGAGAGCCACAGAGACTAACAGTAGTCAGCTTAAGTAACTGATTGTTCAGCCCTTACTTCACAAACACATGTTTCTGCGCCAACCATTTCATAAGGTACTAGAAAGAGTGCAATGTAATATAAGACAGTCACCTTTCAAAAGTGTGCCGTCCACCTGGGAAGATAAAATATGACCACAAGGAGATAGTTAATTTTAAGGTGGTAAATTCTGTGCCATAGCAGACGACCTAGAGCAGGGAGAGAGAAGGGCTTTTGTACAGGGTTCTGAAGAGTTGGGTGCTTCAGAGAGATGTGCATAGAATGGCAATGGGCCCATAAAGTAGAAAAGCAGAAGGCACGAAAGTTAACCGTATTTCTAGAGTTTTGTGTTTATAGACTACAGGCAAAAAGGAATACTTGGGGCCAGATTATCCAACCTGAACTAAGTACTTTGGTTTATATTCCACTTGTTTTGTAGGTGAATAATTTGTTGAATGTGTTTGAATACAGAAATGCCATAATGTAAAATGTTTCAGGAAGTTCATTCTGGGAAACTATATGCAATACATTTTCTTTAATTGAATATGAATAAAAATGTGAAAAGAATTACAATTATTTTTTAAATGTAGTTCTTTGACTCATCATTTCCTCTTCTCCTACTCTGCTTCCCTCCATATAATTTATTACTGTCTGACATTTTCATAAGGGTAAGGGACTCTATCACTTTGGTTTACTGCTGTACTTCCTAACTTCCAAAACAGTGGTGAGCATTTGATAGACATTTGTTGATATTATAAATAAATTTATATTGAAAAGCTTGAGGCAAGGAGAGCAATTAAGTGTTTACCATGATAAAACTTGGCCTTGAATAGAAGCAGAACAGTAAAATGGAGACATTTAATATATTGAAGAATGAATAAACTAGATTTAATAACCCACTGAATGTGGCCAGGGAGGGATAAAGAGGAACCTAGAATTGCTGAGGCTTCAAGGTTATATGCATGGAAGGGTAATGGAGGCATTAAAAATATTGGGCAGTCAGTTGGAAAGTATGTTTTGGCTAGATAACAGAGTAAGTTCTTGACACAGACTGAGTTGTTGAGGGACAGATAGAGATTTCTGATTAGAATCCAGGCAACAGTCCAGGCTTGCAAATTTGGCTTTATGCTTTATGGTAGAGATGATAGCTGAAATGTGAGCTTAGATAAGATTCCTGTGGGACAAACTCTAAATGCAGTGAGGAGGAGAACAGAGGACTGAACCTTATAGTTATTTAAGCCACCTTCACAAATAACCTTAAGCAGTGGGGCCCATTTATAATTTATGCACTCATCTCGCATATATCTACTGAGTCCTGACCTTGCCCACCAAAAACACAGACACACACATGCACACGCAAACATGATATGATGTATCTGGGGAACTCACATCTGGTGGGGGAGACAAAGAGAAAAATTTACACACAGGACTCATCCACGTAGATCAGCCATCCTCGCTCCACCTAACCATAGTCCTGATGTTGCTAGATCTTTTGATCTTTCAAGACAAGCTGAGGTTTGATGGGAGAATTTCTTATGCCTAAATGTAGGACATTGATTAAAATGTGTCGGCCAGTCAAAACATTTTTGCTGGTTGGATTTAATTTGTAGCCAGCCCTATTGTAGTCTCATTCGAGAAGAGATTCCTCTAACTCCCTCATCCCTTAATTGTACAGTCTCTGGGGAGGAGGCTTTCAGTCATTTGAGAATCCGATTAAACAATTTGCTGGAGAGGGATATTTTAGGGTGGGCATTTTATAATGAAAGATAGGATCGCACTTGTTAATAGGTGTGTAATATTCATTTTTTTATTTAGCAAATATTTACAGAGTTCATACTATGTGCCAGGCACTCAGTATATAGTCATGAACAAATTAGACAAATCGAAATTGTGTTTAGGCAAATTGCATCAGGTGGGAAGGGACTTAGGATCACTATCCATGAAAGGAAGACAACTCTCCCAGCTGAAATAAAGAACACCCTGGCATGCAGGCTGGAACTGCTTTAATTGTGTGAGAAAGCTGAGGGTGAAGGGGGAGGTACTATTTCTAGGTGAAAAGTTTATTTGTCTGTATCATGGGGGAGGGGGGATAGAGACTGTGAAAAAGGCCCTAGAAACATCTCGGGTGGGCAGGGGGGAAAAAACAATGAACAAAACATATCACATTAGTTATCTGCAGGATATAACAGTGAAGAGTAAATTGGAATTGAATACTGATTAAAGCAGTGGGTTTTAAGCTTTCTTTGATTATGTCCCAGTTAAGTAAACTATTTTCCTTTTCCACATAGTACACAAAAGAGCCGTGCATTCCGATGTCGTAACGCGCACCCTAAAACAACAGTTTCACAGGTCATGACCTACTAATGAGCTAAACTCACATCTTTGAAAAACATTAAATCAGATAGTCCTTAATTTTTCTCAATGGGCTATGGAATTTTCCATGGCTTCAGTGTTGAGAGTGAATGGTGATATTTGTGATACGGTATAATTCTTATAGATTTAGATAATTTTTAATGTATTTATTCTTTTATATGCAATTCCAATGCACACTAAGAAGCTATGCTTATTTCAGGGGCTTTTTACTTTTACCAGTCAAAATCAAGTCAATTGTGATTTTGAAAGAGTATACAAACTGAAATTTTTAAATAAAAGTAACCAGAATAAATGTAAGTTTCAATTTGTAGAACTTATTTTAAGGATACTCATGAACAAAATATCAATGATAATTCAAAGTATTAATTATTGCTTTAAGTTTCAATTTACTTCATAATAATGGCATTAGGAAAATTAGCCCAAGATGTGTAGAATTTTGAAAAGATGGAGGCTTATTTATTGCTATTGATTCATGAAACTATTTTTAAATCCATTTTGATAATTGGTTGGATTTTGAAATAATTAGAAGAGTCAGATATTACATAGAAATCACCAACTTTGTGCAAGCTTTTAGGAGTTGAATTTCTCCAATGCAGTGGAGTTTGATTATAATGTTTAAATTATGTTCTCTAGAAATACACCAATGTAAATTGAAGTAATGTAGAATCAAACTGACCCTTTCATAATGTGTAACAAATTTTTAGGGCAAGAAAACAAGACAGGCACCAAAAAAGCAAGTAAAGTAAGGAATCATAAAACTAGTAGTCTAAGACACACAAAATAGATCTTTGATAAAGTTTTCTATTAATCCAACTTTTTGGATCACATTTCCCACGCAATAGAAAATGAACTGTATTTCCTATACGAGGCCTATACTACTATACCATTTGATTTCCCTGCTCGTAATCTATTATGTGGCAAAGGTTGGAGTAAATCTTCAGTGACAATTATAGAAATCATGGATCTTTGTTAGTTCTGTAATTATTCATGACGTTATGCACGGAGGTTGAGGATGTGGGCTTGGGGTCCTCGCTCAGGCTTACGTGCGGCCCCCATGCTAATAAGCTGTGTGACTGTGATAGAGATAAAAACCACCATTGGAATGCTCTGGCAGAAATACGTGATCTGAACATAATCATGAGGAAACATCAGATGAATTTATATTTAATGACAGCCTAACAGAGAATGAGTCTGAACTCTTCTAATGTTAAAAAGCACAAAAGACAAAGGAAAACAGTGTACCAATTCTAGACAACTAAATGTAATGTATTTCTTTTGCTATAAAGAACATTATCTGGCAACTTGAATAAGATAATATTATTGTATCAATGTTGACTTCCTGACTTTAATTGTACTGTAGTTGTATAAGAGACTGTCTTTGTTTTTAAGAAATATACTCTGGAATATTTAGAGGTAAAGAGGCATCAAGCATGTCTGCAAACTTACTTGTAAAAGCGGAGAGAGAATGATAAAGCCAAGGTGATAAATGTTACCATTTAGTAACTGCTTGAAAGATTCAGGGGAGTTCTTTGTATATCCTTGCAAAAAATACTATTGAACCACAGAGAAATATTCTCAAAAAATGGGTGTAATTATAATGAACTCAAAAATCTTGTATTAAGGATTAAATGAGATCATTTGTATAAAGCTGTAAATAATCTTTCAAAAATCTTAGGTTCTAGATGATACTTCAATAACACACTATATCTACCCCAGCAATACCTGGAAGCCAACAGGGCTAATTGGAAAAACAGGGTTAGAAGCAGACCACTCAAAGGCCCTCTTATCTGCAGCCAGAGCACTAGTAAAAATCATTAGAACCCTAATAAAATCTCAACACCTTACATTGCCCTTGGCAATCCACCTTCTGCACACTTTGCACCTTTGCATCCTTTTACCTTCAACTCAGGGTTTTTTCACCGGGGCATTAATTAAGGAGGGTCTTTATTTTTTTAGAAGAAGACCAGTTTCATCAAAATAAACAAATGATCTGAGATACAGAACTCTTAACGAACCACTTTTTAGTTAGTATTTTTAGAAATAAATATTTTTGGAAATTGTCTATCTACATTTTTGGTTTCACCAAATATCTAAATGTATGGGAAGCATAGCCACTAAACCAGCCATCAAAGTCTATCTCAGAATTTAAGGTTCCCCTCCTTGGTTCTTCATCTCTTGGTGATGATGCCCTTTGATGGAAAGTTTGCCCCTGCTGAATTCAATACATTCACATACCAAGGAAACTCACAGATTAAATAAACCTGACTTCCTCTTTAAAATAGCACAAATCCCCTAACAGATATGAGCACATTTCTTTTAATGAAACATGCATTATAGAAACAGACTGCATTATTTCCTAAGCAGGAAGAATAAGTGGGAATGGATTTTATAAAGAGCATATTGTTAAGCAAGGGCATTTTGCACCAGGAATAGTATCATTAAGAAATAGAATAGACTCTACTGAGAGTCTTAGAAAAGTGAATGAAATAATAAAGGGCCATCTTCCTGGAATGGGCAGGACCTTCATAGAACACATAAACTAGATACCTTCTTGAGTTTGTCTCCATCCCTTTTAATGGATTCACTGTAATCTCAAGTCAAATCCAGACCTATTAATATAGCCATAGCAATTACTCCTGGGGGTCAAGTACTCTTTGAAATTATTTTTTATAAAGAAAGAGTGGCTTTTGCCTTTAGTTAAGAAAAGGTCAAATATTCAAACACTGCAATATTATAATAAAGGGTAAAAATAAAACCCAGCTCTCTTATCTCTGAAATGTTTAGAAGTGACCACAAATAAAGAATTAAACTAAAAAAAATTTAATCAACACGAGGCAATGCCTGAAAGACAATTTTGACCACATGTTCATTTTTTAAATTTATGCCGTGGCATCCACTGAATGAGGAGTACATACTAAATGAGTTGGAACCATGCCCTGATATTACTAACAAGACAAAGACCTAATGTATTGAGAATGATAGTTTTTCACTTGAGAATGCCAGTCACACATTTTTTATTGTGGCAAGTATATATATTATGAAAGTTATCAAGTATATATATTATGAAAGTTATCAAGTATATATATTATGAAAGTTAGCGTATTTAAGTGTACAGTTCAGTGATAGTAAGTACTAAACAGCAACTTCCCATTCTTTCCCGCCCCCAGACCCTAAGAACTATCATTCTACTTTTTGTGTCTATGAATTTGACTACTCTTGGTACCTCATATAAGTGGAATTAGACACTATTTTTCCTTCTGTTACTGGTTTATTTCACTTAGGATAATGCCCTCAAGGTGTATTCGTGTCACAGCGTACGTCATCATTTCCTTCCTTTTTAAAGTTAAATAATATTGTATTGCATGTACAGACCATATTTTGTTTATCCATTCATCCATCAATGGCCTGTTGGGTTGCTTTCACTTTTTGCTTACAGGGAATAATGCCGCTATGCACACGGGTGTGAAAATATCTGTTTGAGTCCCCACCATTGATTATTTGGGGTTATATACCTAACCGTGAATTTATGGATCATGTGAAAGAAAAAATTATCCTGACACTTTTAACCAGTAAGAAAGACTTTATTTAGGACTATTGTGGTAGCCGTCAAGACTATCAGAACAGGGGAGAGAGACTGGGCGAGAAAAGCTGGGAATTTATAGCCAATCAGCAGACTAAAGGGTTTAGT
This sequence comes from Desmodus rotundus, assembly GCF_022682495.2. NCBI lineage: Eukaryota > Metazoa > Chordata > Mammalia > Chiroptera > Phyllostomidae > Desmodus > Desmodus rotundus. Next base: position 45,529,637 of record NC_071387.1, on the reverse strand, counting down.
GGACAGAAAATGGCTAACAGGAGACCTAAAGGGTAGAGGAATTCATGCTAAAGTGACTTAACAGAATTCTGAAGGCAGACCTGGGTGGTCAGTTATCAAGCGTGAGGGACTAGGAATTTGATCAGATGTCAAGGGTAAGGCATTCTCTCTAAGCTGACGTGGCAGGGTTCTTTCCGTGACTGCACTAGGCCAACTGAGGACAGGGCCCAGGGAAAGGCCTAGTCAAGAGGCTCAGATAAGCCTAATTAAAGTTCGGTTAAAGAGAGTGCCTTTTAGAATCATATGGTAATTAAATGTTTAATTTTTTGAAAAACTGCCATGCCGTTTTCTACAACTGCTGGCACCATTTCAAATTCCTTTCCCATCAGCAACACAAAAAGTTTCCAATTTCTTCTCAACCTTGAAACACCTGTTATTTCCTGCGATTTTTGTTTCATTTTGTTTTGGCTTTATAATGGCCATTCTCAAGTGTGTGAAGTGATAGCTCGTTGTTGTACGACTTGCCTTTTGCTGTTGATTGGTGATGTCGAGCATCTTTCATGTGTTATTTGGCCACTTTTATATCTTTGATAATTATAACTTTATATCTTTAAGTCCTTTGCCCATATTTTTCTCTTATTGTTGTTGAGTTGCAGACATTCTTTATATCTTTTAGACATTAATCCCTTGTCAGATACATGATGTGCAAATATTTTCTCCCATTTTGAGGGTTGCCTTATCACTCTGTTGATAGTGTTCTTTTACGCACAAAATGTTTAATTTTGATGGTCACACATATGGTAAAATAATTTTTCTACATAGTGCCAATACTATCTGGTTACTTGACTATCCATTCTATTCTATTGGTCTATGTGTCTGACTTTTGATTACCATAGTTTTGTAGTAAGTCTTGAAATTAGAAAGTGTGATAACTATAGCTTTGTTCTTTTTCAAGATTGTTTTGGTCATTCAGGTCTTCTTATGATTCTGTATGAATTTTTGGATGCATTTTTTTCTTCTTCTGTAAAAACAACCATTGGAATTCTGATTCATAAACATGAGATGTCTTTTCATTTACTAGTGTCTCATTTAATTTCTTTCAGCAATGTTTTCTAGTGTTCAGTGTACAAGCCGTTCACTTCCTTGGTTAAATTTACTCCTAAGTATCTTATTCTTTTTGATAATATTGTTCTGATGAAATTGTTTTCTTAATTTCTTTTTCAGATTTTTCATTTTTAATGTATAGAAACACAACTGACCTTTGTGTGTTGATTTATATTCCTTACCTGTGTTGAATACATTGATTAGATCTATTGTTTTTAATAGAATTGTGTAGGTTTCCCAAGTATAAGAGTATGTCACCTGTGACATTCTTCCTTTCTAACTTGGGTGCCTTTTATTTCTTTTTCTTGTCTAATTGCTCTGGCTAGAACGTAAAGTATTATGTTGAATATAAATGGCAAAAGTAGGCATCATCGTGTTGTTCCTGATCTTACAGGAAAAGCTTCCAGTCTTCTACCATTGAGCAGGTTAGCTACGGGCTTTCCACATATGGATTTTATTATGTCGAGGTAGGTGTTTCTAGTCCTAGTTTGTTGAGTGTGTTTATCTTGAAAAGTGTTGAATTTTGGCAAGTGCTTCTTGTACATCTGTTGAGATATCCTTGTATTTTTATCTCTTCTTTCTGTTAATGTAGTATACATTGATTGACTCAAAACATTACAGCAACACCAGTCTCACACTGGAAAACACTATTTACGTCCAATGCAAGTTTAGAATGAAAGGTATTTTATTTTAAAATAATTAATCCATTTGTACATTAACCATTAATCAAAATCCTAAATTAACCAGAAAGTCACATTTCTAAACTGCATGAGTGCTTACTGTATTTTAAAAACCAGTATTATGGAATTCTGAATATTTAATTCTAAGTTTACCATATGTGACAGCTTCTTATTAAGTATTTTTTTAATAATGGAAACTTACTAGCTGATTGATTTTATTTCTTTGCCATGGTCCCATGTATTAGATATAAAATATATTGCTAATAAAACCACATCATAAACCAGTATATGTGATTATGATTTGTCAAGCCTAAACACACATGCATGAGAAATTAAAGACAAACTCATTAACGCTTCCTTCACTTGCAATGTGTGCAATGTTCATTAGTAATTCTTCATACTAGTAATGTGGAATTTATCAGAATGAAAAATATTGTACAGTATTTGAGGAAAAATTCTTGTGCCTTAGTAAAACATTTTAGGATAGTGCAGAATATGCCACAGGCCAAGTGTCGCCTATCTGAAGGCAAAATTAATGGTATGATTTATGCAACAGAAAATTGGGTTTTTTAGACATGAAGTAGGTGCTGCCAAATTAAAATTTGCATTTCATCATACTTAAGTGAGTTATAGAAGAAAAAGTTCTTCCTTTCAGATTGAATCATTACGAGTAAAGAAAAATGTAGAAATATGGTAATATTTTACATTTTTAAGAAAAGAAATTTCTTGTGTTGTGGAATAAAATTCCCCTATCCCCCTCCATGAATTATTTATTTTGAATGGCTACACTGACCAAATTGATCATGTGATTTTCAATATTACACTTCCTGATGTAACAGGAGCAACAGCAACGATATTCATAATAACAGCAATGGCAACTATCACTAACTGAATGCCTACTATGAATCAGGCACTTGGCATATACAGTTGTCCCTTAAACAACATGGATTTGAATTGAGTGGATCCATTTAAAAAAATTAAATTTTATTTATTTATTTTTTTTTAGAGAGAGGAGAAGGGAGGGAGAAAGGGTGGGAGAGAAACATCGATGTGAGGGAAGAACATCTATCACTTGCTTTTCATAAATACCTGATCTGGGATTGAACCTTCAACCTAAGCATGTGCCCTGACCAGGAATCAAACCAGTGACATTTCTCTTTGCAGGGCTATACCAACTGAGCCACACAAGTCAGGGTGGGTGGGTCCACTTTTTAAATAAATACTATAAGTGTATTTTCTCCTCCTTATGGTTTTCTTAATAACATTTTCTTTTCTCTAGCTCACTTTATTGTAAGGACATGGTATAAAATACATATACAAAGTACATGTTAATCAGCTGTTTGTGTTATGGTAAGGCTGTCTGTTGATGGTAGGCTTTTAGTAGTTAAGTTTTGGGGGAGCCAAAATTTATACACAGGTTTTGCTATTAATATTCTGTTGTCTAACACAGGCACCAAGTATAACTCACTTTGTGAGCCACAATCATTACCTGGCCTTGGAGTTCTCTGTTAGGAGTCACAGTAATCTTGGCGGGGCAAAGAAATATAGGTAGCCAACATATTTTATCCACATATGGTCATTTTTAGCTCTTGTACCAAACTCTATTTCATCTATAAAAGTGGACAGTAAATTGATTTTATTCTATATGCATATGAAGCAAAAAGATTTAAGCTGTTTTTCTGAGAATGGGCCAATGTAGGTGGCCTATATTTGAGACTTCTTGTAGACCTCCTACTCACTGTCAAGGACACTGGTGTGTGTATATATAGGAAGGTATTGATGTGTGTGGTGAGCTTGAGTGTATTTGGGTATTGTCAGATGGAAGGTCAACATTAAAATTAATGTAAGTCATTTGTACGGATACAGACATTTGTGTTTGATGATCATTTTGACAATTTAGAATTGAAAGGCAGATAAGTGCTTCCCAGACAAGATAAAGCTAAAGGAGTTCATCATCATCAAGTCCTTATTATAGGAAATGTTAAGGGGACTTTAATATTTAATGTTAAAGGAAAATGTTTAAAGGTTAATGTTTAACATTTAATGTTAAAAGAAAAAGAAGAGGATCAAAACTATGAACAATAAAATGATAACAAACTCACAACTATCAACTACTGAACCTAAAAAAACAAAAACAAATAAAGCAAATAACCAGAACAGGAACAGAATCACAGAAATGGAGATCACATGGAGGGTTATCAGCGGGAAGGATGAAGGAGGTGAATGGGGGAAAAGATACAGGGAATAAGAAGCATAATTGGTAGGTACAAAATAGACAGGGGCATGTTAAAAATAATAAAGGAAATGGAGAAGCCACGGAACTCATAGGTATGATCCACAGACATGAAATAAGCGGGGGGGCTGCTGGAGGGAATGGGGGTACTGGGTGAGGGGAGCAAAGGGGAAAAATGGGACAACTGTAATATCATAATCAATAAAATATGCTTAATAAAAATATAAAAAACATAAAAGGAGAAACATAAAATTAAGTGTCTAGTTTTTTGGAGGTGACAAGTCTTCCTAATAGTGCTTTCTCTGGAAAATCTTTCTTCCTCTCTTTGATTGCAAGACAAATAATCCTCCTGGTATGGTGGCTGTTCAGACTCGCATGGCAGAGCTGACTGCAGGAGGCAGCCTGTTTATGAAGATGCTAAACGTCCCTATATGGCCAGCATTGGCCAAAAGACTATAGACAGATTGTCACAATACCAATAGAGCTGTTTTTGATTGGATTCCCTGGACATTTGTCCTGAATGGAAATTGCTCCATTGAAGTTTTATTGAGCTGGTCAATCAGAACAGACCTTTGTTAGGAAGTAGGGAAAGCAGATTGGTGCAGAATGGGAACTTGCTCCACAATACCAATGCTCTTGCTACCAAAGTCTCAGTTGATCTTCTGGGGAGCAATGGGCCGGGAGTGAGCCTTCATTCCAAATTGAGCCAACACAGCAGGGCTTCTGTTTCTGTGCCCTAGCCAATCATACTGCAGGCCACCCCAGGAAAAGAAGGATGTCTTGAGCTAGGGGATTTTTTGAAACTACAGGCAAAATTTTCAGGGGTTGAGAGCTATCAGTAACAGAAATTCTCAATGATTGTCAAGATGTGTGCATTAATCCTGAAGTGCAGGTCTTGGTAAGACACCACAATATCCATCCCAACGGACAGAAAAGGGAAAAGAGAAAGCAAGATGAGGTTTCATAGAATCATATATCCTATAGAGTAAATTGGCATTTTCAGTCCTACAATGTAAAGTGTAAGGGCATACCAGGCAAAGAGAACAGTAGAAACTAAAGTATAGAAGCAGGGCAAAACTTTGAGTGTATGAGGAAGTCTTTCATTCACACCACACATCTGTATTGAGCATCTCCTATTTCCATACAAAATCCTAGGTGCATAGTGACTAAGAGAAGGGAGAGAGAATTGAAGCAGATATATCACAAAACATAAGGGAGTAGCAACAGATGACACTGAAAAGGCAAATAAGTCAGTCACGGATACTACTGAATGGCATGCAATGTACTCTGCATTCTGGCTGAAATTTAATAAAGTAATATATCATATTCATCTATTTGAAAGATGATTAGACTGTCAGAGTCAAGCATGAATTGGGGAACAGACTAGAGACACGGCCACTAGGTACAATGTATGGTAGACAATGTTAATTATACTCCCAATATCCAGCCTATCGCTTTGTCTTATTAATTAAGCCCTCTTTTTAATTTAAAGATTTTATTTATTTATTTTTAGAGGGAGGGGAAGGGAGGGAGAAAGAGAGGGAGAGAAACATCAATGTGTGATTGTCTCTTGAGCACCCTCTACTGGGGACCTGACCTGCAACCCAGGCATGTGCCCTGACTGGCAGTCAAATGGATAATCCTTTGGTTCACAGGCCGGCACTCAATTCACTGAGCCACACCAGGGCTAGGCCTTTTTCCCTTTTCAGTGAATGCATGGCAACCCAAATGCTTTCTCATCTTCTGTGATAGTAATGAGCACATTTCTTAAGCACATTTCTGCTGGTGGTTTCTGGGAAACTTATGGTTTCTTGAATAATAGAATGGTGCAGATGTGGCTGACATGCTCTCTCCCCCTTATTGTTCTGATATGGATGTGATGGGTAGAGCTGCAGCAGCCATATAGCAGCCAAAGAAAAGGAGCAGAGACTGGTAGAAATATCATTCTCACTGTCACGGAGCTGCTGAACCAAAGGAAGTAGCCACTTACCTTGAGATATTTTGTTGTGTAAAAAATATAAACCCTATTTAGTTAAGCCATTTAAATTTTGTTGTTCATACTGACTGTGAATGTAATCTTAACTAATATAAAAAAATAGTCCAGGAACAATTTAATAGGGACCAGATCCAGGTAATGGCAATTCTGAGTAATGATGCCAGGACAGTAAAAAATATGTAAGTGGCTGAATCCACTGGACCAAGGCACTAAGAATATACTTAGGTACATTTCTGCAAGCTCACCTTCTACCTCACTTTATTTCCTAACTAGGCAAAGCTATTTTTTAAAACCTCTCTACATTTTCAAATGTTCTTCTCTGCTTAGCATCTCTTCCCATGTATGCTTTACAATTTATTTTAAATATCACCTTCTCCATAAAGCATCCTCTCCTCTATTTATCCCTAGGAGTATAGCATTCCTTTTCTACAAACTGAAGCTACTGCTTTTTTCAAATAGTTGTTATATGCCAAATATTAAGTGTTTTACAGATATTAAATCATTCATTTAACTAATTGCTGAGATGGGTACTATGAGAAGTCCTCATTTTACTGAGAAGGATTATTGAGGTAGAGAAGGATTTATCAACATGCTCAAATGCATGAACCTATGAAATAACAGAGCTTGTATTAGAACCCAGGAGATATGGAGACCCTGCTAAACTACTTCCCACAGGAGAAAAAAGAGAAAGGAAAATAGAATCTGAATAACCTGAGTTCAATTCTTCACCACAGGGCGATGGTAGTGAATGTGGTATCACACCTGTAATTGGTTGCGTGGTGGCCTCCAAAAAGATATGTCTACACTCCAGACCCCGTGACTGTGACCTTATTTGACAAAAGGATCATTGCAAATGTAATTAAGTTAAGGATTTTCAGTGGCGATCATTCTGTATTATCCGATTGCGCCCTAAATCCAATGACAGGCATCCCTATAAAAGACACACAGGAAAGACTGGGAGAAAAGGAGAAGGCCGTGTAAAGACCGACAGGGACTAACGTTACACAGTCACAATCCAAGGGACACCTTGATCTCAGACTTTTGGCCTTCAGACCGAGAGTTAATAATGTTTGTTGTTGTAACACACCAAGGTTGTGGTAATCTGTTACAGCATCCCTAGGAAACTAATACACCATCCCTGGACATTCAGTGCAAGGCAATTCCCATTACCTTCTATCAAAGCTTTCAAATAACACATTGTCAATCAACTATTACCAGCAGTCTAAATTATGGATACTTGCACGAAGTTTCTGCTATGGCTGCGTAGTTTCTATACTTTAATCCAATGTGGGGTTAGTTATAATAGAGAAGGTGACGCTTCATGGAAGAACATTAGGAATATGTTTCAGTAGTTAGGTATGACATGATTATTAGCATAAGTACTGCCAGTGGGTCAAAAACTTTCCATGGTTTGTGGCCTTTGTCATTTTTTTTAATTTTTAGAGTCTAGGTATTTAAAAACCTTTTTTTTTTGTGAATTTGACACTAAAGCTTGGGGCCTGAACATTCCTTTCTTTAGTAAATACATTATGTTTAGCATTCACTTTGGGGGCTCGCTTTCTTCCCTATGTGAGAACATACTGACGACCAATGATCATTCTTGGATATTCTCATTCAAAACTAACCTTGAAACCTCAAATATTTTCCGAGCCAAAGACTCTAAAACTTTTTTTAAAAAGTTTGTTATATGACAAGTTGCAGACATCTTGACAGGAAGATATCCCCAAACCATACGTCATTTACCTAGTAACGGTAGAGAAAGTAGACTTCAGGTAGAAAAAGTGCCCTGACGTAGGGGAGAATATATTTTCAAATCAAAGCTCTACAATTCATTCTCAGAGGTTGACTGTTCTGGTTGTGGAAATACAAATCTGTCCGGATGGTGAAAACCCCCGAGGAATCTGCCAAATCCACCTGAGAAACGTAACTTTCCTAGATTTTTAATTCCATCCATCTCCCCGCCACCCTCTCCCCTACTCCCCAACTCCTTGTCTAGAGTGTGGAGCATGCTCCTGGTTTAGTGAAGCTCGCAGCAAAGCAGTGCCTCTGTACAATCCTATTTTTCCTCCCTGTTTCTTTGCTACCTTTTGAAACTACCTCTGCTTGTCACGAGCGATTTAAAAATGGTTAGTCTTCCCGTCCACCCTCTCCTGCCCCGCTTTTTTCCAAGATCAATTTCCATCCTACTCCTTTTTCAGGACCCCTTGCTCCACGGGTCCCTCTCCTTCCCTTCACGCTGGAATTTCCGTTTCCTGTGCCCAATTTTGGCTGCAGAGGCTTCTTCATCCCTCCCTCTCAAATGCCCTAACCCAGTTCCAGACTCCTCCCAATGTGGGTCCAAGGTCCTCCCCTCCCGGGTCTCTTCCCAGAAAGCTTTCTCCCAGCCTTCGCCGAGGCCGGCTGCTACCGAGACCTGACTGCTCGGTTTCCTAGGATACCTTTCACTTTCTCAGCGGTTAGATCCTTCCGCAGATTCCTCGCACTGACCTAAGAGATTTCTGGGCACAGGTGAGCTTTCCAAGCTTCACTGAAATTGGGATGAATGGATTTGTTGATCTCATACAGGTTGTTATTCCTCCAAAAAGGTCCTCGACTTGGAATTTCCCTTAGTCATATTGAGGAGCTTTTTAAAAATGTATCCATCCCTAGAGATTTGGATGTAATTGGTCTGTGCGGGGCATGATCATTGCAATGGTTTAACCAGCATCGGGGTTAGGGGGGAGTATAATGTGTGTCTCTGTTTGAGCATCAGTACAAAATCCCCCAACCTATGCATGCTCTCCTTACCTGGCTGGTATCTAGAGTTCCCCTGGAATCTTTGACGATGCAGCAGCCCACCCTTAGGGGGCCTTTTACTCCCTGTCCTCAGCCCTAATTCACCCCCAAAACAACAGGAACAGAATGTACCTTCAGAGCTTTCCAAGAAAAAGGCTGGGAAATCTGGCAATACGTCTGGGCCTGGAAAGCAGCCAAAGAGGTTTTAATAAATGGAGCTAGAAGAGCCCAGGCTGAACAGGAATTCACGGTGATCCCAGTTACTTAACATTTGTTGATGAACTGTAAACTGCCCTGGAAACTCTGGCAACATAATATTGCCGGGCAATTAACCCCGTGAGTCACACTCGTGCTTCTGCGCCGTTTTCCCTGCTAGCTTTGATTACTGAAGACTGCAGCTGGCCTTCAACGTCTTCCCATCTGAAGTGGCCATTTTACAGACGAGGAAAATGCGGCGAGGACAGATGTGATTTAGCAGAAGTCTCACAGCCGAACAGGGCAGGAGGGAGGCAGGAAACCCGGTCATCCTTATGAGTGCCCAAAGTTCTGTCGCACTCACCCACTTCTCACCTATTTAGTATCCTGCTCTGGAAATGCCACTGCTGATTCTCAATATGCAAACTGGCAGTTTGGTGAATGCCCGAGAGAAATTAAATTTTGTAAAAAAAAAAACAAAAACAAGTGCAACAGGTTACTGATGCTTCGTTATTCAGCTCAGAAAACATGGGAAGTAAATGGGGAAAATGACTTATCTCTCTAAGCTTCTCTATAATTCTCTCAGAAGGGCGAGCTTTAAAAGACAGTGCAGATTTAATGCTTGGTTCTGGATTGGACACATGGTAAGTGTGCAATACATGGTCATAGCTATTTTTAATGGAAAATGTTTTACAAAATCAGCATGCTGCAAAGCAGAAACACGGTGAAGCCCCCACTGTTTCCTTTGTGAACAGAGAGAAAATGAAATTTTGCAAGTTGTAGCTGTTGCATTGATTAGGGACTCAGTTTTTCTTTTTAGTTGAAATGTGTATTCAGGTTCTTTTTTTCCATAAAAATGTTGACCTCTCACTTTTAATTCCAAAGTTCAGGTTTAGTAACCAGTGCCAACCAAGTCGGTGCAGTTAGCCACATATTATCTGTGAACTTAGAAAAGTGAAGCAATCAGATAAGACAGGTGACAAGGGTTTGCTTGCATATTTATTTAAAATGTCTAGAACAAATCTAGCGAGAACTGGACATTTACACTGGCGAACGATTTTAATGCCTCCCAATGTTATTTGTCCTGTAAATAATTTGAGAAATGTGAACAGTTTAGTTATGTATGCTTTTAAAGGAAGGAATTTTATTCCCTGTATAGTTACTATAAAATAAAATGACTAACAAATGTATTCTGCATGTGTATGAAACTTTATTTTTTGGTTAGGTGCCTCTTTGATGCAAGTAATAGAAACAAATTATAGTTAGTTTAAGCAGGAAAGAATTCAATCTAAGGACTAGACCTCATGAAGGTACCAGAAGTAGTGATTGCAAGGTCAGGAGGCCTCCCTCAGTCTGTTATTTCTTGTCCTTTCTACTTCATTTATTTTTCAGACCTGCTTTCACAGTTTTTCATGTCCTTCTGGGGGGTCCCCAAGTCACATCTTCACACTTAGATTTTGTAGATATAGCTGCCCAAAGAGAAGATGATCTTTCACAGTTCCAATTCCATCTTCCTAAGGTAGGTTCATTTTGGGTCAGTGGCCCATTCTGGGATCAATCACCCATGGCTACATGGGCAAGTTATGGAGCAGAAGGATATGGAGCTTCAGCACGTCACCCTTATGAGAGGCTTGGGAAGTGTAAGGACAGGCCAGGCAGACAACCAATTAGATACTCACTAAATAGTTATAATTCACTAAGTACTTTTTAATGATTTATTTTGATGCTCAAACAATGACAGACTCTGTACTCAACTCTCTATAGCATTTTCCACTTTGTAATCTTATTGTTTTTTATCTAGTTTCCTCATGAGTCTGAAATTTTGTATTTTTTAGTACCTGACGTGGGATGGGGAGGGTCAATAAAAATTTGTTGAAAGAATGAATGACTAATCCTGTCAGATAGGATACTTTGATAAGAAAACTGGGATGAACTTAAATTAAGTGACAAGATGAGGATCCTTGGCTAATAATGAATATGAAATTAGCATCTATGGCCTTAAGCTCTTTCCCAACCACCAAGGTGCTTTCTACATAAAAATTGTCTTCTTCTGTCTATTGTATCAATGACTGACATGAAACGATTTGGTCTGGTGTTTAGAATTGTGAAAATAATAGAATTGGAATAAAAGTACAGTGCATTTTATAAGAATGTGATTTTACCCTCTTGGTACATTGGTTAAGAATAGTTTTCAACTAACTACAAAGAGTCTGTACTTTTCATTTAAATGTTTAAAGGGAGAAAGACTTAGTCTATGCTTAGAATGGTAGAAATAAGGTTTATATTTTTCTATCTTAGGTGCTTTAATCCTGAAAATGATATTTGGCATGGCAATCGCTCCTGGAGAGGTGACCACTTCTCTCATAATTTTGGTGATGGTTTTTATTTTTGTGAGAGCACTCAGGAGTAAGGGGAGAAAGCAGGTGTCTCCTCCTGGCCCATGGTCCTTCCCCATCATAGGAAATCTTCTTCAGCTTGGAGACCATCCTTACCTTACATTCATAGAAATGAGGAAGAAATATGGAGATGTTTTTCTCATCAAACTTGGCATGGTGCCTGTCGTGGTGGTGAATGGAATGGAAATGGTGAAGCAAGTACTACTCAAGAATGGAGAGCATTTTGCAGGCAGACCTAACATGCACACATTTTCTTTCCTGGCAGAAGGAAAGAGTCTTTCATTTTCTGTCAATTATGGTGAGAGTTGGAAGCCTCATAAGAAAATAGCCTCTAATGCTTTACGAACTTTCTCTAAAGCAGAAGCAAAATCTTCCACCTGCTCTTGCTTACTTGAGGAACATGTCATCGAGGAAGCTGCTGAGCTGGTTAAAGTCTTTGCAGAATTGACTTCTAAGAATGGCAGCTTTGATCCCAGAAATGCCATCACGTGTGCAGTAGCCAACATTGTCTGTGCCCTTTGCTTTGGCAAGAGATATGACCATGGTGACAAGGAGTTTCTAAGGATAGTTAAAACTAATGATGACTTACTCAAGGCCTCCAGTGCAGCCAATCCTGCCGATTTCATACCATGCTTTCGCTACCTCCCACTGCAGATTGTAAATTCTCCTCGAGAGTTTTATCGGGCCTTCAATCAGTTTGTTGCACAACATGTACAAGATCATCTTACTACATATGATAAGGTAGGATTTAAATTCACACCAGGACAAGGGATTTGGTAAGAAGCAAAAGATAATGATGAGATGCGTTGAGTACCCAGCAAGTTGTATATATTCATCGTTGGTTCTTTTCACTATAATTTCGCCATAATGACACTTACACAAACTATTAGGAAATGTGAGTTTCAGTCAGTGAGATTTCAGGGCAGTATTACTTAGTTCTCATGTAGGGACTCTAGGAAGAGTTCTGAATTCTTTGAGACCTCAGAAATTTCTCCAGTGTGTGCTAAAGTATATACTTGAATTGTGAATCTGTAGTTGGCTGATGAATAATTACCATGCAGGTAAGTTCTTTAAAAAAATCAACCACTGATTTTTTTCTCTTCCATTTCACATCTGAAACTATGACGTCTGAAGAGTATCAGCATTTTTTTCAGAAAGTGTTTTGAATAATTCCAAAAAAATATTGTATAGGGAGCTTCCAATTTACCCTATTTTTCTACTTGAGTGCCTTTACTATATAGACATGAACTTTACAGAAGTTACTTCAGGTGACAAAAATGGACCTTTTTGTGAGGCCACTGTGATGTTTTCGGTCCATTTTTATGGCTCACAGAAGAGTAAATTTCTCTCATGGAATGTATGTACTAGAAAGAATAGTAGTAGCTGTTGAAGACCAATTTGCTGAGATGATGACATCATGAAAAAATAAAAATGAAAAGATGGATAATTGAGCAAATGAAGAGATGTAAGGAATTAAGTCCCTTCCAATGAAAAAGAAGAGGCAGTAAATGACCTGGTTCAAGGTACCATTCAGGAATGTTAGAACAAATACAGGAAGTAAAAGAATTTGTAAAGTCCTAAGTTTTTCTCCCTACTCCCTAACCTACTTCAGCCTCACCTCTTTCTGCATGCTGATTACAGTAAAGTTCTGACAATGGGTTTGGAAACCTCTGATTATGTTCATTACCCAGCAATGTCTACATGGTAAGCTAATCTTTAATTTCTTTCAACTATGCTTCCAGCCATGGGAACTTTTTTATTAATTGAAAGAAACTTTAAAAAGAAAATTGAGTTTGCTCTCTTGGTTTTCTATTTTACATTCGTTTGAAATTGAGCATTAAAATTTGACAAGCAAAATTGGCTGTAAGGTTTAAAATGGTCTACTATAGTCTTCATATTCCTAGGGGAATTGAGTTCATTTTATATGACACGGTGCACGGGATTCATATATGATATAAAATGTAAATAGGGATCAATAATCATACTAAGATTTGTCTCCTCAGGACCACATGCGAGACATTACTGATGCTCTGATTAGTGTATGCCACGACAAATATGCCACTACCAAAACAGCCACTTTAAATGACGATGAAATCATAAGCACTGTGAATGACCTCTTCGGGGCTGGTATGTGACAGTATTTGTCAAAGTGTAAGGGAAATAAAGATTAATTGCTATTTTTGTGATCTACTGTTTAGAGTACTTTGCTTTTTTGATCTCAGCCATTTTGTGTCGCTTTCTCACTCTGATTTAACAGTTTGACAATCTGCCTTCTTCTCATGTCATTCAGAAAACTTTATTTTCATCTCAGGAGTAGAGAATTGAGTTAATCATGGTCTCCTTGTGCACTACTTCATTTTTCATGAAATGCCTGTACTTGTTTGCTTGTTTATTAATCTGTATCCCTGTGTCCCACTCTCAACCCATTGACATTTATTCTTCATCTGTTTAAAGGGTTTTTTTGTTTTAGGTATTTTTATAAAGCAGGCTTTATATTGTCATGTATTACCATGTATTCTTATATTATCATGATCCTTTTTTAAAGATTTTATTTATTTTTAGAGAGAGAGGAAGGGATGGAAAGAGAGATGGAGAGAAACATCAAAATACTAAGGGTGTTTTAGCAGTTTTATTTGAGGAGGAAAATTCTTCAAACTCATTTTTTCCTTTTTTCTTTATATTATATTTATTGGCAAATTGGTTCATTTTTTCTAGGATTTACGCATCTGTGTTCCTGAATTTTCTCACAAACAAGAGGCATTTGTTTTGATTTGTATTATTTTTCCTATGCGAATACCCCACTTCCCCTCCCCACCACCTACTTATATACGTATATTATTGTGATCATGATTTAAATTTGATGGATGCACTCATTATTTATCATGCAGATGTGATCGCTCTGTACTTACAATTTCTTCTGCCAACTATCTGAAGCTAAATACTGTTGTTATATTTTGTGAGGATCATTTTTTAAAGCCTGAACACCATGAATACTAAAGACTGGGTGTGTGGGGGGTGGGATTAACACATCAGGTGGGCTTTATTTTCATTTTGAGTTGATGAGATAATGTATTTGAGAAATACATAATACTGTCAAGATCCTGAAAAAAATCAACAAATATAAAATTGTGGCAAATGACAGAAATGATTGTGATATAGATTAGTGACACCAGATGTGCACAACACAGTTAAGCATGGCTGGTATGAATGTGTGCAAAGCAAAGCACATTCAGTATAATACTTTATTATGTAATTCATTTTTTCATTCAACAAACATATCTGATAGAATTTGTATTTTGAATGAAAATAAGAGTAATAAAGAAAATTAATAGGACATAAACTTCCACATATGTCTGTTGATTCTCTAGTGATATGTAATAACATACTAGAAGAAAACAGTTGATCTCTAAACCACATATTTTATGTATAAAATTTGCAAACTCACTGTTTCAACAGCTCTACCTTATTATTAACATTTATATTTCCATATTTGACTTTTCAAATTGATCATAGAGATAATTTGATTTAATTAATAATTTGATTTCTCCTTTGGATATAGGCAGGATTTTCCACAATCATTTCTTATGACCTCAAATTTTGGATAATCTACCAAGATAAGTAATATGTTGCTTAAGCCTTGATATATAAAGCAAAATTCATGATGACAAAAATATGAGTTCTGTTACATAACTAGATAGTCCCAGGTCTTGGCTAAAATGTCCATGGCTCTACAATGGTCAAAATCAGTGTCTTTCATGCAGTATTCACGGCTCGTTCTATCTCTTTTGCTAGACAATGGAGTCAATATATTCTGAATAGAAGTCAATATTTTCACACCATACTGTGCTCTAGTATGGCCATACTTGGAAAACTTACTTTTAGGGTAATTTTTTACAGTTTGAAGTCATGGTGGAAATTTTGTGGCTTGTAAACTACTGTGGAAGCTACTGGCTTACTCTGAGACTGACTATTTCTTTTCTTTTCTTTTCTTTTCTTTACTTTTGTTTTATTGTTGTTTAAGTACAATCATCTCCATTTTCTCCCCACCACTCAGTCCTTCCCTACTTTGGCTTTGTCCATGGGTCCTTTATACATGTTCCTTGATGACCATTCCCTTCTCTACCCCGTTATTGCCCTCTACCCTCTCCTCTCGTTACTGTCAATTTGTTCTTTATTTCAGTGTCTCTGGTTATATTTTGTTTGCTTGTTTGTTTTGTTGCTTAGTTTCCACTTATAGGTGAGATCATATGGTATTTGTCTTTCACCACCTGGATTATTTCACTTAGCATAATGCTCTCCAGTTCCATCCATGCCATTGCAAAGGGTATAAGCTCCTTCTTTCTCTCTGCTGAGTAGAATTCCATTGTGTAAATGTACCATAGTTTTTTGATCCACTCATTTACCGATGCACACTTACATTGCTTCCAGGACTTGGCTATTGTAAATTGTTCTACTATGAACATTGGGGTGCACAAGTGTTTTCGAATTGGTGTTTCAGGATTCTTACTGTGTAATCCCAGCTGTGGAATTGCCAGGTCAAAAGGCAGTTCCATTTTTAGTGTTCTGAGGAAATTCCATACTGTTTTCCACAGTGGCTGCACCAGTCTGCATTTCCACCAACAATGTGCTAGGGTTCCCTTTTCTCCACATCCTCTCCAACATTTGTTTGTTGATTTGTTTATGTTGGCCACTCTGACTGGTGTGAGATGGTACCTCATTGTGGTTTTAATTTGCATCTCTCTGATGGCTAGTGATGCCGAGCATCCTTTCATATGCCTATGGGCCCTCTGTATGTCCTCCTTGGAGAAGAGTCTGTTCAGATCCTTTGCCCATTTTTTAAATTGGATTGTTTGTCTTCCTGGAGTGGAGTCATGTGAGTTCTTTATATATTTGGGAGATCAAACCCTTGTCCAAGGTATCATTTGCAAATATATTTTTCCATTCAGTTGGTTCCCTATTCATTTTGCAGATGTTTTATTTGGCCAAGCAGAAGCTTTTTATTTTGATGAAGTCCCATTTGTTTGTTCGTTCCTTTATGTCCCTTGCTCTAGGGGATGTATCAGTGAAAATATTGCTGCATGGAATATCTGAGATTTTCCTGCTTATGTTTTCCTCTAGGACTTCTATCATGTCGTGACTTATATTTAAGTCTTTTATCTATCTTGAGTTTATTTTTGTGTATGGTGTAAGTTGGTGGTCAGGTTTCACTTCATTACATGTAGCTGTCCAGCTCTCCCAACACCATTTGTTGAAGAGGCTATTTTTACTCCATTTTTTGCTTCTGCCCCCTTTGGTGAATATTAATTGATCATAGAGACTTGGGTTTATTTCTGGGCTCTCTATTCTGTTCTATTGATCTATGTGTCTGTTCTTATGCCAGTATCAGACTGTTTTGGTTACAGTGGCCATGTGATATAGTTTGATGTCAGGTATTGTGATCCCTCCTACTTTGTTCTTCTTTCTCAAAATTGCTGTTTATGGTTCCATATAAATTTTTGAAATGTTTGTTTTATATCTGCAAAATATGTCATTAGTATTGTAATAAGGATTGTGTTGAATCTATAAATTGCTTTGGGTAGAATGGACATTTTGATGATGTTAATTCTTCCAATCCATGAACATGGCATATGCTTCCATTTATTTGTGTCTTCCTTAATTTCTTTCTTCAGTGTTGTATAGTTTTCTGAGTACAAATCGTTTACCTCCTTGGTTAGGTTTATTCCTAGGTACTGTATTTTTCTTGTTGCTATATCAAATGGGATTTTTTCCTTATTTCTGTTGCTCATATTTCATTGTTGGTGTACAAAAATACCTTCGATTTATGAATATTGACTTTATATCTGCTGCTTTGCCAAATTCACTTATTAGGTCGAGTAGTTTTTTGGTGAGATCTGAAAACCAGGTCTTGAGAAGAGACACTTGGAAAGGAGTTTCCTCTGCCCTGCAGCAATATCTGGGTGTGTTTCTCCTGCATGTTGTACTGCAAGTTGTTTAGAGAACAAACAAATGGTTAAGTCTCAATACTCCAGAGCACACAGGCTTGATTTTGGGTGCTAGCTTTATCTCTTTGTGGCCCTGGTGAAATATTTAACCATATCCTTGCTGCAAGTTTCTCATCTTTAAAGTGAGAGCAATTACAGCCCCATCTCAATAACAACGCAATCAAGTGCTTAAAGTTTGCTGTCATCATTGTTGTAATCATCACCATAGAAACCTTGGAAAAAGATATGCTGGGCAGAGGAGGGCACAGAGGCAAAAACTGGGACAACTGTAATATAATAACAATAAAAAATTTAAAAGGAAATTAAGAAATGAAAAAGATGTTGATTTAAACACTAATTCTGCTGCTAGATTTTATTTTGTAGAAAACATAAATTATCATCATTAATTTTGACATTTGGTTATAGACATGAATTTATCATTGAAACAGTCTAGAAAATCTTTTTAATGTGGCATTTCTGAGTGTTAGGATTTTGAGAAGTGATCTCATTTTTGATGTAGTGTTAAAAATGCTCGAGAAAAAAATGACATGTGACATTTTTTTCTTGCTTTTATTTTCAATAATGAAAAGGATTTAGTCAATGTATAAATAATCTCAAAAGTGATGATACCCTGTTTAAAGGATGGATTTTAAACCATAACAAGTACACTAAAATTTAGTATTAAAAATTTGAATGTACTCAGCCCTCCATTTTGCGCTATGCTAATTCAAACATAGGACTTTTTGATAAGGCCAAACTTTCAGATAAGACCAAGTTTAAGTGCTGACTCTGCCTCTTCTCTGAGTCACCTTCAACAAGGCATATAATGTCCTTAAAACACAGTTTTATCTTCAGTAAAATAAGCATAATTATATACACCCTACATAGATATATAGATCTATAGTTATATAGATATTTAGCATGGAACAGAGTAATCACTCAGTGGTCACTTATAAATTATAATTATTATTACTACATAGATCACAGCAATTGTTAACATAATATAGAGATATATTTCCATTGTTTTCACTTGTCATAAATAATAACTAGGTTTTTTTAACTTTAATTTTATTTTATTGTGGCTTTAAATCCATAAACATTAAATTTACTATCTTAAACATTTTTAAGTATATAGTTTAGTGATATTATGTATATTCACATTGTTGTGTAACAGATCTGTAGTCTGTTTTCTTTTTCTTTTTTAAAATATATTGTATTGATTATGCTATTACAGTTGTCCCAAATTTTCTCCCTTTTCCCCCTTCACCAGTGCCAGCATCCTTTCTAGCAATCCCTCCCTTAGTTCATGTCCATAGGTTGTGCATTTAAGTTCTTTGGCTTCTCCATTTCCTATACTATTCTTAACATCCCCCAGTCTATTTTGTACCTACTGATTATGCTTTTTAATCCCTGCACCATTTCCCCTATTCTTTCCCTTCCCCCTCCCAGTTAATAACCCTCCAAATGATCTCTATATCTATGATTCTGTTCCTGTTCTGGTTGTTCGCTTAGTGTGTTTTTTAAATTCAGTTTTTGATAGTTGTGAATTTGTTGCCATTTTAATGTTCATAGTTTTGATCTTCTTATTCTTAAATAAGTCCCTTTAACATTTCATGTAATAATGGGCTTGGTGATGATGACCTCCTTTAGCTTTACCTTGTGTGGGAAGCACTTTATCTGCTCCTCCGTTCTAAATGATAGCTTTGCTGGATAGAATAATCTAGGTTGTAGGTCCTTGCTCCTCATCACCTTCAATACTTCCTGCCAGTCTCTTCTTGCCTGCAAAGTTTCTTTTGAGAAGTCAGCTAGAATTCTTATAGAAACTCCTTTGTAGGTAACTCTCTGCTTTTCCCTTGCTGCTTTTAAGATTCTCTCTTTATCTTTAATCTTTGGCATTTTAATTATGATGTGTCTTGGTGTGGTCCTCTTTGGGTCCAACTTGGTTGGGACTCTCTGTGCTTCCTGGAGTTATATGTCTATTTCTTTCACCAACTTAGGAAATTTTTCTTTCATTATTTTTTCAAATAAGATTTCAATTTCTTTCTCTTCCTCTTCTCCTTCTGGCACCCCTATGATTCAGATGTTGGTACATTTGGAGATGTCCCAGAGGCTCCTGATACTGTCCTCATTTTTTTGAATTATTTTTTCTTCTTGCTGCTCTGGTTGAATGCTTAGTTCTTTATTATGTACAAAATCATTGATTTGAATCTTGGCCTCATCCACTCCACTGTTGGTTCCCTATAAATTTTACTTTATTTCATTTAATGTAAACTTCATTTCTTCCCGGGTCTTTTTTATGCTTTTGCCATACTTAATGAGTTCTCTGAGCATCCTGATAACCAGTGTTTTGAACTCTGCAACTGATAGGTTGGTTATCTCCATTTCATTTACTTCTTTTTCTGGTGTTTTGTTCTGTTCTTTAATTTGGGCCATATTTCTTTGTCTCCTTAATTTGTCAGCCTCTCTGTGTTTGTTTCTGTGTGTTAGGTAGAGCTGCTATGACTCCCCATTGTAGTGTGGCCTATTGTAGAAAAGGCACCTGTAAATTGTGTGGGGTGAAGCCTTAGGTAATTGCCAGGTGGGGTGGGTACCCAACATCAATTTCTTTGTAGCTCTGTGTGGGGGTAGGGCTTGGAGAGAGGACCATGCCGCTACCTGGCTTCTGGAGGTTTGCTTGGAACTCGCCCTGTTTCTAATGACTTCACTTACTGCCCATATGACTGGTGCCCTTCCAGCTGTTTTCCTGGTGCTGAATCAAAGAGGGGGTGAGTCTACATAAGTTATAAGTCCATGAGGGCCCTTTAAGTGGAGTCCTCTGAAAATCTGGCAGTTGCTGCTGCTGACCCCACCCCCACTGGTTTTTACAGCCAGAAGTTATGGGGATTCATCTTCCTGTCTCTGGAACCCTGGGCCGTGTGGTCTTGTCTGGGGATGGGATCCCTCGCTCCTGAGGTGTCCCTCCTGATTTTTATCCACCACATGTGAATGTGGGACTGCCTGTTCTGCTGCCTCTCCAGGCCACACCATGTCTCCACCCCTCCTCCTACCCATCTGAATGAATGTGGTTTCTTTAAATCCTTGGTTGTTGGACTTCCATTCAGCTTGATTTTCTGATGGTTCTGGGTGTTGTTTTGAGGTCTAGTTGTAATTTTTTCTGTAGTTGTGCAAGGAGGCAAAGCATGTTTACCTACACCTCCATCCTCACCAGAAGTCTCTAGTCTTTTTTCATCTTGCAAAACTGAACTCTATGTCCATTAAACACCAATTATGCCCTCTCTTTCCCCTAGCCCTAGCAACTATATTTTAATTTCTGTTTCTATTATTTGACTACTTTAGATAACTCATATGAGTGAAATCATATGGTATTTTTCTTTTTGTGACTGACTTGTTTCATTTAACATAATGTCCTTGAGTTCATACATGTTGTAGCAAGTGACAGGCTCTCCTTTTTTAAGACTGCATAATATTCTACTGTGTGTATACACCATGTTTTGTTTATCCATGCATCCATCAATGGCCATGGGGGTTGTCTTCACCTGTTAGCTTTTGTGAATATTGCTGCAATGTACTTGGGTGTGCAAATATCTCTCTGAGACCCAATTTTCAATTATTTTGGATCTGCTACACAAAGTGGGATTGCTAGATTATATGATAATTCCTGTTAATTTCTTTTGAGGAACTTTCATGCTTTTTTCCATAGTGACTACACCAATTTACCTATCAACCAGCAATGCATAAAGATTCCAATTTTGTACATCCTCACCAACACTTACTGTTTTCTGTCCTCTTGATAGTGACTATCCTAATGGATGAGTAGTTAAGCCTATATTCTGAAACAAACTTTAATATATAATAATTACTTTACTGTGAGTTTGCTAATTATCAGTTATATTAAATTCTTTTCCCTGGATTCATAGTATTCAAACATGAAGTAAACTGAGAATACCAATTTTGCTAATGATTTTCTCCATGATATTTTGTCTCATTTTTTTTTTCAGGGTTTGAAACTGTATCAACTTGTTTGTATTGGAGCTTTCTTTATTTGATATACTATCCAGAAATTCAAACCAGAATTCAAGAAGAAATTGGTAATGTGCTTTCAGATGAGAAATATAATCCTTATAATTGTCATTTTTCTTATTAAATAAAAAACCTTTTCTTTCAGATGGAAACATTGGGCTTAAATCACCCAGATTTGAACACAGGAAAATTTTACCCTACACAGAAGCTTTCATAAATGAAATATTCAGACATGCCTCCTTCATCCCTTTTACTATTCCACATTGGTAAGCTTGTGATTCTCCTCTGAACAGCAGTCAATGGTGGGTGGAGGGGAATGAGGAGTCTAAGGCATTTGAATACTTTAGGTCCTTTAAAATATATATTGTGTTAGTATCAGTTTATTATTTTAAATCTTATTTCATTTTGTTTTGAAATTTTCTAATGAAATTTTCACAGAGCACAACAGCACATTTTGTGACTGTTTTCATAACTAAACTATGATGCCATTAATTTTCCTCTTACCAAAGGACATGGAAGGTCCAGAGAATGGATAATACAACCATAATATATTTTTAGCTATGAAATGTCTTACAAACTCACTTAACTTCCTCCTATGAAGAATCTTAGCCACCTGCTGATGTGGCGTCCTTTTCAGGAGCTTAGAATTCTGCTGGTCGACTAAGGAGGCCAGTGTTACCACAAATAGATTAAACAGAGCTTCTATTTATAAATATTTGAAAGTTTACTGAACTTTATACCAGACTCTCCAGCTCACAAATGCATGTCAATATAGATTAAACTTTATTAAATATAAATGTGAGCGATCAAAGTTATGGTACTTTGAACTATTTCCATTCTGGACAATTAAAATAAAAAATGAAAATCTCAGTGCTTTTTTGCTTCCAGCCTTTTAACAGTGAGGGAGGGGGAATGTCTCTCAACCCAGGAAGCTGGGGCAATCATGGTTGTCGCTTCAGCAGGAGGTGGTGCTTTCAGCTGAGCTGTCCTACACCACTGGCTGAGCAGAGTCAGGCCAGACAGTGAGCAACACATTTCCCTGCACTGTGTCTCTTTACTTTGTTTTCCATATTCACACGCAGTGCTGTTAACTCACAGTGATCCCCTCCCTGCAGACCGTCTTTCTGTTTGAAGTAAATTTCATCTTCAGGTTAGTTTTTAAAAACAGGTCTTATTTCTAAAGAAGCCATTCTTCTGTCCCAATGATTTTCATAAGATGACATGGGTTCCTCATAAAAGAGTTTGACCTATAAGGTTTACTAACTAGTCAGGAACAGAGAGGCTCTGCAAAATTGACAGGCACCGTGTAGATTAAATGACAGTGATCATTTACTTTGGAGCCCGGAAAACCCATCTGAGGACATGCCTTATAGGAAAATTCATCTTAAAACATAGGTGCTCATGATATTACTAAAAATGAAGAAATAGTATATAAAAGAACAATTCTTTGAACAATGAGAGTAGTGTGATATGAAACAAGAATTTTTGCACACACATAAAAGACATATATGTTCTTTGGGACTAAATTATCTTCCTATACCTGGAATTTCACTGTTTTCCATTTAAAAAGGCATGGTATCAAAAAGCAGAAAATATATTAAAATGAATTAAAAAGAAGCTAAAGGGAATAATCATCGGTAAAAGGAACAAAAGTTTTGCTGTTACCTACAACACACACATGAACACACACCACACAAGACTAAACAGTACCCTAATAAATATTTATTACATATATGTCTCCTATAGTTATGTAGAAATCCACTTTAATGCAAAAGTTTCAGGAATACATATGGAGAGAGAGAAAAACCCTACAATTAATGCTTTTATATATTGAATTCTCCTTTAAAATACTCATATTTTAATAATAATGAAATAATCAAATTTTACATGCTAAGTTTCCATAAAATAGGAGCATGAAGCTTTTGACATAGAATGGAATTGTAGCAGCTGAGCACACAGGGGGCATGTGGACAAGGATGTATTGAAATAGGCAAGCAACCATGCATAGGAGGAGGTCATCTTTGCTCCAAAATTGATATATTCCTTTCCTGGCATCCCCTTCATTGGATTTTCAGGGTACCCAGTGACTAATGTCCATATCATTTGCTAAAGTTCAATACTAGCTACAAGATGAGCATAGATCAGATAGAAATTCAAACATGAGCTTTCTAAATGATCAGGGGTTGTTCACACAATTTGGCTTAGAGATGGGTCAAGTAGGCTTCCTTATACTTCTCACCTTAATCAGACATACTTTGTCTCTCGCAAGTTGAAATAACAGTAGTCTCCTATGGAAGTATGAAATCTGCTTCTCTAAGCTCATCTGATTAGTGATAGTAGATGAGATGTCCCTTCTCTACAGGTTGGCTCATCAGAAGAGAGAATGCAGAAGTGGCTAAGCCGAGTGTTTTCAGATTCTTCTCTCAAACTCATCAAATTGAAATGTCCCTGCTGCTCCTTTGGGGCAGAAGCGAATGTGGGGGCCAGCTAGGAAGTTAGGGAGTGCCACATGGAAATATTACATGATTTAATCTAATCCATGCATCATTATAAAGATATAAAAAACAAAGTTATACAGTTTGCATAAAGAAGTTTGAGTATGGGACTAGAAAAGTAGATTATTTGTTCTAAAGACAACTTAGAGATCATCCAACACAAACAATACCATTTCACAGCTAGAAAATGAAATCGTAGAGTAGATATGAGATTTGCCCAATAGTTCACTGTGAGCAGCGTCTAGAGTTCAGATCTTCGAGTTCCAGTGCCATTGTTCCTTCTGCCAGGTACTGAAAGATGTCATGTTTTGTTTTCTTAATCTACTGATAAAAGCCAAAATGCACAAGACACACAGAAAGTAATAATTTCATTATAGTTTCCTGATATAATTTGATGTGTCTACTTATGGGCAACTTTGTCATAGAAATATTGAGATAATTTTCCATTGAGATAATTTTCCATTGAGATTTTCGCTCATGGCAATGCCTTAAATATGTTAAGTGCTCAATATAGTTTGCAAATGCAAGAAAAGGAATAGATTACTAATTTGGCAATAGGTGGAAGATGTTTTAGTTAATGACACAATGAAGATTTATAAGGATTTCATATCACTATAGTTTCTAAAACGACGTTCATAGGGGTGGGTTATTCGAATTCACAGAATGTGCTGAAATGGTAATGATGTCCTTTGCCTTCCCAGCACCACAGCAGACACTACCCTGAATGGTTATTTCATTCCCAGGAAAACATGCACCTTTATTAACATGTATCAAGTAAATCATGATGAGTAAGTCACCAAAATCATTTCTTGGGGTGAAATTTGTTTGGTTGTTTGTTACTTATTAATCAGGGGAAGATACACATTCTTAACTGAACATCATTCCTTTTATTTCTCTTCAAAGAAATTGAAAGAAAATTCAGGTTTATTTCCTCACTGATAATGGGAAGAATAATATCTTAATATAGATTCATTCAGGGCAAATCCAATTTCAAAATTGGCTTACTGGGGGAGATGTGGGCCAAGGACTTTTGGTGCTCACCCTCTGCATGGGTTAGGGCCACTGGTGTTTGAAATGCAGCATGAAATCCCCCCAAAGAATATGAAAGACCAAGCAGAATATATTCTTTCTTTTTGGTTGGTTTTCTTCTATCTCGGCACCTAGAACAGTGCCTGGCACATAGTAGCCACTCAGTAAATATTTGCAAATGCAATATCACTAGAGTCTCAACCATATCAGCTATAAAGGGGAGGACTGAAATGAAGATAAGATACCTCACACAGTAAAAGTGATGATGATGGCAGTGGTGATGGTGGTAGGAGGAATAATGATGATGTCAGCTCATATTTGTAGACCCTACTTTGTTGGGTACAAAATCTTGAAGTGTCTCCTCTGAGTCTCAACAATAACCCTCTGTAGTGGTGCTACGATGATCCCAATTTACAACTGAAGAAACTTTCAGCCAGGTGAAACAAATCGCCTGAGGTCACAGGTGCAAAAGCAGCACTCACATTCAGTGTGTGTATCCTGTTTGACAGAAGTTTAATCTCCGTGTGGTCGGGCTGGAGCGTAATGTGTCCAGTAAACTGGTAGAAGTTGCATTCTCATGCACTCAGCGGGCTGTTCCTCTGACTGACGTCTCATGCTCCAGGCTGTCTGGGAGAGAGGTGGTTACCCTGTGGACCTAACAGCACCTTCACCACCAGCAAAATGGCAGAATGCACTGCACAGGCTGTCCCATCACAAAATTTAGTGTCAGAAAGATTGATACCTCCATTCTTTTTTAAAAAGATTTTATTTATTTATTTTTAGGCAGAAGGGAAGGGAAGGAGAAAGAGAGGGAGAGAAACATCAATGTGTGTTTGCCTCTCATGTGCCCCCTATGGGGGACCTGGCCCAAAACCCGGGCATGTGCCCTGACTGGGAGTCGAACCAGTGACCCTTTGCTTCGCAGGCTGGCACTCAATCCACTGAGCTGCACAGCCATGGATTACTTCCACTCTTCACAATCTGTGATTATGCTGAATAAAACTAAGCATTTAAAAACTCACTATAAGAAAAATATAGTCAGTGTAAACTTAATGGCATCTGTTCTCAGTGCTACCTCAAGTGTCCTTATTGTTCTAGTGTCCTAAGAATGTCTGATTATATTGAATATTGAGTAATGCTCAAATAAACTGTGTTAACACAGGTGCTTATAAAGAAATACTGCTTGTATAGAGGCACTTATTTAAGGTAAATGGGTATGTGATTCAAGACTTGATATAATGGGGAAATTATTCCTATTTAGTAAAACAGAGGTCACTAACTTAAGCACCTCCTGAGCAGTGGGAAATACCAAAAATGAGAGAAGTGCCCGTGTTGAAGCAGTGTGGAGGGGTCATCTGCTGTGTGTAATTCAGTCAGGAAACGGAGGACAAGCAGGACGTTGTCCAGTGTTGTCAGCTTCTCAGAACTTAGAAATGGAAATTTTCATATGGACTTTTCTGATGCTTAAATGTTAGAGACACTGAATTATTTTTAAAAGATTCTGAGAGCAGAACAAAATTTATTGAAAGACTGAGTACGACTTGTAGATCTCCAGACCTGTGACCTTTGGTGAAGAAAGAAAACAAATATTCTCCTAGAAAGAAAGTGACATTGATACACAAAGAAGCCCAGTTTTTGGTAAAGTCAAGTGGGTCTCCAGGGTATGCCTTAGGGTGTCTTGGAAGCGTGCTAGCGTGAGCTGTCATGGAAAAGTCAGATCCGGGGCCTGAAACAAAAGGTGGGAAGAGAAGAGAGAACCAGACGCATGGCAGGTTCGGAACTGTGGGCAACCCCTCAGCCAGAGCTGCTTTCCGGTCCCCTGGCTGCTGTCGGTGGTGATGTATGAAGACCTTCTACTCAACATAATTATACCAGAGTGAGAAGTATGCTCATTTTGTTTAAAGCAAAGGAGATTGAATATTTATTCCTTTTATTTATACCAAAATTTTGGAATATTCATAGGAGAATTTTGTAGAACTCTTCATTTAATATAATAAAAATTGAAATAAATTTTCAAGTATTTTATTCACTATTTAATGAATCAGAAATCATTTTAGTGAAAACTTAAAATAATTGTACTAATTCTTTATGGCTTCTAAAAATTCCAATAAATTAAAGAATTTTATATACATACATTCATAATAA
Source organism: Desmodus rotundus (assembly GCF_022682495.2). Classification (NCBI taxonomy): domain Eukaryota; kingdom Metazoa; phylum Chordata; class Mammalia; order Chiroptera; family Phyllostomidae; genus Desmodus; species Desmodus rotundus. The sequence goes on along the minus strand of NC_071387.1, from coordinate 45,502,609 downwards.
TGATATACTCACATAATTTTATATATACATATGTGTATATATGTATGAATATTTACACGTGAATATTATATAAAATTTCTAAAGTATATTCCAAACTTGAACAAAGCGTTTCATGCAAAACAAAATTATTGTGCAGAAGTTGGCAAGAATGGCAAAATGATCAAATGATTTCTTTTTAAAATGTAACTTTTGTCTATTTTACACAGAACTATCTGGGATAATCCGAGTTTATTTAGTCCTGAGAGATTCCTAAACGAAAACAAGGAACTGAACAGAAGTCTTGTTGACAAGGTTCTGATATTTGGAATGGGAATCCGGAAGTGTCTCGGAGAAGATGTTGCACGAAATGAGATATTCATTTTCATCATCACAGTTCTGCAACAGCTCAAGCTGAAAAAATGCCCTGGCGCTGGGCTGGACCTGAAGCCCACATACGGGTTGGCCATGAAGCCCACACCCTACCAGCTCCTTGCAGAGCCCCGCTCCGCCGCTGGCACGTCCTAGGTTCTCAGACTGGAGGCAGGTTTCTGATATAAGTCAGAAAAATCATGTGATTCAAATTCATTTAATAAACAATTTAAAGATTGTACCCTAAGCCATGCTATTAGTTCAGTTCTTTGTCTATCACCCTAATATAAGAAGTGTTTTTTAAGGTGTGTGGTATAGCCTCAGTTTAATATGAGAGATCTGTCTCATAAGGATATTTTAAGGTGGTAATAAGGTGTGATGTAGTCCAGGGATTGTAACCCTGTGTCTCATGTGGTGGAGTCCCAGGTGTCACAGGGAGCATGAAAGGAAGAGAAAGATGCGTGGTGGATCGAGCAAACCTGTAAGGAGGTCCTGTCTGCCTTCCTTCACACCAACTTCAAATGCACAGGTGTGCTAACATGGGTTTTAAAGATGAAGTTCAGAATAAGAACAGGTTCTGATGTTAAATATATATATTTTCCAGTAGTCTAGGAAACTGATGCTCTAGATTTCCAGAGAAGGGAGCAAGAGTGGCCTAGAAGAGCAGAGAACATTTCACTGGTAATCGATTAGCTGAGCTGGTTTTAGAGAGGTAGAGAAAAGGACATGAAGGGGAATGACTTCAAAACCCATTTTTATATTAGCTCTCACATTTTCTGTATTAAGAATTTAACTTCAGGGCACAGTGGCGTTTTTACAATGCTACCAACTGCTTTTGACAATGATTAACTGTGTACATGTGCATTAGCCTGCTAGGGCTAATAAAAATACTACAGTCTGGGTGGCTTGAACAACAGAAATTTTTTCTCAAGATCAAGGTGTCCACAGGGTTGGTTTCTCCCAAGGCCTCTCTCCTTTTGTAGATGGTTGTCTTCTCTTCAGGTCTGACATGGTCTTCTCTCTGTGTGCAAACACCCCTTGTGTATCTCCTTTAGCTCCTAAGGACACCAGTGATATTATATTGGAGCCTCATCCTACTGGTCTTATTACAAGTTAACTCTTGAAAGACCTAACCTTCAAATACAATTTCACTCTGAGGAACTGAGGGTTAGTACTTCAACATGAATTTTGGGCATGGGAGAGGGGCAAAATGTAGCCCAAAACAACATGAAAAAAAAGATAGTAATCATTTAAAAATATTTTTTCAGTGTAGTACCCAGCATTATGAGTGTGCTTCTTTACTTGAATTTGTGAAAGAGCTAAGTCATATAAGGAACATACAATAGACAGTGAAAAACCACATATTCCAGATTGAGGCTTTAAGAGGACTTGCTTTAAAAGGACTCGGAAATCAAGCTGGTGCATAAAAGCATATCTGGGGGCCAATCTGAATGGGAGAGCAGTTAGGCAGGGGTGGCTCTACGTAACAACCATGCTGCCCAGGTTGCAGCAATGAAAGCAGAGAAGTTAAACAATTCAGACACATTGAGGATTAAAGTCAGGACATAGTCTTTCTTTTCACATATAAATAAACTCAGCATTATCCTTGGGAATAAGCAAATGGGATTGCTTGACTTTGTGTGTGTGTGTGAAAGCTTTTGAAATTATTTATATCACACCCCCCACAGTATGTTAAGCTGAAACTATGTTTGCCTTTTTTTTTTTTTGTAAGAAACTGCCAAATCTGTGTACTCAGCAGTAATGGGAATGACTAGAACACTGCAAGAATGTTAGTTTTTGATTATCTGGTATTTTCTTTAAAGAATTGTACTTTTCTAACCTCTTCTTTTTTAACAGTAAGCACATATGATTGGTACTTTTATTGTAACACACTGTATTATAAAATGCTAATCTTCACTGTTACTGTGCTCTGAGGCATAGTAACTGGTGAACTACTGGGCTTTTTGTACAGTTCATGTTTGCCTTTTATGTATTTTTAGAAACATGGACAAGAATAAAATAAGAAAGGTATAAAAGCAATATAGGAATGACTTTCTTTGTCATTTAATATGTAAAGATGAATTATTCTTAATTACACATATTTGCTTAGCTTTAATAATTTATTTTATGAAGTGTAATCAGAAGCAACAGTATACAAAATATTATATCAAAATAACATATATTAACGAATACCTTAAATTTTTAGCTGGAAGCAACACACAAAACTCATTATGACTACAGAGTAGTTGATAATATATAGACGTATCCATCAGTGATAAAACAAGATGAATTGAATCCTTAAAGTAATTGTATATGAAGTAAAAAAACCCAGAGTTATAAAAATTAGATATTTTGCTACACACGAGTCCATATAGCTACTCGGAACTCCACGTCCTCCCTTGGGGTTCTGGGTAGCATCATGAAGATGAAGATGTAGGAACGCGACCCTCTGAATGATGCCGCTGGGATGTGACGTGTCTGGTCCCACGTGCTCTTCAAAGAAGGAAGCTTGCACCAAAATTTGTAAAGGCATTTACCTATTCCCACATTGCCATTCTCTATCTTCTTCCCAGGTAAGCCTATATAATTCAGATGTGATACCAATCCACCCGGCAGAGTAAGAAATCAGAACCATTTGGAGAGGCAAAAGAGGCCTTTTGGGGTTTTACTGTCTGCAGAATTACTAATTAGGCTATAAAATCTACAGAGATTCCAGGCCTCCACAGGGGTGGATACACAATATGATTTTTCAGATTCACACAGCACTTCTCCACAAACGCTCAGAGTCAGGCTTTAAACAAACAAAAAACACTGCGCTGTGTATACCTTGAATCAGAAATAGCTGAAAAGGAGTTGTTTTGTGGCTTAACAGGCTATAAAAACAAATCGTGTGGAATGCACCGCTGGCTTTCTCTTTGGAAAACAATAAAATTCAGGATGCAGACAACTGACTCCCCGTGACACCCATTTCTAACACTGAGAAAACCTAAGTAAATAAAAAACCACGAACGTGTATAGATCTCCTTCCCTCCTTCCTCACATTGTTTACAGAGAATGGTTTACCCAAATTCAGTATGATGATCAGGCCCCACCAATAGCAAACTGCCCAGGTACACACAACAGCCTTGCCTTTATCTGCTACCCCCGTGACAGAAGCGTGTTGTGTGAATGGATTTTCCAGAAAAGTAAGATGATCGAGTTCCAAAATGCTCGTGTTAGTGGAACTTAATGAAAGCATTTCTGAGTTGCTGATGTTTTAAAATGCCTTTATGAAACATAATTTTATCTTTCTCAGGCTTTATAGTGACACTTATTTCTAAATTTACTGCATGGGTGGTTCTCATTTGATGGACTCTTGATCACATCCTCCATCCCTGCCCTAGTGCCTGGTTTCATTCATTATTTTAGTGAGAACTTCTCTACTTCCTGCAGGCTCCACAAGTTCAGGACCCAGTCTGTCCAGCACTGTTTCAGGCACACAGCAGAAAATCGATAAATGGTTGTTCAGTCAATGTGGAAATTAATCAGTGATTAAATGAACGGATCTAGTGGGAGGGCAGGAAAACATTTAGCAAAAAGAAGTGCCTGAGATTTCCTAGTATGGGTAGTATTTCTGGCATCTCTGCGTATATTTTTGATTTTTATCTTGTTGTGTACATCTCGGACTGAAAATCTGTTCAGTCCTCTCACACTTGTTTAAGCTCTAAGATCCAGGCCCCACCAAATAAGCCCTTAATTCATTTTTTTAACTGACACATTTATGGTACCAGATTCCAACTGGAAATTAGCCCCTAACTCTCTCCCCAGGACCACTGTCAAAGTGTGTCCTAGGCATCTCCGAGGGCAACATCTCACATGCCTTCCGAAAAGGCATTGCGTTTCTTCCCACTTTGACCTCTCCATCTTGCCAACACACAAGCATACCAGCAGCTGACCTTATCATTGACTTTACCAGGAACATTGGTTGTCTAATGACATCTGTCATTTCTGCCCACTCTGGTGGAAAGACGGTATCTCTGCTTTCACCCTGTAATATTCATACCCAAGGATGGGTTTGGAGGATTTACCTATTTTTTTCAATGGCATAACTGAGAGGGGTAATTCTAAAGAAAGCTGACTTGAAGGTTTGGGGAATATTGGAAGGGACTCCCCACCCCCGCCCCTTGCAAAATCATGTCCTTTCACTGACTGCCTAACGCAGGTTGCCCCAGGACCTCACCTGCTCCCTGCGGACAGGTGCGATTCCTCCACCCTGTACCCACCCCACTGTTCCAGTCCCCATTAGCACTCTTCACACCAGCTTTTGCACACTCTGAGGCTGGTCAAACAAACTGACTAACCTTCTCTCAGTCCTAGAGAGATGTGGTTTATCTGACCCTTGCCCCAGGCATAACTCCTGAATTGTCACTTTCTACACCAGGACTGATCTTTGTCATCCAGGGCAGTGGCTTCAGAGTATATCCCTTAACTCGAAGAAACGTCTGATGGCATCTGAATGTGCAAAATTATTTCACTTTGACTAGAGCTTAGAACTTTGCTTCTTTGTCCCCCATCCCTCCATCCTCAGCACCAGAAATCTAGAATCAATATATGTAACAGGATGGATCTAGGAAAATCAGCTACCTACTTAAGAAGTAATTGAAATGTGTTCCAAAGTTACATCACTCAGAAAAGTATTTCAGATAGATTAAAGACCTAGGTAATTAAAGCCAAATGTTAACATGTTTAGAAGAGTAAGAAAAGATGTTTTAAACAAAATACAGAAAATACAATCCATAAAAAATTCTTTATTTATTTACTACATGGAAATTTAAAATTTCTGCTCAACAAAAGGTTCAATAAACAAAAGTACGAACAAGCCATGGAGTGGGGAAGAATATTGGCAACACTTGTCACAGAAGTGTAGTATCCAGAACCAAAAATAATTTATTCAAATAAATATGAAAAATATAATTGGCATCCTGTCTCTTCAAAATAGGCCAAGTTTACAAATAGGCAAAAACATAAAGGGCCAGTAAACATGAAAAGTTGCCCACCTTAGTAATAGTCAGTGAAATAAGTATTAAACTAAAATACCATTTCACACACAGGAAATTGGTAACATTTGAACAGTCTGACAACAGTAATACTGGTGAGTATTTGGAGAAATGAGAATATGCATTCACTCTTGTTTGCAGCGTAAATGGTACCACCAATACAAAATTTGGAATGTTTAATAAACCATTTAGAAATTTGTATGAAATTTGAAGATGTACTTACTTGATATTCAGCCATTCCATTAAAGAAAGTCACACACAAGAAAGCTTGTATTGTCCACTACAGCTTTCCTTTTCTTTTACTACTGAAGAACTGGAGAAAACTGGATGCTCATAAACACAATACTAGATGAATGTAATTATGTTGTAATCATGTAATAGAATACAGTAGTGCAAACAAGTATCCTAGCTTTGCATGAATCAACATGGCTAAAACTCCAAATCACGTTCAGTGAAACAAAAGTGCATGCATGAGTGCACGGGGGACAAGACATTTATATAAATATTTTTAATAAATGAAAAGAGCTGCCATATACTGTGGATGCGTGCATATATAGTAACAGTGTTAACACATCCATGGGGATAACAAACACAAAATTTAGTATTCTGTGGATCACGCATGCATGCCTTTATTGATTTTGTTAAAAATATAGAAAAGCTTACATGGAAAGTGTAAGATATAACATGTAAATAGAATGCTGATGAAAACATGATTTTTAAAAATATTTCAGTTTAGGCTTATGCTCTAAATATAGTATTGCCTTCATTTGAGCTTATAGATTCCCTCTATTTCTGTGAACTCATCTGAAGGATGAAGAAATGCTTAAGGATGGCAAGTATTTATCATAAAATTCATGGTTTTGGTCTAGAAAGAGAGGGAATCTTCAAAATCTTTGACTAGAAAACTATGTGTTAAAACATGAGGTTATAGAAGTTCTCCATTATTTGAAGTAAAACAAAAGTTGACAATTGAGAACATGGAAAGAGAAGAAACTGTTCATATAAAATGTTAAAAATCTGGGATTATTCACTGATTGATTAAGAAGCTCTCCACACTTACATAACACTTTATTTAATTTTTAGTGACTGTGTTCAGGTGCCTATTCTCAGCCAGGCACTTTAGACGCCAGACCTAAAAAAATGGCTAAGATATGACCACTAACTTCAGATGCTCCTTAAATGCAGAGGCAAACGATAATAATTGTGTATGTGTATATGTGCAATATGCAATTCTCTCTTTTTGTAAAGTCTTTAACAGGGTGAATGCTTTTTTTGGATCAAATATGTATTCGTATAGTTCTGTTAATGTATATCTTTGCACAGCTAGTCACTCTCCTAAGGAATTTTCACTCTTTGATTCTTTGAAGCCAACTTGGTCCACTTTGTACTATTTCCTAGCATCCCATCCTCAGTGGTCTTCACTGGGTTTCACTGTGCCTCTTACTCTTCAACCTGACATTTTGACTTCCATCTATATGATTAGAATTGCCCAGGGATTTTGCCATCTCAGAGTAGGTGAGAACAGAGCAGTTTATAAATTCAGTATCTTGGGAAGAGAGTTTAACACCTTTGGAGGGCACAACTTCTATTGTCTTAGTGCTTGCTTAGCTTATTTAGTGTCTGGAATGTAAAGTCTTTTACCATGTAGTCAGGCGACTTTCCCATTCACAATACTTACTGGCAAGCCACTTCACTGGACTTGTATGGGCAATGTGCGAAAAGGTTTTCCAAAGTTTAAATTGCCCTAAGTGGTGAAATGATTTTACAAGGGATATCTTTTTAGTTAGCAGTATTCTCACTCTACCTATTTCAGAAAATTAGGGAAAGGGGCCAAGTATATGAAAACTATTCTTTGGAACAAGAGCAATAATGGCCTTTGATTTTGAAATAAAAATCAAAGGTGGTGTTTTCCCCAGACTATTGAGCAAGATAGAAATGAACCTTGTTCCTCTCCATATGGAAAGCTGTTGTTTTCTCTTTAGTTAAAAACTTTTATAAACTATTCCTTCTATTTAAAGGAAGTTAACACGCTCGCTTTTCCTTCCTACTGCTTTCTGTTTTATACTACAAACAAAAATTTGCTAGGGAAATTTTTATTAAAGTATACATACGGAAAAGTGCACAAAATAGAAGTTTAAAGCTTGATGAAGTTTTACAAACTGAGCATCATCAGCCTTCCATGCTCCCCTACCCTTCATCCCCCTTACAGTCGCCAGTCCCTTTTCCCCAAGGATAACCATCATCCTGACCTCCTACGCTGTTATTTGTTTGGTCTGTTTTTAACTATAAATAAGGGAATGAAACAGAACGTGCTCTTTTGTGGTTGACTTCTTTTGTAACACATTGTGCTTATAAGATTTATCCACATCCTACTTGCAAGATTGATCCACGTTGTGTGTAATTATTTCATTCATCCTCATTGCTATAGTGTTCCAGTAGGGGAAGATATCACAATTTATTAATTTATTCTGTTGATAGAAGCCATTTACGTAGTGCTTAGATGGGCCTATTATAAATAGTGCTTCTGTGACCGTTCCAGTGCACATTTTTTGGTGAGTGTATCTACACATTTCTGTTAGCCATATGAATGTCAGCCTGGAACTGCTGAGTCCTAAGACAGTCATATGTTTAACTTTATAACTTACAGCTAGTTTCCAGCATGGTTGTACGAAATTATAGTTTCACCAACGAGGTAAAGAGTTCTCTTGTTTTTCTCACATCCTTTTCAACAGTTGTAATTTTCTGTCTTATTTTCTGCATTTTTGTTTTAGCCACTGTGATGGCAAGAGACAGCTGGTCAGATATATCCCTGGCTTATTACCTTAAGTGACCTTGGTTTTGATAATGTTGCTTAGCTCATTCTCCCTTAATGAAATGAATCTAGGGCAGACTGAGTATATTCAACCATTAAACTCCTTCAAAAATGAATGATCTCTCAACCCTCAGCCACCTCCCTCCAAATACTACAGAGGATCTGAGCTCACGGTTGCCATGGCCTCTGATAAAGCAGTTTTGCCAAGGCCATCTTTCTCCTATTTCCTTGGGAAGAGATGCTACAAGATTTTCCCTATCAATCAAAACAATTTTTGCCTTCAAAAATATCTCAGTTATTACAATGTCTATGGTTTGTTCATAATTTTGGAAGTGGTCTAGAAGTGGTTGTTCATATCTGTTTATCTTGTGGTGTATGTGTTTTATTTTATTTTTCAGAAATCTACTTTTCATTGCAACAGTTGAAACTGAAACAACAGGATGTTCTCTCTGTTGTCACATTACTAGAATTCCTTCTTGGTCAACAGTGTAAGCCCCTTGACCCTCCCAAACTTGAGAAGAAAAGAAGATCCTGGGGAGAAGATGTTGAAATCATTTATTATTTTCCATTGCTTTTGTATTTCATTCGCTCTATTTCACTCTCTCTATATTCTTCAACTAATACAATTCTATTCATTTTTACTTATTTTAAAGTAAAGAATTATAGTAATAATTCTTGATTTTATAGAAGGTATCATTTCATTAGAAAGGTATTTTGGTAATAAAAGCTGAAGTTTTAACAGTGACATTCTCCCAGCATTTCACTGAGAAAGTTTGAAATTACTCTTTCAGTTGTTAGGGGAACTTATGAATTCTGAAAGTGAATTCTATAGGCAATTACCATTCAATAACTAGTCTATAAGAAAAATAAAACTTTTTCTGCACTTAATTTACAGACATATTTGACGTTGTAACTTCATTCTATGAAATTTTGTTCATTTTTAAAATATATTTACATAGTTTTGTGCCAATACCATACATTTTTGACTTTATTGTTATCTTACTATTCAGAAGTCTCCTACTTAATCTTCTTAATTGTTCCTTCAATATTCATAAGTTTTTGAATCTCTATTTTTATAGATTCATATAAATTCCAGAATCATTTTATATCTGCACTTCATTTGGATTTCAAATTTAACTTTTATGTCTTGTACTACTCTTGATATATTTAACTCTGAGAATTTTATTGTTTTGTCTCTACTATAAATGGATATGTTCTTTCTACTTTAGTTTCAAATTTGTTATTATTAGGGCAGAGAAAAAGCTATTGATTTTCAGAAGGTATCTAATCACAATTAATTTTAGGATTTTTCAAGAACTACTGAGAAGAGATACTCACTATTCCCCCTATTTCTATTTGACTTAAGTGGGTTTAAGTCAATCTTATTTTTCTTTTCTTATCAAATAAACTGGACATGGAAATTTGAATTTGACTCTCTCAGCTGATGCTGATGCTGGGAATCTTCAGAAAAATGCCAGGTTACACTGTGCTACTATTATGGGGAAAATAATTTAATGTAGAATTGAACATAAAAGAATGTTGAAATGTTATCAAAGATGTGTAGGATGAAACTGAGATTGCTTCATTGAAGAGCTGAGTTTTAAGAGATACTAACCTAGCCCTGGCTAGGTGACTCGGTTGGTTACAGCATCATCGGATACTCCAGGGTTGTGGGTTTGATTCCCAGTCAGGGCACATACAAGAAACAACGAATGAATGCATAAATAAGAAGAACAGCAAGTCAGCTTCTCTCTCCTTTTCTCTCTAAAATCAATCAATAAAATAGAGATACTAATATAAGGAAAAATAGGGGCGCTCAATGCAAGACTGTAAATATAAAATAATTGAGTTTTGTGGAAGTATGATGAAGCATAGTTTTATTGTCTGTACAGTATAAAGTTGATATATTGACATTTCCTTCTAATGTAGAATTTAGAAATTCACTTGACAACCACAATTTTATTAATTGAAAAATCAACATTAGTTATAACATCAATATCATAATTATGCTCTTTTACTTAAAGTAAATGTTGCTTGAACCCACTGTGGTGTTCTGAGATTTCTTCTGCATCCATCTTGCTTATCCAGCCGACTTGTTTCCTCATTACTGGCTCCCTGACAAATCCTGGCACAACTCAGATTTTGTGTGTGTTCAGCTTTAGAGTGACTTCGAGACCAAACAATAGCTTTCAAACATTTGATTATATTTGAGATAATATTTAAGAGATGCCTTTGCTTTCTGTTGAAAAATGGTTGAGACGCCAATAGGATAAGAGTGACCATTTATCACTCAGGGTTTCAAAAGATAATTTCTGTACCATTCGATAATTCACTTGTGTGTTCTTTCATTTCACTCCACACATGTTTAATTGGGTGTGACCACAGTCCAGGCACTTTTATAGACACAGCAGAAACATTGTCAGAAAAAATAGCCAAAATCTCACTCTCGTGGAACTGAGATGTATGTCAGGAAGCAAAGAGAAGTGGAGTAAGGAGGGTAGCGAGTAACAGTGGAGAGGGCTGAGGATGCTCTTTCTTGTAATGCTGAGGAAAGTCCCCTTTGAAAAGGTGACTTTTATGCAAAGAGTTGTAGTGAAGTAGGGACTAAATGGGAATCTAAGGGAAGCAAATTCCAGACAAGTAAAAAGACCCTAAAAGAAGAATATGCTAAGTATAATAAAGGGGTAGCAAGAAGGTCGGGAGGACTGGAGTAGAATGAAGATCCAGGAAAGAAAGAAGACAGGTGGTGGGGGCTTGATCACGAGGGATATATTTGTTTTAAAAAACACTCTGTGTATGAGAATAGACTGTAGAAGGACTATTACACACTTGCACAGTGGTTCTTGAGAAATAACATGGAATTTTTCAGTGCCGAGGTCATTAATGTTCTTGACAAAATGAGATTAGAAAAAATAAATTTTATGTTTAAAGAGAAAATTATTCATTTTCTGTAGCATAGTTTTCTGGGTTTTTTGAATTCTAGAGCAAAGCCAGTGAAATGGTTATTGAAAAACATGGATGAGAGACAATGGTGGTGAACCAGGGAACTTTAAGTGAGAAGTGGTTGAACTCTGGGTATATTTTGAAAATACATGGGAATTTGTTGGATGTGAAACAGAGGGCTTGTATCCATCAGTGTTCCATCAGAAAACATATGGCACATTAGCTTAAGGTAATTAGCCCTGGCCGGCATGGCTCAATTGGTTGGAGCATTGTTGCATAAAACCAAAAGATCGCTGGTTCAATTCCCAGTCAGGGAACATGCCTAAGTTGTGGGTTTGGTCCGTAGTCGGGGCACATGCCAAAGGCAACTGATCAGTGTTTCTCTCTCACACTGATGTTTCTCTTTCTCTCTTTCTGCCTCTTTCCCCTCTCTCTAAAATCAATAAACATGTCCTAGGGTAAGGATAAAAAAAGATAATTAGAAGTGTTTTTAATAAAAGAACTATTTAGAAAGATCTGAGCAGGGTATAAGGAACCCCAAGGAATAGTACAATGCCCTAAAGAATGAAGAGATGATGTAGATATTCAAACTTGGAAGTTGAAAGTTTCGTATAGAAAACTTAAAACCTTAAGATCATCCTTAAGGAGAGTAACTAGCTCAAACCTACCCCACGGGAACATAGACAGGGGGATCGATACTTTGACCTCACCCTCCTCACTCCCTCCAATCTTCAGCAAAGACTCCGCTTTAACTGGAACCAGCTGCGCCGATAAAGGACGAGGGAGAACCTTGATTTAATTCCTACAGGCCAGTTTGCATGGCCATGCACCGGGGGGTGGGAGGGGAAGAATGGCCTGAGGGACACATGGAAGATATTTGGGATGACTCTGCAGCAGTGATTTTCAACCACTGTGCTGCAAAAAAGTTTTAAAACACGCAACACCTGAGTAGTCAGGGGCACTGGCCTCTTTTCCCTTACATTGTCAAATAAAAAAATGACAACAGCCAACACAATAGTCATCTGTGGTGAATGAATCAAAATTATACCTATTTTTGTCATATTGGCAAAAAATATATTTTTTGGTGGGCTACAGAATTTTAGTTATTAATTTATGTATGCCATGAGATGAAAAAAGTTGAAAATCGCTGTTCTACAGACTTTGCTTGCTTCAATAGAACTGCATGAAGATTGTGTGTGTGAGAGTATAAAAAGGGATAGATTCAAAAAAATCAAAGTTCAGTTTTGGATAAACAGTATTAAGATGACAGTAGATGTGAATGTGAAAAATGTATGTCAGGAGAACCAAGGAGAAGTTAGGATTGAACGTGACCCAAAGTAGGTCCCACTACTTGCTGCTGCAAAAGCCAGTACTCCAGGGGCAGGTGCTGACATAAAGGAAAGTGGTTTATTTTCATGTGCCCGCCACTTGGAAGACGGACACTCATGTCCCAAAGCCCATCTCCTGGGAAGATGGGGGGCTCATGTCTCAAAGCCTTTCTCCACGTCTCATTGGAAGCAGAGGTTTTGATAAGGAGGGAGAAGGGAACAGAACAGAGAACAAAGAAGGGGTTGCAAAGTTCTCTACCTGCAGACCAGCACGGTCCGCTCTCATACGTCAAGTGACGGTCCTGTGCGCGTCATCCTGTTTAGTCATCCGGCTTCACAGCGTCCTGGCTCCACAATTAAAGGTCAGCAAATCTCCTAGAGCAGGGATGCCTGAGGGCTGGAGTCTGTGTTTTTCAAAGTTACTTCCTAGGATTCTTATACAAACACGCTGCTCATCTACAAGCTATATCTTGGTCAGAGCCCGCACTTACAGACACAAGGTCAAAAGAATGGTGGGCTGGGTTACGATTCCCCACCGTTACAGTTTTCCACCACTGTTACATGAAGATATAATATTAGGAAATTTAAGTAGATATTTGGTATTTAAACCCTTTGAACTAAATGAAATCACCTAGGCAATGAGTAAAGATGGAGAAGCGTATATGAAAATAATGAAGAGAAACCAGCAAAGAAGACAGCAAAGAAAATTTTCCTCAAAAAGCTGTGAGTCATTAGTTATGTCAAAAGCTTTGAATACTTCTAGGAAGATGATTACTAAGAAATTACATTACATTTTTCAGTGTAAAGGTCATTAATAACCTTGAAAAGATTATTGTAGAAAAAAATATGTTTCCGTAGAATCCCGCATTTTCTGACCTTCTGGGTTATCAGATTTTTGTCTAGTTCATTGTCCTTGAGTTACCTTTCAACTCTTTGTAAATGTAGATATATAATAGGTGAATTCTGACCTGTCTGGAAGTACTTGATTATCATTTTCTGTTCAGTTTGGTGGTGACTTAATTGGCTATGGAAAAAACACAGTTTTGTCTCCATTCGCAATTCATTTTGTAAACAAAAGCTTCACAGAACTCTTCTGAGGTTCAGAGCTTTATTCTAATATGATTTTCAAATCAGATAATGAAGACTTTAGCATGAACAGAAGACACACTCTAGGGTGGGAAGAATAAGGCAAGGGTTTAAAGGCAAGAGTTTCAAGGTGGAGCTGCTGATCAAGGGGATGGGTTGCTAGGGAAACAAGACTATAAACTTCCATCATTCATTTTCTGATTGGTGGGGGTGACTGGATTTTCGGGGGTCTGCTGACTCAGTGGTCAGGATGTGAGGTTGTGAGGTTGTGAGGTAAGAACAACGGGCAGTTTTGGCTAAGAGGCAGCAGGCAGAGTTCCTGGATATGGCCAACACTTGGAGTCATAAGACATGGTGAGTAGGGACAAGGGCAGTCAGAGATAGGAGCCAACACCTCAGTTTCCCTGAGAATCTGCAAAAGAAACTAGTAAAACAAGTTTCATAGTGAAGTGGACAATGCAAAGAATGCAGTTCTTCAGGTCGACAGCGTCAGAGTTTCAACTGCAAAACGGTCCAATCAGTTGAGCAGCGTCAGAGACCAGACTGAAGAAAGTTCCGTGTATTTGGTCACAAAATTGTGATATTAGAATCCTCGATTTCAACTTTCCTTTACACCATAGAAATGTGCGCTAATGCCATGTTACTAAACTTAGATTACATAGCTGATCTAACTGTTGTTTCTACCTTTCCTAAAAACATAATTTTAATCACCAGTTTGGTATTTTCTTGCCAATCACTAGCAAGGTGGTCTGTCTTGTGGGCCCTCTTCTTCCTCCTCTCCCTCCTCCCCCTCCTCTCCATCGAAAAAAAGGCAATCTGCCTGATGAAAAACCCCGGCCATCCCCTTTCCCCCCAAAGATGTCCTGGTCTAAAAATAATCTTCTCTCTTGCCCCATCCTTCTTATAAACACCTCCCATTTGGGACAACCCCTCAGAGGACCCTTCGGGTGGCTGGAGTGGACACTGCCTGGTTCATGAATAGCTTAATAAAGTAAATTAGGTCAAACTTACTTGGTTGAATTTTGTTTTTTAACATCTCATTTTATATGAATAAAATAAGTTCTTTAACATGTGTTCATTTTCATATCTGTGTGAGAGTCATGATTTTCCTTTTTCTTCTGAAAAATATATTTTAATATCAGTTTCGTCGTAGGGATGTGGGCAAAAGGCTGACTGAAATGCGTTTAATGAAAAACAGGGTCAAGATAGCTGATTTGATATTCAGAAAAATCTTTTTGGTGAAGCATATTGAAAAATGTCCATACAATTTAACAATCACCTTTTTAACGCATGAGAGGAAAATAGAGGCTTGAGATGATTTTTTAAAAAAGAAAAAAAAAAGCAGTCCAGAGTGGTGAGTACCAGACCTGCCTCTCGGACAGGAAACAAAGGCCGGGCCTGATCAGCAGCTGCCTGTGCTGGGATTCTTCAAAGGGTAAAATCTCAAGGGAGGGAAACCTGCCTTTCCTTTAAACAGGGGATGGTGAAAGTACCTGCTGCCTGCTTGGCTTTAGCTGTAGTTGAGGCAGAATAAAAGAAGAAAAAGTTAACCACTGAGAGTTTCTAAGCACAAGCCACACACTCCTTGCTTGAGGAACTGAAACAAGGCAGGTTTGAAGAGACTATAATGAGCTAAAGCAGTAGTGGTGTGACCCAAGATACGTTCTTGTCTCGGTTTCTGTCCGTCACCTCCTGGTTACCCTAACACAGAAGGTTGCAAATGCTAACTTCTCTATCTCGTAGCACGATTCAGCTACAAGGGAGTTTCCTGATTCACATTATAAAAGCCCAGTGAACGTGACTTGTTGCTCTGCACACACGCGGGTAACAAGAATATGAAGACCCACACACTCTGGCCTTCTCTAATTCCCATCTCACAAGAGTTGGTTTGTCACATGATATTTACTTGAATTTTTACTTTCTCATTCAATCCTCTAGTCAATATGTTTCCCCAAGCAAGAATATTAAAAAAAGAAAGAGAAAAAAGAAAAAGAGTTGTTTTTATATCTTCTCACATTTTTTATTTTCTTTGAAACAAACATTATTTTGCTTTGTTGAGAGGGACAGTTATTTATATTGATAATCCTTCCAGGAGGAGAAATCTCAGAATGAGAAGCTAAACTTGAACTAAAATATAAATCTTACTCCATAATCTCAGAAAAAGTATTTATTTTAAAAATAAACTTGCATGTGTCTCTGAGCTCCAATCCCATAATAATTCCATCTGAATCTGTTTAGGTCCTCCCTCCTTCCACCTTTCTTGGGGAAAACAAGGCATTTGGGGGAAGCTCTTTGGTCTTGCACCCATTCTGTTACCTCTGCGATGCCTTGACTTGGCTCATGAGGGTCACTGAAATCTGACAGCCTTGGGTTTCTGTGGGGGAGGAAGCTGTGGTTTCAGCAGGGAATTTCCAAATCCACCCTTCCCATTCTCAGTGTCGAGGAAGAGGCCTCCCTTCCCACCTCCTCTCTTCCACAAGGTGCTTACCTCCTTTTGTCCTCCCAGGTACAACCCCTTCCAGGAGTCCAAGGAAAACAATGATTGTTTCTGTCCTATAGCAAAATCTTCCTATGAGGCAACGGAGTGTGAAGGGGTAAGTGGGGAAAAGTGCACCAAGGACAAAACACAGATTAGTATCTCAATCCATTGTGCTGACTCACAGTGTTTACTGGAGTACCCTCCCCTCACAACCCCACATACCTGATAAAGGAGCGCAAGGACTAACACACTAGGCAATCTGTGGGTGACCGAAGGAGTGCCCTAAACCTCCTTCGGTGGCCTAGCCTTCATAATCTTATTACTGCACAATCACAGTTCTTTACTCCTGAAATCTGAAACTGGGAGAAGGAAATTCCAGTTACAAATGTCACCACACATGTACTTAAAAATTATGTTGTTCTATACACGAGGATGCTCCATGTTCTCTGGCAATCTTTCTAAACCCTAGCTGTATCCTTCAGGACATTAAAGAAATGAAACATCTCTCGACTCATGCAGATGAGCCTGAGGTAGAAAGATCTTGCCAGGAAAAATATAAGCAGATGAATGTTGCTTTTGATAAGAAACCCATGGAGTTATTTTTATTTTTTATAAATGCCTTGTAATAATCATTTACAAATAAATTAAAGATTTATTACTTTACTAAAGTTGTACTAAAAATGACAGTTTATCATTTCCCCACGTACTGAAAAGTCCACCTTGTAGCATTATCAGTGTCAGACAGAGGACACTTGAATGAATAAGGCTTTGCTGGAGACCAGCTCGGCCTGGCATAGAGTGTGAGTTGCCACCATTCAAGGCCAGACAGGTTCAGGGAATTCAGGCAGACGGAAGAACATTCATGGAGCCGTTGGGATGTCAGACATGACTTTATTTAAGGGTGGGCGCGCCACGCATGCTACAAGCTGCGTGTCTCCCTGCGTGTCTCTGCATGTCACCTGTCCTGTGTGACCCCTGGCCGCTCTCTCAGCGGGAAGCCCCTAACTACCTGATATCCTAAATACAGGCAAAGCTGGCAGGGTGCCAACAGATATTATGCACCAGAGCTTCATGCTACGCATGCAGGCCCAGTCTCCAGGCTGTGGGAACACAGCTAATCAGGCCTATTCTCGAGGTTATGGGAAACTGCTTCCCTTAGTTTTGCTGATGTCTGGGTGAGGAAGCCAGGCTGCCTCCATTTACCCTGTGGGGTGGCTGTTCTATCAGGTCTTCAGTTTCTTGGGGATGCATAACTGTGTTAATTAGCTGATAAATGTAAAAGTTGGTTTGTTTTTGTTTTTAACTGGGCTTGTGTTCTTAACTAAAACATGATATTGAAATTGTATTATTCTCATTTCTTTTTATGTCAGACTGAGAAAAAATAGGTTGGGGAAGTGAGCATCTTTAAACCTCCGTTTCTGTTGTGTTGATCATGTGGAACTGGGAATCTCTAAAGTCCCCTTCACTTTGTACTTATGCAGTGGCCACGGAAGGAAAGCATCTTGTAAATGGTGACACGAACCTCGAACCTCGAACCTTGGAGGCAAAGTACTGAAAGGGTGTAATGCACGTGGGCATACCAGCAGTTCCTCACAGCTGCACCATGTTTCAAAAAGGCTCTTTTTTCATAACGTGGCAGAAAAT
The DNA here is from genome assembly GCF_022682495.2 of Desmodus rotundus. Classification (NCBI taxonomy): domain Eukaryota; kingdom Metazoa; phylum Chordata; class Mammalia; order Chiroptera; family Phyllostomidae; genus Desmodus; species Desmodus rotundus. The sequence continues at coordinate 45,484,933 of NC_071387.1, read as the reverse complement.
ATAATTTAATTTAAAGCCGGCATCACTAACTATTAATGCTCAACTCCCAGGGTTTGATCGGTTGTGGGGTTTTTTGTTTTTTGTTGAGGAACACCTAGTTAGCCGGTTTGGATATTAAAATATATATACTCTAGCACCACCTACTGGCATTGGTTTATAATGCCCCAAATTACAAGAAACAAAACCCCCAATCTTCTTCTTTCCCCAGAACTTTTACTTATTTCCTTGCTATTTCACCTTCCAGGATCCTTTTATTTCCAATTGCTTCTATATTTATTTTTCTTTATTTCCCTTTACCAGCTAGAAATACTCTGTGGCCTTAACAATATAATTCTCATACACAATTATCTAAAACAAGCACTTAATGATATGAGGGCAGATTAAAGACAGGAAAAAAGAAGTACACACCAGGTCATGTGTCTTCACCGTAAATATGATGACTCATGGGCAATTGGACTGAGAAGGCATTATTGTATACTTTAAATGTCAATGCTTAATATTACTGGGTAGTATTTCCCCACCCAGACTCCACAGAATCCTGACTTTTGCACTAATTAGCCGTGATGCTGCACAACCGCCCCAAGGCTCTACTTTCTCACAAAAGCGGGGGTAAGCAAACGTAACTCACAGCAACGCTGGGAGAACTGAATGAGGCCTGTGCACACAGACTCTCAAGCAGAACACCGTCGCCTGAAGTCCATGTGCGAAAACGTTTTCCATGCTGATTACCTTTTGGGGGACAAAGTCCAGGTTTTCATTCACCTGTATATCAAGAGGGGTATACGTGATAGGAACTTAATAAATGCATTTTATATTAAATATTTGGAAAACACGAAACCATTTGCAAATGAATAGTGTTACTATTCCTACCCTTGAAATTCTGGTATTTTTCTTAAAAAATATCTTTGAAAATATTTAATCGGTATGTCCTGTCTCAATACATAGCAGAAAAGTACATTGTATATAGTACAGTAGAAAAAAATTATGAGGGTGACTATAAGCCAGCCACTCCGCTAAGCACTCTGTAGACACTATTTCATATACTGGAGAGAAGGTCCAGAATCTTGGTTTCTAGTCTCAGTTTCATTATTAACTTTGCAAGTAAAATTTGAACACTGCCTCCTAGAGCTCAGTTTCCTTGGGAGAGGGGTGGGCTACAGCGTGTCTACAGTTTCTTTCAGCTCTGTTACCCTTACTAAGATTCTGCCATCCTTCTGTATGAAGGTTAAATAGTATAATTCAGCATTTTACTGGCTGTCATTGGTTCTCTTCATTCTAAAGCGAAAGGATCAAGTGAGATGGAATTATAATTACTGCAGCAAGAGGTGTTAAAGGTCATATAGCCAACCTCCAGCCATATTTAAACACACAGACACACACAGAACAGTGAAGTATTCTGCCCAAGATCATAACAATAGCGGCAGCAATATTAAGAGTTTATTCCAAAAGATTTGGAACAGGTGGCACACCCAACTTTTGTATATGTTAGGTTCTCTGTGATAAGAACAAGGAAGAATGCAGTGGGGAGCAAATGTGTATATGTTAGTTCTAAATGTAGTTGTGATATTTTTAAATGGCCATTGTGAACTGTACATCTGAGAAAATCTAAAAGCACGAAGACCATTTAGCTTATAATATGTATCTTCAGAAAGATTCTGAGGCACAGTACTCTGAGACAATTTTTGAAGTAAGAAATCCTTTCTTTCCTTTTTTAAAAATTTGAATATAATGTAGAAAGTTTGGAAGGAATACAATAAAGTCACCCACAATTCCATGACTTCAAACAATCACATAATTTAAATATTTCTGATTTGTCTATGCATGTATGATGTATACAGTTGTAATCATAGTGTTCATAAAACATTTCTGCTGCTTGATTACACTATTTACCATATTGTTACATAGTCTCTATAAGTATCAAACGCTTGCCAATTTCTCTAGCAAATAATCACAATTTATGTTAACTGCTCTTACATTGTTGAGCATTAAATTATTTGCCTTTTTATCTTTTCTTTTTCTTCCTTCCTTCCTCTCTCCTTCCCTCCACCCTATCCCCTCTCATTTTAAACAGTCCATTGCACTCACGGCTTTCTCTAAGTTTCGTAGTTATTTTACCAAACAAACTGCCAGATTGATTGTCAAATTACCAAATTTTCTTTTCCCAAAGTGTTTAGAATTTAATAATGCCACAGAAATTAAAATCATACAAATTTTCCTCTACTCTCAACTGCTACAGGATGACATATGAAACAATCTTAGGGGAGCTCCTGGTTGGAAGTGCGGGTCCAGTATGTTTTTGTTATAACCATCATATTTTTCAACATAAGCTTGGACTATATTAAAAACTTTCTAAGAATTGTCAAAAGTTGGCTTCAATACATGTTTAGAGAGATGAAATGTTTACATATGGATCATGGTGTTGGTATATACATTTGTTAAAACTCATTGAACAGTGCACTTAAAGAGTTTGTTTTATTGAAAAAAGTTCATTTTCAACTTATTTATTTTTGCAATTTTATTTTTCAATTGCAGTTTACATTGAATATGACTTTATATTGGTTTCAGATGTATGGCATTGTGGTTAGATAGTCACATGTGAATGGCCATTTAAATTTTCCTAATCCCACTATTATTAATGTTCTGGTACATATGCTTTTGGAAAATCTTTTACACATAGAGATGCCAAACTGACATGCACAAAATCAGCCAACAGCTCCCTGAAAATAGTGTTTTTTCATGGTCATATTTTATTGTTACATGCATCCAATGAAATACTCCAAGTAAAAATATTGATTGATTTAAAAATGAAAAAGAAAAGGTGTTCATTTTAGTGAACAGTTCATTTTACTGAAATTATAACACATTAAAGCTGATACCAAAACAGCATCTAGTAGATAGTAAAACATTCAGTAAATATTTGTGAATGTACAAAGACATAGAGAATCATAACTGTGCATTTTGATATTGAAATTAATGCATTCTGAGTAACATAGTATGTTAAGTATGGCTTTAAAAATTTGGAATCCCATTTTTTAAGGAAATAATATTTTCATGTCCTTAGATATATTAAAATGGGGTGATTCTTTTACTAGTCATGAGTTTAAATTCTCAGATTTCTAAAAATAAAATCACAACATTGAGAAAGTTAATATTCACATAGAATCAAAATAAATATGTTAAGACATGTTATATAGAAATTTGGCAATGTATGTTAAAAGGCAAAGGAATATAACAGAAGTCTCAAACTATTATTCCTCTTTTACTTTGCTTTTATGAGATTGTCTTTTAAAAAATATTTTATTTATTTATTTTTAGAGTGAGGGGAAGGGAGGGATAAAGAGAGGGAGAGAAACATCAATGCGTGGTTGCCTCTTGCATGCCTCCCTACCAGGGATCTGGTCTGCAACCCAGGCATGTGCCCTAACTTGGAATCGAACTGGTGACCCTTTGGCTCACAGGCCGGCACTCAATCCACTGAGCCACACCAGCCAGGTCTATGAGATTGTCTTCTTTATGCAAATCTCTAATAAGGTATGATAAATTAAAAGTTATGACTTCACACTGAAAGCAAAAAATTCATTAAGTAGTGATGGATATAAAAAATAAAATCCAAGAATTTTGTGTTTCAAATTCATAATTCTTCAAAGTACCTTTCAAGATCCCCTGGTACATCCTTATAAGACACTTCATGGAATCAAGTGTTTGTCCTTATATAATTGTCTGTTTTCTTGTGCTCAAACATCTCAGCATTACTTCTTAAGCATGCAATGGATTCTTTGCTGAGCAGCTGGAATATCACAGTATATCATGTGGATCTGATGAAAATTGATTAGAATTTTGAACTTTCTACTTACCACAGTTCAGCTTTTCTCTTCCACCATCAGAAACACATAGACAAAGTTTAAATGGTCGATAAGGCTGGGAGTTATGAGAAGGATTCGAGAATCAGGAAAGTCATTGCCTTAGATATCATTTGAAAACCACACAACTCTGAAATTCTGGAATTCTCAGTGGATGCATTTTTATTCTCTCCTAATCCAATGTGCATGTAACACTGTGTTTTTTCATATTTATATAACACTGAAATGTTGCTTTGCAAATTTTTAAATAAATTCAAACCAGGTGGCTGCACCCTGGTTTTTGCATCTCTTACGGCTATAGGAACACCAAGTCACCTTTTAACTCACCTGATGAAACTAAAGAGAATTGCTGTTTTGTTCTCATTTACTTACATACTATTATAACACAAAGTTTATTTTCATGACTATTTTTAGCAAAATAAAAATCACATTGGTAAATAGTCAAAGTCTTTTCTCAAATTTTATGTTGTTTCTTTTCAAGGCCATGAAAACTGTGTTAAAACTGCCTGCATTTTCTACTGAAACATAAATTGAAAATATGTCTGGACATATATTTTAACAAATGATTCAATTGTTTTATTTTAAGACATGTCTATTGTTGAGGTTTTTCCATTAAATGTCATTTGCCCATGGATGTTCTTTAAGCGCCAACCATTTGAGTTATTCAAGTCCCAGACCTCAGCAGCCCCCCACTTAGGTAGAGTTGTAAATACTAATTCTGACAACGAACTGGACCATTAGTCTGGCATTACCTTTGCCTAACATTAACCAATAACCATTGTCAAAAGAAAAAAAAAACAAAAATTAAAAAAAGAAAAAAAAAGCATAAAATTTGAAACAGAATCATGACACTTAAGTGTTTATTAAGACACTTATAACATTTATATTAACAACAGGGTACTTTATATATAAAGATATAGTGGGCATCATCTTTATGATGCCAACTTATCAACACTCTCTTGCCTTTATCATTTGAAAGATAATCAGCTACTTTAATTAAAGGCCAGTGAGGGACTCATGCCATACAACCCGCACAGAAATTAAGCCTATGATCCCAATGTTCTAATCAACTGCACCCCAGACACGAACTTCAGGTAATGACAGGAAAGGGCACAAGAAAAAGTCTATTAAAATATCACCAGGTTACTTTCATCCATTACTTTGCATACTTTCAAATTAATACAGTACATAGGCAATGTTTTCCTTTTATAAAAGATATGAAAAACATGTACACTTAATTTATTTTCTTGCTATAAGTTGAATTTGGGTTTGGGAAGGCAAACACAAGGGTAGGCAAAAGTAGGTTTACAGAATAAACTGTAATGCAATCCCCAAGCTGTAAACCTACTTTTGTCCCCCCGTATAAGAATCTCTGCACATCTGCTAAATGGTTCTCTGAAGAGATAGGTTGGAGTAAGATGGACTTGAAAACCACAGGAAGTTCAGGAATGCTATTTTCATAGTGAATGCTCTTCACTATGACTATGAGTATGGGTAGTGTCACACAAACTCATTATTATTTCGAGCTGGAAATGTGAGCATTAGACCACATGAGGATTTTGTAAAGTGGGCCCTAGAAGGGCCAGGTGTCCTTGGGTTTTCAAGTATTGGTCCCTGTAGACTTCCAGTTGCTGTATTCTAGCATCAGCAAGGCATCTCTGTTTGTCATTATTGTTTTAAAATGTTTTGTATTTTCAGTTTTAGGAAATAAGATTTTCCTTGAAGAAGAAGCCTCTAGTTTCTAAAGATTTTTTAAAACATTGGTCTGAATTAGCACTGATGTTAGCTAGGAAGGGCAAGGGTCTCAATTTCTGAACAGTTCTAAAGGTTATTACTAAATGTTATTCTTGCCAAATGTAAACATGTAAAATCGTGTTTTGTTTTGCAGATGCAGCTGTGAACAGGATGAGCTTGACAGGAACTTAACTGGGGTAAGTGTTGCCAAATGCAAAGAAGAAATCAACATGCAATTGACCTAATAGTGTATATAAGCAATGGTTAAGCCTCTCTTCTGGCAGCCAAAGTTTTGGATGTGAATCCACTTTCTGCTTTGCTTGCTGCAGGTAAATAAAACCACTGTGTGACTATCCTGCGTCGCAAGCGGCAAACACCTTGAGTTCAGTAACACTGGCGTTCTTTCTAGCTCACAAGTTCTTTGCCCTGGTTTATTCTGATTTGGTGAGCCATTTGCCCCAGCACACTAGACCGGGCAATAAAAACAACGAACGGATAAAAATCCCTGCCTCTCATTTTCAATCACCAAAGTTTTATTTAAGCATTGTATTGATAGTTACCTTGCTTGCTAAAATTTTTAACAATAAATCAATTTTTTTTTTCCTGAGGACCATTCAACATCCTAGGTTCACTTTCACTTTGTAAAATCTCTTTAATTACTGTTTCTCATTTGGGTAAGGATGGTTTTTTTTTTTTTTTAATGGGACTAAGGTCCTTGATATGTGTTGTTCTAACAGTGTAGTCTCCCTTCCTCTATTGTATTAATAGTTGGAGAAAATATATAAGGTTAGTTTTAATTTCCAGCTAATAATGTTTTATGATCTATGAAGTAGAGGCAAACTATAATACCCTCATTTGCTAAAAAGCAGAAATAAGATGTACCGATGAAAAGAAAAGAATCATGTATGAAATACCAAATACTCTAAATTCTGAGATGCGTGTTTAAAATGTGTTTTTTTAAATGTTTCAGAAATGTTGTGGGAAATGGCTTAAAACTGAATTGAGTGGTTTGTTGCTGTTGTAGTTAAGTCTTTTTGAATAAATGAGTTTATTTAAAAGGAGAAAAGCAGCTTGAAGAATTACTTTATAAAATATAATGTACAGACTTTGAAAGGATATTTGGAAATCTGTCTCATAAGAAGTTTCTACTTGTACTCTAAATGGGCAACAAGGAAAATGGGGTAAATATAAAAAGAACATTTCATTAACTAAATAGTCAACATTAGCTTAATAAATAAATGTGCACTAAATGGATACATAATCACATATTGTGTTTTAATCTTAAAAATGGCTTTAAAGATTTTGCATTTTCAATTATAATTCTAAGACACTTTCACTGTATTCTTTTCCCAGATCTTGTCTATTCACAAGTATCATAAAAGCAAAACATACACCACAGCTACCATTGATTATCCATCTGTCTTCTATAAATAAAATTATTCTCCCATTAAAAAGCAAAATTATTTTAACTAAAGGTCTAATTATTATAGGAACATCACTATATCACCATACGTTTTAGTTGCATAGAGTCTTAAAATCTACAGTGTTAAGATTTTCAGCAATTAATATCACAGCTAGTAGGAGTCATATTTTTATATACACTTTAAGTCACAATTTACATTTACAGTTGTTATTTTCTATGATACATTAAAATGAGTTTAGCCAACTGTTCTCATGTTTAATTTGCTATGATGCTATGAATCATTGCTGTTTTAAAGAAGTGTAGAATGAGAGTATCAGTATGAGGAGACAAAAGTAAACTAAATTAAAATTCGTATTTATAATTGCATATTTGTTTAATTTAATTTTTGTCACAAAATTATCTCCTAAGGTTTACAAAGTGAGAGTTAAGTGTTTCTTAGAACGTATTCATGGGTTTCTTCAGCTTTGAACCCAGCTTACTCACTCATTAATTTGCAACTCACCGTGATACATTTCCATTCATGGTGATTTATCAGCTCCTATAAAGTTTAAAAAAACAGAGAAATATTGAATTTGAAGATGCATTTTGGGGAATACCATATGCTTTTCTGGAAACACAATTCGGTTATAATATGACTACTTTCAGAACACTTTTAGCTCTTTGAAGTTCTTTTCATGCTCTCTTGTATAGAGATAAACATTTACAGTGCCAGCATAGGAAACATTCTTTCTCCACAATAAACACAGCAGTCTCAGTCACTTACTCACTTATTCCACATTAGGTCTTGGAAACGCAACAGTTGGGGTTGTAAATTGCTTATATGCAGGAATCTGGTAAATAAGGAAGTAAATCCAAGAAGGCTGTGATAGTAAGAGTAACATAAATATTTGTTACATTGAAATGAATTTAAACATTTAAATATAGCATGGGAATTAATGGCAATTTGCGAGACAACTTATGGTTACTTTCACCACTGAAGATCAATAATTATATTAGTAACGGGAGATCAATTATAGCATTGGCCTTGTAGCTTAGCTGGTTAGAGTGTCCTCCTCCCCATACACCAAGGTTGCGGGTTCGATCTCCAGTCAGGGCACACACAAGAAGCAACCAATGAATGTATAAATAAGTGGAACAAATTGATCTCTCTCTCTCTCTTTCTTTATCTCTTTCCCTCTCTCTCTCCATCTCTCTCTCTCCCCTCATCCTCTCTCTAAAATGAATTTTAAGAGGTTTTTAAATAATCAATTATAAAATTGATCATTGAGGGAAAAAGATTTCTGATGAAGAAGAGAAGGCAAATGAGATGTACTCCCAGATTTTCTGTGGTCTTAAAGGATAGTCTCGGTTAAGGAGGTTACTGCTTTGGCTTGGCTGGCTTTGTCATTCTGAATTTTTCAATTCCAACTTTTAATAAGCATAACTGTGTTTTTACTTTTTTATCTTTCTTAGGCCTAATGCAGTATTCTGTTTTTGAACAAAGTACCTTAATTAAGACAAAAAAGAGGGGTTTTCTGTTTTTAATCCTAAAAACATCTATTTCAGATATATGCTTCTTACATATAAATAAATTTTACCATTTTTATCTAAATTTTTTAAAAAACGAGAGAAACTATCTTGCATGTGAAGTTAGGTGTAGGCAACATTTTGTTTCGCCTGAAAAGTAACTCAGATACTGTGGCTGTGCACGTTACGACTGAGCCTTAGTCAAGAGTGTCTTGTGTACCTGCGGTGTGCCTGACTCTAAGCTACTGGCCGTGGGAAAGACAGGAAAGTAAAAACTACGGTCTTAGAAAACAAAATCCTTTTGTTCAGTCTAAGAAGGCATGTGTGTGTACACGTGAGGTGGGGAGATAAACAGGTATCAGGTATTAACTCAATCCAGGACAAGCAGGTGCCTCAGGCTAGAGCTGTTTTTTCCTCTCAGGAAAAGAACATTCTCAGAGTGAAGCCAAAACTCCGGGAGAAAGAGGTGATGGGGCCGATGGCTGGAGTTGGACCAACCACGTGTGGCACTGCGTCAGGGCTGGGCCTTTTCTAGGTAGAAGCACACCTGGACATGGAGTCCGAGTGAGAATTAACCAGCGCAGCAGTAAAGTGTGGCTCAGCCTGAGCAGGAATAATCCTCTGTCATCCCTGAGTTTGGATTTTACCACCCATGGCCAGTCACCCCTGCCGTAACTCAGTGTGGAAGGGGAGCCCACACTGTGTGTACATGAAAGGAAGTAGTTAGGGAAAAAAGTATCTACAAAGCAACATAGTTATTTCTTAACATATACTTTTACATGTATCACACATATACCCACACATACATACATAGGTATGTATAAAATTGTTTTAAGTTCCAAATTTTGTTTTTAAAATACTACTCAAAGATCTTATGGAGATAATTATAGTCTTGTTGTCTTATTTCTTTTACGGTGTTGTCCCACTGCCGGTTTACCCTCGGATCACATCTGAATCATCATCACCTAAGATAAACTTTGTCTTAGTTATAACCAGTGATTTGGTAGACTTCTAAATTGGAAGATACATCTCTGGCTATTCTCCCAAAAGTCAGAGAGAGAGAATAGATCTTTGCTTTCAAAGACACAGCTTTGAAGATCCTCAAGCTGTGGTGTAATATGAATCTAGAGAACATGCTTTACCTAACAGCCAGAATCTATATCTCAAAATGTCATTGTGACGTGATTTTTCAAAGGTCTTTTTGAGGAGAAAACAATAAATCTGTAAAAGAAAATGGCATATATGTATTTGGATATCCATGAGATAAATGCCTTCAAATATATTCCTTACGGATATTAAGCAACATGTTCTTTTTAACTTTTTAATACACTGTCTTGTTTGACAAATTCAGATATGAGAAGGATATTTATTTGAAAGGCCACCAGATTAATGGTAAAAATTACTTTAGTTATTCTGGCACCATGAGACAGGATTACTTTTCCAAGCTTGTTTATACTCTTGTTCTGCTTCCACATCCAAATCCCAGGATATCATCTTCCCTGGGGACACTGTCGCATTTGGATGGCCATATGCAAGGTTCTAATCTTTCCGGATTTTTTTCCAGCTCCACATGATTTTTCTGCAGTTTACGAGCAGCCGAAATAAAAGGAAGAATAGGGGCCTGGCTGGTGTAGCCCTGTGAATTGAGCGCAGGCCTGTGAACCAAAGGGTTGCTGGTTCTATTCCCAGTCAGGGCACATGCCTAGATTGCAAGCCAGGCCCCCACTAGGGGGCACGTGAGAGGCAACCACACATTGATGTTTCTCTCCTCTTTTTCTCCTTCCCTTCACCTCTCTCTAAAAATAAATAAATAAAAATTAAAAACATTTTTTTAAAAGGAAGAATAAGAAAAAACTTATAGAAATTATTATTAAAAATCACTGAAGATACTTTATTAATAAAAATTTTTAGAATTTAGCGTACTCACAGCATTGATCAAAAAGTACATTTTATCTGTTTGCTTATTCATTGTTCAACTCATTCATTCGATATTTATTGACAATTTACTGTCCGAAGAATGCTTAGATTAGAGCCCAAAATGCAATGATGATAGCATGCCTGATGGTGAGGGAGAAGAGAAGCAAAAAATAAATAAAAACAAACAAACTGAACACACACACCAACATAATTAAAGACTGTAATGAACCCCAGTAAGGAAGTCAGTAGGGTGCTATGGTAATGAACTTCTGGGCAGGCCTGATCGGGTAAGGCTGGTTAGGGAAGATTGTGTTTCAAACATTGTGTTTGAAATGAATCTTGAAAAATGGAAAGAAGTCGACCATGCTGAGATGGGAAGGTTGGGGTTCCTGGTACACAAAGGACCCCCTCACATCTCTGTTCCCTCCTTCATGGTTTTCCTTGTGCCCGACATGTCTGCCTCACTTCCACCCACTCACTTTCTTCTATGTTAGGGCTCAGCTTAGGCATCAACTTGCTAAGAAGTTATTCATGTATTTTTAGTTTTCTTCTCCGGGATACCCTTTCTTCACGCTTCCCTAATAAACCATAAATAGTTTTCTGAATACACTTCCTTCATTGCACTGAAATTATATGGTCTTATGTCTTCCCCCGTCTCACTCTTTTTTTAAAAAAAAAAAAACAGAATCTAGCACTTCGTTTTATAAGTTGTGGTTGAAAAAAAATAAGGGGTTACTATTCACAAAAACTGCAGATGGAATTTTTAAACCACGGCATAGCAAGGATACAATAACCCTAATAGGAACTCCACTAGACTTATGAAGAGGAAACTACACATTTTTAACCTACATGTTCTCTCTTCCATTTCTCTCTCTTTCTCTCATTTTGTTTGCTTGGAGAAGAAGATTTTTCTTTTCTCCCATAAGTTCATCATTTTTCCCTACCATAGCCTATATACATTGGAAGAAGATAAAGAGAGAAGGGCAGGACAATGAATTTTTCATTTTTTAAACGTTGTTATCTCTATATATGCTTGCTTTTGAGATGGAAAAAGATACTTTAAAATCAATTAAGGTCTTAAATATTTAAAAGTCATTACCTAGGGATTATTATTGAAATCATGTCTGCATTCTGGAGTACAAATGAGTGAATTATTAACATAGAGATGATTGATTCAGCTGTAGCATTTGGTCAGATTAGCAGGTGGCCAAAATGAGCTGTTAAGTCACCCCGTAATCCGGAGGCGAGGTTGAAGGTTCGAATTCAAGTTTTGCTATATGGATTTATAAACTGACCGTGGTACACAGAATCGAGGCATCCCAAAGATGCCCTCCCATTGGATACCTTAATCCCCCAAATCTGTGAATTTTGTGTATTAGGTTACATGGCTTGGGGGAAATAATGTGGCAGATAGAATTAAGATTGCTAATTAGCTAACCTTAAAATCCGGAAACTCTCCTGGATTATCTGGGTGAGCCTGACATGATCACAAGTGTTCTTAAAAGCAGAAGAGGGAGGCAGAAGAGGACAGGCAGAGACTAAGATGCAGTGATGGAAGCAGTGTCAGAGAGATGTTACGTTGTTGGCTTCGAAGTTGGAGAACAGGGACCGCAAACCAAGGCAAATGAGCAGCTTTAGAGGCTGCAAAGGGCAGAAATGGATTCCCCTCTAGGGCCTTCAGAAAAAGAATGCCACCTCGCTGACACCGTGATTTTTAACCCGGTGAGAACAGTTTTGGACTTGTGACCTGCAGACCTCTAAATCTGCATTGTTTTAAGCCACTAAATTAGTGGTGAGTTGTTATAGCAGCAGTAGAAAACGAAGACAGTCTTGACTCCCCAAAACTAAAGTTTAAAAGCAACTCAAGAGAAAAATAACATTGCTCTTTCATCAAGTGCATTGCTAATTTTGTAATTGTCCAGGAAAAGGATTTTAAATTAAAATTGTAATTGAGAAGCATACCTTCTGAAACCGACTCAGTTGTATTGAGAACTAGTCAAACTGACTCCTCCAGGCATAAGCTTCCAATTTCCCCTCATGTTTCTCTCAGGTGAGTTCTATGCCCAGAACATGGGACTGTCTCAGGGCCAGTTTCCAAAGTGCGTTGCAGTCGTGAAAGCCCTTTGTTTCCCTTTCAGCACCAAATATCAATGTTGATACTTGAAAAGGTAGGGGATTCTATAAATCACCTACACTCAACTAAAAATGTCAGACTTTAAAAAAATATAAATACGGGGCAGTGGTGGTGGGGGAATGGAGATAACTGTACTTAAATAACAATAAAAAACATGTAAATACATTATTAAAAGAGAAGTTTTCTGTGAGCAAGAAAAACAGTTGAAATAACCACATGGCACTCATATTAAACATTATTCTTTAGCACAAGGATAGGAATCTTGAAGGCCGAAGAAAGAAGTGTGTATGTAAGTTACCTAAAGGATGCTCCAAAGGGTTCTGAACTATTTCTCTTCCACCAACTAAGAATGAAAATAGCAGAAGGGAGAAGAGATGTGTGGATAGTAATGCAGTGGTTTGATACTAAAAAGGAGCTGTATAGCCTTGACCACTGTAGCTCAGTTGGTTGGAATGTCATCATGTAAATTGAAAGGGCGTGGGTTCGATTCCCAGTCAGGACACGTGGCTAGGTTGCAGGTTTGGTCTCCAGTCAGTTGGGGTGCATACGAGAGGCAACTAATTGATGTTTCTCTCCCTCTCTCCATCCCTTCCCCTCTCTATGCATGGCCTTGATCTCTGTGGGTCTATTTCCTATTTTATATAAAAATTACCTTTCTAAAGGACAGTTTCTACTCCGACATTACCCTCACTATACCTTGCTCAGTAGTACAGAAGTCGTTTGTTCTTCTGTACTACTTGGTCATGATATGCTTCAAACATTCTCTTTGGTATCTTTCCTTTCCCTCATGGCCATTCTATAAGGGATGAGGAAGGATTCTTAAAACTGCATTAACTAAATACAAATCTCTGTTGCTTACTGTATGGGTACGCTCTATAGGATAAGACATCAACAGACCTATTGTGGAGAGAGGCAGTAACTGTCAAGTTCACCCATGGCTTATTGTGTGCTGTTGGGAGGAATCAGAAGCAGCAGGGAACTCTGGTCCTCATGCCTCCCTTGTACTGAGCATGGGTAGTAAGTCCCTTGCAGGCCCAAAGGTAATCAACACTGGACTGACAAGGGAATAGTAACACAACCATGTTCTGTGGCCAGTTCTTGATGTAATAAATATGCTCATATCAGTCTTGGAAAAATTACCTTTTGGCTTCAAAAAAGTCTAATCTGAGTAGTTTAAGAACAGAAGAAACCCTTAAACACAACCCCTACCAGGGTCTGCATGCAGGCATTTTTGTTTTGATGATCTTTCCTGCAAGTTGTGGAGCTTTTGCAAATCATGCTTTATTTACTATTTATCTGTAACTCCCTACTAATAGACAGAGGGATACATGTAAGGATAGAGATGGCTCCTATTTAGGGAGACTGAAAAAGACCTTGAACAGAGTACATAGGCGCATCTCCCACTGTATTCCAAGTCACAAGCACACTGATTTTCCCATTTTTCGTACCACAGTAATATCTGATTTCCATAATATTTCTATCTATTTAGCAATTTTGGACTCATTTAAAAACATCAGCAGGAAACTAGAAATAGTGCCTCAAATTTACCGAGGAATAGGTCAACTCTACTGTTTAAACGGTAGTAAGAAAATAAAAATTCGTATGTCCAAACTTCATTAAGGGAGGGATAAAAACGTACTGTTATTAATTGGAAATGCTTTGTACATTGAAGGCTTCAGAAACTGAAGTGTGAATTAATGGGAGCATTGATTTCTCCCAGTAGAACGTGATCTCCGTGACGGGAAAGATTTCGCTCATTTGGCCCTTTGTTGCATCCCGGCACTTAGGATACTGTCTGGCCCAGAAGAGGCACCTAACAAATAGGAGTTGAATAGTTCAGGACATTTTTTTAAAACTCTGAAACAGTTAAAAACTAACACAGACTATGACAAAAATAATGTTACTTGTTACTTAAACTTAAGGCAGACATTATTGATTCTTGAGTACTTTATAGATGGACAAAATTAAAATCTTATGGCTGAGATACAGATTTATGTGGTTATTATTTAATGCGCACATTAGTACACCTGGAATGAACTCCCGCTAAACACGTGAAGAAGTGTGCCTTTCCGTTGTACCAGCTTGCCCGCCGTGTGCTCAGCATTTGTCAAACCTATGTATATGAGGTAGGAGTGAAAATGTGGATAAGTAGCTTTTTGTGTGTGTTTATGTAGATATTGTTCCTCTTACAGACCTACAAAATCTTAATGCTTTTAGGGGTAAGATCAGCTACCATACTTTCCTCTATACACTGTTGGTCAGTAGGGGGAGCTGTTGCCTACCACTGCAGCATGAGTCGGCGCAAAATCATTGTCTATGGGGACCTGTATCTCAGTGGTACCTTGTACTGAAATAAAAACCATAGATTTTGATTGCTAAATATGTCGATAAGCAAACCAGACAAATTAAGACCCAGGAAGGAGTAACATAAGACAGGTCATAGTATATATTATAGTTTTTAAACAAGAAGTCAGTTATAATGATAGATAATAAATTGGGTCAATGGTAAGTCATTAGTACTTATGTACCATAGATGTTTATTCTTCTGTGCTTTCTCTTATTTACTCATAAACTCCATTTGCTTGGTATTTGTGTTCATGTTGCATTTGGTACATGCCCTTTGCCATCTGAAAAAAATTCAGAGAATAATAGAAAAACTAACAAGCAAAATAGAGACCGACTCATAGGTAACAGGATGACAGCTAAAGTCGGGGAGGTGAGGGGGCAAAGGGATTGAGCAAAAAGGACTCATGGACAACAGTGTGGTGATTGCAGGGGGAGGGGATATAAGGGGACTAAATGATAATGGAAAAATACAATAAGATAAAAAAAAAAAAGTTAATGAAAAATGTAGAGAAAAAAGCCCATATGATATACAAACGAACTTTTAAAAATGTTTTCAGGGTTCATCTCAAAAATTTTGATCATCTATTATGTAGAGGTTCCTTATTGAACTCTTTTCAGATATTATCTCATTTAATTCTCAAAAATCATCTCATAATTGGTCTTACGAATCAAATTTTAAAGGTGAGGTCATCCCTGCTTAGAAAATGTAGGATACTTCTGAAGGCTTATGCTACTAAGTGGTTAATTTGACATTTGAACCTTTGTCTTTTGACTGTAATTACCATGTAATTATCTCTTCTCCTAAATTACCCCTCTGATCAGCTGTTTACCTAGTCTCTGGTACCTGCCCAGTATATGAGATCATGCTCTCTTCAGAGATAAATTCCTCTTCCTCTCTCAAGGTCTGTACTTAAGATAAAAATCTTGCTGAATTCCAACATGTGCTAAAAGTACTGATGTCACTCAAAGGATGATCTCACCTTTAAGTGAAACCTAATCAACAAAACAAACAAGCAAGCAAATATAACCAGAGACATTGAAATTAAGAACAAACTGACAGTGACCAGAGGGAAGGTGGGAAAGGATAATGGGGGAAAGGGAGAAGGGTTTTCAGGGACAACTATAAAGGACACCTGGACAAAACCAAGGGGGAGTGGGATCAGAGGAGGGAGGTGGGGATGGCTAGAGAGGGGAATGGGGGAGGAATGCAGACAACTGTACTTGAACAACGATAAAATTTTTAAAATTTAAAACATGAAAAAAAAAGTCTAAGGAGAGCTTGTGTTCTGATCTGATCTGGCCTGGCCTACTGCAGAATGTTCCGGGAACCTCAGGTCTGTCAGTGGTTTGTCACCTGTCTAGAATACTGGGAAATTGCCAGAAACTAAGAGTTGATTCATTAAGAAGGTGACTAGGGAACACTAAACAAAATCTACCCATGTGTCAGGGAGGATCCTAAAAAAACCAGAATTATCTTCTGGAGGGCAGGCACATTGTAGTACAGGCTTCCCCCTCCCCCTCAGGTGAGTGTTGTTGGAACCCTCCTGTATCAGTGTACCACCTGGCGTTGTTGTGAGAGGCTGCATTCAACTTCAGTGAATTTTTTTGAAGACTCTTTCAGTGTGTTTGCCCATTTCATGATGGGTGATTTACAAGCACACCTGCCCACACCTCACTGCGTGTTCAGCAGTTTTTGACCAAAACGACAGTACCTCCATGCCCCACCCTCCCTATTCACCTGATCTCACCCCAAGTGACTTTGTTTTGTTTTGTGTCCTAGATGAAAAATATCCTCAAAGGGAAATGTTTTCCAATGTGGAAGAGGTCAAAAACTAGTCTGAGCAGTGGAAAAAACAATAGGTGTATTGCATCAAATGGAGAGTACTTTGAAGGTGACTGAAGTTTAAACATGTAAGAATAAATACACAATTTTTTATAAATAAATTCTTGGGGATCTTGGGGTACCTCCTCATATCTCCACTGTGGTTTTGTTAATCATATTGATCCTGCATTTATTACAATGTCTAACACAATTAAAGTGCCTTCTGATTGCATTTTGGGGTTTAAGGAAAGATGTATTATAACTAAACCTTCTATTAGTCAAGATTACCAGCAGTATATACTATTTAAAAGCTAGGCTGTATCAACAATATTATCAAAATAGGAAGTTATTAAATAATTTCACTTAATTCTTGGAAATTGCACACAAAATACATTTTAATAAGAAACACGCAACAGAAGCATAAGCCACTTACATGAAGTCATTGTTCGTAAGGTTGTTTGTGTATATTTATACAACAAACTGATGCTAAAGATACTGCTGTCTGAATCGGCAACTCTTTCACTTTGATTTTGTTTGTTATGGGGGTATTCCGATCCTAATTTTAACGCATAATCTCTCAATTAGTACCATTTTAACCTTGTTCAACAATTCTTGCTTAACCAGATCCATATCGTGTCCCAAAAGTTGAATGAATGATTCTTTAAGGATGGTTAAATAGTCTTATATCCGTTTTATTATTTATTTGAAACTGCCAGACACCCAGTCTCCAACCGCCACCGCTCCGCATCCCTGCATGATTGACTTGCCTCCCCCTCCTTCGACTGGGGCTGTGATACTCAGTGCGCAGGAACGGGAGGCTGGGAATTGGCAGAATGAGGATCCAATCTAACAAACTGTGTCAATAATGATTTGAAACCTCAGGTGAGATTTGAATTTAGATTAGATAATTCTTAAAATCCGACAGAGGCCAGGCAGCACGCTGTTAAAGAGCACAGAGCTCAGAGACGGCTGACTTGAGTTTAAACCCTAGCTCCAATACTTACTAGCTGTGTGACCTTGGGTTGGCTTCCCTACGCTTCTGTTTTCTCCCCTATCAGATGGGAATAAAAACAACACCTACTTCATAAGGTTGACAAGTTTAAATGAGTTAGTATGAGTAGAGCACCTGGAACTTGGCCTGGCACAAAATAAGGGCTGCATTTGTACCTGCTGTGATTATCTAATATGGCCCAAATACTTACAACTTTGTAAGATTCTGAGCAGCTCAGCAATTATTCATTGAGCCTCTATGGCATTCCAGATGCTACACTAGATTTTAGAGCTAAACCATGAACAAAACAGACAAGGATTCCTGCTTTGAGTTTTCATTCATACTAGTATGTTGTAAGGGTAGCTGCTCTAATATTCCAACTTATTTTTAAAAATATTTGTTATTTCAAGTTCTTTGCTTTTTTATCTAAGTTACTGATGTGTCTAGTTGTAGTAATTGATTACAATCCTAAACCCAATACTCACTTCATACATTTTTGTCAAGTACAGTGCCTGAAATATAACAAATGCTTAGTTAGTGCCATGTTCTTATGTTACAAAAAATTATGTCTCATGATCTACATTAAATATTTACATCAATTACAAGATGCATCCCAACTTAAAAAAAGTTAAAATGTGAAAGATAAAAGGCACTTTAGCACTGAGAAAATATAGTATTTTCTTTATTTTTATTATTAAAGATTATATTACCAGCCCTGGCTGGTGTGGCTCAGTGGATTGAGTGCCAGCCTGCAAAGCAAAGGGTCACTGATTCAATTCCCAGTCAGGGCACATGCCTGGGTTGCAGGCTGGGTCCCCAATAGGGGGTGCATGAGAGGCAACCACACATTGATGTTTCTCTCCCTTGCCTTCCCCCTCCTTTCTTGTCCAAAAATAAATACATAAAGTCTTTTAAAAAAAGATTATATTATCAACTGGGCATAAATATAATTTTTCATAATGTAATACAAAGCCAAAGATTTTTATTACCTTTGAAGGACAGAGTCCTTCAATATAATAATTAACAAAATATAAATCAATATTTTTGGCCAAGTCTCATAATACATAATGAATGAAAACATTTAATTTATATTAAATTTAAACTAAGTTAGAAAAAAATATTTGATTTAATGTATATTTATACTTTAATGAGATTTGGGGGATTTGGTTATTCTATTCAAAGTAACTATGTTTCTTACAGATGCCTCCAAATGTCTATGTTCTGCAATCATGGCCTGCAAGGCTGGCATGTTGAACACATGTATTGGGTGTTTAATTAGCTTTGTTGACTTCCTTGGCATATTCTCATTAACATTTGTTCCCTGTTTTTCATTACAAGCCAGATGTTACATGTAACCACTCTAGAAAATTCTAGAAGGTGATATAGTGGTGTTCTTTTTTAAAAAAAATTTTATTGTTATTCAATTACAGTTGTGTGCCTTTTCTCCCCATCCCTCCACCCCACCCCAGCTGAACCCACCTCCCTCCCCCACCTCCACCCTCCCCCTTGATTTTGTCAATGTGTCCTTTATAGTAGTTCCTGTAATCCCCTCTCCTCACTGTCCCCCCACTCCCTCCTGACTATTGTTAGATTGTTCCTAACTTCAATGTCTCTGGTTATATTTTGTTTGCTTTTTTCTTCTGTTGATTATGTTCCAGCTAAAGGTGAGATCATATGGTATTTGTCCCTCACTGTCTGGCTTATTTCACTTAGCATAATGCTCTCTCCAGTTCCATCCATGCTGTTGCAAAGGGTATAAGCTCCTTCTCTCTCCCTGCTGCGTAGAATTCTATAGTGGTGTTCTTAAATTGCAAATGCCTCTGGATATCATTGTTCTAATATCCCACGACCTACTACATGAACATGTACAGTGACAGGATGAGATGACTTGACTCATGAGACTATTATTACTTTTATTCTAATAAGAAAGACTCCCCACATCAATCACCAAAACATATATTTATCAATGTCCTTGTTCCCGACACCAAATTACATGGCAGTACTGCCTGTCAAACGAGGCAGGAGCGACTCTGCTGACTCGGGCCACAGGTATCCTGGAAAGAGTATATTACTTTACAAGTGGACGTATAACTTTCTTCTGCCAGTGCAATTAAATTGTTAATATCTCACTGCAGGTAGTTCAGTTATGAAGATCTTCTTAGATGGAAAAGTAATAAATCATTAAAGAATAACAGTAAGAAGTCATGGTGGAAAATATTCAAGCCCAAGTCATTGCTCACTAATTTTCAGAGGCCTAATCTTCTCTATCAATTATGAAATTAAAAAAAAAATCCGAGATAGTGACATTATTTTAGAATATATTCAAAATCTTTGGAGGAATGATCACCTTAAATTTTAGAGAAGATATTTACCAGATTGGAAAGAAAGATGTCATTTTTACCCAAATGTCATTGACCTGGTGTTTTAAGAATATTTAGGGTACCGTGAGTCTGGACAAAATCCCCCAAAGGAATACTTCAGTGTATCTTTGTTATTGGTCCTGATTTTACATATTTGCCAAATGTTTGTAAGGGGAAGCTCTTGCTGATGGCATTTGCATGAGTTTTTAAGTTAATTTTATAATATTGCATAGGCAGATGTCAGCTAATTCAATATATGAATGTTAAAGAATTGCTTCTATTCCTCAATTATCTGTATACATTTACATGCATTTGTTTTTACACAAATCAACAAAAATAAAACAAAACAAAATACATTTGCTAGACAGTTTCCTTTTGTGGAAAATTCACTTACCTTGGTGATGTGAGATATAGCTAAAGTAATAAATGCAGGGCTGTTTTCTTAGGAAGACATTTAGCTCAACTGATATCTAGTTAACTTTATTAGTTACCCTCAAATTATTTTCACTGGCCACTGTTGACATATTAGAATAAACATAATAAAAATTCTTATATATTATATTTCTTGGGTTTCTGAAAAACAAATAAGAAATACATAATTATAAATTTTTAGAAATTCAAAAATCACATTAGCAGTTTTTCACTCTAGCATCCTTTTTTACTCAGAATTTCTATTTATTATTGCTTAAATAAGTAATATCTATATTTGATAAAACACTAATCCATGAGTAATCAGTGAATTATACTTATATGTATTATTGTGGTCATGATTATATAGACCACAAAGAATCCTTCTAAGAATTCAACATTCTTTCTACCTACTCTGTTTGACTTAAATATATATGAACTGGAATTAGAATACATTACTGTAGAATTCACATAGCCTAAGATTTATGTCTTAGGTATGAAAAAAACAGAACCCCAGAGAAGCTACATGATTTGCTCAAGATTCCAAAGGCAGTTAATGAAATGTCAGGAAACAGAGTTTGTTCTTCTGACACTGACTTTCAGAAAATATTATTTTCACTAAATTAGTATTTTGAAAACACTTCCAGTACTATGATTGAAATAGGCTAACTTTGAGGGTTTATCTTTTTTTTCTAGTATGGGTAAAAGGGGTATCTCTGGCATATAATAAAATATTATGTTACTTATACAATTTTTGTAATTTATATCTTTCTACCATATAGTGGGTTGAATAGTGTCACCCCAAAATTCATGTCACCTGAAACCTCTGAATGTGACCTTATTTAGAAATAAGGTTTTGCAGATGTAATTAGTTAAGATGAGATTGTACTGGCTTAGGGTGGCCCTAAATCCAATGACTGGTGTCCTTATAAGAAGAGGAGTGGACACAGGAACACAGGGAAGACCATGTAAATATAGAGGCAGTGGTTGGAGTAATGTAGTTATAAGCCGAGAACTGTCAAAGACAGCGAGGAGCAGTCAGAAATTAAGAACAAGGGGGTAGGGGAGTCTCTATTTCTTCTTCTATTTATTTATTTTTAAATTTCTGTTCAAGGAAGTAGAATTATTGTTTATGGTTATGTATCAGCTATCTTTTGTACAATGAGCGTATTTTTTTCATTTATTATCCTACTGTGAGTATTTTTACTTATTAATACACTCTTCACAAATTTTAATGGCTTTAAGATTTTTTCTATTATAAATAATGCTTCAATAAGCAGATACTTATAGGTAATTTTCATTCTTTTTTCACTGTTTTCTTTGGATACATTCTAAGGTTGACAAAGAAAAATCATAGTAGTTAAATAAACAGGCTTTGAAGTATTATACCTGAGTTCTGCTCCTAAGTCTACAACATCCAATCAGTTTGAGCTTAGGCAAATGATTGCTCCTTTCAGGGTACATTTTCTTCATTTGTAAATTGGTGAAAGCAACACCTATTGCTTAGGGCTGATGTGGGAATTAAATGGGGTAGAGTAAAATTAAAATATATTTTAATTAAATATTTTTAATTAAAAAATAAGGAAACTATTGGTGATGGTAAACACGTTTATGGTCTGGATTGTGGCGATGCTATCACAAGTGTATAATTACCCCCAAATTCAGTAAGTTGTACTCATTACACACATATAGCTTTTTGCATGTCAATCATCCATCAACAAAGTGATTTTTAAAAATAAAGAATGAAAATGTATTTGTTACCCAATGTTTATTAAACTGTTCAATAAGAAGTAAACATTATTATCATCCTCATTATTATATTTAATTGGCTTACTGTGTCAGTAGAATACCTCTTTGTGTATGACATATTCATATTCTTACCATGTTTAGACTTTTAAATTCTTGCCACCTTTTGATTTTATCAATATAGCACCAAAAACTTGTTTGAATATCCTCTATAATAATAAGGAAATTGAAACATTATTTACTGTGCTAGAATTAGTAGGAAGAATAGGCTATTTGTATGTTAGGTATCTTGGTTTGGGTGTATTTTATCAAACTTGTTCTACAAGTTAATACACATATTTGTGTGTTGTGTAAGAAGATAGCTTTTTCACAGTTGGATTCTTCCCTCTGATGAGCCACCTGAAAACACTCTGCTTTCTGTTGATGCCAAGTCTACCCATCCAGGGCACACCCAGCTCTTCAACTTCTAAAGACAGGTAAACTCAGGTGAAAACACTCATGGGAATGTATCTAGAAGTGATCAAGGTCTGTCCTCAAACCAACCCTAAATGGAAGATGGAACAAGAAATCTCACACAGTAAGGAACATAAAATGCCCCTCGAACGAATTCTCCCTCAGGATTTTAATGTCTCGTGTGGAAGATGCTCACATCCATTGGGCAGGGCAGACTAGAGCAACTGCACCACAACAGCACATAGAAAGCCGTGGTGCTGCACAGGACGACAAACGTTGGAAACAAGAATCTATTGCACTGCTTCAAGTGTGCCTGAAGGCGCATTTGGTTAGTAGGTGGTGTAGGTTATGCTGACTTTACTCTGTTTTGTTGGAAACCTCTCAGATCTTCAGATCCTCATCATCTAGGTGGAAATATAAAGGTTTGAGTCATGACCCAAACTAAACTCAATCTGTGCCAACAGAACTTCCATTTTTAAAAATTTTGTTAGAGATGTTAGGATTATAAAATACGCTAGCTACTTCATATTGCCAATAAAGTCTGTTGTGATACAGCTTCCCCTCTGTAACTATGCAAGAGGCAGTTCATTTTGAGAATAAGGAACCTGATTTTTTCAGTGGTACAGTATTATGCTAAATTGCTTATGTCAATACTGTTTTTGAAACGATTTTTATTTGGGAAAGAGAGTGGATTGAAGGGATAAGCCATGCCCTATTTCCTGACTCTGTTTTCAACCTGTATGAACCATGCTGTTTGGCAACATCTCAATAGTGAGGATACTCACAGGAAAATCATAAAAAAACCAAGAAGATTGCTGTCTGTCTAACACCCCTAGAAATCCAACCCCATGTAGATAATATTGGGTTTACACAAAAGCCTTTCCTCCATCTTCCCCAAGACTCCTTTTCAGGGCCTCTCCACTTTCTATGTCATCCTCTCGCATTGTTATGAGCTATCCGGACTCAAGTAGTTTTTCTATCACCTCCTGGACCTACCACTGGAAACCTAAGAGAAAGGTAAAGAAAGTAACAAAGATGACGGGTGTGCCATCATTGAGCTGCTGGACAAATGCCAACAGAGGCTTACATTCAGATTTCTTGTTAGGTAAGAAAAGTACCTCTCTTGTTAAGCTCCTGTTAGACATATTTTCTGTGACTCCCGAGTGGAAGCATTTCTTGCGTAAATATATGTCCTGATCCCAGCCTGTAATTTTGAGACTTTTCATGAAGTGGTTAACCATGGTGATCTCTCATATTTTCCCTATTGGTTTAGTGTAGCAAAATGACATCTGGCTAAATGTGTTTCTCTAGAAAATTGAAATATGTTTTTAAAGTCAGAATAATGTATGAGGCTGGTTGGTGTTTGGCCCACTTCAGCACTGTATTACTTTAGGGTGATCATGCTGGGAGAGAAAACGAGAGAAAGAGGGAGGGATTCTTCAATGTTTACTGAATCCTGTCTGAAAAAAGGCTTCCATTCATAACACATAACCCAAGGCCGAAAATGCTCTTCACCTACCCTTCAACAGCCCTGAAGACTTGCTCCTCACAGTAGCCAACCTAGTCCCAATCTTCTCCCTCAGTTTCTGGAATTTTCTTAAATGTCTTCCTTTAACCCAGCCCAACCTCTTACCTCTCCTATTCCTGCCCTTTCAAACTTTTCCAGAAATAACTCCTGCCCCTGAGCAGTGACAATTAGTCAGATGTGTTGCAGCTCACTGTTTTTACAGTGAGCAGAAACATTATTATTCCAGGCTGTACAACCTCATTATTCCAGGCTGTACAACCTCATTATTCCAGGCTGTACAACCTCATTATTCCAGGCTGTACAACCTCATTATTCCAGGCTGTACAAACCTCATTATTCCAGGCTGTACAACCAAGCCCCATTTTATGGGGACAAAAAAATTCTCCTGGTACATAAGAGATGTAAGAGGTTCTGAACATTCATCTGCGTTTTTGTTTTTCAGGGTTTTTTTTTTTTTTTGTATTAACAAAGGGTAACATGTTTAAAAGACTTGTGTATTTAAAATCAATTATTGAAGAAATCTAAACAAGGAGAGAAATGTTTTTATTATCAGTCACTGCATAAGAGAGACTTCTTTATGCTGCTTGGGTTTTGAAAATTCCTAGGTTTGTAACAGTCCTATAAATTTAAAGTAGCACTTACACATTTTGTTTCCTGCTCGTGACTTTAAAGGGGAGTACTTGACAGTTTAGCAGTTCTTTCTGGTAATCTGTGCTGAACTCTAGCTAATTGCCCATTGCCTCTGATTCATTACATGACAGGGGAAAAGTGACTTAGTCATAAACCTGACTGCATATGTCTTGACTGAAACCAAAGGATTTAAAACTCAAAGCAGAATTAAAAATGCCCTTCTGTGGCTTCTCTGACTGCGCATTTTCCAGTCATCAGGCTTGGCCCTCGCGAAGGCGAAGATGTCTGTCTCTCATTAAGTGATTTCAGACTATGTATAATTTCTATTTATACTAAAATCTGCAGAGTTGTAAAAACTGGTTTTATAACCTTGCTTCTGCTGAGAAAATCTAACGTGAATCGTTTCCTGTCTTAGAGAGAGTCAGGTCCATTATACTTCTAATATTTGAAAACACATCTGAAGCCAACGTATTAAAAAATGTATCAAGTGTCTGTTATATAGGAGTACGATCATGAGTCAGCAATTCTGAAATCTACAACATGTTCAATTAAAGAATATACCTGGCATTATTTTTGAAATGTCAGAATAGATGATTGGGAAGACCTATTTTAATAAAATAACTGGGTTCATGAAAGTTTATCGTTCTTGACTGTGAGGAAATAGCCACCCAGGTCTATCATGAAAACATTCGCTGGGTTTTTATAGATGCTGAAGGGAAAGTGAGAAAAATGATTACGGGTAAGGTAAAATCTGTTCTTAGGAGAATTAGCTATTGTATTTAAAATGTATCGCTGCTTCTAAACTGTATAGACACATATTGAACCACATAGCCTATGCTTGTTCCAGGAATCCGGTTACTTTTGGTTGTAATACCCATCTTTCAACAACAGTGGATAGAATTCTAGGAAACTGAGCTCCTTCCAACCCCCTCCGTTGGAGCCCTGAGTCCCGAAGCGCTCATCTTCACTGGAGTATCAGTAAAAATAGGGCTGGGTTTATTTTGTGGAAACAAACTCCAAATCTCAAGACTTAGCAATTACAACTTTATTCCTCTCTTGCCCAGGAAAAGCCTTGTGTGGGTCAAGCAGCTCTCTAGGGTAGCTCCCTTCCAAACGGTGACTTGGGGACCAAGGTTGGGTCTTTATGTGTTTTGTTTCATCTTCCAGCTCTTTGATTTGAAATTTTAGTCACGTAGCAGGGTGGAGAAAGCTAGCGGAACTCATACTGGGACTTAAAAGCCACTGCTGGCAGAAGTAGTCTTACCATCCCAAACTCACGACATGGGGACTGGGAGATGCAGGAAAGCTCAAGGACTGTTCCGTGAGTTCTGTGGTCTGCGCCTTAGCACACCTGCCCCTTTGACCTCAGGAGTGAAAAGTCCAGACACAATCCAGGTTTTTCTTCCCAGACACGGTCGTGTTGAAAAACCAAGCATTCCAAGGCAGATGTAGCGCGAATGTCTGTGGTACTGTTGCCACAGAAATATAGGCTCCTGCGGTGCCACAAGAAAAGAGTGCGGGAGCACATGTGGGGGAGAAGTTTAAACATAGTGGCAAGATACACTGGGGTGAAAAGAAATACTATATTCTTGGGGGTGTAGAGAGAGGGAAGGCTTTAGTAGCAACTGCCCCGAGGTCCTTGCTAATCCTCCATATATATTTTTCTTGTTTTCAGGAAAAGGCAGGCTGCCTTTCAAACTATCCAACCACTTTTCTGATTTTTCCCAGGGCTGTGCTGGGCCCTCCTCCTAACCAATCTGTTTCCTGTATCTTCCGGGGTTTTATGCCTTTATGCTATTCGATCCTTTTCCCAGATTTTCCTTTTATGGTCTCCATTTTGGCTCCTACTGTGCATGCCTCAAAGTTCTGCTCCATCATCTGTCTCCCACTGAGCATGAACTTGGTAGAAGAACCCCCTTGCACCATCTCGGCTTCTTCTGCACAAAAGCCCAGTAAGGGAATTTCCCCCTTGTTGTTTATCCTACCATCCCCCCACCTCCCATAATCCAGCAAAGGCGTTGGTTTTTCGCCAGGAAGATTGGAAAGCTGGTCTTTCCCTCCTGCCCAAGGTTAATGTGCTTTTGGCCCAGAGGATGTGGCTGTCCCTGGGGTGTTGGTGAAACTGTAGCTTCCTAGTTAATCCGGCTTAATTAGGTGTCTGGTTCTCTTCTCTTGGTAACATCTATCTAGCTCCCTACTATAACAGTAGCACTGTGAAGGGCGCTGCTCTAGAGGGAGAGCTACCAAACTGTAGCCAACATAAACTTTTACATATTAAGCTAGTGAGATTTCAAAGATCTCTTTATTACTACAATATATCCTCTTCTATCCTGACTAATATACATGGATTGAGAATGTCTTCTGACTTGCTTTGCTCATCCAAATCACCAATTTTGCACAAATTTTATCATTTCTATCATCAAATCACCCCTCAGTTTTGTCGGAAACTATTGCTACAGCCTTGATCTGCAGCTCTCTTGGCACTTCGCCGCTCAGTGCTCTCTGATGTTTTGATTTATATATGGGAACATGTTCTCCTGTTTGCTGGAGCAAAGCCAGAAAACGTTTTAAACTACTTAACCCATGGAAAGCTCTAACTGAATAGTAGTATAATTAAATCTCATCAAAATTGTTCATGCTAGATGAATATGACAACCTGAGAAAGTTTATACCTGATTAATTTGGATTCTTTAATTTCTCTAGAATCATTGCTATTATTGAGTCAAAAGCTCACAAGTGGAAATTTTTAAGTAGGTAAAAGAATATATTTGAGTTGGTAGTTTAAAGGTATGTTAAAATATCAGAGATCTTTTTTTTAAAAAAAATAATAAGCATTGAATACTAGGATTCCTGTACCTTTTGAATTAGTTTCATCACACTAGGCAATTAATCATGGCTTACTCTGTCTACATTCTTCATTGCTTTTAATGCTATTAGTCACACAGGGTGGATAAGTTTGCATTTCATCAGGAACAATTCCGGGCAAAGGAGCATCCAGGACAATGACTACCTATTTCACGGCTCTGATGACAACCCTTTTCAGGTAATCTTCAGATCCTTGAGAGAGTCGTTGGATTTCCTGGAGTGGCCAAGATTTTGTAAGCATATTATTTTTCAATTATGTGTAAAGAAAACAAACTGTTTAAGTTTGGAAGTTCTTCAGAAATAGCTTGTCTGATTTCAACTTTATTTGGAATATTTGTATTAAATTCAATAAATAGGTATTGAAGTCCTAATATTTTCAAATCATTCTGTTAGGCCCTCTGGGGGTTGGGGTGAGTAAGGTAATAACTTAGGTCTGTTTCCCTTAATGTACTCATATTATTATTGTTAAATATATTTTTTCTTTTTTATCTTTTTAATTTTTAGTTCTTATCTGTTTTGTTTTGTTTTTCACCTTATCATATTACTTTTAGCTAGATTTAAACACAGTTACAAAATAGCTCATTAAAGTCATTAGGTGAAATAGGTAGAAATTGTATCATCAGGAGAGGAAATTTTAACTTTTCTATAAAATAACCCTTATTCATTTAAATACATAGGTTGTACAAACTACGTAGTCACGGACACAGGAAAGAGAACCATTTCCTTCCCACACTTTCACAAGGAGTGAGTCAGGTAACATAATCTTCCTGGAGTCTCTGGTTGCAGGTCAGAGCAAGGGTACCCTGTTTCCTCACTCTGGAAGTTGCTTTAGCTTTTGAGCAACACCTTAGTTCCATAACTGACTCAGGATGGCCTGGGGAGAGAGAGTTAGACAACCTAAATGTATCACGGTTAATTCCTGATTTGAATTATTCCAATTAATGGTTTTCTGAGAACAAATGAGTAGGAAAATATTTTTCCGGCACTTACTCAACCAAATAATGTGCAACGCAAGACCCTGCTAATTCAACCAAAATACACCGCCAGATTTTCATTTTAATGTAACTGCATCCAGAGATGGTGTTCATGACCTGGAACCTATTTGTAGCTGAAATCTGACTTAGGTGCACGTGAGACACCTCAGGTGACTTTATATTTTCATGGTCCTACTTCCTACCAGTCAAGTAGAGGGCCCATTGCCATCATGATTTAGAAAGAAAAAAGAAAATACTACTTAAATTTTCTTCCTATGGTCCCAGGTCAGTGAAATCTGAGCTATCTGGGGAATATGAATAATATTTCTTATTTATAAAAATTTCCGAAGTCCTGCTGAGGACCTTCATGTGTGGAATAAACAAGAATACAAATGGAATGGAGCAATGCAATGTCTAACACAAGGTCATGTGAGCTTGTCATTCCTTTCCTTTGCTGCTGTGTAAGTACCAATTATTTATCCTGGCTTGACATGGGTTGTTTCCCTTTTGAACCTGCTTTAGCAACTCTGTCTTCCTGACTTAACATAATTATTTCCTTCTCTGGATTTTCTCAGGGTACCATGTGAATACTCATGCCTGGTTTGACTCGACAGTACCTTCTGAATTTGCATGAATGAAGCAACACGAACGCTAGGGACCTGTTTTCTATTTCCTAAACTTGCCATTTCCAGCTTCAAACTGACCCTTGCCTACCTTTGTACTCCCTCAAATTCTCTCCGGATTCAACTACATCCTCTAATTCTGTCTCCTTGCATGTTCTTAGAACATGCCCGTGGTCTGCCTCATGTTGGGTAAATTATGACACATTCCACTGAGAAATTAGATTGCTGACAAATACTAAAACAGGATGATCTATTTATAAGTTTGGTGTAAGGAAAATGTCTTCTGCACCATTCTGCATCCACCTTCAGTGCCATCTTACTCTTCCTTATCTCTCTCATGCTCTGTAATCCAATGAGCGATGCTATTCGGAAAGTGAGTGCCCTTTGGAACCTACACTGACCTAAATCCATCAGAAAGACTAAGAAAAGAAACTTCTACCTAGCTACTGGTAAAATATTGAGGGTTGGAAGATATTTTGGAGCAGTGTTATCTCCAGAAATCATATCATAAATTAAATCAGCACCTCTCTAAGAAACTAGACTTGTAGTAAAATATTATTTGTACTTGATGTTTAACCTTCTCACTTTTTTGTCTGCAGGATCTGAAAAGTTAACTCATTCATTTAGTCGACAAATATTTACTCAGCGTGGATCTTCTGGAATAAAAATAAGACCCAGATATGGGTTCTTCCTTTAAGGACCTGCACTCCACCAGGAGAGATGAGGCAGGTATGCAAACAATAGTGCTGGAGGGGAGAAGGTGGAAAGTGATAAAGACTAAAAGAAAAGTTAAGAGGAGAGAGAAAACATCTCAGCTGAAAGGGTTATAAAGAGACGTGAATGTGGAGTGTGAGTATGGGCCTATTGGGGTGAGGCACTTCAGGTAGACGAAGATTCAAACTTGAACAATAAGAAGATTCAGAATGTTAAGTTTGTTTGTTTGTTTGTTTACATCTATCACACCAATGAAAATACAACCTTGGTGAAGATAGGTATATATATATATATGGACTTTGTTCACTTTTACATCATTAGTACTGAAAATACTGCCTGGCTCAATTTATACTGGTTGCCTAGATAAGAAGGCATGTAGGTAGTCCTCTGAGTAGCTATTCTCAATTCATAGACTCTGCTACTTCCTGGAAAACACTCAGAAATATTAAGGGATGTGGAATAAAGCAGAGGTTCTACAGGTCGGAGAAAATGAGGTATAGGTTTAAATGAGATAGATAAGTATCTCGTTTAAATGAGATAAGTAAGAGTAGGTTTAAATGAGATAATATTAGAATGTATACTGACTATGTTTTTACTAAATGTGTCTACCATCAGTTCATAATTTATCCACTTATGCAAGAATTATGGAACTTTTTTCCACCTTTCATCATGAGCTAATGACCTGTAAGCATGAAGTTATTCAGCTTTAAGAATTTTGTTTAATCCACTTTTCTCCTGCATGTACTCGTTGGAGGTTGACTGTCTTGTGAGATTAATACTTTTGTCTATATTCTATTTATTGGCTCTGAATACTAAGTTAGCTTTGTTCCCTGTGAAGATAATTGTCTCTTTATTTGTATTACAACAGAAGATTCTGCTGTTTTAATGAATATTTAAAAGTTGATTAACACTGAGCATGAATAAAACATTTGTGAAACTAATGTGAAAATAATTTTCCATATAGAACAATGTGTAAGATTTATTTAGAGGTTTATTTTAGCTCTTAAAATGCTCAAAATTTTTCTATCAAAAGATTAGTTGTTTTTGGAGTATTTTTCATTCTAGGGCTGTAAACAATGCCACCAAATTGATTCATTCCTGCAGATAACCTATGTATCACTTAGAGTGTCACATGCAAATTTAAAATTTTTCATATTAAAAATAGCGCTAAGTGATTTCACATTCATTTTCATTTTGACAGAATCAAAAATATAATAGCTTATTTTTTTTACAAATTTACACATAGTATTCCTATTTTTAAAAATTACTATATCACATTTATCATTTTGCTCCTTTTTCTAAAATAAGAACTGCATCTCTATGCTTTATTCTTAAAAGTTGAATTTGTCATTATTTCAACATTTTTTAAATGTATAATAAGAAAGGTATTTGATGTATTAATTTGTGAGTTATAGATGCATAGTAAATCTTTTCTCTAGGCAATAAAAACATAAAATTGTAGCCCCAAGTAAAGATAAAAATTATACTAACAATAGAGTTACGATAAGGAATGACTAAAGTAAGATCAGCTTTAACGTTGCATTATATAGTAGAGTCTCAATGCAATAAGACATTATACTAATTAGATTTGGAAACATAAGAGCATGTGAACTCAGTCTTAAGTTCATAGACTATAATGTGATTCTTATAATAAGTCCTTTAGAGAAGCAAAGAGGTTTTGTCATTTGTGTGACTGTTTAGTGACACAGTTCCCATCTATATACAATTCCTCGAAGGTGGCTATGAATTTTGGGTTTTTTTAGGACTGAGATGTAAATTCCTTGTACATGCAGATATGAAAATAGTATTTAAGACATACTGAACTAAGCAAAGAGTTTTTATCAGTAACCAATCACCTAAGAGCTCTTCATTGTGTATTCTGGATTTTCCTCATCCTTAGTTAACATTGTACCTGGTCTAGGTTGATCGCTTTGTGAAGTGACCCCCATCTTCAACCTTAAAGGCCTGTGCTCTGGGCACCTTATCCTCATCTTCCTGCAACTGCTGCATCTACCTGTTCACAGTTATCGCCAGGGATAGAAACAGCGAGATGTAGTCAAATGAATATCCCTAGGTCCAGACATACCTGTGTCTGCCTCCTTATATAAAAGCAAGTCTCAGTAAATTTTTCAGAACCCACATTGACAAGGTATACGCCACAGCTTTGGGTTCCAGGAGAACCCTTATCGTGTCTAATGGAGCAAAGGCTGCAGTTGTGGGGAGCAGAAGAGCACGTTCTAGAAATGGTTCATTGGGAATGAAGGGGTAAGTCCAAAGCGCACACCGTAAGTGCTCTTCCTGCTTTGCCTCAAATTCCTTTTCCACTCCTTGGCCCAAAGTGCACCCTCACTTTTACAAGTCAGCACCTGTGTATTTGTCAGTGGTGCTGTACTGACCGAGCTTACTGGGGTTGCCAAAACCAAACACCATGGAACGGGCGGCTGAGAAAACAAGATTGATTTACTTATTTATTTACTTATTTACTTATTTATCTATCTATTTTCTGGAGGGTAAAAGTCTAAAATCAAGGGGTTGGCAAGTTTGGTTTCCAACTTAAATTTTCCAACCTAAATAGGTGGCTGTTCTTATTTTCCAAATGAGGCTTCTTCCTTTTTAATATGTATAAACTACAAATTATAATATAGTTTGAAATTGGGTTTATTTTTCAAAGGAAATCTCTTAAACCTGTGGAAGCATTGATTCTTTTTGTTTACGTGCACCTGCCGTGATAGCGTCACCCCAACTAGACTTGCCGCAAATCTGCTGGTGCGGCAGCTGTGATGTATTTGCTGCGCAGATTTATAACACTTCCGGGGGAAGTGCTATATAAAAGATGTGTCCTTGGTTTTATTCAGCCTTGGTTTTACACACAGCAGAGCGTTTTTCTAAGTTACTTCTTAGTTAATTACATGATCCTGGTCTTCTAGCTGCTTCTGTAATGAGTCATGTATTAATACAGTTTTTACACGGTATCTCTACTACAAGAGTTCCCTTCATCGAGCATAGTACTTGAGCAAATGTACCCAAGTCAGGAGGCAAATGAGAAGGAAACCATTTATGTAATAAACTCCAGACCTAAAACTCAGTATTTTAATAAAATGCCAGCTGTTCTTAGTGTATTTATTAAAACTTAAAATAATGTGCTTTTTAAAAGGTATTAGTTCAAATTGAAATGGTTTCATGACATACGGAATTCTTTAATTTATTTGTTGAGGTACCGTATGTTTAGGGTGCTAGATGGCAAATCGTGTTAATTTGTGCAATAGGAACTACTGGTTTGAATGTGTAAAGGGATGCTCTTTCTGAGTACTGGCAACACCCAGCAGAACTACTGCTATTCTCCAAAGACTATTGGGATCTCCGAGTCCTCAATGGAATGAGAAAGAGAACTGAGCATTTGCCCTGTGACTGAGTTTTCTATAGGAAATTCGTTAATGATTGTTTCATTGTGTTGTCTTCAAAAAAAGTCTTTCTGTCCCCAGAACTCCATGGCTGATTTGAGCAAAAGTTATCCTCAGTTGGATGCTGCTTGATAATGTAGCCTTGATTGGTCTCCTTCCCACTGTATTTGGGGGGGGGTGCTATATACTAATAAATCACTTACACAAAAATTTCCACCACAGGGTTTGTCTTTATGAAACTGTTATGGGTCAAATTGCGTCTTCCTGAAAGCTATGTTGAAATCCTAACGTATAAATATAACCTTATTTGGAAATAGGGTCTTTGTAGATGGACTCAAGTTAGGACAAGGTTTTTGCTTCATCAGGCTAGGCCCTAAATGCGATGAGTGGTGTCCTTAGCAGAAGAGGAAAGTTGGACACAGAGCCAGAGACCCAGGGAGAATGTCATGTGAAGACAGAGGCAGACATTAGAGTGCCACTATCTGTGAGCCAAGGGGTGCCAGTGATTGCCAATAAGAAGCCAGGGCAGAGACCTGGAACAGATTCTCTCTTGAAGTGCCCGGAAGGAACCAGCTCTGCTGACATTTTGATTTTGGATTTCTAGCCTCCAAAAGTACGAGGTAGTAAATTGCTGTTGCTTTATGCTACCAGTGTAATACTTTGTAATGGCAGTCTTAGGAAACCAATGCAGAAACCAAACTGAAAATAGCAATTGCAGAAGTGCTCCTAAGAAACATATCCTTAGGATGTGATTGTGTAATTAGATCACTTGCCATTTAGATAGCAGTAGAGATCCTATTGTTGAAGATAAAATATTAAAAACTTCCTGCTCGCTCTAGCATTAGGATTGCTGTAACTTTCACCAGTGGTGAGCTGGGAGGGGACACAGGTGACGGGAGATGCACTGACTTGCATGACGTACACAGAGCATTTCAGAGATATGCAGGGATTCGTTATTATAAGGACTGAGTTGGCTGGTTGTAGCTGAGCACCACCGTTGCTTTGAAGAAGAAAACTGACAGGTTTAAATCTGTCCATTACCAACCTAGGGCACTGTGGGAAAGTTAGAAGGCCTCTGAGGAAACATTTAAAGAGATTCCAAAATTTCTATAGTTAGAAGGCAGACTGAACTGCAAATTGGCTGATGCACTTTATTGGAAAAGTAGTCAAATTATAATAAATGCCAAATTCATCATTTTGGCTAGTCTTTAGTGCTAAAATCTGAACCCTGATATGGAAGGAATGGGGCTATATTGAATGGGGACACATGGATGGATATGCTTAAGACCATGGGATCCCCACATTCGTCTGAACTTCGAGGCTTCCAAAACTTGGTTTTGCTGGATGATAGCAGCCTTTTTTCACTAGAAGACCATGACAAAACCTCAACTGAGATAGATCTTCGAGGAAAATATTTTTCCTCTTGAAGATCTGACCTCACCTAATGTTTTCTAGTCCTGCAATCAGGGTCCAGTCTCAGTATGGGCCAACTAGGGAAGTACTTCCCTGCTAGAGATACAAAGGGGTTATACACCAAAGAAACTTCAAAGAAACTGGGGGAGAAAATGCCAAGAAGTAGAACTTGATTGTGTTTGACTGGAGTGGGAGGTGTGTAAAAGAAGTTCAATAGAAGGGCACTGGCCAATAAGGAAGCATTCTCCTGCAACTGAAAACTCCCTGGCAAGGGCACCTGAAAATGGTCCTAATATACTGCTGGAATGTGGGGAACAGAGGTCTCATATTAAATTAAATAAAAATGATAGAACTGCCTTGGCTGAGTTTTGAGGAAGATTTCAAAAGCCTCAGAGAAGTGAGCATGCTAGAATGACTCTATTGTATAACACCTGAGATCCTACCAACTGGCTATGCTTTTGGAAGGGCCAGAAAATGCTCTCATCACTAAGCTTATAAGAGATGTGCTAGCGATGGAAGGACCAGCATATTAGAGAAGCTCAGTGGCGGCTGCGCCAGGGCTGATGATAAGCAATGTTGTTAGAGACCTGGGCTCCCTGTTGTCAATGGGAATGATAGGATTCCAGAACACCTGAAGTCTAGTGACAGCATTAAACCACTAGGAGTGTATGGGGATGGCTAATACACCAAAGTGCTTCTAAAGAAAAAATAGGTGGACAAACAACAAGAGCATGGTTTGAGATGCATAATAAGAAATCATTAAACTGTAGGAGCAAGAGCCTGATGTCATTAGTATCCGTGGGATATTACTTCCTTATTTAGTTTAAAAACCTAAGCCATTCTTCACACCCACATAAGGGCCCCATAATGCTACATGTATATACTGTAGACATTTTTGTCATTTAACTTTACATACTTTGCATATAATTCATTTATAATTTAAAGGTATAATCAGCAAGCCCACTATTCATAGTCTAGCCTCTTTATATTGGCTAACGATGCTTCTCATCTCTGGAACACACTTTGGTGCCTTCTCTCTCTGCGTGCTTCTCCTTTAAGGCTTCAGTAGAGCCTCTCCCAATGACCTCCATCTCTTGGTGGTAACCCCTTCCTCTGAATAGCTATCCTGTTTATTTAACATTTACTTTATTTAGACTTGATTGGTTGCTGAAATTTTAATATATAAAGAAAGGTCCCTTAGACTCTTGCAAACAGAATCAATCCTTTACCCCGGAACTTAGTACAATGCTCTATGCTTAACAAATTCTTGATTCGAATTTTTCATTTAACATTAACTCTTTCCTTTTTTTGAACGAGGAACCTATTTATCACAGTTTATAAAAATGGAAATATTATTATACCCATATATTTATCTTTGACTAATTGGCAGAATTACTTGAAATCATTGAGATAAACTTAGATAGGACAAGTTAACATGGAATGCTTAACTTAGGTATAATGTAAATTAAACTCAGGGCTTTTGTAAAATGGAATTATATGTTTTCAACACCAGATGAGTCAAAGGAAAATTAATAGCCACTGTAGAAGAGATACACAGTCTCACAATTTGGGCCTCTTTGTAACCTTGTCATTTATTAATTCATGATGACTAAAGAGCCACAATTGCTATCCCAGAATCTTTCCATAAATCATCAGGCCAAAATGGGAAACGTGGCTGCTTTCTAATTGCTGGAAATTATCAGTGCCTTGAACCAGAGAGACTTAAAGAAAGATATGCTTATCTTCAGTTTCTTGATTAAAATCAGTCTTTCCCTTGCCAGGGGCCCTTACTTCCTGTTCCCTTTAGCATTTGCTGATGACTCAGAGGAGGACAGCAGCGAATGGCCCTCACCACTCCTTTGTTGTGGTGAAATGGAATGCATGGTTGAACTCTGAAATATTTCTACATTTTCAATTCAAATAACGATGGCTTTTGTTTTTCATTTTATCTCCTTTTCAATCCTGAGGACTTCAGAACAAACACTAAGATCACAGCATTTCTACTTTAACATCCATCTGCTTGGCAGCCTCAGAGTTTTGTGGTGTAATTATTGCTATAGCAACCAGCTGAGGAAGCGCCTTGGCAGCGCACACACACAAACATGCGCTGGCAGCTGAGAGACCAACCACAGGGCTTCCTGCCTCCTAGTTTCCAGCAGCACTACAGTTGCAGAAGTCCTCGCGGTTGTCCTTCTCTCCTTGGCTTCTCATATTAGCAGTATCTCTTGATCTCACAGCATCGCTGGCACTTTTTCTTAACATGCTGCTTCTTTGTCTTCAGTGTTTTCCATTGGATAGCTTGTAACACTCCCCTTGTACCTATTTT
Organism: Desmodus rotundus; assembly: GCF_022682495.2. NCBI lineage: Eukaryota > Metazoa > Chordata > Mammalia > Chiroptera > Phyllostomidae > Desmodus > Desmodus rotundus. Next base: position 45,447,759 of record NC_071387.1, on the reverse strand, counting down.
ATAACATGCAGTCTCCTGATAATAAAATAATAAACATGCTGCTTGTTCTGATTGGCAGCTCGCAAACACAATGAGAAGAAATGAAATAATGAATAATTCACTTGTTTTCTTTCAACTTCTTAAGACTTCTTTTAATCTATTTTCCTTAGGCACCAAACTCTTAGGGAAATTGGATCATGTGTCTCTTAAAATGCAGAAAGAAGTTCAGAGAATATAAAGAAAGTACCCCCGAAATGACTCAATTCCCCAAAATAACTTCATTTTCAACACAATAGAAAACTTAATCTTATTTTATTTTAAAGCTCACTTTTACCTTAGAGAATAATTTTTCTTAATATGGTCTAATTAGGGCAGGGTGTCAAACTCACTTTCACAGGGGGCGGGGCACATCAGCCTCTCGGTTGCCTTCAAAGAGCTGAATGTAATTTCAACTCCTTAACAGTTAGGGAGTAGTTACATTTATACAGTCCTAAGATTATTTCGGCCCTTTGAAGGCAACCGAGAGGCTGATGTGGCCCATGCTGAAAATGAGTTTGACATCCCTGAGTTAGGGTCAGGTTCATTCTTGTTTACGGTCTAGTCCTTAGTTCATTTGTTGTGAGGAAACAAAAACAAATCTCCATTAAGAAATGCCTATTTACTAGACATTGTACTGAGCTTTCTATACAGACTGTCTCATGTGATCCACTGACAAATATATGGAATATTAATTGTTACATGAATTTCACAGATGGAAAAATGAGTCTCATGCTCAGGACTCTGGCCAACCACTGGCTTGTGTTTGCATTTTGTGTGGGACATGGTTTCTTCTTGGTTGACTGTTATGGCCCCACCCTGAGGAGCCAGTTGTAACAAGCCCCGTCATTTGTACTCAGAGTGTGTAAGCCTCTTGCTTACAAAAGCAGTGTCCCGTGTTCGTGACACCTGAGAAAACCATCTGTCGTCCAGATACTTTCCAAACGCGCTGAGTTCCACGCATGTCCTGTCATGTGCTCAAAGAGAACTTAGGTCATGCCACCATCAGCCATGCACCAGGTGAATAGCACAGAATGTTTCCTGGAACATTTAATTGCACTGCTCCTCTGATTGGACCTGTGCTGGAACACAAACCAGTGACGACACCAGCAGAAAAAACAAGTCTCTCATTGGAGACTGATGAATTCATGGTAGATGGGTTGGTGTTTCTTCTTTTCCGAATTTATTTCTTTAAGAAAAACTATGGGATTTCTTAAATTTTGTTGGTTTCTTTACAATTATTTCTATAGTTTAAGCCCAGAATCTGTACAAATTTCAAGGTTTTTTTTCTTTTGGAATCACCATATTGATGATTTTTAAAATATAACATTAGTAGTTTGAGAAATATAATAATCAAATAATTCATTTTTGCTCTTCAACAGTTAAGCAAGGTCTTTAAGATGGGATTTTTTATTTCTTCCCCCAAATTATATCTTTAATGTCATTGATGCAAGAAAGTATTTTACATTATAATTTTTTTAATTTCTAGAAGGATGAATAAACATGAATTCCAATCAATAGTATTATCAACTATTTGAATATATAGCAGGTAGAGAGTGGCAGAGTATCAAGAAGTTCATTTCACTGGACAATTCGCCAACAAGTGAGATCAGAGTAAAGCATATCTATCTGACTTAGTTCATGCTTTAGTGTTTTTCTGGTTGGTTTTTTTAAAGATGGAATAATGACATTTTGTATTACATTTGCTTTAATCAATAGGACTTATTCTGGTAATTTTGTAGGGGTTATGACTTACTCGAAACCAACTATACAAAGAAAGTTGTCTGGAGAGTCATCTTATTTATTTATTTTTCTGAAGAACACTAAGAAAATTGGAACCTAAGCATTTAATTATAACTAATGATTGCAGTGAATAGAGGCAAAAAAAATAATAAACATTTAGGAACTGAAGGGTAAAAGTTAATTCAGGGATAAAAGAATTTCAAAGTCAAAGAAAATTATGAAAAACAGTAGAATTCAAGAACAACCAACCCAGAGAAAAGATCTTGAGTGGACAATCACTGGGCGTGCATGATAACTGTGCATTGCATCCCTTTTATTGCAAAGACAATGAATAAAGCAAAGCGTCTCATTATCCCATCACTGAGCTTTGTTTCAGCTGTCAGGTATGAAAAATTACTAAGAATCACAAAAGTTTCAGAAAGAAAGAAAACTTTGAAAAGTATGAACACACCATGAATGCTAACTCCAGAAAAGCTTGTTTTTCAAGAATCATCCAGGAAATTAAATAATGATGTGGTTGTCAGAAACACAGTGTTCTTTTGAGGTTCCACACCCTCCCCAAGGAGCGAGGACAGCGAGTGAGGGCCTGTGGTTCCATGTACTCTGGGGACAGGACTACAGATCCAGCAGTTTCCTGGATGTCTTTTCAGTTTTAAAAGGTAGCGACATGGATAGGTTCATAGTCACTACAGTCATCGCGTTCTCATCTCATTTTTGTATTTTATTGTTAATCCATAATTTTGCTTTCTATCATGTTTGGTCAATCTATAACTTAGAATTTTAGAGAACTTTATGCCTCCAAACATTTAAGCTAAGGTTGGCACCATGGGCTGAAATCAAAGAAGCTGAAAGATCTGAATTCACTGCTCCTCCATATAAATCACCGCCTTGAACTAAATCTCAACTTCATTGTGTTTCAGGGTTGAGATACGTACAATGGTCGTATCACTTGCCCTACCTTCCCCACATTATAATTGTCAAGGTGGCATAAATATGCCTAATATGTGAAAAAGGTTTATAAGCCCTAAAGTGTTAAACAAATAGAAAGTTTCCCTGTTGACTAATGTAGCAGGCAGCGTTGCACTTCTGTTGCTGTGATTTAAAGGGCGTCATGGTTACATGTTTGAGAAGAAAATGCTGGGCACTGTTTATCATCCTGCCTTCAGGGCGGTTTTGTCCCAGCTCCAGAATCAGGTAGTCAGAAGATCAAGTTCCAGATAATCAGTGATGTGCTTTATTGATAGGGACATAATTCTTGGCAGGAAGAAAAGTTTATCATCTATACTCAAAATAAATAAATATGTATTTATAAATATAAACATATATGTTCCATTCCACAAATTAGTTTGAAGCACTCTAAGATGTCTCCCAAATATAGAAAATTACTCAAAAAAGGTGTTTCTATTTTTACTAAGAACAGCTCTAGTGTATTTCCCAAATAAAATGACCTGCAATTAAATAGTGACCATAATTAGACCTACCTTTCTGAATCATTATTTGCTTTATTATTCTTGGAAAAATGTAAACCATGCTGCTTAGCAAAGTGCCAATAAAGCTTTGGTGCATAAACCAGAGTAAAATGAACATAAGGTGATAACCGTGGTCCCCTTTGACCAGGCCCAGTAATGGAATCCACTATTCCAATGTGTTTAATCTTTTCCAAAGGAAATGCTGCCAATTCTTATTTGGTAAAAAAAAAAAGTACTGAAAAACATTTAAGTTACTGCTATCTGATAACCTTAACATCCAGTGAATGTTAAGCACACACAAACACCCGGAGATACACATTTGTCCATGTTACTGCAGAAAACAACCAGTTCGGCTTTACAACTGAAATAATGAAACCCGGTTACAAGGAGTAAAACATTTCTGCTACAGTAAGGTGGATCACTCAATGTAAGAACCTGACAGAATGACAGGTGCTTTAGCAGGGACGGAAATGTGGCTGCTGACATCCTTCTTTACCTGCCTTGGCTTTCGTTTCCCTTTTTGAGGAAAGTTCAAGCTTGCGTCGGGAATCTCAATATGTGCCTGAGTACACTAATAGATGAGATCTGTTAAGTTTCGGTCTTAAATCACAACAAGTCAGATAGTCAAGCATAAAAAAAACACAGTCATATCATTACCTTGCCACCTTGCCACCTGCCCACCTAGGCACAAGGCCCTGCAAAGTTTCATGTTTCGGAGTCCTGGATAGATAAAACAGTGGATTGATGGAGAGCTCCAGTATATCAACAGTAGTCAGAGAGTTAAAGAAACCAAGAGTGTTATGTCAGGTTTACTGTGATGGATTGAATTCCCTCCCTCCTATTTTAATTTCAAAGAGTTCTGCCCTGGTCCCATGTACAGTATTTATTTATTCAGCAACTTATCAAAGTTGGGCAGCTGACAACAGTGCTTCTTTTATGTTTGATTTTCTTCCCTGCACCCTTAATACGTTCCTCTCCACCCCCACTTCCCAATCTTATTTTTTTAAATTATAGTCAAATAATACTTATTTTTCCTTACAATGAGCTCATTCTAAATCCCATTCTGGTCACTCCAAATTCTGTTACTTAATAACATGTCTACAATGGGTTCTTAAACAAGAAAGCCATTCTTCATTACTGTCATCTTCTCATTAACAGTGAAGGATTTCATTTTGAGATGAAAGGGGGAAAAAAGACAGAATGTAGAAACTGAAACTAGGATTGATTTCACGGATATAAATGTCTGTTGTTCAATCACAGGACCTGTGTTTTATTATGTAACAGGTCAGTATCGACTCACCTTTATCCTGTGCAAGCACTCCTAGTCCATTTCCTCCGTTGTGAGAGAATATTATCAGCTTCCCAATAGTGGAGGATGTGTCAGATTGTCCGTCTGATTGCTTAGTAAAGAATTTCTTGAACAAATGAGCTCATTCTAGTAGAGAGAGATCTCATCATTTATTATTCATGTAACACGTATTTATTAAGTGCCTCCTACATGCCCTGTGTTAGGAAATGGAACTAAATAAGAAATAAATCAAGGAATTTACAGTTTGTTGGGGGAGACCACAAAACTATACATTATACCAAAGTCATTAAAATATAGTTTAGCGTAATCAAACTCTTAAGTCATAATTACAATTTTCTATTTTTTTTAAGATTTTATTTATTTATTTTTTAGAGAGTGGGGAGGGAGAAAGAGAGGAAGAGAAACAGCGACATGTAAGAGAAACACCAATTGGCTGCCTCTTGCATACCCTCCGTTGGGGACCTGGCCCTCAACCCAGACATGCGCTCTGACCAGGAATCAAACTAGTGGATGACACTCACCCCACTGAGCCACACCACTCGGGATACAAAGTTTTCTAATTTTTCCTTCTGATTATGAATCACAGTGTGTGATAACAATTAATCTAAACACTTGCCATATTTCCAGCTCAGTTCCACTGGGTAGGTAGATGTGTCAGGACTCTCTGAAACAAACTGAGCAGATGTCATTCACCACTGATGGAGGTATAGCGCCACTACACTCACCTTTCCTTTAAGAAAAAAAAATGTCTGAAATTCTGTATGGCTCATCTCATTTTTACCCACAGAAAAATGGAATGGCAACAATTTCTAACAGGATATCTTTTACGTTTAAATTAAAGAGACATTGAAAACACAGTGGCTGATCTGAAGGAGTTTCTAAGACTATGGAACTCTTAAGTATTAATATAAACATGAATGTGATTGAATACTCAAAAGACTGAATTGGAAGGTTAAGGAGTATATTGTGCATGTTGCGGCTGGACTGTAGAGAATATAAAGATTTATGGGGAAATGGGGAATGTCTTTATTAAAAAGTGGTAGAGATGCGGGTCTGGTTAGGCTGAGGATGCCTGTGAAGAGGAAGTGGCGAGTCATCACGGTCGTAGTTTTTAACTACGGGATGAGAGGGGAAAAAACAAAACAAAATAAAACAAAAAAGTTTGACCATTATTATCGTCCCATTTTTAGTTTAGTTTTTTTTTTCAGAATTAAGGCAAGAGATAGTCTTACTTTATAAAATGTATTCTATGTTTTTCCTCAGAAATTATATTGAGGGAAAGAGTTTCTCCCTAAAACTGTAAAATAATATTTCAGTTGAAGGATAGGACAGTAGGCTCTTACTGAACATTGTACTTCCTTAAATTGATCAATTAGAAATAGGAGTGATTTTATTGTTTCACTATACATACTTTTATATTCATTCTCAGCATTGTTGGAATGTATAGTATAATATATATTCACATATACACATCTATTTTCTTCCATAGAGTTCTACCTAAAACCATCATTTTTCTTTAGAATAGTGCAGTTACCATCTATGAATGTGTGGGAAAGAGGAACACTATTTCAGGAATAAAAAAAAAACAGCATGAAAAATGAACAGTTAGGAGAAAAATAGATTTTAAAGTGAAAGATGACGGTTAATGTTTCCAGTAATATACAGAGAGAAAATAAAGCAAGGACCAATCTTCATTAAAAAAAATCACTTTCTTGTTTAGCGGAACAATATCTTCTTTTTCGTTGTTGTTAGAACAAAGTATATGTTTTCAACTCCGACTTTATTTTTCTTTCAAAGGAAATCTAGATGTAATATTGCACATCAAGCCTCCAAGGCTTTGGGCACTTGCTATACATTCTTCAAGACCTGGATCAGACCCTCTTCTGGACCTGCCAATGACATGCATAATATTTAGAGTTATAACTATAAAATAAATTGAGTTAGTACCTTTGGTAAATGCACCATTGACTTAAGTATGGATTCCAAAAACTCATCTGAACTTATGTTCAGTTTCCATATGAAAAGTGGTGCTTCTCCTAAGTGTAAAATGATGGACATTCCTAAGTTCTCTATGGCTCTACCATCAGGATGGGTCTTCTAGAATTTGGGGTAGATTGTGAACCTTCATTGGATAGTTCTCATTCCCTGTGACTACAAATGGACCTCTGAGCTAAGCAGTAAATGGGCAGCTACTGGGGGCATTGCAATCCAGTCATGAAATTTCTAATAGGGTATGCTTTTTTAACAAGTTCTCATTATTTCAAATTTTCTACTTTTGAGGGCACTGAAGTAGAGTGTACATCTTATGGAAGGTCATAAAAATTCAGTTCTAATCGTCATTTTATTTCTATCTATACCTATACAACAAAGCACACTTTATTCAAAGTCAATCTATCTCTAGCTAAATGACATTACGTTGGATTGAGCTGAGTTAAATCACGAACAAATGAGAGAATTATATAGTGGGACTTTGTAAGTAGTGATGTTCTATATAAATGAAAGAATTATGATCAGAGTAATAAAAATTACAGAGCAGCAAAGTTATCATGTTGGTGGACTTGGCTGGTGAATTGATATGGACTATATTTGCCACATCTTCACAGTATTTCAGTAAAATAAAAACCAAATGAAAGGAGGTTCTATTGTCAAAAGAAAATAGGCCTTATTTATATGTTTTCAAATTCTGTCATGTTATTGCTGTTCATGACAAGTGGCTATAGAATTTGTATCACTTTTGCAAAAACATCAAATGCATAAGGTATTAAACTAAGTAACTTTGATGCTAGAATAATGAGGTGATGTTGATACTGAAAGTGGGGTTTTACTTTTTTTTTCAGATTAAGTCAGTACCAAGGAAAAATTTACTTCTTGCTTGGTGTTCCATGACAAGAGCAACATACAAAATGTTGTATACTTTTAAAATTCCATATGACCCCTAAATCACTGTGAGACCATAGAGGACTTGCTTTAACTATAGCAAAAGGAAAATAAAGGCCAATCTTAGAAGCTTAAAGACTTCAAACATTTCAGACAATAAAAGTAGAAGTACTGAGGAAAACAGTGGACTCTGTTCCTGAAAGAAGGCTGGGGACGTTTGTTATTTTGTCTAAGAAGCATTCCTCCTGATGCTAAGAACAACCCTATCTTCTATTGGGTGAAACCAGGCAACCAGTTCTAACAATGTCTTCCAAGCACGCCATTTCTCTTTCCACGGTGAATCGCTGTAGGTATTGGCCAGTGATCCAAGCTAGGCCAATCAGAACACTTTTTTAGGATATTACCCCCCAAACAGGAAAAGAAACAAGGCTTCTCTAGTAGAGATGTGGTGAGAAGTGTGAAGGACAATGATTTCGGTTGTCATGTTTCCTACTGTTCAGAGAGAAACTGGATGGATTAATGCAGACATAGAAAAAAAGAAACTTCTGCCAATATTCAAACTTCCAAGAGCCTGAGGGCCACATCTATATATACTTCAGTTACAAAAGATACCCCGTATCTTTCTTGTGCAATCCCCCTTTCTGACTAATCTTGTTAGAGTTCAGGGTCTACACTAGCAATCCTGACTAACCCAGGGACTTACATTAAAAGCACAAGTCAACACTACCACAGGCATTATTTATATTAAGGAGAGGTTAATTAACTTGTAAAAATGATGACAAGCTAGTTGAAAAGCTTCCCTTGGTCCTAATGCTCTTTCCCCTTAGTGGTTTGCTGGGGGTCGGGAAATGCTTACCTTGCCAAGATCTTCCCTCTCTGTCTTGAGTCTCTTCCTCTCCCCTCCTTCCATCACACCTGGCCCAGTGCAAGAGCTCAGTAAACACTAGCAATTACTTATTACCATCCACCTTTTACTAGTTTTTTACTTAGTAGTCAAAGACTCTGGCTTTCTGCCACTCTACCGTTGGGAGCTACTGTAACTGCCTTTATCTAACTAATTTGTCTTCTGATCCTCCTCTCATGTTCCTGCTTTTTGGCCCATTCCTGCTGAATTTGATTTTCACCCCTGGAAGCAATGCTGAAAATGGCTTTTTCAAGGTCCCTGTTCTCACAGCCTTTTCTGACACTCACTAAGGAGGGGTAGATGCGATATCATCTCAGCAAGTCCACAAGAGCAGAGAATTGTATTTCGGTGCCTTCAAAGGTTTAACTATTATTGCCTTATGTTATTAAAACACTCTACTTTTAAAAAAAAATGAAGATATTGGCTATGCTTATAAGAGAATGACCTAAGTCATCAATCTTCCATTTATGATATGTTGACTGGAATCACCTCATAAGGAAAAAGTGCAGTTTCAAAGCCCGAACTATTTATGTGTAGACTATTTGGAAATTCCATAGGGAACAAAAGAGTAAGCTTTTTCTTTTCATTGCAGACTCTCTGACACCTCGCAACAACTTGCATTGTTAGAATGTACATTCTGTGAGGGTGGTAGATATTTTTGCCCTATTTTTCACTGTGTTCCCCAGTGCCTAGAATAGTACCTATATTGATGGCTAACATCAATATAGCCATGATGGCTAACACTATTAGAAGAGCTAACACACAGAGATTGGGTACAGCTGAACCATTTTGCTAAATAATTGAATAAATGTTTCATTGTGTGTGTGTGTGTGTGTATGTGTGTGTGTGTGTGTGTGAAGCCCTGGGGACAGTTTTAGTATAAGAATGCATCCTGAAGAAATTTAGTCTCTAGAGGAAGGGGAGAGAGACAATATAAAAATAGGTATATTAAAATTCAAATTAAATGAATCTGTGTTTCAGATCTAGCCAATGTACTGTTTGCTTCCCAGAGAAGCAACACTCCTTTCTACAGAGACTTGAAGTTATGCTATAAAAATGGATTGGCTTTTGAGCAGGATTGTAAAAGATGAATAAGATTTCAACAGAGAGAAATTCAAAGTCAGAGAACGCCTTGCCCTAGAAATTAGTCTTAAAGTCTTTTCTAAGCCTCCATGAGATCATAAGAAATAAAGAGTAATATGTTTAAATAGCTGAAATAATTCTACTGTAATTTATTAAGAACTGCAGTGTTGCCCTGGCAGGTGTGACTCAGTGGATTGACTACTGGCCTGCGAACCAAAAGGTCACTGGTTCAATTCCCTGTCAGGGCACATGCCTGGGTTACTGGCCAGGTTCCCAGTATGGGGCATGTAAGAGGCAACCACACATTGATGTTTCTCTCCCTCTCTTTCTTCCTCCCATTTCCTCTGTCTAAAAATAAATTTAAAAAATTTAAAAAATAAAACATCTCTGATGTCTCCTTTAAAAAAAAAAACCAAAAAACACAACTGCAGTGTCTTTAAGATTCAAGTATTTTTAAAGCAGTTCTGAGTGCCTTCCAATGTGGAAAACTGTGTTTTTTCTACCACTTCTCTTTAAAGAGAAATGAGTCATTGTTTAAAAAAGCTTTCTATTTTTTTGTTTTTTTTTTAATTTTTGAGTTTGCATTTTAGTTTTAAGCATCTGCCATGTTAAAACTGAACTGCCTGTCGGGGGAAAATACAGGTATTTCAAGAAAAGGAATGGTATTACCTTCCCATTACTTAGGTTCTGACAGGACTGTGAAAAGCTCCCTCTCCCTCTTCCTCTTCCTCACTCTGGGGCAAATGTTAAAGTCATGACTCATTAAAACGCAGTTCAGATACTCTGCACATCGGGAACTCCTGCAAAACAAGTTTGTTCACAAAATGGATCCTTCACTAATTCTCTCAGAAAGCCTCTGTCACTGTAGTGACGTCCGCTCTACAATAGTTCTCGTCCTGGCAGTACTTGTTTTCACACACCCCATCTAGCAGCTTTAAAAACATCTATAGTGGTATTAAACTTAGTCCACTCAAGCTGCATAAAAATGTAACTCAGATGTTTCAGTTTAAAGGAAGTTTAAGAGACATTGCCTTTTAAAAAGTCCATGAGACAGTCCTTCCGATCTGCATTTCATTTTCATATTGCAAATATCAAATGCTCTAAAGAATATTTGCCTAACCCATCATGTCTAATCCCAATGAGTTTTTGTGTGCTCCCTCTTCATCCAACTAAGCCTTTATTCTCTTTACACTTAGAGTACTTTTAAGCAAATTTACCTTTGTCCACAGCAAATATAACCCAGCTCCAGGCAGCTGACTTCTTGTTCACCCAGATGGAAATTCAACTGAAAAATGCATATTGCAAGCACCTGCCAAAGCCTCTTAAAAATGCAAAACCTTGTAGTTGACAGTATATAAGGATATAGTTTCAAATAGAAAGAGGCGCTGCTGATGAAGTCTAAGGATCTTTAATTCTCTGGATTGCCATTGTAAATCCATTAGCTAAATGTATATTTCTTGGGGTTATTCTGAACCTAGCTATCCACATGTAGAATTTAGAATTGTTTCTTTTCCCATTTTGCTTATTTTTAGTTTCTCCAAAAGACTCCCGGTTATGTAGCAGATTTAGGGAAAATGTTAGAATTTGCATGTTTGGCTTTGAGCTTAAAGATGATCTTGGTTATAAAAAATGTTGCTTTCCCTCCCTTTTTTATCGTATATTGTGATGCTTATTTTATGACAGTTTCACAATCTTCCATATATATAAGATGTATAAGTATAAAATATCTAACAAACTAATAGACTTATTTTATGTTCTAGTTACACAGCAGTCACAGTTATACAATTATGGCATTGCAAGACATTTCAAATCATTCATTATTAAAATTGGTCTTAAATTCCAAGTCATCGTTATGCATGTAGAGAAAAAGGTGGTGTGTTGTTGCAAGACTCAAGAAGTATCTGTTACCCTTAAACTATAGTTATATCTGTCTTGAAAAATAGAGATAACCACATACTCTGGACAAAATATTTTAAAAATTCTTCATAATAACAAGTATGTCAAGACATTACAAGCCAACGATCAAGGGTTTATTCTACCATCTATCTGTTCTTTATCCAAAATAGTGCAGACCAAATTTGCCCTTACTCCCAATTGGTGAGATAAATTGCTTTTTTAACTGCAAGCGGTTCTGGACCTGCACAACAGGAGAGTTGCGGATGATCTTTACCCACAGCTCCCCAGGTGTGATAGGCCACTGCCTCTGTGGGGCAAGCATTGTGACCCACCCACTGCCTCCCCTAAGACTTTGTGATCGTCTAGTCCCACCTCCGCTACATCGCGGAGGGAGGGTCACTGGGAGGTCAGTGTAGGAGGCAAAGAGGAATACCTTTTGGACAAAGAGAGATTTTTCACACAAATCCATCATACATTACATCTTCTCTGCATTACAATATACGTATATTTTATCTCTGGAAACTGGGCCTACAAAATCAGTCAGAATTAAACAATCAATACTCACAATTTGCTAATTCATTTTATTCTCTGCAGGCAAAAAGGATTAATCAAGCGGGGAGTGTTGTTTGGGCTCTAGGCGCAAGAGCATTTCACCAAGGGTGTCCTTAATGAATAGCAAGTCTGTGTTAGTTTTCTAGGGCTGCATGATGATGGACCACAGACTGGGAGGCTTAACCAATAGACATGTAATTTCCCCCAGTCCTGGAAGGTAGAAAGAAGTCCAAACTCGAAGTGTTCGCAGGGTTGGTGTCTTCTGAGGGCTATGAGGGAAAGGCCTGTGCAGACTGCTCTCCTTGGTGTGAGGATGGCTCTTTTCCCTGTGTGTTCCCGTCGTGCACCCTTTGAACACAGGTGAATTTCTCGCCAGTGCTTTTCTGTCTCTGCTCCTTGGAACCGCTACATTTGCTCCACCTGAGGACTGGGTGTTCCTCTCCTTGCTCCCATCAGATCTTCAACTGGGAAAGAAGAATATAAGGAGACTCTAGATGAAGGGAAATTTCTCATCCCTGAGGCTAATAATGCTCTGTACTTGTTCTTCTTTGTCGTCTCAACTCTTCTGGAAGCTTGTTCCATTAACTATCCTGTTCTTTCCTCTACCTGCATCACTCTTTCTTTAACACATATTCACATCCTACCTCACAGTTAGTACCGTATTGCTCTCCGTTTTCCACCATTTTATGAAAGTGTGTGTGTGTGTCTAAGACTTGCCTGCACTTAACTACAATTTCTCAGTTCCCGCGCTCGTTTCAAATCACTTTCTCTCCACTCTGCCTCCAAGACTCTGATCCTTAAAGCCATCATGTCCCTATTAATTTCTAAATTCAAACCAGTTTTTAACCTTCACTCTAAATTACCATTCTGTAGCCCTGGCGATGCACTGTATTTTTCACATCTTCCTCCCTGAAAATTTTTCTGTTTTTGTCTCATCAGGATTATTTTCTCTTGGTTTGCCTTTGCCCGATCAAAGTATCCCCTTCTGTATCAAATTTCTTTTCATAATTGTTACCAAGTTGCTTTCCAAACAATCAAGTGCCAGCATGTACCCTTTCTGAGAGTCACGAATTGCCGTGATCCGTGTGGCTAAGTTGGTGGGGCGTCCTCCCACAAAGCAAAAGGTTCGGTTCTTTGTCAGCGCACCTACCTGGGTTGCGTGTTGGATACCTGTTTGGGGCGAATGGGAGAGGCAGCTGATCAGTGTTTCTCTTACTTGCTTTCTCCCTCCCGTCCCCTCTCTCTAAAGAAATGAAACAAAATTTTTTTTAAAAGTGGTCTCACCAATTAAGATGTTACGGAAAGTTTAAAACCATTAGCAGTCTGATGGCTATATAGAGATGGCTAAATATTCTTTGTTTCTTCGAAAAGTATTTCCTGCACTCCTGTAATGTTGAACTCTTCCTTTTGTTTGGCTATTGGATTTTCTTCTCAGAATCTTCATATTTTTTATTTTTTCACCCATTTTTGTTGTTTAGGTCACTTGCTTTGCCCCGCCCCCTCAAAAATTTATGAGAGCTCCTGGCATAATGTAGGTATAAGCCTTTTGTTAATGCACGGAAATAAATTTTGAACTTCTAGTGAGAGCCTAGTGAATGTTTATATTTTTATATGTGGATTTTTATTTGTGTATATTGAAAAAATATCTCTTTTAATTATGGTTAGCAGTCTCCCAACCCAAGATTATATATCTTATTTCCAGGATATCTTAAAAAAGTTTTTCTTGCTTTATATATTAAAATCTTACATCTAACAAGATATACTCATATTTTTCATGTAGTATAAAGTAGAGATTCAGTTTTCTAATTGTTTCTATTTTAAAAAATTGTATTAAATTACTTTTTTAATCTATTGAATGCAAATAGAAGCTGAAAATGCCATCGTTACTAAATTTAAGGATGTGAATCTCATTGTTCATGCTATAAACCCATGGGAGTTAAAAAATGCTAATGTGAAGATTTGGTGTATTTTAAAATACTCGTGTGACCTCTTTTGGTCTTGATTATGTAATACTTTTTGAAGTAGCCCATCAATCTTAGAAATTATATATTTAACTTATTTTATTAATAGAATTTTTGGCTCTGTTCAAGGTTTACAGAAAAATTGAGCAGAAAATACAGATTTCCCATGTAGTCTCCCTTCCCCTGGCCTCAGTTTCCCTGTTAGTAATATCTTGAATTGGTGTGATACATTTGTTACATTATTATTGATTAATGCCATAGTTTACACTAGGGCTCACTCTTCACATTGTATAGTTCTGTGGATTTTGCCAAATGCATAATGTCATGAACATAACATTATATCATCATGGAAAATAGTTTTCTGTTCTAAAAATCCCCTGTGCCCCAACTACTTATTCCCTCTTCCCTCTCCCAAAGCCCTGGCAACTACTGATCTCTTTTTCTATAGCAACCATTTTCAACCACTATTATCTCTTGGCACACATCAACTAATTACTAAAATTCTGTGCCACACCGAAAAATATGTTATATTTTTGGCTGATCTGACAAAAAATAGGTGTAATTTTGATTTATTCACACCGGATGGCTATTGTCATATTGGTTGTTGTCACAATTTACTTGATAATCTAAGGGAAAAGAGGTGAGTGCCCCTGACTAAATAGTCGGGCGTTGCGGGGTTTAACAATTCTTGCAGCACACCAGTGTGCCGTAGCACGCAGATTCAAAATCGCAGCCCTAGAGTACGTCTTTTCTAGAATGGCATACAGATGAACTCACAGCTTGTACAGTGTAACCTGTTCATACTGCCTGATTTCACTTAGCAATGCACATGTAAGATCCCTCCATGTCTTTTTCTGTTGAATTTTTATTGTTATTTCTTTTTGTTGTTGAATCAAATTCCATTGTATGCATGTACAATTTATTTATCCAGTCACTTCACATTTATTTATTTATTTATTTATTTCTATCTTTATTGTTAACACTATTACAGATGTCCCCCATTTTCCTCCCATTACGCCCCTCACTCAGTCCCCCCACCGACTGCAGCCTTCACCACTTTGTTGTCTGTGTCCACGGGCTATGTGTATATGCATATATGTTTTTTTGGCTAATCTCTTCCTGTCCCCCACAGTCCCTCCCCTCTGAAATCTGTCAGTCTGTTCCAGGTACCCATGCTCTGGTTTTATTTTGTTCATCAATTTATTGTGTTCATTACATTCACTTCTTTAAAAACATCTTGGTTGGTCCCAATGGTTGGCCAATTACAAATAAAGCTGCTATAATCATCTGTGTGCAGATCTTTGTGGAGCCGGAAGTTTGCCAGCTCACTCGCATACCTTGGGGGGCCATTGCTAGATCATGTCGTATGACTATGTTTAATTTTGTAAGGAACTTCCAGGCCGTGCCATTCTGTTTTCCTACTGGCAATAAAAGAGTGTTCCTGTCAATTGGACGTTTGACTATATGATATCTCTTACTCAAACAAACACTGTCATGAAATGAGTTTATTATATATTCTTTTCTCATCAAAATGTTTTGCTACAAGTAGGTTGACATAGAATGAAAAATCACAGTGCTAACACAAATTACTAAGGGTTAAAAAAGAATCTGTGTACAGAGTGTATGGTAATTAAACTGATATTGGGAAACCTGAAATTTCACAACTTTGGATTTAAATAGCTCCCTTGCTTCCCTCAGACCTAGAAAGCAGAGTTTGACCTCTTGACCTTAATGCACATCTTAACTTTCTTTCCCCAAAACTTCCTGAAAATTTATTGAGGTAAAATTACTTGTAATAGCCAAGGTGACAGTATTATTCTCTTTTTAAAAATATAACATAGAGAGGAATGGGGTTACCATATTCAAGAACAAAAAAGATGTGTGAAACATTCAATTACTAATCCTAGCATAATCCTGATGGTAGGAGTGCAGTAATTGACTCACCACATCATTCACTGACTTTCCCTAAGTCACACAGGGATAGATACTAAGCGTCACCGAAGCTGAGTTTCTATCTTATTACCTAAGATTTCTCACCCACAAAAGAGAGGTGGAGAGATAAGATCTTAGCCCAAGTATATTGGCTGTTTTTGCTTGGTAGCTGTTGGAATTATACCACTAGGATGGAAGCAGTATGACATTCCTTTCAATTATAAATCAAATGAAGATTTATCTCAAAGCTCATACCCTGAGAATAGCACTAAGTTCGGTATGGGTGAATTTTCAGATTTTTTTCCTTTTGTCTTTGGGTCACAGCAGAAAACAAGGTTTCAGAAAAGCTACAGAAATGGGAAAGGGCACCACCTGGTTTGTAATTCCAGTCGTCTCCGTTGCTGATGGCCAGCTCAGAGCAGGCCTTGCATCCAGGCCCTGGCCCGGGGCTGTCAGTGGTGACGTCCCATGAAGTCAGCCCCTGAAAATCAGCTGCTCTGTCACCACACTAACCTGGAGGCATTCCAGCAGTTTCTAGTAGGCTCTATGCTGTAGAATACCCAAAACTCTTGTTTTCTTTCCAGGACTAACCACTTCTCCAGATCTGGCCAATTATTTCGTGTATGGTGTGTGTGTATATGTGTGTGTATGTGAGTATAAGTAAATTTATTTACAATTAAAATATTTTCAAAAATAAAATTGATATGTCCTTCCTGTTTGTGAACATTGTACAAAGAATCTAGAACATATAAATAACACCTAAGTATCAATAAGGAATAAGCAGATGGCCAGTTGGAAAAATGAGTAAAAAACTTAAATTGGCAGTCCAACAAAGAAAAAATTTCAGTGAGCAATATGTGTGTAAAAAAGGCTGTCAACTTCGTTGGTCACTGGAAAAAGGCATTTTAAAACTTCACAACATCAGAATTGTTAAAATAAAAGAGCTATTACCAAACATTGAGAAGCATAAGGATTTCTGGGATAACTGGATTTCTCACGTGCAGCTGTTTTGGAGCGTAACTGGTACAACTTAGGAAAGTATGTGGCAGTACTGACTAAAGTTGAAGGGATGTATGTATTCCATGAGACCAGCAAACGTGCCAGAAGTACCACATGGGTAAGAATGTTTATAGCAGCACAGTTTTGGAATCGCCAGAAATTAAAAGTATTTCCAATATTTGATTAGAGAAAGGTGGATAAAAAATTGTCGTACAGTTATACAATTAAATACCAAAGAGCAAAGGGAATAAAGAAAAGACAATAATACTTAAAATAATCATATTCACAAAATATGGATGAAACTCACAAATATATTAAAATGAAAAAGTCAGACACAATGTCTTATTCCTTTATCACGTACAAGTTTGAAGTTTTTGAATATAAAAAGTTCCAGAGAAGGTCATAATAAACATCTTTGTACCTAACACTCAAGTTTAATGAATATTGCTTATGTCAGAATGCTTATTAAAAAAGAAATGAAAAGACGTAGGCATGGTAAAATATGCATACTCTATACCATTCACCGTTTTCTCTTCTTGGGGTTAACCTTTATCCACATTTAGTATGTATCCTCAATCACGCTGGTTATAATTATAATTATTTCATATGTGAACATTTCTACTATACATACTATTGTTCTGATGTTTAATCATTTTTCTTAAGTGGCATCATACTTACCCCTTGACACTGATTTTTTGGTCAACAAGCTTTCTAGCATGTATTCTTGTTTATATATCTAGTTCATTCATATTATATCACTTTTTGTTCATTCCCCTTTTAATGGGTAACTGAGCTGTTTTTGATTTTTTGTAATACAAGCAATACCACGAGCACATATATACCTGGCTGCTGACGATACGATTGCATTCTCTAGACTTTATAATTAGGAAGGCACAACACTGTCTGCCTTCCTTGGGTACGTCCCCTTTAGTAGTCATCCTCGGTCTTCTTTAAGTTTCCTAAGCACGGCATTCAGTTGAGATACATTTATGTCTTCATACTATACCTTCACACACACCCACAAACATATCACACCATAAGCCAAGGTTTCACGAAATAATACCTAATAATATGTGCAACACTCCAACAGTTTCCATGTTGTTCCATTTTATTCTATTTATTTCTATTCTATTAGTGCTATTTTATTTTTTAAATGTCGGTCAGAACATAGCAAATTAACTCCATAATTCACTGATGTTTTTGACCTAAAAAGTGAAACATATTGCTCTAGATGTGTCTGGACCTTCAAAACCAAACACTTGTCCTACTGAGGCCTGACCTAATAGGAAATTTCTATGATCCTCCCAAAGTTCAAAGTCCCTAGGATTAACAGGTTTCCATTATCAGGGAATTCCAATCTTTGTTTACTCCTTTGGTGGAAAGGGTGATATCTTTTTCTTTGTTGAATCCACGTCACAGGAGCAAGATAATTTATCAAAATGTTAATCTTTTTCATTCTCAATCCCCTCCCTGATGAGTTAAGAAATGAAGTTCACTCCTTCTCTTGTTACACAGATAATTGTGTCTATTTTTTAAGTGAAGTCCAATGAAGATGCCTTCCTTTGACCTTCCCACTCACCCATTTCATTAACTTCATCAATTTGAAAAAAATGTATTTGTCTATGTGATTTTGGGGATAACTGAGTAATGATAATAATAATATTTTCAGTAATTCAGTGTGTATGTGTGCATGTGTGAGAGATAATTATTTGATCAATCTAGAGGTAAAAGGAAAACCATTTAGAATGCTATTTCTCAAGATGCTTTACTTAACCTGAGAATATATTAGAAATACAAACTAAAACAATGATCTTATTGTCTGTGGACAGTGGGCATGAAGTTGTGGAGAGATTTGGGGATTTCCATGAAAGGCTGTTTTTTTGATTCTCACTATACATCTTCTTCTATAATGAAAAGTACCTAAATGGAGCCTAACATAAAGAAGTGGGGAAAACACCTCACTAAAATCAGATGTTTTGCTAGAGTCTTATGCAAAACCTTTCCTCTGTTAAGATACAAAAGGTGTAAGAGACTCCGTATGTCGTTTTCCTGGTTTGTTTTCTCTTCACTCTCAGGTCTAAGGTCTCTTCACTATCATTCAAGGAGTAGAAATAAATATGATGTGGAAATGTAGCATATCATGGTTGCTTTTAACTATCTTTTTTTCTTTCCTTCCCTTCCTTTACTTTCTTTGCTCTCTCTGTAAAGTAAATGGAGCTTATGAATCATCATCTTCTAGAAACAAGAGTGGTGAGTCATTTCTCCGTGCTGTAGGGAGCTATAGTGCGTGGCGTTTCCAGCACAGAAGGCGTTTAACCCCTGATTACCCCTTAGCTGTTCATGGTAGCATAGATGGTGTGTTATTTCCACAAATCCACTTGACATTATTATTGTGTGGGGAAAAACTTTCCAGCAGATTATTCACAACAACAGTCGTATATGATTAGTGACATTCTTTTCTTTTTGTATTTGGGAATTTCATTTGCCTTTAGAGTTACAACTGGAATTTTGGGGGAAAGATGTTTTTCTAACTTTATTTCCTTAATTCCCCCACAAGCACCACTTTTATTGCTGCTATAATAGGTTTACCAATGCATTACAAATTCAAATATATAAAGCAATTCCTCTGGGTTTATTGTCCTGTTAACCAGAAAAACGAAACAAAATGAGACGATGCGTTTATTTTAGGTAGTTATATTGTTTGAAAGTTACATGGACTTTTTTCTTTATTTCGTAAGAGTGTTACTCGGTAGAAATATTCCATTTCATTATCAAAGTTAAGAATACAAATCCAAATTGAAAAACAAATGTTGTGTAATTATCGTTTTCCTTCTCACCTGCCAAAATGAATGTGGTATTAGAAAGCTGGTTGACATCTGTCAATACAAATTTGTAACAATATCAATCAATTCCTTAGTTAGTAGCTGATTAGTTCAACACATATGGTAGATGCCAAAAATATAGACATTTTCTTAAATATTTAGATTAGTGAGCATCCTACTTCAAGATAAGTTGATTTCATTGAAATTAGCATTGAGAATTTAAAAGGTATTATAAAAACCTGACAATCTAATCTTAAGAAAGTATTTTCATTGATTTTTCTAAACCTAACATACATATAAATCCCTGAGACATCTATGGGAAAACGAGGAAAAGAACTCAGCACTAAAGTGGAGCCTGGACTGAAACACGTGCTGAGGGAGAGGTCATACTTGTGCATAGTTCGATGGGAACATCCTATAATATTTTGTAAGATTTCCTGAAGAATAAAAATGAATCACCACTGAGATTGTTAGAACATATTTCCTTTCCTTGCATCAGGTGGGAAATTTCTTTTGGTACCTGCTCTGTAGTAGTTACTAGTCCATGAATTCTTTCAGTTTGTAGTTTTAGTTTATTGTTCAATTAGTCGAGAATGTCAAGGATCTATTTGCATCATAGTTTATATAAAATTGTTTCTTACAAATGAATTACTGTAAATACACCTTCCTGCAGCGCCAATACTTCTTTTGAATGTCATAATAATCACATTTCTAGCAATCACTTTGCTTAAAATTGTGGGTCAGTCTAGAGCTTCATTTCTTTTATATTTCTTATTTATATCAACAACCTATATCTGAGCACAAAAAGTCTTATTTTAAAGGCAGGAAAAATGCTAGTGAACTATAAAGAGAAAATTATTCAGCAGTGTATAGCATTAGAATTTATAAATATACATTATTTCTAAATTGTCACAAGAATTTCAGTAGCTAGGCAGCCTGGGTAATATTATCCCCACTTTACAAAAGTAGAAATAGTTTCAGAAAAAATAAAGACATCCGTCCCCAAGGTCACATATGTGATGGAACTGAGATTCAAATTAAAGGGGTTTTTAAAAAAGGTTTGCTCTGTGTTGTTTTGTTTTGAAGTTTAAACATTTTTCATTTCAAATCTATTTTTTAAAAAGTGTCAATGATTGGTATCAAGATTGGAGCATATAGTACTGCAGACTTAAAAATCTGCTGCATTCTACACTGTCTGGGGAAAAAACAGTGCAAACTACAGACGGAAAAAAAAAAATCCGCCCTTCTGCTTCCTTTCTTTTGGGCTGTCAGCTATGAGTAGTTTTGTAGGACTTGTTTCACTTTGTTTTTTTGGACAAGGCTGAGCCAAGTATTTCAAACAAAAGTCAGCCAATTACTAACTGCTGGTTGCTGGGTGTGGTCTCCTTTCAACTTCTATAAAATCAGAAGCCCAAGGCTTCAGTTCTGCTGAGAAACTTTCAGAGAAGAATCTCTCTTTAGTTCTTCGGACCAGGTGGGAAAAAAGGTAAGTCTTGGTTTGCCTTTTAGTTAGTTTTGGTTGTTTTGAAAACTTTCCCCAACATGATGTTACATGTTACTGCTTCTGTAGGATTTATCACTAGTAGTGTTTAATATGTTTTGATAAATCTTTCTGTAAAATTACATTGCATATTTGTACTTTGGGAATCACAAAATTGTAGTGTTTTGTTTTACATAATTAAGACATATACTTTTAAAAATATTAAGTTTGCCTAGTAATTAATACTGGCTTGTTGTACTGTTGGCGAGTTACCATGGAAAAGAAGGAAAGAATGTGTTTTCCTCTTATAAGTTGTGAGTTTCCAAGAGCTGTGTGCCCCACATGGGAAACATGATGTGGGGGGGTGCACGTAGGGGGAGCCAGGCCAGGGTGGGTTTAAGGGAACTGTTTCCAAATAGCATGGTTGACATCATTCATTTTCTTTTGTATGGAAACTAAATAGAGTCGGACCTGACAGTGGTATCGCGCCCTTCGTAATTAACACTTTGAAATGAATGTTATTTTTACTTACGCTACGTAAATGAATAAGAGGATCTGTTTGTTAATCATTTCATTTGCAGAGGGCGTGGACACCTTCTAATTTCTGTGGTCTCTGTGTCACAAGCAGGCTTTTCAAGTGCTGATGTGCAAACCTAGGGAAAGGAAACAGTTTCCGGGGGTGTCAGATAAGTCATCCTTGGGAATGCCAGATGAGTCATCTAAAAGTTATTTATTTTACTTAGAAGCAGCTTGATTGTTGAATGAGCTAATGGTCATAAGACTCCTTAGAAAAGTGTAAAGCCAATTTAAAGTAGAGTTTTTACTGGTGTTGGACATTTGAAAAAGTAAAAGATTTTGAATCATAACCATATACCTGACTACTGTTCATTACAAATATCCCTTCAAGAATTTTTCTCTTAGCCCATTTTGAATGTTAAATTCAATGCCCTGATTATAACTTTTCAATGCTAGCTAATTAGGACAGGTGTGTTTTTTCTTGCCTTGTTTATCTCTGAAATTATGCACAGACTTTGAAAAAGTAATATTCCCCTCTGTCTTCATGAATGTATTTTGGTGGTCGGAGGAGAAGGCACCTTGCAAAATGATTCAAATGTGGTGAAACGCCGGTTTCATAATTCTGAAATGGCCTCTTCTCCAGAAGTTTGATACCACCCCAGCCCTGGGGGGTAACCACAGCTGGCAGGTAGCCAGCATTTGACTGATGTTGTGCAAATAGTCAGCTAGAGCCTCATGCTTATTAAATACTTTTTAAATCAGAAGGTCTGCAAGCGGTGATTTCTGTGTATGACGTTAGCTTGCTGAGCTAGTCGTTCTTAATCCTCTCCAGACCCATTAATTTATGACTTACTTTAAAAATTGGAGCTAAAGCAACAAACCTATTATATTCCAATAATAAAAGCAGTTTTTGGAGTAAATGAGTTCCTCTGTCTTCAAAATGGGGCAGATTTTTATCAGAAAGATCAGAACAGGCACAATTTATACCTTCATGATGCTGATTTCCTCCAGTTCCCTCCACTTGAGGTGAGATTTAAGTTTGGCACTTCAGAGCTAACATGCATTTTTGATACTATGTATCCCAATACTCTTCTGTTTACAAATGAAGACCCCTAGAGAAGATAAATGTTTTCTTGAGGTCATACAATCAGTTAAAGAGAATCGAAATAGGGCTTATTTTTATACCCTATAGTTATGGGTAGAAACATTTATTAAATTAGCATAGTTTTTTTCCCCTAAGTAATTAGCACTACACTATTTATTCATTCAATAATGCTTGTTAACATTCTAAATGCCAGGCATTTTGCCAGGGGTTGGAGGGACAGGATGAATGGTAGGTCAGCATTGCCTTCATTGAATGCTGCTGTAAATACAACTGCTTAAAGTGCGAGCACAGAATGGTGGGGGCTGGAGAAGGGCCAAAGGCAGGATGTTTTGGGAGAGCCCAGAAGGTCACCCAATCCAGAGCTGAACTAATGAAGGCTTTCTGGGGGATGTAGAGGTCTATGCTGAGTCCTCACTTAGAAGCCATGGTTAGGCAAAGGGCAGTGGGGGCGGAGGAGAAAACAGCATTCCAGGCAAAGGGAACACCCTATCCAAAGGCCTAGAAGCAAAACGTTTATGAGACTACTTTTCATAAAGTGGTTCTTCACAAGCTATGCCATTGTATAGACTAATTGACTTCTCTCCCACGGGTAGGTGTGAAAAGGGCTTGTGTATTCGAGGAAAAACACTGTGCCCAAGACAAAGCATTATAATATAAACTCCCTCTGGCTGTGGTGAAACCTGCAACAGTCTACATGGATTAGCTGTGAATACGTTTGATTCTCAACTGTGAACTGTTAGAAATAGCATTGATCTTGTCACTGTTCTTTTGCTCACTGGTTTAAAAGAATATACAATATTTTGGAATCAAAAGGTATGAATTTATGTATGCTTTGATGCTTGCAGCTGTTATCTAGAAAACTGCCCGAAAATGACACCGTTTTCTCAGGTAGAAAACTGCAGTTAAGACATTGCCCCGTGCAAAGGTGAACCCCAGCTTCTACCATGGTAGAGCTCGGACCCTCCAACTGGTCATCTGGAAGGCAGGAGAGGCCACCGAACTCAGCTTCCTCTGTCACTAATGTTGGAAGTAGCCTTTCATGGAGGTTGGCAGAGATAGAAACAGAGATATAAAAAAAACTTTTCTTTTATAATAATTTCAAGCCTTCAGAAAGTTGCAAGAATATTGCACAGAATTACCACATACTTTATACCCATATAGCCCAACTGTTAACATTTTACTGCATTTACTTTGTTATTAATTCTTCCCCTTCTTCCTTCTACCCTTTCTATATAGTTATTTTTCCTGTAACATTTGAGACAACACTGCAGATACGATGTCCCTATACCTCTAAACACTTTTGCCTGTATAAATTAAAAAATGACGATACAACCATAGTGCAATTTTTTAAAAATCAACAAATTAACTTTAATGCAACAAGCCTAGTGTTTTCAAACTGTTTAGTTGGTGCTCTTGCTAATGGACCACTTCTGGGAATACCTTTTTCCTCCATTTAGTAAACACGGAGCCCTCTCTAACACCTTGGACACTTCTTGTGCATGCTTACCTTATTGAACTCCTTGCTCAGGGAGATGGAGACAGCTTTCTTATGACACATGAATATACAAAAAAATGCTAATCTCTAGAAAGCCACCCATTTACCCACAGATAAATGAGACTGGTAGGCAGCGCAAGAGCACAAACAATTCATTAACCAGAAGAAAGCTGGAATGTTGCTAATTCCCATGTAGGTCGGCCTATGTATAAATGGTCAACTTCCTCTCCAAATGAGATGAGGTTAAGGACTGAGATAAACTTGGTTTCAGAGTTGTTTAGTACCCAGATTAAATATATATTGAACCAAGGTAAGTTATTAAAATAAACCCTTAAATACTTAGTATAAGTTCTAGACATGATAACTCAAAAGAAAGACAGAAAAGAAGAAAATCTTTTGTGAACTCATAGGCTTATTTAAATTATTTTTTGATTGTATAAGCCTATTTTCTGGACCAGACCCTTCTCTGAATAATAGTAATATCTGACATCTGTGTAACATACGGCAGTCAGTAAAACGCTTTTGCATGCATTACTTATTTACTGTTAAGCAAGTGTTACTTCAAATGATTGCATGGGTTCTATCAAGTACAGAATGCTGGTTTTCATGCAGAAGGTAGATATTGAGCAGACAGAATGGTCTGGCAGCAGTTTTTGGCCAAAATATTTTGTTTTGGAATTTTAAAGGAGTGTTGGAACTGCTGAGAGTTTCTGTTCAAACATACAGCTCGCTTTGGGCATTTAACTAACAGTACCTGACAATTCCTAAAATTCCTGTAGAGCAGTTTCTGACATCTGGCAAAAACCCTTGTTTCTTTAAGCTTTGTTAAAAGCTGGCAGATCTAATTTGGCTTAGTTGAGATTCCATTCTCCTCTAATTGCTTCCCTGAGACGCATTCCACTCCAGCTGCTTTTCTCTTTCCGGCCACGCAAACTGCCTCAGACTGAAGTCTAGGTACTCAGGCTGCGTTCCAAAGCTGTCACCTCTGCAGACACTGTTATGTCAGATACATTATTCACTTGCTCTGTTTTTTCATTTTTGTGTTATGTAATTAATAGAGCGATAACATTTTCTTAGACTTTCTCAAGGTTTTTTTTTTTTTTTAAGAAAGTGATGCCTTATGTAAGCATTTTCTTAGAAGTGAAAAAAATAGGTGAAGTATGGGAAAGTTTTCACGAAATTCTTTTTGAAACTATGAGTCTTATTTTTGAAATTATATTTGACATAATCCTTAATCTTTTATCTTTTTTGAAGTTTTTAGTTTCTAACTGAAAAGAGTGGAGATATTTGAACACATATTTCTATAACTGTGGAAAAGTACTTTTTTTTTGAGGATTCATGAGTGATCATATCACCCATTTTGAGAATTTTACTTGATGAAAAGCATGGATGAGATGATAAAAATGGAAATTTCAAATACTTGAAACCTTGCCAAAATTGTTAGGCATTTGGACGTGCCGATTAAGCAACAGGAAAGTGAAATTCTCCGCGTGCCGTGCACCAACAGCAATCGCACCCAATTATGTCTGCAACAGGAACTAAAACCTTGTGCAAAATTGTACATCATGACTTTACCTTAGGAAACAACGTTCAACTTTTCAGTTGCTGGGGTAGGGAGAGATTCAGTAAGTGTACAATATATTGGCTCTTTTCACGGAAGACAGAATAGTGCTTTGGACCATCCACACAATAATTAAGTGGAGAAAGTTTCTGCTTTGGATAGTATTTCCCTCCTGTATTTCATCTCATTACCTGGAACTGCAGTTATTTTTCAGCAGGTGTGAATTGAACAACTTTGTCTGAACAAGCTGTTAAAAAATCAGGTTACAGATTTCACTTCTCGTGAGTCATTTAGCTTCAAGTCAAGAATTTAAAATGGGCTAGATTATCCTTCCAATCTCCCTCACCGTATTCATGAGAAGAGTCTCCAGAGGGATGAACAAGAGGATCTGGAGAGACAGTCAGTCTAGATGTTGAGCACAGGCTCCTAAAACACATGCCTAGACAGAAAGGGTCACTGGCGGCTTCTTTTGTGCGTAACACACTTCACATTTCCAAAAACATACGTGGTTGATTCCATAAAATCACTCCTGAACCATGGTAGCAATTCAGGAACTTTCCTTTCACATAGAGTTTACCAAAAGAGGGCAGCCATGTTGCAATTTCACCCTAATGCTTCCTGTTGGAGCCAAGCACCTGGTATAAAATAATCCATTTAGCATTTCTTTGCGTTGGGTGGGAAAACACGTAGGCCTGGTATTTTGAACAGCTAAGATAGGAAGAAATGGGAGCACTCTAAGTGTTGAAATAATTTTGTACCAAGGAATGGAAAAAGATACTGAATTATTTGAGGAAGAAACAGCACCTGAATCTCTTTTTATGAATAGAGTTTTAAGCCCAAATCAACTCTTGCAGATTGTCACAGATTATTTTACTTTATAAATGTAAATATTATGCTTTTTCGTTCCGGATACGGAATCTATGGATCCTACATAGATTCTCTAATGGCCTTACTAAATATCTCATCTTGCCCATCTCTTAGCCATTCTCTGTGATAGAGGATGAGTAATATTGTTGACATATAAATGGAATCATATTGCTTTCTTTTTAAAAATCTATTAATGTTTTCCCAAAACTTTAGTTGGAAACTCCAACATTTAAACTTCTTTGTTGGAGCTTCTGTCAACACTT
The DNA here is from genome assembly GCF_022682495.2 of Desmodus rotundus. Classification (NCBI taxonomy): domain Eukaryota; kingdom Metazoa; phylum Chordata; class Mammalia; order Chiroptera; family Phyllostomidae; genus Desmodus; species Desmodus rotundus. The sequence continues at coordinate 45,420,910 of NC_071387.1, read as the reverse complement.
TGTGTTCCAGTGAACTTTTTTCAGCTCCCCAAATGTGAAAAGTGTCTCTTTTTGTTCTAACTTTTCTGCCTGGTTAATCTTAACTCATTTCAAGAGAGGCTCAGATCAGCCAGCACCTCCTCTAAAAAGTTTCCTTAGCTTTTGTGTTTTCCCACCGGGAGCACACATGAACTTAAATTCACGGGAGCAAGGGATGATGTTTTGATGTTTTTCGTGCCCCCAGTGCTTGGCATACAGTAAATGGCATACAGTGAAGTGAATCACCAGCTTCTCTCTTTGTGGTAGTCATCTGATCCCTGAAAATTAGGACTGAATATGCCAAGAAAGAGCCAGGTTTCTGAGTGGAGGCTCTAGGTTTCTGTTCAAGGGTAAGACTCTCCTTTTTAAAAACTTACATCTAGCATTTTATTATGCTTCTGAGAGTAACACCCTGGAAAGTAAAGTCAAGGCTACTCTATGTCTTTTGTATGTGAAGGAATGGAGTGGTGTATATGTGTGGTGGATTTGTGGTTTGTAAAAGCATCTGTTTTCTTTCCAGAAACTTCTTTAAAAATGGCAATGGTAACAGAATTCCTCAAGCAGGCCTGGTTTATTGAAAATGAAGAACAGGAATACATCGTAAGTCAAATGATAATAAAATAACTTGGTTAAATATTAAAAGAGAAATTAATTGGAGTGAATGGACATTAATTATTTTCTCTTTCACCCACAGAAAACTGTGAAAGGATCCAAAGGTGGTCCTGGGTCAGCAGTGAGCCCCTATCCCAGCTTCAATCCATCCTCGGATGTTGCCGCCTTGCATAAAGCAATAACAGTTAAAGGTAATTGTGTCTTTCCCAAACAATCCCCTCCTGCACGTTTCAGAATGGCTGTTTGAATGGCTATTGAAAAACAGATATGGGCAGTGGAAAAGGTCTGTTTCATCTTGAAGATAAAAAGACTTCTTTGTCAAACAAAGCTGCATATCCTTTCTTATCATTTAAAAAATTTTGGTTAAATCTGTAGAATCTCTGTAGCAACAACAGCTCATTTCCAGCATAAACTCAACACTGAAACCAACACTGTTGCTCACATTTAGGGTTTGAACTAAGACCAAACACTCTGACACAGAGGTCCTGGGACAGTTTCCTCTTCCTTTTTCATTCAAATAAGAAGAGTGCCGTCCCAAGTGCTTCCCTTTGATATGTAGTGTTGCATCTATACAACGCGTATTTCTTGGTTTGTTAAGAACTTCATTCGGAACATCTTGATAATGAATCATTTCGTGTTGGTTATTGATGAGGAAAAAAGTTGATTTTAAGTGGCAAGGTGCTGCCCTGACCAGAGAGCTCAGTTGGTTACAGTGTCTTCCTGATACCCCAAGGTTGTGGGCTTGATCTTTGGGCAGGGCACATAAAAGAAGAAACCATTAAATGCATAAATAAATGGAACAACAAAAATCAATGTCTCTCTCTCCCTCTCTCTCTTTCTTGCTCTTAAATCAGTCAATAAAATAAATAAAATACAAGGCAAGCCCCTCTTTATTTCCAGGAGTGGATGAAGCAACCATCATTGACATTCTAACTAAGAGAAACAATGCACAGCGTCAACAGATCAAAGCAGCTTACCTCCAGGAAACCGGAAAGGTGGGTTGGAGTGGTAGATTTAGATATTTAATTTTAGTTGCATTTGTATGAAATATGGATTTGAAGCATGGTTATTTAGTTCTTTCAGTTTCTAACACCATTTTCCCATTACAAGTAAGACTGGGATTGCAGTATTTATCCACTGAGTGCAATCAAATCAATTCTGGCAAATTTACTGATTTCATACATTGGTCGTATTGGTGTAAATTCTTTGCAGATGTGGTGTTCTCTATTGAGATGTCTTTAATTTCAACATAACAAACATCAAGGTTATTATTGGCAATAAGGAATGTGTTCTGATTGAAATGTGTGTTCTGCTAAAATTTAATATGAGTTTTTGAATGCCTAAATGAAAAATTTATATGTATATATAAACTTTATATGTAGTTCTATAAAATTCTATATATGTTGACATAAGAAACATCAGAACCAGTAGGGAACTTTTATTAGCTTATCTGAGCCAAACTAACAACAATTGCCAGGAAGCAAAATCTCAACAATTTTGCAGCTTATTTTATACATTAGAATGAAAGAAGGAGGCATAAGGAGGGTTCCATGAAATTCATTGGTTTAAGGGGGCAGAAGAAAGCAAAACAGGGAAATCCCTGGGATTGGATAAAAAGTAAAATGAAGAGACATACTTCTTTTTCATTGGCGGGCACAGGATAGTTAATAACTAACATTTACAGCACATAGAGATGTTATGCTGGGAAATGAGATCAGGATGCAGGGTTCAGTGACCTAGTGCTCTGTGCTGGGAGGTTGTGCCCTGAGGGGTCTGGAAAAGGAGATTACTCTGACATTTCAAAGGTATGTTATCTTAGATGCAAAAGTCATTATACAGACTACTTTAGGTCAAGATTGACCTTTGCCTAGGAAACTCCAAGCCTAGGACCTGACTACCTGCCAAGACCTGTTTGTAGTTAGGAATTCTTTTGTTCAGACCATCCTATGTGCTTACTTTTTGCCTCTGAGTGTGTAGGGCCCACCATGCAGGCCTCACCTGAGCTTGTCAGGTGTAGTATGTGGCCTTTTTTTTTTTTTTTTTGGTCTACATTACTTTAAAAGTAAGCTTATTTTTTTCATAACAAATACGGGTAGTGATTTTTAAGGAATACAATTAAAAACTAGGTCAATGTCTGATAAGAGTGCTATTTGAACAGTGCAAACCTCAATGTTTGGAAAAATTGTTAATATATTATATATCTTTTAAGTATTCTTACTACTGTTTTTATTAATAGACAACCCTATGGCTTGAGCTTTGTGGTTTCTTCCCCTTATAAAATATTGAGAACCCTGTTCTTTAAGAAGTTATCCATGAATTCAGTCAAATATCATTCTAATTACTCTAAAAGATAAAGGTAACATTCTAATGATCTGGTACCTTTTATATGCAAAAGGAGCAGCTCTAAAGATGGTTGGGTTTAGGAATCAGCCATAAGATTGTGTAAAGGGCAGGTAACCTACATTGCTGTGTAAGCTAGCATGTTAATTATTAGAAGCCTTGATTCTAATTTCTTTGTTACAGCCCTTGGATGAAACTCTGAAGAAAGCCCTTATGGGCCATCTTGAGGAGGTTGTTTTGGCTCTATTAAAAACTCCAGCCCAGTTTGATGCTGATGAACTCCGTCATGCCATGAAGGTAAATCACCTGATTTAAGCAAAATTCTTTTACTGAAAAGAATGTGTAGGTCAAGTCCACTAGCATCCTCAATATCTAGTACAGGACCTGTCAATTAATGGGAATAAGATGCATTAATTAGTTAATTAATAAATGTTGGCATTCATAGCTGTGTTATTTCCGCCTTTATCAACATGTCACTGTATCAGTCATACATCTCACTTTTTAAAAAATAGTTTATTATTTTTTATTTTTAAAGATTTTATTTATCTCTTTTTAGAGGGCAAGGGAGGGAGAGAGGAAGAGAAACATGAATGTGTGGTTGCCTCTCTTGTGTCCCCTACTGGGGACCTGACCTGCAACCCAGGTTTCTGCCCTGACAGGGAATCAAACCAGCCACCCTTTGCCTTGCAGACCGGCCCTCAGTCCACTGAGCCACAACAGCCGAGGCATATATCTCACTTTTTATAACTTTGTTAAAAATATTGGCTTTAAACCCATTTTGTTTCTAGAGCAATATAGAGCTAAGTGTATTTACTAAATATTGTGGGAAATTTACTAAATGCCAGATTCAGATGAATTTTGGGACACAGAAACTAGTTCATGCTCTCAAATGAATATTTGCCTACATTTCCTCTTTTCTTCTCTTTCAATTCAGGGTCTTGGAACTGATGAAGACACTCTCAATGAAATTTTGGCCTCAAGAACTAACAGAGAAATCAGAGAAATTAACAGAGTCTATAGAGATGGTAAGTTTTAATGTCCAACAGTCCACGTGCCTTCGTTGACAAAGGAAATCTGATATGCTTTTCTTAAAATTGAATGTGAGTTTAATTATGGGGGCTTTGGGGACTCTCCAGTCTAAAATATTTCCTTCTTGTTTGGCACAAGTCTACTGTAATCACACACTGTTACCATATAGCATTCAAGTTGCTAGTGTGCCGATAAGGGAGACAATGTCCAACCCTCATCAATTTGCACTTTAATCAAAAATGTCCAAGACAAATGGCCACGTGTTATTGTAATGGAAAACTCAATTCAAAGCATTGAATTCAGAGAATTTTCTAAAAATATTTTCTAAAAACATTTTCTATTATGCTGAGATTTATTTCATTAAAATATTCTGTTGCTTTTATTTTGAAAAGATAACAAAAAATAAACTCTCCAAATCAAACCAAAAAAATACTTTCCATTTGTCCTTGAAAAAGTAAAGAGCTAGGTGCTTATAATCCTGTGATGGAAACTTTTATTGCCGTTGCGAATATAAATGACTCGCTTATTCTTTACCTCTAGTTGGATCCACAGGGATGAAAGGCCAGCCGTGGCTCGTTTTACCTGTTCAGTGAAATAGCTCAGTTGAGGGACGTGCTCAGCACTGTAAAGAGGACAGCTGTACGCGGGTCCGAGCAGTGCTGGGTCTTCACTGTGCTCCTTTCCTAGTTTCCCAAGCCGCTGTGTGGCACCAGAGGCGCCTTTCTGCTTGACTTGCATCCCAAGCACAGAGCATAAAACAGCCCTTGCATATTGTTCTCAGAGCAATTTAATACAAGAATCAGAATAAAGACGCTTTCAATCTCGTGTTCTGCACTTATCTCATTACCAGTATTTATCTTAGATCTATTTATGAATGATAATCATCGAGAGGGGACTTATTTTTAGTTTTTTGTTCAATAAAATGTAGTTTGTGAAGGTAAATATCCATATGTCCCCATTATACCCAAGATACAGTCTAAGGATAGCTTATTAAATTGCCCCATCTTCTAGTTAATTATAAATTCAGTTAACTTGTTCTTAATAGACTATTATTTTGCATAGTTAAGTAACCATGTTTACACAAATAAAATGTTAAATCTATATATGTGTGTTTATGTACACACGATTAAATTATATTACATATATATGATTTTTAAAGTAAATAAATAATCTGCGTTCGAGCACGTACCTCTGATTTGTTCTTTTACATTAGTGTTCTATTCATCACCTTGCTTAAATTCTGCCATGTTTATCCAGAATTAGCTATTTAATACTTACGCTATTCACATTATGTTAGCAAAAGCTCTATGACTGTAGGTTTTTATTCACAGTATTATGTAAATTGCTTTTATTGCCCTAGAGGATATAAATTTGATGATCCAAAGTTTTACTCGCTTCAATATCACTATTTTTATTTTAAAAAGATAACATTTTGAAATGCATTTCATAAGTCATTGAACATTTGGCATTACAAATTTTAAGCCAATGCATATAGAGATGTCAGATATTATACTTATCACTATTATTTATCATTAACTTACTGCAAAATACACTTCTCTTATTTTCCAGAACTGAAGAGAGATCTGGCTAAGGACATCACCTTGGATACATCTGGAGATTACCAGAAGGCCTTGCTCTTTCTCGCTAAGGTATAACTCCGATGGTTCAGGAAAGGCCTCTTTTACGAAGAGTACGATTTCAGATTTCATCTCACTCGAGAAATGAGCAATTGACTCTTTCTCAAAGAATATTACTTATTTGATTTTAAGGAAATTAAGCGAATCATGTGGCTACATGCTAGAAAACAACTTACCAAGACAATGGGATTTTCTTTCAGGGCGACAGAGATGAGGATCTTGGCATAAATGAAGACTTGGTTGACTCAGATGCCAGGGTAAGCAATCCTCCTCGGTCACCTTCCTCCCTCAGACAGTCCACCCTCCGGTGAGGTTCCCGCTGGATGACCTCCACATGAAAGGAAGTCTGAAATGCTTCAGGAGGCCAGGACACCTAACGTTCCTTCTCCGAATGATGTGCACTGTTCTGTACTTGAGCAGTCCAAGAAAAAACTGTAGTCTTGATGTTTTCTATAGATCCATTATTCACAGGGTTGAGAGGACTAAGAGAGAACAATGAGAATTTGATTTGTGATTACTGAATTGTTATGTTGAGAAAACTCTGATTTTTTATTTTACCAGAAAGGGAAATGTATTTATTATTAAATTTATTAAGTCAAGTGAAAAGAGTAAGCACATTTAACATTCTTTTAACAGTGAACATTGGAATGGTTTATTGATAGAAGTTTATGTTGTAAAAATACTATCATAATGATATAATTCCAGAACAATTATAATAACATTTATATACTTTCAAGTATATTTTTTATATAGTGTCAGTGAGTTTGCTGGTTATTAAAACACCAATCCATTGGTAACATTAGAAAAATTGTGCCAGTTTGGGCCAGGAATTTTTGTTAAAAAAAAAAAAAAGAGGTTTTGCATATGCCTTCCTCTTGGAATATCATCTCTCTATAAATTCATCACACTGAGTCAGTAAGAATAGAAACTTATTTCTCCATCCCCACTCTCTTCACTGTAACAGTACATTTTCTACATTATCTTGCACTTAAAATAGGCATTCATTAACTTTTGCTGAATAAACACATATATATCAAATCAGTTTGCCTGAAAAGTCTAAAATAAATTCTTATGTCCATTGGAAGTTTGATCATTTTAATAGAAATTAAGCAAGCATACAAAGAAAAAAGTATTTGAATAATTGTCCATAATAAAAAAAAAAACTCTTCTTATTTGCTTGTGACATTTCTGAATTTGCTTTCCATGTGAAGACTACCAGGGCTCTTAGATGTATATTTATGGCAGCTACATGGATTACTGTGACCCAAGAGGTTGTTGGCAATTAAGGTTTCAAAGTTAACAGAGCAACTTGTGACAATAAGGAGGGGATTATGTTTTTCATTTAGAAAAGAGGAAAACCCACTCTTTAATAAGGTTAAATTATTTATCTAGGATTACAGAGTTATTAAGTTGCAGAGTCAAAATTTAAATCTAGAAATTCTAACATCAAAATCCAACACTTAGGTTATGGTTGAATTATTGATTTTTTCAAATACATTTGTTGATAATTACTTTGAACAATTAAAAGAAAATCAGAAAGGTCCTTGAAGTTGTTTTAATACAGAATATATTCTTAAAGCAATTAAATTCATCAAACATTTCTTTTTCAAAGACACATTCAGTCCCTAATGTTTGCAAGGCACCTTGAGTGGCACTGTGGAAGATACTTGATAAACAAAATAAGGTCCCTTTCCTTCAGGAACTTTCAGTCTTAGCATTGTCTACTCTGATCTATTGGACACAAAGCAGCTGCCTAGGAAAGCTTTGAAGAGATCTAACATTCTTGTGCAGACATCAAGTCAGCAAGTAATCAAGTGTTTATTTTTGTTTCTGGACAGGCATTGTATGAAGCAGGAGAAAAGAGAAAAGGGACGGATGTGAACGTGTTCCACACCATTCTTACCACCAGAGGCTATCCCCACCTTCGCAGAGGTGAGACAAAAATGTTTCCTGGAACTTGTTTACAGAAGATGCAATTTTTTTTAAGACAAATAAGAAAAAGGAAGGAGAACAGTCTTAATCAGAAGCATCACTCCTACACCAAATGAATATCTCAGAGTACTCCTGGATCCTTAATAATCTTTGTTGTGCATTTGTTCAACCCTGTCTAATGATCATTTTATACTATTTGAAACACCTTTTGTGACTTGGGTGTGTAGAACATAATTTCATTATTTTCACTACTTCTACTCCCCCCAAATATTTAGAACAGATGTGACAAAATCTACGCATACAATAGGACAAATGAAATTACAATGAAAGGAAACAAAAAACTCAGGACTAAGTGAAAAAGTGTATTTAGATGCTCCGGAAGCAAACACCAAAAGGAGTTCTTGCCTTTGAGCACAAGATTTAGCTCTGAGCCAGCTAGAAGCCATGGCAAATGGAAATTCATGATGATTTTAAGATAAAGTTCGTTATCTTATAATCACATAGTGACTTCTAATGTTAAAATTAAGAGAAACTTAAAGCACAGATTTTTATATAAGAGAAGATCCATTTGCTATGGCCCGTAGCTCCAGTGCACCAAGTGTTATGATTGCCAATCACATGCCATTTCTAACATATGTCAACACTTGCAAAAATTTCCCCCAAATACACACGAGCACCAGAATGACATTCCTAGGGGAAAATGTAGTCTCCGAAATATGCTCAGTTGAGTAACTAGCTCTGAAACTTGTGTTCTGAAGGTCAGTCACCCCAAGGAGTTCTTTGAGTCAGTTCCCTGACTTTACTGATATTTGCTAAAGAATAAGATGCATTCTACATGTCTCAGTTGAAATGTCATATTCAGTGTTTCAGAGATACACCAAGTACAGTCAGCACGACATGAACAAAGTTCTGGAACTGGAGATGAAAGGCGACATCGAGAAATGCTTCGTAACAATCGGTATGTAGTCCTGGAGAGAGAAGAATTTTCTATATGAAAATTGTGTCGTCATTGCTGTCCTGTAATTTAAAAACCAAAATAAAACAAGACAAAAAGCAAAACTCCGATATAGTTTATCTATGCTTCAGACAGCGGCAACCTGTAAGATAATGGCAATGTAAGATAACTAGCTAAATGCCCTTAATAATAACAGATAGCATTCCTTTTTAAAAGAAGATAGGCAGGTGGAAAATGTTTTCTCCACCCCCACTTATGCCAAGTGATGCGCCAGGCTGGACATAGCACAGAGGACAGTCAGCATGGTCCTTAAGAACATGCGATTTGGAATGAGAGACAGATTCAAATTCTGATCTGTCACTTGACAATTGAATAATCTTAGGCAACACCAGAGAATTTTATTCAGTAGTTCTCTGATAGCTTCTGACAATACCTTTAAGATGAAAAGATATTGAAGCTCTCTTACGTTATTCAGATGCCCGGTTAGGGCTGGAAACCTGCATTCTAAAGCAATGCTTCTCAAATGTTAATGTGCACATGAATCCCTTGCAAATTTTGTTAAAATGCAGATTCTGATTTTACTAGGTACGATGTGGGGCCTGGGGTTCTGCATTTCTAACAAGCTCCCAGCTAATGCCCATTTTTTTGTCCACGGATCATACTTTGAGTAGCAAACTGGAGAAGCTTACTAATTGATACACCTGTTAGTGTTTAATTTGGCAATTGCCTTTTACAGCCTGTGCTATTCCACTTATTTTTTTTCTTACTACCACATGAAAAATGTATTATATGCCAATATGGCCTTTAATACCAACTGGTTTCCCTATTTCCAAGAAGAGTATACACTCAGGGTAGCATGAACTGTAGAAACTGCTACTGTTTGTATTTAAGGTAACTGGAGATGGGTGTTGGTGTCACGGGAAAGAATATTCAAAACCACCGTCTTATAAATCAGATATCCCAGGCTGAGAAGGGGGGATGAGAAATGGGTGGAGAATAGGATCTTGTTTGCAAAACTCTAAGTCTCCTATTTCTATTTCTTTCATATGCACCTTTCTTCCTTTGTGGTAAATCTGTCACTAAAACGTGCCTCTCTTGCAGTGAAGTGTGCCACAAACAAACCGATGTTCTTTGCTGAGAAGCTTCATCAGGCCATGAAGGTAGGATTCCGCTTACAAAACTTATTTAGGGGAAAGATTATTGTTTGTGGAGAGAACATAAAGCCTCAGATTGTTTGAAAATCACACAAATGTTAATACTGGGTTGGACAAAAAGTTCATTTGGTTTTTTCCATAAGATGGCTCTAGTAGCACTTAGTTGTCTTTAACTTCATTCAAAACAATTTTGTTAGATTGTATTGCGACTGTTGTCATATCAGCCTGCATCAAAAAAGATCTTATCAAAATTGGTGAATTTTTGTGTAGCCATTTTAATATTGAAGATGGAAGAAAATAAGCAACATTTTTGGCATATTATGCTTTATTATTTCAAGAAAGGTAAAAATGAAAATGAAACACTAAAGGAGATTTGTGCAGTGTCCAGAGACGGTGCTGTGATTGACTGAATGTGTCAGAAGTGGATTTTGAAGTTTCCTGCTGGAGATTTCTGTCTAGGTGACGTTCCTTGGTCAGGTAGACCAGCTGAAGTTGATAGCAATCAAATCGAGACGTTAATTGAGAACAATCAACATTCTACTGCATGGGAGATAGCTGACATACTCAAAATAGCCACATCAATAAAGTTATTGGTGGAAATGAAAAATGTGTCTTTTATGGAAAAAGAAACATTCAGATTTTTTGGCCAGCCCAATATTTTCCATTAAAAATAATCACTTTTTCATTCAATGCAAGGGGGTAGTACATACAATTCCTTATTAGAATAAAATAGTTTTGTTGTATTTTTTATAGCCAAGATGGTAAGGTGAGCTTGTAGGTAATTTATGTGTTATTCATGATTTGCATAAAACCTGAGTCAGCACAGGAAGGGTGACGGAATTTCTCTTTAAGTGTGTGATTTTGGTAACCTGCTTCTGCTAAGGTTGTAAGTTTTACTATCTCCCGCTTTTTAAGTTTCATTTGTTTTTTATTATTCTGTCTTCCATGCTGTGCATTAATATGTCATTCTAAGCTTTTAAAATGTTCTAAGATTAGTGAAATGGTCCAAGCTATATTGAGATACACTTCAACCAATTTAACTTTATTCTCTAGCTCTGGTCATATATTATATAGGATACCGCCTGAGTACTTGTACTGTGAAAGTTAGGAAGTTGTCTTTTTTATTCCTTTAGCAACTCCAAAATAGGGAAGTCTTTAGAGAGAGATGTAACCACTCAACTAACAGGAAAGAGTCCTTATGAAATGATAGGCAATGTGCTACTATGTAGTAGGCAGTACAATCCTTTAACCCACGTCTGCTCTCATTTAGTGGGCTAATTCAATGGGTAATACTTGGTATGGTCAAAGAGCGGAAGAGTGTCCAGTATCCCAGACTTCGGATATCAGTGTAGCCTTGTTCTCAGCTAAACTAAGACCTGGGAGTGAACAGGAATTTGCCAGATGAGAGCAGGGGGTGGAAGAGATGGAGGAATAAAGTAAAGGTGGTGCAGGAGGAGGAGGTAACATTACCACTTGCAGATAATAAATGCAAGTATAGTGAAGGTGCATAACAGAAAAAGAGACTGTACAATTGGACAGGACATTATAAGCCCAGGTAAAATGATTGGTTTTCATCTTAAAAGAAGACCCTTGAAGGATTTTAAATAGATGAATTAGATGATCAGATCTGCAATTTAGATAGTTCACTTCATTTGTGATTTATTGTATAGAGAAAGGAAAGACTGGATGGTGGAAAGTCAACTTGGAGGTCTTAAAATCTCTTAACATACTGCCGATGTAGCAACTGGGTTCCTGACATTTTATTGCCACTTGTGTAAAGTGCATCTGTGTGTGTGTGTATTTTAATGCAGAGATATTTTCTTTATGGAGCTCTATGGGAGAACAAAAAAGCTTCACACTCAGACCCATATCCTGCTTTATCAAGAGTCTGCTCCGAATATGAGACACTTACCCCTCGTTTGTTTTGGACAGGGTTTGGGAACACGTCATAAGACATTGATCAGGATCATGGTTTCCCGCTCTGAAATTGACATGAATGATATCAAAGCGTGTTATCAGAAGTTGTACGGCATCTCCCTCTGCCAAGCCATCCTGGTACGTCGTGATTTTCCTAATGCTACCCCCACAGATAATAATTCCTCTTGCAACTTCTTTAAAGAGAAAAGCAGACTTACTACATCCATTAATTTCATACGTAAAATTAATTTGTTATATTAGGATATACAATTTATAGTAAATTTAACTTTCACTGGTAAAATCTACTAGTAAGTTCTGTGCTGGAAAAATACTCAAATTATTCAGCAGTCATAGAAACATTTAGTTTCTCATACATAAATTTAGCAACCAACATATTTTTAGTAAGGAGATACAGTAATTTGTTTTGTACTGAATATTGATCAGCAGGTTAAAAACCTACTAGTCTAAGTATTTCCTTAATTGTGTCATATGTAAAATGTATAAAATGCACGTTCATGTGATCTTATTATAATGTTAATAAATACAAATAAAGACAAGTAGGGTTTTAAAGTTATTGAAAGGTAGGTGATTATTTAAATTCAATTTGTTCTTTATAATGAATAACGAAAATCTATTGAGAAAATCGCAAGCTTATACCTTTCTCTGGCAAGTGAGTCAGATGTTCCCAGCTGACCGAAGGAATGACTTACTCTGTCTGATATCTCATTCTCGGAAAACAAGCGCTCTAATGCGTAACACAATCAACTCAGAGAAGTGTACAACCTGAATTTCGACAGGTGTTGTTTTTCTATAGCAATCAATACACAAATATCAGTTATCTGCCATCTGAATTATACTATTTAATTAAATAGATAACATTCTTAACAAAAATCCTAGATACTTGATGTACTGTCCTGTATGTTCTGCAACTCTTAGGCCTCCTAGTGTAGTAATTATTCCATAATTTAGAAATACCTTATATTGATTGCGGTTTCGGGTAACATTAAGTATGTCTGTGTTCGATCAACAGGATGAAACCAAAGGAGATTACGAAAAAATCCTGGTGGCTCTCTGTGGAGGACAGTAAACGTTCCCGGGATGCCGGCAAGCTTTTTGAGCAGGAGAGTTTTTTAAATCGTATCTTCTCATGCCATATTGTAGATTTAAGTAGGAAAGTTTAAGGCAGGAGTAGTCTAGCTAACTGCTTTCCGAAAACTATAGCCTACAAATCATTTTTATATCACAACTCTGTATAACAGAGATAAGCTTTAAAAATATATATGTATTTGCCCTACACTGTAAAACCCCATAAATAGGTTGCTCTGGTAACATTACCTAAGAAAGATGTTTGTGTAACAGAAAATAAAATGATTTTACAGGACAATTGGTAGGCTCCTGGTTTTTCTCTTCTGATTTTCTTCTGTGTGTAATGCAGTAATTTAATCTGATATCAAGGGACAGGAGCCAGAATCCTAAATTACAACCATTTAATGAAATAGATATTATATATTAAATTAAAGAAAATACAGGGTTAGAAAATAGACTCCTTGCATTTTATTATCTTGGTACAGATTATTGAGAGGGTTGCTGTCTCATAATGGATTTATTGCCTCAGCATTGTAACAATTTGACATTCTGCCATATTTTGTGAATCAGCATAAAGGTAAAACGGCAACAGCAATAAAAATTTCTCATTTTTTAAAAATGATGATTGCATGTTTAGTTTTTTAAGAAAATGTCAAACTGTTTTCCAGAGTGGCTATACCATTTTACTTTATTCACAATAAGCATACAAGTGATCTAATTTCTCCACAGTTTTACCAGCATTTATTATTTCTATTTTATATTTTGCCACTGTTTATTTTTTTATTGTTGAGTTTTGAGAATTCTTTATATATTCTAGATACCAGTGCTATGTCAAATATGTGGTTTTCAAAATTTCCTCTCAGTATGTAGCGTGTCTTTTTATCCTCTTAACAGACTCTCAGAGCCAATATATTAAATTTTAACGAAGTCTAAGTTTTCCACATTTTCTTTATTGATTGTGCTTTTGGTGTCCTATCTACAGGCTCCTTACCTAATCATAGGTCCTGAAGATTTTCTCCAGTTTATTTTCCTAAAAACTTTATAATTTTCCATTTAAGTTGTAATCCATTTTGAACTAATTCTTTGTGTAAAGTGTGACACTTAGGTCACAGTTCTTTAGTTGCTGTTTTTAGCTTACGGATGTGCAATTGCTCTTGCACCATTTGTTGAATGGGCTGTCCTTCCTACATTGAATTGTTTCTGCGCTTTGGTCCCCAAAACCCAGTTATTTTCCTCTGAGAGTCTTCTGACCACATAGGTAGCAGTTGAATTTGTCCATGTCGGCAGTGTTCAGCTGGGGGCTTGAATTTCTGACTATCTTCGCTGCACTCACTTGTACGCTCACTTGCCCTGATCGCTGTCCTCTGCTCTCTTCCACATCCCCCGTCCCCTGCGGCCTCTGGAAGAATTATGATGACTGGACCCACAGTACGTCAGCCAAAGCAGCTGGCAGATACGCTGCTTGTCACGGTCGTACATGTTTTAGGTCTCTTGTTATTACATGAGATACCTCCCTTGTGTGCTTGTTTGAGAAGAAGCACTTGAGTGGGAAATCAGAGGGACCCTGGGGTTGGAACATTGAGACAAGGTGGATTTATGAATAAATTTTTATCGGTACTGTTCTAAAACTAGGGCCAAGGTGATGAAAGTATCTCTGCCAGTCAATATTGCATTCACACCTCTTTTTTTCCCAAGTTAATTTCTTTTTTAAACTGCCAACGTGAATGAGTCTTTCTGCTCTCCTTTCCGTCCCTGCCCATTGTCTGTGCTTGTCTGCTCTCCTGTGGAAAGGAGGCTTCTGACGACTTCATCATAAAGGCTCTCTTGCCTTCTATTGGGAGCCCACGGGCTGACACAGGAGCAGATGGGACATCTGGAGGAGGTATTCCTTCTACTTCTTCCCTGATTCTACGCAGATTTGTCAGCGCTCATGTTTCTATGATCCCCATTTCTTGTCAGTGGCTTCAGCTCTCAATCCTTTTTTTGTATCCTTGCTCCTTGATCCCTAGGATTCCTGCTGCTGCTGTTGCTGGGGTGCTACAGCATTCTATGCGGGTTCCTTTCCCCAGCTCACACCTCCTGTATGAGTCCCCAACCCTTGGTCCACTGATCAGTACCACTCTATGGCCTGTTAGGAACCGAGAGGGGCAGCAGAAGGTGAGCGAGCGAAGCTCCACCTGTATTTCCAGCCTCTCCCCATCGCTCACATTACCCTGAGCCCCGCCTCCTCTCGTACCAGTGGCGGCATTAGATTCTCATAGGAACCCAGAAGGGGAGCACCCTGCTGTGAACTGCCCACGCCAGGGATCTAGGTTGCGCGCTCCTTATGAGACTATAATACCTGATGATCCGAGGTGGAGCTGAGGCGGAGATGCTAGCGCTGGGGAACGGGCTGCACAAACAGATTATCATTAGCAGAGAGGTCTGACTGCACAGAGACCATAATAAATCAGCTGCTTGCAGCCTCATATCAAATCCCTATCAGTGAGTGGCAAGTGGCACTGAAGCTGCATCTGGTAACAGGCTTTAAATCAGAATCTGACACTTATTCTAGTCTATGTGTGGCCCACCCATTATTTTATTTACCTGTGTTGGTGCCTCTTTCCCACACTGCACACTTGCCTCAGTCACAGTTTTGGTAAGCCCACATGCTAACCCTAGCAAGTGGTGAGCTGTATAGTTGTTTCATCATGTATTACAATGTAATAATAATAAGAATAAAGTGCACAATAAATTTAATGTGCTAAGATTATCCTGAAACCATCCACACCCCCTCCCCTCAGTCTGGAAAAATTGTCTTCCACAAAACCGGTCCCTGGTGCCAAAAAGGTTGGGGACCGCTGTCTTAATTAAAACTATCATCAAAACTTTCAGCTTGGTATGCTAACATTTTTTTTTTTTGCTAAAACCCAGACTGATAGTAATTTGCAAAGGTGTTAAGCTACTTACTTTATCGAGAACTACTTGAGAGATTCCTGACTAAACTTCAGACACCATGATAAGTCAGTGGATATATAATTGAACAGAAGAGTAGTAAGCAGTGATATAAAGAAATTTTAGAATATAAAAATACACAGTTCTCCATGATCCATGAAAAATTGTTAGACTTCATTAAAACAAACCAAAAAATTACTCTGTGAAAGATACTGTAAAGAAAATGAGAAGACAAGCCACACACTGGGAGAAAATCTTTGCAAAACAAATATTTGATACAAGACTAGTATCTAATATATACAAAGAACACTCAAAATTGAACAATAAGAAAATCAACCTTTTTAAAAAAACGAGCAGAACATCTGAACAGGCACCTCACCACAGATATTCAGATGGAAAATAAGCATACAAAAGGATACTCAACATCATGTGTCGTTAGGGAATTACGAATTAAAGCAACAGTGAGATACTACTACACACCTGTTAGAATGGCTAAAATTCATTTAATTCGCAGCAACAGGACACCTCACTTATTGCTCATAGGAATGTAAAATGGCACAGCCATTTCGAAAGACAGTTAGGCAGTTTTTCACAAAGTTAAAGTCATTGCACAATTCAGCGATCACACTGCCAAGTATTTACTCGAATGAGACGAAAAGTTAAATCCACACAAAACCTTGCACACAGAAGATTATATCACTTTTATTCCTGTCCAAAATTCGGAAGCAACCAACATGTCCCTCTGTAGGTGAATAGATAAACAAATTGTGGTGCAGACACACAATGGAATATTTATTATTTAACAATAAAAAGAAATGAACTGTCAAGAGATGAGGAATCTGAAATGCATATATATTGCTGAATGAAAGGAGCCAATCTAAAAAGGCTCCATATTGTTCGATTTCAACTGCGTAACATTCTGAAAATGGCAGAGCTAAGCTGACAGCAAAAAAAGGAGTAGTTGCCAGGAGGTGGAGGGGGTGGAAGGGATGCATAAGTGAAGCACAGGACATTTTTAGGGTAACTAAATTATTTTGTAAATATTGTGGTGGTGGGTACGTGCATTTTCATTTGTCAAACCTACAGAATTGCACAAATACAAAGAGTGAACCCTAGATAAATTATAAATTTTAGTTAATAATAATGTAACGATATTGGTTCATCGTTACTTCTGCCACATTATTTTGGTCACAAGCAGGTCACAAGACTGCTCAGATTTAAAGGGAGTGTAATTACATTTCACCTCTTAAAGGTCCTAGATGATTTGGGAAAGTACAGAGATATCTGGCAGCCCTTTTTGTAACTGATACAACCATTTTTGTAATTGATAATACGTAGGACAATAACATGTCATTACATTCCCTGTAACATTGTTTGCAATATCCTTTAATGGGATGTCTATGCAAGTTCAGAAATTGTCTTCGCTTTTCAAAAGAAAGCCATGGTTCTCCTAATTATTTTAATACAAGAAATAAATAATCCATTTTCCTATGTATAATGTACATCTATGTTTTTGTGCATTATACCCATGTATAATGCGCAACCTTATTTTTCCCTCAGAAATTTGGGCAATAAGCTGCTCATCATACATAGCAAAATATGTAACTATCTTGTGGAATATTTTTATGGGAGTGCTAAAAAGATATGTTCAATTTATTGGCATACCTACTTCTCAGTTCAAAAGATCACACTCAGTAAATGAGAGTTGAGACTTAGGATTTTTTCTCTTTGTGGAAATCATGGAATATTGCTAGCAAAGAAGAGGAAGAAGACAAGACATTTGTGAATTCTTGCTAGCAGAGTAGTACAGAGGGTAGTGACTTGGGAGCCAGAGATCTGAGTTGTTTTTTTTAAAGATTTTATTTACTTATTTTTAGACAGAGGGGAAGGGAGGGGGAAAGAGAGGGAGAGAAACAATGTGTGGTTGCCCTTCTTGCGCTCCCCACCAGGGACCTGGCCTGCAACCCAGGTGTGTTCCCTGACTGGGAATCAAACCTGGGACCCTTTGGTTCACAGGCTGGCACTCAATCCACTGAGCCACACCAGCCAGGGTGAGATCTGAGTTTTTAATCAAGCTTCTAGCACTTACTAAGTGGCCCTGAACATAGTAACTACCTTTTCTAAGCTATAGTTTTTTCATCAGTATAATACTACTACTGTTACTACCACTATTACTGCTACAGCTACCACCTGCTTTGTAGAGCTACTATAAAGACTAGAAATAATGGAGGTAAAGTGACTGACATAATACTTGCATAAGAAATTAGAGGGGCAACTAAACATTAAATAATCCAAGAGAAAATTTTTAAAAAATCAGTGCTTCCAAGTACTAAAATATTTGCTAATGGTAGGTTAATCAGTCACTATGATTGAATGAAATTTTATTTTTTTTATATCTTTTGGTATAGATGACATAAATCTTGTGGTGGTTAAATATAGATTAAGCTAATTCTTAGCTCCAAACTCAAATGACTTTAAAAAAATTTAACGATATGAAAAAAAAATTCTTGCACCAGGGTTTGTGTAGCTGCTTCAGGCTGAGCCAGAAATACAGGAAGACAAAGGGCTTTCAGTACCCTGAAACGCAAAACGCACTCATGTGGAAATGATCCTTTCTTTAGCTCCAACAGTAGAAACTTGGGGTGTTGACTCGGTAGCGAAAGCGACCCACCTTCCAAATCCTTTCTTTACCTTTGAAGTGTCAACAATGACTTTCTTGCAATTACTACTTCTTGTTTACTTCATGGCTCTAAGAATGACTCAAAGAAGGTAAGTAAGTGCCTGCCTAACGCTTGTTCCGAATTAGTCAGGCTGCTCTATTCAAATCCCAGCCCCTGCACTCACCTGCTGTGCGGGGCGCCCGCGTACCTTCTCCTGCCTCCTCACCTTGCTCGTTATAAAATGAGGAGGTTGATGGCAGTGAGGGAAAGTAGAGTTTCACCCCCAAATATGTCTTTCCGGGAATATTATTTTAAGTTAGGGTTTTGTTTTGTTTTTTTTAAGAAAAACAAAAGACTGAGGAAGAACCTCGGATCTCCCCTCCAAGTTTCTAAAAGAACATAGATGGAGAACTGTGGTGTAATATGAGCTGGGGAGGAGCAGCCTGAGCGGAACTACCGAGACCGACTGTTAGAGGCCCCCCTGTGTCCCATCGATTCCCAGTGGCCCAGCCAAACGTTTACAAAATGTTTGCCTCACCTCAGGCACCTGTGAATTGCCTACCTTCCTTGTGCGGTGCAGACTGCTACCCCTTTCTCCTTAGCTGAAAATGGAACAGAAGCCTCAGAGGCCCCGTTTTCTTCCAGAACCCCTGCATGTACATATGTAATTAAGGTTGGTTATTTTTGTCCTATTAATCTGTCTCATGTCAATTTGATTATTGGATCAGCCAAAAGAAGTAAAAGGACAAAGGGGGAAATTTTCCTCTCTCCCTTAGTTGCGATGAAAACTAAATGAGATACTCAGCAACCAGCACATATAAAGAATTCAATAAATATTAATTGTTGACAGTTGCTACTATGAGGAGCTTGCAATGCATTTCTACCAAAGAAACCTTCCTTTGATATGATAATGCATTGTAATATGTCCTATAATATCAGAAACATCGGATCATTTCTAGCTATGGCAAAGATAAATAAAATGAGATTTCTCGTATGTCATTAACATATGGGTAAGTTATGGATTATATTCTTTAGATTCTTGTCTCACTGAAGATTATTAACTTCAATAGTGTCAGCCTTTGAAGCAGTGGGAAGCTCATTTATTGACTGTCTTTTTCCGTGACTGTGGAACTACAAAGGGGCCCAAGTTAAAGGTGGGAGAAGCACCTGGGAAAAGGAGCAAAGTAGAATGCAAAAAATCAGACATGAGATAAAAAAAGGAAATGAAAATGACTTGACTATATCTGCACGTCAAGAATTTTATCGTCTGTGAGTGTGTGTGTTTATTTTTGGCCTGTTAAACAAAAAAAAAACTTTCATGGAAACCTTTTCCCTAACAAAGGGTTTATTGAGACCAGGTTCTGGAGCGTGAAATCTCAACGCCCAGTGGCGGGACCTAGGGGAAAACACAAACGAGTCCCCTGCCCTGGAGATGATGGGCACTTTGATACCTTATGTTTTGGGGAAGAAAGATGTAAGTTGTTTGGAAAGAATTTACATTAGCTACAGACGACGAGGGGCGGGACAAGGTGAAGCTGGGGCCTGTGTATGGTAGGTGCACATCCGTAAGTAAGAAAGATTGACCGCCTGGGAGTGGACAGGCAGCAGTCTTGAAAGCTCCTGAGCGTGCGGGGTGCTTGCGGGATGCCCTGGCGTCTGGCGGCCACTGCAAAGGCGGATTGCAAGCTGTAGCACGCAATCGGGAATATGAGCAGTTCAGGGTTTAGCTGCCTCCCGGCTATTAATTGGTTAAATACTCTTGTCTCGTTCCCTCTCCTGCCCACTGTGAGTTAATGCAGGACATCTCGGAATTTTTCTTCGTCAGGCCCCACCCCAGGAGTCCACAGAAATCCCAAGCTGAGTCATCAACCACATAACCCAGGCCAAAGCGGGCTGTTTGGGCTTGGCCAGTCCAATGGAAATCCTGTCTGGTGTCTGGCCTCTGACCGGAAACAATGGCTGTCATTCCATTTCCATGCAGCCTGGACCACTGGAACGCTTCTGTTGTCAGAATGCAAACCCACTGTAGATTTCAAATATCTCAGCTTTTATACTGTGCACATTTCATCCTGATTTATTTAGCATCTCCATATTTTCTTTTTAAATTCTCTATGTTCAGATTTCTAGTTTCGTCTTTCTAAATCTATTACCAGGGTGGGGGCGGGGAATCAGAGAAACACACACTTCTCTCCATAGTCATATAGTAAAACCCACCACTATGTTCATTTTTTTAATTAGGAGGAAAAAAAAAGAAAGAGAATATTGGCGTGTCTCTAGTAAGATGAAGAAAATGCAGTCACATCCTAATTCGAAGGAGCAGAGAAAATACAGCCAAGCCTGGCTACGTGGCAAAACACACGTGCGGGGTCTGTGTCTGGAAGCTGCCGGGCGCCCCCGCACGGCCCGAGCACAGCTTGACCCCCAACGCGGGCTCCTCGGACCCCGCCCCAAGCTCGCACAGGCCGGTCCCCACGATGCTGGCTGCTCAGTAACTCCGTGACATTGTCTAAAATAACCCAGTCTTCCTCAGAAGCCGAGCTAAGAGAGGAAAAATAAACTTTTAGTGCCATCTGGTGTGAATTTTAGTCGGATTTGACAATCTACTTTTAGATACTCCTTTCTGTGTCTAGAAACGAAAGGCTCAGTTTGTCAGTTTCTCCTGCAATTCACCCACCCCCCGCCCCCCGGCCGGCGAGGGTCTCAGCATTTCCGGAGGGTCTCAGGAGGAAGGGTGTCCTTACAGAGGAAAGGACCGAGGTCTCTGGCTCGGTGGTGTCCGTGGCCTTGTTCCTGCTGTTTGCTGGCTCACACCTCTCTTCTACCCGGGGGAAGTCGACAGCACAGGTTAAACTGGGATGCGAGGGACTGCCTATTTGTTCCATGGGGGAATCATTATTGGATTTTAAACAAGATTGTTTCAAAGTTGATTTCCTTCTTCCTGTGTTTGGGAACTTGGGAAAAAGACCTTATTAACTAATGACAAAATAAGGGGGTTTATTTATATTTGCTGCAAATTTAAGGTAAAACTCATGTGAAATTTATGACATAGTCACACATGATAGTTTTTCATAAGATTGTTCTTTTTAATTTACAAGTAAATATTGATTTATGTTTTAGGCGAGTTTTGTGTCTCTTTCTGAAATGAACAAATCATCAAACAACAAAACACCCTACTTATGTATAAAAACACAAGTTCGACTTATTTAAAGGAACACTACAGCAAAATCATTTATTAAATAATGATTTTTTAAAAAAGTGAATACTGTTAGTTTATTGTTTCTCCTTGTTTCCCAGTGTTTTGATGGATTTCATGAAAAGATATATAAATGCATTCAACAGTGAGGCATTTATACTTCATGGGACTCATTATTGCTTATTTCTATTTATTTTAAATTGTTTTCTTTGCTGGTTCTTTCCCATCCTTATTTTAAAGATTCACAAAGTTTCCATCTTAAAAGACAAAATGAAATAAAAAGAAAAAATGCAAAAAATGTAAAAGAAAAACAAAACCAAAAACTGGTCCATTATATATGCCCCTGGCACCTGGTGCCTTAATGAACATAAGCTACCAACTCCAATGAAGTAACGGGTGAGTCGCCGCAGGGGCTGCTTAATGGAACGTGGCACCGGACGGAGCCCAGAGGGGGACGCCTGAACCACTGGGCCCTCCCCCAAGCCACCCTGCTTCTGTGGTACTCACTTGGAGGGGAGTATGCCCTTGTTGGGGTCACAGGGTTCCTTGATCTCTGTCTATAGGACACGAATAGTGCTGTTCAGGGTGCAAAGCCTTCCTAACAAAAATGTTTTATCTCCACTATTCACATTATGCAAAGAAGAGAAATGGTAAATATGCATAAGTTAAAGATAGCAGGGAATACCATGACTTGCCCAAAATAAACTGCTGTCCAAAAAGGAACTATGAAATTATTTTAAGTTTAAAAAATGCCACTAAATATAGTGAGAATTATTATTCACTATTCTAATATTGTGGTATATTTTTGTATTAGTCCATTGTTTCAGAAAAATGAAGAAAATGTTAGAATAAAAAATGCTAAAATACTAAATGAAAAAAATTCTCTACTCGTTGAGGGAGTATATGTTTTTTTGGCATAAAGCACAGAACTGGACGTTACGGTTTAGGCACGATAGTCATATTGTGTAAAGAGTTTCTCTCAAGGGCATTGTGGAGGGCAGAGTCGTCATACAAAGAGGCATATCAGTCCTCATTTGTAATGTTTAACTGGTTGTCTTCAATATCTCCTTTGTTTTCCTCCAAGAGAATCTACTTTTAAGGAACAGTATGTTTGCATCTTTTTTCATATATGTGTAGCTATAGTATTTTGCAATATAACTTTTATAGTCATCTCAAATGTGCAAATTCATAGTTTATTCCAAAATTAATTACCAGTGGAAGTTTTCTACCGTGGTTTTATCCAATTTTGATCTTTACTGCCATCTAGTGATAAACTTTAAAAACTTCCTCTTAAGTACATATATGAAGAAATATGTAAGAAAGTATCAATAACTAGAAAGAACATTGTATTTCTTCTTAGGGTTTATAGTGTAGCCCAGGAAACATAAGCTGTAGGCATAAAAAAGTATGGGAAAACATTTTTAAAAGAATATAAAAGGACAAAATATCAACAATGGGGAAAACTGTATGTATATACTGTATGTATAAAACTATAATGCTGTTTTGATATAATATCATGCTTATTATTTTTACTTGAAGTGAGGCATTAGAAACCTAATTTATCCATTTTCCCTAATTTAGTTGTATATTGCATGGGATTAAGAGTTTGAGAAATTACACAAGTAATTCTTGTCTTCTTATTGTCTATACTTGCTAAAAGAGTTCGTTCACCTCAGTGACGAGTTCTGCTTCTTCAATCCCATTTATTCCTCACTATTTTGCTGAAATGACCCTGGAAAACCAGTAGTGACTTTGTTAATAAATATAATGCCCATGTTTAGTCTTTGTTTTCTTGGGATCATTTGCGTCATTTGACATACTCTCTTATGTTTTTCCATCCACTCATGGCTCCAGTCCTCTGGTTCTCTGTCCATTTCTTCTTTCCGTTGCTGACTCTTTAAGTGCTATTGGTCGTCATAGTCCATTCGGGCTACTATAACAAGATACCACAGACGGTGTGGCTTATGCACAACAAAAACTTATTTCTCACAGTTGCGGAGGCTGGGAAGTCTAGAGTTGTATCTGGTCAGAGTGCTATTCCCATAGACAGCTGACTTTCCACTGTAACTTCATATGATAGAAGGGGTAAGGGGCCTCTCTGGGGCCTCTTTTATAAGATCCCTAAGTCCCATTCATGAGGGCTCTGCTCTCATCGCACAGCATATCCCAAAGGCCCCACTACCTAGTAACATCACCTTGAGGGTTGAGTGTCAACATGTGAATTTGGGGAGGGCATACAACTTTCAATCTATCACATCGGTATTAGCATCCTTGGGTCACTAATGGTTACATGTTGAGATAATTCACATGTATGTTTATCTTTCACCCATATTCTGAAGACCTTCAAATCAAACATGTACATACTGATTTCCCAGAGCTCCAGCCTTGCACATCTGGTGATCTGTTGAACATTTGGATATCCCCCAAGAACTAAAGCTCACCATGTCCACACTTTCCTCTGACAGTGAATTCTGGTCCTGCTGAAGGTCCCCATGTGATGGCATCAGGTATGGCAGCCTCTTACAAGAATCATCCTGGCTGCACTGGTAACAAATAGTAATATAGGGAGGGCACCAATTACTGCCAGTATTAATCACTGGGGTGGGGAAAAGACCAAACAACTACAACAGGAGGGTATACACAGCCCACACGGTGGGAACACCTTGAATACCCAGGTTGGGTGACGGGGAGGCTGTGCCACTGGGCCCTATAAGACACCTGGTACATTAGGCCACACTACCAAACCTGAGAGATATAACAGCTTTACTTAATACATAGAAACAAACACAGGGAGGCTGCCAAAATGAAGAAACAAAGATACATGGCTCCAATGAAAGAACAGAACAAAACTCCCAAAAAAGAAATGAACAAAATGGAGACAAGCAATCTACTAGATTTAGAGTTCAAAACATTGGTTATAAGGAAGCTCAATGAACTTAGTGAGAATCTCAACATCATAAAAAAAAAAAAAAAGATCTAGTCAAAAGTGAAGGATAGATACACTGACTGAAATGAAGAACAATTTACCGGGGATCAACAGTAGAGTGGATGAAGCCAAAAATCAAATCGGTGATTTGTAATATAAGGAAGCAAAAGAAAAAAAAACAAAAAAAAAACCCCCAATCAGGACAGCAAGAAGAAAAGAGAATCCCCCACTTCCCTGCAAATGAGGATAGTTTAAGGAGCTTCTGGGTTTTCCAAGATTTGCATCATGGGAGTGCCAGAAGGAGAAGAGAGAGAGCAAAAAATTGGAAACCTATTTGAAAAAATGGCAAAACATTTCCCTAACTTGGCAAAGGAAATAGACATGTAAGTCTTGGAAGCTCAGATAATCCCAACCAAGATGAACCCAAAGAGGCCCACATTAACATACATCATAATTAAAATGCCAAAGGTTAACTACAAAGAGAGAATCTTAAAAGCAGCAAGAGAAAAGCAGTTTGTTACCTACAAGGGAGCTCCCATAAGACTGTCAGCTGATTTCTCAAAAAAAAAAAACAAAACACAACAACTTTATAGGCTAAAAGGGATTGACAAGAAATATTCAAGGTGATTAAAAGCAAGGACCTATAACCAAGATTACTCTACCAAGCAAAGCTATCATTCAGAATTGAAGGAAAGATAAAGAACTTCCCAGGCAAGAAAAAGCTAAAGGAATTCATCATCACCAAACCAGTATTATATGAAGTGTTAAAAATATAAATAATAAAATGTCCACAAATACTATCTATCAACAATTGAATCTAAAAAACAAAATAAACAAAAAATCAGATCAGAAACGGAACCATATCAACAGACACAGAGAATGACTTGGTGGTTGCCAGAGGGGAGGGGAGCTGGCGGATGGGTGAAAGAGGGGAAGGGATGAAGAAGCACAAATTCATCATTACAGAGGGTTCATGGGGATGCAAAATACAACTAGGGAATAGGGTATCCAAAGAACACACATGCAGGACCCATGGACATGGGCAACAGTATGGGGAATGCCTGAGGGTTGGGGGGTGCTGGATGGAGGGGGGAAAGAGGGGAAATTGGGACAACTGTAATAGTGTAAGCAATGAAATGAAATTTAAAACAAACAGTAATTCTAAGGAGCAGAAACACTTTGCTGGGTATTAACATTACAAACTCTCCTTAAGAGTTAATAACTCCTTTAGAATTCAGTAATTTGAAAACAGAAGTCTGGCAAAAATCATCCCTGGCCTTGGATAAATGATCCGCTTTTAAATACTCCTTGCTTCCTGTCCTTGGTACTGTGCCAGTGGACTCTTGGATTTATTGCAGAGTTTCCCAAGCCATGTCTCACTATAGAGGGAAATTTTTCACTGTTTAAGATCCTTAGTATCAAACTAAGGGTATATACAAATGAGATACAAATGAGAGGAAATGAAAAGAGAATCTTGAAAATGGAAATGTAAAAGAGAGAGAGAAAAAAAGCACCTATTAACAGCATATGAAATGAGATACTAAACTACTTCTTTCAAGGGATCTTTAAAATCTATTTCCAAAGACTAATTAAATTCTTTTCTTTACAGTGAGAACATATTATTCTTTTCCAGCTGTCCAGGAAAAAAAGGAAAAAATATTTCGGGTGTTTTTTTGGTCCATTCTTGAGGGGAAAAAAAAATCCCAATGTAGAAAATACCGTAAATCATTGAAACAATTCTTTATGTGTTTTTGTATTTGTACAAATAAGTATTCATGTTATTAAATTAAGAAAATGATGCCACCTTAAGTAATATTTTCTTCCATCTCATATTTTCAACATGTATCAGTTTGTGTTATTTTTGTTTAAAATAGTATCATTTACCGTATTTTGCCCTGTATAATGCGTACCACATTTTTGTGTACATTATACAAAGGATTATTATACCCATTACTATACCCATGGTATGCAATCATTATACTCATTTATAATGTGCATTCTTATCTTTCCTTCAAATATTTGGGCAAAAAAGTGCACATTATACATGGCAAAATACGGTAAGCCATTTTTAAAAATTTATTCTTGTATTGTCTAAGAAAACACCACTCCCTATGGATAATCTATTTGAAAATTTCTATTTCTACTTCTTGTGATAGCTTAACTCAGTAATTCTTATTACAAACCTATACATCCAGTTCTTTATTATTCTAAGAAAGTATCTATTAACATCTCTCATTTAAAAATGCTGATAACCTCCCAATCAATCTGCACAGCCCCAGGTAATCCTACAAATGTATTAATTATATCAGTATTTTGAATTTGTCTAATAATTACATTTATACATTTAAATTTTGGATCAGTTTTGGAATGTGTTTAGTCCCAGATAAAAGGCAACCTAATGAATTATGGCTTCACTGAAAGCACGGATTTATTTCCTGCTCATAACAAGTCTAGTGGTGAATGGCTCTCGGCTTGGCCCGGGGCCAAATGGACAGCAACTCTGTAGTCGCTGGTCCTTCTCCTCTGTGGATGACCTCTTCATTTACATCCCAAGGAGCTGGAGAAGGATGTGTCCACAAGATTACCTTCTTCTTTTGTGTCATTATTTGGAATCACTCATTTCTTCAAAGATCCCTGGTTACTACTCTAAGGGAGATTGATTTTAGGAACCAAGATCTAGTCAGTAGTGTGCATATCTACTGGAGGGTGATCGCTTTTAGGATTGCTCAGCACACAAAGCTGTGAAATAAATGTGTGCATATGCCCACGTAGCTATTTATTTCCATACCTGTCTCTCTGATCTCTCTCTGTGAATTCTGATATTACAGCCCCAGGAGAGGAATATCCACAATTTTACATGAATCAATCCGCATTGTGCCTTGAAGGGTCTGACTCTTGCATTGGGTAACCGGAGTCAGTTCTTCAGGACAGAGCAAACTCAATGGCAAACCCAACAACGTGGAGGTTTGGGTTCTCCCAGTACAGGGCTCATGTGAGTGCTGCCACCTGGTGGGCCTCTGCTGCAAGCTCAGTGGCAATCTTCCCCATCACCAGCAGGGTTCTCTGCCTGATAACTTTGTATTTATACTTATGTAAATAAGTTTTTTACTCCAAGCTGTAAAACTTGATGAGTTGGAAGATTAGCCAAAAGCAGTTCTGAACTTCCATTAGCAAGTAACAATAATTAATTAAGAACGTTTCTAAATGACAGCCTGAAATTATTGGCTTTATATTCCCAAAACGTTTTGATTGAGGTTGCAATAACTTATGAGACCGGAAAATCTTAACATTATTCTTTAACCTTTATTCCTTCAAGGAAAAAAAAAGTAATTTACTTGCTTATATGTGTGTGATATATACTAATTTACTGGGCTGTAATTACCATGAAACTGATAAAACATTGTTTACGGGAGATGAGAAATTTGTTAGGTCATTTACTTCTTAAACCAAATACAAGAATTCACATGAAATTAATTCACTTTGTTATTTTAGTTCACTTTATAACTGCCTCCCTTCCACTGTCTTGTGAAAAGTCATGGTCGACACCAGCTCCACCTGGTCACTGAGGGACAGGCATGTCCGGAGGCCAGACTTTCTCTGAAGTGAATGGAATTATTTATTTTTCCCTTGCCAAGACTGCAGGGAGGACTCCAACTTGGCTCAGCAAACATCTCTCCCTCTTGAGGAAAGTTTTAATTTCTAAAGGTAGAACACAAACTACGTTCAGAGATAGATGTGTAAATGCCAGCGAAGTAAAAGAGACTGTAATGATTCAGCTCATTTTCACCAATAGGTGGAGATATTGCCATTTGCAGGAGAGGGAAATGTCTGGTTACATTATTTTTCTGCCCTCAGACTCAGAAAAATTATCTATGTCCTCTGTGACCCACAGCATGCGTTTTCCTTCACCCACCCTTCCCCCAGGCACACACATACGCACAATAGTGAGCTAGTGTTGAAAGGCACAGAGCAAAACTAAAAGACAACACACCATCTCATGAGTTAATAATGGATTGACCACAATGGAGCTACAAAACAAATTCGGAGAGAAATATCCAGCCATGAGTCTGACATTGTCATTATGAGAGCGGAGTGCACGTTTCTCCTGAAGCATCAATGCATTTTACATGGGTAGGATATGGCTGTAATCCCATCAGCTGCTGCGGCCACAGTAACAGAAGGGCCCTGAAAATAGAACCCCTATGGTAATCTGTCTGGATTACTAAATTCAACGATGGCCTGGCAACAAATCAGGGAAATGTTTGAGGAAAAGGATTTAAATATATCACGAAGTTTTATCTGCATTATGGAGAAACCCACAAGGCCCCCAATTCAGAGCTACTGCTTCCGGGCTGCTTCCAAACAACCAAGCTCATTTTGTCAAAACATCACCTTTCTTTCCTGCCTTTTGCGATTTAATGATGTTAAATCCATTCTCAGAGGCAACAAAAAGAAGAAGCTTTCAAAAAGGGCCTATGCACACCATTTTCCGGTGTCTAAATTTTACACCACCTTTACAAAAGTCTTTATAGGTACAACTTTTTTTTTTTTTTTTCCTTAATGGTGGTAGAGAAGTTAATTAGGAGACAATGTGGATTCTAGTGGAAACCTCATTTGAAATAAAGGTAAGGTTTTTTATTTTAACTGTATAAAGATGTGTGTAACATTAGGAGTGAAATATTTTAGATGTGTGCTATGTGTTACTGATTGAGGAGAGGTACCTTTGTTGACCATGCACTCAGATTCAGAATCTCGATGAAAACAAAGACGAGCACTTCCGGTATACCTGCTTTCAGCATTTAGGATTATTTTGTGAGCACTCAGCACAGTTTTTCGACATGTTCAGAAATTGCATGTAGGCCTTTTGGCTTCTCAGCCCTGCGTTCCCTTTTCAGGTCCAGAAAAGCTCTCCCAGGTTTTCTTTGCTCAGACCTCCAATACTCAGGATGTTTTTATTTTCGTGGTTCTATAATTGGTACCAGTTACTCTCTTCCCATTTCCTCAGGATTCTGTCCTTCTTTCTCCCAAGCTGCTGCATCTCCCCCAGCCCCTCATCCTGGTTCCTCCCCAGAGGATCCTCTCTTCTCTTTTAATTCTTTCACTGCAAAGCACTTAAAGGAATTAGGGAGTGACTAAATAACAAATACAGGACTGCATCGGACACTGGAGGCAAGCTTTCTTTTCTGAATCCTCTACCTGCCCCTGAGATTGTGATATTCAAATTCTACAACCCTCAGAAATCTGAATCTCCCTTTTATTTCCTAAGGCATCTAGGTAGCACATGCCAATGTTAGTTTCACATGGTTGATAGTCTTTAAAAATGTATAAAATACAAGGGAGTCTGGATACCAACTCAACACTCTTTTTAATAAAAATATGTGTATGTATTTCAAAATCTTTTATCTATGTGTTTTTGGGGAGGGGTTGGTGAGTGGTTCCTTTTATTAATCAATAGTTGGGTATTCTGAAATTACTGTTACTTTTGCCTTAGCAAGCTCATCTATTTTCAGAATCTTATCAATACTGGAAAATTTAATATCAGCCAATGAGTAGGTTATGTAAGTTATCATTAGTATGAAGTTATACAAGGATGAAATATGAGAATCAGAGACTGTCAAGTGGGAAAATTATAACGAATGTGTGGCAAATTCTCTTAAACCCTATGATTTTTACTATATAAACAAAATACTTAGAGCATTTGACACCACTGCAGGTAATATTACAGAAAACTGATGCGCTTCCATGGCACCGAACTTTTGTGGACAGGAACAGCAAAGCATCTGAGCAATGTTTGTTTCGTTGTCATGTAATAATTTTATTTGTATGGCTACTATGTCTTTAGTCATTTCTAAATATAGACAATAAAATAGTCCTGTCACACAAACCAGTAAACTGGAGTTAGTAAAAAAAAAAGGGGGGGGTTCATATTGGTATTTATCCATACAAACTAAGTAAATTCATATTCTCTTTTATAAATAGGATAGAGTTTTCAGAAATTATTTTTCTATTGATGTATTGAATAGCAAACTCAGCTTTAATTGGTTTCATTTATTTTAAATAAGATGTGTTTTTCCCAAATAAGTGTTAATCTACTTACTTATAGGAAAATATGGAAATTAGTGAAAATCAAGTCAAAGAAATAGCAGCTGAACAACTGCCCACAGCACACTTTAAAGTGCCGTGTCCACACATTAAAACGCAGGAACCTTAAGTGTTCAGCCTAATGAACTTGGTAACTGCACACTATTTTCCAGCGAGAGAATGATGGCAGTGTATTTGTTAATATCTAAAGCACTGCAAATTCTAATATGCATTCATGTTTCTCAGGCCTTGCTCTCTCCCGTTCCTCTGCAAGATTTGACCACCTTTGCTAAATCTCCGTTTTTAAAACATTCTTTCCCCTTTTAAATTTCCTTAGACTTTCCCCCCCTTACTTCCAACTATTCTTTGCTTACTTTCTTTTCTTTCCCCCTTACTGAAAATCTTTCCCCAGATTTAGGTCTTGGCCATCGACTTAGCTTATTTTACTCAAATTCTATGTAGGTTCTGTATGAGAACGAGATCTTTTGCACCAATAACTTTCAAAGCTTAACGCTCACATTGCCAAAAGTCTTTCAAATATTTTAATCAAATGTTTATTTCACTTCTACCTGCAGACACATCCTCATGCTGGAGTAAGTTTACATTCTGCCTGGGTGAAAACAGAAGATTGGCTCTTAGACTTTAAAATTAACAAATAGCAGGCCCTGGCCGGGTAGCTCAGTTGGTTAGAGCATCGTCGTGATACGCCAAGGTTGCCGGTTGTATCCCTGACCAGGGCATATACAAGAATCAACCAATGAGTGCATAAATAAGTGGGAAAACTAACCCTCTCTCTGTCTCCCTCTTTCCACTTCTCTTTAAAATCAATAAATTAAAAAAAATTAACAAATAGCTATTGACCCCCATTATAGGCAAAACATGTGCTAACCATTGTGGAGAATCCGAACAGTAAGGCACAGCTTTTGCCCTCAAAGGACTCAAGCAAGATGAGCTAAGGGGAATAAAACAAATACACAATGACCATAACAGAGCAAAGGAAAAAATATATTTTTAATTTGTATAAAAGAGAGCAAGAGTAATATTCAGGCACATCTTCAAAGAGATAGTAGGTAGTCTGTGAAATATTAAAAATTTTCCACAGGCAAAGTAATCAAGAAAAAAATGGTACTATAAGAAAATTTTTAAAATAGTTGCTGATTAGTTAGTAGATATGTATATGGAGGGGTAATTTTGTTTTCGGTTTACTACATATAATGCCCAAGATGTTAGTGTGGCATCCAGGTACAGATATTGAAAAGATAACTTTGAATTGATTTTAACATAGAAAAATTGATCATGCAGCGAGAGATATGAAATTTATTTTAAACAAAAACAGAAGTTAAAAGTTTAAAATAAAAGTTGGAATAAAATTTGTTTCAAAAAAAAGGTTCTCAAAAAATAAAAGGAATAACTGTGTTGATATGAATTCCTAACTTAACACAAAGTATGAAGAAGTAAAAATAAACAGACACAGGACTCTGAGGATATTCCCCAAGTACAACAATGGGGCCTTTTCAACCCAGCACCTACAGGAACCAGCTCTCAGTTTATTTAACTACACAGCTTATCTTACCTGCAGTACTGGTATTTTCTAGATTTACTCATGGATTGCCTACATTGCAGCAATTTCTTTTTTTTTTCCATTTTTAAAAAAATTTTTATTGTTATTCAATTACAGTTGTGTGCCTTTTCTCCCCATCCCTCCACCCCACCCCAGCTGAACCCCCCTCCCTCCCCCACCTCCACCCTCCCCCTTGATTTGGTCCGTGTGTCCTTTAAAGTAGTTCCTGTAATCCCCTCTTCCCACTGTCCCCTCCCCACTCCCCCTGCCCATTGTTAGATTGTTCTTAACTTCAGTGTCTCTGGTTATATTTTGTTTCCTTTTTTCTTCTATTTATTATGTTCCAGTTCAAGGTGAGATCATTCAAAAGCTGCTTTAAGGCAGTGGTATTTGAAAGTGATAGTCAAATGAAGAAATATTTATTTTTCAAAAGTACTGTATTTTTACCCTCATAATGATATATACATTGTATACTATCAGAAAGCAACTTATCTGGGCCACATGTTCTCTGTCCCTCTCCTGAAATGCCTTCCTTCAGTTACTCTTTACTATAATCCTTTTTGTCTCTGCAGAAGAGTGATTCAAAAACAGTTAACTCAGATAACTTCTCTTGGGACTTGCAGGATTGTGGTTAATTATATTTTCTATTCTTTCCCCTCTGTTTTTTCAAAATAATCATTGTGAAAGATTTATGTCTGAGATTAGTCAAAAGCAACATACTATTCTTCACCTTTTGTTGGTGTTTGTTGAGGAGAAAAAGAAATCGGTGTTCTTCAGTGTGTTTCCCGTTTTCTGTGAAAATACTGGGATTCAGAATCTCTGCCCAGTTGTACTAAGGTATTTTGTTATGTTATCTGGGAATGTCTAAATATCCTGTCCCTTTGATAACAAGCTTTTGCTGAAAACAACCCCCACCAAAACTTAGTGGCTTTAAAGAATTGTTTTAAGTTTGCAATTCAATGGTTTAGCAATTTGAGCCTAACCAACTGGGAAGTTCCTACACTTGTCTCACTTCAGCTCCCTTGTGCAGTTAAGACAGACTATGGGTTTCCAGCACTTAGCAGACCAATCAGGGTCTCTTCCAACTGCGACTGGGCTCCCAAAGCTTCAAGAAAAGGCTAATCCCAACACGGAAGCACTCTTCAAGCCTTTTCTTGCATCCCATCTGCTAATGTCTTAGTAGTCAAAGCTAGTACCAGACCAGTCTAGATTCAATGAGTAGGGAAGGAGCCCTGCCTACCTCTTGAAAGGAGAAAACTGCAAAGATTTTGTGGCTGTACATTTGTAAGCAATTATCTCTGCTTCATTTTAATAATTTCAATTTTGTTTTTACTTTTAAATTTTTGTTTAATCTTCTGTTTCTTTGGCTAGTGTGACATCATACTGGAAAGTACATAAAGCACATATTACGGTTCAATGTTAAATTTGAAAGTGAGTGCCTTTTGTATTGCCACCTAGACTGAGAAATAACTGGGTTAAGAATACAATCCTTGAAACCCCCCGTGTGGCCCACCTCATCCCTTCCGGGTAAAGGAATTATCTTGAGCTTTAAGGTAAATCACTTCTTTGCTTTTCTAACTGATTTAACCCTGTGTATAAGTAATACAATTTTGTTTTGCTTGTCATTGTATCTTTTTTTTTGAATGGAGTAATACTACGTGTATCATTTTGTGTCTTCATTTGCCCAATATTATTCTAATATTACATTAGCTATAGTTCTTTAGTTTTCTTTTCAATAGAATATTCCACTGTATTTTACTGATACATTATATTTTTGATGAACAGTTGGGTTGTTTCCATATTATTATTATTATGAACTATGTTGTTATAGTTTAACATGTTGGGTGGTACTTACAAATTGAAAAACCTAAACAAATGGAGCAATACATCGTGTTCATAATTGGAAGACTCATGTTTTAAAGATGTCGATTCTCCCAGATTTATAAAGTTGGTACAATCTCAAAAGAACAATTTATTTCCCCTGAACTTTCTTAAACAATGCTGCCAAATTAATCTGCCTGAAGTGTGTGTGACTTCTGTGCTGTCATTCCTTGTTTAAAACCTACAGTGACTTCAGTCCTCTTCAGAGCTGCACTGTTTAACACTGACACCACTAGCCTCAGGTGGCTACTTAAATTTAAATTTTAATTAA
The DNA here is from genome assembly GCF_022682495.2 of Desmodus rotundus. Lineage (NCBI taxonomy): Eukaryota > Metazoa > Chordata > Mammalia > Chiroptera > Phyllostomidae > Desmodus > Desmodus rotundus. The sequence goes on along the minus strand of NC_071387.1, from coordinate 45,386,723 downwards.
TTAGAATTAAACAAAATTAAAATTTAGTTTCTAAATTGCACTAGCCGCATTTCAAGGGCTCCATAGCCAACTGTGCCCACGATGAGGGCCAACACAAATAAAGCATGTCCCTCATCACCGAAAGTTCAACTGGGCAACACTGTTCTAGAATATAACGTCACTTGCAGCGTGCCAGTGAAGCAGTTCGAATCTGAAACCCGGTGCTTCTGTCCGATCTATTTGTGCAAAACCTCTCTAAAAGAATGCGATCATTCCCACCTACACCTGCTTTCACAAGTTGGATGCACTTCACTCCGTTTCACTTTGAAATTCCATTGGCCGGCTCTTACTGTAACTCTTCTAATAGCCTTTCTTGACTCATTTATGTTAAACTTTTTTTCTACACAATAATGATAATTATCTTCAGTGCTTTTTGTATATTGCTATGCATTCTTAAGAACCCCTTCGTTTGTGGATGTCTCAGGCTGAATACAAGTTTTTTGTCACATGGGCTGTATAATTGCTACTTCTCTGCATGCCCTCGCTGGCAGTCACAATAACCCGTTCTAGTAAAGGACAGTGCTTACTCCAGCAATGCTACTCATCCTGTTAACTCTCTGAGCAGAACGCAGCTCCATTTCTTCCTTTTCTACCCCCATCTTCATTCTTATGGAATCTTGGCATGCACGCAGTTTAAAGACTCTTGGAAGACTCTCCCCCCAACACCTACCCAACAACTCAAAAAGTACGTTGCCATCCCCCCCACTGTAAACGCCCGCGCTGTGCCCCCGACCATGACAGCCCTGGTGGTCAGAACTGTCCACTGACTGTGTCATGCCCAAATACTTGTGTATCATTTCTAGAGCTGAATAATACAAACTCTTAATGGGTTCGTATGCCTATCATATCTGATTTCCCAAGTTAAATTTGTATCTGTTGTTATTGGGCAGATGGCATAAGCTGATACATGTCACATGCAATATCTTCAGAAAGCTTTGTTAAATGTTGGTTGAAAAACAATAGGTAGACTCAGTTGACTTCTCAAGGATTGAAGTCCCCATGTCCCTAGCAATCGTATCAGCTTTAATGTTAATGTAGCCTGACTCTCTCCTTTAACCATCCCAGCAGAGAAACCAAGGACACATTCTTCTGACTTTCTTCATTTTAGTAAAAGACTCAATTTGTTGGACTGCTGATTGTTGCAACGCAGTTTATTCCAGGGCACTTCACTGTTGATGACGATATAACACTGGTGAGAATACTAAGGAAAGGTGAGCTGCTGCTGTACAGTGTGTCCTGCCAACTGTTGTTCGGTCTGCACCAATGAATCATTCACTCTACTAAAGTCTCTTAAAGATACAGTCACATGGCCCATTCTAGTTGAATTTTGGTTTCCAAATGTCTATGAGACTGAGTGAATTATTTCATCTCTTGCATCTTTGATGTCAGCTTATTGAACTGATAAAGGGACCAAAGTGGAGGAAACTTTAGTTGTTTAAATAAAAAAAATTAATTCATGTGTTTTGCTTATTGATAACTGATTAGTAGAGGCTAATTGAAATTAAAACAAAAATGTATTTTTCTATGATTTAAAAATTTAAAGTTATTGTTTTATAGAATTTATTGTGATTAATTGGTCTGGTAACAGTATTAACTCTTCCTGCCTGTTCAGGAAAATCCTTCATTACGTATCTTACATGCACTGCTTCCTCTGACTAGGCACCGTTATCTCCCACATTTTAAAAATTACCTTGCTCTTTAACACAAATATCCTGGGAAGGGCAGAGACCATACTTCTTGGCATTTACCTGCTCTCTGGCCTCCAGTTGTTTTGTTTTTAAATTTTAGTTGAATTTAATGGGGTGACATTGGTTAATAAAATTATATAGGTTTCAGGTGTACAATTCTATAATATATCATCTGTATATTGTATTGTGTGTTTATCACTCCAAGTCAAGTCTCCTTTTACCATCATTGATCTCTCCTTTACCCTCTCCTAGCTCCCTCCACCCCATTCCTTCTAGTAATCCAGAGTGTTGTCTGTGTCTATGAGTTTTTTTCTTTGCTTAATTCCTTCACATTTTTCATCAAGCCACCCAAACCTCTCCCCGCTGACAACTGTCAGTCTGTTCTCTGTATCTATGAGTCTGTTTCTATTTTGTTTGTTAGTTTATTTTGTTCATCAGATTCCACATATGAATGAAATCATATGGCATTTGTATTTCTCTGACTGGCTTGTTTCACTTAGCATAATCCTCTGCAGGGCCATTCATGCTGTTGCAAAAGGTAGGACGTTCTTGTTTTTTGAGTCTGAGCAGTATTCCATTATGTAAATGTACCCCAGCTTTTTTATTCACTCATCTACTGATAGGTACTTGGGCAGCTTCCAGATATTGGCTCTTGAAAATAATGCGGCAGAGAACATAGGGTTGAATACATTCTTTCAAATTAATGTTTCGGGTTTCATTGGATATATTCCCAGTAGTGAAATCACTGGATCATAAGGCAGTCCCATTTTTAATTTTTTGAGGTAACTCCGTATTTCTTTCCATACGGGCTGCACCAATCTACATTCCCACCAACAGTGCACAAGGGTTCCCTTTTCTCCACATCCGTGACAACTTATTGTTTGTTGATTTATTGATCATGGCCATTCTGACAGATGTGAGGTGATATCACATTGTGGTTTTAATTTGCATTTCTCTGATGATTGGTGATGCTGAGCATCTTTTCATATGTCTATTTGCCATTGCTACATCCTCTTTGGAGCAGTGTGTATTCAGATCCTTTACCCATTTTAATTGGATTATTTGGGGTTTTTTGGTGTTGAGTTTTATCAGTTCTTTATAAATTTTGGATATTAACCCTTATCAAATGTGTCACTGGTCAATATGTTCTCACATTCAGTGGGTTGTCTTTTTGTTTGGTTTTCTTTTGCTATGCAAAAACTTTTCAGTTTGATGGAGTCCCATTTGTTTGTTTTTTCTTTTGTTACCCTTGCCCAAGGTAATATATCAGAATAGACTGCTATGAGAAATATCTGAGATTTTACTATGTTGTCTTCTAAGATTTTTATGGTTTTTGAGTCACATGGAAGTTTTTAATCTTTTTGATGTTATTGTGTATGGTGTACGAAGTTGGTCTAGTTTTTTTTCTTTCTTTTTTTTTTTGTACATATCTGTCAAATTTTCCCAACACCACTTACTTGAATAGACTATTTTTACTCCATTGTATGTACTTGCCTCATTTGTCAAATATTAATTGAACATAAAGGTGTGGGTTTATTTCTGGGCTCTTTATTCTGCTCCATTGATGTATGTGTCTGTTTTTGTGCCAGTACCATGCTGTTTTGATTTTTATGGCCTTGTAGTATAGTTTAATATTGTGTAGCATGATTTCTCCAACTTTGTTCTTCTTTTTCAAGATTTCTATGGCTAATTTGGGTGGGGTTTTTTTGAGGGTCTATAGAAATTTTTGGAGTATTTGTTCTAGTTCTGTGAAATATGTCATTGATATCTTGATATAAATTGTGTCAAATCTATAGATTGCTTTGGGTCCTATGGATGTTTTAATGATGTTCATTCTTCCTATCCATGAACACAGTATGTGCTTCCACTTATTTGTATCTTCTTCAGTTTCTTTCCTCAGTGTCTCACACATGTCTTTTAAAACCTTGGTTAAATTAATTCCTAGGTATTTTTGTTTTATTTTTTGATGCAATTATAAATGGAATTGTTTTCTTAGTTTCCCTTTCTGATAATTCATTATTAGTTTATAAAAATGTAACTGAGTTCTGGATATTTATTTTGTATCCTGCTTTTTACTGAATTTATTAATCAGTTCTAGTAGTTTTTTGGTGGAAACTTTAGGGTCCTCTATATATGGTATCAAGTCATCTGAAAATAATGACAGTTTTACTCCTTCTTTTCTAATTTGGATGCCTTTTATTTCTTCTTCTTGCCTCATTGCTGTGGCTAGGACTTCCAGTATTATGTTGAATAGTGTGGTGAAAGCAAACCTCCTTGTCTTATTCCCAATCTTATGGGAAACACTTTTAGTTTTTGGCCATTAAGTATGATGTTGGCTGTGGGTTTGTCATTTATGGTCTTTTCTACATTGAAGGATGATCCTTTTATTCCCACTTTGCTGAGAATTTTTATTATAAATTGGTGCTGGATTTTATAAAATGCTTTCTCTGTATCTACTGGTATAACCATGCAATTTTTATCCTTCATTTTGTTTATGTGGTGTATCACACTAATGGATTTGCAAATATTGCAACTATCTTGCATCCCTGGAATAAATGCAACTTAATCATTATGTATAATCTCTTTCATGTATTGTTGGATCCAGTGTGCTAATATTGTGTTGAGTATTTTAGCATCTATGTTCATCAAGGATATTGTCCTATAATTTTCTTCTTTTGTAGTGTCTTTGTCTTTATCTGGGTTTGGAATTAGGATAATGCTGGCCTCATAAAATAAGCTAGGGAGTCTTCCATCCTCTTGAATTTTTTTGAATAATCTGAGAATGATAGGTCTTAGCTCCTCTTTGAACATTTGGTAAAATTCTCCTGTGAAGGCATTTGATCCAGGACTTTTGTTTGTTGAGAGTTTTTTGATTACTGCTTCAATTTCACTATTCAGATTCTTTGATTCTTCCCAACTCAGTTTTGAAAGGTTGTATGTTTCTAGGAATTTATCTATTTCATCCAGTTTGTCCAATTTTTTTGTATATAGATGTTCATGATATTTTCTTACAATTCTTTGTATTTCTGTAGAGTCAATCGTTACTTCTCTTTCTTTTCTGATTTTACTTATTTGGGTCTTCTTTTGTTTTTCTTGATGTGTCTGGTTAAAGGTTTGCCAATCTTGTTTATCTTTGTAAAGAACCAGCTCTTGGTTTCATTGATCTTTTGTTATTTTTGGACTCTCTTTTGTTCATTTGTGCTCTAAATTTTGTTATGACAATGTTTCTTGTATCTTGTATCTTCTTCAATAAATGTCTCTATTTTTCCTATTACATGGCTGGATAACTTCTGGACAGACCTCATATATTCTTCTGCTATGGGATAAATGCTCTGAAGATACCAATTCAGTTCATCAGATCTAGTGTGTTATTTAAAGCCACTATTTCCTTATTGATTTTCTATCTGGAAGACTTATCTATTGATGTCAATGGAGTGTTAAACCCCCTACTATGACTGTATTACTGTTCATCTCTCCCTTTATGCCAATCAAGATCTGCTTTATATATTTAGGTGTTCTTATATTGAGTGCACAAATGTTTACAAGGGTTACATCCTCTTGTTGGATGCTCCCTTTATTGCTAAGTAGTATCCTTTTTAGTTTCTTACTATAGTATTTGTTTTAAAGTCTATTTTGTCAGATATACTTAGGCATTGCCACCATAGGTTGTTTTTTTTTTTCATTTCCATTTGCATGAAGTATCTTTTTCCACCCCTTTCCTTTTAGTCTGTGTATATCTTTCATTCTGAGGTGGGTCTCTGGTAGACAGCCTATATATGGGTCTTGTTTTCTTATCCATTCAGCTACCTTATATCTTTTGATTGGTTCATGCTTTCCTTTCCATATGTCTGTCCAAGGTAAGGCTTATAATCTTGGTCTTGCAATGCATTATTCTAAACCAGTGGACCAAAGAGACCGTACTTCCACTGCAAAGATGACAAAAGGGAATTGCCCTAACATGTGGCTTATGACCTGTACCCATGTCTTCTGCTCTTCTCTGACAGTGCTGTAAAAGAGATAAATGAGAACAAAATGAATAAATCAAGGAAGATTATGGTGACAAGGAGAATGTCTATTTATTCAGCTATTCAGGAACTATTTATTGAAGGCTTTCAAGCATTTACTGTATATTAAAAGTCATCAGTTTATGTCTCTCTGGAGACTATGAACTTTTAAATGCAGGAGCTGTTGTATGTTTTATTTATATTTATTTATGTTGGTATTTGCAGCACTGAGCATAGTGTATAAACCATAAAGCATTTTCATTGAATGAATAGTAGTATGGTTAAGCAGTGTATGAATATAATGATTATCTTAGTGCCTATCATATAAATAACACTTCAGGTGTGCATCTGTGATAAAAAAAAAAAAACCCAAATAAACAAGGGAAACAACTGAGAAACTTTATAAGCATAGCATTACTAGCACATGGTATGAAGCTAATGAATCACTAATTCATTTGTCTTAGTTTGATCTCCTCCAGGAGAAGATCCTGAGTCAAGGGTTCAAGTAAGTAATATATTGATGAGGAGGTGATTCCAGGACACAGTAGAATGGGGGTAGGAAAGTTAGACAGAAAGAGAAGGCAGGCAATAAAAGGGCATACTTATATTATCAAGCAAACTCCCACTGTGGATAACTGGAGCTTAATCCTAACAGGAAACTCTGGGAAACAGACTAGAACAAACACCTCAGAGTTATTATCCCTAACGGGTAAGAGTGCTGGAGTATTTACACATTAACTCCTACTACTGGGTGGTTAGGGTTGCTCCTGGGGAATGTTAATTCCCTGACACTTCTCACCTGCCACTGCAGAGGAAAAGCATGGACTCCAAGGCCAGAGATCATTCTCAATAAAAGGATTGTATATTTTGGACATTGGAAGTAGGGTTAGTATCTCGTTATAGTATTATTTAAGAAAGAAATAAAAATATTTTTCTTAAATTTGCAAGCGTTATTTTTTTTCTATGTTTATTATGTTGCTAGAAAACAAATGCTTTTTTAATATCTTGGACCTAACCATTTAATAAATGTACAGTAAGGTATTAACTTTGGTCTTAGTGCCACAGAAGTATTATTAAACATTAAGGATGTCATGAACCAAGAAACTTCGAGAACCACTACCACTTCTTTAACAATTTGTGTGTGGACTGACAACGAAGCTTTCCATAGGTAGTGTCTCTGGATTGCATGACTCTGTAAGAACAGACCTGCCTTCTGCACACTAAAGTTATTTCCAATTTCAGGAGCAGGAGAAAGCTCACATGACTATATGCACACACTGTATTTCTGTATAAATGGCAAACACATGTCATACTGATGTGTTATTTCTTGCAAGAGACTATAATTGTTTTGGAAAATGTGACTAAAATTTCATATTGTCTTTGAATCTTGAAACATCCAGGGCCTCAATTTCAGCAGCAGTTCCTAATTCTTCCTTTAGCATCTTTGCTCTGAATGAACAAGAAGCTACTTCTGGCTTAAAATCTAGCTACTTTTACACTATCTTTTAAACAGCTTGTAGATGGACATATAACCTGTCATGGCAAATGCAGGTCATTGTGAGCTTTGTTATTAGTCTCATTCACTGTTTTGTTCTATGATTCCAACCTTGTCTCTATTTTCAACAGTTTCAATTGCTTATATTTTATATGTTATTGCAAGTTACTAAGATAACTTCTATAACAAGCAAATAATATATTAAATCACATATTATTTAATATATTAAATCGTATATTAGTTAAAATATTTAACGTACATTGAGTATTAAGTATAAATTACTTAATATATTACTTAATAATATATTAAATAAAGAGATGCATGATTTCTAATCAATAAAAATGAATGTATAACACACTAATAAAATATATTATTATATTCACAATAACCATAACATAATAGACATAACATGATAATGCCTATTGAATACTTATCACACATAGTACTGTGTGGTTTGTATGTATGTGTCCATTCTACCCCAACAGCACCCTGTGGTGTAAGGTTTATTCCTACCTCATTTGGCTTGCATCCATCCTGTAGGGGATGCTTCTGGTGCCCCATTTTAATCTTTAGGGCCTCACCATGTAATGCATGGAGTTCTGACTTAATGCCACATTCTGCTTCTCTTTGCCCAGTGATTTTTTTGATAGCTGGAGCCAGGTCTGCTCTCTGTGCACAGCAGTCTGCAAGGGCAGGAGAACTAGCACAACTTGTTACTACCCCCATTCACCACTCTTTCCTGGTATAAAGTTTCAAACAAATTATTTGCACTCAAATCTTTATTTCAGGGCTGGCTTCTGGAGAACCCCAACTAAGAATCATCTGTGCATTCATTTGCATATCTACTCACACGTAAATATAAAACTGCCTTAAACTGGGGAGATAAATAAGATGTATGTATCTGGGACTGAGAAAGTATTGTCTCAGCCTTGAATAATATAATAGTAATTATTGGAAAGGAGGGATAAGGGAGTAGAATGGATTTCAAATTCAGGAAGGGCACTAAGAATATAGATTCAGCTAAAGACAAGTAGCCACATGGAGAGAGCTGAGGAAGGAACAGATGACCACATTGCGTGGACCATGGCTGCATCACGATGCAATCACGCACCAGAGAGGAATGGTAAAAATAACCACCTACTTACTGACTCCACGCTTTCTTCCATCATTTGGTAAAATGATGTGGGAAGACAATTAGTAAATTATTTAAGTCTGATGTACTCAGATCTGAAATGTTGGCAGCCTTATTATTGTGGGGAGTTGGTATGGAGCAGGGGCTGGACTGGCTGAGTACTCTATTCACAGGTATGTAAAATACACTCACACTCCATCCCATCCATAGTGAGGCAGAGAGAAGCCATATCGGTCTAGGAAAATTGTTAAGAAAACTGCTCTTTGCTCATTATTACATCTTTTAAATTATTATTGATGTTATGTGTCCCAGGTACTAGCATTTCTAAGAATTGTGATTGACAGTAAACGAGGATGAGAATGAGGTTCCCATCAGATTCCTAATTTATTTTGTTTTGTTCAACGTTTAACAATGTTTAATTTTTGGGTCAATTTCACTCTAAAGATTTTCTTTCTGATTCTTTTTCTATTTTTTTGTACTTTAAATATTATTTTATGGTGGTGCTGGTGCTGGCAGTGTGTGTGTGTTCTATATTTCAAAGTAAGCTACCAATATGATTTTATGTATGATTGCTTGAAACTAGGTATTTCTCATTTGGCAGCCTGTTCGGAACTGAATGGAAGCTGTGTGCTTCTCCACCAGAGTCATTACAGTACATGCTGTGAATGTGAATGTTCATTAGCATTTTATGGATCTATAATTTCTGCTTTAAAAAAATCTATGAAAAGCATTACCCAGCATGATAAGAGTTCTGTTTTAAACTTCAACATCTTCTCTAGTTTCCTTCCTTTTAGTCTACCTTCTCCAACCTCTGGATATTTGCTTTTAACTAAATAGAAAAATTGGATCATTCAAGATCTCTGACTGGGTCATTTGTACAAAGCTGGCTCCACTGTGACAAGAAGGGAAGATGGTTTAGGTGAAGCAGCAACTGCAGCAGATAATCTGATGTCTTATTAAATGGCTAAGAAGAAATGGAAAATTGCTTTCTCAGAGTAGGAAGTGGCCTCTCTGCCATTTACTTGTTGTGTGACTTTGCGATACTCAATTAGCCTCTCAGAGCTTTCTTTTATTGTCTTTCAATGGGATCAAGAAGTTCCATCTTAGAGAGTGGTTATGAATAGAAAAGATGCTGCATGTTAGAGAACTTTATAAAGAACTCAGAATTGTACAAATACAAAGTTATTACTATCATAACTACTACAGCAGGCATCAATTTACAAATTGCGGTAATGTGTATTGTTGAATTTGGTTTTCAAAAATGGCCTGTAGAATGTAAAGATAAACCCCTATTGTACAGATGAGAACACTGAAATTCTGTGAAATCAGGTAGTGCCAAAAATGATCAATTTTACAACTTAAGAAACTGAATAGAAATTTGAAATTCAAATTTAAATTCTAATTTAAACTTAATAATTTGTATGTGATAAATAAATATACATATGATTGTAAACACACACTCAGGGAGAGAGACAGAAAGACAGACAGGCAGAGACAGAGAGGAAGAGATATGAGGTCTGTCTTGAAAAAGTTCAGCCATCATTAACACAACAAGAACAGTTCGTGAACATCAATGTAACCTGGCAGCCAAGGAGAGGGGACTGGAATGTGCATGTGTGAACAATGACGACTTCACTGTATTAGTCAGTAGATGCCTTTGAGACAGCATGTGTACTGTGTGGCCATCACATTCAAAATGAGCAAATAGAGCAACAGATCTGCACCCAATTTTGTGTTAAGCTTGAACATTCCTCAGCAGAAACTATTCAGATGATTCAGAAGGCCGTAGTTATGGGCAACTGGTGACTGGCAGCTTCATCACGGCAATGCACCCACTGTTGCATTATGCAGAGTTTTTTGGTGCAACATCAAATCACCCAACTGAATCAGCCCCCCTACAGCTCAGATTTGGCACCCTGCGACTTCTGGCTTTTCTCTAAACTAAAATCACCTTTGAAAGGGAAGAGATTTCAGACTATCAATGAGATTCAGGAAAATATGATGGGGAGGCTGATCCTGATTGGGAGAACTGTGTGAGGTCCCAAGGTACCTACTTCAAAGGGGACTGAGGTGTCATTGATCTGTGTTCCAAGTTTCTTGTACCTTGTATCTTCTTCAATAAATGACTCCATTTTTCATATTACATGGCTGGATACCTTCTGGACAGACCTTATATTTGTAATGGATTTCATTTGGGATCCCACTTTGCCTTTTAGGATTAGCTCAGATTTTCATCTGAAATAGTAACCTTCCCAGGATTTTCTTAAGCTACCCTGTGGCTAATGTTTAGCTAATAGCTCTGCTCTAGTTTCTGACTTCTTCTGAATTCCAGTTCTGTACTCTGTGTCTGGTGGCAGGTCCAGGTGGGTGGTGGATTGTTCGAGTTATTCACATGTAATTACAAAGGTCTTTCCCCATATTTCTGCTCAGCAGATATTTTTTAATTGACTACTGGGTAAACTGGTTTTTCAATGTTTTTCAGTCATTTTCACTACCTCAGTCTTAATCTGTTTATCTTATTTCTTGGGCCTCTCTTCCCTCCTAGACTCTTACCATCTATCTAATGTTGTGCTTGTCCCCTCCCCAAAGTACTGTTCCTTTCCTATCGTGAACTCAGTGTCAATGTTTTCTCCCCTCACCGAAGGCCCCAGAGCCTCACTTTCACCCCCAGGGACTTAAGATGAGCTGAGACTGGAATGGGCGCCCCATGGGAAAGAAGACTGCCTGACACCTTATCTTCGTATATCCAGTGTCTGAAGGGGGGTGGCGGGCTGTCTAACATGTACGGGATAGATGATAAATATATTATTATTTGAAAATATAATAAATATATTATTGCATGATGAATGAATACATTCTTAAAGAGGAATTCTAGTACCAACCCAAAAAGCAATGTCTATTGTAAATATATTTTTCCCAGCCTGTGCCATATTTAAAATGGATTTATGAAAACGATAATCGATTCTTCAGCAGACAGGAATGTTTTACCAAAATCATATTTTAAACTTGTTATATACTCCTTGACACTTATATTACTTCCCTTCAACAGCACTCTCTGCGAACTCACTGATCCTTTCCTTTTCATTGCTTTGTTTCACTTTTTCTTTGCCCTGGAGATTGCTATTGTGCTGGATGTAGGCAAATCCTGGAAACTTCATTTAAAAATTAATAAATGTGTTTAATTGGAAAATAAGAACTGCTGTTTTCATGGGTGGGAAGAAACTTCCTCACTAACCCTTCCCCTCAGATTCTTTTTCTTTAATGTTACTCTCTGTAGAATTGCTTGATCAACGAAAGTGTGTCTCCTGATGAAAACAGACTGTTCCTCAAAGAACAAATTAAGGACTTTCAGTCCTGGAGGTAAAACGCTGTGAGCTCATCACGCAGTGCTGCAAAACAAATGTGTTATGTGCCTGGTAACTCCGCCACACAATCAACAGGAAGCCTGGAGCTGAGATGGGCTGATTTGCACATTTTCGTCAGGTACTTGCGAATGCGATCAAAATAAGCCAACAGGACTTAAGACTTCTTGCCATGACATGGCCTTTGGGAATTTTTAAAAAATCTTTTAACAAATCATTTTTTCTTTGGCATTAAATAAATATGTTGGACTTTGGAAAACCAGTTCAAAAATCAAGTTCTGTTTGAGGGTACCAGTGTACTGTAATTAGAATGGCCTCTCAAGGAGCAACTTGGTGTAATGCGCAGAACAGAGGAACTGCAGACTCTTCCTAAGTCCGTCTTAGTCTCTCTCTCTCTTCTCTCTCCTTTTCTTTGTCATTTTCCCCATCCTTGCATCTTCAGCCTTTTTGTTCCTTTATTCTCTTTTTTTTTTAGTCTCCAGTTCAAACTTTCTCCACAGTGAATGCCTGTTTATGGCAAAGATTTAAAGTAGGATATGTACTGATTTCATGGGAAGTCATTTTTATTCATTCAACGAATGCTTTTTTTCCCAGCAACAGTTGTGTGCTAAGCACTCTGTTAGGCATAACCACGATTTTTAGTGAGTCATTGTCCTTAAAAGGAATTATTTAAATTACTGTCTCCCAAATAAAGCTCTGTTATTGTGGGTAAAATATACACCAAAAATTCATAATTTATACTTTTAACTAAAATTTGTATGATTATGTGAATGGTGAATGGTGAACGGATGTAGACAAAAATTTACAAAAAAGTCTTATTTTTTAAAGAAATATGGATCAGAGGATTTATAATTGATGATTGATTTATCTGAATTGGCATTAACATATTGTTAATTTTATACCTTAGTTTAGGTCTTTTTTTAACGAAGTAGCCTAAGTAAGTCCCTTACGTAGACTCACATGTGTTGTGTTGTGAATCGGTGTTGTATGTAAGAATCTCACCTGCTTTCCTTGTGCATGCGTTGGGGTTACCAGGACATCGTGCACCGTAAAGCTCAGCTGCGATGCAGAAAAGATATATGCTAGTTCCGTTTGTGTAGTCAACTCATAGTCCACAAATACCACCTCTGTGTTCCTCCAGGTGTTTTTGTAACTCAGCACCCTGCATGAAATCCCTGGGAGTGCCATGCTATATATTCATGTACCAGGGACCAATCTGAAAAAGCACGCTTATTATAGACTTGGTCTTGGAATACGATCATTGATTCATAATTTAAGTTATATATTCAGTTGTGCTATGGGTTCCCCCCCTGCATTCATTTGTCGAAGTCTTAATCCCCAGTACTTCGGAATGTGATCTTAGTTGGAAATAGAGTCTTTGCAGATATAATGAGTTAAGAGCAAGTCATACAACAATCAGGTGGGCTTCTAATCCAGTATGATTGGTGTTCTTACAAAAGGGGGAATCTGGACACAGAGACAGGCACCTGAATATGGGAAAGCTAAGTAAATACTGGTGTCATGCTGCCGCAAGCCAAAGAGCTGCCATACTTCAGAAGAGGCCTGGAATCGGCCCTTCCCTGGAGTTTACAGAGAGACCGTGGCCCTGTGAGCACGCTGGTCTCACAGCCTTCTGCCTCCAGAGCTGCAAGACAATGAGTTTTTGTTGTTTAAGCCACTTAGTTTGTGGGACTTTGTTATGGGGGCCCTAGGAAACTAATGCACTTAATATTTCAGTTATCTCTTTTGTTTAGTGAAAAAGGTGAAATAATGTAGTGAGAAGTATGCAGTACCCTTTACCAATGACCAAATCAAGACACTTCCCTACTTGTGTATCCCCTGAGAACTGCTGGGAAACGAGGATGAGATAAGGATTTGAACCTACTAATTTAAGAATAAACAAGCATGCCAACATTGGAAGTCTTGAGGAAATTTAGATTGACAATGTGTCTTCAGCAGATGAAAAATGATAAAAAGCATTCAAGGTGGGTCTGTACGTCTGAAACCAAAATCCCTCAGCAAAGTTTATGAATGCCTTCAGAACCCTGGAGTGTTCTAATCTCCATTTATGCTGCAGATGAGTCAAATCTCAAGCAGCCATGTCCTTACTGATTGTGCATCATCAGAGGCTGGGAGATGTTTTTTGTTCTCCCAAGTGGATTGTGAGAGCCTCATTCTGACAACATGCCTGTGCGCAGCTAAATGAATGAAGCTTTTTACAAAGTTGACAATACAAAAAAGAGACACAGCACCACATTGAAGGGTCTGAGAACACATCTTTGAAAACTAAATACAACAAAAACCTAAGTCGCCAACATCCTCCTCTATGCAGGGAAACAATATGCAAGCAACTGCAGGATCTTAAAAGAAGATAATAGAAAATGAAACAGAGCAAAACAGAGAAAAATGTGGAAATTTAATGAGCGACATTAATAAAAGTATTGCTATGTGGGAAAATCTGACATTTTCAGATTTTAGCTACAGTACTAAATTGATCTTAGACCCTGCATGTATAGGATTAATGCAATAATAATACCTTTAATCTTAAATGCTCCAGTTGCTTTTCCAAGCACTTAATATATAATGTAATTTAATATTTACTCACGCCTTTATAGTGGGATTCTCTTATTGTTTCATTTCACAGATTGATAAGCTGAAGCCTAGAGAAGTTTAGTATCATTCTTAGGGCCAAACTGCTAACTAGACTGGAGGTTAGGTATGACTCCCAAGTCAGTGCCCTGTACTACGGAACGTCCCTTTCAAAACTGGCCATTTTCAACGAAAAGAGAACAACATATTTAGTATCTGTAGTAATTTCTTTAGCCCTAACAAACCGATTAAGCACTATAGTAGTGGTGACCTAAAGAATTTACATTTTTCACCTAAAATCACCTAAGGGTCAAAGGCCTGACCTCTACTTGACACAGGAGAACATCTGTCCTAACATTGTTACTCATTACTGTTGAATAAAACAGGGGAATTCTCCAAGCCATAGGAGTTAGTGACTGTGAACACTACTTTGAAAACATCTTTCTGTAATGCAAGCTGTCTCTACAGGTAGAGCCCTGGCTTGCCTGCCTCTCTGGGAGGGGCAAGTAAGATCTGGAGATTAGTGGCTATAAATCATTTTTATGTATATCTGATGAAACTTTATTTTTTGGTTGCCAAAAACTAAATGGTCTTACTGGGGAACTACTGCCAAGTTGGACACCTGTCATGGTTTTGCCTTCCTCGGTATTATTCGACACGGTGCTATAACCAATCTGTTTCTGCAGTGCCTACAGCAAACCGTTTTCCTAGGATCCCTGCTCCTAAGGAACTGTACGTAGCCTTATTTTCCTTTGGTTTAGGAGGGGAAAATATGCCTTAAAACAACCAGGGAGTTGATGTTAGCATTTTGAGTTCATTCTTCAACTTTAAAAATATTTCTTCTCAAAAATGGCCTTAAAAACAAGTAGAAATGAAAGCAAGCATGTAACCCAAACATATGTCTTGAGACAGGAAGTGAGAAAGTAAATGTTTCCCACATTTTATCCACTCATGGCACACCTTAAAGGTGTTGGTTATATCTGCATACCACAAATATTTTTGTTTACTGTGTATTTTATTTAAATTAATTATTTACTTTCCTACAACACCCTAACAGCATCTTTAAAATCCATGTTTTTATTTTTTTAATGTTTTTTAAATATTTTATTTATTTTTTTAAAAGATTTATTTATTTATTTATTTATTTTAGAGAGGGGAAGAGAGGGAGAAAGAGAGGGAGAGAAACATCAATGCATGGTTGCCTCTCATGCGCCCCCTCCTGGGGACCTGGCTTGCAACCCAGGCATGTGCCCTGAGTGGGAATCGAACTGGTGACCCTTTCTTTCACAGGCCAGCACTCAACCCACTAGGCCATACCAGCCAGGGCTAAAATCCATATGATTTTATATACAAGCTACAGACACTAAACATATTGCTATTAAAATAAAAAACAGTGTTCAACTCTACCGCTTGATGTCATTTGCATCACAATTTTAACTCACAGCAAACTGCGTGAGCTTAAAGCTGCCAACAATAGCTGGCCTCCTGATCTTACCCATTCAGGAGGTTGGAAAACAAGTTAAAATAAGAACTTATTCCAGAACTCAGATCTCCAAACTGTTTGTTCAGTTATTTCTGTAGTCTGTGAGTCTCATGCAATTTCAGGAGGGTTTTTTTCAACATTCTAAAGAATTTAAGCCTGGATTTTCACTTTCCTTCATGTCTCTACCCTCCCTTGTGACAATCTTTACAGAAAACTGTCTGTGGATACCCTATCGCCACCATGGCTACTTTCTCTACTAGCCCCTCCTGAGAGGTGTGTCTTACCGGATAAGTGACCTTTTCCCTCCCCAGAAACGCTTTCTCCCACATGACTAATAGTGTTCCATATCCATGCAGCTCTGCCACTGACATGTTGAAGCTTTTTTGCCTAGTTGAAACTGCATCCTATTCAAGTAGGATATTATTGTCCTTTGAGTCAAAGTTATTATTCTTTTAGTCAACATGTCTTCACAGGTCCCATTTTTGCCACAAAAGTCTGTGCTGGGGAATAGTTTTTCATGATAAGGTAGATGGGCTATTAAGTTTTACAGGTCTAGGTTCGAAGTTCTAGGTTCAGTTTCTCAAAAGTTCAAAAAACAAGTGGAAAGTCAGTACAAGAATAACACATTTAGTCCATGGAAACAAATGACCTCAAGCGGAAGAGTTGTCAGGCAGAGGGATGAGTGGAAACTGATCTGGTAGAAGACACAAAAAACAGAGACATGAGTTAATGAGAAAGGAAGCCATGGATCAAGCATTTCAGTGATGTAAAACCCTAGATATACTCAGGAATTGCAGGTCCTGGTAATGGGGGGTCTAGCACAGATGACTGAATGACAGTCTGAATAAGTAGCCCCTGGACTCCCACAGCTCTGCCCACTTTTTCCACATTTGGGAAACTGCATGGAGTTCACTCCTATTCCTACCATCTCACCCCAATTACAGAAGAAGCCTGGGCAAGCAGAACTGAGACCAGAAGGATAAAAGGAAGATCCACCTACTGAATGGTGAGACACTGGCCACCTGTCCTCACCCGTTTGACTAGTGCCTCCCAGGCAGGGGGTTGGAAGAGTCCTCTGTGGGAAACTGACCATCCCAACAAATGGGGTGTCCAGACTGAAACTGACCAGTCAGCCCTCCACACAATGAAGCCCTCAGGTGACAAGTCAAGTCTGACAAAGCAGAGCATCCAATTGTGCTTTCCTGAGCCTCAAGTTTAAATATGACCAGACGGTAAGTATGGCGTGGTATTTTCAGGACGCCTCCAACATAAAAGATCAAGACCAAACAGACCAACACAAATACAAGCAGCTGAAGAAAACATTAAAATATTCAAGAAAACTGTAATTAATATCCTCAGAGAACTAAGGTATTGTATTCTCAAAATAAGATCGGGATGCTATTTTTAGAAAAGTAAACTTTAAAGTCAGTAAATGTGCTCTGGGATTTAAAAAAATTAATAAGAGAAAAGAAAACAGTTAATAGAGGTTCTGAAAAATAAGTTTTATATACCAGTCAGATTCTAATATCTCTAGCTAAGGAGAATAAGAGAGAAGAAATAAGAAAACTGGGTTATTGTGACCCTAACAAGTACTGAACAACTCGACAACCAAGTGCTAGAGGATCAGGTCACAGGGTTGGAGGGCTGTGAAGGGAGAAGGGCCAGTCGAAGATGTAGATAGGATAACCAGGGAGAGGCAGGAAGGCTGCTCTGTGGAAAGGCAGCTTCCAGGTAAAGACAGGAAGGCGATAGAGGAAGTTCACATGTGTATCCAGGGAAGGTAGTTTCTAGCAGAGGGAACAGCAAGTAAAAAGGTGAATTTCATGTATTTAAGAGACAGCAGGTAGGTTCTCGTGGCTGGAATGGAGTCAAAGGGATAAGTTCAAGGTGAAGAAAATGAATCCTGTCGGTCTTATATGCAGGTGTTAGTGGTCAAGCTTGATTAACTTTTTCTTCCATTAGGATTAGTTTTGTTTTTTTCCACAAGCCACCTCAAGTTACTCTTTTAAGTAGAATTAGGGTGGGCAGACTCTGTTCAAGAATGCTTTTTTGATTATACCAATTTGAGGACAAAGTAGAATATAGTTTTCCACTATTATGATTTCTTAAAGGCATGTCTTCAGAGATTCCATCATTGATAGTCTCTTAAACAGATCTTCTTTCAGTTTTTTCCTCTCTTGAATCATATGGTTTTCCTAGGATTATTCTAGTTTTTAACAACTAACAATAACCAAGAGGTTGCAACTACCTAGTAGTCTACAGGCGCATTTCAGTCAGTTGCTGGCCATGGCTTAGTGATTAAAGAAACAAACAAACAATTCGAAACAATGATATGCTAATTTCACATACTGTTACTCTTGAACTTCTGGCTTCCCCTGAATAATGGAACATTGGATTTACATTCCTTGGTTGGAATTCAGGGGCATGGCTGCTCTTTGTTCTGAGCATACCCTTCCAGTCCTGCTTTTCCTACCTCTAACTCTGGGAATACTTTGCTAATTTACATTACCTCTATTTTATTCTGAAAACATTTGCAATTTGCAACTCGATTCTAGATTATCGAGTGGATGGAAATATGAATCTCTCACTTAATGAACAAACATTGTGTGGCTGCCCACCCCCAAGGTAAGACGGAGAGTCAATTTGAATTGTTTTGAGCACCAGACCCCTTCGTTAGTGCAGAAAATTATCTGTGGTGGGGAACAACCTCCTGTAGTGTTGGCACCACAGTGAGATAGCACCTCACAGGTGTTAGAATGGCCATCATCAAAAAGACAAGATGTTACAAGTGTTGGTGAGGATGTGGAGAAAAGGGAACCCTGTGCATTGTTGGAGGCAATGTAAACTGGTGCAGCCACTATGGAGGTTTTTCAAAAACTGAGAAATAAGAACTACCACATAATCTAGTAATTCAACTTCTGTGTATATGCACAAAGTAAATAAAATCAGGATCTAAAAGAGATATCTGTACTCCCATGTTTATCACATTATTTACAATAGCCAAGATATGGAAATATCCATGAATGGATGAATGGATAAAAGAAGAGGTGATAGAGAAACGAGAAAGAGTGAAATCCTGTCATTTCCAACAATGTGAATACATTTTGAGGGCATTATGCTAAGTAAATAAATCAGGTGGAGAAAGACAAACACTGTATGATATCACTTATATGTGGAATCTAAAAAACCAAACTCTGAAACAGAGTAGAATGGTGGTTAGTAGGGACTAAGGGGGCTAGGGGGAAGAGGAGGGGAGATTTTGGTGAAAGGGAGCAAACTTCCAGTGTAAAACAAACATTCTGAGGATCTGATGTACAGCATGGTGATTATAGTTAATACTGAGTCATATACTTGAAAGTTGCTAAGAGAGTAGAATTAACTGCTCTCACCACAAAAAGCAACAGTATGTGATGTGGTGGAGGTGCTCACTATTGCTATGGTGTAATCATTTGCAATATATACGCGAATCAAATCACCATGTTGTGCACCTAAAACATCCTATGTTTAATGTCAATTATATCTCAATAAAGCCGGAAAGAAATACGCCCTGAAATCGCAGGGACTTAATAAAGACTTTTTTTTTCCCTTTTGAATTCTGATGTTATTTGTAGGACTCTCCAAAGCAGTTATCTTCCACCTGCCTAGTCAGGAAGTCCATCTTCCTACAACTAATGATGCTTCTAGTTCAACAAGTGTCTTCTATGGTAGCATCAGCAGAGGTCAGAGATTATGAAAATCCAAACTCAAGCTACCAGACCAGACAAAATACAACACCCAGTTAATGTTGAACTTCAGATTAACAATGAATATTTTCTTAGTATCAGTTTTCCTCCAGTATTGCATGGCACATACCTAAAAATGTTTGTTGTTTATCTAAACTTAAAATGTAACTGAGTGTCCTGTATTTTTATTTGCTAAATCTGGGAATCCTAAGTCGAACCTGCTTTTAGGTGTCTAAATGGGAAGTGGAATGTCTCTTCTCTGCTCACAACCTATTGTCTAGAACTAGTGGTCCTAATCCAAGTCTAAAGGAGGCTGGAAAATTTGGAAAAACACATGGATTATTTGGTGAGTATTTTTGTATTTGTTTCATGGTTTCAGGCAGAAATTATAGGAGATCTAAAATGAAATGAATCTCTGGTAACATTTAGCCAAGTTGCTCGTTTTACTGATGAGGAAACTAAATGCAGAGAGGAGCAGGAATGGGTCCACCTTATATTGCTGTTCAGTGGGTGGGACTCTCAGGTAAACTGAGCCACAGTCCAGGATTCTTTTCATTATAAAGAATGGTCTCTCCAGACATTCTTTGAGATAAATGCATAGCTCATTTCGATAATAATTGTTTAAATCACACACACGTGTGGGAAACCTTCTCATACTTTGTTTTTCCTCATGATTGAAAAGCCAGACATGGTGTCTACAGAAACTGGCTCTGAGATAAAGTACAAAACATATCATGTTTACATAATTAGAAGAGAAATATTGGTGGCGCGAAGTGACAGAATGTAGAAAAATGGAGGGAGGCCTTGGCTTGATATTAAAACATTCAACTATTTCCTTTTTTCCCCTTTCCCTTTTTCTAGTAAATCAGAGTCCCAGCCACACTACATTAAGTGATGGACTCTAATCAGCAGGGAGAGATGTTCTGAGGTCTGTTCAGCGAGTGAGAAGCGGGCACTAAAGGCATTAAGCATCTTCTAGCCATTTCACCCAGTTGATTGTAATGATTGTTGATTGTAATGATTTTTGAGTCATTCTATATTATGGGAAATGTCAAAATCTGTATTGTTCCAGAACTCAGGCTTTTGAAAAAGTGAATGGGATGTGGAAGTGGAGAAGCAACCACTAGTTGTGGACAGTAGCTAATCTAGTAGCTACATTTTTTCTTTGATAGATTGAAGTGGCTCTTTATCACTGCCAACCATTCCCCAGTGCTCCGGCCTCACTTGCTTCTCCTCTCCCACATCATCACTTCGTGTTGATGAGTCCGCCCGCATGGTTTTATTTGTGAAGTGCTTTGTCATTTGTACTAGCAGAAAGGATCACCGTGTGCCACACTTCCAAAGTAGAACATCCCCTTATTGGTGTCATGCAAATTGTTTTTCACTCACATTGTAAAAGGTAGGTGCTATCAAAGCACATGGCAGGTAGCCACAGTAAAAAATTGCATCTTAAATCTATCTCCATGTACGTGTATATCTGAAAAAAAGTTTCTTGGAATAGGGCTTTTACCTTGGGTTATACATTGACATCTGTTCTACGTTTCTGTTCTTTTCTATTTTGTTTTGTTCTATTCTATTCCATTCCATGAAAATGCTTCTAATATAGTGCATTAATTTTGTGACTCAATGAGTGCTTTTGAAAGCATTGATGCAGTCGTGCCTGCCTGACTGCCCTCTAGAATACTCTGTGAAAATTGTGTTTGGCCAACATTACTTGGGCAGGAGTAGAGGTTCTATGAATTCTCCTTGTACCCGCATACTTAAAAATATTGTAATAAATTTTCTTGTGGATATGGCATGCATCAATGTTTCTAGATTTGTGCCTTATTTTTTTCAGTTTTCATTTTCACATCTTTTCATATGCATTTAATTCTATAACATATACTTTTCATCTTCAGGTAATGTGAAATCATTTTACTTGCTTTACAGCATAATTCTAGGCACCTAGACCATTTTGATAATAATGCTATGCATTGAACAAAAGCTATTTTGGTTTTGATGTATATTCCTCTGTTAAGTTAGCATGCTTTATTTATATATCCAATACTTCTAAAAAGTATTTAAGAATTTTGAAGTGTAGGAACATTTACACACACCATACATTATGTATATATGTATATATTTGTATTTATTATATTCTAAAAATAAAAATTTAACAGTGTAACAAAATAATCTAGTTTTTAAAAACACATACAATATTAAAAATGAGGTTATCCTAGGAGAGGTGATAAGTCCAGGAAGTGGTTTAAAATGTACAAGGTGTATTACCTTAAATAATAATAAATGTACAATAATACATTTATCTCAGAGACCCAACCAAAGTGGGTCTAAAGCCTTTTTAACAGCTAACGGGAAGCTATGACATGACTAACTTGCTTGTTTTTCTTTCTTAGGACTCTTTGGGGGTCTTGATTCAGTCTTACTTTCTTGTTATAGTAAGCTCTCAACTTCTTATACTTTCTTATATTAGTGCCCTAAATTCATTCCCACAGTGGAATGGCAAATAGAAAAATTTGCATAGGACATAGGTCACTAATTATATATATGAGTGCATACGTACACACACATGCACACACACACAAGGTGTGTCTAGAAGGTATCCAGCCATGTAATGTAAAAAATAGAGACATTTGTTGAAGAAGATACAAGATACAACAAACACTGTACATAGGACCATGACGCCTCAGTTCCCTTCAAAGTAGGCACCTTGGGACCTCACACAGTTCTCCCATTGCCATCAGCTGCCTTGTATTTTCCTGAATTTCATTGACAGTCTGAAATCTCTTCCCTTTCAAGGGTGATTTTAGTTTTGGGAAAAGCCAGAAGTCATAGGGTGCCAAATCTGGGAGACTGGGGAGCTAAAGTCACCTGGGTGATTTGATGTTTTGCCAAAAAACTGCACGAAGACGTGATGCATGAGCGGGCGCATTGGTGTGGTGAAGCTGACAAGCATAAGTTGCCCATAGCTGAGGCCTTCTGAATGATCCAAATAGTTTCCGTGGAAAATGTCCAAGCTTAACACAAAGTCTGATGCAGATTCGTTGCTCTACATGCTCATTCATTTTGAATGCATGGCCACACAGGACACATGCTCACTCAATGGCATCTACTGCCCCCATTGACTAGTATAGTGAAGTCATTGTTCATACATTCTAGTTCCCTCTCCTTGGCTACCAAGCTACAGTGATGTTGTGCAAACTGTTCTTGTTATATTAACAATGGCTGGACTTTTTCTGGATAGAGCTTTTAACACACACACACACACACATTCAGTTTTCATCACAGAGAACAAAAATGCATCGCAGGATGGGGTAGAATGGTAACTTTCCTTCTGCATGAGTTATCTTGTGACTCCAAACACTCAGGGCTGTAGGGGATGTGATGCTACTTTGGCTCCTCAGGAGTTAGCTTCTAGAGCACGTACGGAGTTCCACATCTGTAAGCAGGGCTGATGGCTGACCTCAGATGGCTTTAGAGGCAGCTGATATGAAGGAGAAGAGCAGCCTAGGTAGAAGAACCCAAGCACACAATGAGTGAGGATGCAAAGAGAAATTTGAGGAAGAGGAATTGTAACAGCTGGAGATTCATTCCTATTGGGATAAGTATATTCACCAATGAGGCCTCTAATTTTTCAGGCGAGGTCAGCCTATTAGTACCTGCAAGCTGGGGACAGCTGGTAAGAGGAGACAGGCAGGATTATGAGTGTGTCCTCTTGCAAATAGGACACATCTGTGACCACTCAATGTATTAGGGTTTAGAAAATGCAAACTCTTCTTCAGTGGAAACCACACATGGGATATAAAAAAGCAGAGCCACTTTGTCAAGCCCTGCCCACCAGCTTCTCCCTCTCCTCTGCGAGTGTCTCTGACTCTGCCTCCAACTGAAGAGCCACAAATCTCTCTGGGTTCTGGGAAGCTCAGACTTTGAACTAAAACTACGGATTCAGTTATAGAAAATAAAATCAAACTGAGATACAGAGAGCAAAATGAACCAAACCTACATACATAGGTAGTGTCAGAAATGATGCTGGTCAGCATTCACCCACAGCTGCTGTGTGGAATGAATGAGAAACTAGCACACATTATTTCTGTTTTATTTTCTGACATTTATGACATTGGCCCTCTAATTTCTATTGATGCTACATTTCACATATAACTATCAAAAGACTATGAAAAGTATTAAATGTAGCCAGGGAAAACAAAGCCTTGGACAGAAAGCTTTGTAAGAGAGTGGCTGCCTGTTCTGCCCTCTTTGGGAGCAGGGCCAGGTGGTGACAGAGCAGAAGCTCAGGACATGCCGGGAAGGGAGACGCAGCTGCTGGAGGCTGGTGCAGCCTGCCGTGCTTGTGGGCTCCCACTTAGCTCTGTCCAGAGGTGTTATGCTTCTCTAGGGTGTGAGGTCTATTTGACTTTCTCTCTATTCTCTCCTTCTCCTCTCTTTATCTGATCCAACACATCTTTTTTTTTTCTTTCCTCTCTCCTTTCAGCATTTTTAAAACCTCGTTCCCTTCCTTCATTCCCTCTTCCCTTTTTCTTTACCTTCCCTTCTTTCCTTCCTTTCTCTCACTGCCAAGTGATTTTTCCAAAAGTTTATACACTGATTTATACTCACACCAACATTGATGAGCATATACCTGTTTCCTTATAGGATTCTCATGAAAACAGGGCACTATGCAAAAAAATGTTTACTCTTTGCCTGTATGAATGAGGAGAAAAGTAATTTCTCATGTCAAAATGTATTTAATGTGTACAAATTTTTGAGATTGGACATCACTTAGCAACGAGGGATAAGTAGAATAACAGCCATACCTACGTGCTAGGTGCTTTGCACCTCTATCACTTCATAACAGTGCAGGCAAGTCTACTCTATATAAATGAGAAATGAGGGCCTAAGAGATTAAATAACTTTCCTGCAAAACACACCACTGGTAAAGTGCAGGTCCGTGATCTAATGGCATAGATTTATTTTATAAAAACTAGGGGCAGAGTGTTTAGTTAGAGGGAGATCATGCATATAAGCCCCTGGATAGCACTCAAGAAATATGAAAAATACATCCTTATATAATCATCCAACATGGTGATCTATTCCATGTACATGAAAATGTCACTTCCTATGCATAAAGCATTGCAGGTAAATAGAAAACAAATGGGTTTTTTTTTTTCCTCTCTCAAGAAACTTACAGTATACTGGGGTGGGCAAAAGTAGGTTTATAGTCATTTGTATGGAAAATAACACAATAATAAATAATAATACAAGAGTAAAGTCTGTGTTTCACATACTCACAACTGGAAATCTACTTTTGCTCACTCTTTATTAAAGAAGATAAGTGATAAATACAAGTGATTATAACCCAAGTTAGCTGGGATGTCATACAACAAAGTGGAAGTGGAGTGGAAGGTAACAGCTGTTCAGGAAAGATGGTTTCTAGGTCTGAGATCTCGTAGGTGGGTGAGACCCAAAACATGCAGGAGACAAGGCCACACAGGTGTGTATAAAGGAGGAATGCCAGTAAGTTTGTTACACCGAGGAGCTGTGTGGCTAGGGGATTACAAGCTCACAAATGTGCAGTGTTCGAGTATTGCAGACACTGGGGATGATTGGAAGTGTAAAGACACAGATGTGCAACATGGACTGAGCTCTTCCATGTGGGGAGAGTATCCGAGAGGTTGGCAGATAATCAAGATGAGACTAACGAAGAAGGAAACGAAATAGTGAGGTTTCTATTTCTCTCATTTTTGATTCTAATTGCTTTGAACACAGCAAATACTAATTTGTTCCTATGCCATATGCACCGTATCTGGATTAATTCATGTGTACAATAGCTACCAAGGTGTTCACTATCAGAGTGGGGGCTGATGGACGTGAATTCATTTGAAAAAGGGAATAAGGAAGAGAAGAAATTAGTAGGAGAACAGTGGGTTAGAGATGGAAAGATAGAGAGGTGGACCCAGAAACAAAACTAAAATTTCTTCATTGTGTCCGTCTCCAAGCTAATGAATATTTGTGACCTAGAGAATGAGGAACTGCAGGCAGAAACTAAGGATCTTCTCAAAGAGGCCTCTGTGAGGCAAAGAGCACCCACAGGACTATTCAAAGATCCAAGAGACAAGCAATCACACAATGGGGACATGGAAGTCTTCCTCATGTCCATGTAGGAGTACCTTGCACACCTCTGGTGCTGGCAAGTTTTACTGCTGCCCTATTCAGTGGCCATTTGCAGCATGTAGCTATTTAAATTTAAAATAAAGGAAAATAATAAAAAGCAAATGATATAAATAGGTCATATATTATAAATAGTATAAAATAATAATATAAAAATATATAATATAATATAATATATGCAGGTCCTTAGTCACCCTAATGACATTTGTGCTAATGGTTACTGTATTGGAAAGTATAAATACAAAGCATTTTCATAATCACAGAACATCCTATTGGATAGCAATAGAATTTGACTCTAGGGCTAAGCATAACAACAAAGACTGTGATGCTTGGGGGGAGACTGAAAGGCTAATAGACATGGTAGTGCAGCAGGGAAGTGTGAAGAGATACCCTCTGAAGAGTCCCATGACCACTTGAAAGCACTTTCAAAGAAATATGGCCCCCAAGAAGCAGGTGAGTAAAGAGACAATAAAATTTATGTCATTGCTATTGTTGTTAATGTACCCCCAATTATATAATTGTGAACCTTCGGTTCTGTGAGTAAAAGTTGATTAAATAGGAGATCCTACCTTACACTGAGAATGTGCAGATTAAAAAGAGTAAATCCACTTAGCCTGGGCCAAGAATGGCCGGTATGACAATTATTGCTAGCATCTAACAGACATTGGACATGGACTCCCAGGCAGGCACCGTTCTAAGTGCTTTGCACATGTCTTATTTAATCTTCATAGGAGCTATAGGTGGTTGATATTCTAAGTATCCATATTCTCAGGTAAGGAAACCAAAGAAAGGCCATGTAATACAGCTAATCTCAGGGCCCATACCCTTAGTCACGATAACAAATGACATGACTAATTCTTGGTATCATAATAGCAGAGGTGAAGACACATTCTGAAATGAGCGAGATCAATGGGCAGTTATTAATCTTGAAGTACATTTGATTCCTATTCTCATTAAAATCAAAATAAAATAAACTATTAAAAAGTAACAGAAGACACTAAGATCAAAGTCAGAAAAGAATTATGAAAGAAAAAAACTATTTCACACAGATGTAACCCTAAACCCAGTGAGTACACAATGCGGAAAAGAATGTAAGGGATGAAGCCCCGAACACAGTTTCTGTGATTATGTAGCACAGGGACCGCAAAGTTGTTGTAACTTCCCAGGCCAACTCTGATTGACTGTGGTATTGAAGTGGAGCTGTGTTGAGAAGCATTCTGAGGCTTAATAGTAATAGTGATGCGTGTACTAAAAATTAACTAGTCTGTCACGGTCAGGAAGGCAGATAGATAGTCAGCATATGTACCAAGTCTCTGTCATTCCCAATTTGGGGGAATATGAAGAAAGAGGTTCTAGGCAAGAAGACAAACTTTCATAAAAGAGCAATTAGCAACTGTGTGCCTCATCCTGCATATTAAAAATGACCAACTTGGAGAAAACAATGTCTATTATTATGACCAGAAAATCATATCATAGTTAATATTCAAAGTAGAAGGTACACTTAAAGGTAACATCCCATTGTCTCTATGAATTGAGAAATTGATCTGTCATAGAGTAGGACAATTTCAAATACACTCAAGTCCTATTATTTTCATGAGTATTTGAAGTGGGCTCTAAACTCTTCTGCTGGGTGGTGAAGGGATGGAGGAACTGGAAAGATTCCAGCTCACAGTGTATATCAGTAAACCAAGAGAGGTAGGTGGCCCTTGATGCAGTCCTTCTGGTCCCATCTGCACTCCTGCCTTTTCATGCTATCAGTGACGAGTGCTTATTTAGACAGTTGAGTGAGCACTGAGGTAAAATGAAAAGCACTATTTCTTTACTTCACTCGGCCGTCATAGAAGACTCAGCCCTTGTAAGGCCCTTTACTGGCCACTCATAACTCTCCTCTTGTTAGCATCAGCTGACGATTTTTATATAGTACCGTTGGTAGAGAGCACTGAAGTATCACGCTACTCAATAGTAAGAATAACTCAGTAGCAAAAAAAAACCAAAGGGGCTTGATTAGATTTTGTTCATCTTCTATCCTGACTGAGAAGTGCAACACTTGAGAGGTCAAAATTATTATGTGAAGAGTAACATGCCTCTCTCTTCTCTTAGAACAGATGTGGGAGGAGCCTTTCGCACTCTTGTGTTACACCAGTACTTTTTTCAGAAGTTTTCTATAGCATGAGTCATCAGGGATATGAGTATTTGTGGATCAGTTTATGAATGGTTTTGCTGTTGAGAAACAAGCTGACACAGGCCTGGCTCCTTCAATATCAACATATATTTGCTGAGGTGAATTCAATGTATCCTTTACGCTTTCACACATAGGTTACCCATACCATAGTAAGCAATATGCCAGGCTCCTATTGCCTGGAGAACATGAATGGTGTTACACAGAATGTGCCAAGGCTATGATGGAGGATCAGCTTTTATTCTGGGGTTTAAGCAGGAAGAGTTTTGATGCAAACAAAGATCACTACGACCCATCTCACACACCAAAGTAAAACAAAAACAAAATAACTCAGGTCACTGGAGAGGTCAGGAGTTCTGCGTCATTACCTAAACATTCCCGACACTAACAAAGACAGGCTCAGAATTGAAAGACTGTCCTTTCAGGAAGTTGTCAAGCAGGAGCTGAGACTGTATAAGGATCCCGTGGCAGGAAGCCTATATCCAGGCGTGGAAGGGACAGTGTGGGACCCGACAGCAGCCCCAGCATAGCTGCCAGGGGAGACCAGAACAAATGTCATCTAGCCACACTGCGTAAGCACTATCCTAAATTCCTTGTGAAGAGAGGTGTAATAATTTAAAAAAAACTTACTGTCTCCAAATATAGTATCTTTAGATATGCACAGTAGAGTACATATAGTTAAAAACAAGCAAACAAGAAACCGAGACACAGCCCAGGAATGAATCTATTCAGCTCACACAAAATTAAGCTGGTGTTGAATAGTTTTGGATGTTGTTAAAAGATATTATTTCCGGTTTTGGTCTGAGGCTTTGCATTTTTAAAAGAATTATGAACAAGTTAGCATTAAGTGATATGTCAGTATAAAGATACAAATCACAAATCATGTAAATAAATATACACATACACAAATTTCTAGTAGGTTACACGAATAACACACTATGTAATGCCTACCATTAATTTTGCAGTAAGGTCAAGACAATGCTATTATCAGCGATAAAGGCAGGCAGAGATTCCTGACGCAGTCGGAATTAAGCATTAATAATATGTCCTTTTTATGTCTTAATTGGGTGTGATTTGCCTCTGATAGCACCTTTCATTATCGGTACAGCAGGGTATCTATGTGTTCCCTTTGAGGTGTCTATTGTTCTAATTATTCCTGCATGCCGGCCATTCTCAATGCATGTTAAATAACACTAGTAATGCATATTTAAATAAAGCGATATGCTTGGATATATTATAGATACTATGTCAGCCTGGGATTGCTTTTCACTTTTCAGACTGTAGAAAGCTGTGTGGCTGTTTTACACTGATAGGCATTTATAGTGATTGGAGAGGAAAAAGAAAGTCCTCATTACAGGGCTGCTAGCAGTGTAATTATAGAGTGGCGCACCCGTGCTGGGGTGTATTAGGAGCCACGTTCTCCTTTAACATTACGTAGTATGCAGTATCAGTAGCTCAGTGGAACACTCCCTTTGTGCTGATGATTGCTTACTATTAGACAAGGGTAGCGGGATCTTGTTCTTTCTACCTATCATCAAATCAGTCAGATGTTGGGATATTGGGTATTAGACTTACTTGCAATTCTTCAAATTATTTATTTGTGGGACTCCATATATTAGGACTTGCTTCTTTTTAAACTTTGTCCTAATAGTACCGTCCTGACTTTGAATACAGGCTCTGCCACTCACTAGCTCCGTGAACTTAGGGAAATTTCTACATGTTTCCAAGCCTCAGTTGCTTTTTAGCTGAGGAGTCATGGTAATAACAGCAGGCCCTTGAAGATTTGTCAAAGGAATAAATTCCAGATTCAGAGAAATAAGTCCACAAAAAACAGTAGCTGAAATGATGTCATCACAGTGATTATGACATATGACTCAATCACCCAGAATGGAAATTATTTTTTATCTAACATCTTACCTTCTCACTGCTGACACAAATTTCCACCAATTTGTTTTCTGCAATATTAATAGAAATCTGCAAATTTGTTAGTGTTTCATTAAAAAAAGTTTTTTAATCCTCTTTTCTGAGTTCAACCTCTTGCACATTCTTAAAACCCTGTCCATTTAGCTGAGTTTCCCCTCTCCGTGATTGGGTCTCCTATTTGTTTAAATTACTTGACTTTAATGTTGCTAGGAGAAAATCTGGATACAGATCCAGCACAACCTGAGAATCTTGGCCAGTTCACAACCGACCCCACTCACAGCCTTCCTCTAGAAAAATGCAGAAGGTAAAGGAATGAATGCAACACCGCCCAGGCCTCAGAGTGCTCACTCTATTTTTCCTCCCACTTCTTACAGGAATTCTGGTTCTGGAATTGAGGCAAGGAGTTTTAGAGCAACAAGCAGTATTAACATGTTTTCTAGGACAGTTTCCATTTAACAGGGTTATCAGAGCAGACACATCTGGATCCCAAATCCCAGTTCGTCATTCCTTAGCTGTGTGAGAAGTGACCAGTTACTTAGATTCTTGGAGCTTCCATTTTCTCCGTTTAGGTAATGGCTGCTATGATAGCTATGTCATGGGTGTTTTTTGGAGAAGTAAATGAGAAAATACATAAAAAGAAGTCAGCAGAATGTCTTCCCTTTTGCTGTGGTATGTTTTTGTTTTTGTTTTGTTTTTTAGTATTTCAACTATAAGAAAGTCCCCTATACTTGTTTCCCCTGTTGACAGGACACAGACTACACCTGGGAAGCTTTGAGGTGTGTGTCAAACTCAAAACATGTCAGCTCTCTCTCATAATATCAGAATAAATTTTTTAAAAAGTCTACAAGAAAGAGCCATATTCTCTACTTTGGAATGCAATGCTTATTCTTATAGATTTACAAGATTCTAGGAAAAGTATTACAGGAAAAAGGCAAATTGAATACCATTCCTTTCACTATTTTTGTATACTTAGATCACACATTATTTGCCTGATATAGGGCAAATCTATTAAATTCTGTCCTTTATCTGCCTAATGGGCCACCTTAGCTTCCTGTGGGAAGAAATGTTGGAGTTCCTCCCATGAATACTGGCTTTGCAAAATATTACCAAAACAACCAGAGATAAAACAGAGCTGAGTTTATTGCTTTTTTGCAGAAAGGGAGAACACCACTTCTATAGAGAGTACTAGTGTCTTGGACAGAAGAGGACCAAGTCTGGATATTGATGAGTTTTTGAAGTCTGATTTGAAGCATCTCTGTGAGTGCAGCTACTTGATTAGGCTTAGCAAAGAATCATGAGGTAAAGGGTTAGAATTACTGGATATAGTAAGGTGTTTTGAGGCAAGATGTTCACAGAATCTTGGGGTATAAACTGGCATTGGTTGCTTTCTATCAAAGTGTTAATGAATCTTTTAGGAAGTGCCTGGGATAAAAATAAAGTTATTTGCAACTTTTATCTTCTTGAATAAGAATCCCCTGGAATAATAAAGTTATGTTAACAAAGGCAGTAAAATAGTGAATTTGTGTTAGTATAGATACCAATCAGCCTGGCAAAATTAATACCTTTTGTGGGCAGCATTGCTAGCAAAGGAGTATTCTTAAATATTGGAAATGTGAAGTGTTACAATTCTTTAAAAAGTTATATGGTATCTCCTTTTAAATATAAAATGCTCACATATATTTAGTTATTGTTTGTGGTAGCAAAAATGGAAAGCAAAGTTGATGCCAATCAATAGGGGAATACATTAGAGTACATTCAAACTATAGAACATTATACAGCTATCAAAAATAAGATATTCAAGCTATGCTATTTTAATTGGAGACTTTTATTATTCAGGCAATTGGAACAGGAAGAACATTCATTAACGAGGGCCGCCCCAGACTAAAGGACTGAGAGAGGAAGCAGGTCTGGGTTGTACGGAGTCAGATAAATAAGGGAGTCATGAGGAAGGGTGAACAGGAAGATTCTGAGTCCTAAGAAAGGATCACGATGGGTCTTTTCTCATAAAACTGGAGGGCAGGGTGGTTCTTTGAGGTTACAACAGGGTGGGATCGGAGGGTTTCCCAGCCACTACTGCTTTTCTGGAGCAGCGACTCAGATGATGCTCAACATTGTCAGTGTGTTTCTGTGAACTTACATATGTACATGTGTATGTTTATACATGTAATTGCATGTACGCAATAAGATGATAGGGGAGTACTCTGGGAGGTCAAGTGAAGAAAGGAAGCACAAAAGGAAAAAATACAACATTTGATGTAAAAAATTATGATACGATCATGTTACTCATTTATATTATACAGATGTGACCCATATATGAATATTTATAAAAGAATTTGAGTAATAACACCATGTTAAATTAATTTAAATAATGTATATTTATATGAGCATAAAGGTAATACAAAAAATTAGGTGTATTCAAAGCATCTATATGTCAAGCTCCCTTTTAGAAGAACTCCGCAAGGACAGACATGCTGATTTTTCGATTATGTCTTGAGAATTACAATTAAAATGCTTATTTTTATGAATAAAAATTGTGTTACACTTCAAGGAATTTTGTTTAGTTTGGCAGTATAAAAACTCTAACACATAGAATTGTATTAATAAGTAAAATACACACATAACGCTTTGTCAGCTATTCATATATTCAGCATCCTTGGGAATCCTGAACATGTGTGCCTTTATTACTTCCAAAGGAAGTTGTTTCAGGGTCTTAGGAATTATGAGGAAGGAATGCTAGTGTGTTACTACAGAGGTTTGGTAACAAAGATCTAACTTGGGAACAATCTCTTCCCCAAGTCCTTCGGTAACAGAAGCCACCACATTTTTTAAACTGTTAACTGAGGTTGAGAATATAATGACCCAGGCCTTAACACCTCAAGTCTTATCAGCTCAACAGGTGAGAGATTTTACAGTAAATGAAGTACTTCCCAGTGCTTTGATTTGTTTTGTGTCCTCTTAATTCATGTATGATTCTTATGCCATTTTTCTACCCCATGCAGAAGTTCCACCTATGGTCAGGACTTCTTAGGAACTGACTCAGTTGCTTTCCTCAGTCAGGAGCTGAACAAGAGGAAAAAGCATTAAAAAAAGATGCTTTTCCCTGAATGTATCCTCCAAGAGGTGCTGGTACAAGAGGCAGATTTAAAACAAAGAGGGTAACCCTCAGTATAAAACCCTTCTTGATGCAATTGAGGTTTTGTTGGCAGAATTTACTTGC
This sequence comes from Desmodus rotundus, assembly GCF_022682495.2. Taxonomy (NCBI): domain Eukaryota; kingdom Metazoa; phylum Chordata; class Mammalia; order Chiroptera; family Phyllostomidae; genus Desmodus; species Desmodus rotundus. The sequence goes on along the minus strand of NC_071387.1, from coordinate 45,353,728 downwards.
AATAAAAGTTAAAAGAAACTATTTTCAACTCGGAATCTAAGATAATAACAAAAAATAATTAAAGGCTTCCAGAGCATTCTGTCCACCAAGATAACAGTGTTCTCTTTCCTTTCAAGTAGAATTGCTTCCCCCAGACCTGGCCTATCTATCGGTACTCAGTTTCTTCGACACCAGATCCCTAACGCTGTGGCGTTTTATTTTCTCCCTTTTCTTCATAACATCAGAATAAAAGTTTTCCTACAACAGGAAATTTATCTGAGATCCTATTTTTACTTGAATACTTGCAAAAATAGAATATAGAGAACACACCTATAAAATGATAACTGGGACAGGAGCTTCCAGCCTCAAAATGAGTCTGACCCAGGAAGATAGTTGTAATTATTTGGCTTCCTCCAAAACAAAGCTATTTCTGCATCCCCGCCCCTTCCCTCCACCCTCTCCTCTTGCCTCTTCTTCCCTTATTTATAGTACAGTGGCACTTTTGGGTGAAGGAATGGTGAACAGTTAATAAACATTTGATGGGTATTAATTACTTTACACTTAATTACCTAATATGTAGATCTTGTTGAGCTATTATTGATTACCGGCAAACATACATCCTACTGGGGATAAGTGTGGTTTAACTTCATCCAAAGAGTCAATTAGTCCAAGAAACATAGGGAGAGCTGGTGCTTCATCTCAGTAGCTGGAGTTTCTTGCCAAGAAGGGTGGATAACCCATTTATTTGTTCATTAAAACACAGCACCCCTATCAACAGGAGGCACTTACCAGGTGTTATTGAGATCGGCAAAGTGTCACTCACTCTGTGTTGTCAAAGATTAGCTGCATGGGGTAGAAGCAACAGGAGCAAAGGGGGTTTTCTTGCTTGAAACCCCTTGAGGAACCAGTGGGGTTACAGAGGTAGCTCCTGGGTGTGTAGTCCTGGTGCAGTTCTCTATTTTGTAAAAACTATAACTAAACAACTTTCTCACATACACCTACGCAAGCTAATGCTGCCTTCTGTTGGGTGACTTTGGTATCCCAGATTCTTTCGGATACATAGATCAAGAGACATTTCCTAAAAATTCACTTAATGAAATGCAGGACTCCTTGTTAATTTTGCTACAGAGTCAATAGAAAAAAAGATTTGAAAGTTAGGCCTTCGGTAGGTGTGGGGAGGTGTTCCATTAATCAATAGTGGTATTAATTTGTAACTTGAAGCCCATAAAAATTTATGAAGCTGCTAATCTTAAAATTTGATCCCTTAAACTTCAAAGTAGAATTTTAGGGACACTTTATTATATAGGTCTTCCATAATACTCTTACGAGATAGTAATCTGGTAAGACATATCCAGCTGTAGGAGTCAGAAGGAAAGAGGTAGAAGACTGTTAAATGGTAGTTAGTGGTAGAACGTTGGTCAATAAAGTATGTAAAGCAGATTATTGTAAAAACTGTGATAATACAAAAAACCTAAATATTTTAAGAATTATCCGTGGACTGTAAAATGAAAATAATTTGCTTTGTTGTAGATTTTACTATGTGTTGAATCTAACATGGCTAATACTCTAAAGTTCAATAATACAAACATATACACAAGGGTTCCTGACATTTGTATTGTTCAAAGGTTACATTTTATTGTACAATCATTATTATACTTAAATGTTTGAGCTTTTCATAAAATCCAGGTGAGATACAATTATTGTTATACACCCATTTTCAGGAAGTTGGAATTGAGGACCAGAAAAGTTTAAGTAACTTGGCTAGGGACACCTACATTCTCAAATTTGATCTTCAGTTTCTTGGACTTTGGATCTGCTCTCCATTGCCTCTTGGTATTACTTCAGCAGGTATATTCAGCGTGGGCCCAGAAGACAGCAAAATGGCAACACAGAGTAAGTGTGAACTTCAACCTTTGGGTTCAGTTTAAATGCCAGCGTGGTTTTTTCACATTATACTTGGTTCTCCACCTCGCTCCTTCCCACACATAAGGTTTTACAGATATTTTCTTTCTCTCTTTCTCAAGCACGTTCATTTCTGTTTTCCTTAGGCCTTTTGTGGTATCGTTATATATTTTCTGGAGTAAAAACATTCTATTCCATAATGCAGTCTGATGATTAAAGCATTTTAATCTGGCATTTAAGCCCACTACTACTCACTTTCATTTAAGTGTACTTCCTTCTCTCTGACTGAAGCAGAAGATTCAGACAGCAAAGGAGAGAAGATACTCATAGCTGCCACCCTTAGATTTCAGGCATTTGGGTGTTATTGCTCCAAAGGGCACCCCCGCACAGAGTATCCACGTCACCTCTATCCATTAGGTCAGAAGATCTCGCCAACACCAATGACAATATTCACACTGATGCCCCAAGGGACTCCCTGCTTCCAAGGGGCGTTCTCCGGAAAGGCACTGCATTTTGGATTAAATATTAATATTTCTTGCTTTAGAATATTCTCAAACAGTGAGTCAAAACCTACTGTAGCTTCCAAAAGGGTACATGCTGGCTGTGGGCACAGGTTCTGTGTAATTCAAGATTTTACTTGCTTTTCAAACAAAAGAATACTAGGCTTACGGTTTATAGAGAAACCCAGATCTAAGAGAAGGGAGATGGAAATGATGGTCAATGGTAATTACCAAATTCTTCCTGTCTTCTGTAAGACCTTGGCAAATAGATGATTTCATAGAACTTTATTTTTCCTTTCTCTTTGTTGCCAAAAACTCTGCTTTTGCATGGAAAGCTAATATATCCTCAAAAGATTCCTGTGCAGATTAGAATATTGAGGCACAAGGCTGGTAAATTTTCAGTTTCACAGGATAGAGATGTAATTTAAAACTACTAACTCTCTCTTCTACAAATATATATTACATACACATATATGTTATATATGTGCCCATGTTATTTATATATATATACATATATATAATATATATGACAAAATATTTTTAGTAGTAGTGATAGTGGAATAGGAAGAGAATAGAAAACACCTAACAAATGCTTTTCTACTATGTGCCAAGATTAAGGTAGATTCTCTGCATATATTTTATGACTTAAATTTCAAAACAACATGTTTAGGTTAGAAAGTTTACTCCATTATGCTGAAAAAGGAGATAAGGCACAGGGAGGCAAGGACATTTGTCTAAAGTTACCTACTTAATAAAAGATGTAAGCCTGTATTAGTCTGACTCTAAACCACAATCTCTCCCTGCTCCACTGCCCTGCTTCTTGGCAGACACTCTCTCAGCCTTGGAGAAAGTGACTATGCTCACTCCTCATAAGACCCAATGGTTCAGCAGGAAGACTGTAGAAAACATAAGTCTTGACTCGTAAACTATGGTACCTATGTTGCAGTTTCTAATTCATACATTGAGCGTTAAAGCAATCTCAAAGCTAAACATTCCTAGTGGCAGCCAGCATTTCCGCATTTGTTATCTTTTTCCCTTAACAGAGGAATGTAACACTTTAAAGATGTGACTTTTAATGGAAGACGTGCATGCGATACATACTGTGTTGTGCCTCAGATTTTTTAGTTACACTAATATACAGCAGCAGGATTGCCACGGATAAAAAACAAAATGGAAAAGGCAGCATATCCAGGTAACTTTAACACAAACAATTAAAACTTATTTTAAAATCAAGTTTGCCTACTGTAAACTCATTAATATGCTTATTATGAACTTATAAAGAGACCATTTCTGTTCCATGTAGAATGCTATTGTTGGTCTCAGCAATGTTTAAATGCTTACAGATAATTTATTAATTCTTCACATGATTCAAAACAAGTGAGATGATTTGAAATTCCATCCATGAAGGAATAAGGAACGTTGAACTTACTCTCCCTCCATAAACAACTAAGAAACTTAACAAAACATATAAAACAATTATGTTTTGGTGTTGCACCATCGACAGTGGAGGGCTGTGGTCCTTGGGAGAAGGTAAACAATGCGGTGAACTCAGTGTGTACTGAGCTCCCTTACTTTCCTAACTGCAGCACAGAAAAGGTGGGGCCCACTATTCTTACAGAGGAAAGAGATCAGAAATTGTTCTTCTGAGTCATGGGAATTGCAAGGTGTGGTAACAGAAATGAGGGTCCTATGCTGAGAAGGGACGTCATGCAATAGGGTTTTTGACTGAATATTGTACTATGCTTCTGAACAGAAATTTGGCGGCTGCACAGTGCTAGAGATGTATTTCTGATCAGTAAAAATAAAGACATAAGACTGAACACTCCAGGTCTGAGTTGAGAACCCACAATTTCATGCTTTAGGTGTGGGAATCACTGATACATGTGATAACACACACAATTCTCAAATGTTTTGCACTAAGTAGAAGAAGACAGAATCAGCAGGTTATACTTCAACATTATATTTATATGATACTCTTGCAAGCACAGATCTAATAGAGTAAGAAAATCAGTCAGCGGTTGCTTGGGGCTGCACTTGGGGGAGTGGCTGAAGACAGAGGTGTAGCAGAATTTGCGGGGGAGGGTGGGTTGTGAAATTGCTTTATATTAGGGGTTGGCAAGCCTTTTTCTGTAAAGGGCCAAATAGTAAACATTTTAGAATCATGTATGATCTTTGTCATATATCCTTCTTTTTTGTTTATTTGTTTTTATTTTCATAACCCTTTATTAATATTTATAAACTTCTTAGTGGGAGAGCCAAGCATAGTCAGGGTTGGCCTACAGGTTGTATTGTTGATCTCTGTGCTGTACCTTGATTTTTGTGGTACTTATATGACTATCTGTTTGTTATAACTTCTAGAATTTTATGACTGAAATTATAAATTTTCCTGAATATAAACTATATTTTAATAAAATAAATGGAAACATTTTTGTGATCTGGACACTAGAAATAGAAATATCTGAAAATCCCTATACATATTTATTAAATTAAATTTGTAATTAAAGCAATTCCCACAATAAAACTTCAGACCCAAAGCACTTCACAGGGAATTTTATCAACTATTTAATAAAATATTATTACTACTATTACTCAAACTCGTTCACATAACAGTGGGTAGGGATACTTCACAAAGTATTTTATGAAGCCAACAAACTCTGATACCAAATCTTGATCAGAACGTTATGTGAAAATAAAATTATAGACAAAAATACATTGTGAGCACAGAAACAAGACCCATAGCATGAATTATCACCTAGAATCCAGCAACGTGTACGACATTAAGCTGTCATGACCATGAGCTTGACCCGAGCGACGCAAACTCAGTCTCAAATGTGGTAATCCGTCAATACAATGAACGCATTAACACACTGAATAAGAAAAGTCAGATAATTTGCTCACTAAATGCTAGGAGAGCACTTAAAAATTCAGCACCTTGCATGATAAAAAGTCTTCACATCAGGGACAGCAATACCAACAGGTATAGTCAAAATGCTACGGATAAATAAAAATGTTTAAGAAACCCACAGGAACGGAACAAAAGCAAACAAGGCAAATAAGAAGAAGAGAAAACCAAACCAAACCAAACAAAAATAAAATGGTTGAAAATCCTGAAGTATCAATAACTGCATTAAATTTACATGGTCTGGGTACCAATCCCAAGGCCGAGATGAGCAGAGTGAATTTAAAAGGAGAAGCTAACTGCATGCCATGCATTGCTGTATATAAAAACCTCGCTTCCAATATAAAAATATAGGTGGATTTAAAGAATGAAAGAATGAATTTAAAGAATTTAAATAAATTTAAAGAATTTAAAGAATGAAAAAGATATTTCACACAAATTTTAATCTAAGGAAAGCAGGAGTGGCTATATTATCATATAAAGTAGACTTAGACCAAAGAAAATTACCAGAGACAGAGTGGGATATTATAGTATGTAATAAGGAAGACTAAATCCACCAAAAATACCACAGAAATTCTAAATATATATATACATCAAAAAGCAGAGCAGTAAAAACTCCTACAGCATTGGCACCACAATGAGATATCACCTCACATCTGGTAAATGGCTATGATTAAAAGATAAGAAATAACAAGTGTTGGTAAGGATATGGAGAAAAGGGAACCTTTGTACACTGTTGGCTGGCATTAAATTGGTGTAGCTACTATGGAGAACAGTATGGAGTTTCCTTAAAAACTTAAAAATAGAAGTACCATATGATCCATTTTTAGTTTTCTGAGGAAATTCCAGAAATTTCACTTCTGGGAATTTATCTGAAGGAAACAAAAATACTGCCTTGAAAGATATCAGCAGCCCTACGTTCACTACAGCATCATTCACAATAGCCAAGGCGTGGAAACGACCTATGTGTCTATTGACAGATGAACAGATAAAGAAGATGTGGTATGTATATACAATGGAATAGTATTCCTCCATTAAAATGAAGAAAGTCCCATCGTTGGGGACAACGTGGTTGGACTTCTAGGGCAATATGCTAAGTGAAAGAAGGCAGACAGAGAAAGAAAAATACTGTATGATCTCATTTACACATGGAATCTGAAAATACAAACAACTCATAGATAAAAAGAACAAGCTGCTGATTGCCAGAGGTGTGGGCGTGCAATAGGCAAAATGGGTGAAGTTGGTCAAAAGGTACAAACTTGTAGTTACAGGACAAATAACTCCTGGGGTTGTCATGCACAGCACAGACCACTGTTACTGTGTTGCACGTTTGATAGTTGCTAAGAGAGTACATATGAAAAGTTATTGTTACAAGGAAAAATAATTTTGTAACTATGTGCCGTGATGGGTTTAACCCACACATTGTAGTAGTTTTTTCACAATATGTACATCCATCAAATCCTTATTTGTACATCTACAACTACTATCATGCTATATATCAATTATGTCTCAAAAATTTTTTAACTATTCTATGAGTTAGCAATTACACACCTAGGTAATTATTCAAGGCACAAATTTTTTTCCCACAAAAGGCCTTTCCAAGAATATTTATCGCTGCTTTATAAATAAAAGATAAAAATTGAAAACAATTCAAAAAATCTATTTACAAAAGAATATATAAACTGTGGTATATTCACATAATGAAATACAACTCTATAATATAAAGGAGTAAATTACTGATACACAAAATAATATGAGCAGATCTTAAAAGTGTTAAGCTGAAAGAAGTTGTACACAGAGTACATATTTCATGAAGTTTTAGATATACTCAAAACTAAGCTACAGTAATAGAAATCAGTTCAGTAGTATCTTTGGTGGGGGGTGGAATTTACTGGGAAAGAACGCAAAAGAACTTTTGTTTTGAAAATACGAGGTCAGTCCAGAAGGTATCCAGTCATGTAATATGAAAAATAGAGACATTTATCCAAGAAGATGCAAGATTCAAGAAACATTGTACATAGGACAATGATGCCTCAGTCCCCCTCAAAGTAGGCACCTTGGGACCTCACACAGTTCTCCCAATTGCCATCAGCAGCCTGTTGTATTTTCCCAAATCTCATTGACAGTCTGAAATCTCTTCCCTTTCAAGGGTGATTTTAGTTTTGGGAAAAGCCAGGAGTTGCAAGGCACCAAATCTGGGAGATAAAGGAGTGGGTCACCTGGGTGATTTGATGTTTCACACACACACACACACACACACACACACAAAGACTGCATGAGACATGATGCATGATTGGGCATGTTGTTGTGATGAAGCTGCCAATCACTAGTTGCCCATAGCTGCACCCTCAAGAATCATCCCAGTAGTTTCTGCAGAGGAATGTTCAAGCCTAATGCAAAATTGGATGCAGATTCGTTACTCTACTTGCTCAGTCATTTTGAATGTGAGGGTCACACAGCACATGTGCTCACTCACAGGCATCTACCGCCCCCACTGACTAGTGCAGTGAAGTTGTCATTGTTCACACATGTGCATTCCAGCCCACTCTCCTTGGCTGCCAGGTTACATTACTGTCACGCAGAGTGTTCTTGTTATATTAACAGTGGCTGGACTTTGTCCAGACAGACCTCATATGCTGTGCCGTGAGGGTGTGGACTTTACCAGTATATGCATATTTCCAAGCTTATGAAACTTGACGTATCAACATTTATCATTAAGATATGGGCACTTCACTCTAAGTAATTTACACCTCAAATTTAAAAATGAATGTGGAGAAACCATTAATAAAAGTTGAGATCTTATTGCAGTTCTATTTTTTCAAGTTCTATGTATGTTTTTACCAAGGTCCTAGTGGGTAGTTGGTTTTGTTTGCTTACCATATTATAAAAAGTAACCAACTTACTAAGAAAACATGAGCCCTGAATGTACTAATACTGTGAGTGCATGATAAAGGCAAGGATTATAAGGAATCTAATTCTGTGTTGCTGAGACACTCCCTTCCTGAGAAAAGTAAAACAATAAAATCAGGTCCTTTGGTTTTCTGATTCGACTCAAAGATACAGAGTAGAGTAGGCGGCAGAGATGACTTCGTTCCTCTACAGGAGGGATGATCTCCGTCTCAAAAGATAAGCTCATCTCAAAACACTGTCTTTACAATAAATAAGATACAGAAAGGTGTCTGGCACATAGTTAATTACTCAGAAATATTAATTGTTATTGCTAATACTAATAGCATTTTATACTGTTAATTAAAAGCAAAACTTGTTTTTGAAATCAAATACAAATGGTAAGACTTACTCTGTTATTGAAAAATATCAACACAAATAATACCCATTTTCCAAACAGCGTTTTAAAAACTTTCGTAATATTCTCATAAGTCATGACATTATTAAGTTAGTAGCCTGTTAATATTTTTATACATATGTCATTGGCACATTGAAAATATTGAGAAAAACAGAACAAGTTCTCTGCTGCATGGAATTAGTTAATATTAACCACTTAAATATGAGAGAATTATTTAGCTCTGCTAAAATAATAAGTACCTATGTCATCATAATTAATGTTAACTTCCTCTTTTTGGTAGATAACTATCAAATTCATAACTCTTCTAAGGTCTACGATGATTCATGGTAATAAAACCATGACCTTACTATAGAGAAGGGTAATTACTCTCCTCTTCATTCTTGCAAATGGGCAATGACACAATTTCTTTAAAAAGACTATAAAGATATCTAGCTTGAATGTAAAAAGACAGTCCAAGACTTTTTTTTTTCTTATACATTTAAATTGCTGTCTTGCTTGATTCTGGCAATGATACCATAGATGTAGATTCTGCAAGCATATTAATAACTGGAGACTTATCTTACACTCACAGAGCTTAAAAAACATATCCATAGAATCAAAGGCAGATGTAAAGTTAATCAAACGTCTTAACAGTCCTGCTATTTTTAGCACAGTTTTTTCAATGAGATTAAAAAGAGTTCAATGATAATCAATACTTCAAGAGTTAAGTCTAAAACCTCCTTGCTTCTCATAAAAAATTACAGTGAGAGCCCAAGCCTTTACTTGCTCAAGAAGAAAGATATCAAAGTTTGAAGGCATATTGAATTAACAACTGGGCCTTTAGTTTTGCAAGAGTGATGGGTTATTCTTTCTAAGGTATGAAAAATTGCACATTGCTCACTTTCAGATGGAATTTGCTAACTGAGGAATTAATGGAAATAAATGACTTGATGGAGAACAAGACCTTCTCTTAAGAACAAATTTTAAATAAATTCACTTTATCGAGCTTGCATTGGCTAACCATTTTAGTCCTCTCCATATCTAGGACCTGTAACCACTTTGGAGTTATACTTACATTGTGCAATTTTCTTTGGACCTTGAAGCTGGGAGAAAATAACTTTCTATATGTGATGAGAGCACCATGGTTCCTCAAAAGTCCCAAATAGAACCCTGTTAAGTAAGAAACTTATATCTTGGAATCAATATCTACCATTATTTTTAATCCTAAAGCCTACAGTAAACTTTAAGTAGTGTCCTTTAAGCAGCCTTCAGTAAATATTTTCATTTTGTTGCAAGTTTTGTGAGAAATAGAATCTATCAATCTATCTATCCCTCACCATCTAACTGTGACTTGGAAGCAGTCCAGTTTCACTTGGGTAACACTGGTAAGGTATGAACATCAGTCAGGTTGTGTCAGGTGTTCAGAATTACTCTGCAACTTAAACTAAAATGTCATGGATCTTTTATTTACAAAAAACCTGTAACAGATTTATACATATTAGCAGTCCTTAACTAGAGGTGGTTTGCTCCCCACCCTTCCAGGGAATACCGGGCAATATGTGGGACCATCAGGAGTGCTACTGCCATCTATCCAGTGGGTTCGGCCCGGGGCTGCTGTAAACATTCGACAGTGTATAAGACAAGCCTCCAACAAACATTTTCCAGTCCGAAAGGTCAGTAGTGCCAAGGTTGAGAAACCCTTACATGCCTGATGAAAATATATTTTAAACCAGATTAAACTAATTTTACAGATCTGCCTGTACTTCTTTCCATTCATGTGAATAATTATTCATCAAACTATGTATAGTATTCAGTACCTAATAGATTATTGAGTAATCTATTATCTATATAGTTTATTGAAGGGTCTTCAGGTCAAGATGGCGGCATAGGTAAACAGCTCACCTCCTCATACAACTGCATCAAAATTACAACTTCACTATGGAACAACCATCACTCAGAACCATCAGAAATTGAGTTGAATGGAAATCTGACAACTACGGAATTCAAGAAACCACATCCGTCCAGACTGGTAGGAGGGGCGGAGACATGGATATGTAGAATGGGCTGGTCCCACACAAGTGTGTGATGGATAAAAATTCTGGATGGATATCTCAAGAATGAGGGGTCCCAGCCCCACACCAGGCCCCCCAGCACAAAGTTCCAGTGCCATGAAGATAAGTCCCCAAAACTTCTGGGTGCAAAAACCAGTGGGGATTGAGTCAGTGGAAGAAAATGCTGGATTCCCAACAGTTCCTCTTAAAGAATCCACTCATGGACTTACCTTCTCAGACTCACTCCCTATGAGTTCCAGAACTGGGGTAACAGATTGAAAGACACAAGTGTCATATTGGGAGGAACTGAAGTGTTTGGCATTAAGGAGAGAGCTGGGGGACAATTTTCTCCCAAACAGAAAGGCAGGCAGAAGCCATTGTTCCTTTTTTGGACTCTCCCCCATAGTCACAGAGCTGGCAGGCAGGTGCCATATCTGAGACTCCATCAACCTGGCTAACACATTTGCCCCACCCTGGTGATTTCCTGAGGCTCTGCCCCCCCAACTTACAGGCCCACTCAAGCTCTTAACAGTGGCCTTTCCATATGAATGGCTGGTGTTAGGTCATGCTTCACAACTTCCTAAATCCTCTCAAAGAAACAACACCTGGCCTCAGTGAACCCCCAGCCCCTGCACCTCTTGCTACATAGTCCCAGGCCTGGCACTAGCAGGAGTCAGCCTAGGTTTATGGCTTGGCTTTTCCTGGAAACCTCCAAGTCCAGCACAAGTAGCAGCTAACTGCAGAGTGTTTGTAGCTCATGCAGAGTGGCCCAGGGCAGAACACAAGTGGGGGCTGACGTTGGCCTGTACTACCCAGGAAACACCAGAGCCTGTGCACCCAGTGGAGCATCATCACCCTGTGCCCACATCTCTGATCCTCCACAGAGGGCAGAGGTTGGTGGTCAGTGGTCACAGCCAGTCCTTGCAGCTGACTGGCCTGGGTAAATCCCTCCTATTGATTTGCCAACAGCAGTCAAGGCTCAACTACAAGAGGAGAGAGTACTCAGCCCACATGGAGGGTGCACCTCAAATATCCAGCTTGGGTGATAGGGGAGGCTGTGCCACTGGATCCTACAGGACACCTACTACGTTAGGCCACACTACCAAGACATGGAATCAAAGCAGCTCTACCTAATATATAGTAACAAACACAGGGAGGCTGCCAAATTGAGGAGACAAAGAAACATGGCTGAAATGAAAGAAGAGATCAAAATTTCATAAAAGGAACTAAACAAAATTCAGATAAGCAATCTATCAGATGCAGAGTTCAAAGCACTGGCTATAAGGATGCTCAAGGAACTTAGTGAGGACCTCAACAGCATAAAAGGATCCAGTCAGAAATAAAGGGTACATAAACTGAAATAAAGAACAATTTACAGGGAATCAACAGTAGAGTTGATGGAGCTGAGAATCAAATCAAAGATTTGGAACATAGGGAAGCAAAAAACAACCAATCAGAACAACAAGAAGAAAAAAAGAATCTCCTCCCAAAATGTGGATAATGTAAGCAGCCCCTGGGACAACTTCAGGCATTTCAATATTCACATCATAGGAGTGCCAGAAGGAGAAGAGAAAGAGCAAGAAATTGGAAATCTATTTGAAAAAATAATGAAAGACAATTTACCTAATTTGGTGAAGGAAATAGACATGCAAGTCCAGGAAGCCTCGAGAGTCCCAAACAAGATGGACAATACAATATACTCCAATACACATCATAATTAAAATATCAAAAGTTAGAAAGAAAATCTTAAAAGCACAAGAGAAAAGCAGTTAGTTAACCTACAGAGGAGTTCCCATAAAACTGTCGGCTGATTTCTCAAAAGAAACTTTGCAGGCTAGAAAGGATTGGCAGGAAATATTCAAAGTCATGAGAAGTGGGGACCTACAGCCAAGATTGCTCTACCCAGGAAAGATATCATTTAGAATCAAAGGGCAGATGAAGAGCTTCCCAGACAAGAAAAAAAACTAAAGGAGTTCATCATCCCCAAACCATTATCATATGAAATGCTAAAAGGATTATTTAAGAAGAAGAAGAACAACAACAAAACTATGAACAAAAAAATGGCAATAAATATGTATCTATCAACAACTGAATCTAAAAAACAGACTAAGCAAACAAGAACAGAGACAGAATCATGGATTCAGAGAACGGTTTGATGGTTGCCAGATGGGAGAAGGGTTTGGGAGAATGGGTGAAGAGGTAAAGGGATTAAGAAGTACAAATATGATGTGGATCCTGGTCCAAGTCCAGCTAATCCTCTCACAGGAGTCTTCTAGTGGTGAGTGCCCTTGTGGCTCTTAACTGTTTGACCCATGCCTGAGAGACTGTGGCAGATGCTTGGGAGAGAGAGCGAGGCTCCTGCTCACTAAAGAGGGTACAGATGTAAAGCAGTCTCAAGAGAGGATGACCTTGGAAGAAATCCCTTTTTCTCTGAAATCCAGCACACCCTACGACCTTCCTGAAAAGCACTCAGTGTTGTCTACCCTTACCTGAGCTGATGCGTGCACTCCAACCAAGTTGGTGTGTTGACCACAACTGCGGCTCGTAGCCATGGGTCCCTGTTCCAGGGCGCCAGATGATGTGGATCCTGGCCCAAGGGACCCGCGTGTTGTGGCTGCATTGGACAAATTCACATGCACTACCGAGTCCTGTGGAGGAAAAGGGACCTCACAGCCACTCTCTCAAGGGGAGAGCACACTGACCCTTGCCTTGACAGGCTTTTATTGCTTTTCTGGACACATTACATTGAGGATGGTCCTCATTTACTATGCACAGGTCCCCTTTAGGTGGTAACCTTTTACAAAAAACAAAGGAGAGGATGTTGCTAATTACATCAGAAAGGAAGGATATTTACAAATGTAAAGGGAAAAGTGGTTGAACTGGTTATACTCAGCCTTGGAAGGTTTAGCATAGATTTTAGGAAGTTACTTTAAAGATATGCAGTAAACCTTTGCTGGCAGGAATTTAGGGTGAAGAAGTTTTAGGAAAAAGCAAGCCTCAAAGCAGCCTAAGTACAATGCAGGCCTGATGCCCCACGGGAGAACCTATCTGTGGGCGTGGGTCCTGTGTGCTGGACCCCGCTCCCCACTGGCTGTTCCGAGTGAGAGCTGGGCCCACGCCATGCAGAACGGTCTCCTATACAAATAGGTAGTTATAGAATAGCCATGTGGATGTACACTATGGTACAGGAAATGAAGTAGCCAAAGAATTTATGTGCATGACCCATGGACATGAACAATGATGTAGGGATTGCTTGAGAGAGTGAGGGGTGCTCAGTGGAGGGTGGCACAGGGGGAAAATTGGGACAACTGTAATAGTATAATCAATAAAATATAATTAAAATCTAAAAGTTTATTGACTAAAGATTTTCTAGGTGTAACTCACAAACTAAAGCATGCCAATTTTTGCCTCTAAAACCACTGAATTAGCTGAAGCACTGCAAAATAAATGTTTGCTTAAATTAAGAAAATAGTGTTACAGAACAGGTGGGGGGTGGTTCACAATATATTATTACAGAAAGGATCCCCCCTTTCTCTCTCTGGAAGATCCCCCCCTACACACACACACACCTACTAGGTTTGAAATGCCCACCGCTAGAGGAAAGATGTCTCTCAATGCCAGAGACTGGTGAAAAGGAAAGAAATTATTTATTTAAAAATTACACAGACTCAGAGTAATGACTTAATGTCTTCATTAAAATAATAAAGTCCACTAGAATACCCACAGATGGACAGTCCTTCCCTCTCCCTATGGCCAGTCTGGGGTACCGTATCTCAGGAAAAGAAGTCGAAGTCCGTGATTCAGGCTCCTGGCACCATCAGCTGTGTGGCTGCTGCAATCTCCAGTTAATCTAAAGCCATGTGGCACCTTCTCATGGCCCACCAGCAAGAGTCCTTTCTCCCCTTTTCTTCCCGGCAAAGTCTCTCCTGCTGCCTAAGCCGAGTGGCAAAAAGGAGCACTCCAAAACCATGTGGTCCTCCTTCCTCTCCTCCAAAACCACATGGTCCTCTCTATTCACTTTGCCAAAGCTGCATGATCCTCTCCCTTCTCCCCCCAAACCACATGGTCCTCTTTCTTCTCCTTCAGAACCGTGTGGTCCTCTCTCTCTGTGGCTGCCGCGCCTGGGTTTAAATCCCAGCACCTGTCTTCCTCTTCAGCCCCATTTCCGACTCCTCCTACAATCAGTTACACCTGCCAGCATTCCTGTATTCTTCCAGCTTTACTGGGCTGCCATAGTAAGCCTGGGCAGGTGTGGCCCCATGGCATGGAGCCAATCATCTCCAAGTTCTCACGCAGGCCCTGTAACCAGGGGGAGTTGCCTCCCAGTTATATCTTGGGTGGAAGTCACTCCCATCCTCCTGGCTCAAAGCAAGGCCACAGCTACTTAACATATCTATGAAACCAGTTAAAGGTTATACATATGTTAAATGACCTTGCCAGGGGCAAGCTGCAAAGCTGTTGCTATACAAAATAGTTCTGAATGGCCCTGCTCCATGTGTCCCTTCCCCCAGCTCAGGCTTGTGGGAGTGAAGACATCCTATATATATTTTTCTAATATTTCCTGGACAGCTCGAGTTCTAGACTCCATTACAAATCCCTATTAGGGGCCCTCCTCTTGCCTGCACCCTGTTTCAATAGCACAACACGAAAATAATTTATTTAACATATTTGATTATCATAATTTTTCCTTATCATTTTAAAAACAATTATTATGGATTTTTGGCTTATTTGTTTACTTATATTGCTTTTTTTGTTTAAAACTGGAAAAATGACTCTAACATGTCAGATTTTTACCTGGAGTGCTGTGTCCTGGGAATGCACGGAATAACTTCCTCAAGGTGTTCAGCAAATCGACCTCTGATGTTATATAAGCAGAACATAATGGAAATGTCTGGCTGATATGACAGAACTTTAAATATAAATTCAAAATCAAGAAATAGGTTCTAATGTATAACTATCTTATTTTATAATGTATGCTTTCTCATAAAATTGTAGAAAGTATTATTGAGGAAAAGTCTCTTTTTTCTAAACTGGTATTTTTAAAAGTTATGCTATAAGATATTTTATTATATATATCAATTTAAAATTTTTGTATTTAATACTTTTCAGATATCAATCACAAGGCTAAATGACAAGGTATTGTGGAGGCAGATATAAAAGAAGTAAAATATTGTCTTTGGAGTTCACATACTGGTAACAACCAAAAAGGTAAAATGTATAGGATAATGTTTGAGTAATATAAGATATCATTTGATCCAGTGCCAAATTTCATCTTAAGCCAGGATTATAATTGTTCAGAAATTGGAATGAACAATGAATATATATAAAATAATAAAGAAAACTTCACAAGAAGAGTTGACCTTGAACTTGGATGTCAAAACATGAATGAAATTTGTGTAAGGTAAAAGTTAAGACAGAGGCAGGGTAAAAATAAACATGTCAACAAGACTCTAAACAAACAACAAGAAAGAAGAGAAATAGTAGATGTGTTTGTAATGTTTATTTTGTTTTTTAAATTCCATATTACTTTTAAATTCTATATTATTTTATATACATTCATGTATGTCTACATGGATATATATATATCAATCAATGGATAGATAGATACTAATCAGTTTGTCAAGATGAAAATATTTATCCTATCAATAATTTTGAAGGGGTATTATTGTATTATGTCTAGCAAGAAATTACTCTCAGTTTATGTAGAACTCTTGAAGCCAAGATGTTTAACTGTGTAATTCAAACTGCCATATCCAATACCATGTTAAGTACTAAAAATACAATTTAAGCCAAATAAATTAGTTCTTCTGGTGAATAAAATTAAAATTGCAGTCTATGACATAATGTGTACCACAAATTTCTTCATGTCCATTTGATTGTGTCTTAACTATTATTATCATAATGATTGTTACATAATTGCATTATATTACAAATTTATTAATATCTACCATGTACTAAGGGGTTGCCGTGTTGCACACTGCTTTGATCTGTTAAAAAAAATAAAATTCAACTGAATAAATTTTGAAGATCTTATTGGCATTATTCTGCGATTCATGAATCAGAGAGAAAGGAGCTCTGAGGAGCCATACACATTTGAAAGACCTCTATAGGCCAAAGGGAGCAGGAAGAAGGGAGTTGTACTAGGCAAAGTGTGGGTTGGTTATTGCAAGTTTGCATTCCCTATAGTGGATGGCAGGGGTCTATCAGGCAGACTACCTGACTACTGGTGATCAAGTGATTCCTGATTGACTGGTTTAAGATTCCATTTCTGATTCCCTGTACCTTTTCCCTTATTCTCCTCCCTTCCCTTCCCCGCTGATGACCCTCCATGTGATCTCTATTTCTGTGAATCTATTCCTGTTCTAGTTGTTTGCTTAGTAAATGGTAGGCACAAAATAGACAGGGGGAGGTTAAAAATAGTATGGGAAATGGAGAAGCCAGAGAACTTGTATGTATGACCCATGGACATGAACTAAGGTGGGAGGATGATGGTGGGAGGCGGGTAAGGGGAGAGGGGAATAAAGGGGAGAGAAAAATGGGACAACTATAACAGCATAATCAATAAAATATATTTTTAAAAAGTTCGCATTTCTGCAAGAGCTGAAACTGTAATTAACTGAAGTCTCAATTTGGAGCCTAGTATAAGCAACTCCACTTTGGGCTTGTTGTCTCCTCTTTAACAGACCTCTTTAAATGTAATTGAAGAAAATAAATATTGCTCTTTAAAACCATCTCTACCTTTTAAGGCTAATGACCTGTGTGAAATAAAGGCTTTGTTCTCCTGAGAATCTTTGATAAAGATGAATATGCAAGGATGGGTTATATTGAGGTTAGAGCAATGGCCACATTTCCCTGCAAAAAGGCAAAGGAGAACCTGGAATTCTCGTGTGTGATGAAGAAAGCTGTGGAGAGAGAAAGTTTGATCAATTTGGCAGGAAGCTAGAAGATGTGTTTTGGAAATGATCCAGAAAAGTTTTAATTGCAAAATATCTAGTATGTAATTTTTTTAAGTTTGCATTTTTGTGAGATCTGTCCATCTATATCACCTATTATCTATATATGACCATCATTATCTATGTATTTAATGTCATATAATTCTCACACACCCATTTTCCATCCCTAGAGTACCTTGTATATGTACTCAGAGATTCCACATAGAAGCAATTCACACACAAAAAAATAAGGGAAAAATTGGAAATAAGGGGAAAACCTTGGAGGAGTAGCAAGCACAGGATAGTGAAACAATCCCCAAAACAAACTACGTGAATGGAGGCAGGAGCTTAAATTCAGAGTTGACCATGTGATGGTAGTAAACACTCTGAGAATGTGCAGAAATCAAGAAGCTACTGGGACTTCTCTAATTTATAAGATTAAACTCTGTACTACACTAATCTAGACATTGTTGGGTGGTGACCACAGAAAATACATAAGCATATATAATTCCATTTAAAGTCATTTAAGTAAAGCTGTTTCGGATGATGCTAGGCAGTTTGAAAGAAGATACCTGAGAGATTCTCCCTAAAGATCCGGGTCTGGTGAGACTTCCCCAGTGAAGCCTTCTCAAAGCTCCTGTTCCCCTTTCTCTCACCTACAAAGTATCGAATCTTTTTTCTGGTGATAAAGATAGTTATTGTTGAGTTTAACAGAAGTTGTGTACACATCTGCCTTCTGCAAAGTCTCTGCTATACCAGCAACGTGACTGCTATTTGCCGGTGTGTATCGAGTGAGTTAATCCACTAGCACCACTGAGGAGGGCAGCGACATTCTTTTCCCTGTTTATATTCTTATGACACCTAGCATTGTTTCCTACCTATAGCAGGTACTCAATACATGCTTCCTCTTTGATAGAATAAGATATATCAGGTTCTGTTTAAGATTTCCTCTAACTTCATTGTTCTGAAAAGCTTAAGGGCAAAGTAACTATCTTTCAGTGGGATTTAAAAGATGCCTAAATGTTCACCCACCGCTAATTGTTTTCTCAAAGGCTTGGCCAGCTGGTGTGGTTGAAAAATGTGGGGTTGTGTAATAGCAAGATTATTATCTGCCTGACTTTGGGCAAACCACTTGAAAGATATAAATAAATTGGGAATATAAATATTTTAGAAGGTAGCTATGGGTTACAGGCACATGGAAAGGATGGCAACAAAAGTCAATCCCTTTTTCTTTTCCAAAATTTCAAATATAGAGCTCTTTGAATAAATGTGAAAAAGTTTCAGAAGTTCCCTATGAGTTTTTCATATATTTTTTGCCATACCCAGTATACTCAATGACAAAGTTTGAAAAAAAAATCCTATTAGCCAGCTGTCACCTTACTAAAGATACAGCTGTAAAGGAATGGGAGGAATGGGATGTAGGAATTGCAAGTATTTATGAAAGAGTTTTGAAGAGCATTAAAAAACGACTTACTGTTTAGACTCAGAGTAGCTGGATCTTGGTTTCCAGGATTTAGCTTTGTAGACACTAGCGTCGATCAAAGAGGAAGAGTGTCTGAGACACAAATTATAAGTGAGTTGGGGAGGTAAATTGATGAGATATCAGAGAGAAACTGAGCACAGCGTTATTAACGAAAACAGCAAAGCACATGATTATTTTTCTTTTACAGCTTTATAAACTGATCCTTCCTTTGTCTCCTTAGCCAGTCTTCTGCTCAAGGCAGGCGACAACTATGTTTACTGCCAGGCACTTACCGCCTCCCAAGGATGGCAAGTGGAAGAACCACCTCCCCTGCCTCTTCTGCATATACAGCTGTAGCTGCTGTTGAAATGAAGGAGAAAGCATGATTCTAGGAAAAAAGAAAATGCATCCACCATTATGCCTTCCACGTCCTGTCTCCACTTTAAATAATTTCCTGCCATAAGGTGGAGCTATACACTATCGAGAGAAAAGTATTAGCTATAAGATCTGGCAGAAGTCCACTTAATTCATTTTTCACTTGGCTTGTGGTTTGTGATTTAAAAAAGTTAAAATGCATGGCAGCCACCCCAAAATCCACCACCAACTGATGCAGGGAGAGTGGTTATTTTGGTGCAGCTTGGATTTTAATGTGGCTAAAAGGTGTGTGAAGGCAAGCAGGACCTTGTTTTTTAGCTTATGCTGTAAACACAGCTTCAGGGGAAACTCTTTGAAGTGCTGAGATCTGAGGTGGCAGGTTTTGAAGCCCCCCTGAGGTAGTACAGAGAAACCACAGGTATCAGAGAGTGTGTGCTCTTGACTAAATCCTCCAGAGCATCAAACAGTGTGTTGACAAACAGGATGAAAAAATAAAAGTGCTTTATTTAAAGGAGGATATTGTGCTGAATTTAAGATACAGACTTATATGAGCTGAAAGAGAAGTTTTGCTTCCCAGTTTATGCTTGTAAGAGGTATGGCCATGGAAAACCCCAACTGTGTTATCTGTAAAACCCTGCTATCTCCACCCAAAGGAAAAAGATGGTCCCCCGAAGAGAGCACGCACTGCGGGTTTCCTGATAACACATCAAGGGTAATCTAGATGAAGGAGAATGGCTCAACAGGAGTGTGAGTTGTATGACTCCCAGGGCAGTGCTCTCTATCTGAAAATCAATTAAAGGGCAAGGAACACCAGCTCATATGGCTTTGGGATTTCCTCTGCAGAGATTTACATGTAAACCTCGCGAACAACAAAAACCTATTGTAAAAATCTAAGGATGGGGTTGATCTTGGTGGAGAAAAATCTCTATCCAATAGAAACTGACTAATATTGATCAAATTATATCACCCAAAAATTCACCTAATGGACATATTTGTTTTTTCCTATGGATACTATGACTCATTTGAATGTGTGCAACAGAAAGATCATTTGTACTGCATTTCTTATTACCTTCCTTGTGAATGGGAGCAGAACTTGTCATTTCCAATTATGTCTCTTTGGCATAAGGATTATCCTGAGCTGGTTATTTTTAAAGAAACTAAAGACACAGGAAAAGGTTTGAAAGCTGCATAAAAGTTACCCTCTAGTAATTTACACGTATAAGGAAAATCTCCAATTACAAGGGTGTGTCTCTCTCAGTACCAAGAAGAGAAGGATGACTACATTTCTAGGAGATTATTAATGGAGAAGGCAAATACCTAAATTTCCATTATGACCTTACTCTTGTGTACTGTGCTTTGCCTGATACCCTCCTGCTGGCTCCCCACCCCAATATCTTCTTTTGTCTTTAGCTGGAGATGGTATTTAAGGAGGTGGGTTAGGCCATTACTGGGAGTCACTCAGTTTTGCTAGTAAACTCTTACTCTCAAACAAGAGTTCACATGTTAGTAAACTCTTGTTTGTTTTCCTCCTGTTCAACTGTCTTTTATTACAGTGGGTTCTTCACTAGAACCTAGAAGAGTAGAGATAAAATTACCTTTCCTCCCCTACTCTAGAGTCTTGTAAGGAGTGTTGGTATCGTTAGCTTCATATTTCCATGAACAAAATCAACACTCTTGAGGGATGGCAGGCTTCCACAGGGACAGGCAGGACAAATAATAGGACTACTTCTATACGCATGTTCATTCAGGGCACTAGATACTTTATATGCACTATCTAATTTAATCCTCACTGTAATCATGTGAAGATTATACTCATGATTTCCATTTTATAGTTTTAACTACCTGCCCATACTCACACAAGTGACAAGTACTTAGTGGTCGCATCAGGAATCCAACCTCAGCAAGAGTGATGGCGGAGCTCTCAAACTCCTGCGTATTCGCTTGAAGACATTTTCTGTTTTTAAGGTAGTTGTCAACCAATGTATTTATAATCACATGTTGTTTATTTATAGACTAACTATCCTTTTTCTTCAAAAAGCTCACTCACGAGGGCAGAGTCCTTTTGCGTCTGATTCATCTTTCGTTTGTCATAGAGCCTTGCGCATTACGGTTTCTCAAAAAGTATTTTCTGCATACATAACCCTCAGTCCTGCTGAAAAACCTGTACACCCAATGACTCATCCTTTTCATTTATATAATATTCTCCCCCTTACATATCCCTTTCTTCTGTTGTATTTTCATTTTACCCGGACAAATGCATGTTTGGCTTTTTAAAAAAGTGTACTTTTGTTGCTGAAATAGGTCTCTCACCCACTCCCAAGCCTTCAGTCTTCTAATTTTGAAGGTCTTTCTTCTTTCTCGTTTACAAAACACACCTGTCATGGCTTTGCTTCCTCCACTCCTGAGTCCCAGAGCTACAGACTCACACTGCAGGGTTGTCCATCCGTCTAGAGCACCTGGGGTGTAAGGTGTAAGCAATTTGACTGTAATTGCTTCTTCCCAGCGGTTATTCCTTGAAGTGGTGAAGGGGGGCATTTGGTTGGTTCTCTTTTTCCATCTACATAAATAGGTATTGGAATCAAATCCAAAGAGCATGGTGTATTTATCTAGAAATAAATGTTACCCCCCATGATGAGCATTTTTAGCTACACTTTTGTTTGCCTTACTCTTTTCTTGGTTCATGTTTCAGCAGAAATTTAGCTCATTCTTTCCATTCACATCTGATTCATTGATTTTTCTGGGTGCAATAAAACATAGATTTTAATACTATATTACTTAAATAAAGCACATGCTTTTTTCTTTTTTTTAATGTGGAATTGATCTTGCGATGTGTGACTGCTATGTTGGACTCAACTACTATTTCTTAAGCTGTAGATTGAAGGCATTTCAGGTATTTTCTTTTACTGTAAGGTTTTAGTTTCCTTAAATCTCCGTATTGCTTTTTGGTAGCGAGGACTAAATGTGATGGTTGCAAGACGGGGAATAGACAAATCTGTAAATATACTTAGTAATGTTTTTTCAAATTATGCTTCCCTTCTACTTTATGCAAAGAGTTATATTAACATGGGCTCAACTCTCAAGGGAAAGTCTCTATGAGCATTATGCAAAAATTTTAACTGCTATATCTGAAATTCTTTTTGAAACAAATGTTTTATCAAACCAAAAATGCTAGCCAAAAAAAAAGACTAGTCTTGGGGCATGGGCAGGTGGAAAAGCCATACACACCTGTCTATCGTCCTGGAGTTGTTGAGCATTTTTATACATCTGTAACCATGCAGAATCTTTATTTCTTTAATATGACCTTTTCTCTTTTCTTTCCTTTTGATTCAAACTGGCTTCATCCACCACCCTGACTCACTTGCCTCCTTCTCCCTTGCATGTCCACTCCCTTAATCATTAAGCCCCCAGGACTATGAGGTTCTGGTCAGTACCCAGTAATCTTAGAAATGAAGCCTCTGGTCCGTTGACCACAGAGACGGTTTCCTGTCAAACTAGAGACATCAGGTGGCCTCAGTTGTGCTTCAGCTCCAGAATGATCCCACTGACTGCTTCCTTGTGAAACCAGACAAAGCGACAGACACCGTGGCTGACATGGAACCAGATACACTGATCAACTGCCCCCTACCCCAGCACCGACCATTCAGCAGAGGCCGGGATCCTAACTTCCTTAGTCACCATGATTAATAATTTTTCTCCTGTATAACACATGCCCTGGAAGCAATCAGGGAGTCAGGTTTACCTGTGATTCTGGTCATGGTGCTGTTTTCTTAAAAAGAAACCTTTACTTTCTTAACCGCAAACTCCTGTTTGCATTTGATTGGATTCCGACATGCACAGGCAAGTGAACAGCTTTGGTCTGGTAACATATCAAGTAGTAGGGAGAAAGACGGAAGCTGTTCTGACAGAATTTACATGAGCTAGAGACAAAGGGGTGGAAGGAGGTAAAGCAGGGCCAGCTCTGGGATAGGCGTGGAGTCTGCAGAGAGAAGTGTCCGCTCCTGTGGATTAGTTATGGGCAGCAGCTGGGAAAGCTCATGTGTGAACAGGAAGCAGAGGCTCCTGGAGTTTGATGGTCCTGGCTATTCTTTTTTGAATAATCACAGAAATAGCCACCTGGAACAGAATCCGCTGTTCTACCAGGCATAGCAGGAATGTGAGCACCGTTTGTCAGCTGATTCATGGCTATTAACAGACTCACTGTTCTGTCTTTTTCTCTCCCTCTCTGGCCCCTGTAATTTAATTTAGAACATCTATGAATTTTTTTTCCTTGTCATGAGTAACACAGTATCTTCACAAAAATGTCAATGGAATTTAAAAAGTTTAAACAAGTGTTTTAAGAGAAAAATCAAGTAAAATCTGTATAGAAAGCCAGGGAAGTGGGCTATGTTTTCCTGTCCCATAGTTATTTGCTTAAAATGCCCAAGAATTCCAATAAGTCCATTCAGGTGTCTTGGACGGAAGATTAGTGCATGCTAAACTGAACGGCATTGGCCCAGCGCAGACCACGTGCCTTCCTAGTCCTGTGGTAGCCCGCTGTGCGACCATCAAGGACTCCGGAGTAAAAATAGCCCAATGCATATAGAGATCAGTATAATGATGAAATAGTACAATGAGCCCAAATTATGTGATACAAGTTAAAATCTTGATTAAGAAATTCGGGAAATGGCACTCATTTCTCAAGCTGCTGCAAAGGACTTTTGTTACTATCCCAAAGTTAAGCATGGAATTTTATTCATCATATATAATTTATAAAATATCGTATCAAATTTTTGGTCCAGTATCACTCCTTGTGGTATTCACATTTGCTGCCAAGCAGTGCACAGAGAAAATGTAGATACATTGATTAGAATTTAATTTTATTCCCTTGAAAACACTGATTCACTGTATTAGCACACTTTCCCAGCATGCTATCCTTAACCATCCTTACAGATAGAGCGATAGTCCAATTCATCTTTTAAATCAGTGCACCTTTAAAAATGGAAGTGGGTACTATAAATAATCACACTGAGACAAAAGACATAAAGTAAGACTGTCTTGGGAAAACTGGGGCATAAGATTGCCCTTCTTATAGCAGGGCTATGCAATTAAGTCACATAATGTCAACGGGTCAGTTTCTAAGGTTGTAGGGACTCTAGGACTAACATCCAGTTACTGTGATGGCCAAGATACAACTTTAGGGGCTGAAAATGCCATGACAGATCCAGCCATATTTTTGTTATGATGACTTTTTTCTTGTCCTTTAATATCGACTACAGAGAAGCTGGATGTAACCAGGAGGCGAGGGCAGAGCGTTGCTTGGGAGGGAAGTAGTTCTTCATCTAAATCCAAGAGGACACATTTCCAGCCTCCTCTGAGAAAAGTCAATAGAAAAAGGAAAGCGAACATTGTTCTTGAATGATTTTGCTATTCCCTAAACTGCTATTCCTTTGGTCTCCTCTATTCTGTAACTATGTCCTGGGCGATCCCTCGGTATTCTACTTAATTGCATGCCATTTCATCCTTGTTCAGTAATTATACTTGTGCATAGTTATGAGTAAAGTGATTTTTCTATATATGCATTAAAGTTAAATTTTGCTCCTGGGGTTTAGTGCCTGTGTCTTCTAGTGACATCAATAAAAAGCATGTGCACTTCTTCCTGCCATGTGTGAGAGAAGAATATGGTCAATTAACATAGTGAAATTTACTAAATGTGATGATAAACACTTTTAAAAGCAGCTCAACAAATGATTATGGATTTCACACTTTTACTAATTGCTTCAATTTCTGACTGAAATAAAAATCTTCCTCTTGCTTTAGTATTGTGGGTTGGATATCTCTAGAAAATATTAAAAATATCCTCGAAGAATCCCTCACTGTGCATATTGCCCTCTTATTTCAGCCTCTTTATTCCTATAAATTGACTGCTGTTTTAAATTTTCACCATACAAAAATTATATGTAGAGATAAGTACATTCCTATTTTATATATTTCTAATTATTTATATACAGCTCTCTTAAATGTCTTTCTAATATAAATGTCCTTAATTATTTCACAGAAAATTTCAGCTTTTGGAATTCTTTACATTTACATTTAGAGTTGATTTTCATTTCTTCTTTCCCATCCCTTCACCTAATTAACTTTCAGCTCAAACATTGCTATCTCAGGGAACTTTCCCCCCTGTTCCCCATCACTCCACCTCCAGACTGGGTTAGTTGTTCTCTCTTAATGCTCTTTCAGGTGGCTCCCTACTTTTCCACTATAGGATTAATGGAAAAGCATTGTATTATATGTGTACTTATTTATTTCAGGTCAGCTATGTCCAGTGGAATATATTTTATGATTGTCACTCAGTGTGTCTACTTCGCTTGACATTTTATTCCAAGTGCCTTATAAAGATCACCCTACAAAGTAAATGTTCAAAGTCATTGTGAGAAGAAAAAGAACAATGAAAGAAAGGAAAAAAAAGACTTTTTCTCACAATCCCTTCCAACATTCTGAGTGCTGGTGATGCTGTTGATTAATGATAATTTCTTTGGGGGTAAGTGCAGATAATCAGCCCTAGATGGAGATCAATAACTGAATATTGCTCACTCTGAATTTCAGGGGAGGCTTTTATGAGCTTGTTAGTTTTTCCATGTGGAACCAAACATCACATTTTCTTGTGTTTTTAGCATTCTTCTTTTTTATTGTTTTTCTTTCATTCCTGTTCACTGAGTCCTTCCTATACATACCTTGAATATCCTTGGTTCGTGGATATCTGTTACTAGGTTGATAGAGAGAAGGCAATGTGAGGACTGAGTGCATCATAGAGTCTCGAGTATACTGTTCAACACTATTATAGAACCCAAAATACTTCACTGTCTTAATTTGTTTGTATGTCTGTCTTTTCCTATTATCCAATAAAGAAGGTGCTGTGTTGCTTGTGCTAGATATCTTTCTTCAGCTTGTCTCTGTCCAGTCTCTTTGCCATTCTGCTTTGTGCTTTAGAAAGCTTCTGCTTGGGTTCAGCCGGTGGGAGGGACCAGCAGGAGATCGCAGGGTGGGGACAGAGTGAGATTGGGATTGAGTCCCTGGCTCCTGGAAGACAGCTCACTCCACTGAGGACTCTGGATTCTGGCCCTTCAGGCTTAGGCTGCAAAGGGCACCCATGGTTACTGGCTATGAGACACTACATTATCCTTTGTTCCTTAAAAAATTCATTACCTTTTGCCCAGTTTGAATGTGTTGTTTCTTAAATTTATATTTATTTTCTCAGTGCCTAGCACAAAGCCTACATTTTGTTGAATGAACAAAAACTATTTTTTCAAAATTTTATTTACAAACCATGATTCCTGCTTAACTCTCTAACTTTCAGAAACAGCAAAAATCAAAAATATTAGTTGGAGCAGTAATTCATTAGTTTCTACTGAGATTCTATGAAAAAATGGCAGAATATTACAATCCTTACTGAAGGCAACTGCTATTTTAGATACAAATGAATGTTAGTCAGTTTGTAGACCGTTTCCAGATTGTGTGGCTTTAGAGAGAAAAGATATAATCTTTCTGAGCCAGATACTTCAATTATTTCTGAAAAAGGGAAACTTACTAAATTGTTTAAGTCTGATCCACTGCTAGTAATGTAATAACAGCTGACAACCTTTCTACCTTGAATTTTATTACGAGATATCTTAGAAAGAATATGCACATAAATGAAGGAGATAATAAAAGGGCAATTTTAAACACTAGCACTTTAGTTTGTGTAGTTCAGTTAGTTAAGTGTTAAGTGTTATGTTTGGTCTTAAGGACAATACTTATCAATCTTTCCATCTCTGTGCCAAGTTCAGTTGCTAAAGAATGACGTCATTCTCAGAGAAAGCAGAACCTCGGCAAAGACAGTTCCAAATGTCCTGTCTTAGTTTGATTTTCTTCATATGATCCTACTTTGAATGCAGTTTTATACTATTCTATTTATTTATTAAAAACTTAGTTGTTTTATACTATTCTATTTATTTATTAAAAACTTAGTTGGATGCTGATATTTTTCCACACGTGCACATATTTTTTTGGCACTGCAGCCCATTAGATATTTGCCATTGTTTGAATTTCCTACGAACTGTAAAAGTTGTTACTCTTTTAATTTCCCCACTAACACTGTCAATTTCTACCGTGCTTCGTGTGTATTCCAATACTGTGGAGGTTAGAAAAGAATTGCCGCGAAATACGGATAATCACAGCAACTGCATTCCCCGCCCCCAGATGCTCCAAGAAAAGAAACGACTTCCTTGTGATTGTATAGTTTACTAAACACATAATTTATAAAAAAGCTGTGGACACACAGCTTTCTTTGGTTGTATTTACAACTAGAACTATAATATTCCATTATTGTAAGGAAGACAATATACACAGTTAGTTCCTTACAGAGTTTTGCTGTGCCTGAGTTAAAAATCCAGAATTCACCATTTACTTCTGCTTCTCAGTTTTCTCATCAGTATAAGGTGGATAACAATAATAATATTCATATATATGTTGTGAGGATTTAAAAAATAATGCACTTTAAACCCTTAGAATATCACCTGGAATGTAGTAAGTGCTCCAAATATGTTAACTTTTATTCTGAAGTTCCCCGGTATTTTTATGTACCTTTCAAAATGCACGGATATTTCTCCTATTTTAGTTATTTTTATAAAGACCATATTGTGAATATTAATAAATGGAAACCTCAAATTGGAGTTGGGAGAGCCTGCAGGGGGAGCTCTACCACTCATCGTCAATTACTTCAAACAGAAAGACAAGCACTTTTCATCCCAAAACAGGAAGATGTTTTTCTATCCTACTAGTCCATCAGGAAGAAAGGGGATCTTCTTCTAGCAGACAAAAAATTAACCAATGAAAGATTGTTACGACTTCAATGAAAAACCACTACACTTTAAATTCAGTTTCCTCCAATGGATTCTTTCTTTACAACAGGTCCTCTGAACTCCTTCCTTTCCTCTATAAAATAACCTTCCTCTCCTTTATTCTCTGGACTTGTTCCTGGTTTGCCATTAGACCCCATGTACCAAATAGTAACTCTTTGTTGTCCCCAAATAAACCCATTTTGCTGGGGAAATATCTGGCTTTCTATTTATTTATGGTCAATAATATCATCTTTACTAAATCCCCAAAAGCAAAGCTTTCATATCTGATTCATATATTCCACAGGTGGCAAGCAGAAGGCCCACGGGTCGAATCCAGCCCTCCACCTTGTTTTATCCAGCCTGGCACCTTGTTTCTACCCACGGCAGCTCTGAGCTCTCACTTAACAGTTAAGGGTAGTCGTATTTACACAGTCTTGAACTTACATTCGGCCCTTTGAAGGCAACCACGAGGCTGATGTGGCCCCTGCTGAAAATGAGTTTGACACCCCTGCACACAGTTTGAATCTACCACCACAATAATTTATAACTTATCAGGTATGAAATAAATATTTATGTATAGGTGATGGGTTGGATTTTTAATGAATATTTGTAGGCTTTATATAATTGGGAAAATTAATAACTTAGAAATTCTCTATCACTTGTTTCTAAAATAAAATAATGTTATCATTTTGCTAAAAGATGTAATACAAGCTGTAGAGTTGCAATTAGCCCTTGGAAAGCAGGGCTATTTTCATGAAGTGTGAATGTTGCCTGAGAACGGAAGTTTTGAAAACAGGAACTTAACTGAAAGTTACGATTATAAAAGAGAAACAGGACTGAGAGAATTGCATCATGGTTCTTCAAGTGTCACATCATGTTACCCACTTCGCACAGACTGAGCACTCAGGGAACAGGATGGCGGAGAAGCATCACAGCCCAGGCTGCGCTCCCTGCGGTTAGACAAAATAAAAGGAAAAATAAAACTAAAGATACAAATATTACACCTAAGTGCATATGAGAATCTTTGCACGAAGAAGAAGAAGAAAACTGAACTCGCTGTGGACGTGTTCTGTGCCTGAGGGGGAGCTCTCTCCCTTCCCCACATGACAGGGAACACTTAAAAAAAAAACCAAAACATTTAAAGTGCTTTTGACAAGATAATCTGTTAGGTTCTTTACAATCATAATAAACTTTAATTATCATCATGATGTTTACTTTCATTGGAGATGAATTGCTTTTAAATTATTTTTAATTATTGCATAACCATTAGACTTTGAAGAAACAAATAGAGGCATTTGCTAGATGTTTAAAAGAAAAAGTAGCTTCGAGTCTATTATTTGTGCATGAGAAGGGGCAGTGATTATGAGTTAAAAGTATAAAGACTTTGTCATACATCTCCATATTGCTCTACAGATAGTGCTTTGTGGCTAACAAATTTATCAAGAAACTGGTGAACTTTTTGGGAACTCGTGAAAAAACATTTTGACTAAAGTAAACGGATCTAAAAGTGTGGTACCCTGAGATGACTGAATATTCAGCTGTTCAGCTGGCAACGCCTTAGCCCAGAATTCACACTCTTATCAATAAGGGAGAAGGACTAGGACTTACACCTTATGTGCATGCTTTCTTTTCTTTAAACATGTATTTTCTTCATATTGCTTAATTGATTTGCTGATGTTCAAAGAATTGGCTAATATCTTTTGATTTGGGGAAATTATTCTAATTTCTTTTTCAACAAGAGAGAATAAGCATCATTTCTCTTCTGCTGAGATTGAACTACGAAGTGAATTTCCCAGATTCAAAGATGAGGGCACATAAGGATAGAAAACAAAGTTTGTCAGTACACAGATATGAGATATTTAAAAAAAAATCTCTGTAGGATTTCCCAACCTGCTGTGCTTCATTTTAGATTCAAGAGCCATCATTGAGAAAAATCTGCTTTTTCTTTATTCTGTGCCCCATATTGTATTCATTCTCCTCTAAGCTACTGTGAGGGATCAGGTCCCTAAACTGAAACCCTTTTTGAAATTTCTGCTTCTTCAGTCTCTTTGTAAATATGCTAAATTATTCTCCATCCTTCCTGCCACCAATGAGCAGGCTTAATGGTGATAATATGTAAAGCATTATTCCTCTACTATTTATACCTCTCCAAAAAAGGAGCATTATTTTCAAGTAAAGACGTCTAATGTAAAGGTGAGGGTGCTGAAGAATCACCCCGCAATTGTATAGCTCATGGAGATGTGTGCTGCCCTAGCCCAATTCTCATTTTGATTTATTTAAGTTTGGAAATAACAGTATTAAATTAGCAAAGACAAGCAATAAACAAAGCCCTGGAGATGAATTAGCCATTGTCTCTGGTCCATTAATCTCCTCTTCAATTCTAGAGAATTGTGGCTCACCCAGACCCGAAGATCAAATAAAATGCCTAATTGGGAAAATCCTAAACAAGTGTGTCCTGGGGAGCTTGAATTTATTTGTCACTCGCTCAAACAACTGTGTTGTTTATATAAGTCTTTAAAACCCTGATACTTTTCCGCTACTATATCTTAATCCCTGGTTCTTTATGCTCAGGAGGGCAATTTGGAGTTGTTTTCAATTAACTAGAATGGAGAGGGGCACTTATTCCAAAAACAGATAGCTGGGTTGTGAGTATTTTGCTAAACATGCTGAGTGGTTTAGATCTGAGCATCAGGTTTGGGACATGCTTTGGAATCTCTCCTTGAAGATAATGATATCTGCTCTTTGGCACTTTTAATATCAGTAACAAACGGTTGAATATAATCACAATTGAGGACATAATATAGCAAGAAAGGTGGAGATGTGAAAGCTAACCACAAATGTGAAGTCGAGAGCCGAGATAATTATCTAGAATGGCAATTCCTGTCAGGCGATACTTGCATTTGAAATATGCAGATTATATGCAGATATTGAGGTCAGACTTTTCATTTAATACAGCAAATAGAATGAAAATCAGTGTGCTGAATTTTGCTTACACAGGAGCAGGTGACTCATTTTTACAATGCAAACATGCACAAATAATTTGTTACGTAGAAAAGCCCCAAAGAAGTGAAAACTGTAAATCAACGGACCAGAGTGACACGACTGCACACGCTGTTAATGTTTGTTCTGCCTCAACGGTAATTTAAGTGCAATAGTTAACTATGTGTAATATTTCACAAGGATAACGTCATTTAACACTTGCAGTGGACCAGGGACAGATCACATTATTAGCTTTATTGTTTAGATGAATTTTTTTCAAGTTCACGAACTCCTTGAAAAACTTAGGCATAAAGCACTATTTTCGGAGTAATATAGAAATGTATGGCAAAGTCATTATACTGGAAGTGAGAGAATCACACTGAGTCAGCTGATGGGATCAGAATTTGCCTGAAGTCTGTCTACGTCTAAAGCCTGTGTTTTAGTGCTAAACTGCCTGGCTGTTACTACGCAGGTGGCAGAATTATTGACAGGGTTTGTTGGTGAAACAGAGTAGAAGTTAAAAAGTATTACGAAGGTGAGATAGGTGAGACAGATGTGAGTTAGATTTAGGAACTATATGAAGGAATTCTCTAGTTCGCGATATCTATACAACAGCGAAAACCCACTTTCATCTTCACTGTACATTTGCTAAACTTTCAGTGGCAGGGCATTTACATCATATTGCATTCTGCCAGCCAGGCTCCCCGGTTTCAAGTGTGCTGGTACACTGGGCCTCCAGCTGCCGTTGTTATCACTGGAACAAGATTTTAATGTGCTTACGAAGGGTGCGCAAGGATCAAGTTAACTGTGTGTTATACTGACTTCATTCCTCTATTGTTGATCAGCTTTAAAGGAAATTTGCTTTAAAGGAAAACTTAAAGCAGAACAGACTGTATTTAAGATGAAGAACAGTAGAGTACAGGGGTTATGTGATGATAAATAGGCTGATAATTTAGGCATAACAATTTAAAGTATTGTTGCTCTACAGGGATGTTCATAGCTACTTGATTGGACAATTGCATATCAAATGGATCATTTAAAGTATTTTAATTTATAATAATCACACTGCTACTTTAACAAGTGCAGTTTACTTGAGTTTCTCATCACAAGAAAAAATTTGTAACTATATGCAGTGACGGATGTTAACTAAACTTATTGTGGTGATCATTTCACAATATATTCAATTATTGAATCATTATGTAGTATTCCCGAAACTAATATAATGTTACATATAAATTATACCTGAATTTGAAAAGTACTATTTAGTTAAGAGGGGACTTTTCAGTGGAGTTTTTCTTGATTCTCAGAACAGCCTTGTGGGTTATATATTTTTATTATTCTTACTTTATAAATGAAGAAATAAAGATGTGCAGAGGTTAAGTGACTAGTGTAGCCATGGCAATGAAATAGCTACTTAATATCAATCTGAGTAAAGGACCAAAACATTGAGATGAGAAAGGTTATCCAAATATTAAGAATGGGACATTGAGATGTTTTAAGTACGAGTATTTACCTCACATATGTAATAATCAAAACTGGGTACTTTGGAAACAGGCATAGTTTGCATTTTCAAAGGAGTTGAGGGTTCCAGTAGGCAGCAGTCGCGATGGGGGGCAAAAATGACCCTGACAGCCAGCTTACAACTGACGTGAACTTTGTGTCTAGACCAAAAGTTTCAAAGGATGATTTATGCAAACAGTTTAAAGTTTTAAGAATTAAAAAAAACAGAATAATCTCTAATCAGATCATCTAAACTTAAAAGTGATGAACATTTGGACTTCAAACATATTTACTGGTTCATGAATTACTCTTTAATTACATATCAGTGAGCAACAGATGCCTGAAAACTGTATCTGTGGTCAAAAACTTTAAATTTTTTTTTAATTTAAAATTTTAAAAACTTTCTCTCTCTTTCTCTTTCTCTCTGTCCCTTCTCCTTCCCTCCCCCCAAATAGCATGATGTCCCCGTGTGTTAGGCAGTGGAAAATGGTATGCAAGAGTTGTCTTTATCTGATATTAGGAAGCCAGTGATGTTACCCCTCTAATCTCGGGGGCCATGCCTGTAACAACATACCCAGGCAGTTAAGTCAGATGATAGATTAACGCGTTAGCCTCGTGCATACAGAATCCATTATAGCTTGGCTTTGCTCCTGTTTGCTCTGGTCCTGGTAACAACAGTGTGTAGCTGCCATCGGCCTTTTTAGAAACATTCTATAAGGGAAGCAATAATAATCTCATTGGCTAGTAATTAATTTTAATAAAATTAAATAAACTTAACATTGATTGATTTGTACCAGACACTTAGATTTGTGTCTGAGGATAAAAACACAATGCAACTGGACACAGTTTCTGTTCTCATGATGTTTACAGTCCAATGTAGAAGATAGACATTAATCCAATAATATAAAATAAATAAAGGTGAAAATGCTACTTTTCTAATTACTACATAAATACTGTATTCTGTAATATGAGAACACAGGATTGAGGAAGCTCCTTGGAGGCTCTGGAAAAGCTTCTTTGGGAAAGTTGCAACTGATGAAGGATGAATAGAAATTAGGTTAAAAAATAAAAGGAAAGAATATTTGAACCATAGGTATAAAACATTCAAAAGCCCTCTCTTAAGAAGAAGTATGGTACTCACGGTCACAGGGGGGCCCGAAGTGAGGGAGAGGATGATGGAAGATGAGGTTGGGGGGACGGTGAGGTGTCTGACCCTGTAGGAATTCCAAGTGGCCTTTATCCTCAGCATGCTTTTTCTTGTACAGGGAGATGATGTTTTTGGAGTATGATTCTGTTTGTTTTTTTTTTTTAGTGGATTTAGTTTTGTACTAATGATAATGCTGCTGCTGCTGATAATAATGATAATAAAATGACTTTCAATTGGAAGTAATTTTTTTGTTTGTAAAAAAAATAAAAGAATTTATTTCTCTCACACACACAAAACTGGCATGGAACAGTTTTCCTCGGGTAAAACACGGTCACCTTCAACTTTTTCAAGTATTTTCACCCAAGGTTGAAAAATGTTTATCCTGAACATGAAAACCTGTAATAAATTTAAGTTAATTATAGAAAACTCATCACTTCTAGTTTATCTTTGTAAAGATCTGGAAAAATGTACAAGTAACTAATTTACATCAGTTACAACATAATCCTGGATCATCCTCACACCGAAACCAAAAGTTTCTTCAAGTTTAAACCCGCCATCACAGACCAAGACATGTACATTTTAATATCCTGAGTTCTTGTTTTACACAAATGACTTTGCTACATATGATGGTTATTTTATACATCAACTGGGCTAGGCCACAGAACCCAGATATGTGGCCCAACATTATTCTGGATGCTTCTGCGAAGGTAATTTCTAGATGAGATTAACATTTAAATGAGTGGGCTTTGAATAAAGCAGATTATCCTCCAAAATGTAGGAAGGCCTCAGACCATCAGGTGAAGGTCTTAATATCAATAGAATGAAGACTGACCTCCCCTGAGCGAGACTGCCTTTAAACTTGAACTGTAACTCTTCCCAGAACCTCTAGTCTGTTGCATTTTGGATTTGCGAAGCCACCAAATTGTGTACATCAATTCTTTAAAATCTCTCTCTCTCTCTTTCTCATCTTTTTCCAGAGAACCCAGACTAATGCACTAGGTTATTAGAAATAGGGTACACATATCTATTTGGAATTTTAAAGAGGTCAAAAAACTAGTAACAAGGATATAAGAAATATACCATGGTAATGTGAGATTAAGACAAATAGTGAGCTGGACAAATCCCTGGAATATTTATGAGAATAATGCAATGAATACTCAGGTAAACTCAGATAGTTGATAGGACTCAAGACGGGCAGGGGGACAGAGAAAGAGAGCCCAAGTAAGGTAAGAGCAGTGGTGTGGGGGGAGAAACAAGTATGGTATGAATGCAAGACTATGAGAAAACGAGCCAGAATGTAGAGGCTTCTGGTAATAAAAACTCAAACCTGGTACCCAGCCCTCTGTGTCAAGAGGTGATTCGGAATTCAGAGTTCTCTTGTTTAAGGAGGAAGACACTGTGAGTTGGAAACCTGTATGTGTGGCAACCTCACAGGAAAGGCAAGCTAACACTTTATTAATTATTCAGAAAGAGAAAATTAAATAACGAATCCTGTAAGTCGGTCTAGTTCTATTAGGATTGTTTTCACCTCACAGGGGGATACAGAATAAGATGAGTGGAGCAAAAAGAAAGTGAAATAACCAGTCAGCCAAATATTGCCAGAGAAACAGTTCTCGGACTCACAGGGTGTGGACAGGATGCGAGAGGTGCTCCTGAGGGAGCGGTAAAGCAAGCCTGCTGTTCCTGGGGATGCGAACCTGCGGAAGCCAATTGCATCGCCAGAGTCCTTTACTGTTCTTTCTGCAACTAGGTTAATCTTTTGTGTTGTTTCTTTCTCACTTTCCGGAAAAGAACTTGGAGACAATTCTACTGTAGGTAATGTCTGGGAAAACGTCTTTGTTTTGTGTGCACTGCGGTGCTTGATGCTATAAAGCCGGTGAGTTAGCCAACTTTGAAGTCATCCGTTCTGATTTGTCACTCAGTGGGCTCAGTTCACAGAGGCAAAGAAGCGAGTTGTCCCATAATGGGAAGGTAGAGAGTACATTTCTTATGGGCTTCTATAGGCAGGAGTTCATTTGTTCCACTAGTCACAACTGTTCTAAATAACAGATTCGGGAGTTTAGTCAACTGACATTTGACCCTAGGCATTAATTAAAAGTGGCATGCTGCGTCATTTGGGAGCGTCTGGGTAAAGTGAGGGGATACTTCTGGAGAACAAGCTGTGAAAACCATTTCAGACTTTTTCATGTGTTTATGATGTAGTTTATTATAGAGACACGTAGAATGTATGGGCAAAAGAAATAGCATTTCTGAAAACAATTGAGTAGCATCTTGCATTCAGTTGCTGAGGAGGTAAAAGAAGGTAGAGAGTGTTTTATCATTATTCATTTTAACCTAAATTGCATTAATTTTGTAAATTATGCTGACAGTGTGTTCAGCAGTCTACCTGCCTTACTTTACGGCTACTTACCACAATTGCGTATTTATCCTTGAACAAATTTTACTGGGCACCTACTTTGTGTCATTTGCTGGGATATAGCTGTCGACAGATGAAATTCCTGCTTTCTTGGAGCTTATGTTCCAGTCAGTTAGAGAGACAGTCATTAAAAGTAGAGTGTAAGTTCCACAAAGGCAGGAGGTTGCGTATGTTTTACCCACTGTTGTGTCTCCACCAACTAGAACAGTACCGGACACATGGTATATACTAATAATTTTTGTTAGGTAATTGAAAGGTGAGAAAAAGGACAACTAGAGAAGTTGAATTACTTGTTCATGGACCTCTATGCCTAGAAAATATATATGCCTTCTAGATATTATTTATTTTTAAATATTCTACTATTCATACATTTTTCTCCAAATGTGGAAAATCATAATTTTATAGTACCAGACATTCCCCATGTGTTTTCTTGGTTGAATAC
Organism: Desmodus rotundus; assembly: GCF_022682495.2. Taxonomy (NCBI): domain Eukaryota; kingdom Metazoa; phylum Chordata; class Mammalia; order Chiroptera; family Phyllostomidae; genus Desmodus; species Desmodus rotundus. The sequence goes on along the minus strand of NC_071387.1, from coordinate 45,317,006 downwards.
TTAGGGGGGTTTTTGTTGTTGTTATTACCTTGGGTATAACTACCTTACATTTCCATTAAAACCATCACTCCCAGCTGGTTAAAAAGTTCTAACACCAAAACCAATTACTGAAGCATTGACTATGTACTGCATTTACATTCTTTTTGGTGCAGGAGATTAAAAAAAGTGATGAAGAAGTTTCCTTGCCTTTGTTGGAGAGGAGAATGCAGGTGATAAAGAGGTAAACAAATAAGTATGTATTGTAAATGATGCACCAACAAGTTCAAGGAGTAAAACAAAATAGGGTAATGTGCTAGAGAGACAAGCGGAAGCTGAAGGTAAGGAGAACCTCTCTAAGGTGCTAACATATGAATTGTGATGAGACCTGAATGATGACATGCCCAGCTGTGAGGGACAATACCAGAGAAGGGACAGTGAGGGTAGAGAAAGAGCTTGGCTCTTAAGCTGACAGAAATAGTACCATTTTAGATGGGGCCCAGTACCCCAGATGATGAATGTGGGGAAATCAAACTAGAAAGGTAGATGAGAAAAAAATTTTGATTTTTTAAACTGAAATGGGAAAGATTCCCAAAGCTTTGTGTTGGTGAGTGAAACGACCTGACTTATAGTTATAAAAATCACTCTGGCTGCCACTTGGAGAGTGTCCAGCTCGCCGTAAGGATGGCAGGCAGTGAGAAGGTTGTTTTAATATTCCAGGCAAGAGGAAATGGTGGAAATAATGGGATGCAGTCAGAGAGGCATTATATTGTGAAGACAAACTAGACAGAGTAATTCATGGGTTGGAGAGAGATAGGAAGAAGCAACCAGGGATGAATCTAGGCATATGGTTGAGGAACTGGCTGGAGGGTGTGACTCGGTACAATGAAGGGGGCACGAAAGTAGAGTGACATATCATTGTGCACCCGGTGAGTGAGAGGAATCGATAATTCTGTTTTAGCTATTTTAAGTTCGCAAAGGCATGCATGCCAAATGAAGATTTATATTGTAAAGTAAGCAATAAGCATTTAGAGGTATGGAGATGGATATGAATCTGAAGGCAAGAGTAATTTGAAAAATAAAAAATTCAAAGTCCTCAGTGTTTGTATATTATTTGAAACCGTGAGTGAGAGTAAAGACTCAAAACACATATTAAGACCCAAATGCACTTAACATATGCATTTAACATAAAAATCTCTGCTAGGAAAAAAGAAAAATGAAGTAAATCATGAGGTATGTCACAACATTTCTAGAATTCCTAATTAATATTTTTATTTTTTCCTCCTACTGCTTTTCTACCCTTTTCCATTTCTTACTTTCAAGTACTTGGCTGTTTTCAAAATCTTAAGTAAGTTCTAGAATAGGGTAGAGAGAGGATTTGGGGAATAGATACGTGTCTCATTCAATCATAAAAGGGCGATAACGTTTCCTGGACAAAGTAAATCTCTCCCAAGCCACATGAAGGAGGGCAGAGAGGCAGGGAAGGGGACCTCACGTGACACTGATAGTTGCGTCTGGGACTTGCCCTGATCTCAAGGAGGAGGTCCTATCACTGTCAGAGGGGCCCGGGAAGGGCCTGGCAGAGGATCAGGGGGAACCTAACAGGAAGAGTCAAGTGTGGCCAAACAAACAAATAAATAATAACAGAAAAGGGATTTCTGGATCTAAAAATTTATGTTGGCTTTGAGACTGGACATTGTGACAGAGCACGGAGTAATAGGGGACTCAAGATCTAGGTGCCCTTTACCCCCCTGCAGGCCCAAATAACTTTCAGTAGAGGCTTCGGATAAGGGCAGTGGTGAGGGGGTGGAGAGATGAAGTCAAGGAAGACTGATAATCAAGTTTCTTACATGCCTGGCGTGATGAGGCAGGAGGCTTGAACATGAAATAGTTAGAAAATAAAGCTATATTTCTTGAACATCTGAATTTGTCAACTGATTCATGTTAGCTGTTCCAAATTATTCAGGTTGCATTAACTAGGCTAGACCAGTGCTGGCTGTGGCAGGAGAGAAACGCAGAAGTCTCAGAGGCTTAACACAACGAACGTTATCTTTTCTCTCTGATTAGAATCTGAAATGGCTGAGCAACCCTTCCCCATCTTGTAGTTATGTCATTGGAAACGCGAACAACATGGACTTCTTTCTCTCTGTGCTACTGAAGGGAAGAAGAAGCTGGAGAAAGTACCCTAGTTCTTAACTGCTCCAGCCTGGAAGGCAGATGTTACTTCCATTCACTTATCCTGATCCTGCACTAGTCATATGGTCTCAAACTAACTGTAAGAGGGGACAGAGTCAGGGAGAACTATAGAGTAGCACATAGATAATTGATTAGCACCAGCCACTTACCTATCTCCCACAAACCCATGCAGCTGGAAAAAGAAGAAATTCTATTTTGCCTTCTGCATTGCAAGTATTTCCCTTCTTCTATGTAAGTGTGATTTTTATTCCTGGTGCAGACAGCTTCTCAATTCCATGATTCTTGCTTTTTGGACTCACAGTGTTCCCTCAAGGTTCATGTTCATGTTCAAGGTAATGTTTAATTGCCTTCTAGCTCCTCCTTCTACCCTCTTTCTCTAGAAAAGTTATAACCAATGAAACAGGGTTAATTGTTTGATTTAAAGGAAAACCTCACCAATTGCATTTCTAAATTGGTATTTAAATTTAAAATCAGAGCTATTTAATAATTGTCCCAACAATTCAATGGCACGTCGCTTTTAGTCTGTCATTTGGACCCACAACTGAATTGCAGTAAGCAACACTTTGATTTCTGTGAACTTCTTATTACGACTAGAAAATGTCTTTGCAGGGAATGTGATATGGCATCAAGGCATCATTTAGGATTATCCCCTGAGGAATAAAGCAAGAATCGTTTCAGAGCCTATAAAACAGAGGACATTCTCTTGGTATCTGCAATCTATTTTCATACTCTGCAGACACCCTCTGTAACCATAGAAGCACAAAGAATGTCAGATTCCCTTAATGCTAGATTCTCCCTCTATCTGAGAATCCCAGCTTGTTAAACTTATTTGATGTTAGATTTAAACTTCTCACAAAACTGTGCTATACCTGAGGAAACAGGATACTATAGGATTCACATTTAGGCCTACTAAGGGTTAAGTTTCTAACTGATTTGTCAGTGACTCAGTTCAATGACACCTAGTAGTATCTTTAAAAAAAAATCTTATAATACAGGTTCTTATTCTAGTGTACATTGTGGGAAGAATATTATATTAATTTGTTGATTGGTAGCCGAATTCTTCTCCAATAATGCAAATATATGTAAAAAGAACATCTGAATTCTGCTCTTAACATGCTACTATTTCAGACTTGAGTTATAAAAAAGAACGAGAGAGATAGAGAGAGAATGAAAGGAAAAACAAAAGATTATAAATTACTACATTTTTTTTCTTCACTAATCATGCGCGTTATTGCCCTGCTCTTGATTTAAAAAAACAAAACAAAACAGTCTTTAGGTTAACTACTAAATGATTGTCATTTATCATAGCAAAGACCGTGGCACTTAGGTCTGGGTGGTTTATTGTGCTGTATGCTGCTGATAAATCTCCAACACAGCCACTGTCACCGTCTCTCTTGAAATCGTTTTCTATATGTTGAGTGCTTTGTTTTTGTTTCATTTTTAGTTTTCTAGTACAAGTTTTTCCTGGCTAAATTGAGCTCATTTGAGCATTAAGTATTTTAAGAAACAGAAGTAAAAAGGTAATTACCGGTGTATTCTGGGATATCAGCTTCAACTTTTCTTCGCTTATACGCTTTGTCCTTTGGCAACACAGAACTATTACACCTTATTGCATAGTAATCGGGTGCTGGAGAGTTGAAGAGCGGATGCGAAGTGAAGCGATGCCAAACCTGGGAGATCGCTCAGGCCGTTCTCTTCTTCTCCCACTTCTTCGCATGCCAGTAAGATTCGTGCTTTGATATTCTGCAGCACTAAATGTTTTGAGGAGTAAGATACATGGGAATGATTTTCTTTCATATTAGTTTGCCATCTGATAAATAGTTTATATTACTTATTTGAGATTTCCCACTAAACAGATGGCCATCTGTTGCCTGCTTTGCTCTGACATTGTGAAGAGTATTCCTTCGACTTGTGTAGGTGTACTACACTTCCTTATCAGTGCAGGCAATGCTTCTAATACCGTTTCTCATTTAAGCAGTTCCATTCATTTAGGTGACAGTTCATCCTGCCTTGTCTGGGATTATTTGTTGGAGGGGTGTTCTGTGTGTTAGATTTACCCCGTGGAAGCACTTTAGAACTCTGTTATAATTTTTAAAATCAATTTAATATTGACACCTTTTAAAGAAAACAAATGGGTTAAAATAATAGGTTTCTATTTCTGCTGTCTAATGGCCTCCATTAAAATATTGGAAGCACAGTGAACTTTTTTTTTTGCCTTGTAAATAAAACCGTAACACTCCAACCTAGTGATGGGTCAACTAAACTTAATGAAATGTGGTCAACACGGTGTAAGTAGCTTATGTCACAGTAACGGCTAAGTTATTGATATTCTGCAGGTTCTTATTACATAGCTTTCTGTCTCTGTTGTAGTTTTCAAAATAGGTTTTATTTTTAATTGATTTAAATTATATATTTCGTGATCAAGATATCAAAGTTTCATTACTGAATCCAGTGACTTCAATTTGGTTTTTATTGAGTTTTTGTTATTTTAAGATTCTGTGGTTTGGTTTTACTCTTCTAGAGTAAACTTCCATATTATTATTCATTTCTGTCAAGAGCTACATTTCTCCTAGTTGTGTGTCTTAGTCATGTTTCAACACCACATATATCTTCAAACCTCAAATGAGGTTTCTTCAGCAGACTAAAGCAAAGAGTTATTTTTTTATGAAGCATAATACTATATGGAAAGATCAAAGGCATGGGAGAAAAACTCTAACTTTAAATATTTAATACACAATCTACCTTGTTAAAATTTTAAAACATTATCTCTTTTTGAGTTTTAGAGTCCCAATTTCTACTTAGAAACAATATTTATTTTTAAAGGTTATTGGAAGGCTTAAATTTAAAAAAATATGAGGTTCTCAATAATTATTTGTACTTATCCTCCACTCTTTTCCAATCCATTCTTCCTTCTCTTTCAGATCTGTTTCATATAATAATTTTTATTTAATTTTGCTTTTGCTACAAGCCAGAAGTTTTAGTGATGTGTTGGTAAATGTTCAACAACTGGTTCTTTAAGAGTAAAAGAGTTCTGATTTGTGGAGTTCAGTAATTTCTGTGGAATAAATACTCCCACCACAGCTGATGAAAGCTACTAAAGTGACATCCCTGAAGGAGATGGGAACAGAAACACACGATCGCCTCTTGCAAACTGATGGAGGGGCGCCAGCACACCACTAATCCACAAGGCTGGCTTCTCTATTCCTGCTCCGCTGCCTCCTCTAAGTTAAGTGAAAAGGGGGAAGATGGGAAAGAATCAGCTTGGCAAGTGAGAGGTCAGGTATAAATAATAAAGAAGAGATATCTCCATGGGTTATTTACAGGTTCCAACAAGATCAATACTTTAGAAAGACCAAAAATTTGCATTGCAAGTTCTGACTTTTTGCTGTCTATGTTTTATGTTGTTCTAGTTGCTGATTCCATGGTTTTGAATTTAAAAATATTAGTAGCTCGTTGTCCCTGTCCTTATGGTGTTTGCCTTCCTATAGAAGGCAGACTTTAATAACAAACAAATAAAAGCATAATTGCAAATTATGATATTTGTTATGTAGAGCATGAACTGGCACTAAGGCAGAGATAGCAGGTTGGAGACTATAGTAAAGCAATAAATGAAAACCTTTAAGGAGTGCTTGGGAAGGTTAAAATTATGTGTTCAATTTCTTTAATAGTGGGGCTATTCAAATTATCTATTCCATCTCGGGCGAATTTTGGTAGTTTGTGTTTTTTTAGAAATTAGTCCATTTTGTCTATTCCTAAAATAAACAAACTACTGAAGAAATAGATTTGAGGACAAAGAGAATACATTCGTTTCTTGACTGAAATGTCATTCAAAACAAAGTTTCTTTCTGTATGCAAATATTTACGTGTTCACTATGTAACTAGATCTTGATGTCTATGATAAGGGAACCTACCCTATTTCCCATGTGGTCCATCGTCATGTAGGAACAAAGTACGATTTAATCCCACCTGCAAGTCAAATCCCTCGTTTCAATTTATGTTCTCCCCTTTAAAGAATGGAGGGTGGTGAGTGGGAAGTTCTCTAACTGAATGTATTTATGTGGGTTTATTTCTGATTATTTTATTTTGTCCCTTTCTTCTGTGTGTCCATTCCTCCACCAATATGTATAGTCTTTATTACTGTAGCTAAACAAAAACCCTGAAGTTGTGAAATTGGGGAAACTGATTCCTTCCACTTTGTCCTTCTCAAAATTGTTTTGGCCGTCTAGTTCCTTTGAAATTCTGTGTAAATTTTAGAATAGGTCTGAGAGAAATCTTTCTGAGATTTTGAAAGGAATTATATTAAATCTATATGTTAATTTGGGAAGACCTGACACCTTTACTATATTGACAACTTCTCAACCATGAACAGGATACCTGCCGGTTTATTTGACTTCCTTTAGAGTCTTCCTGGCATTGCGTAGTTTTGAGCATGCAAGTCCTCTTTGTCTTTTGTTAGATTTAAATTCATTTCATTTTTTGAATATTATAAATGGTATTGTACTTTATATAAATACTATTCATTTTTATATTTTTTTCTTGTATTTTATGACCTTGCTGAAGTATTTATTAGGTTTGGGAGTGTTTTTGTTTGCCTTGTGATTATCTCTGTAGTTAAACAGGTCATGTGCAAACAGGGACAGTTGAATTATTCTGATTATTTTTTCAGGTCTGTATATGTTTTATTTCCTCTTGTTGTCTTATTTCATTGTGTAGGGCTTTTGGATCTATGCTTAATAAGATGGTGAGACCAAATATTTCTTACTTTGTTTCTAATCTTAAGGAAGGTACGTTTAGTCTTTCACCATTACGTGTAATATTATCTGTAGGTTGTCATACACTGGTCATTATCAAGTCGAGGAATCCCCCTTTTGTTTCTATTTTTTTTTTCTAAATTTTTATCATGTAAAAGTGTTGAATTCTGGCCAGTGTTTGTTATGCATCAATTGGTATGATTATGTGATTATTCTTTTAGAGTCTGTTAATAGGGTGAATAGCATTGATTGATTTTGGAATATTGAACCAGCCTTGCCTGTTTGGAATAAACTCCAATTAGTTATGATGTATAATTCATTATATATATTGTTGAATTCTATTTGCTAATATTTTGTAAAGGATTTTTCCATCCATATTCTTGGAGGATATGCCTCTGTAGTTCTATTTTTGCACCATCTTTGGTTTTGAAACCTAAATAATACTGTCTTCATAAAAGGAATAGGGGAATATATTCCCTTTCCTTCTGTTTCCTGGGAGAAATTTTGTAGAATTGTTCATTCTTCCTTAAAATTTTGGTAGCACACTCCAGTTAAATCAGCTAAACTTGAATATTTCATTTGGGGGAGTTAAAAAATTAATATTCCAAGAGTTTTATACATGAGCTATCAGTTTTCATTTTCATTAACATATTGTGATAGCTGGTGGGGTAAAGAGTTCGCATGCACAGCATTTTATCGTTGAGTGCTTTGTTTGAGATATAGTTACCCAAGGACCTGAGAAACTTGTAACGGGAGATAATAGCATTTACTAACTTTTCTGTTCATTTTAACTGCTTCAAACACTTTCTGACCAGCAATAACAGCTGTTTGGTGGGTGGGTGTGTGGGTGGGGGGAGGATTTTGGTTGCAAACTTAGTTTAAGAGCACCACTGTCGGTACAGTGAACACAGTGTCTTATACGGTTGAAGCTGAATTTTTTTTTTTTTTTGGTGGAAGCTGGAGTATTGCTATGTCTTTGAATTCTGTGATGCTCTCTTGCTTATATAGTACCCTTAATTTTCAGATCTTGGTTTCTTCCTTCTTGTCACCAAAAAACATTTTAGGAATATCTCCCCTTTCTGCGTTCTCTCTTTCAGAAGATGTGCCTTTCCCGAGGTGGCCATGTCTGGCTGTGCACGTATTCATCCCCTTTCTCCATACTGCCCAGATGTCAGACATATTCTCACACAGTGTTTCTAAGCAGGGAGTGGGGAGGAATTTTTTTCTGAGAATAATCTTGTTCGTGTTCCGCTCCTGCTTATACCCTGATGCTCTCTCCTGTCCTGGACCACCTCTACCTGTATCTCTGCTCAGATGAATAATCCCAATCTGGCTCTGTTTGCTTTACATACTTTCTCCCAGTTATCTATAAATAGTATTTGTAATATTTCCAGTCTCCTACTTATGTTAGAGACATTAATCGTGGGTGTTTTATTTACTTTTTTTCTGATGTGGATGGGTTTTGAATAATATATGTCATCTCTTCTAACCACCTACCTCTTACTCATCTTTTGTGTCTGAAAATAAATATTTCTTTCAGGACGCCGTCTGTGTCTCACTCTTGTGTACTCCCAGAGCACTCACCACAGCACCTGCCATGCTCTGCTGTAACCACCTCTACCTCCTCTGCAGTCTCCTTTACACAGTGAGCTTTCAGGAGAGTTTTTCTTGGTCATTCTTTCTTCTTCTCTGTTCCACAGAGAAATCAACAGCTATTAAACCCTCAACAACCACTTCTGGAGTGAATGCCTGTATTATTTCTCAAAGAAGAACCAAGAGTAGGGTAGTCTATCTCTGGTGCAGAGACTAAGGGATGCATGTACACAGATAATTTCAATATACTAATGAAACCAACCAAAAGTCTGTCTACTCTTTATTATTGCCATATGCCAATATTTGTAAATAATGTCATGCTAACACACTTCTTCCTGCTGTGGCAGACATCTTTGTCTCTGTGGTGCACCACTGTTATTTCCATAGTCAGAAAAAGACACATTTTGTATGGCCTGTCATCCTTCTGTCATCTTCTTTCCAATGGTCATTTTCTTCTAGAAAATATTCAGAAAGAAGATAATTTATTTTATAGTTCTTCTAGGGTAAACATGACATATTGTTTCATAATCTTCTGGTCCTTTCTCACTGCGTTTAGGCTCACTATGAGGAGCTCACCTTGCTGCTAGTTACTTCCTGTGACTCCTGATTCAATCACCTAGGGGAAAGAGAAGTTTGTGTCATACCTGTCTACTTCTGACCAAAATGGGCTTAAGGTTTCCCTCAGCTTGACTGAAGTCAAGAACGACTTCTGGGCTCTTGGCACTGGATCTCCCTTTTCTTAAAGTATTTACATAAAAATAAACAGCATTTTGCCATTGTAAGTTCTTTTTCTGCCTCTTTGAGATTTAGGTCTTCTATAACCCAGACACATTTTTTCAAGGACCTGGGAGACATTCCTTTGAAATGTAGTCATCAAGAAAGCACCCTTGTGGGAGGGTAGGAATCTAACTTCCATAAGCACCTATTAGCAAATTCTCATGGCCTAATCACATTGATTAACCTCCCAGCTACTGTCCTCCAGCACTTTCCCATTAGCTCACGCTAGTGTTCCAAACTCACCGACTTTTTGTTTCAATTTAGTCTGTCTTCCCATTACATACAATAGCCTTTTCCCCTATTGCAAATAGTCTTGAATAAAGTCCTCCTTGCCTGTTTAACCAGTCCCATGCAATTTTTCTTTTACACTTTCCTACCTTTTTTCTAGAAAAAACACAACTAAAGGAATTTGAGTTTAAATAAAATCTCAACTTCAACAAACAAAAGAAATACAACATAGGCAAGGAAACTGTGAACTATCTCTTAAATAGGACTTTCTTAATAATTTAAGAGGATGGTGTCTTTATAATCCCAAAGAAGTGTTCACTCACAGGCATACTTCACTGTATAACCTCACTCTCCTGTGTTCAGGGATGCATTTAAAAAACAAAAATGAAATGACAGCAACAACAAACAACAAAAACCTCCTCTTCTTCATGTATCGACTTGAGGTTTGTGGTTGTTTTTATTTTCTTCCTTTTGGGAAACGTTACTCTTTAGCCTCAAGAATTGTTCTTCCTCTAACAAGCTGCACAGCTTCATCCCCACACCCACTATTAGAATACAATACGTTTCTCCAAGTAGGAGTATTCCCTCAGTAGCGCTCTGACACGCTGGGCCAGGAGTATCACACTCATTTTCACCAGGGGGCACATCAGCCTCGTGGTTGCCTTCAAAGGGCCAAAATAATGTTAGGACTGTATCAATGTAGCTACTCCTTAACAGTTAAGGACTTGAAATCACATTTGGCCCTTTGAAGGCAACTGAAAGGCTGATGTGGCCCCCTGTGAAGATGAGTTTGATGCCCCTGCTCTAGACAGTAGCCTGGGGACCTGAGCTCGTGTCATGAAAGAGTCCAGGGTGGGTGCAGGCACCACACAACTTCTCTTAGAGGGTTCACCAGGGGCATGAGTTTCAGACACATCTAGTTATTCCCCAAGTATGTACGGGGTAACTGCTGACTTTTCCACCCAAACACGTTTCCCAAATGACAAACATTCATTCTAGCAGTATATTCTAAACAGTGTATTCTAAACCCACAAGGATGACGAGAAATTCAGGGAGGAGCCAGAGTAGGTCTCCAATTAGTTGTATGTGAAACGCAGAGTTTATTCTTGTATTATTGTTTATTAATTATTATATTATGTCCCATACAAATAACTGTAAACCTACTTTTGCCCTGCCCTGTCTATTCCTAATAGCTTCCATAATTTACAGGGCTGCCACTTTCACAAAGAGTCCATCTTTGCATTATCGTAGAGAACACTGGTAATTCTTGGCCAGTTTTTCTGTCTCAGCTACTTTGTGCCTCTTTGGGTGGCCAAGAATAAGAAAGGGACGCATACATCCTGGAGTCCAATAACTACTCCCTTTGCTTCACAAAGCATGGAATTCAGTTTGGGCAGACTATTCGTGATTCCTGGATTCAATTTTTAGCTAAGGAAAAAAAGTGTTTGTTATTCTGGCTAAAATAAAAGAACAAATGGTTGGGTAAGAATGAAACAGACATTTAGCTTTAAGTTTTTCGCGTCTTAACCATAAGTTATGAAATAATGTTTCTAGATTTTATCTAAGATTTGCTGTTACAACTTATTTACTTCTGTCCCTTTCCTAATGCTGATTACAGGATTTTAGGCCCATCAAATTTTATGAACTATCAGGGTCTGGGACTATGATAGGAAACAGTATTTTGCTAACAAAACATTTCAATAATACTTGTTAATTACAATTGTTTTCTAAATGTCTTTATAAATTTTCGTATTATTTCACACTTGCCATTACAAGCATACCTATCACTAATAGGCTAAAATGACTTTGGAGAATGAGAGATCTTATTCCCAGGAAACGGATGTGTTTGTGGAATTCACTATTTGTGAATTTGTGTGTGTGTGCTTTGATTTTCAGAATGAAAATTAGGGGACAGTGGTAATATTGGCCAAATATAAGTGGACGAGCAGCATTTTTTAGGCTTTCTTCGTTTCTACAGACTGAGAGCATTATGATAGCAGTTTCTTTCAAATAGTGCACTTAATTTTTAAATAGGATCTCTTAGTTCTTAATCCAACTGTTCATGTTGTGAGATAGCAGAATTCACGTGCAAATTTTAGTTCTAGCCACTGATGACAATATTTGGTTCTTTGTGAGGTTTACCCTGTTTAGATTTGGTTAGCTTGATTTATTCAGACTCTTTTTATGTCTGAGTAGTTTTGTGATGTTTATACAAAGAAAATAGAAGTTCCACCATAACCACTTGATTTTCCCTGCAGACTAAACAAAACATCTATGATCTTATAAAGACCTAAAAGCCTGAATTATGTCTGGAAATCGTAGGATTTATCTGTTGTTCTCAGAAGAATAATGTGGTAAGTACTGTGAAGATACTTTATACTAGAAACAGTGGGATAGTCTTTATACAACCACTGGAGATATTAGTTTATCCCAATGCAATTACCATTACCGGTGTCTATGGTGGTTACTGTGGGATTACCTGGAGGATATTATCATCGTGGATAATCGTACTTCCAAAAAATTAATTTTGGGCTTCTCCTGTAGTATCTCAGGGGGAAAAAAGTAAAAATGTTCTTTGCCACTACCAAATCGGTTAAAGAACCATAATTTTCATGATTTTCTAATCTGGTGAAATTAAGAGTCAACAATGTTATGAATCCATTTCTATTATTTGCTCATCTTGGACCTTAGTCTGGTTTCATTAGCCAGAAAATGAGAGTGTTGGACTAGGTGATGTAGTATATCCTCCTAGTGCTTGCTAATACTTCTGCCTGTTGTCCCATTGAAAAATAAAAATATGTCCACTTGAAGTTGAGTGTCCCTGTCTATGACTTTTCAGAGTAACAACACAAGAGCTAAAGTGACATGTTTCAACTTTGGTCCATGCTATTGTCCCCTTCCATAGGAATTGTGGAACCCCATACTGAGGTAGAAGTGCCCTAAGGTTGCAGGTACCCAGAATGCTACACCACCTATGGGGGGCGGTCATGACGGGGAATTGCCTAGGCTTTCTTTGCTCGAATAGTTAACTTTCCCTGTAAAAAGCCATCAAGTTCTTCTGTAACTGGTTACCACAGCATTACCTATTGTACTCTAATTAATGTAGGTGGTTTCTAAATTGTCTCTCACTGCTGTGGCTTTGTAAGCCATGACAAAGTATGCATGTCTGAACCTGCCACAAAATAAAGACGGAAGACGACTCATAAGGATGATAATATAGAATACATGTTATTAAATACAGAATTTTGAATTCTTTATAAATAGCAGTCATATCACTATACATTTTCCAATGGTACACATACACATTGTCTTTGAAGTTTACCAGTAGGTTTTATTATCTTGCAATTATTTTACAATCTCCTTTTTCCTCTAGCAAAGAGTTATTTAAATTATAACTTAAAGTATATAGTGTTCAACAAATTTAGTATGGCCTGTGAAATTTAGCTTACCTTGAATAATTTTTATTTGCAGCAATAGATTTGGGTTATGAAAGTCTTATGAAAGACAGACATGAGATGGAATGGAGACGGTTATTAGCTTCCTGGTGGAAATGAAATGTCAGCTATATTGTCCATCAAAAGTTCAGGGTTGACAGCTTTTCAGGCCTGGTTATGTTTCATTCAAAATAGAGTTGGAAGAATATGATCTAATTCATTCTATTATTGTTTTTAAATCATTCCTTGAAGTTATTTGAGCACTTATTAGGATTCTAATCTTATATATAGAAGTATTACACCTTGATCCATGGATTTTTAGTAAAAGGCGAAAAATTTATACGATCTGAAGAGAAACCAGAGTGATCCATGGATTTTTAAAAAATATGACACATATTTCACTTTTGCAATAAGTTGTTCATTTTTAGTGTTTGAGCTGAAACTTTCCTGACAAAAAATGAAAAATACCAGTGTTTAAGTTATATTGATGTATTTAGTATTTATTGCACTGTGTAAATTTTTTGTGGGTGTGTGTGTGAGATGCTAGCAGATCATATTTCTCAATATTTCTCACCAAGGAACACATTCATATGAATTCAGAATAAGTGTAAAAATGCCAGGAGTAAAAATCTCTCATAATAAGATACTTGGTTTTGCTCAAATATTATTTCACTTCAGTGAAAGTAGAATTAATTTTCTCACAGTTAAAAAGCAACAATAATTTTAATAATATAAATAATTTATTTATATTATTTATATTATTAATAAAAATATTTATATTATTAAAATATAATATTTTAAAATAAAATAATTTATATTTTAAAATAAAATATACTATATTTAAAAATATAATATAGAGCAAAATGCTGAAGGAAAAAACCCTTCATTCTTTTTAAGTAAGAACAGGTTGTAGCAACCCTTCCACCAACAAGATCTGGGGTTGGGGAGGAAGACAGACTTGGTACCCATGTTTCTCTTTTCTCTATCTTAACAAACAGGGTAATGAAACAAAGACAGTAAGCTTTGGGGGGTTGGGGTGGGATGGGGAGATCTGCAATCACATCAACATGAAAATAAAAAAAATAAAAATGATAGTCAACTTTGGCCTCAGTCAAGAATACAGTTGTAGAATTTCCTGTGAAAAAGTTAAATATTTAATGCAAAAGGAATCGAGCATAGGTCATGGGTTAAAAGGTTGGTGGAGTCTGAAAATCAGCTTCGTTTGCAAGGCGTGTTTCACGGCACCCTCGTGCTCCGAAAGATGTGGTCAATGCCCAGTGCCACGCACTGAGCTAACGCCACCGACAGGACTAGAAGTAATTGGCCTGTTATGAATTACAGGACAAATTTCTGATTTGTCATTCCAGAAGGAGAGGCCTACGAGAATCATGCCAGGTGCACATCGTAAGTCAGTGTCAATATTCATGATTACACCTGTGAGTAAACCTATTTCATTTTTCTGTATATACATTAAATTGTATATCTAGACAAGATTTATGCACCATTTGGTAATGGTTGCTGGTGCAGAAGTAATTTTTCTCTCTCTATTTTTTGGTGATGCTGTCTACCTTTCCGGTAACAAGGATCAAGGAAAAATGTTGGAGGCATACATTTAACCTGCTGGGTAGTGCTTTATTCAAATATCATCGTAGTTTAGATTAGGAAAAAAATGAATAGAATGATATTCTGAGATGAAAAAGCAAATGGAACTTACTCCTACAATTTTCCTTGCCATCTTTAAGGAATTTATGCCCCACTAAATTGGGATGTTTTATTTCTATATCTAGAATCATCTGCTGCCACTTTTTTATTTCATTTGCTAGTTTATTCTATACTTTGAGAAGCAATAAACTCACTCATCTACTTCCTTCAGTCTTCTTTCATGATCTATATTATAGAAGAACTATCTCTGGATGGGTTCCGTTTGGGGGCCTCAGAAATATTTTCTATCTCCCAATGATTTTCAGTTTTTAGTCCATATTTATTGTCCAATGAACCATCTCCTTTAATTAAGTATTGTCCCTGGAAACAAGTAAGACACAAACTTACTACTGCAGATAGCTCACATAGCACCCATATAAGATAGGTAAGTGGATGACGCTGTTGTCATCGTTTACAGTGCTTCAATTTAAATCTCCCTAAAAAGTGTATGTCATGGTGTGAATTTTCTAAATGCTGTCCTAGGGGGATTCATTACTGTAGGTATACCACCATACAGGGGAGTGTTTGTAACGTGGTTATGTTTGACTGTGTTTTTGTTTACTTGTTTAAGTCCAATCATTAGTTTTTTTAATATTTTTATTGTTTATGATATTACAGTTTTCCCAATTTTCCCCCTATTGCCCAATCAAGTGGCTTTGTTGCTGCTGTTTAATGTGAATGTTATCTCAGAATTTCATTCTCAGAAGATGAATTCCTTTGTCAATTCATTTAAGAGTAACAGAAAAGGAAAATGGTATTACATTCCTATAGGAAGCACTGAAATTTTTGGTTAGGTCTTGTGGGAGGAACTCTGGCCTGCAGTTCCTCTCGTCCGCCACGGATGGTAAATAAGTCATCCCGGACACAATCTTGCTGTTCTGGTGGGAAAGAGGGTGGCAATTCCCTCTACTGGAGAACGCCCCTTGAGTGAGCTCAAAAGTGAGCTGCCTCATTATCTAGTGCCCTTGACAGCTTTAGGGAGGCCAGAGAAGAGGCAGGGGAGATACTAAGCTCGGGACAGCTTGTTCCCAGTACCAAAGCAGTTTCTTGGCCACCAGAAGGAGGATTCAGAGTGTTTAAAATACATATTTTCTCATTGAAAAAAGCTCCTGAGCTTTTTACTGTCTGAGAGGAGAGAGAGATCTTTTCCCCTCTTTAAGCACACTCAAGCAATGCAGTAATCAAACACAGACTTGTATAAAACAGAAATAGACATTGTTGCTGAACATCGGTGTGATTTGTAGAGTTTGTCCTGTTTGACTCATACGGATGTTTGCTTCCCCCCAAATTCATATGTTGAAACCTAATCTCCCGTGTGATGGTATTTGGAGATAAGGACTTTGGGAGGTGAATAGATCAGGAGGCCAGAGCCCCCATGAGTGGGATTAGTGCCCTTATGAGAGAATCAGCCCCCTTTCCCTTTCTGTCATGTGAGAATGCTGTGACAGCATGGCTGTCTATGGCCTGGGAACAGGCTCTCACCAGACCAGCTCTTCCATTTTGCACTTCCCAGCCTCCAGAACTGTAGGAAGTAAATTTCTGTTGTTTATAAGCCACCCAATTAATAGCATTCTGTTACAGCAGCCTAAACAGGCTGCTATATGACCTAGCAAAAAAAAAGTGCTTTTTTTTTCATTTTGAGAAGGAAGCTGGTTATTAGGCACAGAAATAGAGCAAGAAGCTACAGAGAGTCAGAAGAGAGATCTCACCATTATCCCAGTCATTCCAAATGAAATGCTGAAGTCCTTTGATTTCTACCGTCCATTCCTCCCCTCACCCCCACCTCTAACAGACCACTGAGTTTCACTGAGCCTTTAACATTTCTGTTGCTATCATCTTTGAGCAAAAATTATAGTTTCATTCTTCCATATTCAGTGTAGAAGTAGCCTCTAGTGGTCTCTCAGTGCATCTGTTTCTCACCCAGTTCATCACGGTGATAGTGTCATTCCTATCAAGTCCCTCTCCTCCTAAAACAACTGCATGATTTCCCATTCTCTACCATATAAAATCCTGACTCTTCAGTTTGGCCTTCTTCTGTATCAGTGATTTTCAACCTTTTTCATGTCATGGCACACATAAACTAATTACTAAATTTCTTTGGCACACCCCCAAATATCTCTTTTTTGCCAATTTAACAAAAAAGGTATAATTTTGATTGATTTACCAAGAAAAAATAGTAATTACCTGCCCTTTTTGATCCAAAGTGACTTTAAAAAAAAATCAGGTGCCTGTACTTGTATATAAGGATTTCTGGTACCAAGAATTAACCAATCAGATGCAACCTGATTATGCAAAGTGACCAATAAGATGAAATTCTATTATAAAACCTAAATATTTATGGTTCAAGACAGGGCATTCACACCGGTTGGCTATTGTGTTGGCTGTTATTTTTTTATTTGACAATCTAAAGGAAAAGAGGTCAGTGCCCCTGATTAAATAGGTATTGCATGCTTTAAAAATTCTTGCGACACACTGTTGAAAATTGCCAATTTAAGGTTTACTTCTTCAAGGCCAGTTCACAAACCGTCTTCTCTGAAAACTTTCTGATCACTCCAGCAAGAAAATACCTTCCTTCTCTGAATGCCTGAACTTTTGTCCTATTTAATGCTTTTTACATTTGGCAATGAATTTTAAGTGCCTTGAGTTCATGGACTGACTCTGCCACATCCTTTTTATTCCCTACAATGTCTAATAGATTGTTTCACGCATAACATGCATTTAGTTGTTAAATGTATAAATTAACATTATTGTGGTTCAGGATCACTCAGTTTTCCACTGAATGCCCTTTCTAATAGTTTAGCCCAGTGTTTTGTGTTTTTTTATCCTTTTTTTTCATAGTCACCTCAATTAGAAATCTTTTTAGATTTTTTTTTCAAAACTGCCCTTCTATAAGACAATATGACAGATATGCTATATATCTACTAACACATAAAAATATATATGTATTTATGTGTGTACATATTTATCTGTAAAAAGCATGATTGTTTTTACCTGTCAAGAACAAAATTTTGCCCTTTGAGAAGGCATGTTTTAGTCTTTCCATTGAAAGCCATTATCATTTGCATGTAAAAAAATCTCACATAAATTATTCTATTGCAGAGAAGTGATGGAACTGAGGTGTGTTCTGAAAGAAAGAGGGAGGGACCCATTGTTTACTGAGCATCTCCCAATTTGCCAAACACCATGCTAGGTATTTTGCATATATAATATAATATAATTAATATAATATAAATATATTATTTTATTAAATCTCCTTAAAAAGTCTACAAATAAGTTGTACTTTTCCGCTCAAAACATCCACTTTCTCCTATAATTTCAGGCAGTTAATATTGACTAAATTATGATTTTTCTTCTGAGATTTCTTATTATTTTGAGTAGTGATTTTCAGCATGCTGGTGTACATCAGGGGCAGGTCATTGCCTAGAATGAACTCTTCTTCCTTCAAACTTCATATGCTTCATGTTTATTTGAATTTTTATAAGATTCAAGAAATATTTTTCTGTGTGTGTGAAAGGGAACTCTAATTCTTTAACAAAATTTGCTAACTGCTGTTCTAATTCCCCGCCATTTGGTTTTAGAGATGAACATCTGAGTCTCTGATAGGTAAGCTCTGTTGCCTCTAGTTACATATTGATTTAGTTGCACAAAGGACGTAGATTCCAACTGCTTACCCAGGGGACAGATTAATTACCTAAAAAAAGAGAGATTACATGTGCTCTAATATATTTTGCTTATTTAGATTTAGGGTAATTGTTTATAAATAGATGTTTTGCATTTTGATTACAAAAATAACTTGACTCATCTATAGTCTTCTGATTATGAAGATTTAGTACTTACTCCAAACTGAATTATATTCCTTGATTCACTGTCATGAGGAACTGTTTTTCCTTATTATGAGAAGGTCACCCTGCTAATGGCAATGTTTTGAGGCGCACATGATGTAAAAAACCACCATTTTGATATCTTCACAACACACTAGTGTTTGTCAAATACCATTGATAAAACTAAGTGATTCTAAGTACAAATGATTTTGAATTATATCTTTACAATACGTTTGTTTTGGTGTGCATGCATTGTAAGTGTAGGGTCATAAGTTTATCATTTTACACATGCTAGAATGTGGCTCCCATGTGAACTGGTTTCTTTTCTTTTTGGAAGGTCATGTAGAGTGAAAGTAAATCAGTAATATTTACATTTTTATTTTTGAAAAATGCATAATTAATAATATATATTTTCAAAATAGCACTTAAATGCAGTGATATACTGATTTTCAATGAAATGGGTTTAATAGTAAGAAGTAATGAGATGAATTATTGGTTCATGAGAAGGGTGGATCCATAAAAAATGCATCTTCTTGGTTCATTTGTGTGCTACCTTTTTACTTCTCCATCCACCTAAGTTCCTCTATCTCACAATTCACAAACATGTTTTCATTCTCGCCTCTGAGTGCTGGGAAGAGCATTTTCCTTACTCTCTTTTCTGGCATATATATTTTTCTTCCTTGGTCTAGAATTGTCTGTTTGTCCCCTCTACTAGATCAACAACAAAAACAGAGCCTGCAACTGCTTCATTTCTCCATTCCCCCTTTCTCTCATGAGTTCGGCGTGTAGCCCAAGATTTGATGAATTAATGAATGGTATAGGCTCAACCAGGCGGCTTCATTCATTTTTTGGCCTTCAACTGCTCTCAGTAGAAAATGGCTCCTTTCACTTTCCTCATTTTTCTCCAACAAGTTAGGTTGAGAGAATGAAAGGATGGCATTTTAACCCAATATTCTGCCAATGCTACTGAGAATGATACCAATTAATCCTAATTGCAGCGGCAGCTTTTAAGATGTTGTCTCGAAGATTATCACCATCAGCTTGGTGCATGTCATTCACAATGTAACTGTCAAATGGCAGCAACTTCTAATCAATGTCCACCTGGATTGAATTCAACCTGGTGACCTCCAGGTGAATATTAATCCCTTGAGTTATCACTTCCTCAAGAAAGAATATTCATTTTTTTTCTAAACCAGGTGTTTATGAATGTTTTTTAAACCCCCTGAATGTCAACACATTTGAGAAGTAAAATTTCATTTCATATACAAATGTACAATTTTATTTTATAAATGTTTATTAATACATTTAGAGGCAAAAAAGGTATATTTTCTTTCAGGAGCATATTTTAATGGGTGGAAAATTATTCTTTGTATTATGTGCTGATCTATATGCAACATTTCGAGGTAGAATTAAATGATGTATCAGTGTCAGAGTATTTTAAAGTGCTAAAGAAAAAGAGTTAAAAAAAGAATCAAGCTTTTTCACAATGAAATATAACCTCTTTAAGAGGTCTCTAACTAATCATTTTAAATCAGGAAAATTTGTCTAGAATATGTGGTTGATGAGCAAAAACAAATAATCATGGTAGCCATTCCAAGATTCTATCAAAAATAGGATGAAGCAAAAAAAGTTTTATTTTTTCCTCCTTTATTTTATTTATTTAAACAATGTTAAATTGTTTATTTTCAGCATTTTTTAAATTGTTGTTCTACTATACTTGTCCCCATTTTCCCCCCACCACTTTCCTCTGCCCCACCATGCCCACCTCCCAGACTCAATCCTACTCCCCCATTGGCTTTGTCCATGGGTCCTTTTCTACAGTTTTAACTATTAATGAGATTACATGTTATTCCAAAAATGCAACTATTTTTCTAACTTTGCACAACACATATTTTAAAAATCCTATTTGTTACATATACTCATAAATGTCTTTAAGGGGTTTTCCTAAAGCATAATTTTTCTATTCAGCTATATATATGCTTGGCTACAGGAAATTCATTCAAAGTCTGAATAAGTCCCAGATCTTTCCATTGGAACAACATATATAATGCTGATTTCCAGCTGCCTCTTCTAGGACTCATAACTATTATCACTCTAACCAGAATGTAAATGTTAGCGTAAAAGACACTGGCAGGGATATGGAGCAGGAAAGCCTAGTGATGGGAAGTTTGAGGTGGCAGGTCTCAATGAGTTCTGGGACAGATGTACTCCCTAAAGAGATCCAGAACTTTTGGGATAAATTCACGGGGCTCACAGATACAAACTCAGTGGATCTGGGACATATAATGATAATGTGGAAGGAGGTAGGAGAGGGTAAAGGGGGGCTAAATGGTGATGGAAGGAGACTTAACTTGGGGTGGTGAACACACAGTGCAGTATACAGATGATGTGTTATAGAATTATATGCCTGAAACCTATATAATATTACTAAACCACATCACCGCAATAAATTCAGTAAAAAAGAAAAAAATAAGCTTCTTATAGGGTGAGATGACAATAGCACAAAATGCAGATTCTAGCTTTTAATACAAATAGTTGACTACATATGACATCAAGTGCCAACTGAATAATGAAGAAAGGTAAGATTCAAAGAACTAGGAAAGATATTCACAAAGTAAAAGATTAGAAGGCTAATGATTCCTGTAGCAAGTGCTCTTAGTCATCAATGAGAAAAGACCCCATAGAGTTGGGGAAAAACCTAAGGCAATTCAGAAAAGGAAAAACACAAATAGTCATATAATTGTATGAATAGTCCCATACAAAATCAGTTAAATAAAATATTTTTCCCACCAATTATTTCAAAGGAAGCAAAATTTTGTTGCAGTGCCCTGAATTTAAAATATTGACTTCGTTTTTTAAATGAAATGTATTGGGGTGACACTGGTTAATAAGACTATATAGATTTCAAGTATACATTTCTATGACACATGATGTGTATAGTGTGCCCACTGTGTGCCCACCACCCAAAGTCAAATCATCTTCCATCACCATGTATTTGGCCCCCTTACCCTTCCTCTGGCCACCACCTTACTATTGTCTGTGTCTATGAGTTTTTGTTTGTTTTTCATGTTTGTTCGTTGCTTTCAGTTTCATGTCCCACACACGAGTGAAATCATATGGTTCTTAACTTTTTCTGAGTGACTTATTTCACGTAGCATGATATTCTCAAGGTCCATCCCTGTTGTCACAAATGGCAGTATTTCATCTTCTCTTATGCTGAGAAGTGTTCCATGATATTTACACAGCATATCTTCTTTATCTAATCATCTATTGAAGGACACTTTAGTCATTGAAATAATGAATGACTTAATTTTTAAAAATTGTGTTAGGCAAAGCAAACAAATGTGGGCTCTGGGCCATGAGTTTGAGAAAACTATTAGGCATGATTTAAGAATGACTGTGTCGTTTTTTCAGGTCTCTAAGGACGTGTGCTCACAACACTGAACAGTTTCTGCAGGATTTGGAACGGGATGATTCCTGAGGATAACAGTTACCTTCTGCCATCTACTCTCTTTAGACTGAGCTTTAAGTAGCAACATATATCTGTAGAGCTATTCCACAATTAATAATAATATAAAACTTTATGGGTCGGTTGAGATTATAACACTTAACATACTGAACAGAGTGTAATATTGGCTAAATACTAAAGGCAACTAAACTTCTTACTATTTTCATGCCTACCCAGTATATATTTATTTTTCAAGAGAAAAGTATAAAGACATTCTAGAATTGTTAGTTTTTATCAGCTTTACTGAAGTACAATTTGCAAATATTAAAAATCACCCATTTTTAAATGAATACTTCAAAGAGTTTTGAAAGAGTATATATCCTTATATATCGCAAAAGGTATTATAACATTTTCATAATCTTAAAAAGTTCACTTCCATGCTTTTCAAGTCAGGCTTTTCTCACAATCCCTATTTCCCAATCTGCATTCTGTCACTATAGATTTGCCTTTTTGAATTTCATAAATGGAATCATACATTATGTGTTCATCTGTCTCCATTATTTCACTTATGATGATGATCTTGAACACCATACATGTTTGTATCATGTTTCAGTAGTTTGATTCTTTTTGTTAAAGACTAGTATTCCATTGTATGATAATACCATAATTTGTTCATCTATTCATCAGATGATGGGCATTCGGGTAGTTTCTAGTTTTTAACTATTATGAATGAAACAGCTACGAAAAAATAGCACACAAGCCTTTGTGTGAACATATATTTGCATTTCTCTCTAAAAAATATCTAGGAGTGGAATTTCTGGGCTATACGTTGTGTGTGAATTTTTAACTTTATAAGAAACTGACAAACAGTTGTCAGAGTAACTAAATTTTTTATTCTCGTCAGAAATGTATGACAGTTTGAACTGCTCTCCATCCTCACCAATACTTTCATCAGTCTTCTTAATTTCAGCCATTTTAATTATATATATTATATTATGTTCAGTATGGTAAAGTTCTAGACCAAAAAGAATAGCAATTGTCATTTTATATTTAATATTATTGTTATTCTATTGTGAAAACTTTCTTAATTGTGATAAAATTTTGTTTGTTTAAAAACTTATTTTGTGAAGATATTTATTCAAGGTGGACCCCTTCTAGAAATGGACAACATATGGCACGTACACAATTTTTCAAATATATATATAGAGGGGGGGGCTAATAAACACATGAGAAAATGATGAGCACCATTAATCAATAGGGAAATGCAAATTAAAGTTATTACTTTATGCCAGTTAGGATGGTTATCGTCAAAATAACGAGACCCCCAAAATAACAAGTGATGGTGAGAATGCAGAGAAACTGGTGGGAATGTGAATGGTGTAGCTGTTGTGGAAACAGTAGGGCAGTTCTTCAAAAAAATAAAATACAGAATTGCCCTATAATCCAGCAATTGTATTTCTGAGTATAGACCCACAATAACTGAAAGCAGAATCTTGAACAGGTAGTTGTACATCCATGTTTACAGCACTATTCCCAAAGCCAAAGGTGGAAACAACCGTTTCCACCAACAGATGGGTGGATAAACAAAATGTGGTCTGTAACAATTCCTTTCCAAATGAAGTTATTTTATTTCCACAGAAGGCTTTGTGAATGTGGTCACTGCTGTTAAATGTGTGTAATTTCTGATACAATTACACTTGAGGGGTCTGTATAAAAAATAATCACAAGGGCATGCGGATATATAGGCATACATTCAGATAGACCGATGACAGACGCTCATGGCAGAAGTCGTATAATCCTAAAAACTTGACATAATCTAAAGTTAATCAATAGAAGGCTATGACATAAATCCTGGTATATTCATGTGGTAGAAAAGATACATTGGTTAGCTTTCAGTTTATACTTTAATAATTATGTTTAAAAATTTTCAAGATAACCACTGAAAAGAGGCAAACAAATCTGTAACTTTCAGACCAATAGAAAGAAAAAGAGAATTTTAAAAATAACAATTTCACAAAAGGCAGGTAAACAAAAAGTTTGTCAATATATTAGTAATTTTAGTAATGTTAGCAATGAAACTAGAAATCGACAATGCACACAAATTTTTGGATTTTAAACATTTCATTTTAAGACTAGTCAAAAATGATACAACGATATGAGGGTAATTGTGTTGGAACAGAAAGAGCTGAAAATACTTGGATTCCAGACCAGTAACGCCTTTGCTATCAAACTGTGTGTCCTTAGGCGTATTTCTTTACCTTGCACAGCCATTGCACAGGTGTGTGTGTGTGTGATTATTTACAGTAAGTGCGGTGTGGCTAGAACAGTACCTCATCCATAAAGACAATTTTTTAAAATTATGACTAGAGTTTACTCTTGGTGTATAAACACAACTCCAATTAATGACAACTAATAGGGCTGCCCAGTATTTAGGTGGTGGTGTTTGGTTTTAGTCCTATGCATGTTCAAATACCGTCTTCATTATTGTAATAAAGTTTAGGACTTCTTGGATGACTATGAGATGTGTTATCTTTAGCAATTAAAGTCACAAGATTCTTTGCTATGGTGTCATTTCTTGAAAATAATTAAGGTGATAAAAAACCCCATTTGGATGTACTAGTAATAAGTTGGGAGGAGTAGATGTATAGTTGGCCTGGGGTTAAGGGGTTTGCCTCATTTCATGTATATTATAGCACCTAGCCTATTTTTGATACTGAATGAATATTAATAATGAGAACAGTAATAATTTCAATTTAATTTTCTATGTAGAATACAGATGTAGCAGAAATTTCTGCTGAACTTTTTCTCCTAATGCAAATTCTATGTATTACTCCCAATTTCTCCTGGCTATTGACTAAATTTATGTTCTCCTACAAATTATTTAATACGCCTATACCTATGATTCCATCTATAAAATGGGGATAATAATACAGACCTGTTTAATTATTTAGTTCTTCAGAATGCCAAGATGCTTTATTCAAGTTAATTATATACAAGGTACTTCAAGTTCAGTCTGTTACTAAGTGCATTTATATGATTTTGTACAATATGACCTATCAATTATACATGGTGCTACACTGAATATGGATAATAAAAATAATATGAATTCAAAATATCTGAACAGTAGCAGGCTAGCAACAAAAGTATGCATTATTTAATGAAATAAAGGGATTATTCAAAGCTGCTAGACGTGATCATTTAAAAGTAAAAGAATTATCTCAATACTATTAGTCTCTTCTCATTATAGTTTAAGACTAGATGAGTTACATATGAAATGCTGTTTTATGATTTATGTGTCTTACATATATCTTTATAATTTTAATGTATCAATATGTATTAGAATGTCTTAATAATTTATAATGATGCATTGATGTGTATATGTGTATTTCATTAAAAATACATTGCTAAATAAAATGCTTACCATGGATTAATAAAAATAATAAAGTTTCTGTTTTTAAAATGAAAATTAGTTACAATGATAATGGACTTATTATCTAATACATGTTAGTCATTTTTAGGCAGCTTAGATAACATTAGTGATACTCCTTAGAAGAAATGCTATTAACCAGTAATAATTTTAATAAATCTACTAATTTGCCCCTGTCACATAGTGAAGTAATTCACCTTTTTCAATCTTTATGAATCTATAGTCTAGGCTCATTTTTAATAATTCTCTTTAAATAATTAATATATTTTTATTTTTATTATGTACTTAACATATATACTCACTGATGCAGTCTTTCTCCTCTTTCTGTCTTTTCCGTCTTTCTCTCTCCCCCATCCCCATCTCTCTACCTCTGTCTTTGTCTATTTCTACCTTCTCTTTCTTGCTCTCTCTCTTAGATATACATTCTTTTCCCCATGGGGCGATCTTTACAGTGTGTCCAGTCTTACGCCACCTTGTCAGTTATGATTCTCACAGGTTTTCTTTTTTTAAGAATATGCGGTAAACAGCTAGCTGTGTCTCAATATCAATTTTTCTCCTTTCCTTTGATAAGAGAGCCCCTAAATTTGAGCTGAACACATAGTCACTAAAACTTTATTTCCCAACTTGCTTTGTACTAGTTGTGCTTACGTGACGACATTCTTATTTACAAAAGAAGGCAATAGAATCATGTGGCATCTTTTTTAAGCTTCCTGAAAGAGAAAGCGTTATGCACTATTTGCTTTCATCCATTTGCCATCATGTTGCTGTAACATGGGTGCTGTGCCTGGACCACTATATTCGAGGCTGCAAATAATAGAGCGACAGGACAGAAGGATCCTGGGCTCCTGACTCTGTGAGCCCCACGTCAGGGCTGGCAGGGCCTGGCACTTTGTAGGGTGCTGCGCAAGGTGAAAATGTGGGAGCCAGTGCTAACAGATAAGAAAACATCACTACAAATACTAAGATATAAAGTTTTTTCCTTTCTTCTTCATGATGTGTTTATTTGCTACTTAATGTCATTCTAAGTAAATCAAAATATTAAAATATTAGCATGAATTTAACACTCATCTTTGTATTGTTTGTAATGGCAGTTTTAAATGAATATATAACAGTACTGAATTTGTGTAAATAGGTAATGAAATTACACAATTTGCATTTCGTTTCTCATATATGAAATGCTGAACAAAACTAACTCAACAGTTTTTATTTTACTGTTTTAGAATCATACATTCTACCAAGTTATTTACCCTTGGCTTACTGATGAATAAAGAAGAACTGAAAGAAAAAGGAACAATGGTTGTCTTATCTTTCCCTTTTCTTCCTTTTCATCCTTATCAGAGTAAGTGATGCATGGGCAAATATAGGGAAGTACTATAAGTAAGAAAGGATACAATAGGGTTCCTTGGTAGTTTGAGTTCCTTGAGACACCATTGCCTTTTCTCTGCATTTGAAGGAAGTTCTGGTTTGCCCGAAAATCACGGGCTCTAGGACTGTCAGTACTCCCAGTCTTAGAAATAACATACTTGTATTGGACTGTGAGTCTCACTAAACTCAAATACAGCATGGGTTCACTTGGATTCTGTACTCATTGGGCATCATGAAGGTTACATGCTAATGGACAAAGGGAATGACAGTGTGTATCTCTCCTCTGCTCATAACACGCTTCATGTTCCCATTGGACTTCACTTACCAAAATATTTGTTCAAAAATAAAATTATTAAGAGTTTCAACATGGTTCCTGAACATCATTAAACCTTGGGAAAAGGGGGCTTGAGTGATTGTGTAAGAGGGTGCTGCCAGAGGTCCCCCCAAAAAAGGATTTGTAATGGGATCCAGAACTCTGGGTGTCCAGGAAATATTAGAGAAAAATATATATAGGATGTCCTCACCTCCACCAGTCTGAGCTCAGGGATTGGACACATGGAGCAAACCCATTGAAAGCTGTTTTGTACAGCAACAGCTTTGCAGTTAACCTCTGGCATGGTCATTTAACATATCTATAACCTTTAACTGGTTTCACAGATATGTTAAATAGCTGTAGCCTTGCTTTGAGACAGGGGGATGGGAGTGACTTCAACCCAGGATGTAGCTGGGAAGCAACTCTTCCTGGTTACAGAGCCTGCATGAGAGCTTGGAGATGATTGGCTCCATGCCATGGGGCCACACCTGCCCAGACTTACTATGGCAGCCCAGGAAAGCTGGAAGAATACGGGAATGCTGGCAGGTGTAACTGATTGTAGAGGGAGTCAGAAATGGGGCTGCAGAGAAAGACTGGCACCGGGATTTAAACCCAGGCTCAGCAGCCATACCAGAGAGGACCACGCAGCTTTGGCAGAGTAGGTTGGGACCCCGAGGCTTGGGCAAGAGTTAGGACCATGCGGCTTTGGGGTGCTCCCTTTTGCTCCAGGCTTAGGCAGCAGGAGAGACTTTGCTTGGAAGAAAAGAGGAGAAAGGACTCTTGCTGGTGGGCCATGAGAAGGTGCCACATGGCTCTGGATTAACTGGAGATCGCGGTGGCAACACAGAGGATGGTGCTGGAACCGAGAGGCTGCCTGAATCATGGACTTCTACTTTTCCTGATATACAGTGCCCTGGACTGGGCAAAGGGGAGAAGGAAGGACTGTGTATGTTTGTGGGTATTCTAAAGAACTTTAGTATTTTAATGAAGACATTTAGTCATTACTCTAAGTCTGCATAACTTTTAAATAAATAATTCCTTTCCTTTTCACCAATCTCTGGCATTGAGAGAAGTCTTTTCTCTGGCGGTGGGCAAAGCAAACCTAGTAGGTGGGGGGGAACCCCCAGAGAGAAAGGGGGGGTCCTTTTGGTAATAGTATATTGTTCATTCTCCCCCTCTCCCTGGTCTGTTCTGTAACAGGATGGGACACATGGAGCAGGGCCATTGAGAGTTCTTTTGCATAGCAACAGTTTTGCAGATAACCTCCAGAACGGTCATTTAACATATCTATGAGCTTTAACTGGTTTCACAGATATGTTAAATAGCTGTGGCCATGCATTGAGCCAGGGGAATGGGAGTGACTTCCACCCAGGATGTAACTAGGAGGCAACTCCCCCTGGTTACAGAACCTGTGTAAGAGGTTGGAGATGATTGGCTCCACACTACAGGGCCATACCTGCCCGGACTTACTATGGTAGCCAGGAAAACCTGGAAAATAAGGGAATGCTGGCAAGTATAGCCGATTGTAGGAGGAGTCAGAAATGGGGCTGCAGAGGAAGATTGGCGCTGGGATTTAAACTCAGGCATGGCAGCCATGAAGGAAGAGCCACTCAGCTCTGGCAGAGAAGAACCATCTGGCTTTAGGGCTCCCTTTGCCACATAGTTTAGGAAGCCAGAAAGCAAGGTGTAGCAGCGATGCAGAGCTCTCTCTTAGCAGTTTGGAAGAATGCAAGACAGACATGGTGGGAAGGGAAGGGGTGAAAGGACTCTTGCTGGTGGGCCAGGAGAAGATGCCACGGGGATTTTGGATTAAGAACTGGAGATCACAATGTCGACCCAGCTGATGGCGCTGGGAACCAAGGGAGGCCTGCCAGCCGAGTACGGATTACTGAGAAGAACCGGGGGCTACCTGAGCCACGGACTTTTATTTTTTTCCTGAGATATGGTACCCCAGACTGGGCAAAGCAGGGAAGGAAGGACTGTGTGTGTTTGTGGGTATTTTAAGGGACTTTGGGATTTTAATGAAGACATTCAGTCACTACTCTTAAGTCTGTATAACTTTTGAATAAATAATTCCTTTCCTTTTCACCAATCTCTGACATGGAGGGCTATAATTCCCTGGTCACAGGCAAGGCAAACCTAGTACAGGGAGACCCCACGAGAACAGGGAGTCCATTCAGTAACATTGTGCAACTACTTCTCCGGTGGCCAATCAGGGAAAATCATGGGAGAGCACACACGCAGTAGCTTTGAAGTCATATAACCACTTGCACAGGTGCAGTAAAAGCCCACCAAAACTAGCCAGGAAGGATCCGCCCTATAAGAATAGAATCCCTCCAGCCCCTGAGGTCAATCTCTGCTGGGAGGTGGCCTGCTTCCACGTTCTCTGCTGTAAACTCTGGGTGTCCGGTTCAATTCTTTGTCCTGATCACCATGAACCTGGTTACCTGTGCCCACCTGTGACAATTGGATAAGTTACATGCCCATGAACATGGCCCTGACCCTGGTCTGCTTTTGAAAGTTTCAGACTCTTGTTCAAGGCTCTGATATTCGGAGTGTTCTGCCAGACCCAGCTAAAAGTCTTCAGTTAGATAAAGCATCTGCCTTACAGTCTGACATACGATAAAAACTCAATAGCTGTAGTTAGTAGTAGTAGTAGCAGTAGTAACTACTCTTATTACACAGCACTCTTTCTCATGAATATCCTTTGCCTATAGCTATTCTAGTGTTATCAATTATTTCAATACCCAAAGTTCTCAAATTACTATTATGCATAAACTTACTTTAACTCCAGCACAATCTAATCTAAGACAATTGTACTCTTTCGTTTGTGAAATTTAGCCTAAACTTTGAGGTAAACATGAGTTCATCTGCTTCCTTGTGATAGGAAAAAAAAAGTTTAGCAATAAAACTGTTTTTTCAGCTTTGTGCTCATCAGTCTGAACAAATGCCCTCAAGCAGACCAAGATTAAGAAAGAGGAGTATACATATTTATTGAGGACATTAAATTCAGTACAAAAATGGTAGTGAATAGCTTCCGAGCATCTTGAAGTATTAGACGGATAGCCTTGATGAATTTGTTTAGTTT
This sequence comes from Desmodus rotundus, assembly GCF_022682495.2. Taxonomy (NCBI): domain Eukaryota; kingdom Metazoa; phylum Chordata; class Mammalia; order Chiroptera; family Phyllostomidae; genus Desmodus; species Desmodus rotundus. The sequence goes on along the minus strand of NC_071387.1, from coordinate 45,286,888 downwards.
CAATACTGTCTACAAGACAGGGCACACTATATTTGCCAGAGGCCCTAGTCAGATGAAAGTAGGTAAAGAGGAGTTCAAAGGTCTTATTCAGACTCAGATAAAAATAGTAAGTGTGTAACTATAAAATTAAGTCATTGGTACTGCATGGACAAGTAGAAATTCAGAGAGGAGAGAAGAGAGTTAAAGTAAACTGTACAGGTCACTTGCTTAGACTCTGTGAGAAATGCTAATGAATTATGCCCTCCTCTATTTGCCCGGGTTCTTCAAAAGCAGGAAACAAGTCATTATTATTATCCCTCAGTTCTTAGCACAGGGACTTGCACCCAGTTGACATGCCTTAGATGTTTGTTTTATTCTTTCCACAGCAAAATGCAATACAAGCTCAGACAAAAAAAAAAAAAAAAAAAGCCTAAATGAATTGAGAACATACTGACACCCTCAAATAGTTGTCAAGGATTTAGAGGCCATGTCTTAAATGGTTTGGACATCTGGTGAAGTAACACAAAAATAGAAACCCCAGTAGGATTTTTCAAAACTGAAGTAGGAAGAAAGAGATCTAGAAGCAACCCTTGAAATCCCTGAAGGAACATAATAAAGAAAAGACTTTAAATAGAAGCCTTGAACAGAAAACTTCATATGCTGCAGGGGTTTAAAAAGGTGAAAGCAGTTTGTGTCTCTGATAATACAATGAAGGTCTTTATTGTATGTAGACATAAGGAATGTTAATATTACAAGATTCGCTAAAATAAGTACCCACTTGCAAATATGCAGTCTGATCCTGACCATTTCGAAACTATTTCCTGCGTCTCCATCAGTATTTTTTAATCTGTCTATGGATGGATTGTTTGCTGAAGTAATATCTGTAGTATTGGAATCTTTAGGCATTTCAGAAATTAAGCATTTATTGGGGAAAAGCACTCAAAATATAAATAATGTACAATAATAATACGTATTATATAGACAAATAAATTCACAAAATTATAGCAATATCTAAGGAAAATAATCTGTTAACTTTTGCCTAGGAACATAAATAAAATCATTAGATTTATTAAGTCTTAGTCCCAATCTCTCTCTTTACATCATTTTTATCAGTTTGGTAGTTCTCAAGGTTTTGAAAAACATTTTAAGGGCCCAAGGTTATAGAATTTAACTACAATTTCAGGCCCATTTATAATCATGAAAACATAATGTGGCTTCAGTGATCAGAATAAGGAAAGATGCTTTGCTTGCAAATCATAAAAACAAACAAAAATATGAATTATCAACATATAAAATTAATGTAGAGATAGTCTGAAACTCAGTGACTCATCCAGAACATATATAGTAACTTGATTGTGTTTCTATTTTAGAGGGGTTTTTTTTTTCCTTCTTTTTTTCTGTTTGGTCACATTTTGGGTAATTTGAATTTTCAATACCTCCCAGGCAGTGAAATGGGAAATTTTGTGAGGATAATATTTGAACTAAAAAAGAAGTTTGACTGTTTTCTCTTATGATGACATCCTCTTATATCCGTTTACTTTTGTGGTCTGTCTACATAGGTTTTTGATTCCCCCCACCCCCAGATTTATTGAGATATAATTGAAAATAAAATTATAATATATTGAAAGTGTACTTTATGATGATTTAATATGCATTGTGAAAGAATTCCTCCCATTAATTAATACATTCCTCCCATTAATTTGAATTATACAATCTAGTGTTATCAATTATACTCACCATGTTATTTATTAGCTTCTCTAACCTTCCAACCTCACTCATCTTAGAGCTGAAAGTCTACACTGTTTTACTAACTTCTATATTCCCCACACCCCAGATCCTGGCAACCACTCTTATACTTTCTGTTTCTAAGAGCTTAGAGTTTTCTTTTTCTTTTTAGATCCAAGACATAAGCAATACTATGCAGTATTACTCAGTCTGGCTTATTTCAGTTACATTGGGTTTCAAGCAATGCTTATTGTGAGGACAAGGGTTTGATGTAATTTATCAGACATCTACCGGGCCGGAGTGTGTACACCCGCTCCCTGAGGGAAACAGGAGCGCGAAGACATTTTCTTAATTAAGAATTTGATATTCATTTATTCAGCTTTTAAAATTCTGAATATATTTGTGACAAATGTGAGGGGAAAAGTGACCAGCAAGAGAAGAAAATAAAACATGCACAGTTTTCATTTAAAAGAAAGTGTTTTTTTAAGGTCTTGGGTATTGGAACTAGAAAGAAATTAATATGCGATCTTTAGAATAGTACTTTCGTTTTTGCTCACAGTGGTTCTGCACCCATTCCCCCAAAAAGAAAAAAAAAAGAAACCTGTTTACCTTATTTTAATAATGTTTTTATATATTTCTAAGATAATCATTCAAATATTTGAATCTCTAGTTTGGGAAATTAAGGAAAAATGTTTTGCTATGAATTTTTTCAGAAGGAATACAGGCTTTGGCAAAAGTTGGTTTACAGCTTTTCATATGGAAAATAATATGATAATTAATAAGTATTTATTAAGAATAAACTCTGTGTTTTGTACTCAAAACTATAAATCTACTTTTGCCCCACCCTGTAAATTCAGTACATACTTATTGAATATTTATTATGTGCAACATTGTTGCTGGGAACTCCGTGGAGGGCAGACTAATTAATGATTGTTTTCTTAAGGAGTTTAAGATAAATTGGAAGACAGCAGGGTCATAACAATCTAATGTATAATGTAAAAGTACATGAAAATATGTAACTGGAGACAATAGGATTTCACAGGAAGAGAAAACTTGGAAAATATAAAACTTTAAGGAGAAGAATGGCATTCACTCAGCTGGATGTGTAGGTGAGCAAGTGTTATATTCCCAGTGAAGTGAATCACGAGAGCTAAGATAAGAATTTTGGATTGGGAAGGATTTATGCAGCACAATAACCATGTGCGCTGATTACATTTAAAGCATCTTGTATGAGAAAAGAAATTCTCCTTTTATTATGCCTTCATTTTGTGCAAACTACTACACTTGAACATAATAGCCTCACAGATGCTTGCCAGATTCAGTCCCTGCCCTCAAAAGGCATCTTTTATAGTGTACCATTGAGATGAACGTTCATGGACTGTCTGAGGATATAACCAAATTAAAACCAAAAAGATTATAGAAGGATACATGGCAAGCTGTATGGAGAAATGAGTTTAGTTGTCTAAGACTTCCTTGGAAAGTAATGTTGGTTTAGGCTCATAGTCTCAAAGCAAGTAGAGAGTAGCAAAGATCCAGCCCTCAGACATTGGACCATCTATGTTTTTCTTAAGCTTTTCCCCCCAGTTTCCCTATGGAAGACTATAATGTTTCTGTCCCTATACCCTGTATTATTAAAGCTCAGACTTTCTATCAAGAATTGGGTGATGAGGAAATTAGAAAAGGAAGTAGAATTAATGTTATCTTCCACTGATATTATACAGTGGGCATTGAGTGAGGATAGCAAGGTGAGTACAAAGTACTCTGGGAGAGCACAGCAAAAAAAAAAAACATCGAAAATTTGTTCCCAGGGGAGAAAAAAATGACATTTTTTTAAAAAGAACAAACATATACTGATTGTCAGTTTCCCAAAATAGTTTTTCCTCTGGTAATTGTCCTAATGTCTTCCTACAAAATTACTAAGAAGTGAGTAAACAGAAGTAAATAGGCATTTGTTTTTATCTGAATCCTTCAAAATAATTATGTATTTATTTATAAAGAATTCAGCTCATTTCTGTTGTAGAAATTTATCCTTTTATATATACTGAAGTGATTATTTGATTCTCCTATTTTTTTCTTTTAACATTGACATTTGCTTAATTCTGAATTAGGTGAGGATTTATTTGCCACACAAAATCTGTTGATTTCCTTCAGCTTCTTAGATGTAAAAAGACAATAAAAGTTAAAAACTGCTTAATCAGCCTGACTGCCTGACACTTCAACTGGAGTTCCTTCTTCACACCTCAGAGGAAATAGTCCTGGTATTTCCTCTCAGACACAAATTAAGACCTGTGGATTCTTTAACCATTTTATGTTAGTTTTTTTATAATATATTTTATGGATTACTCTATTACCATTGTCCCAATATTTTCCCTTTTGCCCTCCTCCACCTGGTACCCCCATCACCTCCAGCAATTTCCTCCTTTAGTTCATGTCCAGATATTTCTTGTCAGCCTCTACTAGCCTGAAAAGTTTGAGAAATTAGCTGACAGATTTATGGGAACTCCTTTGTAGGTAACTCTCTGCTTTGCTCTTGCTGCTTTTAAGATTCTCTCTTTATCTTTAACCTTTGGTATTTTAATTATGATATGCCTTGGTGTGGTCATCTTTGGGTCCAACTTGTTTGAGACTTTGTGCTTCCTGGACTTGTATGTCTATTTCCTTTGCTAAATTAGGGAAATTTTCTTTCCTTATTTTTTCAGATAAGTTTTCAATTTCTTGCTTTTCCTCTTCTCCTACTGGCATCCCTCTGATTCAGATGTTGGTATGTTTAGAGATGTCGCAGAGGCTCTTTATTCCATCCTGGTTTTTTTTTTTTTTTTTTTAATTCTTTTTTTCCCCTGCTGTTGAAGTTGAATGTTTTTTTTCTTCCTATGTTCCAAATCATTGTCTTGAATATTGGCTTCCTCTCCTCCACTGTTGGTTCCCTGTGGATTTTTCTTTGTCTCACTTAATACAACCTTGATTGCTGCCTGGGTCTTTTTTATGCTGTTGCAGTACCCAATGATTTCTTTGAGCATTCTGATAACCAGTGTTTTGAACTCTGTGTATGATAGGTTCCTTATCTCCATTTTATTTAGTTCTTTTCCTGGAATTTTGTTCTGCTCTTTCATTTGGGCCATGTTGGGAATCGCCTTGCCTGGTTTCAGAGGCTGTAACACCCCATGGTTAAAGCTGTGTCAGAGTTGGGACCATGAGCCACTAAGGAGACAAATCTTATCTCCCTGACAGAAGTGCCACCTCTGCCCACTTCACCCTGCTTGGCCCTGAGATTGACCAGTTAGCCAATGATGGGTAAGAATTCTCAAGGGAGGATCAACCTAAGACAGGCTCTGGTCACCAGGGATAAGCTCGCAGGGAAGGACTCAGGGGGCTGTGGCAAAAGGGGGTGATGGACCCTCGCCCCTCAGCTTTGAAATAGCCTGAGTCCTCATCCTGTCTGCAAGAAGTCTCCTAATCTCTTGGCTGCTTTACTTCCCTAGCCTGACTTAAACCTGAAGGGATAACAGAGGACGGTGCAGTACTGTGCTGGGAGGTGCAGATTCCCTGGGGAATCAGGTTTTAGAAAAATACATACATTCCTGTGAAAACTTCTTAATCTGTACCCTCAGCTTAAAAGATAAGGGTCCAGACCTGAGATGAGTCTGGCGCCTAAAGTTTTATGGCCCTCTAACTAATTGGCTGTAACTCAGAATAAGCCCTCAAGGTTCTCTGTAAATCCTGTATTGTTTAACCCTTACTGGCTGACAATGATTGATGAGCTTTAACTGCATTCCTATGCGAATGAACCTAATAAAAGCCCATGGAGAGAAAGGCTCAAGTCCCTTCTCCTTTGAGAGATTGGCCACCTCTCCTCCCCAAGCAGATCATGTATTGGTAGACTTATTCTTCATCCGTGGTGGACGGGGGGGGGGGGGGTGCTGCGTTAAAGCCCCCCCAACAGGGCCGTATTTACTTGTCTCTTCAATTTGGCAGCCTCACTGTGTTTGTCTCCATGTATTAGGTTGAGCTGCTTTTATTCACTGTCTTAGGAGTGTGGCCTATTGTAGAAAAGGCACCTGTAAATTGTTTGGGGCAGAGCCTTAGGTAGTCATCAGGGTGGGGCAACCCATTTCACTGCTTTGTGGCTCTGTGTGTGGGAGGGTTCAGAGAGCAATTAAGGCCACTGCCCCTGGAGATTGCTGGAGATGAAGCTGTCTGCCTGGCACTCACTCCCTTGCCAGTCATTTCACTTTCTCCCTTTCTCCGCATATGCCACTTGTGCCTTTCCAGCCATTGCCCTGGTCCTGAATCCCAGAAAGGGTGGGTTTGCATGAATCCTAAGTCAGTTGCAGGGCCTTTAAGAGAAGTCTCTTGACAATCCTGCAGTTTCTTCTGCCTCCCCTACCTCCACTGGTTTGTGTAGCCAGAAGTTATGGGGACTTATTTTCCTGGCACTGGAACCCTGAGCTGGGTGTTCTGGTCTGGGGCGGGGATCGCTTGTTCCTCATGTACCCTCCTGATTTTTATCCACCACACATGAATGTGGCACCTCCTGTTCTGTCGCATCTCTGTGCCTCTCCACGCACCTCCTCCTGTCCTACCTGTCTGGATAAATGTGGCTTCTTTAAATCCTTGGTTGTCAGACTAACATTCAGCTCAATTTTCTGATGAATCTGGGTATTATTTGTTTTGAAGTTTAGTTATAATTTTTGCTGTAATTGTGTGTGGAGGTGAAGAGTGTTTACCTACACCTTCATCTTGGCTGGAAGTCTGCTTCTAGTAATCTATTCATTCACCCTCTTTTTTTCAATCATTGGATTAAGTGAGGAATTTTATGCATACAGGTAACAGATTTTGCTGTGTATAATACATTCATGTGTATAGTATGCACCACATTTTTAGCCCAAACTTTCAGGAAAAAATATTTTGTTTTAATTTTTAAATTCAATTATTTATTTATTTTATTTAGAGACAAAACTGATTACCATATTTCAAGGAATTATTTTGCATACAGATATCATTATTGCATTCTAGAGTTACACTTTTAATGCATAAGCATAAATAAAAGAATTAAAAACATTTATATTGATATGGAATTAGTACTATCTATGTATAATGTGTACCCTTATTTTTCCCTCAAAAATTTGGGCAAAAAAGCACGCATTACACATGGCAAAATACAGTATTTTCTTTTTTAACTGTTGTTCTAGTACAGTTGTCCTAATTTTCCCCCATTGCACACACGTAATTTCTACTTCACATTGCATCATCGTGAACTTTTCCCTATATTGTTACATGTTTTCAAAAATAATGATTTTAAAAGTTGCCTATCATTCCATTCACACTTCAATTCCAAAAGCGTATTACATATTTAGACATTTGTGTGGGACACGTTAATTGCTTCTGACTTTTTGTCTTTATCCATGCGGATATATATGAATATAAAATGTCTCTGAGTATAAAGTCACAGCCCCATCTTTGAAAGTTTGGTCCAGTCACATGGTAAATTCACAAAATTCTGGCTCATAGAATATGAGCAATATTCCTGGACATGATTACCAAATTGATTCCATAAAAGTGAGTTACACATAGTCGTAAACCGACACGCTCACTGGAGGCTAATGTTCCAGGGTTCCCTTCCACTTCACCACACCACGTCCTGGGTGTGCCATCATTTCCAGTAATCATGGAATGGAGCTTGACGTCAGCTAGAACATTCAAAAGATCCAGGCAAGCCTCTCTTTGGTGTAAATTTCTAGCACAAGTAATATAAGATTAAAGCAAAGAAAATTAAAGAGGGTAGACAGAATTTAAATGAAAAAATCTCAATTCATAGATGACTGATGTTCCCTATACCTACTTCCCAAAGGTAATGGAATAGCTATTCTTAAGCATCGTTTTAGATAGTTCTAACTCCTACGTCCTACTACATATGTTTATGAACATCTACATAATCATTTCTACAATATGTGGTATGGTATACATTTTATTCTGCTCCTTTGGTTTATTTTAGGTAATATAGCTTGAAAAATATTTTATTAAGAGAAAATACAGCACATTAAGCGTTCACAGTGCAGAGTACGTTATGCAGACTGCAACAGTTTATTTACCCAGTCCACCGTGGGTGGAAACTTAGATTGTTTTCAGTACCCCTGCACCTCAAGTTCTTTTTACTGTTTGCTATGGAGTAAAGCGAATTTTATAAACACTCACTTCTTAATGAAATATAAAATTATTTATGTGTGTAGTTCTGAGGAATGTGTCAGAAGAAGGGAGAAAAGGGAAAATACGATTTTGTAAAACATGAGGGTTTTAGGCAATATAGTTTTGCTCATAAACTGATACTTTCACCTTTCAGTGCTTACAATACAATAAGAGAAATGTCAGTACGCTGCAGCCTGTATTCTCACAGGCTCACTACTCCATCGTTTGTTAGAGGAGGAATGATTTCCTGAGCTGAGAGGAGAAACCCAGAGCAAAGCTGTTGGCCCACACAGTGACATCTTCTCCAGTAGCAAAAGCAAGCCTGGAAACCAGAGAAGCTGTGACAGAGATTGTGTCAGGGATACGAAAGGTCAGGCTGAAAGTCCTCCCAGAGTTGCTGCTCAGAAATGTTAATACATACAGATTTGGACTGTTTAGATGGATGCATCTGAAAAAAAAAATAGATAAAGCCACGATGAGAGTAAAGTGGCAATGCTTAGATCACTGAATGAAGCAAAATAAAGTGTTATTCAGCCAGAGGAGAAAGGTCTCCTCTAATGCATCCAAGGGCTCCTCTTTTTACATTTCTGTGTGTGGAAGCAAAAGCATTAGAGGACGAAAAACCCTGCCCAGGTTCCCTGCAATTTCGCACCACCAGGCTGCTTGTGGAGCAGCACTCTAATGGGGTTTTAGCTTTTATGTGAGGTTCATGATGGCTTGTTTAACAGAATTGTTTTAGCATTAGTTTGCCAGTTCAGGTAACCCGAAGGTCTTCTTTTCAAGGCCCGGAAGTCCTAGAAATCACTACCTCTTTCACAGCCACCAAACACCACCCAACAACATTAATGTGCTTAAAAACAGCAAAAGTTCCCTTTCTAATTTTTTTTGAAACGCCATTGCTTTGATTTATGAATATTTGGAACATTTGCTTGCCATATATCATTCAAGGACTTCGGTTATCATTTATTTCACCCCTTAAAAATATTCTAAGCTTTAATCATTCAGATTTAATTAAATATCAGGATATTTTGACTTGGGCCAGGAAATTGTAAGGAAAACTATTTTGTATCTTGGACCTGTTATTTATTTTGTACTGTAAACTATTATAACTCATGAGTTTTTTCAAAGAACAATTATTGTTGATTATTGAGTCTTCTTTGAGGAACTTTTAGGGTGAGTTGTTTTATGTAAGTTGGAAATTTTTTATTGTTTTAAATTGCAATGTTTGTGCAGACAGGAAATATCCCCTACTTTGATCTTTTTTATGTTTATTTAAAAAATACTCTTTCTGTGAATAAAGCTTTAAAATAATAAATAATTTTTCTTGCTTTTTGTTTATCCTATCAGAAAACTTGTTATGACTGTACAGCTTTTGAAATTCCAGGAGCTGCTCAATCCTGTGTTTTAGGAACAGCCCTGACCCATTCCCATTCAGCACCATCACAGAGAGAAGCAACAAAAACATGCCAAAACTGTTTAAAAATACAGAACCCAAGTACGGATTCAGGTGAGATCTACCTTTTACCAAACAACTTTTATTTAAAATAAAATTTAAAATATGTCAAGCCTATTTTAAAATAAAAATTCATTTAGTAAGGACTTACTATTGTATGAATTATCGGAAGATTATGTTATTCTCGCTTTTGCCCTTTGTGGGGGAGACAAACAGGCTACTCTAGTGAAGTCAAGACTCAAACTGCGGTATAGACTGAGAAAGAATGAAACCATCTACATATTTCGCCATTTTGGAAACACTAGGAAAACACAAAGGGCTGATCTTGAAGGTGGGGGTGGGGGTTGGGAGTGAGAAAAAGGAAGGTCACAGGGAGAATGGATTGGTTCAACCTGGCTGGCTGCCCAGAAAGGGCAATGGACTTGCATTAGTATCCGATCCTCCTCAGCCCCTTGAGCGATCAAGATAGGCCTTCTGTCAAAGGGCTCCCCTGGAAAAGGGTCGGAATTCTCAACGTTGGCTCTCTTCTGCCTTGCTCGTGGCCTTGTGCTTCTCTCTGTTTCCTGGGCTCCCCATTGATGATTCCTCCCTGTCTTCAGTGCAGTCTTGCCTCCCACTCGGGTCACTGGTACAAATTGATTATCCTGCTAACTTTTGGACTGTGTCCCTATTCCTTTGCTATTTTTACTGTCTGTTGGTAAAGGGATGACTATAGCAGAGCACTTAAAAAATGGCTCTTCTTTCCCAATCCTTGGAACCTCTTACCTTTATATGTTTTCCAGGTGCGGTGAGCAGTTAATACTTTTCTTTTCCACCCATTTTATTCTAGCGCAGTACTTTTAAAGTGATCAAAACTAACTTTCATACTACTCTTTCTTCTGTTAACACATACGAGTTAAAGGCAATTGCATTTTTCTTTTCTTTCTTTTATCTATTTAGAAAAAATCATTGGCATTAAGATGTGCTACATTAATGTAATTGTTTCAACTTACAGTTGATCAAATCAGCAAAAGTCATCTTTAAATCAGTGTCATTTTGAAGCCTTAAAATAAGCTGTTCTCTGAATTTGGACAGCTTATTTCTGGCAGTTTGCAGATGGACAGCCTCATGGCATTGCTGAATGTATGCATTAGAATATAATTAGCTACATATAAAGATAGGTTCAGTTCTTTCTAAATGGGTTAATCAGTTCTTGTTGAATTCAGGAAGATACAAGGCAAACTCAATGCTCAATGTCTTTAGATTTGTTGGCTTAGACTTTAGGTAAAACTAAATACAAACGTGTCCCCCAACGGGCACTAGTTCGTTCTGTAATGTTCAGACGTTCTATCAAGTTATCAAGGCGTGGCGATTGACCAGTTACATTCCAAGAGACTTCCATGTTTGATTTTGCTTTGTTTTCGTTGGTAATCAAGGGCTGTACATTTGCATCATTTAATTGACACCTTGTGTGGTGCACTGCCTTTGCAGATGGGTTTTGAAGTAGCAGGACTCATTTGCTTATTAATGAGTCTGGTTATTAGAATACCTTCTACAAATACTTCCTATTATATATAAAATATAATACCACTAATACGAGAAAACTGGGCTGTATCTCTGGCTTTCATTCTGTACCCTACCTGTTTTCTGGTTCTCTTGCTCATTCCTCTGTACGCAATATGTAATGTTGCTGTTTCTTCAGGGCTCTACCTGGCTTTTCATTTCTGTTGCTATGCTCCCCATAGAAACAGATAGTCTTATGTCTTTAAACATATCTGTATGTTGATAGTTCTTTAATGTGTATCTCAAGGACTGATTTCTCCCCTACACTCTGTCTTTACCTGGAGGTGAAATAAATGTCTCAGACTTAAAATGCCCCCCAAACAGAATTCTTGATTCCTTTTCAACTCAGACTTCCAAATGGCTATGCCCCACTTCCCAGTCTGCTCAATCTCCACAAAAGATATCACCATCTACCCAGATCTCCAACAGAAATCCTGGGAGGTATTCTTGATGACTCCTTACCTTCAACCTCCAATCCAATCAATTGGAAGTACCTAAACTCCACTCCTTCTGAAGATATCAAATCCACTTAGTTCTCGATCTTCACTGTCCCTCTTTAGTTACACTGCCTCCCTACAGTAACCTCCTTACTGGTCTTCCTGCTTTCAGCTATTCCCGTCTTCAAAATGTTATAAATGTGAGATCTTTACATGCCCCTCACTTTCTTTAATTGTCATTATGAAAAATTTTAAACATATTCCAAAGTAGAGAGAACAGTATAATGAAACCCCATGTACTCATCATCCAGATAAAATAACTATTGATTATTAATTGCTTTAACTGTAATTTCATATGAATTCTTCTCTAAACATATACTGAAATACTCTGAGGCAAATTCCAGACATCATATCATTTTATCTGTGAACACTTCAGTATATATTACTAAAAGATAAAGACTTCTTTTAAAACAATTCTATAAGATCAAATGCCAATTCATAATTATTACTATTCATGATTAATCAATTTTCATGATTGTCTTAAAATAAATTATTCCAAGTAAGTATTTAAGTCTAATTTTGATTTTTAAATTCCTCTTTCTTCCTCCTTTTTTCCAAATTATGTGCTGAAGATACCTGTCCTTTGATCTGTCGAGTGCCCTTCATTTGAAATTGTTGTAATTGCATGTCCTTTAAGATGGTGCTTTTTAACATTTTCCTCTGACTCATGCTTTCTGACACCTGGTAGTTAGAGACTAGGTGAAATTCAGGTTTATTTGTAGCAAGAGAGATATACAAATAATATTTGTATTTCCTAGGGCAAAACACCAAGTCACACTATCTCTCATTGTTTCTCTTTTTGTGATGTTAAAAGTAATAAGTAGGTTAGGGTGTTGTCAGCCTGATGCATTCATAATAATGTTCTCTACTTATAATTCAATTAGTAATTTTAGCTATTGTTGATTGTGGCCTAAAATCATTATTTTGTTAAGACTTGCAAAATGGTTATGTCCTAATTCAACATTAGTTTTTCATTTATTTGCTATTATATGTTTGTAAAAAACTTTTCTCTTTTACCTAGCTGTCAATACTGTGGTGAGTTTGTAGAAAAATACGGGATTGGTGTTTTAGCATGTTTCAGGGTGACTGATATGTTTTTTTCTTATTGGGTATTATTATGAAATCATCAATTTTTAACATATTTAAAAGATTTTAAATATGTATCCTTTTCAATTATTCCTATTGCTGCTGTTCAGATTGCCCCTATGTTGGCCAGTTGAACCACTTCATATTGAATCCTGAGCTTTGATGACATAATCAAAATGCTCCCACTCTTCCTGGTATAATTAGTAAGATCTTCTCTGTTTGGCCTGTATGTTTTTGCCCCATACCTGGAAGTAGTAAATGTTGCAAAACTATGTTTCCTTTAAGTGGAAAATGATATTTAAAGACCTTAATTTAAGTGCTAGTGATGCTCATAACTACTTTGTTGCTCCATATGTCAGACTTTCTCATTGGATAGATCTTAGAAAAACATTAAAGATAAAATACACTATGTGTTCATGTTTAAATTTCCAACTCCACTGCTAATTTGACTTCATTAGTCTTATATTTTCATATCTTTTTTCTTAAGATGAAAATCTTGTATCCTAATAACAACACTCATTGTTCATCTTAATATGTGTGGGCATGTATGCATATTGATTATTTTATCAAGTAAAGACAGATGTAAATGCAAATACAGTACCTCAGTACTCATCGGGTTCAGAACTTGTCAAACCCTGTACTTGTCACATTTTGATGAGAAAAAAATGTTGCAGCACTCTGTGCTTTGCTTGGGACTCGTGGCACTTGTAAGAACTTGAACGAGTCACACCACCACCCCACAAGAGAAAATATTTCATCACTGGTTGCTTGCTCAGTACGGGTCAGTTTCTTCCATAACCTCGAGTTCTGGAATGGAGTAAGGACAAGTACCGTAGGTACCACTGGAGTTACCAAAAAACAATATGATTATAGAAATGGTTTAAGATTTTTGCAGTGTTTTTGTCCTTAGGCTATATCCCACTGGAGATGTACATATTACTATGTTTTAAAATCACTTGATGTGATTGCTTCTCAGCCTTTTGCCTAAGACTGTAAAATCATTTGCTGTATCTGTTTATGGGGTTTAGCTCCACAATATGCAGTTCATTTCATTTGTTTTATTTTGCTTTGAATTCTTAAGGATTTATGTCTGCTTACACTTGTTTTGTTATATTATTATAAAAACATTTATAACATTTTGGAAATGTTATAAATGTTACAAATGTTTGGAAACATTTGCATGATTCCAAAATCAAAACTACAAAATAAGTGCAGCTCAGACAAGTCTGACTTCCAACCCAGTCTCCTTCACCCAAGTCTCCTCCTGCCCTTGTAGATAACCTTTTTTTTGTTTTTTATAGAGAAGAATAAAAAGAAAAAAATTTATTTTATTTTATTTTTTTATTGTTGTTCAAGTACAGTTTTCTGCCTTTCCCCCCCTCCCCACGGTAACCTATTTTTTAAATTAGTTTTTAGTTTATCTTCCATTTCAGTACAGGCATGTGGGTGTGCATGTATTTGAGTTTGTGTGTTTCCCCCTTCTTGAAGATGAATGATAGGATCCTGTACACGATTTTCTCTGCCTGTCTTCAGTTCATGCTACATGCTATACGCTCTCATGGCCCCACAATAGCCATGATAGAGATATTTCTCCTCCCTTTTAGGAGCTACATAGTATTCCATTTTGTGAATATACCATAATTTACTGCAGCAGCCACCTAGTTATGAACCTTTTCTTGGGCTGTGTCCAGTCTTTTGCTTTGTAAATATTACTTTCTTCTCATTTAGAACTCTTTAGTGGCTTCTCATTGATTTTAGATAAAAATATAAACTCCTTTCCATAGCCTACAAGATATTGTATAATGGTTCTTTATTTTAATTCTCCAACCTGAACTCACACCGTTCTCCTCCACAGTCTAACGTCACGGTACCTCTACTCCCACCTAAGAATACTTTCTTGGCACCTGTCTCCATGGCTGACACATTGTCATCCTTCAGATTAGAGAAGTTCACATGTTACCGGCTGAAAAATATCTCCCTGAAGAATCCTACCTCTGATGACACTACTAGTTACTAACTAGCTAGTCACCTTGTTTATTCCCTTCACAACCTGTAACACAATCTGCAGTGATATGTGACCTGTCATATTATGTAATTATTATTCCATATCATATTGTATTATTATATTTGTTCAATTGTTGTTTGTTCTCTCCACCTAAATGTCATTGCGACAGAATCTTTCACGTCTTGTATAGTGACTGACACATAGCATGGCCTCAAAAAGCATTTGTTGAATTAATGATTGAGTGAATCAATTAATATCAGACAAAATATGCTACAGTGGAAAAATATCTCTAACAGCTTAGCAGCTTAAAAATCCAACTAAGTGCTAACCTGACTCTTTCTGTGTATTCCCATAATGCACCCTTAAATTGCATTTCTTTCCCAGCATGCCAAGTGGCATGGAATTAGTGTGCTTGTGACTGTACTTCAGAGTCATCTCACCAAATGGTGGTATCCAATTTCGTATTACCTTATGAACCAATTCAGTAACATTAATCTGTGATGGAGAACTCCATTAAACTGTGAAGCCTTTATATTTATTTTCAGATTTTTAGCTAAAGGTTTTACCCTAATCCTCAGATTGTTGCCTGCAAGTGAGAAAAGGTATCAGACGCACGTCCTAAAAAGAGAGGTGCTGTGATTTCCATTGTATTGATGAGGAGAGTGGGCTCAGAAATGTTAAGTGACAAAAGGTATGTATAAAATGTCTCTCAATCCCAGGCTTCCTTAATT
Organism: Desmodus rotundus; assembly: GCF_022682495.2. Taxonomy (NCBI): domain Eukaryota; kingdom Metazoa; phylum Chordata; class Mammalia; order Chiroptera; family Phyllostomidae; genus Desmodus; species Desmodus rotundus. Next base: position 45,271,687 of record NC_071387.1, on the reverse strand, counting down.
CCAATGTCACATTTTCTGCCCGGATACACTGAACATAGAGATAAAACAAAGCAAAATTTTCATAACCTGTAGCCATTTGTAAATGTATAGCTTAAAAAGAAATGTTAAAAACATTTATAAGAACTTCTATTTCTATGGAAAAAAATGTCCATCCATTTTCATATATTTTCATCTACCTCTCTCTACTCAGCCAGGAATTTTCTCAAACTCCATGATTCAGATACCTAAGATTTAAGTCTCTGCAGTGTTAAAAGTATTCACAAATACTCAGAAGTTTTTGACCTAAAGTCTCATAACTAATTTAACTAGTTTTGAAATGTTCTCTTTTTTCCGTTACAAAACGGCCGATTCAGCATTATGCCATTCTCACACCCGCTACATCTGTCAATTTTCTTTCCCACTTCCTGTCGGACTGCCATTCCGCTCCGCAGCCCCTGTCAGACTGGGCCCTGCGTCTCACAGACACGGCCTGAAACCCTAAACTGACAGAACCTTTAAACGGCCAGGTACACATATTTTTCTTCCTCCTTGGCACAGCAAAAATATCCAAAGCATAAAGCTTACCTTAACAAAAAAGTTAACTTTATGTCCAATTGTTTTTGTCACAATATCCTCAATTTCTGTGTAAAAATAAGTATATCTACCATTTATTACTTTCATGACAAAACTTTTTTTTTTTCATTTTTTGTCTGGTTAGGACTTTAGATGGAGGCAACATATTTCAAAGTTTTACTTTATTTCTTAACCTTCTCTAATTTTCAGAACCACATGGAACATACAATAAACATACAGATAGCCAAGCTTCATGCTTGGAGGAGCTGATTGGCCAGGGCTGTGTTGGAATACTGTATGTTGTATAGGAATCTGCATTTCTTAAAAAGATATGCGGTTCTGGTGTCTGATGTTAGGTCTAATTTGGGATTATCACAGATCTAAATGCGCTCTCCCATTTACACCCAGAGTTCCTTGAAGCTAAGAAATACATTTTGTCAACTAAAGAATGCGATAAAACTTAAATGTGTATATGAATCATCTGGGAATACTGTTAAAACATAGATGCTAATTCAGTCGATCTTGGGTGAGGCCTAAGATTTTGAATTTTAAAAAAGCTCCCAGTTGATGCTCGTGTTACTGGTTCGTGGAACACAATCTGACTGGCTCTCGACTCCATGTTATTTTTAGAATCATCTGAGGATTAAAACAAAGAGAAAAGCAAAAACTATATACCTGAGCCTCAACCTAGTTCAGTTAAACGAGAATCTAATTTTGGTGTAAATGAGATCGAGAGAGAAGGGTCAGGTTTTAAGTATATTTAAAAAGATCCACAAGTGATTCTAATGTGTGGTCAGGATTCAAAACAACTGTCCTAAATGAAATGCAAGTGAAAAAGAAAATCAAAAATTTTTTGTAGTTATCAAACTTACAGAACTTATGCTACTTAAGCCCTAGAGGTAGCTAAAGAAAACTTAAGCTGCCTAAATAGACTCTTGTATTCTATCAAGGAGGAATTTCTTCTGATTCTTCTCGATTTTAAATTCAGATTCCAGCATCCTTATTTATTTATTTTTAATTGCTTAATTTTTATTTTTATTGAAAAACAACAAAATTAACTATGATTATTACCTTGGTCCCTCCTTCCCGCGTTGTTGGTAGGTGAGCAGATATCTAGGAGGAAGACACTCAAAGCTTTATTTTGTGTGACCACAGTATTCAAGGTACAGGTGCATTACAAAGACTAGAGCTGTGATCCATGATCATGGTACTATAACTTACCTGTTTTTCTCAAATTTAGGTGTTAGTACTTGTCAAAGCCTTCCTTACCTTGTTGCTTCTTCCACCCCCATCTACCTACATATAAAGTGATACATGATTATATTAAGTATATTCTTGAAAATACCAAAAAAGAGGAAGAGAGAGTGAGAACAATCAGGACCTCATGGAAGGTTATTTGGAGAGAAAACAGAACAGTGCTATCATCTCTGCCTGTCAGCAGAGCATATTATTATCTGGAAAATCGTGGTGACACAGGAAAAGCTGAACATATGATCGTATGATTTATTTTTCATAAGATCATAAAACTATTAACTGATATTTTTGGAGCTGCTGTTATTTATTATTCATATCCAGAAAACCGTAGATTTATTTTTATTTTATTTATGCTTAAAAGTAAGTTCTTAAAAAACAATTCTGAATTCTGTTTCTCTCTGTGAGAATAACTGGTCCTGGGCACCCTCTCCTACTACAAACAACTAGAAAACTAAAATATAGGAAAGAGCTGTTTTCAGACGCTGGAAACAGGCAGCCCAGGGCTGTTGTCCATGAAGAAGGAAAATGAACAAGATGGGCACCGTGAGTTTCCCGGCTGCTGCCTGGAGGCATATTTTGGATCGTGGCCCAAGACGGGCTCTCAGGCCGAGACTATCAGTCTTGCTGAAATGAGATCACAGAAGGCAGAGCTCAGGGGGGCTAAGGTGGCTGGAATTTGTAGGACATGATACGAAAAGAGAAGAGAGACCCACAACGCTGTTCCCATGCTGTTAGCCTCAAGTTTCTCCAATCCCTCTGCTACCAAAGGGAATTTTCCAAAACTAACTTGGGACCCAAACGCCACAGTTTAAAACCCTGCAGTGACTCCACACTGCCTGAAGAAAAAGTAGAACCTCTTTGAGGCCACTGTGTCTCACTGACCCATTTTCTTTTGGCCTGTCAATATTTCTGAAAGAGACAAGAGTTAACCCCCAAAGCCTTGTAGTATTTAATATTCACATGACGTAGACAGGCAGATTTTAACACTCTCTGTATTAATATCTAACCATAACTTCTAGGTATTTTTGAGTAAATTTGGAAAGATATTTAGTTCTCCCAACTCTTTCTGCCCTTGATTTCTTGTATCATATTTCTACGTATTTGGATGAAAAAGAACGCCTTGGTTCAATCGGAAAGCAGCCCATTCATTTTAATTATTGTAAATGAAGAAGCTTACCTAGGAGAAGAAAGTCAAAACATAGGCTGCCAGCTGTTAATTTTAACTCCTATTCTTCTTTCCAAATAACGTTGAGGAAACAGGAACGGAAACAACTGCCCTACAGAAAGAACAGCATATATTTCAATGCACCGTTCGCGAGCACCTGCATCCGTCAGAAATGCCACGGCCACAACGCGACCTATTGTTAGAAATCCAGCACCTACATTTTTCATTGTTCCCCAGTGGGACTCTGTGCCAACCAGTATTGATTGTGGGAGTTCCGAACTTCTATTAGACTCTTCTTGCCCCTTAGTAGATCATTGTTTCGGCCCAACAATAAGACAATTTAGAATTGTGAAAATAAATTGGCGTAGGGTGTGTCAAACTGCCTGATACTTAAGCAAACGTATTTGAGCTGTGCTCTCAATTGATGTTAGAGTATATAGCCCTCTTAATATAGATATTTCTGGAAGATTTTCACAGTATTAATTTCTGCTTGGGTTTGGAAATCATTGTTTTAATTTTTTAAAGAAGTAGGGGATGTTCAGTTTACCCTAAGGCAGGGGTGTCAGACTCATTTTCATGGGGGCTGCATGAGCCTTGCAGTTGCCTTCAAAGGGCTGAATGTAATTTTAGGACTGCATAAATGTAACTTCTCCTTAACTAGGGGCACGGAGCTCGGCACTGATGCAGGGTAGAAACAAGGTGCCTGGCCGGATAAAACAAGGTGGAGGGCCGGATTCAGGCCTCGGGCCTTGTGTTTGCCACCTGTGCCCTAAGGACTTAATATGACTCAACATAACTGAACGATATTTAGAGTTCACATGAATGTAGTCGCAATGTGAAGTAGGATTCGCGGTAGATGGACAGGAGGGAGCAGACATTGGTAAAAGGGAGTATACAAAGGAATGAAAATGGAATGTCACCTGATTCTGTAGTGGGTGGAGTTTTACTTCTTTGAGATAGAAACTAGTGTAAATTATTTTAACTTGCTTCCTCTCCTGCAGCAATTGTAAAAAGCTGCAGCAAACCATCTACGTTTCTTTGATTCCTGACAACTTCTTGTTAAACTTTCATCATATAGTGCCGTGGTGAAAAAACGGGACCTAGAGGTAGACTGTTTAGACTTAAATTCTAGCTGTACGGCTTGCTAGCCATTTGATGTCATGTTTGAAGTCATTTAACATTTTAGTGCCTGTCTTTTCTAATCTGAAAAATGGGGGATAATAATGCCAATAATACCTCATGAGGCTGTGATAGTGAATTAAAAACCCATGTAAAGGGCTTAGAAAAGTGCCTGCCACAGAGTAGCCATCCCATAAATGGGGTCTCTTATTATACAGCACAGCCTCCTAACTCTAGACATTAAGAAAAGGACAAAAGCGGGCAGCACCCCCGTAGTCAATCTCAGACGGCCAGGGAAAATACCACCTACCATAAGCTGAAAGGACTTTCTTTAAAGAACTCTTCTCTTCCCATCTGTTTTGTCTTTTTTAGGCCTCTGTTTTAGCTGAAGGTGAATAGTTCTGGAACTCAGTTTCCTTCCATTTTACCTTAGGGTTATGGTGTCTTTAGCATTTGACCTAAGTTTACAGCTTAAATTAAGAAGAAATAAAAAGTTACATATTTTAATTTGAAAAGGTCATATGTGATGGCTTTCAGATATGAATACTCAGTAACATGGTCAAGTTTTCCCAGGAAACCTTGGCCAAAAGAATGTGGATTTGTCTTCTATGTTTACTAGCTATTAACAAATAATTTATTCTTTTGCTATTCATTTTGATTTGTTCTGAATCATCTATTTCTCCCGTGTTTCCTATCACAAGCTAGCACCTTAATTCTTTTTCACTCATTTGACATTTCGTAATGCTTATTAGGTAAATTTTATTCATAGAATTTGGATGCTTTTGCCTGATGTTCTGAAGACTTCACAAGAAAGGCACTGTGGAAAATAGTACTGTTGTTATTATTAACAATAGCAATAATAGCATATTGCAGCTGCGAAAGAATTGGGAGGAAAGGCATCCAAGAGCTTTTACAGACATTTTAAGGTTCACACAGCAAAAGCTTTGATACATGTCTCCTCCTCTATTTTGGTCAAACCAAATCTGTCTCTCAGTTTATGTTAACTGTCTAAAAACCCAACCCCCAATGCCTTGGTCTTTTCATCCTCGCATTTAGAATTCATTCTTTTGCCTTGGCTAGTAATTACCGGCCAGCCTTCTGACCACCCAGCTGCACTCTGACAACGTTACCTAGTTTTCGCATTCCTGTCTTCTGCTGAGGTGGGCACTCCTTCCTGCTGCTTAGTGGCCATTAAATCACCCTGCAAAGATGTAAATAGCAATACACACTGTTCCTTAGTTTAGAAAGAATTGGCAGTGTCTTTTTTTTTTTTTTTTTTTGCATGATTCAAGTGAAACATAAGAGTAGGAATTGAATTAAACTTTCTGGATGTTTATTTCTCTAGGCTGAATTTAAAGGTCCAGATCGTATGGCCAGGGAAGGCAACTATACTTCTTTCCATAAATTCTTCTACACAATGCTTCAAGCAAGTGCTAAAGAGCTGAAGGCGGGGATTTCAATTTCGTTAAAAAAAAGCACGAAGGATAAAAAGCCAAATATATGTCACTTTAAGAATTACTAATTGTAAAGTCTGTAGTTCTGTCTTTCAATTAATACGTTCCCTTCATTCCACCACCAACACATCCCACGCAAAGGGATGATCACTGTATCGGGGACAACACATCATTAATGGTCAGCATGACCTACTGTCAACAGGCATAGTTGTGATGTTAAAAGTGTGATTGCAAAGGCCTAACCTCCTCATTTAATTTATAATTCCTTCTCATCTTTGAACACTCCTCATAGAAAAAATTAGTTCTCAGCTGGCCATGAGATTGGGAATTTAAATGCATGATTAATGACACTCTATGGTACAGAGTAAGATATAAATATCTAAAAATAAAGCTTAAATATCTACCAAGTTTAGGTATCCACATTTTGAGATGGGCCAGTAGAGCCATTTTCCTACTATGAGGTAATGTTTTAGCACCTGCAGACATTGTCATTTGTGACTTATTTGTTGATGAGAAAATTTGAGTAGGATGAACTTTAGATTCCATCCGTCGAACAAAGTAACAAAGGCACTCAGCTATTTCCTATCACTAAAGAGTTCTCTCTGTTATGACTTTGGAATTTAATATATTAATGTTAATAGTAGATATCAAAGGCATTATTTAAGAGTGAGAAAGTGAAATATTCATTTATCTGAAGAATAAAATTTACATTAAGTGATAATCATTTACTGTTATTTCCCAAGAAATTGTTCAGCTATTCCAGTTTACATAAAGAGAAGTTTTGATGAGAAAGTAAAACTGTGTTATCATATATGTAGGTGGAACAGGGTTCCTGGCTCTTGCGAGCCCCATTGCCCAGTATGGCACCAGTGACCATGTATCCTTACTGATCCCTTGAAATGCAGACAGTCCAAAGTGAGATGTGCTATAGGTATAAAATAGACACTGGATTTCAGAAGCTTAGTACACAAAGTTTCAAAGATATCATTACTAATTTTTATATCATTGCTAATTTATATTTTAATTACTAAAATAATGCTTTGGACATAATGGATCAAATAAAATATATTAGTAAATTAATTTCACCCCTTTCTCCTTACATTTTTAGGGAAAAGCTGACAGCTTAAAAACTTAAATTTTAGACCGTATGTATACTATAACTCATATTCTATTCCACTGGATTATGCCGCTTCAGAGAATTAAACATTGTTAGCAGAGGTGGTGCAAAGAGAAAGATGAGGATACAATGAAGAGGATACTATGTCATCTGTTCCCAAATCCATTTCCTTATTTTGGTATCTGTGGACCATGGAGGAGAACTACATACAGATGAGAGCAGAAAGACAAGCTTTCATGAGGAACTGTGACACACAGTCACCTCTGCTTGGGAGCCACTCTCAGATACAAAAGACAACATGGGAGTGAGAAGTATTTTCTCACCCCTCTTTAAGGCACCTGAACATCTCTATGGCTTCCTTTAGGTCTTCTGTGCAGCAACTGGGGCTGTCCTCTGGATGTGGCAGTCTCCCCAGATGTCTGAGGAAGGCGGCCAGTGCTAGTGAGACACAACAAAGTCCACTGTGTAACTGGCAGAAAAGCAACGACCCCTGGTGGATACAGACTTTACGAACACACGTGAGAGCCGAGAGAAGAACATCAAACTTTGTGTGGGGCTATAGGAATGACTCGAGAGGATGTTAGCAAGAGCCAGTCTCCTACAACCATTATATCTCCCCATCTGTGCCTGTAAACCAGTGAAGATTGGGAAAAACTTCATTTCTCAGATTTACTTTTGGTGTCAAAATCTAGAGGGAATATTCAGATTTAAATTTTAGCCACCACCCATTAAATAACCAATTTTTAAAGAATTTTCAGTTATTGTTTTTTAGAGCTACTGGCTTTTATTCTAAAATCAACATTTACTTCTGGAATACATGTCATATTTTTCAACTAGTGAAGTTCCTGTTTTGTATAAGTGTTTGCGTAAATCCATTTCTCCCCCTGGATTTATTCTACTTCATTTTATTCTTTGGTGCTGGGGCTGGTTAGTGGCCTTTCCTTTGATTTTTGTTTGCGTGAGACACAATTTGGTAATACATTTCTTAGTTTAGAGCACTCGTGGTGGTTCTGCTTCCATGACTGACCCTGACTGATGTGAGTAACTTAGTGGAAACCGCCCCATGCAGCTCCTCCAAATGCTGCCTTTCTGAGTGGAAGGGAGACAGTAGGCGGAGGTGCTCTCTGTGAGTACAGTGGGAAAGTGAGGGTACGGCCATTTTTCTGTGAGTCCTCTAAACCGAGAAATAGATGTTTGACTTTCTTTCTGCAAGGACACTTAAGACTTTCAACTGTGGCTAAGACTTTGGAAACTGCTGAAGGAGACTATTTTTTCAAGAACAGAAGTAGGGATTCCACTAAGCTTACAAAAGATAAGTCCACAAAATAAATTTACTGAAAAATACAGGTTGTCTACTGTGTTTTTCTTACTTTTTGTGTTGTTTATTTAATCATGCTTATTTGAAAACTGATTTCTATATGACAATCCATTCTGTCAAGTTTATTGTTAAAAGAGTAGTAATGATTAATGACTCTAGTGAAATTATGGATTCCTATTGTTACTAGGCTAATATAAACCCAGCTAAAATCTTGGAATTGAATATACATATATATGTGTGTGTGTGTATATATATGTATATATATATATATGGCATTCTTTGGGATATAAATGATTGTGCAAATGCTGATGCTATGAAGATTGTTTTCTGAACTAAACCAACATAAACTCAAAAAATAAATAAGGTTAATATTTTGAATTTAGTTGTCCTTCTTAAAAAAGAATAAGTTTAATTATTTCTTCTGTATAGAAAGAACTATAAGAAAAGTGGGCAAATTTGTATAAATTGAGAATAATCTGATTTGGGAAAAACTACTGTTATTTTTAAAGAAATATGATTATATCACTGATTTATTATCATCTATCTGTAAGAAATAGCTATCCCACAATCTTCTAAACTTTCACATGCATACTTTTTAATGAACATAGTTGTATCATAACAAATGATTTGTATCATTTGTATTATGTATATTAGTCATATATCAATGATAATAATAACTAACAAGTATAAATTCCTTTTGTGTATGTAATACTGGATTAAATTTCAACTCTAACAGATGGATATTATTACCTCAATTTCACAAATGAGAAAAATTAAAGTACAAAGAAGTTAATTAACTTATCCAAGGTAACACTGCTTATACAAGAAGGAGCCAGAATTTAAATGTAATCAGGTTAGCTCTTAACTTTTATATTCTCAGGATGTGTCAAGCTATTTAAAGATTGGTGGCTCTGGTTGACATTGGTTGTTTTGGGTGATCTGTTTCCCATTCCCAGTCGTTTGGTTAAGAATTCCTTGGCAAAAAACCTCTTCCATTGTATGCAGTCAAGGTGGGACTGTCAATCCCCGTAATTTTTCACCTTCTCCAAGAAAACTGATGGTCAAGTGGTCTTTCTTCCTGAAATACAATTCTTAATCAGAGTGACACCAGTAAGGGAAATAATTGGGTTTGAGCTATGTCCATGGTAATTCTTTAGAGAAAGCCCTCCATTAGTTCCCCATCACATCTGCCTCAGGGTGTCCCTGGATTCTTTTGCCTGAGACCTAATTTTCAGCTTCTCCTTTCAGACTGTTGGCTCTTTCATACTTTAATTTTATTCCTTTGTTTGCTTGTGTTTGCTACATTTAGTTACAGTTACTTTCAGCCAATGGAGAATTCTAACTGAGACATAAGAATCCATAACTTTGAATAATCCAGAATAGTTGTGGTCTAAACATTCTGTCCCCCAGTGTCCTTAAGTACTTGAAATCCAGATATTCCATTTTCAACAGATGGATATCCAAACTGTATTTCCAAAATCACATTGTACATAAAGAACTAGGGCAATCATTGAATTATTCTTTGTTAGACTGCCTTCTTTTTTGACATTGTTTTGGAAAATGTGGTCATTTTGAATAGATTGTCCTTGAATCATGAGTAGTCACAAATTAATTATATTTCTTCAATTTATTGGGCTTCATAAACTTATTATTTTTTGTAAGTTGTCTCTATTGATTCCAGCTCCAAAATTCTCTCTCTATGACCTGTTCTGCCTTTCACATTTGAGGGTTTTATAATAATTGACTTTTTGCATTATTTAACAAAATAAGATATAATTCACATAATTTTATATAATGTGTACCATTTAAAGTGTATAATTCAGTATTTTCTTATTTTATTCATAAGGTTGCACAACCATCACCATTACCTAATTCCAAAATAATTTCATCACTCCAAAAAGAAACCCTACCCCCATTAGCAGCTAGCTACTGCTCAGGCTCCTTCCCCCTCAGCCCCTGGAAATCACTAACTTACTTTCAATTCACTTATACTGTTTAAATGTTCTAAAAGTAGTCCTTTTATTAGATGATTTTTCTTTTATTTACTCAACCTATTTTAAATGTTTGGAATTGGCTTCTTTTATCTGCTTAATTTAAAATAAAAACAAATATATTTGTGTCCTACTAGATATTGAGAGAAAATAGTGACAAAACATTTAATCTGCAGTTTTTCAGACTCTCTTAATTCTCTTTTTAACTATTAATTTAATTCTGAGTCCAGGAAATTATGTAATATTATACTTACATTTTACCTGGATCTGGGCAAATTTAAAAAGATAAATTAAAGAGTTATGCAAGGTCAGACTCCATAATCATTTGTCTTTTTCTAGCTTTCAATCACACACTTCCTTGATCTAAAGTAGATAAGAAAAATATTATCTTTAATTTTTTTAAGCATTTGAAGGAATTTGAAACTCCTTTGAATATACATTAGTTCTTAAGGTCTTCCTAATATCATATCCAAAAGCAAAGAAACACTTATTGCGTGCTTTGCACTCAATACAAGGGTGGGCAAAAGTAGATTTACAGTTGTGAGTATAGGAAACACATTTTATTCTTGTATTATTATTTAGTAATTATTATTTATTTGTATTACAACTATTAACCTACTTTTCCCCACTCCTTTATACAGTTGAGAATTACCACATCATGATGTCTATTTACCTAAGTACATAAATTAAGTAATAATTACTATTTTCACCTGTTTTATTCTAAATGGCAATTTAGTCAAGTATAAACAACCGAGAATATTATTTTTATATGTAAGATATATTAAAGTTTTTAGGGTACACTTTATGTTAAACCATATTATGGAGTGTGTATTATCAGGGTCTGAACAGGAAATTGTTACATTCCAAAGTATTTTGCTAAACAATTAATGAAGGGACTATTTACAGAGATGCATGCAGAACAACAATAAATGGTGAAGCGCCAGGAAATAGAAACAGTGAGAAACTATCACCAAATTCAGAGTAGTTATTATTTCTCCCTCATCTTTAAATCTCTAGTGTCTAGTGCAGTGACTGTCATATAATTGTCATGATCAAAATCATAATAGCTATGATTTAATGAAGGATTATCACATGCTGGCTGCTAAAACTCTGTATACATCATTTTGCACATACTCAGCCACTTTGAGATTTGTGAACTATTGACTATACTTTGCAAAATGGAGAGTGAAATTCAGAAGTCAAAAATGGGTAGAAGTTCACACAGGTGATATGTACTGAAGCAGAATTAAACATCATACAGGAATGACTTAAAATGCTGTGCTATGTAAGTTATACTAAGTGAAGGCCTATTTTAGGCATCAAGTAAATGACTTCTATTGTGTTTCCTATTAATTTTTTCCCACTCCCCAAACATATAGACCAGTAGTTTTCCATCTACTGCAGGGAATAAAGTATAATATATGACTCTGTCAATTATCCTGCTATTTTGCCAAACTGTTCATATTTTGTCTCTCACCCATATCACAAACTCCTCAAAGGAAGATCCTGTAGGTTACACAACTTTCTGTCTCTCAGAGATTCTGGCACTTTCAAATAACAGGCCCTGCTTATTTATACACACATTCTTTCTATGTTTGTTTCTGTAGGTTTCAGCATGGCCACAAGCCTAGCTTTCCCAGGTGCTAGAGCAGAAATTTCCACGTCTCAAATGTACAACACAATTTATGTTTAGTTTCAAATTAAAATTAGATTTGTTTTCCCACAGCTTCTACCTCCATTGAAAAATGTTAAGATTTCCAACATAGGCTTTGAAAAACTACAATCAGAAATTATTTTTATAGAAGGAAAATAATGGGCCTTTCTGACTCATATCATTTTTATTTTGGCTGCCGTAATCATAATCATATGGATTCCTACAGAAAATGTTTGTGACCTTGGTAGAGAAAAGTCCTCACTTCCTGCTGACCAGTGTGACTGACCTCAGTAACATTGGTTTGTTCAGGACAGTCTTGCAAATTGCTTAGCACAGAATCAAAGTTTCTTTGTGACTTGGAATATTCTAGCCTCTCCTATTACTCTCCCATGAATCACAGACTCCAGCTGCAGAGAATGGTCAACAAATACGTTGTACACCCTAATGAGTCTCTCCCCAGACTGCCAGTTTCCTCTTTCTGGAAGGCATCACCTCATCTGCACTCTGAGATAAAACAAGGATACAACTTAAACTATATTTTGCAACAGAGTTTATTGGTTAGGAGTACATATTCTGAAAGCAACCCAATTTTACTAGTTCTAGCATGTCTTTGACTCGCTATCTGTCCTTGAACTTTGACACTGAGTATCATTTTCTTCATCTGTAACACAAGAAAAATACCACCTACTTTGACATACTTGTGAGGATTAAAATGAGATTATGAAAGTAAAATGTTCAGCAAAGTGCCCAACACTTAGTAAATGCTCAGCAAGTAGAAGGTACTATAATTTTTATCCAGATCAAATATTCTCTCCTCTCTAAAGCCTTCTTATTCTTCCCCAACTGAGATTACTCACTTTCTTCTTTGCTCCCTTAGCACATTTTAGTCACCACTAAGATGGCACTTTCTTCACTGTATTATAATAATTTTTGTACCTGTATTCCATAATCAGAACATGGGTCTTTAACTTCTTTATAGCTCCAGCATAGTTGTTTTATCTGTGCTTACTAGGAACTGGGATGAGATGAATGAATAAATAACTGAATGCTAAGATACAAACAACTCATATAAAGATGCTCATTATTTAAAGAGACCAAGTTACTTCAAAGTGAGTAATTTAAGTACTGAAAGATCCTGTTTTATCATATACTTGATAAGACCTAGAAAAGCTTGGCAATATAATCTTTGTTATCTTAAAATCAATCACTCATTTCTTCTAGAAGTTGAGAAGGATAGTCTTTTATTATTCATCTCTATATTTCAACAATAATGAGAAAACAAACCAGTCCCTGGGATCAATGCCTGAAATCTTCAGGGTGGCGTACTTTTTGCAATCCTTAATTAATTTGTGGCAAACACATAGCAGTATCCATGGCCAGCTTCATCTGCATATAGCAGCATAATCATTTTTTTATAGTAAAGATTTTTTATGAGTCATAAGTCTTCTCCAGAGGGCGTGGTTATCATCTGATAATCACACCCTTGGGAGATGAAAAACACTTATCTTTGGATCAGGACTTGCAATACCCCAGGGGTGTGATTATCTCAGGAAACTCCTACTCTCTGTCATGCCTAATTGCTTAATTATTATAGCAGCGAGTTCACACCACCATACAGGAGCTGAAGTTGTGTCAGCATTTCCACTATAAATTCCTTTTCCAAGAGTCTATAACTCAGCCATTAAAAAAAAAAATCTATGTTCCATTCAAGCACTGCACTAAAGGTCTTATTTTATTGAAAGAAATATATTTCTTCAAAAGATTATTTTATCTGGAAAATTGGGTCCCTGACCCCCTTGTGAGTTAACCAAAAAAATAAATGCTAATTAAATGTCTTTAAATCTTTTTTTTTTTTTCTGGGCAGCTGGGGAAATAATATACATCCTAATAAACAGGATTTCATTTATCTGAACAGCAAGAATGGCTCATGCAATTTCCAGTTTCTTTGGAAATAAACTTAACAGTTTTTAGAGCCATTCATAAAAGATCTTTCCCCCATGTAAGTAGAACAAGCTAAACCAGAGTTGGAAAGTGTTATATATGTAAGTTCCAAACCTCAGCTAAACATTTTTTTAGGTCATATACTGTTAACTTTCTAAACAGAATTGAGGGGAGTGGATGATGGCAGCCGAGTCGGTGGAAGCTGAGCCCACTTGCTTGTGCCCGCAGCATGGATTTTTGGCCGATCTTCCCACAAGTGACCTAAACAATCAATGGAATCTCAGCTCATGTGAATTTTTGAAGCCAAGAAGTACAGACAAAGCTTTGACCATCCAGCAAGAGATTTTACAAGTTGAAGGGGAAATACCCTGAGGTGCCGGCAGCAAAGCGAACAGAGGAGAGAAAACACAGTTTAGTAGCTCCTGTCTCTCCTGGAGCAGGGCAGCCTGGGTCCCACCCAGGGAACCCCCAGCCCTAACCAGGAGAGACTTGGGAGGACATACAGCGCCTGGAAGACTCTGGCTGCACACCCACAGCAAACAGTAAGTCCGCTCGCTCTCTGAGAGAGTTCCAGAGAGAAACTCTATGTAAAACTGTGGTCAGCTCTGACCAAGAGAGACTTTAGTTTTTGGGGGGAGGTGAAGTGAATGGAGAACTGGCCCCGAGGGCTTGGTGCTGCAATGGGGGGGGGGGGGAGACACATAGAAACTCTTTTAAAGGAAGATCTGAAGCGAGACTCGAAACTGAACAGAAACCTTGTGTTCGCACGTGCAGCAGCTCTGCCAATGCAGAAACCAGAGTGAAAGTGTCACACCGAAGGGACTGTAGGACCCGACCCAGCATGACTGGTGAGCAGGGGACTCTGCAGAGTGGAGAGTCTGGGGCTGAGTCTCCCGTGAGAGCAGCAGGCTGGGGATAGGATGGATGGCCAGGAGCTGACCACCAGAGTTTCCTTGCAGCCTGGCGGGTTCCCTCGCGGGAAGGTGTGCCTAACCCCACCAGCGGGATTACAGGCTCAGGGGCCCCTCGCTCAGTGCATAGCCACAGGACAAAGAAGGAAAAGCTCTGAAAGGGCTCTTTCTGAACTTCTATCAGACCCTATGAGCTGCGCTGTTCCTCGGGCCCTGATCCACTGAAAACAGAGAGGCAGAGAGATTAGAGACAGGCAAAACAAGGGGTCTTCAGGGCGCCACCCAGCCTCAGCTCTTGGAGCTGCCATCTGTGCCAAACAGGAACGAGCAGCCCTTTTTATACAGATTGGCCCTTCACAGGAAATGGACAGCTAATTCACCAGAAACCGTATATTATTGGAAATAATGTGGCACAGACCAAGACATGTGGTTGGGGGCTGGGAAACACTACCATCATCTTCCCTGAAGACCGAACAGCACTCCCTGGGGTTGACCCAGGAAAGCAGTGCTCTTGGGTAATTAAATGAACCACTCCTGGGCCTTGTGCTAATGGAAAACCAACAGGCAGACCACTGGGGACCAGCCAAGCCTGAAGGAGACAGCCACAGACCGTGCATTACTTTTAGTCTGGAATAGGCTGCCTAGGGCCTGCAGAACTCCACCTGACATCATCAGGGGCGGAGCCAAAAGAGAAGACAGTGGCAAACACTAGACTCTGCTGAGACAAATTCTACTGTGGTCTTCTTCATTATTTTTTCTCCTGCATAGCTTTTTAACATTCTTATCTTTTTCTTCAACTTTGTTCCTATTATTTCACTACTTTTTAGTTTATTTCAAATCTCATCTTTTACTCCTCTGTTCTTTTACTCCATTTTGCCTTCTTCCATCCTCTTTTTTTTCTTTTAAATTTTATTTTTTCTTGCTATGACTTGTTTCTATTCTGCACTCTTACTATTTCTCCCCACTCCAGCCTCTCAAAGTCATCTTTCTTGTCATTAGTCATCTTACATTCTTTTCCCATTCTTAAAATACACTTATCTTCTTTCCGCCTTTATTAATCTTTCCTCTTTGGTTGTTGATATGGTGGTTTTTGCTGCATTTTTTTAGTTTTATTCCTAGGTGTTCACTATTTTTTACTTCAAACCTCAAATATTACTGTTCTCTCATATTCAATTTCACATTCCTCCTGCTCTTTCTTTTCTTTTTTTTTGTTTTAAGTTCTACTTTTCCCTTTCTTAGCCTGGTTTTCATTCCTTACTCTTATTATTTCTCCCCCTCTATCTCCTCAAAATAATTTTTCTTTACTTTAGAAATCTGATAACATTTTTTCTTTCTTTTTTCCATCTTATTCCTTTTACATCTGTATTAATCTTTTTCATTTGTCATTGATATTGCTGTGGTGGATGTTTTTCTTCAATGTGCTCCCTGTTTTTGTCACTATAAAAATTATTTTTAATCTCAACTATACTCTTCCCTTTGCTTACTCCATTTTGTCTTTTCCCTCCCTTTTATATTTATGATGTAAATGTTATTTTTTTCTTTCTTTACCTTGATTCTATTCCCTACTCTGATTATTTCTATTCCCTCTACCCTCTCAAAACCATTTTCTTTCAGTCATCTCATATTCATTTTTCCTTTCTTAAAATAGGCTTAATCTCTTTATGCTTTTATTAATATTTGTTAATTTGTTGTTGATAATGTGGTTGTGGGTAGGGGTTATATTTGCAGGTGTGGGCTTTGTTTCCTGGGTTGTTTTCTTTTGTTCTGGCAGCATAAAAGATGGGGTGGGTGGAGTGATTTTCAGTCAGCCAACTGGAGGGAAGAACCCACCAAAGAATGACCCCAAAACAACCAAAACCCAATTACAACAAAAAAGCTCAGGACATCAAGGAGACTGTACCACAGAGTCCCACAGGTCACCTATCACAGAAGGCCACCCCATGAAGACAGGGAGTCAAAGCAGATCAATGTAAGATGAGAAACAAACAAGAAGAGTCACCTAAAATGGGAGACAAAGAAACTACCCCCAATTGAAAGAAAAGAAGGAATCCCCAGAAAGGGTGCTAAATGAAATAGATGCAAGCAATCTATCAGACATAGAGTTGAAAATAATGGTTATATGGATGCTCAAGGAGCTCAGTAAGAAATACAAGGAACTCCATGGAAGCTACAAGAAACTTAGCTGAGAACTACACCAACATGAAAAAGGACATAGAAACTATGAGTAAGAGCCAGGAGGAAATGAAGAATACACTAGAAAACCTGTTTGAAAAAGTAATGAGAGGTGCTAAAGGGACTGCTTTCAGAAGAGAAAAGAAAGAGAGAGAGAGAGGAACACAGGTACAAAGGGAAAAAATGGCAATGATAAAGTTCCTATCAATATTAACCTTAAAAGTAAATGGATTAAATACTCCAATTGAAAGACATAGAGTAGCTGAATGGATAAGAAAACCCAACCTGCATATATGCTGTCTATAAGAGACCCACCTGAGAACAAAAGATCTACACAGTTTGAAAGTGAAGGGATGGAAAAAAATATTCCTAGCAAATGGACATGAAAAAGAAGCTGGGGTAGCAATACTTATATCAGACAAAATAGACTTCAAAACAAAGGCCATAACAGGAGATGGACAAGGTCACTACCTAGTACTTATAGGAGTAGTCCAACAAGAGCATATAATGCTTGAAAACATATATACACGCAACATTGGAACACCTAAATATTTACAGAAAATCTTGGAGAACTTCAAGAAAGATATCTACAGAAACGCAGTCCTCATTGGTGATTTTATCACCCCACTGCCAACAATGGGTGGATTTTCCAAACAAAGTATCAACAAGGATACTGTGGCATTAAACTGCACTCTAGATCAACTGGATTTAATTGACATATAAAGAATCCATCACCCCAAAGAAGCAAAAAGTATATTCTTTTCAAATTCACTTAGAACACTTTCAAAGATAGATCACATGGTAGGACACAAAACACACCTGAAAAAATTCAAGAAAATGGAAATCATATCAAGCATCCTCTTGGATCGCAATGGCTTGAAACTAGAAACTAACATCAAGGAAAAAACTTAAAAACATTCATATACATGGAGATTGAATACTATGTTATTAAATGAGTTAACAATAAGATCAAGGGAGAAATAATAAAGTATCTGGAAAATGAAAAAGAACACAAAATAACCCAAAACCTATGGAACACCATAGGGAAGTTCATAGCAATACAGGACTACATAAAATAGATGGAAAAATTTCAAATAAACAACCTAGCCTTACATCTACAAGAACTAGAGGAACAACGACAAAGCCCAGAGCGAGTAGAAGGAAGGAAATAATCAAGTTTAGAGCAGAATTAAATGACATAGAGACTAAAAAGCAATTCAAAGAATCAATGAACCCAGGAGGCGGTTCTTTGATAAGGTAAACAAAATTGACAAAGATTTAACTAGATGCATCAAGAAAAAAAGAGAGAGGAACCAAACAAATAAAGTCAGAAATGACAGAGAAGTTACAAGTGATACCATAGAAATACAAAGGATTGTAAGAAATTACTATGAACAACTATATGCCATAAAATTGGAGAATCTGGAAGAAAAGGACAAATTTCTAGAAACATACAATATTCCAAAACTGAATCAAGAAGAAGCAGAAAGCCTGAACAGACTAATAATAACCAGTGAAATAAAAGCAATAATAAAAAAAACTCCTGGCACACAAATGCTCTGGACTGGATGGCTTTATAGGTGAATTTTACCATACATTTAAAGAATCCCTATCCTTCACAAACTATTCCAAAAAATTCAAGAAGAAGGAAGACTCCCAAACTCTTTTTACAAGGCCAGCATCATGCTAATGCTAAAACAAAATAAAGACACAACAAAGAAAGAAAACTACAGGCCAATATCGCCGATGAACATAGACGCTAAAATCCTGAACAAAATATTGGCAATACAGATCCAGCAATACATTAAAAAGATTAAAATCATGATCAAGTGGGATTCATCCCAGGAAATGCAGAATAGTAAAATATTCACAAATCAATAAATGTACTACACCACATAAACAAAATGAAGGACAAAAATCACATGATCATATCATAGATGCTGAAAAAGCATTTGATAAAATCCAGCACCTATTTATGATAAAAACACTCAGCAAACTGGGAATAGAGGGAGCATACCTCAACATAATAAAGACCATATACAAGAAACCTACAGCAAGCATCATACTCAATGGGTAAAATCTAAAAGCTTTCCTCTTAAGATCAGAAACAAGAAAAAGGTGACTACGTTCACCACTCTTATTCAACATAATATTGGAAGTTCTAGCCACAGTGATCAGAAAAGGAAAAGAAAGAAAACTTCCAAATTGGAGTGGAAGAAGTAAAACTGTCATTATTTGCAGATGACATGACAGTGTAAATAGAAAACTATAGTCTCCACCAAAAAATTATTTGACCTAAGAAGTGAACTTTGCAAAATAGCTGGATAAGATGTTAATATTTAGAAATTTATGGTATTTTTGTACATAATAATGAAATATCAGAAAGAGAAACTAGGGAAAATATCGCATTTACTATAGTGACAAGAAAGATAAAGTACCTAGAAATAAACTTCACCGAGGAGGTAAAAGACCTGTACTCAGAATCCTACAGAACATTGAGGAGAGAAATTGAGGAACATACAAATAAATGGAAGCATATACTGTGTTCTCATATTGGAAGAATATCATCATTGAAATGTCCATACTACCCAAAGCAATCTATAGATTCAATGTAATTCCTATTAAAATATCAATGGCTTATTTCAGATTTAGAACAAATATTTCAAAAATTTCTATGGAACCAAAAACAATCCCAAATAGCCTCAGGAATCTTGAGAAAGAAGAACAAAGCAGGAGGGATCACAATACCTGATATCAAACTATTCTACAAGGTCACTGAAATCAAAACAGTCTGGTACTGGCATAAGAACAGACAAATTGATCAATGAAACAGAATAAAAAGCCGAAAAATAAACCCATGTCTCTATGGTCAATTAATATTTGACAAAGGGGATGCAAGCACACAATGGAGTAAAAATATCCTCTTCAATAAATGTTGGGAGATCTGGCCAGCATGCAAAAAAATGAAACTAGACCACTGACTTATACTATACACCAGAATAAACTCAAAATGAATAAAAGAGTTATATATGTAATTTTTGACACCATAAAGTCCTAGGGGAAAGCATAAGCAGTGAAATTTCAGATATCCCACACAGCAATATTTTTACCAATATATATCCTATGGCAAGGGAAATAAAGGAAAAATAAACAAATGGGACTACATCAAATTAAAAAGCTTCTGCATGGCTAAAGAAACCATCACCAACATGAAAAAGGAACCAACCATATGGGAGAACATATTTGTCAATGATACATCAGACAAGAGTTTGATCTCCAAAATATATAAAGAACTCATGTGACTTAACACCAGGAAGACAAATAATCTAGTAAAAAATGAGCAAGGGACCTGAATAGACAGTTCTCCAAGGAGGACATACAGGTGGTCCATAGACATACAAGAGGATGCTCAACATCACTAGCCATCAGAAAGATGCAAATTGAAACCACAATGGGATATCACCTCACAGGGTCAGAATGGCAATCATTAATAAATCTTCAAACAACAAGTGCTGGTGAAGATGTGGGGAAATGATCACCCTAGTGCACTGTTGGTGGGAATGCAGACTGGTGCGGCCACTGTGGAAAACAGTATGGAATTTCCTCAAAAAAACTAAAAATGAAACTGCCTTTTGACCTAGTGGTTCCACTGCTCAGAATATACCCTAAGAATCCCAAATCACAGAATCAAAAGAACCTGTGCACCCCTATGTTCATCACAGTGATATTTATAATAACCAAGTGCTGGAAACAGCTGAAGTGCCCATTAGTAAGTGAGTGAATCAAAAAACTGTGGTACATTTACACAATGGAATACTATGAAGCAGGAGGAAAGAACTCTTACCTTTTTCAACAGTGCGGATGGAACTAGAGACTATTATGCTAAGTGAAATAAGCCTGGTGGTGAAAGACAAATACCTTATGGTCTCACCTATAAATGGAACCTAATGAAGAAAAATAAACTAACGAGCAAAATAGAACCAGAGGCATAGAAACATGAATCAGATTGACAGTGACCAGAGGGGCAGAGGGAGAGGGATAATGGTGGGAAGAAGGGGAAGGAACTAGTCAAAGAACATGTATGAATGACCCACAGACATGGATGACGGTGATGGGATTGATGATGGGAGTAGGGGTGGATTGGGCAAAGGAGGGCAAAGGGGTAAAAATTGGGACAACTGTAACAGAATAGCAATAAAAAGTAAAGAAAAAAGGATTGCATGAAAGGCAGTTAGAAAGTGGGAGACAAGGAGATGTAGCTAAAACATTGCATAGTTGCTTATAAAAAGACCTCTCAGTCTTATCAATGTCTCAAAAGTGACAGATATCTCAAAGCCTGTAAGTGGCTAATTTACATAGGTCAAATCATGAGATCAAAGATTTTAAGATACTGTGTTAATGCATTAACATACAAGATGTATATTAAATCTAGTAGCTGTCATTAATTCATCTGAGGTAATACTTTTCTAATAACAGCATTCCTGAGATGCTAATAAAAATGTTCCCTGTAAGTGCAGAATTGGATCAGCGAGAGAGAGAGAGTGCTGAGTATTTCACATAGAATGTGCTGAAGGTTAAATGCTTTTGTTCCTTGTGTGGGAGGATACCCTTCATTTGTTCCTGACAGTTCCTGGAAACTTGGATATGGAGTATTTTCTTGGGGCAGTATTCAGACTTCGACCTTCTGTTGTCTATGTCCCTGGTGAGTATGCCTCAGAAAGTGCACATCTGGGAAACTTAGGACTTAGACTGACCCTCTCCTGAGAAATAGAAAATTAAAATTTATTAGTAATTCTTTAATTTCTACACATTCTTTCATTTTACTTGGTAAATTACTTTAGTATTTTAATTTTTTTCAAGAGATGCTGCAATTTCTCCAAACGTCCCTGAGTTGATGAACACTTGATATCTCGGGGAACTAAATAATCCTTTAAAGAATTTAG
This sequence comes from Desmodus rotundus, assembly GCF_022682495.2. Classification (NCBI taxonomy): domain Eukaryota; kingdom Metazoa; phylum Chordata; class Mammalia; order Chiroptera; family Phyllostomidae; genus Desmodus; species Desmodus rotundus. The sequence goes on along the minus strand of NC_071387.1, from coordinate 45,250,096 downwards.
AATAAAATACAAATGTCATATGTTCTTAAAAAATCAAAACATAAGTATCTCTAGACAATGAAAATACATGCCCATTCTTCCCCTCACAAAATAAAAGTAATTCTCCTCATTTATGACTGGGACGCCTTACCTTGTTAGATAAGTGGTGACTAAATGCAAGTGTGTTTCCTGATTTTTTAGAAATTTGAAATATTGAGTAATATCTTACTTTCATACAATGTAGGCATGTACTCCAAATGTTTTGTTGTGTTTTTGATAATCATTAATGAGGGAACTAACTAATCCATTAAGAAAATGGGAGAACAATACATAAAATTCAAAACAGGAATGAAAAATATTTGTCTTTTCCATCACTGCGCATATACATTTTACTGTGACTTTCATGTGGAAAGTTTATAGTGATTTTACAGACACGTGGCTTGGAGTACCACTATATAGTTAGTACCCACTATATAGTTAGCAGTAATTAGGTAACGAGAGATAGAAACATCTTCTGTTTTGTGAATACCAAGATCAAAACTGTTCATTAAAAGAATAAAGAGTAACAGTTGCTAAATACAATGATAGTGAATACAGGATCCATATGTATATTCTATTCTGTTAATGTTTTACTTTATGTGTTATTTAAATGAAAAAGAAAGATAGATTCATAGATATTTGAAGACACTTTGCAAACAGGAAAGTGACGTTCAGAGAGGAAAAATACACTGTGACATATGACACAACCATTCTGAAACACAGAGAGTCATGGCTTTTTTCTATTTGTTTAGCATTAGTATTGAGACATAGAAACATATCGAGTGTTAACAGGCATGTGTTAGGTTAAGGAAAATAAATAACTACTAGTCTGGAAGACTATCAGCAGGGCAAGAGCTTATCTAACAATATATGGATGAACATAAAATATGAAGATGCCAATTTAAAAAAATATGAAAAATATTTTTATATTTCACTTAAGGTGCATTTTTAAACTTTTTGGAGGTCGGATACTTCTGGAAGAAGTGAAATGTCTGTATGGTCATACAAATAAAATTTAGCATAGAATTTTATAGAGCATAGAGCCCCTTCAGAGAGCACAAGGACCTCAGCTACAAAGAGAAGACATATAGATCATTCTTACTAACAACTAATGTAGGTAAAATACTCCCAAAAATTGCTTCAGGAAGATAGCATTTATTTGAGTTTTGATAAATGTACATAGCTCTTCAACTGCGCCCATGAACATGAATTGAACATCTTCATTTCCCCAAAACGTCCTTCCTTCTCTCATGTAGGCAATCCCCAACTGACACCAGCCCCAGACAACCCAAGACCTACTCGCTGTCCTTGTGAATTAAATTTGGCATTAACTAGAGTTTTATATAAGTGGATTCATACAGTGAGTGCGTTTTTCTGTCAGCTTCTTTTGCTCAGCATAATGTTTTTGAGATTCATTTATGTTGTATGTAATGGTAGATTATGTTTTCTTTTTGCTGATTAGTGGTCAAATGTATGGATGCACTATCCACAGATAACTGTATTATTTTCAAATTTTGGCTATAATAAACAGAGCTGCTATGAACACTTGTGTTTAAGTTTTTGGTTAGATGTGTTTTCATTCTGCTTGGGCACCGATTCAGGTTCACAATTGTTAGGTCATATGAGAAACATTTATTTTCCTTCAGGAAAAACTGCCAAAACCTTTTTGATAGTGGATGTGCCATTTTCCATTTCTACCAGCAATATATGACAATTCCAGTCATTTCACATTCTTGACAATACTTATCATCAGTATAGAAAATTCTAATGGCCCAAATTGAAAAGTCAAGTGGCTATATATTGTATCTCACTGTAGTTCAACTTCGTATCTCCTTGAAGATTAATGATGTTGAAATCTTTTCATATGTTTAGTGGCCATTTATATATTATTTTATATAAAGTATCTATTCAAACATTTCACCAATTTAAAAACTGGATAGTCTTATTTTTAAGATTTTAGTGTTCTTTATATATATATATATTTGGGTAAACATTCTTGGAAGATAGCTACAATATATATTTAACATTTTTTTGCTAATTTCGGATTTACCTATTTATATGGCTAGTGGTAAGTTTTGAGGAGCATTTTTAATTTTATTTTTCTAATTTATAAAGTCAACTAAGTATTATCATTTTCTCCTTTATTTTACCTGATTTTTGTGTTCTTCCAGAAAATTTTAGTTTAACTCAAAGTCAGACAGGTTTCCCCCTTTGTCTGAGTGTGTATGTGTGCGTGTGTGATGTACAGGTTCATTTTTTTCCTTATGGGTATCTAATTGCTTCAGATCAATTTGTTGAAAAGACAATGTCTTGGCCTCTTTGGCAAAAAACTATTAACAAAATATACATGAATCTATATCTGAACTCTCTCTCTCTATCACTGTTCTACACCTGACTTTTGTACATATTACACTTTTTAGAATATTCTAGCTTTGTATAAATCATAAAGTCAGATAATTTGTTCTTGGACTATTTTCTTTTTCGAAATTGTTTCAATTTCTATGTGAATTTAACCAAGGAGGTGAAAGATCTGTACACTGAAAACAATAAGACTTTGGAAAGATTCTGTGTTTTTGTGGATCATAAGAATAAATTTGTTAAAATTTTTATACTACCCAAAGCCAACTATAGAATCAATGCAATTTCCATCAAAATTGCAATGATTTTTCACAGAAATAGAAAAAAAATCTTAAAATTTGTATGGCATCACAAAAGACCCTGAAATGCAGAATCAGTTCTTGGAAAGAAGAATACAGCTGTAGGCATCACACTTCCTGATTTCAAAGTATACTACAAACCTATAGTAATTAAAACAGTGTGGCACCGGCATAGATACTTAGAACAATGGAGCAGAATAGAGAGCCCAGAAATAAACCTTTACAACTAATATTTGACAAGGGAGCCAAGAATATTTATTGGAGAAAGGATAGTCTCTTCAAAAAAAGTTTTGGGAAAACTGGATAATAACATGCAGAATAAAATTGGACCCCTAACTTACACCACTCACAAAAAATTTACTTGAAATGGATTAATAACTAAACATAAGACTGAAACCATAAATGCCCTTAGAAAAAATATAGGTGAAAAGCTCCTTGACATTGGTCTCGGCAACATTTTTTTTGGATATGACACCAAAAGCACATCAACAAAAACAAAAATCAAGTGGGACTACATCAATTGAAAAGCTTGTGTTCAGCAAAAGAAATAATTAACAACATGGAAAGGCAACCTCTCAAGTAGGAGAAAATATTTGCAAATAATATTTATGATAAGGGTTAGATCCTAAAATATATTTAAAAACTCATACAATTCAATAGCAAAAAAACCCCAATCTAATTATTAAAAAAGGAACAGTGGAACCAAATATACTTTTTTTTTCTTGATGAACACATACAGATGATTGACAGATACATGAAAATTTGCACAACATCACTAATCATTAAGGAATTGTAAATCAAAACCACAATGACATATCACTTCTCTTATGTTAGAATGACTATTCTCAAAAAGATGATAATAAGTATTGGTGTGGATGTGGAGGAAAGCGAACTATGTGCACTGTTGGTGAGAATGTGAATTGGTGCAGTTGCTCTAGAAAACAATGTGATGGTTCTTCCAAAACTTAAAAGTAGAACTGCCATATGATTCAGCAATTCCATATCTGCATATATACCCAGTGGAAATTAAACCAGGATCTTGAAGTGGTATCTGTACTCCCATGTGCACTTCCAAATTATTCATAATAACCAAGATATTTAAAGAACCCAAGTGTCTAACATATATATAAGAATTATATATATGTGAATTATATATGTAATTATATATTATTATAAGAATTATATATAAATTATATACATTAATTATGAGAGAGAAAAGAAATCCACTTTCAACAATAGGGATAAACCTGGAGAACATTATACTAAGTTATTTACACAAAGATAGATACGTACTGTATGATCTCATTATATGTGAAATCTTAAAAAGCCAAACTTATAGAGACAGGGTAGAATGGAAGTTACCAGGGGCTGGGGGTAAGAGAAATAGGAGATGTTGGTGAAAGGTACAAACTTTCATTATAAGATAAATAAATCTGGGAATCTACAGTACAGCATGGTGATTATAGTTAGTAATGTTGTATAATATAATTGAAAGTTGCTAAGAGAGTAGATCTTAAATGTTCTCACCACACCACAAAAACCAACTGGTAATTATGTGATGCGATGAAGATGTTAGTTAATGCTATAGTGGTAATCATTTTTCACTTTATAAGTGTATCAAATCAACAGGCTGTATACCTTAAACTTACACAGTATTATACATCAATTATATCTTAGTAAAACAGAAAAAAAAAATTTCCATATGAATTTTAGAATCAGCTCATGCTTGTCTAAAAGAAAAGTTCCTGTTGAAAATTTTATTTAGTTCATTGAATCTATAGATAAATGTAAGTAGAATCAACATCTTAATAATATTGTCTTCTAATTCACCATTGCAACTGGCTCTCATTTTTTTCTTTTTGGAGGGATTTGAATGCCCAATTAATCTCGATTTATTATATGCCTGTTAAGATTTTCTATTCCATCCTGAGTCAGTTTAGGTAACTTATGTGTTTCTAGGCAATTATTCATTTTCATAGTATTTTCTTTTACTCCTTTTATTTCTATAAGGTATATATTAATGTCATCACTTTCACTTCTGATTTTAGTAATTTGAGCCTTCTCTTTTTTCTTGGTCCATCTAGATAAAGTGTGTAAACTTCGTTCATCTCTTCAATGAGTCAGCTTTTGGTTATGTTGGTTCTCTACATTGAGATATGAAATTGAGAATCACTTAGACTGAGAAAAAAGAGAGAAGATGGATTGGGGAGGAGGGTATAAGGGAACTAAATGGTAATGAAAGAAAAAAGCACAATAATATTTATTAAATTTAAAAAAGAGCAAAGACTCAAATAAGTAAATCAGAAATCAGTAGGAGAAATAAAATCAGTGAAGAAAGAAATAAATCAGAACTGATACTGCAGAACTATTCATCTGTATCATGACTGTACTATTGTTTTGTTTATTGTGATTTTGTAATATAGTTTGAAATAAAAAACTGTGGTGCCTCCCACTTTCTTCTTTGTCAGGGTTGATCTGGTCATTCATCATTGTTTGTGGTTCCATAAAAATTGTAGAAATATTTTCCTATTATGTAAAAAATGTCATTAGTATGTTGACAGAAATTGCATTGAAACTGGAGATCTATTGGGTAGTATGGATATTGTAATAATATTAAATATTCTAGTGATGTACAGTGGATATCTTTCCATTTTGTTTGTGTCTCATTTCTTTCATGATGTTTTTCAGTTTTCCGTATACATAACAAATCTTTCCCCTCATTGGTTAAGTTTTCTCATAAGTACTTCATTCTTTTAGGTGTTATTACAAATGAGATTGTTTTCCTATTTCTTTTTTCAATTATTTCACTGTTAGTTTATAAAAACACAATTGATTTTTGTGTGTTGATTTTGAATCCTGCCACTTGTTGCTGTAATTTTTTTTTAGAGTCCATAATTCCAAAAAAATAAACAGTTGATCTTGTCAGTTTTTGCAAGTTTATTGGTTGCTTTAGTGGAGGAAATTCTTCAGGGATTGCCCTGATCAACCGTTTCCATTACATCATCCTTCCCAAACCATAAATTTCAGTGTTACACTTAAAAAAATTTAATTCAATATAGTTTCTAATTTTCCTAATAATTTCTTTTTTAACCCGTGGTTTGTTTAGAATTGTGTTGTTTACATTTCAGGTACTTAGTATTTTTAAAGATATTTTTCAATTACTGGTTGCTAGTTTAATTCTCTTTCATTCAAAGAAAATACTCTACATAAGCCATTTTTTACATTTACTGAGACTTCTTTTATGGTTCTGCATATGGTTTATCTCAATGACTATTTCCTGTGCACATGTGTATTCTGTTGGTGTTGGGCACTGTGTTCAATGAATGACAATTAGGTCAAGTATCTTGAATAGATTTTTAGGTCTGTTTACTTCCAGTTGTTTGGTTTGTTCTATTAATTATTAAAAAATGGGTGCTGAATTCTCAACGTATAATTGTGAATGTGTCTATTTCTTTTCTTCAATATTTTTTGCTTCATGTATTCTGAAACTCTAATCAGATGCAGACACCTTTAGGATTGTCATGTCGTCTCTTTTTTTTTAAAGATTATTTATTTACTTGTTTCTAGACAGAGGGAAAGGAGAGAGATTGGGAGAGAAACATCGATGTGTGGTTACCTCTTGCATGCCCCTCATTGGGGAGCTGGCCTGCAACCCAGGCATGTGCCCTGACTGGGAACTGAACCGGCAACCCTTTGGTTCGCAGGCCAGTGCTCAACCCACTGAGCTATATCACCCAGGGCTTGTCATGTCATCTTTAAAAACTGATTCTTTTATTGTTAATAACTGTCTTTTGTTCTCATAATTAGTCATTTTACTTTATATTGCCTACTATCAATATTTTATGTCAGTATTTTATGACTAGTTTTCATATGGAATGGCCTTTTCCATATGTTTGCTTTTTAAAAAGATTTTATGTATTTATTTTTAGAGAGGGGATAGGGAGGAAGAAAGAGAGGGAGAGAAACATCAGTGTGAGAGAGAAGCATCCATTGGTTGCCTCTTTTCTCACCCAGATCAGGGACCAAACCTGCAACCCAGGCACATGCCCTGAGCAGATATTGAATCAGCTACCTTTTGCTTTGTGGGACGACACCAACCAACTGAGACACACTGGTCAGGGCCTATGTGTTTGCTTTTAATATAATCCATCATCTGTGCCATTGTGTTTAAAGTTTATTTCTTACTAACAGAGTATTTAATTTAAATAGGTTGTTAAATAGTTTATTTTTAATGTAATTATTGAAATATTTGACTTTAAGTCTACTATTTTGAAGAGTATTATGTTAAGTGAAATAAGCCAGTGAGAGAAAGACAAATACCATGATATCACTTATACATGGATTCTAATGAACAAAATAAACTAACCAACAAAATAACTTGTAGAAACAGACTCATAGATACAGAGAACAGACTGAAAGCTATCAGAGAGGAAGGGGTGGGGGTCGGGGCTGGGTGAAAAAAGTGAAGGATTAAGTAAAAAAAAAATACCTCATAGACAACAGTATGGTGATTACCAGAGGGAAAGGGGGTGGGAGGATGTAGGAGAGGGTAAATGGGGGATAAATGGTGATGGAAGGAGTCTTGACTTGGGGTGGTGAAACACAATACAATATACATATGATGTGTTATAGAACTATATACCTAAAACCTACATAATTTTATTAACCAATATCACCCCAATAACATAAAAATATGGAAATAAAAATATTTTTAAAAATAAAGCACAAATAAAAAACAACTATACATGCCTCAAATTGTGTTATATATATATTTTTAACTGTGCTACTTAATAAAATAGTCTTTCAAATGATCTTTCATTACAGTGGCCCATGAATAAATAGTATTAATTAAGAAATATTGACACCAATGTAAAACAGTCAAAAGAGAAATATATTTCTTTTACTGAACTTGGAGTATATAAATAGAATTAGAATTCTGCAAAGTAATCGTCCTGGAATTTCTAAGGGAAATATATCTCCTGGAACTTCTAAATTCTACTTTTCACTAAAATTTAAAGTGTATTTGCACATAAGTTCTAGTAATTAAAATACACCTACATGCAGTAGCAGGAATATTAACTTATACGTGACAATTTTTCTTCCTTGCACTGTTATGTTTTTACATATCCTAGACTTCAAAAATGTGTCAGCTTGAAAATTTTTTTCAGTCTTGTCAATTAAAGTACAGTGTTCATATTTATCTCCTGGTAATTTTAGCAGCTAATGGAATTTTTTTTGAGAATGGTGATTATTTTTTCTGACATTTTGATTAGTGTTTTTCCATTTTAATTTGAGCTTGTATGTAGCATAAAATTGATTTATATGAACAGGAGTGGGTGGCCATTTGTGTAATAACATTTTGAATGTATATATATGGTATAAAAATAAACACTGAAATTTTCCATTAACTGATTTGGCTAAAGGATACCATTGTGATCAAATTGTGGCACATTGTATTCTTTTAAGATCAGGCCATTAAAGCAAGTGAATGTTCATTTACACGGCCATACATTTGCCAATTCAGAAATAGTGGTTTTTATTAGCTATTGGACAATATTTGTGAAATCCCTAACATGGTCCCTGGCCAAAGTAACTTCTTTTTTTACTGTTAGTTTTTCCTTATTTATAACACAGATTTTAACTCATTTTGTCACATGGGAAATTAAAGAGGATTGTTCTGGATAATGAGCACTTCCCTACTGAAGATCTAAGGCTGGAAAAAGCCTTTGGCAATTACATACTTTATTTCCCAGATTTTTGGAATGAACACAGTTATCACAGAGAGACTCCATTTCATTCTACTTTTAGTCTATGAATATTTTACAATAGTTCTTAACATGTTTATCCAAGCTGACGTAACAGTAATCTGAAGTTAAACCAAGGCTCACTTGGGTTTCATATATCTCCTGGTTTGCTTGCTTGTTGCACATTCACCTTATCTTTCTAATTAAATCATTGTTGGGGTGTGTGTGTAAAATTATATTATGTAATTTTTTGTATCCCGCTGTGCTATTTGAGGACAGGGGTTGGCAAACTATTTTGTGAGTAAAGTTTTATTGGCGCACAGCTTTGCCCATTGGTTGCCTATTAACTGTGACTGCTGCTGCACCACCACCAGGAAGCGGAGTAGTTGAAACAGAGCACATCTGACCTGAAAAACTGGAATCTCTATTTGCCCTTCATAGGAAAAGTTTGTAGACCCCTGTTCATATGATACTCTTCTTCTAGGATCCTTGAAAAATTGTGAAAACAATGGCTTATTACAAATTATATCTAGCTAATTGCTGTCTGTAGAGACAGATTCACAGGTGAATGACTGACTGAATAACAAATATCTTCTCTCTCCCTGTTGTTATATGGTCCATCGGCTGTGAAAGACGTCATCATCATAGGTGTCATATTACTAGCTGTGTAACTGTGAATATGTGAAATTCCTTTTAAACTATTGTTTTCTCATGTACAAAATGAGGATAATTACGGAACCTAATGTTGGGAGATAGTTCTCCCTGTGTCCCATGCATTTTGAGAGGTCTCACAAAAAAAGGTGTTCACTCCCTTTTTGTGCAGGACTGTCTTTTCAAGGACGTTTGTAATGACCAGCCTTGAAGGAGATAGGGCTGCCCTCAGAAGCAAAGGGCAAGCATGCTTATATCCGGTAGACTTGTGTTCCTCCAGGTCGGATTTCCTCTCAGGTAAGGTTACTCACTGTGTGTGCGGGTGTCACATGGTCCTCTTTGTGACATACTATGGGAATTGAGGATGAGAAACTACAAGAAAATACTGGTATGAATATGTTACTGCTGCTGCTGTGAGTAATAAAGTCCTTTCTCTCAAAAATAAAATGCAAGAGTATTACTTATTCTAGCATAGAAAATCAGAAATTAATCTATCAAAAGACATTCCAAATCTCTATACAGAAAACTGTAAAACATTACTTAAAAGAATTAAAAAAGATCTAAATCAAGGTAGTGTTAGTAAACAATATTTATGGAATTGAAATATCATTATTGTAAAGTTGTAAATTCTCTGTACATTGATTTATTGACTCAATGAAATTCCAGCTTAAATTCCAGTGTGTGTTTGTATAAATTTATAGGCCAACTCTTAAATTTATATGCAAATGCAAAAAAGACAGGAATAGCCCAGGGAATTTTGAAGGACAAAGTGAGAGAGAGAGAGACAGAGAGAGAGGGAGAGAAGGAGAGAGAGGGAATATAGCGGAACTTGATTTATTACAGAGAAGCCACTGCAATGATCTGAAAAATCAAAGACAGTGCAGACTTTTAAGAAGCAGTGTTGGAACAAAATGACACAAAAAATCAATTATAGACTTATGTAGACTAAGTTAAAAAAGACATTTTCTAGATGATACAATAGGATGTCTTAAATTTTAAAGATTAAAAAAAATTTATTTGTTTTTAGAGAAAGGGAAAAGGATGGGGAATGAAAGAGAGAGACATCAATGTATGAGAGGAACATCAATCGGTTACCTCTCCTATGCCCCCAACTGGGTACCTGGCCCACAACCCAGGCATGTGGCCTGACTGGGAATCAAACCAGCAACCTTTCAATTCACAGGCTGGCACTCAATTCACTAAGCCACACCAGCCAGGGTTACAATAGAACATTTTTATGATCTTCAGAGGCAGCAAAAATTTATTGATCAAGACACAAAAACATTAAGCATAACAGAAGAGATTAATAAATTGTACTTCTTCATTAAAAATATGAAATTTTGCCCACCATATGAAAAGATTAAAGGCTATATCTATTAATAAACAAGTAATTACATATAATATAATGTATATCTATATCTATTTATCTATATCATTCCAAAAAAGGTAGATGGCAAAAACAATTAAAAGATTTGGACAGAAATATCTGAAAGACATTGACTATTTATTGTTCAATATACCTACAAGAAAAGGCTGCATATCATTAATGATCATGGAAGTGTAAATTAAAATATATTGTGATAGTATTAACACCCATAAGATAGACCAAAAAATAAAAATGTTGAATAATAAAATTTAACAGATACGTTGCAATCATGATTGATCATCAGATAACATAATTTTTTAAATCTTTTTTTACTTTTTGATTGCATACAATATTATACTAGTTTCAGGCATACACCCCAGTGATTAGACATTATAACTTACTAATGATCACCCCAACAAATCTCCTACCCATATGATACCATACACAGCTTTTGGAATATTACCGACTATTTTCCCAATGCTGTAGTTTACATCCCCATGACTATTTCGTTACTACCAATTTGTACTTCACCTTTGCCACTCATCCTCTCAACTCCCCCTTCCATCTGGCAAACATAAAAATGTTCTCTGTATCTATGAGTCTGTTTCTGTTCTGCTTGTTCATGTATTTTGTTATTCAGAGTCAATCATTGATAGATATGTATTTATTGCTATTTTATTTTTCATGTTTTTGATTTTCTTCTTCTTCTCCTTAAAGAGGATCCTTTAACATTTCATATAATACTGGTTTTGTGGTGGTGAACTCCTTTAGCTTTTTTTCATCTAGGAATCTCTTTATATGTCCTTCAATTCTAAATAACAGCTTTGCAGATAGAGTAATCTTGGTTGTAGGTCATTGCTTTTTATCACTTTGAATATTTCTTGCCACTCCGTTCTGGCCTGCAATGTTCCTGAGAAATCAGCTGACGTCTTATGGGAGCTCCCTTGTAGGTAACTGTGTCCTTTTCTCTTACTGCTTTTAAGAGTCTCTGTTTGTCTTTAACCTTTTGTATTTTAATTTTGATGTATCTCAGTGTGGGCCTTTTGGGGTTCATCCTGTTTGGGATTCTCTAAATTGCCTGGACTTGTGTGTCTATTTTCTTCACCAGAATAAGGAAATTTTTCTGTCATTGTATTTTAAGTAGGTTTTCCATTTCTTGCCCTGTCTCTTCTCCTTTCAGCACCACAGTGATCCAAATGCTGCTGCACTTGATTTGTCCCAGAAGCTCTGTACACTATACTCATATTTTTAAATTATTTTTTCTTTTTGCTGTTTTGATTGGGTGTTTTTCACTTCTTTATATTCCAAATTATTGTTTTGATTCTTGGATTCATCTAATCTACTGTTGAATCTCTGTAAATTATTCTTCATTTAAGTTAGTGTATCCTTCATTTCTGACTGGGTTTTATTTATGCGTTCCATGTCATTTTTTATGCTGTTGAAGTTCTAAGTTCATCGTCTCTTCCCCTAATTTCACTGAGCATCTTTATAACCAGTGTTTTGAACTCTCCATCTAGTAGATTGCTTCTTTCCATTTTATTTTACTTTGTTTTTCTGGACCTTTTTTCTGGTCTTTTATTGGGGACATGTTTGTCTGCCTCCTCATTTTGACAGCCTACCTGTGTTTGTTTCTATGTATTAGGTAGAGCTGCTACATCTCCCAGGCTTGATAGAGTGGCCTAATGTAGTAGGTATCCTGAAAGGTCCAGTGGCAGAGCCTCCCTGTTCACTTGAGCTGGGCACTCCAGCTACACCCCTCACCTCTTCCCCTTTGTGGGTTGTGTACACCTTCTTGTTGTAGTTGAGCCTTGATTACTGTTGGCATGTCAATGGGAGCGATTTATCCCCAGGCCAACCGGCTACAAGAACTGTCTGCAATTACTATGGAGAAGCAGCTGTGCAGGGGCCCATTCCATGGAACAGGACTTAACTTTAGTGGGGCTTTGGTGCCTGCTGAGTCTGTCCTTTGAGTATGTTGTTTGTGGAGGTAGTTGGGTGGTACTTCAACAGAGTCTGAAGTTGTCCATTGGTTGTACGGGCTCTGGGGCCTCCTAGGAGGTGCAGGCTAAGGCCAGTTGTGGCCTGTGTTCTGCCTAGGGATGCCTGGCATGCACTACACAGTGATGTACAGATGGCTGCTACTTGTAGTGGGATTGGAGGTATCCAGGAGAGGTCAAGCTGTAAACCAAGGTGGGCTGTTGCTAGTGCCAGGCCTAGAGCCACTTAATGAGAAGTATAGGGCATATGGAGGCCAGATGCTACTTGTTTCAGTGATTTTAGGAAAGTCTGAATCCTGAGCCAAAACAGACCATTCATATGGGAAAAACGACTGGAAAGAGCTTGGGTGGGTCTGCAAGTTGGTAGGGCAATATCTTAGGGAATTACCAGGATGGAATGAATAGTGTTATCTAGGTTTTAGAGACTCAGATGTGGCTCCCACCTGCCAATTTTGTGGGGAAAGGGGAAACAATGGCTTCTGCTGGCATTTATGTCTAGAAGAAAGCTGCCCCTCCAGTTCTTGCCAGACAATTCAGTTCTTCCTTGTATGTTCATGGTCCTTTTTGAGTTTCTGCCCTAGTGCTGGATCTCAGAGGGAGTAAATGTGAGTAAGTCTGAACATGGGACCCTTAAGAAGAACTTCCTGGGACTCCAGAAGCCCTCCATCTCACTCAGCCACAATCTCCACTGCTTTTTACAGCAAGAGGTTATGGGGACTTCTCTTCCTGACACTTGAACCCTGCTCTGGACAATCTGATGTGGGGCTCAGTCCCTTGCTCTTCAGGGGTGTCCTCCATAGCTGTGATACACCTCCTGATTTTTATCTACTACACATGGGTGTGGGACCACCTTTTCTGCATCTCTACCCCTCATAGTCTTGATGTCGCTTCTTTACATCCTTAGTTGTGGAACTTCCATTCAGCTATATTTCAAGTCATTCTGAATGATGGTTGTTCTGTGGTTTAGTTGTATTTTTGATGTGATTGTGGGAGAATGAGAGTACTGCTTTACCTACGCTTCCATCTTAACCAGAAGTCCAAAAGTCCAATAAGAAAAATTTGTAGTTAAGTACATGGTGATTTACCAAATTTTATAATATTCCTACATTACAAAATGAAACTTAAATAATTAAAACTATATATTTAAAGGCCAAAATTTTTAATCATGTTCAATGAAATAGAAAAAAGTAACTAAGTTGACTAAAATATCAACTGATTGAAAATTAAAAACATAGCAGGAAAAGCCTTGTATCTAAGATAACAATAACAACAATAAATACTTTATGCTTATTAACTTACTTATAATAACCATAATCCCAGAGGTAGATGCTATAATTATTCCCTGGAAACTGAGGCAACAGGTATATTAAGTGATCTACCTGATGGTTTTTCCTTGTTGCCCAGCATCTGATGTTAACACAGTAGATTAGTTCACCTTGACCTCAAGCCCTCCATTTAGATTCATTTTGATGATGTAAATGTTATCATCAAATGTTGTATTGTGTAGTCATCTTTTATATGTTTTTTAACCTCTATTCTGTTTTCCATCAGTCAAACCTATTATTAGTTATATTCTGCATTTTCTCAAAGATTCTATTTCAGGATTCACTTTCTTTCTTCTTTGTGGAACTCATAACTTTTTATTCCTTTAATTTTGGGAGGCTATATTTTCTGTGATTCTAAAAGACTTTGATGGAAGATTAAGGAAATGAATATTCTAATTCTTCCACCCTGCATCATAAGGTAGAAAACCCTAGAAGTATTTTAAATACAGATATAAAGGATAATAATTACCAACAAGACCATTTAAGTTTTATTTTTTTTTTTTGGAAGAGAGAATCAAAGTAGTAACTTTTAACTATGTTCTTGGTGGAAATGGTATTTATAACTGATAGGTTTTCTTCTCAGTTGTAGAGTAAGACCAAAAAATCCACAATTTTCTTTGGCATCTACTCCAATCTCTATGTCACCCAAAGAAGGTTTAAAAACCTATGCTCAGCACTGTTAAATGAGATACTTTTGAGCTCTCACATGTAAAAATACCTACATGGAACAAAATAGTCAATGAATGTTTGGGGGGGTTGTTTGTTTTTTTAATTCAGCTTGTTTATCTGTGATCCAGTTAGAACGCTTGAGGCGTGTCAATGTTGTGGTGGGGTGTGGAAGTTGGGGAAGACTCCCTAACTTTCTTATTGCTTTTAAATCCATGTGGGTCTGTGGCTTTCGCACATGATTTTCTTGTGATATATTTTCCAGAAGTGTGTTTTTTTTTTCATCCTGTTTACTACTCAGTGTTCCTTATCTATTTTCTTCCTCTTTTTTATTGTATATTTCCATTACCATTTAACTCCTTTATCCCATCCACCCCTGCAATCACCACACTGTTGTCCATGTCCATGAGCCATCTTTCATTTTTGCTCTATCCTTCTATCCTCAAACAACCCACCCCTATAGCTGTCATCCTCCTCTCTATCTATGAGTCTGTCTCTGTTTAGCTGTTAATTCAGTTTGTTCATTGAATTCCATATATAAGTCAAATTATATGGCATTTGTCTTTCTCTGACTGGCTTATTTCACTTAGCATAATGTTCTCCAGGTTCATCCATGCTGTTGCAAAGGGTAGAATTTTCTTCTTTTTTATAGCCAAGGAGTATTCCATTGTGTAAATTTCCATAGTTGTTTTTATCCACTCATTTACTGATGGCCACTTGGGCTGCTTAGTTTTAAGAAAGGCCACCTCATAGGCTGAAAAAGAGGTTATATCAATCTCTGATTTTTTTGTTGTTGTTCTTTACTTAACGTCTATTTGTTTAATCTTTACAGATCCTTCTTCTTTAGTTCATGGTTTATTCCTAATTTAATTAATATGATTTGGGTATACTTCAGGCATACCTGGGCTCCTTTAAAATAATGAGGTTATTAAAAAAAAACAAGTTATCATCATATGTAAGGATCACTGGTAGGTTTAGAGGACACTGATATATTTTTAAATATAATGTAAAGAAAAGGGACTGATAATTCTGGCATTAGGTAATAAGGGTTATAAAGAGCATTGATATTTATTGAATGGCTGCTATTAATACTAACTTTTAATCTTTTTTGAGAAATTATTATGTATTAGGTACTATATTAAGCATGTTACATTTATTTGATTTTCATAATAATCCTAAAATAAGTTTCCTCGTTTTAGAGGTGATAAGACTAAGGATCATGAAATGATGAGCTGAAGGGCCCCGAAAGATTGTCCAGTCATTAAATCATAGGAGAGTTACAAGGTAAATTATTCACATAGCCAGAGATGGCAAAATACCATGTCTCTCAATTTACTTCTATTCCTCACAACTTGTTTCACTTACAATACAAATGAAAGCATATTGATCATTACACCTATTCCCCCTAGTCTTATCATTTTGATAATTCTTCTAGAAAAATGCAAACTGCAGATAGGATTTGCGGCTGGCTTTAAGACACTAGCTAAAATTGGATTGAATACATGATTCCTGATTCTCAGGAGACTGTCTCATCATTTGACCACATATGTTCATGTTCCAATTTTTAGAAACTTGGCCAATTCAAATTAAAACATTCCAGTTTGCTAATCACCCTCCAGAAATGACTGCCCAAGAGATGCAAGAACATATGTTAGTAACTGATTCAGCCTTATCTTGCTTCAACTGCATTTTATTATAAACAAAATAATTATGTGTGACAATTACAATGATTCCACCCATTATTTCAGAACAGCTTCCCTTCCAGTAAGTATGAGGACCTTAATCGCTTACTTTATCAAAATTATATGTCACTTGGAACAGAACTAATCCTGCTTTGTAAACTTACTTGTCAGACAGTTTGAAGGTTTGATGTGTTCTGAGTGTAGATTATGCAATCAAATAAACGAATTTACATTTTAAAATGTACTTTTTGCTTATTTTAATTTTCTCATGTTAATAATATTGTATTTCCTTATGGCTGATGTACCACAGGCAGTATAGAAATTACTGTTTTTTTATGAATATTTAACACAAGAGTACCTCTTCTTGGATGATGTAGCCTTTTAAAAAACAATAAGTGAGGAAAAAATTGGTAAAAAGTTTTCTTTTGAATTTTGTAGAACTTTTAGATAGATGATTTTTAGACTGATTTCAAGCATTTAAATTTTTGGAGGGACCTTAAGAAAAATCCTCTTCCATTTGGGATATGAATCATAATATTTCTCCCCATTTTAAAACAGAATTTCAAGTATGTATAAGGTTAGATGGATTTTCCAAAGTTATACAAGAAGTGTTAGTCATAGAAGGGAAATAAGAATGCAGATTTTCTGGGGCTTGGGGGGGTATATTTATTTGTTTTTTATAACATGATAAAGCCTAGCCCTAGTTATCCACAGCTAGTATGTTCAGTTAAGATTAAGTGGAGAGGAAAGGGTAAATCTGGCCATTTTATACCATTATTACCTATTAGTATAGCAGATATTACATATATAATTTTAAGGATGAATTGCTGAACATTTGATGATTGTTACAAAGGAAAACCAGATCTTCAATCACTACTCTCAGTAATGGACATATCTCTTTTATTCTCTATTTTCCAATCTATGTTATTAGGAACTGAATTGTCTCCCCTAAATTCATATGTTGAACCCTGAAGCCCAAAGTGACTATATTTTTAGAAAGCCTGTTAAGGAGGTAATTAAGGTGAAATTGGGTCTTAAGGGTGAGGCTCTAATCCAAAAAGACTGGTGTCCTTTTAAGAAGACACCAGAGAACTCTCTCTCTTCAAGCACAAAGGAGAAGCTATGTGAGGACACAGTAATAAGGCAGCCATCTGCAAATTAGGAAGAGAGATCTCGGCAGAAACCAATCCTGAAGGTGCTTTGATCTTGAACTTCTACTCTCTAGAAGTATGAAAAAATATGTGTTTCCATTGTTTAAGCCACCTAGTCTGTGATACTGTGTAATGGCACTCTGAGCAGACAAATACATATGTATATCCGCTTTTTCCAAACTTTTGTGACTTACAGACCAAGTCTTCTATTTTTCTCTTTATGCTAATCTCAGAAGTACTAATTTTTGCTTCCTGATAGTATACACAAATAAAATTAGAAAAAATTCTAAATTTTAGGAAATATATCAGAAAATAAAAGATGAAATATCCATGAAAAAAGACTCATGCAATCTCTATCAAATTCCAATGATATTTTTGGCAGATATAGAAATATCTAACTTAAAATTCACATGGAATCTCAAGAGACCCCAAATAGTCAAGACAATCTTTAAAAAGAGGAATGAAGTTGAAGTTCTCACACTTCCTGATTACAAAACTTACTACAAAGCTATAGTAGTGAAAACAGTGTGGTACTGTAATAAACATAGACATGTAGATTGATTGAATACAGTAAGAGCCAAGAAGTAAACTCTCATTTATATTGGTAAGTAAATTTTAAGAAAGGTTCCAAGACCATTCAATGGGAAAAAAAAGTCTTTTCAACAAATGGTGTTAGAAAAACTATATCCATGCAAAAAATGAAGTTAGACATATCATATACAAAAAATAATTCAAAATGATTAAAGACTAAAATGTAAGGATTAAAACTATAAAATTTTTAGAAGAAAACACAGGGGGAAACTTTATGACATTGGACTTAGAAATGATTTCCTCTATTTGACACTAATAGCACAGGAAGCAAAAATTGAAATAGGTAAATTAGATTACATCAGAATTAAAGACTTTTGTGCATCACAAGACACAATCAACAGAGTGACATTAAAAACCTACAGAGAGAAAAAACATTTACATATAATATATATTTGAGAATATCCAGAATACATAAAGAACTCTTACAACTCAACAACAAAACAATGTAGAAACGGGCAGAGGACTTGAATGAACCTTTCTGCAAAGCAACTCTAATGGAAATGGTCTACAAGCACATGAAAAGGTGCTCAGCATTAGGAAAATTCAAATCAAAACCACAGTGAGATACCACCTCACACCCATTAGGATGGCTAATATCAAAGAAAACAAAAATAAAGTGTTGTCAAGCATGTAAAGAAAAGGCAACCCTTGAATACCATTGCTGGGAATGTAAAAAGGTATAGTCACTATGAAAAACAATATGAAGTTTCTTTTAAAAAATAAAAATAGAGTTACCATATGATTCGGCAATTCCAGTTCTAGTTTGATACCTGTTATGAACTGAATTTTGTCCCCCCAAATTCATATGTTGAATTTCTAACCCCCAGTGCCTCAGAATGTGATTGTATTTGGATATAGGATCTTTAAAGTGAATTAAAGATCTTTTAATTGAATTAAAATGAGTTTGGCCCTAAACGAATATGACTAGTGTTTTTAGAAGAAGAGAAAATGTTATGTACCCTCTATAATAAAATTGGTATAATAAGACATTATAAATATAATATGTACTTCTCAGGATTATTGTGAATATTAAAAATGAGTATAGAAATTGTTATTGACCTATCTCGTTATATGAAAGTACAGAAAGCCATTAGCACATGAGGAATTTGAGGAGTAAATAAGGATGAACTTGACTAGAGTCTGAAGCACAGCCATTGGCAGGAGGAAAGAATAGAGTTAGGCCCCTCAGGAAACAAAGAAGAGAAATAGACATTAAATGGTAGAAATGGATTAAAGTAACAATCAAGACAAATTGTGGGCTTCCTGTTCATTTATTGTTCTTTCTCACTTTGGACAAAATAAGTTAACAGAGAAACAGAATCAGCAGTTTAGAGTAAAGGAGTTAAGTAGAGAAGAGATTTTGGATTATTTTCTTCTTATTTTATAGATTAATATAATTAATATACCCTGGAACAAATGGGAAAAATGAAAAAAATATCTATTAAACAACTCATATAAACCAGACACTTTACTACAATTTTAACATGATAACACTTACTCAATACTTAAAATGACATGGCTACTGTTCTCTCTCTCTCTCTTTTTATTTACAGATGAGAACATTCAGGGGTAATGCAGTTGATAAGCCTAACATCACCTTATCAAGTGGGACAACACAGATTCAAAGCTAAGACCATCTAAATTCTAAGTGCATGATTTTATGAATGACATATATAGCTTTCCTGCCTGCTCTTTCTTTCTGTTATACCCAAAGAAATAGTAAGTGTATACACTGCGCATGAGCCCACAATCTTATATTTGTTTACTCTTGGGAGACATAGAAATATATAAAGTCTATATTCTCATGTAAGTACACATGTGTATATATGTATACATGACAAAAGATAATTAAAATGCTTGCAAATATATCAATTTGCAAGAGGTTATATATAAAAAATACCTATTGTGGAGTTGTTCAGGGTAATGAAAAAAATAAAAACTAATAAAAACCAAACTTTGTATATTTGTGTATGAATATTATATTAATATATATGATTTATAAAAATTATTAAAATGTGGAGAAAATACATGTGGCACATACTAAATTAATAACATTGGCTTATCTAGGGGTAGATAGGGAGGAGTGAGAGGAATGGGCCCGTACAATCAGGAAAGAGAAGGCGGGATGAGAGAAATGTGTCCATGCCAAAACAATGTTTATATAATGCCACTTACAAGGAAGAAAAAAAAGCATAAGGTAACACACTCCTTATTATAGCAGTGGAAATTGAAAGTTCTTTTATTAACCTATTTTGTATCAAGTAGAAAGATAATATATTAGTATTTAGAGGATTGCTATTTATGATGTGAAAACTAAAAATCAAATTAATAAAAGTGCATCTAAATTAGGTTATTTTTAAAAAATAGTTATATGTAAAAGCAATACACTAGACTTTTTTTAAAGCTCATTACAAATAAGTCAAACAATATTGAATAAAATAAATGAAATAATGGTTGTAGAAATTGTGTTAACCATTCATATTTCATAATGGAGTGTTTACATTACTTGAAATAAAATGAAAGCCATGAAACTCTTTCTAGCTAATAATTAGCTAATTGAAAATAAATGACCCAGAAATCTACACATTTAAATGAGGCTGGGATAAATTTCCTGGAGGAAACAAGAAATTGTGAGTAACATTGCTTTTAAAGTTAAGCTGCCTTTTTTTTTTTTTTTTTTTTTGTAGTTTGCTTGACTGAACTCTAAACTGCTGGAAGCTGAGCTTTTTCTGTCCATGTTTAAGGAAGTGCTGAAGGTCACATCACTCAAAGGCAACCGTATCAGGCATCCTACCAAGATAATCTCTAAAGAGGCCAGAGGTGGGAATGACACAGAGAAGAGGCAAATTTTACCAGTCTAGTTTAAGGAATTTCTCACTCTCTTCATAGGGACAATATAACCATCTAGTTAGCCTTAAAGAACTCCAAATGTCTATTTTCAAATTACCTTAGAATCTCATGAAAATTAGAAATATTTAAAATATAATAAACAATAATTGTTTAGCCATCTAGAAGCTTTTTAATTTGATGTAGCCCCATTTGTTTGTTCTTTCCTTTATATCCTTTACCCTAAGAGATATATTGGTGAAGATATTTCTATATGACATATCTGACATATGTTCTCCTCTGGGGCTTTCATGGTGTCATGACTTATATTTTAGTCTTTTATCCATCTTGGGTTTATTTTGGTGTGTGGTGTAAATTAGTGATCTAGTTTCATTTTGGTTGCATGTACTTATCCAGATCTCCCAACACCATTTATTGAAGAGGCTATTTTTTCACCACTTTATGCTCCTGATCCTTTTGTCAAAGATTAATATTCTCAAATATTAATTGATCATAGAGATGTTGGTTTATTTCTGTGCTCTCTATTCTCTTCCATTGATCCATCTGTCTGTTCTTATGCCAGTACTGGACTGTTTTGATCACAGTGGCCTTGTAATATAATTTGATATCAGATGGTAATCCCCCTATTTTGTTCTTCTTACATCAGCAAAATGAAAAGGGAACCAAGTATATGGGAAAACATATTTGCCAATGATGCCTTGGACAAGGGTATGATCTCCAAGATATATAAAGAACTCATACAACTCAACACCAGGAAAGACAAACAATCCAATTAAAAAATGGGCAAAGAACCTGACCAGATACTTCTCCAAGGAGGACATACAGAGAGCACAAGACATATGAAAGAATGCTCAACATCACTAGCCATCAGAGAGATGCAAATTAAAACCACAGTGAGATTCCACTTCACATGGGTCAGAATGGCCATCATCAATAAATCAACAAACAACAAGTGCTGGTGAGGTTGTGGGGAAAAGGGAACCCTAGCGTATTGTGGTGGGAATGCAGACTGGTGCAGCCACTGTGGAAAACAGTACAGAATTTCCTCAGAAAACTAAAGATGGGACTGCCTTTTGATCCAGTGATCACACTGCTGGGATTATACCCTAAGAATCCTGAAACACCAGTTCAAAAGAACCTATGCACCTCAGTGTTCACAAGCAGGGTTATTCACAATAGCCAAGTTCTGGAAACAGCCTAAGTGCACGCAATAAATGAGTGGATCAAAAAACTGGTACATTTACATAATGGAATACTACGCAGCAGAAAGAAAGAAGGAACTCCTACCCTTCACGACAGCATGGAGGGAACTGAAGAGTATTATGCTAAGTGAAACAAGCCAGGTGGTGAAAGACAAATAGTGTATGATCTCACCTATAGGTAGAACCTAATGAACAAAACAAATGAGGAGAATAGAGCCAGAGACATTGAAATAAGGGATAAACTGATAGTGACAAGAGGTGAGGGGAGAGAAGAATAACAGGGAAAAGAAGGGGAAGAGTCTAGTCAAGGAACATGTATAAAGGACCCATGGTAATGGACAACAGGGTGGGGATTGACAGAGGGAGTGGGGGTGGGGAAGGCAGGGGAGAGCAATGACAGGGGAGGGGGGAAATTGGGACAATAGTAATTGAACACCAATAAAAAATAAAATAAAGTATACAATAATTCTATGAGAACATTAGAAAGTATTGCACAAAGGAGACAATAGAATTCCCTCTATTTTATGTAGATTTATTTTTCATGAGAGAAAAGTAACACATTTATATTCTTTATACAAAATGTAATGTTTTGTTGAAGGCCATTTATTTGGAGTTTACTTGTACTTGACTGAATGTGTTTCCCCAAATTCCTATGTTGAAGTTTTAACTCCCAATTTGACTGCATTTAGAAATAGGGCCTATATGGAGGTGATAAAGGTGAAATAAGGTCATAAAGGTGGGACCCTAATCCAATAGGATTGGTAATTTTACAAGAAAAGGAAGAGACACTAAGGCTCTCTGTCTCTGCCTTGAAGAACATGGAAAGAAGGTGGCCATTTGCAAGCCATGGAGAGAATTTTCACCAGAAATTAAATGCTGCCAGAACCTCCAGCCAACTAGAACTGTGAGAAAATAAAATTCTTTGTTTAAGTGATCCGGTCCATGGTGTTTTGTAATTGCAGCCTGAGCAAACTAAGACAGCTAGTAAGACAGTGTGTCTGTCTGTTTTCTATTTCATTTGTGGTTGTCTTGATTTTTTTTGTATCTAACCAAGGTAATGGATATTCATTTGAGTCAACAGTTTCAGTTTCATTATAATCATTATTTTTCTAATTTAGAGAATGAACTTAATATCAAATTCACCATGTTGGAATGTTGGTGTGATTTCATATTGCAATTTCCTTTCAAAATTTTAGCTAGTATCTGGAAAATAAGAATATGGCATTTTCTATTTTTTATACTTAAAAATCACATTTACACTATTTTTCCAATGTGGCATTTGAGATGACGATAGTTAAAGCTAAGATGACCTAAAACTTGGCCTCTCCTTTACGTTTAAAGACAGATAGGTGTTTAAGAGTTGTCTCCGTGTTTTCGTATTTCAAACTTGGAAGTACAAGGAGTTTCTTGAACGTCAACCATAAACATTTTATTATACAAATGAAAACACTGACTCAAGGGAATTTAAATAACTTACCCTCAGTTATAAATTTTGCCAGTTGTGGGGGAAAAAAGCATCACTGGCATGGTGGTTATTAAAGAATAAATGAAAATTGAAACAGAAATCACAACTTGCAACTTATACCCTGAATCACAAAATAGATAAAAAGGTGTCAGAGAAAATGATGATGTGTATTGTGCACCATTTAAACTGTCATTCTTGGGAGTGGTGGGGGAAAATGCAGACAACTGTAATTGAACAACAATAAAATAATTTTAAAAAAACCCAAATGAACTGTCATTCTTTTAGCACCAGTTTCTTTAGACCCATGCATTTTGATAAGACCACACGCAAAATGATCAGCAGCGATTCCACATGGATTCATAAATCCTACAGACCTCGGACAGTTTCAGCATCTCCCTCGGATATACAGGCTGACAAGTCCTTCCTCAGGTCATCCAATGGCTCCAGCACCCAAAACCTTAGAAGCACTCTTTCCCTAACTTGACCTTCTTTCTTTCAAAGTGCCACAGTGACTCCCAAGGTGTGCTGTCTCTTTCACTGCAGCGAGTAATAACTTACTGTCTTTTGACCACAGATGTGTTCCTGGTGGTCCTCTGCTGATGAAAATTAAAAATAGTCAAGCCAAGGATGAGAAATTACAGAATATTTTGGATTCTATCCCAGAAAGACTCTGTTTTCCTCCCCTTGATTTTATTCCATCAAAAGTCTACTAACTTTTTCAAATTTGACTTCAGGTCAAAATAAATCCTATCATTCTACTATGGCCTTTATACTAGCCCTATTTTTCTCATGTGCACGCTTGGGATGGGGAAAGAAAAAGCAGAAAACTGCAGCAAGATGATGCTACCGGCCACAGTGACTAGGGAGGTGGCTAACAGCCTGATCCCTTCTATTCTTTCTTGAATTGTCTAGTACATCAATGTTTTCCTTCTATTTCTGCACCTCCCCCTTTTCCCAAGAATTATTCCCCCCAAAGAAAGCAAACAATTAAGTTACTTCTTAGGTCTGTAGGTAAATTCTCAACACTCCTTCAATGTAATTCAGCCTGGGCAAACTTATGTTCTCTGTGACAGGTTTTCTTTCACCTGATGAAGAGTTATGATCAGCCTTTCCTTGCTATGCAAACAAATTGAAGGTTTAAAAACAGAGAACATAAAGAGATGGTTTAACTTCAAAAATATAATCTTCCCTAGATACATGCCTTCTCACCAAATGTTCTTGTTTATTATTTATAAGATTATAATATACTGCAACTATATATTTTCACAATAAACTTGTTATCCATTTTCATTCAAAAGAGATTTCCTTATTTTGGAATGTAATCCTGACTTTTGTAAGCCAACCACAAGTGATAAACCAGAGTTAGCACACATTATGTCGTCCTCTTACTCAACAGTCAAATGAATCTTCTGCTTCTCTGTCAAGGTAATGAATGTTCCTTGTGGTACCATGTTTTACTCAGAAATCACATGCATCATTCCCACCTATGACAAAATATCCTGTCCTAAATCTCAACATTCAGTGTGAACCCTCAAATTTAGAAATGTTCTTTTTAGAGTTTTTAAAAATCATGGCTAGCTAATTTGAATTGCTTTTGCATTCTCTTTAATAAACTTTAATAGGAAAGAGGGGGGAAAGTCTTAGAAGTTTTTCTATGGCAGTAGATAGGAAAATATACCCAATTAAACACGAGTTAACAAATACAGCCCTGGCTGGATGGCTCAGTTGGTTGGAGTGTCATCCAGGAAACCAAAAGGTTGCAGGTTGACTCCAGTCAGGGCACATGGCTGGCTTGTGGGTTTGATCCCTGTTCAGGGTACTTATAGGAGGGATGCACACAGAGGCAACCGATCGATGTTTCTCTCTCACATCGATGTCTCTTTCTCTTTCTCTCCCCCTTCTCTCTTTAAAATCAATACTAAGAAAAGAAAGCATAAGCACTGAGTTGATAAAAATAAATCCAGACAATATTTAATTATGTCATGAATTCAGATTATATAGGCAATGTTGGAAATTATAAGAGAAAAATACCAAAATATTTTTCCTCTTTTGGTGGCACAATTTTTAAGTTTGGAATTAATGATATTGTGTTTTTAGCTTTCTACTTCATATTGCCTTATTTTAAATCCCCATAAATCATGTCTAAATTTTTCTAGCTAAAAATGAATAAAATGACAAAAGCTTTTAATGATTTATAAAGCAGTAAAAGAAAACAATCTAAAACTGTATTCATCCATTGAAGGGAAAAACTCTCATTTTTTTCTTTCAGATTGATAGCTATACTTGCATATTCATGATAAAGTAAAACATATGTGTGGTTCACGTGGATTATATAGCTTCAATATTTTTGAGAGACTCTGATTTTATGGAAACATGTACAGCAAGAATATAGATTTATATAGGGATAAATATTATACCAAATGTTTTGATTGGAATGAGTGGTTGAATTTAAATAAATACAGTTTTTATATATTTATATTTTGTTATGAATAAAGGTTTCCTTTATTTACTTTATTTATTTGCTTCTTGAGATTTATTTACTTCTTGGTCACAAATGAAACTCCATAGATAGTTAATGATTTGCACTATCATTACTTTTGAATATTAGCAATAGGTTATGTCATATTTGGCTCTAGACCTACTGGGAGGCCATCAAGGAGCTCTAAGGAAACTCATTTTAAGGAAAACTGCATGCATGAAAGCTTTTAGATGTCACTCTCAAACTTGTGTCAATGGCTTCCTAATTCTAACGGAATTAGTCCTGACTTTTCATCCTGCTTTGAAAATTTTCCACTTTGGGGACTGCTATAGACTGAATTGTATTCCTTCAAAATTCATACATTGAAACCCTAAGCTCATTGTGACTGTATTTAGAGAGATCTTTAAGGAGGTAATTAAGTTAAATGATATCATCATGTTGGGGCCCAAATCTTACAGGACTCTGCCCATGGGAGAGAGGCAGAACCAGAGCTCTTTCTCCCTCCACGCGCACACACAGAAACGTTCACGTGGGGACACAGGAAGAAGGCACATGAACAAGCCAGGAAGAGAGGCCTCACCGGAAACCAACTCTGATAGCACCTTGATTTTGCATTTCTGACTTCCAGAACTGTGAGAAAATAAATGTTTGTTGTTTAAGCTATCCAGGCTTGTGGTAGTTTTTTATGCAGCCTGAGCTGACTAATACAGGCACTTAGTTTCTCTTTTAAGTCTTAGCTCCTCCATGTCCTCCTGTTATTACATCCATTTTAGTATCTCTCTTTTACAGTTTTGTTTCTTCTTACTTATTTTCTACATTTTGCTGCTAGAATGGCACCTAAAATTTACAGCCTGTGTCAAATCCACTCTGAAAATGCAGGCGTGGGCAAAAGCAGCTTCACAGTTGTGAGTACCTGAAATGCATTTTATTCTTGCCTTATTATTTATTAATTATCGTATTATTTGTATTGCAACTCTAAACCTACTTTTGTCCATCCCTGCATTTTTGTTTCCTCTTTTCCATATATTACCTTCCCCCCAAAGCATATAATCTCTCCTGCTTGGAGCCCTATTGATACTTCCAGGGTAGACACAGTATATTGACTCACATTTTCTCTATTTGGACATTTGTCTCATTTTTTCTATTAGATAAATTAAACAATATATATATATTAGCTAACTCTTTTCAAGCTCTACTATGTGACAATTTATTGGTTCCTGCTAGAAGTTAGAAAAATTATTGTAATTTTAATAATAAGGCAGAAAATAGACAGGGGAAGGTTAAGAATAGTATAGGAAATGTAGAAGCCAAAGAACTTATATGTATAACCCATGGACGTGAACTAAGGTGGAGGGATGTGGGTGGGGGGTGTATACAGGGCAGAGGGGGATAAAAAGGGAGAAAAAAAATTGGCACAACTGGAATAGCATAATTGATACAATATATTTAAAAAAATTACTATTACATAGAAATTAGAGGAAATCACATCTCAATTCAGTGTAAGTTCTTTCTCATAGTTATGGGTGCTAAAAAGTATCTCACCATCACAGTAATTTTTAAAAACAAGATGTTGAAGAAGGAAGTAACAATGGGATCCGATTACTTCCATTATTCTTTTCAATTACGTATACACGGCCTGAATTCAGAAAGTATTAAGTAATATTTAGTTCTATTTATTTGAGTCGGTTGTGTATCAGTCTAGATAACTAGTATAATCTATATGCAATTATAAAATAGCAAGATATGGAACTAAACAAAGGTAAGCAGCACAAACTAATTTACGTTCACTATACTGTATGGCTTCCTTCATGCTGGAATCCTTTATGTGGAACTCACGGGAGCTTACTACTGAATTTGTGGGGATAAGGATCAATCCTCCCATTTATAAAGAAGAAGCCATGTAAAATTTTGCCCCAGATTCTTTATTTAAAATTGTTCACAGTAGAGAAAATTTTCCTTCTAATTTGTTTCTCTCTAGAGCTGCCTAAAAATTATTTTCTCTTGTTATCATTTATGAATTATTCTGTGTCTGACCTTAATATATGATTTCATGCAACTGTAAGATATAGAGATGTATCTGGATATATCTCTATCTCTACAGATATATCTAGATAGACCTGTGGGTCTATAGATACACCTATATTCTAATGCAGACTTAGGGATACAAAGTAAAACATTAGTAGGCTGAAAAATACTGTCCTGAAGATAACTTTTCTGATATTTACTTTAAAAATTAAGTTGATTAATATAGATTTCAGGTAACCCACTTGACACATCATTTTAAGTTAATTACCAGTTATTCTTTTATTTTAAACTATATGTGAAAAATTTCACCTTGTATTAAAAGAGCTTTTTTTTTGCCTAAAGTTTGTTTCTTTAATAGAAAATATACTTTGACACCGTCTACATTTTAGAATATACTCATATACCAAATCAGATTGGGTTTCCTCCTAATTAACATAGAACCTAAAAATGTTCTGATTATGGTACAATGTAAAAATTTCACATTTAGCCCTGGCTGGTGTGGCTCAGTGGATTGAGCATGGACCTGTAAATCAAAGGGTTGCAGGTTCAATTCCCAGTCTAGGGCACATGCCTGGGTTGCGGGCCAGGTCCTCAGTAGGGGGAGTAGGGGGCTTGTGAGAGGCAACACACAATGCTTCTCTTCCTCTCTTTCTCCCTCCCTTTCCCTCTCTAAAAAAATAAATAAATAAAACTTTAACAAAATTCATATTTATTCCTTTCCCTTTTTGAAAGATTATCAGTGCCCTTTGTCATGTAAGGGGTCTGTTTCCTGAGAAGGAAGTATACTTCTCCATTCAGTTGACTTTAGTTTTGGTGGTGCAACTTGCTTTGGCCAATAAAATATTAACAAAAGGGGCAATGTAGCAGGTCTGTACAGAAGCTTTAATAGTCATTGCATATGCCTATCAGTTTCTTATTCCTGTCCTTGCCGTGAAATAATAGCACATACTGAGAGAGGTTGCTCCTTGATCCTTGGCTCCAAAATGAGAAAATATGAGGGGCAGACCCACAGTCTGAAATCAGAACACCTGAGTCTAACACACAGCCTGAAATAGAACCATAGCTTACCTAAAGGCCATTTTGTCAGAGACACAGATGTTTGCTGTTGTAAGCCACTGAGACTTGGGATTACTTTACTAAGACAAGGAATTTAGATATTATAATGCTTGATTATTAAATATCTGCCAAAAAATATTTCCTTTTGAGACCTTACAAATAATTGACTGGGATTCAAGAGCCATCCAAATCTAGCTTATACTGTCAAATTTATCTATGATTAGAATATTTAAAAATTCAACAAATGATATTTTTTGCTTATATTCTTTAATATGTGCCCCAGACACCTCCACCCAGTAGATGAAGTAGACACACGTTTCTCTATTCTTCCTGCAATATACAACTAAATGCTTGGAGATGAAATATAAAGCAAACTTAGGTAGACTGAAAGGTGGAAAGGAGAAGATAGACTGTTCAGGGACCTCAGAAACTGAAGAGCAGTGATTAATGCCCTGGGTTTTCTTCTTGCCTAATATCTCCCAGACTTGAAGTTGAAGAACTGGCAACAAGGAAATACCAAAGAGCATAGGCAAAACATTTACAACAAAAGCTTATTCTCTCCAGTCAAAAGGCAGCCTCGTAAGACCAGACTTTTCGATGGTAACCACTTTATTCCAGCCAACACCACAGGAAAAACCGTGGCCCCGTTCCAGCCACACCACAAGGGCTGAGTGGGGAACCGAGACTTCCACCCTTGCAAGGCTATAATGAGGCACCTCAACATCTCCACGGGATGATGTCAGAGAATGCCAAACAGGAAGTTGGGGTAGTTATCCTTGCTGGACAGTAACAAAAAAGCTGCCTTGCTCTCTCCTCTAGAATAGTGACAAAGGAGGCCTAAAGGAGAGTAGAATGTTTAACGTTGACCAGTTGTAAGGAGGCCATTCTTACCAACAAAACCTGAGAGAACTAAAAGGAAAAATAAACAAATTCACAATTCAAATTGGAGTCCTCAACACCCTTTTGTCAACTACACCTAGAAAATCAGCAATTCTTTGAAGGGCTTACCAGTACCATCAATCAACAGGATCTAGCGAACATTTATAGAACATTCCACACAACAACAGTAGAAAATACAAGGTCCGGCAGAAGTAACACCTGCTGGAATGTGGTTGTAGGGTAACAATATGGGTGTAATAATTTATAGTTTTAATTTGAACATTTCACCTAAAATGTCATATGGGGTGCTTCAGTGTGATATTGTTATGTTACAGAATTACATGCTTATGATTTCGTAATAAACTATTTTGTAGTAAAAAGGGACATTATTTGTGCTGGACCCTGTGTATTCTTTTCAAATGCTCGTGGAATATATGCCATGGTAGGTATAGGTATACCATCTTAGGCCATAAATAAACCTCGACAAATTTTAAAACTTGCAATCATATGCAATTTGCTCTCTGACAATGAAATCAAACTAAAAATCAATAACAGAAAAATAGCAAATCTGCAAATTTTCAAATATTAAATTGCATATTTTTAAATAATGCATGAGTTAAATGAGAAGTTTTAAAAAACATTAAAAAATGCATTGAACTGAATGAATAGTCAACATGTTAAATGTTGTGGGTCACAACTAACAGAAGGCTGAAAAGGAAATTTATAGCATTACATTCATACCTTGGGGAAAATCAAAAGTCTCAATATAATAATTTAAGCATCTACTCAAGAACATAGACAAAGAAGAATAAAGTATACCTGATTTAAAAAAAAACAATAAAGAGAAGAAATCTATTAAATTGAAAATGGAAAAATGATTTAAAAATTAATTGAAACTATAAACTAGTTCTTTGAAAAGTCCAATATAGTTGACAAATCTCTAGCAACACTGACAGGAAAAAGAATAGAAAACAGAAAGTACAATATCAGAAATGATGTGGGATATTATTATAAACACTGCAGACTTCAAAGGAGAATAAGGACATACTCTAAGAAAATCTACTTACACAACTTCATAAATGGAATTAACTCCTCAAAAGACATGAATAACCATAACCAACTTGATATGAAATAGGTAAAGCAAATAGTCCTATAACTATTAAGGAAATGAAATTTGTAATTTAAAAACTCACAGAAATTTCAAGGCCTAGAAGTTTCACTAGGAAATCCTACAAACATTTGAGGAAAAATTACTATCTATTCTTACAGAAAATATAAGAGGAGGAACTACTTCCTTATTCATTTTATAAAATTAGTGTTATCTTTATATTAAAACTAGACAGAGCACCAAAAAAACATTCTATTATCAATAGCTCTCATAAATACAGAACAGAAATCCTTAAAATATTATCAAATAGAATTAAGCAAAATACAAACATATTATACACCATGAATAATTATTCTGGAATACCAGTCTAGTTCAGTATTTGAAAATCAATCAGTGTAATCCACCACATTAAGAAGCTAAATAAGAAAAAATCACATGACTGTATCACTCAATGTGGAAATAAACTGTGCAAACTCAACACCCATTTATGATAAAATCTCTTAGAAAAGTAGGAAGAGGGGAAATTTCTCCATTGATCTAAAATAAGTACAGTTATCATTATACTTAAAGTTAAAATAATGAAAGCTTTCCTCCTAAGATTGGGAAAAAGGCAAGGATGTCTGCTCTCATCACTGTCATTAAACATAGTGCGGAAAATTCTAACAAGAGCAAAAGGGCAAGAAACAGAAATAAAAGACATAAACACAGAAAAGGAAGAAATAAAAGTGACCCTCCTTGAAGATGACATGATTGTCCACATAAAAGTCTTAAAGAATCTCAAACTAACTCTATATTGAAGACTACTATCATTGGTTTTATTCCAATGGGTTTCATAAGAACATGGCATGAGAAAGTACTAACAAAAGACATGGTACTTCAAAATTTCCAGTTATTTTCAGCTGTCTTGTCCCTAACTTATTTATCCCTGTTTGGATAGGGTATTTAATGTTAAAATACTTTGAAGTGATAAAGAGATTATTTAGATTCCCCCCTGCTATTGTTTAGGGTAGTACCAGGGTCAAAGCCGCAAGGTGTGTTCCCTGGCCTAAGAAAACAAAGGGTAGCCAACTGTAGAGAGGGGAACAAAGAGAACTAAGGCCAACACCCTAAGAACTTAAAGGCCACCAATGAGAAGTGGAAGGAAAGGTTGGATTCTATTTGAAACTTGAGCACCTTTCAGAAGCCATGCCTGTTTATGATCAGCTATAAATTTTACCTGATTATGGATTATCCCTGCATACCCTTCTAGATGCTAGTGAGAACAATGCAAGGTTATAAAAATAAAATTTTAAGATTGAAATGAGAGTTAATTTTTGCTGCTTCCCATCCTTTCATTCCAAAGAAGTGTTTAACCCCATAGCTTCAAGTTCTGACCATCTGACTTAGCTTTCTTTCCTTAACCGAAGTCATGATGTTCTCTTCAGCTTTATGCCTGAAGGTGGGACTGCTATTCTCTCTTTCCATTAAGCATCGTACTGAGTTAAAGGTATACTGTATAAATAAATCAAGTCTCTGCTTACAGCATGTAAAAGGGGATTTATACAAATTTAGAAATTTGGGAATCAAATTTATAAATCCTCACTGTAATTTGTATACCTATTTACTGAGTGTAATTCCAAGAGGGTAAAAATTATTTAGTATACTACATCATTTATCCAAGACAAATAAAAAAATGCTTGTTTTAGATAATATTCAAAGGAATAGGAAAATGATGAGTTGTTAACTGAAGTCCTCTTGGAGTCTTATAAAAATTCTCTTCATTAAGGAGCTATTTTGGATTACACATACATATATATGTACATTTATATAAAGAAAGAAAGCACTCATATGAAAGCAAACTAACATTTTAATTGTAAAATGATAACATTTAAAGAATCTTGGTAAAATCCTGGGAAAGATATATAAAAACTTCCTGGTACTATATTTGTAACTTTAAGTTTAAATTTTAATTTTAAAATTATTTATAGATTCTAGTGATATATTTAAAATGAAATTTCTTGAAAGCTCACCCAAATTAAGGTGCTAGTGGATATCACCAGTGGTGTATAGATATGTAAATAGAATAATGCTTCTGTTACTCATGCTCATTAACATGTAAAGATAGTTTCATGAAGGTTAAAATCACCATCATTTCAGTGGTTGGGGCAGTGTCCCATACAGATTACAGAAAATAAAAGGATTACTTAGCAGAGTTGAAATAATATCATTCTTTAAGGGGGACATAAAGTAATGTAACAAAGGCAGCACTGTACTGGCATTTTACCCTTTCTTAACCACCCAGAAATAGAGAATGCATGAATCACTTTGACATAACATTGGGTCTTTTTCTTTGCTGCAGTGACTTTCTTGTGTGCACATAAGTACTATTATTTCTGTAGGGATAAAATGGACATCCCAATAAATAAAAATGGGGTTATAAAGTGCCTTATATATAACTGACATTGATTTAATGAAACCAGGCATCTGTAACATACATTCTGAAAATGGTGAAGCTCATTTTCTAAACCAATTGAGGAGAATTAAAAATAAAAGTAAGGGTTAATTCTATTGGCTATGTCCTTCTTTAAATCCACATATAAGCCAAATAAGAAAAAACAGATTTAAGAGTTGGGTGTCTTTAGTAGATTCTGGTTTTTCAGGAAAATTTATTATCTAGCAAATTAATGTATTTTGATGATGTTTCTCCAACCTGAACATAGTCTACCATTTTATTTTTAGATGGTGTTGAGTAATAAGAAATGAATGAAATGTTTCCTATTTATTTTAGTTGGTTTCCTCTTTACTACAATTCCCTACTGTATTCCAGAAATTAAGACCATTAAACTTTGAGAAGTTGAGAGACATTCAAATTAAATAAATAATCAGAATTATCTGAAAATAAGTACTTTCCACAGATCAGTTAACTCTATTATGTAAGGTAAAGACCCTGAAGGGAACAGATAGAAATGCAAACTAAAATCTCTACGAATAATTTTAAGTGTTTTAGTCTCTTACATAGTGATTGAATTTGGTGGATTTTAGTTTAATTTTTAACAATTTTCTTCTTTTTCTAGAATTTATCACATCAGTTAAATTTATCTGTTTATCAGAAGACATTTCCATGTTAAATAGGTTAAATTTCTTCCATTCCAGACTTCAACTCTAATATGAAGTTTTCAACCAACCTTATAAAAAATACTATGCCAAGACAAACTGGATCACCGCTCTAGCCTTGATTTATGTTTAGAGCTCTAGACAAAAAGTTTGCATCTGTTACCCTTAAAGCCTGTAATTAGTAGTTGAACCATACAAAGAATCAACATGATGTCATGTCTAGACAACATGTAAATTAATATGAAAGCAATTGATTTACAAACTCTATACTAATACAAATTAATCTGAATTAAGTTTAATCCCCAGTTATTAACTGATTAAGTGTGGCTGCTGGTAGCTAGAGAGTGGTGATTTCTGTCTGACACAACTTAATCACTGATTCTGTAGAGAGAAATAGTTAAAGCATAAACCACATACAGTGATACTCTATGACTCTTCCCTGCAGAGAAGAGTTATAGAAGCAAAACTGAAATACACAATTTAAAAATATGTAGGAGGCTCTTCTTAAGTGTCATAATTACTTTCTGGCAAAGGGGATGTTCCAGGCATACTGACCGGCTGTGACCAGCACAGTATCCCTCTCGGAAAGTGCATTCGTCTGTTTGGAGGGAGAATTTGCTCTGGCTTTGAGCAAACATGAAATCAAAATTGTCAATATGTTCTTTCTTTTTTAAGAGAATTATTACAATTTAGACAGGAAAATACACATTATTAAGTACTGATCTCTGGGAAAGATGCTTGGGCTTTGCGGCAGCAATGCTCCCAAGTCTTTAGAGAAAATCAACAGGTACATATTCTCACACTAGGGTAGGTTGTTATTCCACCATATTATATGTACTGGGAGTGCCAGGAAAATGTTGCGTATGTACCATTTACTAAAAATACATTTGTCCGTAAATATTATGGGACTTCCTCAAATTGTCTTTCTGGTTTATTTGCTCTGTTTGTTGTTTGTTTCTTAAAAACATTTGTTCTAGAAAATTCAGCTTGTATTCATTTGGGGCACTAAAGACTTAACGTGAATATTAAAAGAATATAACAAAAATGTTGGTTTTACTCCTATTAGCCAGTGTCCATAATTGCAACAATAGTATTTTTCAAACAATTAAAAATCAAGAACAAGCCTATCAAATTATGGAAAACAGTTTACTCTTTTTGATTTGGTGGTCATGTTTAGTTGTCAGA
This sequence comes from Desmodus rotundus, assembly GCF_022682495.2. Classification (NCBI taxonomy): domain Eukaryota; kingdom Metazoa; phylum Chordata; class Mammalia; order Chiroptera; family Phyllostomidae; genus Desmodus; species Desmodus rotundus. The sequence goes on along the minus strand of NC_071387.1, from coordinate 45,214,909 downwards.
AAACTCTCTTGTTGATGTTGGAACAAAATTCAGGAGCGTTTTATGATTATAACATATATAAGTTTGATAATTAAAAAGCAACTATGTCATATCAAAATGAGGGTCATTGTATTTACATAGACTCTTTCAGAGACATCCTACTCATTGTCATAATAACTGAGGCTGTCATGACCATGGTCTGTGCCTCGCTCGAAGCCCTAAACAATTCTGACAGGCTGCAGCTCATTAAGGGACAGTCATTTTGTTGAAATGTCTGTCAGCTCACTGGGATGCACCAAGATGAATAGGCCCAAAACAATAGGCCCATTTGTTAGAGCAGTAGCTTCTCTAATACATGATGAGACAATCAAGCCAAGCTGCCTTCGGCACAAAGACATAATTAATCAAATGGACAAATGGTTCAAAAATTGCTCTAGTATATTCTGTAGTGGACAGAGGTTTCCATGGAAACATTGGCGTTTGCATCACAGTTAATGACCTTTCTGTACAATGAAGTCTCCCCCTTCGCACACACTTTACTCCCTCTCCACTACGCCTGCTCTTCCCACTCCTCCAACCATTAAAAAAAATAAAAATAAAAATAAAAAAACAACCTGGAGAGTGAGGAAGCATAAAGGAGAACCTTGAGTATCTGATTTCCTTATCAGAATATCTAATAATTCTATTTCAGCACTTATGAAACTAATTATGAATTTTACTGTGTTTTCAATACTTAAATACATATATAGAAAACCATGCTTAAATCATACATTTAAATGCTGTTAAAAGATTACAGTGACTGCACTAAAGTATTTACAGATACAATTTAGGTTACTGTAATGATTTAAAATGTATTTTAAAAAGTTTAAATTACAGTATGTCTAAAATGTTAAAATGACTATTTTTTAAAGATTATTTATTTATTTTTTGACTGAGGGGGAGGATGGGACAAGGAGAAGGAGAGAAACATCAATGTGTGGTAGCCTCTTGCATGTCCCCCACTGGGGACCTGGCCCACAACCCGGGCATGTGCCCTGGCTGATAATGGAACCAGTTACCCTTTCGTTCACAGGCTAGTGTTCAATCTACTGAGCTACACTAGCCAGGGCTCAAATTGACAATTTAGTAAGGCCTTGTGAGAAGGGAGACTTTAAATTTATCTTTAGTCTCTAGAGAAGGATATGTAAATAATTTCTTACGTATGAGTATGACTGCTTTTTTACCTTGTGTTCTGAAGCATCCTTGATTAACATTTAATCAAGCTAGGGCAACCACTACTTTGGCTCCTAACAAGACATATTCCCTACAGGTAACTGAATTTAATTTTCCTTGGAGGTAGATTCTTGTTATTATACTAGGCTTTGGAGGTTTTAATCATTGCTCTCCTCCTTGTCCCCAAAAGGTACCACATCAAAGTATTCTTTCCAATTACAAAAAGGACACTCATTCAGAGGTTTCCTGATAAATGAAATATTATCTATCTTGATAATTTAAGAACCACAAAAATGTGTAAGTTCATGCCTTTTGGGGGATCTTGTGTACTACTAAAAACAAGAGTTTGAATCTTTGGAAAAAATATGGTGGGGTGCTTTATTGAAATATTTATTTGGAGTTTTTAATTCACTAATTGTAATTTTTCCTTTTCACTTTCTCTAAACAACTTTTTAAAATGTATTTGTATGAAGAGTTCGATGGCTTTGTAGTATCCTTTTAAGACATGTTACCTTCCTGGTATTTAAATCTTATTTTTGAAAGTCAGTGGAGTCTTTCTGGTGGGAAGCATGATGAGAGAATTTGAGGCTTTTGGGTGAGGGTAGGCTGAGGGACAAACTCAGCAAGAGAGCTGGTGGTATTTTCCAACTGCAAAGGATGAAGAATTCCTTTAGTCCTGAAATAAAAAAAAGGCCCAGACCACTCTTCTGGGTGTGATGGTTAGTTTTATCTGTTAGCTTGACTGGACTAATGGATGCCCAGAAAGACAGCAAAACATTATTTCTAAGGGTGTCTGTGAAGGTGTTTGTGGAACAGATTAGCCCTTGAACTGGTGGACTGAGTGAGATTGCCCTCACCAAAGTAGATGGGCCTCATCCAATCTCTTAGGGCCTGAGCACAATAAAAAGGTAGAAGAAAGGCAAATTTACTCTCTTTGTTTGACCTGTAATATTCACCTTCTTCTGCCCTTGGACACTAGCACTCCTACTTCTGTACCTACTGGCTCTCAGGATTTTGAACTTGGGCTGAATTATACCACTGGCTTTGCTGGTTTTCCAACTTGCAGATAGCAAATCAGGAAACTTCTCAGCATCCATAATTGTGTCAGCAAATTTTTATAATAAATCCACCCATCTATCTATGTATCTATCCATCCATCCATCCATCCATCCATCCATCCATCCATCCATCCATCCTATTAGTCCTGTTTCTCTGGAGAACCCTGACTAATACACTGGGCAACAGACCAAGGGAACCTCCACCCTCAGAGAGTATTGGCTAGATGGTGCACTAAGGTAGTCTGGAACTAAGGTTCTCAGTCTGAGAAAAAAGTTCTCTGCACAAGCTCAAGTTGCGAGCCTACTTTCAAAGAGCAGTTTCAGGGCCTTCACCCTTTTGGCAGTGCACATTCAACCTCCACCAATTTGCCAACAACCCCAGCTGAACCCTCTTGTTGTCCAGCTCCCTCCTGCCCTGGTAAGCCACCACTCATATCATGTTCCTTGCAGATTCCAGTCTTTTCTTAGATTTTTGGACCAGTTGGCTGCCTTGCAACCTCAACACTCCAGTGGGTTCAAGGAAAGATACGAACTTGCTGTTGTGTGTGTCCCTTTTTATATCATGATGCATTTTTAATCATGCAAATGTATTATATATTCACAATATTTAAGAAGAAGGAATTCCAAGACAAAGCAGTGCCTTCTCAAAACTCTATGTATGAGCAACAGTCTGTCCAAAAAAGTATAGTAGTAGGTCTTCATATATTATTAATATATTTAATTTTCTGCTTAACTGTATAGGAAAAGCCAATACTAGAATTCCCCATGCCTGATCTTAAACTCTAAAAATCTTATTTTTAAATAACAATTTTTACAATAAAAACAACAAATAATCAGTAGAGCACATACTCAGATTAAAAGGAATATAGCGATACAATTGTTTCCAAGGGCTAATCGGATTTTATTATGCCCTTTGCTTTTAAAGTTTGAATAAGCTGCACTTCCATACCAAAACTTCATTTTTATTTATGATATACTTATGTACTAATAAGCTTCCTACCTTTGGTGGTAATCTTATTCGGCTAGCTATCTAAATTGTTGTTTATTTTTTTCATTTTTATTACTTCGAAGATTCTCTCATTGAACTTTGTAATTATTTTATTTATACAATTGTTGTTTTCCTTCTGGGAATTTATTCTTTTCTATAGACATTCACACACATGTGGATACTTTTATTGAAATGAGTTCACATGTATGTATATATAATATTTATATATGTATAACATACTGCATATTTTCCTATTTATGATATGGAAAGAAAGTTGTTTGTTCTACATTTATTGATTGGTTTGCTTGAGAGCTAAAATTAGAATGCAAACATTTGATGAATAAACTTTTCTCTGGTTTTCCTCTTGTCAGGAAACCAAGTGATATATTTTCTGAAAAGCACCCTGTCCTTAGCTCTAACACTCACTTTTTGTCTAATATGAATGGATTTATTTCAGACTGAAAGTAATTTTGTTAGCATTGTGACATTCAGGACACTGTTTAGTTCTTGAAAGAAGGAAAGAAATGCCCAGGATAGAATAACAGGCAGTCCCTGCCTGCGAAGAGCTTACAATCAAGTGGGTCAAGCTTCTACTACCAATATCCTGTGCATCAGGCCCTTTTGTGATGCCTTGTGATTTTTCTGACTTTAAGATTGCCTCGAGTGGGGTACATTATTTTCAATGGGCTGAAGATGCTTTTTTTTTGGCAGGTTAAGAGTTGGTGAAATTAGCATTGTTGTCCTTATGAAGAAAGCCAGCCTCATCCTGGATCAAGCCAGGGTCTGTTCTCCCTGGCTCTCCAGTATCAAGCACAGACAAGCCACAGAGCAACTTCTTGCTTAAACAACTGGAAGCATTTTGAGCAGTCACAATGATGCAGAGACCCTTGTTTTGGTAAGTATTGTTTTCTTATCTTATAATGCTAGCCAAGACCCTCAGTGAAAGGTTATTAATCAAGTGTAATAGCAGCATATTTGTCTTACTCCAGGTCTTATAGGGAATGTGTCTAATTTTTTTTATTCAATATATTATATAGCAATGTAATTTCCCTGGCTAAAGAACAAGAAAGCTTGATGGAAAGTCAGCATTTTGGTTAATTTGTCTCATACATGACTCATGAAACAGTCAAGTACCTATTAGTGGCTCTATATAATTTTGAGAAATTTACAGATAATTTCTATGCTTTCAAAAATTATTCTGCACAAGAAACTAAATGGACTTCTGGTTTCCAGTTCTGCCAGTCAGGAGTTTGGAAGTTGCCACTACATTTTAACAAAAAATAGAAACTTAACACACTGAAAATCAACAAATTTTCTTGGGCCAATAAAAGGGGGAGAACATAGGGAAAATTGAGGTTGTCAAAATTGGAGACACAGACAGGTGACTACTTGGAGTCACAATGACCAGAGCAGAGGCAGAGGAACAGAATAGCCACTGGTACCAGTGCCACAGCAGGAAAATCTAAACTGTCACTGAGGAATTGCTAGAGGCTCAGTGTGGACAAATACAAAGTTAAAATCTCTAGGGTAATAGTGCAGAGAGCAGGACCAATAAAATGGCATTGGTCCGATTAAGATAGGATAAAGCATATAAAACAGAGTGGAGTCACTCATGTCAACTAAAATGGCTGTCAGTCAGCCATGACACTTTGGTTCAAGAAGAAAATTACCTAAGTCAGAGTGAACACATCTGGCAAGGAGGCATATCTGCCCACATGGTCAAGCAGACATGTCTGGCAAGGAGACACACTTAAGATACCTGTCACATGTCAGAGCAGCCGTATCTGCAGAATGGGACCACCCACAGATAGACTCCTGGGCAAACTCTACACTTGCCAGCAGGAGTCTCAAGCAGAACAGCCATGTACCACCCATATAGGCTACTGGGCAAATTCCAAACTTGGTATTGGGGGTGCTAAAACATTTATTGAAAAGACCCAGAAGGGTGAAGTGCACCACTTTCAAGGTATAACAGGCAGGTTCCAGACCACTGCTGAGACGGCCGAGCTCCACACACCAGGGTGCTGCTCCATGCCATGTTGATCGCCTTTGGCACCAGAGGCTCTGACGTGCTGCCCACCTGGCTCCGGAGGTCCTTCCTTGCAGGATGCTGACAACTCCCTCGCCCACCGTGCTGTCTCCTGGACCTGTGGACTGAGACTCTGGGACTGGGCTTCGTTATCCCTCATTGACTGCTGTGTGTGTGTGTTATATTCCTCTTAGATTGTTAGCGTGTGAGTAGGATATTAATGTATGTTAATGTACTACTTTGAGTGAACCTGCATTCAATAAGAGCTGAGTGAGTAATAGCATAGTTACTGTGCGTGACTTGTCTATTCCTTGGTGCCAGGCTGCTAAGTAGGCAGCTAGCTGAGCAGTTGCCCAGCTGACTTATAGGAAAGACTGTTATCACCCACAGACTGAGGACACACAGTCTTAGGAGATCCCCTAAGTTTTGTGAGATTGACCAGAATCCCACAGTAAATATGAGAGAGAATTCCCCTCATGCTGATGGGGAAAGCTGGGAGGAGGAACCATGCTGAAATACGCAGAACATTCTGTTCTTAGCAAGGCCTGACCTCAGGGGATGCTAGTTAACTGTAGCCTAAATCCTGGGGTATCATCAGAGCCTAACAGGCCTGGAGATGGGAAATAGCCAAATCCACCCCACTGTAGCCATCCCCTCCTCCTAAAGAGTGAGGGAAACCTGAGAAGCACTTGTAAAGTTCACAGTCCAGAAGTATAGGCTCAATGAAAGACTGAGATCTAATCATAGGACTTCAGAGCATTTCCTCTTCCCCCATTTCTTACCACCACCTAATCAAAGGCCTATCTACAGCAGTTCCTTTTGCGTGCTACATCATGCACAGCTATGGAGGAAAACATTACAAGGCACACCAAGAGGCAACAAACAAACAAACAAACAAACAAAGCCACAATTTGAAGATGCAGAGCAAACATTAGAACCAGACATGGCAGGGATGTTGGAATTTATAAAAACTATAATTAATATGCTAAGGGCTGTATGGATAAAGTAAACAGCATGCAAGAACAGATGGGCAATGTAAACAGGGAGATGGAAATTCTAAGAAAAACCAAAACAACTGCTGGAGATAAAAATAATGCCTTTGTGTGACAAGTTTATTAGTGGACTGAACACCTCTGAAGAAAGGGTCTCTGAGCTTGAGGATATCTCAATAGAAACCTCACACACTGAAAAGCAGAAAGAAAATAAGACTGAAAACAAACAAACAATATCCAAGAACTGTGGAACAACTACAAGAGGTGTAACGTACAAGTAATGTGATTACCAGGAGAAGAAAGAGAGAGAGAAGCAGAAGAAATATTTGAAGCAATAATGACTTAGAATTTCCCCTAGTTAATGTCAGCCACTGAATCTCAGATCTACAAAGCTCAAAGGACATGAAGCAGAATAAATGCCAAAGAACTACACCTAGGTATGTCACATTCAAACTACAGAAAGTTAGATAGAAAAAAAATCCTGAAAAAAGCCAGTGGGGGTAGGTGGAAGCTTACTTACAGAGGAGCAAAGATTAGAGTTACATCCAACTGCTCAGAAACTATGCGAACAAGAGAAAGGAGTGAAATACAGACATACCGCCATCTTATTGCACTTTGCAGATACTTTTTGTTTTGTTTTTGGGGTTTTTTTTGTTTGTTTTTTAAACAAATTGAAGGTCTGTGCCAACCTCGTGTTGAACAAGTTTATCGGCATCACTTTCCAGCAGCATTTGCTCACTTTGTGTCTCTTGATGTCACATTTTGTTAATTTTGATAATGTTTCAAATTTTTTCATTTTTATTATATTTGTTATGGTGATCTGTAATCATCAATTTTTGTTTGTATCATTCTCTCTTATAAAACATCACTATCTAACACCTACTTCCAATAGCTACTAATATTTTTAGCATGTGTACCACAGTGAAGTTTGGCGGTTTAATCATTTTACAGGTATGTGACTAGCGATGCTTAGCCCCACTCCCGTCACATGTATAGTCAGGGTTTACTTACAGCATATCCAGTACACACAGATGTACATTCTTCTTGCTTAGCCCAATTAGCCTGGTATCAATATTTTGATACATGTTTTCTGTGACCTTAAAGGCAAACATATAGGAATGTGCTTTCCTTTTTCTATGTATTAACATTTCAATGACAATGTTTTTTGAAACAAACCATGACCTCCTACAAAACTAAGGAGATGGTCAAAATGCCACTGTGTTACCAAATCATCAAGAACACTGTGTTTTTACTTCCCTGAACTCTGGAGATTAAAAAAATACACTGTACTCTAAACCATGTTAGGTTGGAATTATTATCCTAATACTGTGAAGACAAATTTTCATTGTCACAGATTTTTATATGTGGAGTACAAACAGGGAATTATCTTTATAAAATGGGAGAAAATTATGACTACTTTTCAAATGTAATCTTGACATTTTGAAAAGTGCAGTAATGGATCTGTCCCCATGGAGACAAATATTTTACCCTTCACACCTGCAGCCAAAATTCCGCTCATTATACCCAGATCTGATCCAGTCTCTGTAGTTGGTCTGGGGGGTTTCTATGACTATGAAGACACATCTGAGTTGATAGTAAAGATTCACAATCAGTGTTTTCATTCTCCCCCCTCTTCCAATTGATATGTATGCTATCCTTTTGTTTAACTTTATGTTTTTCAAAATAAAATATGTTCCTATTCAGTAAAATAGAATAGTCAGTAAAAAGGAAAAGTTTGTGAGAACTCAAAAGCAGCCAAAACCTCTGGGACTAAGAATTGTATCCCATGCCCCCATTCTTCCATGAGGTAGGACACATTTATAGAAAAAAATATCACTTACAAACATCCAGAGTTTGTCTTTCTTTTATCCCTGAAAAACAAAAAATAGAAGAAATGTTTAGATTCACCAAAAAAATCATATATATCACTGATATCTGCCATTATTTTCCTTTCTCTCCTATTTATATCAACTGAGATAGTACATGCAAATGTGCTTTACCCAGCACATTAACTTAACATAAATTAGTTGCCCAATATGTGTTTACTTGGTTTTTCTATTGGTTCATTTATTTCATAATTTCTTCATTTCCCTTTATACTTTGAAATGATATGAATTATAAATTTAATTAGGACAGACCCAGGTTTATAATTCACAGAACTTCCTAAATCTCTAGAACAAAAACAATCTTTTCCATGAATCTTATCACTGAACTATTTTTACTGATAATGTCATACATGTGACTCATCAAAATTCTGCATGTGCATGTGGGTAGTGCAAAGGACAGGAGAACTTACACTTTTGTCATCCCCACATCCACACACTAGCTTATGCACTACCTCTTCTCACATTCCAGTGCTGTTGTCTGTCTGTGTGTGATGGCCTCGCCTTTGAAGGGGCTGCAGAACTCTCTAAGACTTCAATGCAAACATCGAGTAATTTCACTTCAAGATATCGTAACAAGATATGTAAAGAGCAAAATCACATAGTTAACCCAACCGACGTCAATGACTTATTCATTTCAGGGTTTTGTTTTTACTTAATCATTTACATTTTAATTCTCCACATGGAGTTTTGCCTATACACAGCTTCATTTCCATAGTAAGCATATTAAGCATCGTGAAAATAGTTTACTAACAAAAAAAACCCTGCATAATTCATCTCATGCATTAGTGCATTATTTATGCATTATTTTTCCTCATGAAAAATTTTAACAACTAAAATTACATAATGCATTGGCTTGTTTGCTTACTTGCTGTCTCTCTTCTACACTAGGATATAAGATTTATGAGGCCAGGAACTGTGTGTCCTTGCTTCTATACCTCACTCAAAACAGTAGCTGTGCACATATTAGATGCACAGTAAATGCTTGTTGAATAAATGATCACATTAACAAAAACAAAATGAATGACTTTTTGCACTTGCTTCATCTTATGGAATGGCAGAAATTTACATTACCAGGTGGGACACAATGACTAGCGTGGGCTAGAGTCGAATATTTCACTTCCTCCAGGTCACTAAGGCTCTGTTAAAACTCCAAGAAGTTTAGACTTTGCTGAAATAGTTTCTCCTTTGGGCAGACTTTGTTAAGACAAAATAAACTGTCATATTTCAAAATGATTCTTTTTCCTCACCCCTGCCAGAGCATGCGGGACGTTTTCCTCCAATAGCCACTGTGATAACCTGGTAGAGCTTCAAGGGCTAAAACTCACAAAAGCAGGGTACCCCACCTATGAATTTTGGCTCTCAGACTCGTCCACACTGAGCTTCCAGGAAGCCATCAATTATAGTTCAGGTTCCCCTAACCCGGTTCCTGCAGTTTTATGCTGGTAGATTTCTGCTTTGGTAATTTGAGATTCTCTGTATTCCCCCATCTCTCCAGTTTGGGGGGCAATGTTTTCCCTGTGATCTCAGGTCTCCTACAGATCTAAGAAGAGCTGATTTTTCAGTTTGTTCACCTCTCAATTTCTTAGTGTGCAGTGGTGACTTCCAAGCTTCTCGCATGTTGAACTGCAAATTAGTTCTTTATCCCATTTAAGAAATTTCTGCCTGACAGAAATCGGTAAGATTCTCTCCTATGTTTTTCTAAAAACCTTAGAGTTTGGGGTTTACATTTAGGTCAGTGATCTATTTTGAGTTTGTTTTTGCAAAGTAAAAATGGATGTTTATTTTATTATTTGTGCTTTTTAATTTGTATTTATTATTAATTATATCAAATAGTATAATTTTTTATTATATTATTTGTGGCTATCCCATATTTCTAGTACAGTTGTTGAAAAGATTATTTTTACCCCATAGAATAGCCTTGGTAACCATGTGAAAAGCCAATTGGCTACCTGTATGTAATTTCATTTCTGGTTTCTCTAGTCTGTTTTATTTACTTATATCTTATCTTTATGCCAATGTTACATTGTCAGGACTGTTGATCTTGCATCTCGAATTCAAATGGTATAAAATCCTCCAAGTTTACTCTTATCTTTCAAAATTATTTTGGCCATTCTAAATTCTTTGCATTTTCACATGTAATTAGAATGTACTTTTCAGTTTAAGTGGCTGCTGAGACTTTGATTGAGATCGATTTAATATATATATAAATTTGGGGATAAAGTACATTTTAACCTTGATTACTTTGGTCCATTGACATTTCTTTTTAAGCTTTGTTAGAGCAGGTCCAGAAGAGCCTAGTGTAGGCTCCTTTAGTCCTGCTACTAAGTATTTTGTGTGTCTCTCCCATATCCTTCAAGTATCCAATGGACTCCCAGGTGTGTGTGACCTCACAATTTATCCAGCTTAGAATTCCCCAGAAGTTTTCACCTGTCTGGCCTGATGGAGTTCCATCTTATGCATGCACAGTTTAATATGCAGCCAAAGGTTCAAAGAACTCCTCTGCCTAATTCCACCCTCTACAGGACTCTGACTGCCATATACCAGCTGGCTCGGGCATTCCCAACAATTTGTTTCCTCGGTCCCCCAAGACAACTGTGTTCTCCTTGCCTATGACATGCCAGGGCCATGATCCAAAATATGCTTTTGGACAGAAAATGGGGTCACAGTAGCTCTAACCTCTTTGTTTTCTTGCCTTAGGTGTCTCATTCATGTGGTATGCTTTCCAGTTTCTGAAAACAACTCTTTTCATTAATGTTATTCAGGTTTCAAGAGTGGAAGAGAACATCTCATTCCAGTGACTCCAATATGGACAAAATTTGAACTTGGAAACTTTTAAATGGAATTTTCTTCTCTGCTTTTTGCTTAAACAATAATATATATGAACATTGGTTTCCATGCTGGCTTTGTAAAAGACTCACAGGTGAGGCATTTTTCTCTTCTGTTCTTTTTTTCACTTTTCCCCCACAGACGCAGAAATTTTATTTAATTATATTTTTTGTTTGATAGTACCCCATCATCATTCTGCTAGAGTGATTAGTGCTAGGAACACACCATTTCATTAGCTCAGCATCCTAAGTAATTATTTTCCACCATGTCACAGTCCACTGTAAGCCAGGCAGACTCTACATGGGGCCTTTTCTCTGGCTGATGACTCAGGTACCCAGGATCTTTTCATCTTGTAGTGCCGCTGAATTCACAAAAGGAGAAAAAGAGAACAAGAGGATGATCACACATAAGGTGTAATGATCAGGCTTAAAAGTGCTGTTTCACTTCTGCCACATTCCAACGTCCAGAACACAGTCACATGGTTTCCGTGTACTTGCATGGAGTCTAAAAGATACAGTTTTCCTTTGTGTTCAGTAGGAGGAAATGTTTTTTTGTGAATAATGAGTCTTTACTGAAAATGACGATTCAGGCAAGAATTCTTTATTATTTGATTTTATGTTACTTCTCCCCTTTATCTTTGATTCCTTGTCCCATTAATATGACATCAACACAGGCACCTGCTCTGTTAGATTTATTTTGATATGAGTTTTATTTAAAAAAATTGAAAGTTACTTATACATGCATGCATATTTTAAACTTTATTTAAATTATACTGTACTTGATTTATGTTTGCTTAATAATGTATTTTAATGCACATTTCTGTTGCCATATGTATCTCTATGTACTCCAGACTTTAAAATTTTTCAATACTCAGTATCACATTCTGATTCTGATTCAGTATTTTAAGGTGAGTGTGTGTATGTGTGGGTTACGTGGCACTGCATTGTCTCCAGCTTCTGGCAATATGAGGAATGGGTGGCATCCACCACGTCCCATCCTCAGCAGACCTACTCAGCTCACATAGACTCCTGCCTATGGCCTCTTTTATGGATTCAGTCCATCTCATGTTTTGTCTTTCTATTTTCCTGCTGCCTTCTATTTTTCCCACTATTGTTGTCTTTTCTAAATATCCCTGCCTTCTCATGAAGTGCCTGAAGCAGCTTCAGTTCGCCAATTTTGCCTCCAGTTATGCTTCAGGTTTAATTTGCTCATGTACCCACTTGTACTTCCCGGTGATCCATGGTGATCCATGGTATTCATAGAGCTCTCCACCAATACCATATTTCAAATAAATCAATATCTTTTTCTATTGGCCTTCTTCACTGTCCAACTTTCACATCTGTACATAGTAATTGGGACTTCAAGGTTGTGGATGATCTTAGCTTTGGTCTCTGATGACACATCTTTGCTCTTGGTGATCCTTTCTAATTCCTCATTGCTGTCCTTCCAACTCTCACCCTTCTCTGGATTTCCTGGCTACAGTCTCCATTGGAATTGATGTCTGAACTAAGGTAAGTAAAATCTTAACAATTTCAATGTCTTCATTGTCAATATTAAAATTGTGCATTGCTTCTGAGTATTGGCTACCCCGAATCGATGCAGGTCTCTGAGTTTGTGGTGGGGGGATGGGAGTTGGGAGGCAGTAGAGAGCGGTTCTACAGCACAGTGTCTGATCCATCTTGTCTCCCTGGGTGAAGTTTGATTATGAAATGCATCTTTTGTGTCAGGATAACATTTGAAAATCATATGAAAGGTTAGACATCCTGTCCTCAATTAAACACTAGAGAATTACAAAGATAATATTGAGTGTGTTACAAAGAACATCAAAATGAGAATTAAGAGTCTTAAGATTGGACTACCAATTTAAGAGTAATCTACATCCAAGCCTATAGCTAATGAAAAAACATTCCATCCGTATTATAAACATCATCATCAAGAGTAGCATTGAGAGTTGCTAGAAAGTACTATCAAAGCATAGGGCACTAGCTGTGTCTTTTTGGCAGGCAACACCAGTCAAAAAACCCTGGTGTGTAAAAGAACTTGGGAAAAGCTCTTTTTCTCCTGAAAAAGTTCTATGACTCCTGATCGTATTCAAATATTTTTTTAAATGTTGTGACTTTTCAAACCTGAAGATGCCATAAATTGCCCAAGACACTGTACTAACCCATTCGAAGGTTGATGTACAACTCTGTAAGACCCTCTGAAAGTTTCCTCAGAGACACAGTACCCAATGTTCTACAAAAAAATCTCATGGCTCATATTCTGGTTAAATGTTCATCCAAGGAGAGAACATTTATGAACTAGTTTGAAATATCAAAATTAAATGTGAAGAAGACAGTGTAATGAAGGTCAATGATCTAAGTTTTTTCATTTCTATAGTTTCTTATATAATATCGGAAGGCACTGTGAGCAATAAAAGAACTGGGGTAATAGTAAAGCTACAGGACCAGAGCTGACACGAGGCTGAATGGCAGAGACAACAGATTCTGGTAATGGGTCAACATTCTTCAGGAGTGAGAGCAAGTGGAGGAGATACAGAGAAACTGAGGCAAGTCAAGGAATTGTTCTAATCATAAAGGAATATCCACCTTTTACTTTTCTAATTCATGGTCTGCCTACTGCATATTTTGGGTTTACTTAAAAATCAGAGAAAAGACAGACATTTAGATGGGGTAAGGTTTCATATTATAAGTAGATTTTCTTGTACCAGCCACTGTGGGTAAATAAGAAAGCAGTTGAAACAAATGCTTTGCCAAAGAGTAGAAGATTATGGTGGGAAGGGGTAGTTAACAAATACTGTTGTCCATATATACACCAGGAATTTTGTGAAAGGCATAGAAGTATGGCATGGGATGCGGTCTTACAGGATTGATTTCATTGACTCAGTCTGGTCATCATTGTGCAGGTGATGAACAGAGGCTGGCCGGAGACACAAGAAAGATTTTGTGTAATGTTCTTCAGAATCAGGATATGGATTGAGGATGCTTTCAGAAATCTGGTGTACTGATGAGTAAGAGCTCAGGATGGGAGCAAGACTGACTCAGTTTGAATCGTAGCTGTGGAAATTACTACAAAAGCAACAACATCAATTCTCAGGAAAATACCATAATATCTGGTTGAATGAGTATAATGCAACTTATTTATCTGTTCCATGTTGATGGACATGAGTTGTTTCCAGATTCTACAAAGAGTGTTGATGTGAACATTAATATATACATGGGCACATGAACACTTTTCTTTTATGTTTAGAGGAGGAATTCTGTGTGAGGGTGTGTGTAGTTGATGGACGTGACTCCAGTGGAGAATGAAAGGATGCCTTCATGAACTAAGGAGCTGCACTGAATTACACCGTTCTATCTCTGCTACTTCTGATTTTGGTACAATGTCTTCTTTACTTAATTTCTTTTATTCTTAATCCACAGTCATACACTTGCCTGTCTTCCTTTCTTAATAATAATTCCCTTTCGAACATGAATATCGTAATGACAAAATCCTCCTTGCCTATGTTTCTGATACTTCATTGTTCATCTGATGAAGTCCCACTTAATGGTCTAAATTTCTTTCCCCCTCCCCCCAGCCCTGCTGTAGTTCTCACAGGAAGTTTCTAGTCCCAAGTCTTCCTCAGTATACATTTTCCTGTGGTTATCTCATATACATCTCCTCTTTTTATTGTGGATAGGTGTCTTCTTTTCTTTTGTTTGTTGTTTGTTTTTTAAAACTGTGCCATGGCTGGCATCTGACAACCTTAAGTTCAGGCCCATACTAATTCATTTTCATAGCCTACCACCAGGTAGGCAGGGTGCATGATACATGATGACCACTTCATTTAAATGTCCAGTTACCAGGTGAGCAGACTGCATGACATATAGTAGCTGACATATACTACTCACAAATACATGAATCATTGAACATATACCTCATTTCATATTAACTGGGGCTTCTGTTTAGACATTGGATGTCCTCTTTTTTGTGGATTATAAATATTTTTCCGTTGCTCTCCTATTATTTTCTGCTGTACATAGGGCCTAGTGTTTTAACATAATTAAAAAATATTTTGACTAGTTATTGATATGCATGTATGGATGGGGAGGTGTTAATATTAAGGTGGATATAGTTAGTTCAGAGATCCTTGCATGGGACAGAGCAGTCCTCTCAGCTTCACGGACTGTTACTGAGGCTAAGCTCTTTCACACCTCCTCACTCGCTCAAATATTGGATTTTAGTCATTTGGTTTATTACTATTAGCTAAGCCCTGTTAATCATATATATTACCAAGTTCTATATTTGTGATTTAAACAGAGTGAAGATATCAACATTATTTTCAATTGGACTCACACATGTATTTAATTTAGGTAGATCTCTAGTAAGTGTATATTATCAGGGATAGATCTGAAACTGAAATTGACAGGAGTATAAAGTGCTCCCACTTCTCCAGAATCCCAAATGGGAGCAAAAAATAAAGTCTCAAATTAACTAAAAATGTATAAGTAAGTTGTCCATTGTTTCCTTGCAGATAATCAATATGAAGAGAAGATAAATACATAAATATTGGATGGATATAAGCAATGGCTATAGAATCAAGTACATGTGCAGCAAGCTAGGCTCTTTGTTTTGTCATTACTTTTAGAGGGAATTGACATTATTTGTGGATATTTACCAGGTTAGGGTAAAGGACCATCCTAAACTCAGGTTTTCAGTAAAGAACATTAAATATGTTAGTTGAAAAAGCATGTGTTGTTATGTTTGTTTATGAAAGTGTGAGAATGATGTAATTTTGTCCCTAAAAATACATTTATGAGGTTAATATCCTTCTATATTCATTTGAAAGATGGTAAGGATTCATTTTCTGTGCTTGAAAGTTGTTTGTATTACTTGAAGTATTACTTGGAGAATGATAAATGTCAAAGATCTAAAGAAAAGCACTTCTGTGCAGTCCGTTGAAAAAAGAGAATCTACTAACACATGAAGCAAATTATAAACTTCATGTTTTCAAGTATCTTCACAGATGTGTGCCTTGATTTTCAGTTTCTTTTTCAAAATACTGGTACTGATTCCTATCTGCCATCTTCACCAGGTTGTCCTAAGACTCAGGTGAGATGGGTGTAAAAGCAATTTGAAAAATATTAGGAGTTTGGGAATCAAGAACTTTCATGCGAAAGTGTACTCTAATAGTTATCCAAGAGTTTAGGTAATTAAACCCAGTGCTTAATTTTCTAAGTGCCCGTAATACTCACGTGGAGACTGAGCGCAGGCGTAACCTGCAGAGCTGAGTTTGTCCAGCGTGACTGAGAAAGAAGTGGCGGTTTTGGAGGGTACTCTGAAGGTTCCATTTCATTCCAACATGTTAAAACAAATCAGTTCCTATATGTCATGTTTCACTTGGATTTTTCTTGGTGTTTCCATAGTTTGAGGAAGTGTCTTTCCTGTCTGTGACTAGCTAGCTGTTCATTTGTAATTTAGGAAATGCCCCTTTATCACCTTTAGGAATAGTTTAGGAAATAAAGTTGAGTTTTCTGGATGAACTATAATCCACATACTAGGTATTATCTGCTTTTTAAAAATGCATTTTGGTTAAATCATTGTACCTCAATATTTAAGATTCACTGCTCTAAGACTCAGAATGCTATTTTAAGCAATATTGATTAATACAGCAGACATACAAACATATATCTACAGGTACTATAGAGGTAGATACATAGGTGCACATTATATGCATGTACGTCCATAGATAAGTATGCATATGCATACATACATGTGTGTCTGGAAGAAATTTAAACTTGCCTTGTCGAAATGTATCCTTGAAACTACACTGGTCATTCATATCCAATAACATAAAGCCCAGTATCTTCTCTCGTCATCTCGCTGAGCCTTGGAAATATTGTTGCTGCATGGACTATTCTCATTTAGGGAAGTTTTTGTCTGTTAATCCTCGATTACTACTTGGCATGAGTAGCTAAACGTGCATTTCTCTTCCTCTGAGTCATGTGTTTGAAGGCACTTTCAAACACAAGTGTATGTAATGTAATTACAAGTGTATGTAAATGTAAATGGTGTCTACTACAAAGACTCAGAATGTTAAGGAGAAACTCCGTGACTTGTGGCAAAAACATTCCACATATTTCTCCATTTTGTTCTTTGAAAATATAAGAGTAACATGGTATAATGGAAGGGGCATGAATATATATTATAAATTTGAAAAACAGGTCACTATTTCATTATTTATATTCATAAATAGAGATGTTAATGCTTATCTAGAGATGACAATCAATCAAATTGATCTAGAATTTTTATTTTCCAGATAGTGTTATTGGCTTGGTAGAGTTGGGGTGCCCTGACTTATCACTTACATCTTGGCTGAACAGGTGAATTTATGAACTTTGAATTCAAAATATATGTTGGCTATCTGCTTCTAAATGCCTGAGATTCCACCCTGATAGGAGACAGACTCATAAGGTGTTATACCTTCTCCAACACCTCTTATTCCCTTTAGTTTTATAAATCCCTATGGAGTTTGGTTATGAGCCATTCACATTTTAATGAAAATTCATGCAATAATTATTTATGAATAGCTTATATTCCAGATACTAGGTGAGGCATGATATTTTAGAAATAGATAACAAATCATTGCAAGTTTTACTTTTTTAGGTTTGAGTCAGCTCCTAAAAGGAGGAACAGGATGGAGAGCTTTTGTACAGACCATTTAAGCACTGTGGTCCACCTTCCCACCTGTGTTGCGCAGCAGATCAACTTTTATTTGTTCACAAATTTCTGAACCATCAAAACAACTACACACTGCAAGTCTTCTATTCCCTCATGTCCTGTTCACAAACTCTGTTACTATTTTCTCCTTTAAAATCTATGTTTTATCTTTCAAATTTGATGTGCATTATTACCTTCTCACTTGCCTTTTACTTCTCGACTGCTTTTGCCTCCTTATAGGAGTGCTGACTTCTGTCCCTTGCAGAAAACCCCTGCTAGTTCCAACTTTACACTTGGGAATTTATTCTCGTACTTACTAATCCACTTGCCCACTTTTGACACACAAGTAGAACTTACACTGCCAAGGAAAAGCTATGGAACGGAGAGACTGGGGCAACCAGGGTTCAGATTTTCAAACAGGGATAGCCGGTCTGTCTTACCTTGCCATCCTCAAAAGCCGTATCAATGAGAACACAAGAGCCCTCTTGTGCCCAAGGTGGACAACCTGTAGCATGCACATTTTGTTATGCAATTTGTATTGCTTTTTTTTTTAACAACAAAGGAAATTCAGAACACACAAGGAAGTGTATTTTGCATATGGCAGTCATTCTGACTCTGAAATTAAACACAAAACAGGATCTCGCGATAGGAAAGAGGAAGTGTGATCGGAGCACTGCACACACAATTGCTCTCGTCTCAGGTTGTAACAAAGTCCACCCTGAAAGACGTCTATTTACAAATTCAAAACTTATTCTATTTTATTGTGTTCATTTTTAAGATATTTCCTCAAGCCTTAAGTGTTACCTTTTTATGCTCCATTCCTTGAACTATGAACTTGCTAATTATCCAAGATCATTTTAGTTTTGTTTTTTATCCCAATTGTAACACAATTCTCTAATCTTAAAAGAATGTTTTATGAAAATGATTTTTATTTTCTTGAATAACAGTACCGGGAGAAAATGCTATAAATGATATTCACATAGCCTTACGCTGGGTATCAACAGCATAAGAGTATAGATCTTGTGAATAAAAGAGAAACTTCTGCAAGCCAAAGCAAATGTTGCAAAGAAAAAATACCCTCTGGTCCAGATAACTCCTGGGAGATAGTTCAAAGCTAGGTCACAAGAGAGGGAAAAAATGAGATTTTTGACTGGAAAAAATCCTGGCTTTTACTTTGTTCTGGGGTGCCGAAGTCCACAGAACATCACTGAAGCTGAATGATTCCGTTGCCTGTTTTATGACTTTAAACATAACATCCCCAAACTTCCAACTCTACATTGGATTAATTAAATCATGATTAGGATATAAAATTGAAAATTAGAAGCTGGAAAACCTAATAAACTAAGTTTATGTGCTATAATGCATATATATATATATATATATATATATATATATATATATACATAACATCCAGTCAGAATACTCCAGAGAGAAAAAACCAATAGGCTATATAGACAGAACAAATTTAAGGAATTGGCTCACATGACTGTAGAAAGTGACAAGTATGAAATCTGTAGGACAGGCTAGTGAGTTCCAAAGTCATTAGGAGATGAGGCTTTAGTGTCTGGGCAGGATTTCTTCTCTGGGAAATCTCAGTTTTTGTTCTCCAAGCTTTTAATTGATTAGATGAAGTCCACCCACCTTGTTGAAGGCAATCTCTTCTACTCACAGTCAACTGATTGTAGTCCTTAACCACATCTGTAAAGTACCTAACAGCAACACCTAGATTAATGTTTGACTAAATAATGAAGTGCCGCAGTTCAGACAACTTGACATATAAATCTAACCATTACAGAGAGGGAATTATACAGATGAGTGAGTACCAGGAGCTGGGGAGTCAATGGAGTCCCTTCTGGGTCTGTCCATCACACAAGGTGTTTTGTTTTGGGGTTTGTTTAAAATTATTTTAAACCAGATTAAGAAATGCATACAATGCACTGATAGACAACATTACTTGTCTGATAATTTCTACTAAGAGATTATGATGTATTGTTTCTAGATAATAAACTGGTAATTATGAAGATAAACTAAAAGTCTATAAATAAGTTCTTTTTTCATTTTAACACTCAGGTTTTGAATTCAGTTAGAGTAGTCTACTTTCACACCACCATCTCTCAGAACAAAGGTCAAAAGCAGTGACTTTCAACCTTTCTCATCTCATGGCACACATAGGAACTAATTACTAAAATTCTGCAGCACACTGAATACACACACATACACATATGTATATCTATACACACATATACATATATACACACATACATATATTTATATATATGATCTGACAAAAATTAAGTATAATTTTGACTTACCAAAAGAGTAATAACAGTAACTACCTACCCTTTTTGCTCCAAAGTAACTTTTAAAAAAATCAGGTGCCTATGCTTATACATAAGTATTTCTGCTATCAAGAATTAACCAATCAGACACACCTTGTTATGTAATGTGACCAGTAAGATGCAACTCTATTATATGACCTATATATTTATGGTTCAAGACAGGGCATTCATCCTGGATGGCTATTGTTGTGTTGGCTGTTGTCATTTTTTTATTTGATAATATAAGGGAAAAGAGGTCAGTGACCCTGACTAAATGGTCAGATATTGCATGTTTTAAAAATTCTTGCGGCATACCATTGAAAATTGCTGGTCAAAAGTGCAGTAGTAACCAAAGAAGATTGTCTCATTCCATGTCCATTTCCCAAGTGTTTTACTCATTCTATAACCAAGAATGATCAGGATCTGTTTATGTCTTTGTGTGTATATGTAAGTACTTATGACAGAAAAGAACTTGTGACACAGCAGCCTGTGACATAATTCACAGAAATTGTGTCAGCCTGAAGTCAGAGTCAATGGGGAAACCTCAATTTCTTGTTTAGTCCAATGTCAGAGCCTGAAGCCCAAGGTCACAGCATATTAGTAGGGCTGCAAGATCACAGGAAGTCTTTTCTAAGATTAATGGCAGGGCTGAGCCAAAGAGGACTGAAGGAGTACCCTATGGCATGCTCATTTATCAGGGATTTACTTGTTGGCTAATGATAACAATAACAGTTTGTATCTGACAGACACAACTGGATATGGGCAGTGAGAAACACTATATTTGAAGTTGGATTATACCGGATCTATACAATTTTCTCTTTTATTGCTCGGGCTGTCATCACAGCCTCTGTCCATGAAGTTTGTGCTTTTATTTTATGGGTTTTTTTAAAGCAATATTTTTGTAAGAAAAAATGGTGATATTAAAAATTATATTAACGACTTAATTTTTCTGTACTTTAGATTTTTTCATATGCATATGTAATTTCTACATTGCTATAATCATAGCAGAGAATTTTTTCATTTAAGCTCTTACTACTAACACTATTCTGTACTCTATATTTCTTAATAGTGCTTTATGATTGTTTCATTATTATACAAATATATTCTAATAGAAAATGTATAAATACTGGCGAATAGAATAAACTTTGTTACTCTTAATTTTGCCACCATGCTATAATCCCTATTAGTAATATTTTCCCTGTCCCCTTTATACTACAAATGCACACACATACAAATATATATTCGTACATGCATACATACACACTTGCGTGCACCTGCGTGCAGTAAAATTGTACTGATTTTCCTTTCTTTTTTGCTAATGTTGTATTATGATTATAGTTCATATTTTTTATCCTTTGAAAATATACTTATGTGGCTGAATGTTACTTAATTGCAAAGTTTTATTTAACTAACTACCTGATAACAGATAAACTTTTTTCCAACTTTCAGCCTATTGACCAGGTGATTTAAAAAACCTTGTTATTATATAGCTATGCTTATTCCTGAAAATAAATTATTGATAGTAAGATGCTGAGTCAAAGAATAGATATATTTGCTAGGGCCAGAATGTTTCTGCCTTACCCTCTAATTAATACATTGAAACCTTATGCCCGATATATGGTAATAGGGGGTGGGGCCTTTGGGAGGTGATTAATTAAGTCATGGAGCAGAGTCCTCATGGATGGGATTAATGATCTTATCAAAGAGACCCAGGGAAAGATTCCTGGCTCCTTCCACCCTGTGGTTGAGGGCAAAATGGTGATTGGCTATTTGTCAGTTAAGAAGCAGGCTGTCACCAGTTGCAGAACCTGACCATGCTGATACCCTGATCTTGGAAGTCCAGCCTCAAGAGCTGTGGTAAATAAATTCCTGTTGTTCACAAACTAAGTAGCCTGTGGCATTTTGTTATAGCAGCCTGAACAGACTATGACAACAGTTGATTATTTACATGCCTGAAAGTTAGACTGCAATTTCAAGGGTAATCACAAAAATGATATGGAATACATAAATTCTAAATGAGAGAAGGAAACTGGAATAACAAATAATCAACAAAAAACCTTAAGAATTAAGAGAAAAATCAAACTAGAACAGATGTACTAACAAAAAAATATGTAGGCAGTTATGAGTTTAAGTATTTAAGAAATAACATTGAAAGTTAAGGGTGTGAATTCTCCAGTGAAATAAACAAGATTACAAGATTGGATGTAAAATGAAACCCAAATGTATGCTATTTATGAAAGACATTTAAAACAGAATGGTCAAAAGTGAAAGGATAGGAAAAAAATGTAAACACAAAATAATGCTGGTAAGAATATATTTATATCAAACCAAAAAAGCTTTAAAGTAAAAAAAAACACTACTACACCTAAAAACCAATAATTCCTAATGATAAAAAATTCCAACTGCCAGGTAGACATATAATTTTAAGTTTCTATGTCACTTAATAACATTGTTTAAAATTTGAAAATAATATTGCCTCTCTCAGTAACTGACAGAAGAGACAACACAAAATGTATAAGAGCACTATCAACATAATTAACAAAACTGATCTAATGAAAGACATATATTCCTGTATTAAACATTTACTATATATATTCCTTCAATATACACAAATTATTTGTAAATATATAGTGTACTGGACATAAAGCAAGTTACCATCAATTCTAATGAACTGATATCATTATTAAATATGTCTTCTGTCCATGGTTCAATTAAGCCAGTAAATAAAAATAGATAAGTAAAAACATCCTAATATATTTGAAAACTGAGGAATAAATATTTTAATTATATTTTAAAAATTATCTTGTAATAAAATTGACTTTTCTTCCATTATATTGTATAGTTCAATGCATTTTAATACATGTATAGATTCATTTTGCACCATATAATTAGGTACAGAACAGTTCCATCTCCCCCCAAAATCTTCCTTGAATAACTGTATCTTTAAGGCCACAAACCCTTATTTCTCATGATCCCTGCTCATCACTAATGGCTTCTGTATCCCTATAGATTTGACTTTTCATGCATCACACCGTTTGAAAAAAACATCTTTCTCTCAGCATTATGATTTGAGATACATCCAAAGTCTTGCATATTTCAAGTTTATTCTTTTGTGTTTATTCCTTATTGCATAAACATTAGTTGCTGTTTCTCTAGAGCAAATATGCAAGAATGAGAGCTGAGTCATGTGGTACACATATGCTCACCATTCTCAGAAACTGCCAAACCTTCAAAAAGGCTATCCCAGTTTATGTACCTCCTAGTAATGTTGTGAGAGTTTCATATATATATTTAATTGAAGCAATTTTAATACTTATGTAGTGGGATCTCATTATGGTTTTATTTTTCATTTTCCTAATAGCTAATAATGTGGAACATCTTGGTCATCTTCACATCTTCTGAAGTGGCTACTCCTGTGTTTTGCTAATTTTTAAATTGGTTTGTTTTCTTATTTTTGAGTTTTGAGTGTTCTTTGGGTACCAGTTTTTTGGTGGATATGTAACATAAAATATTTTCTCCCATACTGTGGTTTGCTATTTTATTATGTTAGCAATGTCATTCCCAGTGCATTTTGTTGTTAAGTGTAATTTATCATTTTTGCCTGTTATGTATTAAACTTTTGGTATTATATCTAAAAACTCATCACCAAATCCAAGGTCACATAGTTTCTCCCATGTCCCTTCTAAAAGTTCTAATACAGTTTGTTAAAAAGAATAGTCTTTATTAATTTAATTCCTCATGTCAAAAATCAATTGGGTATGTTTATGTGGATCTATTTCTAGAATCTGTTTTAATCCTTATATCTATGTGTTCATATCTTTACCAATGCCATATCGACCTGGTTACAATAGGTTTGTGTCTTAAACTTGGCAGTGTTATTCCTCGAACTTTGTTCTGCTCATTCAGAATTCTTTTAACTATTCCAGTTCCTTTGCTTTTCCTTATAAATTTTAGAATTATCTGGTTTATACCCCCCTGCTTGGATTTTGACAGGAATTGCTTTAACTCTATAGAATAATTTGGAGACAACATCTTTAGTAAGTTGAGTCTTCCAATCAATGAACATGGTAGGGCTTGTCACTTATTTATATGTTCATTTATTTCTTTCATTACATTTTTTAGTTTTCAACACATAAATTCTATACATGCTGTGTTATATGAAAATCTAAGTATTTCAATTTCTGGAGGTTATTTTGTTTTATGATCTTTTATGGCATTTTCTTTAAAATATTTTTTTTATATTCTAAGCTTACATAACTAGAACATAGAAGTGATTTTAGTTTTTCATGTGTCGACCTTGTAAATTAGGACCTTGCTAAATTCATTAGGTCTAGAAATTGTTTTTTATTCTTTGGGGTTTTCTACATAGATGTGATCATGTTGTTTGTGAATATGAGCAGTTTTATTTCTTCTCATACCATCTCCAACCTACATGCTTTTTATTTCTCTCTGGGGCTTATTGCACTGACTAAGGCAAGAAATACACTTTATAAAGCGATGTATTTGAACTGCTATTTCCAGGACGAAATCGAGTGAATACAATTTTTCCTATTACTCCTACTAAGTACAACTAAAATCTATGAGCATGGTAAATACAAAACAAACATAAGAAGACTCTGAAAGGCAGAGAATCAGTTAACTATGGTAGTGGAGGACTTTAACCTGAAGAATGACCTGGCAGTGGATTTCTGGTTTCCTGGGGTTTTTGTCTAGTACATAGTAAAAAAAAAAAGAAGAAAAAAGGATCAACTGCATATGGTCACTGGTGTATTGGCTGGTAAAAACAAATTGCAGGTCCCCATCTCCCAGAATTTGTTTCAGTAGCTCCACACTGCCAAATTATGGTTGTTTTAAAGAAATAACACAATTGGAAACAACTCCAGAGAGAATCAGGAAGACAGAAAGAACAGCAATAATTAAAAATCACATAAACAATGAAAAAGGAAACATTACTACAGATGCTACAGGTGCAAATAGGCATTAAAGCAACAATGAGGACATTACTGTAAAGGAGTTTTACAAAATTTTAAAGATTTTAAATAGAATGCATAAGTTCTCCTAAACCTATAATTTACCAAATCTGATTCTAGAACATTAGGAAACCTGAATAGTGCAGACATTTAAAATGTAATCAGTATCAAATACTCTGTCATCACAATAGGTAGATGAAAAAAATATGTATTATTCAAAATGCAATGATATTTTTATAATAGGAAGTACTCACGGTAAAAATTTTCTACTTTGTGCCATATTTGAAGTTTATCATAAAATGTTGGGGTGAAAATCTTCATATACACATAAATGTAAACATGAACACATATATACCCAAGTCCCTTTTTTTTGACAAATCAATCAAGCATTAAATAAAAAATATTTCCAATCTTAACGTTTTCTGATGGATAGAAACCTAGAGCCCCTTTTCCAAGTTATTTTACATCTACATATCCTTGATATAAAAATCTGTCAAAAATATTTAAATAAAAATTGTTGGCTAAATTCACTCATACATGAGCTGAAATGTACAACCATTAAATGATATCTTAGTCAACTGACTTTGAATGGTGTGTGTCTATAAATAGATAGAAAAATAAAAAGATAAATTAGGTTATCAGCTTAATTTGACATTAAAAAATCAACCAGCACATTTCACTGCCTTAGACTGAAGATTGAAAATCATATAATTATCTTAATAGCTGCAAAAGAGCAGTTGATGAAATGTAACATCAATCCATATATATATTTTATTTTATTATTTTTTATTAAATACTTCTGAATTTTATTATTGTTCAAGTACAGTTTTCTGTCTTCTCTCCCCACCCCTCCCCACTACCCCAGTCATCCCCACATATCATATATTTTAAATGCCCACACAGGTGATAAGGGGGGAAAAGCAAAGAAGTGGTTTTTTTCATTAAACCTTTTTTATGTGTTATTTTTAACAATAAAAATGTCTAAAATTAAAGCTAAGAAATATAGAAGGTAGATAATAAAATTCTAATGCTTACTTACAAAACATTTTCAGGTTTTATCTTGTCCTCTCATTTGTAACGTATTCCTTCATTTCTTCATTTTGCTAGCCTCTCTTTACATTAGTTTCCATACATTAGATGAAGACAACCACTTCTCCTTATCTTGAAGGAGTGGCTTCGTGTAGGAGATAAAACTTGCTGTTTCATCTTGCCCTAGCTCTGGGTTGTCTCTCAACCTTTGGGATATCCAAGCAGCTTGTTATATTCTCACTAGCGCCTAGTAGTTGAGGGTGTGCCAGGAACAGTCAGTGTCCCAAAGGTGATCTCAGCACCTGGGTGCGGGCTGACTAGGAGCCAGCCTCTCAGAGGTTTTTTAAGTATGCAAATACATACAGTCCTGTGGGACAACCAGCATTAACCCCTGCTGGCTACCACAGCCAAGTGATCTGGATGTGTCCCCTGGGTGGCACTTGGGGAAATCAGGGCTCCAGAAGAGTACATCGTGTCATTTCTGGGAGACTAAGGTGAGCAGCAGCCAGGCGGGGGAGAAGCACAACGATGGTGACCGCAAGCAGCAAGAGCGCCCTAGTGTGTGCCAGATCTGAGCCTTCTCCTCAGGCTGGAGCTCCGAGACGAGCAAACAGGCCTGTTTCCAGAGAGGCTAGGGAGTGCGTTTCAGTCTGCCCAGAACTGT
The DNA here is from genome assembly GCF_022682495.2 of Desmodus rotundus. Classification (NCBI taxonomy): domain Eukaryota; kingdom Metazoa; phylum Chordata; class Mammalia; order Chiroptera; family Phyllostomidae; genus Desmodus; species Desmodus rotundus. The sequence continues at coordinate 45,188,259 of NC_071387.1, read as the reverse complement.
CGCTGGGATTGTTATCGTCCCATGGGATCCAGGAATGAAAGCTCCCCTGGCCGTTAGAACTACACAATCAAAAGGCATCTCCTGCTTGGCAGCCGCAAAAATCCGGGTGCCAGGAGGGTGCAAAAGCTCGCTCTGGAAGACACTAGCTGTCTGGAGCGTGACCGAGAGAGAGCGAGAGATGGCACCAGCTGGCTCTAGCGAGGCGGAGAGGGTGCATCAAGATGGCACCTGTAGGAAAAAAAAGGCAAGGCAGAGAAGGCAGAGGGAGAGTGTGAAAAAGGCATCCATCCATCTCCATCCCCGGAGAGGGCTCCAGCAGGCTCCTAGACATGTGTGTCAAATTAAAAGCCTGCCCCCTCAGGCTGAGGCTTTACTATAAACAAATGAGCTTCTTTCAATTAAAGGACTGGCTGCAGTCAGTTGCCTCTGAGCTGGGCCCTGGGGGCCATTGAGTTAGATTGTGTGAGACCTTTAAGAGCAGTTTTTCTGGTCCCTGAAGTCTTGTGGGTCTTAGGACTTCAGCTTTGTTGGTTTACAAAGCTAGATGTTTTGAGGGCTCAGGTGCTGGTCTTAAAAGTTGGGGTGCCCAATGTGGAGTTCGAACCCTTTGCTCCTCAGGGAAAATCTCTGGATTTTGAGTACCCTCTTGATTCTGGGTCACATGTAGGGCCAGGTGTGAAGTTCATGGAGAGACTCTGCCAAGCCTCTCCTATTTGATGTGTTCTTCTAACTTGCCAGATCTGTACTTGTCCCTCAGCCAGCCTTTAGTTTTCTTTCAAGGAAAATTGTTCCACAGGATCTTTCTACATTGCTATCTTGAATCTTGAGACATTTTAAAATGAGAGAAATTAAACAAATGGAGGAGAACAATATTTAAAGAAATGGTAGAAACTACCATAGTATGCCCGAATTGGAGAAAAACCTTAGTCATACAGAAACTAGTCACTAAGAGTTAAATAGATTAAAAGTCTCACTGGTAGAAAAATAATGGTGGTGAAAACTGAGAACAAGAGTAGTAGAGAATCCTGACCGCTTCCAAAGAGGAAAAGAGACACAAATGGACAAGAATCAGATTGATCTGTCACTTACTGACAACTCAGATGCGCAAATATGATAAACCAATTCTCTCAATGTTCTGAGGAAAAATAACTTTGAATCTGGATAAAGCACATATCATTAGTGTCATTCAAATTTGAGTGAGAAATAAAATAGTGTCAGACATGCAGAGCACAAAATATTCACTGTCCACCAGCAACAGGGGAAGACACCTGAAACCATGACTGAACTCACCTCCCTTTAAAAAAAAAAACATGAGTGAGTGAATTAATGAATGAATAAATAGTGCTGATAGCTTCAGCCTTACACAATCATTTAGCTGCACACAGTTCTCAGAGGAAGTGGGTTACAAAGGTCCAGTTGTTTGAAATGAGGTTTCTGGTGAATTTCTATGTTTGCTTTGGAACATTTTTTTTCATTGCATTTATTTACAAGCTTTGTGTCCTCTGCACAATTTACTACTGAATGTTTTGGCTATGCTAGTCTCTGATGTGATTATTGTCCCCATCTGTTTTCTATCTTGTGAGAATTCCTCTAAATTTCTCATATGCTGATGTTGCTTCTCGTGTTTCCTATTACTTTCTAGTGTATTTTTACTTTTTCATATTTTTTTCTTGGATCTTGCCTGGGATGGGAAATAGATATATATGTTCAGTCCATCATTACATGCACTATCCTCATTGCATATGGTAGAAACCTATGAAGGATTTTATTCAAACACTTATTTTTGAACAAATAATAGCTAATGCAACCTTATACAATATCTTTAAAGTTGAGAAAATGTTGGATATGAGCCTCTTATCGGTGTGTCATTGGTGAATGTGTTCTCTCATGCAGTGGGTTGTCTTTTCATTTTGTTGACGGCATCCTTTGATGTGCAAAACTGTTTAGTTTGATGCAGTCCCATTTGTTTATTTATTTTTGTTTGTTTCCTTTGCCCAAGGAGTTATATCAGAAAAAATACAACTGAAAGAAATGTCCAAGATTTTACTGCCAGTGTTTTCTTCTAGTATTGTTATTTGAGTCTTTAATCCATTTTGAGTTTATTCTTATGTATGGTGTAAGAAGGTGGTCTAGTTTCTTTTTTTTTTTTTGCATGTATCTGTCCAATTTTCCCAACACCATTTATTGAATAGACTCTTTCCCTATTGTGTGTTCTTGCTTCCCTTGTCAAACATGAACTGACTATGACAGCATGGATTTATTTCTGTTCTCTCTATTCTGTTCTATTGACCTACATGTCTGTTTTTATGCCAGTACCATGTTGCTTTGATTATTATGGCCTATTACTATATTTTGATATAAGGTAGTATGATTCTTCCAAGCTTGTTCTTTCTCAAGATTGCTGTGGCTATCTAAAATTTATAAAGAATTTATATATGATGTGATTATTGTCCCCATCTGTTTTCTATCTTGTGAGAATTCCTCTAAATTTCTCATATGCTGATGTTGCTTTTACCATCTTACCATCCCCCCCAAAAGAACTTATACATGGATAGACCTGAAGAGCATTATGCTAAGTGAAATTAGCCAGTCAGAGAAAGACAAATACCATAGGATTTCACTTACATGTGGAATCTAATGAAAAAAATTAACTAACAAAATAGAAACAAACTCATATATACAGAGAACAGCCTCACAGCTATCAGAGCAGAGGAAGTGGGGGGCTGGGTGAACAAAAGTGAAGGGATTAAGCAAAACAAAACAAACATCCCACAGTCAGACAACAGTGGGGTGATTACCACTGAAAGGGGGTTGGTTGTGGGGAGGTAGAAGAGGGTAAAGGGTGGAAAAGTGGTGATGGAGGGAGACTTGACGTGGGGTAGTGAACACACACACACAAAATAACTCATACAACTCAATACCAAGAAATACAAAAAATACAATTAAAAATGGGCGAAGGACCTAAACAAGACACTTTTCCAAAGAGGACATGCAGATGGCCAATGGACATATGAAATGTTCAACATCACTAATCATCAGAGAGATGCAGATTGAAACCACAATGAAATATCACTGGCACCTGTCAGAATGGCTATCATAAGTATATCGACAAATAACAAAAGTAGGCCAGGATGTGAAGAAAAGGAAACGCTTGTTCAGTGTTCATGGGAATGCAGATTGGTGCAGCCACTGTGGCAAACAGTATGGAGGTTCCTCAAAAAATTAAAAGTGGAACTGCCTCATGACCCAGCAATTCCACTTCTGGGTATATATCTGAAGAACACCCAAACATGAATTAGAAAAAAAAATGCACATCTATGTTTATTGCAGCACTGCTTACAGCACTCAAACTGTGGAAGCAACTCAGGTGTCCATGAATTGATGACTGAATAAAAAAGCTATGGTAAATATATACAATAGAATATTACTCAGCCATAAAAAATGAAATCTTACCATTTGCAACAGCATGGGTGGACCTAGAGAATATTATGCTAAGTGAAATAAGTTAGTCAGAGAAAGACAAATACATATGATTTCACTTATATGTGGAATCTATTGTAATTAACAACATAACAAACAAAACAGAAACAGACTCATAGATATGGAAAACAGACTGAGGTTGCCAGAGGGGAGGGGCTTGGGGATCTGGATGAAAAAGGTGAAGGGATTGAGAAGTACAGATTGGTAGTTACAAAAATAGCCATGCAGATGTATAGTACAGCAAAAGGAATATAGTTAACAATATTAACTGTTTATAGTGCCACTTGGGTATTGTAAATATCAGAGGGAAAACTGTATAGTATGTAATTATCTAACCACTATGCTGTACATCTGAAACCCATACAAAATAATATTGAGTGTAAACTGTAATTGAACAAAAATTAAAAAATTGATTTATAAAAGTAAAAAATAAATAAATAAAGTTGAGGAAGTTGAAGGCCAAGGTAGAGAGATGGTTTGCCCTGGTAAATGCAGTAAATTGAAGCAATCAATATAAAATTTTAGTTCTATAATGTTCTGGTGCCAAATTTGACACTGGATAATGCTGGATATTTGATTAAATTAATACTATATATTTAAATGGTTCACACAAATTGTTTGCAGTATTAAATATATAATTATAAATAAAAGGTCAAATATTACCAAAGCATGTGTAAATTTTCTACAAGTTTAAAAATCCTACTACGTATAATTGTTTTCAGAGTGCTTCTGACTTCTCCCTATACTTTGGTTGCTAAGGCATAGGATTCTATATAAAGAAATGACTAAATTATGAAAAACATGATTTGTCTATTTTGCCAAATCTCTTGAATATAAACTTAAACCTACTGCAGCCCACTCTATAATGCCTTGCTACATCCCATGGGTGACAGTGATTACAATGAGCCTTTATTAGTCACTTGAAGTTCTGATCTAGATACAGTGTTAGTGCTTGAGAGGCATCTGCAAACCATTTGAGAGCTGAAGAGACTGAGGCCACTACATGTTAAAATTGTGTGCAAGACAATGTAAATATCAATGGGCAAGGGCAGATTCAGAAGCCTGTGCTGCGGTCCATAAGCTACATTTCATCTGTGTTGAGTTCGTAGTGCTGATAAATGTTGATTGACAGACATCTCTGGAGAGGCAGAGATTAAAAAACCAACCAAACAAAAATCCCCTGCGTTGTAGTTTTAGTTCAGTCTGTACTGTAAATATACCTTCCGTGCCTGATGTCACGCTACCAGTTGACGTCAGAGAAAGAAGTGTTGAGAAGAGTTGTGCAGCGGTGTGCCTTCACATAGTGTTTTCACCACGCAGATACAGTAGATATAAATAACCTCGAGCACATTGGTCAAATAAAATGTAGCAAAGATAATTAGAAAATTAATGAGTTTTGAGTATTTATCACCTTTGTTTTTAATGTAAATTATTTAAAAGTAAGTTTCTTCAATTTACTTTTTAAATTAAGTTTATTGGGGTGATATTGGTTAATAAAATTATTTACATAGTGTTCAGGTCTACAATATTATGATGCATCATCTGTATATTGCACTGTGTGCTTGCCACCCCAAGTCACATCTCCTCCCATTACCCTGACTTGACCCCCTCTACCCTTCATGAATCTCCCCATGCCCTTTTCCTCTGGTAACCACCATACTGTTGTCCGTGTCTCTGAGTTTTTGATTGTTTGTCTTGTTTGTTCATTTATTGCTTCCAGTTTTATATCCCACATATAAATGAAATAATATGTTTCTTGACTTCTTCTGACTTATTTCACTTCACATAATATTCTCAAGATCCAGCTATATTGTTGCAAATAGTAGTATTTTGTCTTTTCTATGGCTAAGTAATATCCCATTGTATACAAGGTCTGTCCAGAAGGTATCCAGCCATATAATATGAAGAGACATTTATTGAATAAGATACATGATACAAGAAACATTGTACACAGGACAATGACACCTTGGTCCCCTTCAAAGTAGGCACCTTGGGACCTCATACAGTTCTCCCAATCACCATCAGCTGCCCCATCCTATTTTCCTGAATCTCATCAACGGTCTGAAATCTCTTCCCTTTCAAAGGTGATTTTAGTTTTGGGAAAAGCCAGAAATCACAGGGCACCAAATCTGAGCTGTAGGGGCACTAACTCACCTGGGTGATTTGATGTTTTGCCAAAAACATCTGCAGGAGATGTGATGCACAAGTGGGTGCATTTTCATGATGAAACTGCCTATCACCAGGCCCATAGCTGTGGCCTTCTGAAACATCCAAATAGATTCTGTAGAATGTTCAAGCCTAATGGAAAATGTGATGCAGATTTGTTATTCTACTTGCTCAGTCATTCTGAATGCAAAGGCCACACAGTACACATGCTCACTCAATGGTGTCTACTGCTCCCACTGATTGGTACAGTGTAGTCATCATTGTTCACGCATGCACATTCCAGTCCACTCCCTTAGCTGCTAAGTTACATCAATGTCATGCAAACCATTTTGGTTATATTAACAGTGGCTGGACTTTTTCTGGACAGGTATACCACATCTTTTTTATCCATTTATCTATGGGAGGACACTTTAGTGTTTCCATGTCTTGGCCCACAAATAATGTTGCAATGAACATAGGGGTGCATATATGCAGATAAATGTTTTCAATTTTTTTCAGGTAGATACACAAAAGAGGGGTTGCTGGGTCTTATGGTAACTATATTTTTATTTTTTTGAGGAACCTTCATACTATTTTTCATAGAGGTTGTACCAGCTTACATTGCACCATCAGTGAATGAGAGTTCCTTATTCTCCACACTTGTACTCTCTACCTCTCTAAAATTTGTACTCAAAAAGGATCAAAAACCTAAATATAAGACCTGAAACAATGAATTGCATAGAAGAAAACATAGGTACTAAACTTATGGGCCTCGGTTTCTGAGAGGATTGTATAAATTTGACCCCAAAGGCAAGGGAAGTAAAAGCAAAAATAAATGAATGGGATTATATGACACTAAAAATCTTCTGCACAGAAAAAAAACCTGTCAACAGAGCAAAAAGGCAACCAACCAAACAGAAGAAGATATTTGAAAACAACAGCTAGGAAGCTATGACAAGGGATTAATATCCAACATATATAAAGAACTCATGTAACTTAACAACAAAAAAACCAAACAATCCAATTCAAAAATAGGCAGAGGACCTGAATTAACACTTCTCCCAAGAACACATAGAAATTACCAACAGATATATGAAAAGATTTTAAGCTTTGCTAGCTATTAGGGAAATGCAAATCAAAAGTACAATTAGATACCTCCTCACTCCTGTTAGAATGACCATTGTCAACAAGATAATTTACTTTTTAATAATGGCTATATTTAACAAGCTCCCAAAATTTGTGAGAATTTAACAGTCATCTCTTGTAAGCTGGCACAAGTCAGTTCCAGTACACTGCAGGTACATCATGAGTGTTTTGCTCTACCTGTAGTTTGGGGGAGCAAAAACCCTCTTAGCTGTAAGTTGCCTTTGCTTGTCAACATAATTGCATAGTCTATTGCTTTTTGTATGGGAGAGTTTCCTGTTTAGTTTCTATTTTTTCAATTTTCTTGTTTTGAGGGATGATGGGTTACTTTGCTAATTCCTTAAAAAGAAGACCGTAGCCCATTGTAGTGTATTGCACAGTATAGTGAGATAATGATATTGAAGTGTTAGGTATCATCATATACACACATGTACACACATACATAGAAAGGGCATCTCTATCTACCTACATCTGTATATTCATATTTAGACACAGAAAAAAATAAATTTGGGGGAATAAGTTAAAATAAAAATAATAGTTTTATAAAGAGTACTGTTAGGAAGGACTGGAAGGTTTTGTACTTAAGATACTGTATTTGTTAGTACTAACTAAAGGGTAAGATCTGATTCACTCCAAGTCTGACTCCTCATCCATGGGAAGTTTACAGTGACAATAGACAAAAGATGGTCTCTGTTTGAAGCCTCTGCTAAGCACATTTCTCTTTCAGACACAGAATGAAAGACAAGGTCATGGATTGTGTTTCATAAACATCATTTTCTATTATATATGGCTTCTGCATTTTTGCCTTGAGATGTTTTCATTCATGCTAGCACTTATCACTCATCTCTCTGTACTTTCTGTAGAATATCTTACTTTACTATTGAATAGTTCAAGATAAATGACTGCTTTACTAGGAAGTAAATAAGACTCTCGAATTTTTCTTATATTGAAAATATTATTATACAGTTCAAAGCTATTAAGGTAACTGACATTGTACTATTAGAAAAAAAAACCCTTAACTCTAGCTCCAAATTTCTACTACTACTAATAAATTATTTGATGATGTATACATTTCAAGGCTGTTATGTAAGACAGATAAGGTGCCTAATGCAATTGCCATACTCAACAACTGAAAAGTTTAAAACTATAACTTTAACTCACTTTTGGGTTTTCATGTTTCATCATAAAGGATAGTAATTGTGTTGTCTTTACTTGAATTCTGATAGATTTTTACATTACAGAAAGAAAACAATTTAAACATCAAGTGGTTATCTTCATTTCACTATATAATCTACAAGTCTGTTTCTGCAAGGAAAAAAAATAACTTTCAAAGAAATTGATTTGGGTTAAGTCAGATGAATGCATGCCTCTGAAATAGTATGTTCTCCATCACCAGAGGGGTATTCAAGTGTAACTTGGATGACTACACATTAATTCTATAGCTGAGGAGATTCAAGCATCAGATGAGGAGGAAACGAGGGATAAGGAAGGTGAGTGATCTAAGTTATCATTAATATCTCTTATCTGTTTGATAACTGGAACTGCCTCCTCTTCTCCTGATTCATACAATGAAGCAGTTTAATTATTCAGCACCTGTCTCTCATAACAAAGAGCCTGATACAGGGAAAACTCAGGGGACCAGCAGTTGGAATACCTGAGTTGTCCTAACTATTAGAAACTCCGTGATGCTGAGATGCTATTAAGCTTCAGTGTCTTCTATTCCAACAAAGGGCTAATCTTGTGATCTCTAAGTTTGCTAGGAGGTCTAAAAGTACAGGATTATAGCATCTGCTCTCTATCTCAATTACCTCCAAGATATAAGATGGGTGATACTTTCTCAACTCTACTTTCACCTCTTACAATCAAAACACACATAAAGAAAAGTGTTTCCTATGTGAACCTCATTTGCTGACTTTGGGGTTGAAGTTAAAAATCTATGTTTATTGATTTCATGTGCTAGCCAATTTGAGTACTAGCATCACACTCCTGGAAAAGATTGCCAAGAAAAGCTTAAAACCAAGTATGTCCTGCTAATTTGTTTTCCAAAGCATTAGAAATGTAGTTGCAAGGATAATGTTTTGTGAATTGTGCTATCCATCCTTTCTATTTTGCTGATGTCACACTGAGGTGTCAATTAAAGATGATATGTGCAAATCATTTAAAGCCCTAAAGAGAAAAAAGAAAAGGTTACAAAATATAAGGTCATGACCAGGCAATTAAGGAAGCAATAAATGGAAATTATAAATGGCAGGCAAGCCAAGCCTATAAAAAATGGTATGAGTTTTAAATCTCAGAGACTCCTTTTCTTTCTTTCTTTTTTTTTTTTTTAAGGTGGGCTGCCTATGTACTGGCCTTCATTCACAGCATGCCATAAATTAAGCAATGTCTTTTAGAAACACAAGCATCAGATTATTTGTGAGCTTCACATCATTTCATTTTGGTGTTGATAAAATTTATTAGCTTGGAAGTAACATTTTAAAAATGTTTTATTATTAAAAAAATAAGAGATTGCTGTTTGTAGACTTTTTCAGGAATCAAGCATATTGTATACAAAATACATCATAATGCAAATGCATACTTTTTAAACAGTCAATTATATATTCATATAGTGCAGTATAATTTTTGAGCTACATTATTATTAATACCAAAACTCAGCACAACTATGTACTTAAAGGAATAATATCAATATAAATTCCCATTATTTCAAAGAGTAACCTTGTCTAGCTACATTCTAAAAATCCCAAATATTTTAATATGTACTTATTAAATCATCTCTCTCTTCTGATATCTACATATGAAGAAGAGACATGGGTGAAAAGTATCAGGTAAGCTGTTTTTAGAAGGGAGAGGAAAATCGGAATGTAGATGATCATGCAGCTACTGCTGAGTTTTACACTGCCATTAGGAGCTTAATGTACTATTTACCAGGGTAAAACCAGATGATCCTGAAAATGTTATGATTTCATTCTGATGACTTTCTTGCTAGGTCTCTCATTTTTGCCCCAGACACAGTGTGATACCTGGAGGGTTCAGAGCACTAGAGCAGCACAGAAGTTGGTACCGACTGGTCGCAGAGTGGTGTGGTAGTGGTGGTGACCTGCAAATCTTGACAAGGGAAAGCAATTTGCCTTCATTGCAGTTTGTGAAGCAAGTCAGACCTTCAAAGCAGTTAGCACCTATGGGAACAGAATTTAGTAGTAGATATGTTGAAGGCTCTTTTTTTGGAGTTCTAAGCGTGCTAGAACGTTTTTCTTCTGCCTGGAACATGCTCCCTATCATTCTTCACAGGTCATCCTTCTGATCCCAATTTCTGTGTCACTTTGGGTAACTCTTCTGACACTCTAGCCTAAGATGACTGCTCTCAGGGCACCCTGTTCTTCCCTGCCATATTGCCTACAACACTCCATTTTACTGTGTGTCTATTTTTTCATTTCCTAACTGAACTCACATTTCCAAAACAGCATGGAAATATCAGTCTATATCTCCTGTGCTTGGTAAAATGCCTGGTTCATGGCAGGCATGGTGCAAATATTTCTCCCCCAGTCCCAAACGAATACCTGAGAATTCATGTTTGTCAGGACTTGTAGGGTGTTTCAGGTGCTCTGATCCCCTACAAATAATTAGGGCTGCTATCTTGGAAAAGAATAAAGATTACTATTAATGTGATCTGATTTTAAATGCTAGGTTTAGAACTAGGCAAACACAAGTGATGACAAAGTAATTTATAGAAGAGTACACATTACAGTTTGAGTGAGACGCTAAACACGTGCATATTTTCACCAGGGACCACTTGGGGGAGAAAGGTGAGAGGTGGTGGGCAAGTCTTCTGACTGCAGCCAACAGTTGAGCTGAGCTGGTTCCAGGAACTCCCTTCCATGAACAGCTTAAATGTTTGTTATAACTCAAGGGTTTAGAAAGATGCAAAGGGATAGTTGACATGAATTAAATTTACAAAATGGGATAAAATATGCAAAATATAAAATTTTAAATTCAGTATAAAAATGATTATAGCACCAGAACTGAATTATATAATTTGATTATGGTCTTAATTTCACTTCTTCCTTACTATAATTCTGGGGGGGGGGAAATCAGTTATAAAGAAGATCAATGAGGATCATCGAAAAAGGCAATGATTCATTCAAAGTAATTCATTCATGTCTTTATTTTATTTTAAAGAATTTGTGAAACAGCCCTGGTTGGTGTAGTTCAGTGGATTGAGCTCTGGCTTGCAAAGCAAGGGGTAGCTGGTTGGATTCCCAGTCAGGGCACATGCTTGGGTTGAGGGCCAGGTGTCCAGTATGGGGAGTGCGAGAGGCAACCACACATTGATGTTTCTCTCTCCCTCTTTCTCCTTCCCTTCTAAAAGTGAATAAATAGAATCTTAAAGAAAAAGAATTTATGAAATATAAATTCTTAGTATGAAGTTAGTTCTACTTATACAATTGTTTATATTGCCTTTAGGGTGTATTGCTGTGGTTGCTTTGGTTAGGATCTGGAATGGTGAATTGATGACTTTATTACTGATATTCAATTTTAGAAGCCCCTTTCACCCTGAGAGGACACTCAGGAATTAACTTTCATTGTGTTAGAAGTGAAAAATGCTGAGAAATTTTTGTTGGCTTATAATGTAAAATACACACTAAATAATTTTCCAAATTATTTAAAATTTATTCCAAAAAAATTTTTTAAAGAATTTTTCTCAGAAAATTTCTGCCCACCTCAGTAACTAGGTATGACCATTTCATATCAATTGACAGAGATTAGAATGGGCCTTGGCAAAGAGTACTCTAAATTTGTTTTAAGAGATTTGAGACTTCCCTCTGTCTATTATACACAGCTAAAAAAAAAAGTATGATTTTGTTTGTTTTTCCTTTAACCCCACTGAATGTATGAAGTTGGCTCAGATGCTTGGGCTATTTCAGTCACTTCCATAGTCTTGAATGTCTTTACTGGGACTGAGGAACTCTGAAGGGCCTGCTTTAACCCTGATGTAAATGAAAAGGCAGGGTGTGTAGTGGAAATCAGGAAAAGCAGGATAGTCTGGTTCTGTGACTTCCTCTATGAGTGACTTTGGACAAGTCACTTAACCTCTCTAAGCTTCACTTTCTCCCTTTGCAAAATGGGTTTAAAACAGCTGCTCTGATGTATGGATGAAATGCCATACATACTAAAGTGCTTGAGATGTTGCAAACAGGATACACACTGAAGGCTGATTACTGTCATTATTATAATGAAAAATTAGAAAACTGGCATAGGAACAGAAGAAGAGAAAAATTTCAAGGAGGCAGGACACAATGAGCATGAGAAACATGGTAAACATACAGCTGGAGGAATAATTGAATGGCAATTTCAAAGTCTTCAACACGAGGGCTGGCTCACATCTTGGCCTACCTCAGATGCACAGTTGCCTGGACAGTGACCAGTGGCATTCACCGTACTGAAAAGTGGGGAATAAAATAGGGAGAATTTCCAGGCTCCTATAGTCACCAAATGAAGCTCTGAATCAGACAGCCTGTGCAATATGGCTTAAGAACAGGACAAACAAAACAAAAACAGATGTGCCGCTGTTGGATATAACAAAATTCCTGGGCACAGTTGAAGGTGTAAGAGTTTTGACTCGGGCCTGGTTGAATAATCCCAAACAAATTATATAATCTTATTAAGTATCAATTTACTCAATTTTAAAATGAGTCTGACAGGCACATTTTATAGAACTGATGGGGCATTAATGACAGACCTAGCTTTCAGCATAGCCTTAGCATAGCAAATACTCTCAGTTTTGTGCTTATTTGCTGTCACAAAGACCCGTTGTTCTTCTCATGACCCTCTCCTACTTGTGCCCTTGTCTCATCATCCTTCTTCTGTTCTCTCTCATTGTAGAATCCTGAATCTTACCCCTGTTCCTGTCTTTGTGGTGAGTCTTACACTAATAGATCTTGCTCAGCTCCTCTAAAACTTAATTTCCCTTTTTAGTAGTCAATAGGAGACCTCAGAGAGCCAATGAAGCTTCCAACCTAATACTTGCAAAATACCATTTCCACACAAATTTTTTAACTCCAATTTAAAGACTCATAAACTCTTTACGTACCAACCCATGCACTCCCAGACTCAGAATCCACATTTTCATTTCACGTAAAATAGTTGCCTAAAAGTAAACTGTGTGCCTCTCTTCCCCAAGATCTTTCAAACTATGAAGTGCTACTTGTAGAACAGTATTTTCCCAAATCAAGAATGTCTAGCTTCTTCTCCATTAAAATATTTCATTCTTTTCCACAGACACGTATTGCAAAGGGCAAAATCAATTGTGTTAACATTGACCTTTAGTCTTTATCAAAATCTTGAATCTTTTAATCCTATATGCTGAAGACAGAATTATTGAATAACAATTACCTGTAAACATATACATAATGCTGAGAGACTATGATAGATGAAGAAATGATGATCTATATCTATTAGAGAGAAATTTCTGGATGGAGGGATCAGTTTCTTAATATAGCACTTTTGAACTTGTGATTTACAATGGGATGATGGGTCACTAATTCATCCAGTGTGACTTTCACCCCCAGAGGATGGCCAGCACTATTGCCGCAGAGGAAAGATAGCCACATACCTGCATCTCATGTGCCCCATGCCCATTAATTATTAAATTGTATTTTTTATGATACTTTACAGAAGTAAGATCATGTATTTCTTCTTTTCCTTGATCATCAGCATTTTTGTTCATTTAATAATTATGTGTTGAGGTCTCTGTGTGACAAGTGCTTTAAGAGATGGTACTGTCCTTAGACACAAGAAGAAGGGAACCCTTTCCTAGCACATACAGGAGTAAGGAGTCTGTGGGGCCAAGGAAATGTGCCTCCCTATTCTAGGTCATAATCTGAGTATCCACAAGCCTGATTTCCCTGTCCAAACAACTTTGAGCCATTTTCAGGCTCAAATAATCACTTTGTCCTTCCCGGCCTTGAAAGGGCAATAGTGTGTCTACCTTTAGGCCTGAGGGGTGGCCAAGTCTTGGCTGTTTGGGAGGGGTAGTTACTGTGAAAAACTTGGATGTGTATTTTGGGGTCTCCATAGTCCCCACACATGCAGGCAAGGTAATCAAAGACATAGGCTTGAACTGGAAAAGGAAGGGAAACAAACTGCAATAAAAAGCTTCCATTTGTATACTTTTTCCAAGTCCTGCCAACAGTAGGCACAGGCTTGGTTAGAGATGCTACTAATACATAGGTTGGTGAAATATATTTTTCTATGTTAATATATTATAACATGAAAAAAATTTCATGTTGGAAGAATGTTATGTAAGTGAGCCAAAAATGGCCTCTATATTGGTCCTATGTTATTTATTGCTTCAAAACAGCTCAAACCTGCTAACTCAAAAGCCCGCTGGAGCCAAACCCAATTTTTTACACATCCAAGTGTCTTAAATATAGTTTCAAAAAACAGATGTGTAGCCACCTGCCTGCTTTACATACCCCTGGAAACTGAACCCAACAGCTGATAGTGACAGATAAAACCCTGGCTCATTTAAAAGAAGAAAAGAAGGAAGGAAGGAAGGAAGGAAGGAAGGAAGGAAGGAAGGAAGGAAGGAAGGTAGGAAGGAAGGAAGGAAGGAAGGGAGGGAGGGAGGGAGGGAGGGAGGGAGGGAGGGAGGGAGAAAGAAAAAGAAACCCAGCTGCCATTTGAAATTCTCCTGATCCAGAGATTCTCCACTGGGCAGCTGAGTGACATCACCTAGACAGGTAATTGCCCTCTCCAATCTCTGTCCCCCAAAGGAATGGGTTCCCCTGTCCTCCCCTCTGCATGGTGGCCCCAGTGCCATGCCCTGTGGAGGCTGTCCTGCTGTGAGGGACTTTCCCTGCATTCAAACCTATCAGGGTTAAATAAATAAACCTTGTGTGTGTTAAAGCTACCTCATGGTCACATGGTCATATCTTTTTCTTTTATCAGTCCTAAAATTCTCAAACTCATGTCCTTCAAGAAAAAGTTTCTTCTTCTTCTTCTTCTTCTTCTTCTTCTTCTTCTTCTTCTTCTTCTTCCTCTTCTTCTTCTTCCTTCTTCCTCCCCCTCCCCTCCCCCTCCTCCCCTCCCCCCCTCCCCCTCCCCCCCCTCCCCCTCCTCCTCCTCCCCCTCCTCCTCCTCACCCCCCTCCTCCCCCTCCTCCTCCTCACCCCCCTCCTCCCCCTCCTCCTCCTCCTCCTCCTCCTCCTCCTCCTCCTCCTCCTCCTCCTCCTCCTCCTCCTCCTCCTCCTCCTTCTTCTTCTTCTTCTTCTTCTTCTTCTTCTTCTTCTTCTTCTTCTTCTTTTTTATAAAACAGTGGCTGACAAATTATGGCCATATCTGGCACACTGTTTATTTTGTACAAAATGAAATCCAAGATTCATTTTTGTTTTAAATACTTGAAAAGTATTAAAATAAGAATAGTCTGTGACCTGTGAAAACTATATATAATTTAAATTGCACTGTTTGTAAATAAAGTTTTATTGGAAAACAGCCATACTCATTTAGTTATGTAATTGTCTATGAATGTTTTCATGCTATGACAGCAGAGTTGAGTAGCTGTGGGAGAGAGCATAAGTCCTGCAATGCCTAGAGTATTTTATCTTGCCTTTTGCAGAAAAAAAGTTTACTGAACTCAAGTAAAACAAGGTGGTTTGTGGGTCACTACTTTTTTGTTACCCAACACATGTAATTTCTGTAGTGAAATAAGAACTACACTGCACATCTTTGTGTACATTTTTCTTAAGAGACATAAAGTGCCATCTAAAAAATCTTACGGAAAAGTAGTGTGCAGTCTTCAATTTGATTAAAATTTGTTAATCTCTCTTAAAGCCTGCCGTAAGAGCCTAAAAGCAAGCCTTAACAAAATCACAGTGATCTGCCAGTAATTTCACCATCTGCCAGACACAATTCAACACCAAGGAAAAGAGCATAATGCAAATCTATAATGTATAATTCATGATGTCTCACATAAAGAAAATATATTAGACATGTGAGAAGCAAAAAGATATGATGTATATTCAAGAGAATATAATTGTCAACAGGAAACCACAGATGAACCAAGTGTTGGAATTAACAGAAAAAACATTATAATAACCATTAAAAATATGTTAAAAGTTCTGGTAATAAAGATATAAATGTTGGGGTAATTTAAGCAGGAAAATAAAACCCCTATGGGAGAAACATGATTATTCTAGAATTGAAATACTTGTATGATGAGAATGTTTTGCGTAACGTTGATGTAAACTGGCAGCCAAGGAGAATGAACTGGAATGCACATGCATGAACAATGATGACTTCACTGTACTAGTCCGTGGAGTCAGTAGACACTGTTGAGTGAGCGTGTGTACTATGTGGCTGTCATATTCAACAAATCTGCGTCAAATTTTGTGTTAAGCTTGAACAGAAACTATTCGGATGATTCAGAAAGCTTTGGGGGGCAATGTAGTGAGTGCAGTGCAAATTAAAGTGTGGCACAAACAGATCAAAGATGGTTGAGAATATGTTCAAAGTTGTCCACATTCTGGAGGGTCTGCAACAAGCAAAACACCTGACACTGTTGAATGTGTCCAGGCTGCAATCAACAAAGATTGGCAACTGACTGCAAGAACTAGAAGCTGATCTGGGGATTCCAAAAACTACTGTGTCTGAGATTTTGATGCAGGATCTTGGCATGAAATGTGTCATGGAAAAATTCGTTCCATGGCTTCTGCTACCAGAGCAGAAAGAGCATTGTAAGGCAGTTGCTGATGACTTGATTCAAACCACAACCAATGGACCAGATTTCCTTAAGAAGGTCATAACCAGAGACAAACTGTGGCTCTATGGCTATGATCCAGAAATGAAGGCCCCATAGTCCCAATGGAAGTTGCCTGGTTCTGCATGCCAAAGAAGGCGTGGCAAAGCCGCAGCAAGACCAAGACCATGATAGCTGTATTTTTTGATTGGGAAGGAGTTGTCCATCACAAGTATGCCCCTTCAGGCCAAACAATTAATAAGAAGTTCGAGAACTACCTCAGCATTCTTTGTCAGTTCAGAGATACAATACAACAAAAATAGCTGTAGGTGTGGGCAACTGGTGATTGGCAGCTTCATCATGACAATGCACTCGCTCAGGCATCATGTCTCATGAAGACTTTTTTTGGTGAAACATCAAATCACCCAGGTGACTCAGCATCCCTATAGCCCCATTTTCTCACCCTGTGACTTCTGGCTTTTCCCAAAACTAAAATCAACTTTAAAAGGGAAGAGATTTCAGACTACCAATGAGATTTGGAAAATATGACAGGGAAGCTGATGACAATTCCAACAAAGGTTTTTGCAGAGTGTTTTCAACAGTGAAAGAGATGCTAGGAGAACTGTGTGAGGTCCCAAGGTGACTACCCTGAAGGGGGCTGAGGTGTCCTTGTCCTATGTACAATGCTTCTTGTATCTTGTATCTTCTTTAATAAATGTCCCTGTTTTTCATCAAACTGCCTAGTCACAGACAAGTTAGTAGAATAATTGATTGTGAACTCAAGAAAGGGGAATATAACTTATTCAAGTTGAAGTATAGAGTGAAAATTTTAAAAATTGAAATTAAAAAAAGAAACCTGTGATGTGTAAGAAAATATCAAATGGTCTAACATACAAGGAACTGGAGTACCAGAAAGAGTGCAGAGGGACTGTGCACAAGAAATGTTTGAAGAAACAATGCCTCTGTTTTTTTTTACTAAAATAGGAGAAAGATTTTCCTGGCTTGTGTGACTCAATGGTTGAGTGCCAGCCTGCAAATCAAAGGGTCACCGGTTCGATTACCATTCTAGGTCACATGCCTGGGTTGTGGGCCAGGCCTCCAGTGAGGCGGGGGGACATAAGAGGCAACCACGCATTGATGTTTCTCTCCCTCTCTTTCTCTCTCTCTCCCCCCTCTAAAAAATAAATAAATAAAATCTTTTAAAAAATTAATAAAATAGGAGAAAGACAACAATGTAAAGATCCATGAGGCTCAACAAAACCTAAACCAGATAAATAAAATGAAGCCTATATCTCAGCATATCATAGGCAATCTAATGACAAAGAGAGGGTTTTTAAAAAGAAGAAAACATCAAAGCAACAAGAAGAAACAAAGACCTATTCTATTGAGGAAAAAATAATTAGAATGCTAGCTGATATCTTACCAGAAAAAAAAAGTTGGAACACCAAGACAATGCCCTGTCATAATTAAAGTACTAAAAGAAAAAGAGGTAAACCTAGAATTCTATGCTGAGTGAAAATACGCTTCAATAACAAAGATAAAATAAGGACATTTTCAAAAACTGAAAAATTAAGGACAATATGGTAACAATATCGAGTCATTTATTAAAATTAATAATAACATACATCTGAAATATTACTAAAGATATAAAAAGATTGTAAAAAGAACTTGATTAATTCAAAAGGAAACTACACATACAAAAAAGAATAACAGAAATAAATAGCAATCTTACTAATAAACCAAATGCTATGTGGACTAAACCCTCCAATTAAATTACTGAAATTATACAACTATACAAAAAAGAAACTCAAGTGTGCACTGTTATTTATAACAGAGAGCAAAATGTACCATAATCAGGAGGAAGAAGTTGTAGCTATATTACTACAAAACAAAGTAGACTTCCGATTATAAGTATTACTAAAGAAGTATTTCCCGGTGAAAAGGAGGATAATTTATCAAGAAGAAATAACCATCTAAATTGTGTGTAACCAATAAATAGTTTCAGAGTATATAAAGCAAAAGTTGACAAAACTAAAATAAGAAGTAGATATTTCCAAAATCATAATTTGAGATTTCAGTGCTTCTTTTTTGTTTTCAAAAGAAATATAAGGCAAAACATAAGTAACAACATAAAATGTAGTATGAACCAAAGTATTAACTACTTTGACCAACTTCACATTTATATAACAATAAACCCAATAATTAAAATGTACATTATTTTAATGTACACATGGAATTTTTATCCAAATAGGCTATATGTTGTATCATTAAAAAGCCTCAATAAATTCAAAGTAATTGCACTCATGCATAGTAATACTCTGCTAATAATAAATTTTCACTAAGATTCAATAAAGAAAACAATATACCACTAAATATCCTATGGATAAAAGAAAAATTCTAATAATGAATATTAGAAAATATTTTGAACTAAACAGTAAAAACACAGCATAACAAATTATGTTGGATGAATTTAAGAGTACTGAGAAAAATATAGACTTTAAATACATATATCACAAGAGGATATATTTAAAATCAATAAACTTAGCATTCACCTCAAAAGAGTAAACTAAACCCAAAATTGTAAAAGGAAAAGAAAGTGAAAATATATTTGCATTTTTAGCATTATTGAGATATAATTGACATATGTCAGTTATCTTTTTATTGAGCATTTCTCTTTCTGTGTAAGCTTTTAGTTGACATAGTCTCATTTGCTTATTTTTGCTTATTTTTGCCAGGAGGGGCCACCCGCTGAGCTCTGCAGATGGGCAAAACTGCTAGTACCGTGGCAAAGAGAAACGTGGTCTGCCAAGATCTGAGCACTGCTTGTTTTAAGCCCCACCCCCTTCTCTGTCTCAATTTGATCTCCAATAGTCAAGCCCCTCAGACTGTCTCTGTGATCTCTCTGTCATGTGCGACCCAAGATAGCCTCCTGGGACATGTCTTGCTATACTGGGGAAGCTGGATGTCCAACTTGGCGTCTCTTTTGCCCACTAAGGAAACCATAGGGGACTCCCCTTCAGAGCAGTACTGTGTTGGCCTGGGCAGGGGTAATGGCTCAGAGTGTAGCTGTTCACCTTACCCCTCTAATGCAGTCCTTCTTGGATCTGTGGTCAAAGAGGGTGCTTTGGCTTCACCTCTGCTTTCTCGGATATTCACTTTGTTGTCTTGTCTATGAATAGTTGCTAGCTGGTCTTCATGTGAGGGGGACTGAAGTTGGAAATAGGCTATGTTGCCATCTTCATGATGTTTTATGCCACAAACATATTAGTGAAAACAAAAAAAATGGAAAGCTAATAAGCAATAAGTAAAATAGTCAGAACTTGCTTTTTGAAAAATTTAATAAAATTGATAAAAACCTATCAAGACTAATTGAAGAAATATGAGATAAAACAGAATTTGCAACAGCAGAAGTGAAAAAGTGTTCGTCAACGGATAAACGGATAATGAAAATGTAGTTTATATATATAGAATAGAATACTATTGAACCGTAACAAAGAAGAAAACCCTGCCATTTGTGGCAACGTGCAAGACCATTCAGGGCAAGTGAAATAAGTAAGACAGAAAGACAAGTAATGTATGATCTCACTTACATGGGGATTCTAGAAAAAGTTGAACTTCCAGAAACAGTGGAGTGGTGGTTGCCAGGGGCTGGGTGCTGCCTACAGTTACCAATATTGTACTGTATACTTAAAATTTGCTAAGTAGGTAGATCTTATGTTGTGTTCTTATATACACTAAAAAACAACAATAATAATAAAATGGCAGGAGAAAACTTTGGAAGGTGATAATATTTCATGGCTTTCATAGTGGTGATGGTTTCATGAGTACATTCTTATATCCCCAAACCCATCGAGTTGTAAACATCACGCATGTTCAACTTTTTATATGTCAATCATGCCGCAGTATATTGGTTTAAAAACATTCTGTGCACCAAAATTCTCTGTTAGCACATTCAAAGACACAACCCTAACCAGGCTTCTATCATGAATGTGTAAGAAATTAAATTTCCCTATTGAATTTACATAATTGAACACCTACTATGTCAGATCCTATATTCAGGTGACAGCCTTCTTGGAATAATTTGAAAATTCTGTCTCAGTGTCTGAAGCTTTTATAAGTAAAGGGATTCTTTCTGGTAGGAATGTTGTACTTTGGGTGCAAATATGTTATTTGTTAAGGATGACACTTTAAAATATTATTGCTCCTATGTTTATTCCTTTCTCTTACATTCTTCAGGATTACAAAACAGTTATGCTTTCATTGTCTGTCAATGGTTTAGAAAGTATTCTTTCTTAGAGTGAGTGCAGGTTGGGTGTCCTTCCTCAGAGATTCCAGACAGTCACTCACGGTCACTTGCTACTGATGTATGACCTGAGAACTGGTATCGCCCACATTGGATCATATGAGGGTTTGTTATGCAGAATCTCAGGGTCAGCGCTGACCTAAGGAGTCAGTCATGTTCAGATTTTAGCAAAACCACCAACTCATTAATATGCACAATAATTTTGAAAAGTACTGATTTAGCCTACCACAACAGGAGAAATGTCAGTAAGGAAAAGAAAACTCAGTTTCCTGAATATTCTCACTTGCCAAGGACTGTTTTAAACCTTTAACAAGTACTCCCTCCTCTCTATTCCAATTGTACTTTACAAGACTTAGCCTGAATTCACTCTTCAGTAATCTTGCAAGAAGTTCTTAATTGTTAACCTTTTTCTAACTTCTCCCACTTTTGGATTTAAAAATCGTTCAGTCTTGACTCTGAGTGTCTAGGAATGAGATTCACTCTGAAAATTTTTAGACACTTGGAATATGTTAATTATTGCTATGGGAAAATAAAAATTAATGGATTCAAGAAGAGATCTAATATTTCCAAATGCTGTAAATTAAGTATACCAGTGATAAACACAAATAATGTTATTTCAGAGATTAAGTATAGCAATAAAAAAAATTATAGCAGCTGAAGATCAATCAAATCAAAATTTTAAAAAATGCAAATAATGAGATAAGCTTTGTAGTGAAAATTAAACTTCCAAAGAAGTATTAAAAAAAAGAAAATAATATGTTAATAATATCCAAAGGGGGTTAAAAAATAAGGAATATATATATATATATATATATATACACACTAATTATGAGAAGATAATGAAATCCACAAAGACTTTGAAATGACTAAGATATTGACCTGCTTTCCAATATCATTTTTAACAAAAGAAAAAATATATATAGCATAGGTAGGAAGTTGAAGCAATTAGCATGTAATGAAGATCTTGTTAAACACAAAGGAGATATGGTCATTTTAGAAATCAACCATTTTGTTTTCTGTCATACAATCCAGGAAATTGAAAATTTTTAAAAATATTGATTTTTGTGCCACATTTTCAGTGAGCTTGCTTCCCAATGATAAGCACAACTTTTGTCTATTTTCATAGGTAACTGAAGACTATAAAAGAGAAAAACTATGAGCAAATAAGTCTCCGTTTTCTTAAAAGAAGAACAGTCATCATCTCAACTCTTAGTAAAATAAGGAGACGAATCCTAAGGTAAATATTGGAAGACATCAAGAGATTAAATGAATTATGAAAAGCAAGCAGTATACTTTTACAAAGGAAAAAATCATGCCAGGCAAATTTAATTGCTTTTTTTTTCCTTGTGGATCAAGTTATGAGATTAATAGATGAAAGCAGCAATAGATGTGGTATATTTTAATTTCAGCATAGTGAAAGGATAGCATATCTTATAAAATTTTACTCAAAGAATTAGTTTAAATTAGCTTGAATATGAACACTTTACATAGAGTAAAAATTGGTTGAAGTATCACATAAAAGAGCTCATAATAAATGGAAGTTTTTCTAGGAGGCCAGAGGTATCTAGAGAACAGCGACAAGGGTTATCGGTAGGTCCATTCCTTTTAAACAGTCTCATTAATGATGGGAAGATGAAGTAAACAGCATGCTAATTAAATTCACAGTCAGTGCTAAGTTGGCAAATAATGCACATGTTCCCCCAAACTGGAAAAGCTATAATGTGCCTTGAGGAAGTTTGATATATGGTCAAGACTTCATGTTGATTTTTCCAACTTGGAAAACTCATTGGGAGAAAAATCACAGGCCACATGGGAGACTCGAGCAAGATGGCCCCCAAAGCTGCTATTCAAGGAGCAACCAAAATTCAGAGGCCTCATCGTTTGAGTCAGATATCACAAAGTCTAGCTGTTTGGGAAATGCATGGTCTACATTATTCTTGTGGTAAAAGCAAAGTTTAATATTTTCTGTGTCGCTGGTCTTTTAGAATACAGAGATTTGTTTTAGGTGTCTCACTTCCAGGAAGAGGTTACAAAAAATATGAAGGTGGTCTAGAACACAGTAACAAACATATTGACAAAGAGTTAGCAATGGAGAAACTCAACTAGGATGGTTTATTTAAAATGTTATTTCTTTTTTAAAATTTAATCTTTATTATATTTATTTTCCATTACCATTTAGTCCTCTTATATCCCCCTCCTCCCAGCAACCACCACACTGTTGTCCATGTCCATGAGTCCTTTTTCCATCTTGTGTAGTGTCTTCACCCCTAGTCTCCCCCTCCTCCCAGCGGTCATCCTGCTCTCCATCTATTTCTATTGGAAGTTTGCTTCATTTGTTGATCAAACTCTATTGCTTTCAATTGACTAATTTTATGTCTAGCACCATCTTTTAAGAAAACAGTGGAAAATTTATGAATAAAGTGTTTGTAGGCTATTATATGCTATAGCAAAACATACTGGAGTAATTTATTGTCAAAAGTTAATAATATTACATTATGAAAATAGTATAAAAGATAATTTGCAACCATAGGAAGCATTGTAATGACATTGAAATGATATATAAAATGAAAATAAAGACACCAATAAACAGGATGCAAAATTATACAAACAGTATCTTCCAATCTTATCGTGGTATATGGACTGAGAAAACACATTGAGGAAGAGTCACCAAAGTTTTTTTTAAAAGCTTTGGGTAGTTGTGTATGATTACTGGAAATTTTTATTTTCACAGTTGTCTAAATTTTCAAAGGCTATCTTTCTGTAATTTAATTATTAACATTTTATAATGTATCAGTATAAAAGGCAAGAATGCAAATTATAAGATAGGGACATGAGGTACAAGGGGAAAAAAGAAATCATCAAGACTCATATTAAATTTCTAAAGGAAGCCAAAATAACAGACTCCTCCATCCCAAAGTTATTTTAAACTAGGTTCAGAAAATACAGTGGAAATATGGATGCATTAGGAAGCCATTACATAAGACCATTTTGATGGCATGTAACAACAGCAACTTTAGAATATATATGCATATAAAAGCTGGCAAATTACAGCTCAAAGTTGTCCTTAAGCCCCTTTGGAGTGCCATCAGAAATTCTGAGATTTCTCCCTACACATAGAACTTGCTTTTTCCCTTAAATATATACCAATATTTCCGTGTCCTTAGAATGGATAAGTATTTCTGTGTTTAAAGAGTTTTATGACCAAACATATTGCTACATTTTTTTCTTAATGTTGTAAGTTACCTAGATAGATTTTTTAAAATATTTTGAGAGAGAGACCGGAATGAGGGAGAGAAACTGATGCGGATCCTGGCCAGCAGGATCCTGTGTTGTGGCTGCAATAGACAAATACACACGGACTACAGAAATCCTGTGGAGAAAAAGGGACTGTGCAGCCAGAGTGGGCCCCTGCCCCCTGCCTGGACAGGCTTTTATGTTTTTTCTAGGCCCATTACATCAGGGATGGTCCTCATTTACTATGCATAGGTTTGTTTTGGGTGGTTATCTTTTACAGACAACAAAGGAGAGGATGTTGCTAAATACATCAAAGAAGGATATTTGCAAATGTAAAGGGAAAAGTGGTCGAACCAGTTATACTCCATACTTGGGAGGTTTAGCTCAGATTTTAGGAAGTTAAAGACACTTCCTAAACATTTGCTGCCTCAATTCAGGGTGAGGGAGTTTTAGCAAGAGCAAGCCTCATAGCGGTCTAGGTACAATGCAGGTCCGATTCCCCACCAGAGAACCTGTCCATGGGCATGGGTCCTGCCCTCCGAACTTCGCTCCCCACTGGCTTTTCCAAGTGGGAGCTGGGCCACATTTCCCATGCTTGGAACAGTTCCCTATAAGAAACATCCCTCCCATTCTTTCGAAAGGGAGAGAAACATTGATGTGTGAGAGAAATATCCATTGATTGCCTCTGGCATGCCTCAGCAGGGGACCTGGCCTGTAACCCAGGCGTGTGCCCTGATTTGGAATTGAACCAGTGACTTTTCACTCCATGGAACAATGGCCAACCAACTGAGCTGCACTGGTCAGGGCTAGATTGATTTTTTGAAAGGAAACTTGAAATTATTTTCACTATACTCTAACCCAAACATAAGCTTAAATAAAAGTCAATTTCTTTTGTTGATACAAGGAATGCTCACTTAACCTATTTTTGCTATTGCAAACAATTTGATTTATTTTTCAGAAGTGAGATATTGTCTATGACTCAAACAAAGGCATTGTACTTAACATGTGCAGAATACATTGCATGCAGCAAATTAAGGGTTTGAATCTGGAGATCAAAACTTCTTTGTACTTCTAGGACCCTTTCTTTACCACGCTATGCAAAACAGTGCTGCTCATCTATTGTACACTTGGGGATGTTCACCTTGTTTTACCAAAGGGGATCTTGATCTTTCCTCGAGTTTGTCCAGATCTCTTATAAGAAAGCCAGCAGGAACGTTACTGTTTCTACACTAATGGCATAGGAAATAAAAATATTACAACTGCTACTCTGCATGTGGTCATCATTTTGAAAAACTGCAGCTTAGATACTCACATGGAGCTTTCATTGTAACCCACACTATATTAGACAATAAGAATATCTTTAGAGCTCTATTAACTTTTCCACCAACAGTACAGTGAAAATAAAGGAAATGGCTTGATTTTTTTCTTATACTAAGTAGTGTTGAGTATATAAAGTAGATGATTATTCCCATATTTAACATATTTATACTTAACAGAGTTGACCTCAACTATCCTGAAGCTATTTACTTTTTCAAGACATCTCCAGATTTTTGACATTTTACTATCATGATCCATTATTCACCCATTAGTTTCATTCGATTAACAAGTAACAGCATGAAGCACTTGTTCAGTCCCTCAAATACTGTGATGAAATAGTTTCAGGAAACTTCCAATGTTCTCTTGCCCTAATGGCTCTTGAAGACCACCTAACAGTACCCATACTTTTTATTAGCTTCTTTGATGTGTTATCATAGAAACTATTCATCTAGGCCTACAAAGCCTTTTTCTCTTAAGCTTCTGATTGCTAAATCTATGTACATAAACTTTATAATAAGTCGGTTTGGACTCTGGCGATGGTTGATATTTTGATATAAACCATACATAATCTCATATGACAGTTAAAACATCTTAAATCTTTTTAAAATACAAAGTAAAATTAATATAATCTAAGAACTTATTTTAATGAAGATTTAAAATGACATGTTTACTCAAAGTTCTTTATAACTTTAGAAAAGTAATTTTAAAAAAGTGATAGCACTTAACACTGAAAAATTAAACTCATTTTTTTAAATTAAAAATTAGAAGTATAAGTGAATGAAGTAAAGTAAAACCATTCATATTTTTCAAGCCCAAAGAAAAATGAGTATATATAATAAAATTCCGCTTTACATACTGGTAACTAAAGGTTAGGACAGACGTAAGTATTACTTTTAGCTTCCATTAATGAATAATTATCAATGGAAATTTTAGAATATAAATAAAATGACCATATTCAATATAGTAAATATATATAATCATACAAAAACTGGTATTACTTGAATTACAAATTGATGGAACAATGGAACGAAATGTTTCTTTTACAATGGAAGTTATTACAATGGAACAACAATGTTTATTACAATGGAACAAAATGTTTCTTTTCTTAAAACAGAGAGCATTTCCTAGAATATATTTCCAATGGGATGTTTTACATAGAGAAGCCATAGAATGCACAAAGAATGACTTACATAGCCTGATATACCCTAAATGCTTCTCATATTATTTATGTAAAGAGTATGCCATAGTTTGAACAAATTTTAGCATTCCTATTTAACACCATCTTTTGTTTCTTTAGTGCCAGCTCTTTAACAAATTATACAATTTTAGACTCATACCCCATTTTTTCTGACTTAATCCCTTAATGTAAATATGACTATTTTTTATAAAATGATTTTTCTCATTTTACAGCAAAACTTCTTTAATACAATGCCCTCTTACTGTACATAGAATCGACTTACTATAGTTGACAAACATATATCAGTTAGATCTAGGGTCTTGGGAGAATATAAAACTTATCATTACTGTTATGATCACCATCCTCAATATTTTTATTAATGTTTACTGAGTATTTACTGTCTTCTAGAAATTATCATTACTATTTAAGATGTTTTGCCTCATTTAATTCTCACAATAATTTGCAAAGCAATTGCTATGATTATCTTCAATTATAATATTGAAAAGTAACTATGGTAAATAAATCATTACTTTTTATCAATGATTATGGTCACCTGGAGAATTATTTCCAAGCTAAGACTTCAGAAAAGACCATACTATTAACCATTTGGATACCTGGTTTGTAATCTGACCATCTAGCACAGCTTCTACTGAACACACACACTATACAGGGTCCGGCACAAATAACACCCATTTTACATTACAAAATCTTTTATTACAAAGTCATAAGCATGTAATTCTGTCACATAACAGTATCACACTCAAGCACACCATATGACATTTTAGGTGAAATGTTCAAATTGCTGTCCGTCTCGTGCAAGACACTCTTGTACCCTACCAACCTCACGTAAGCAAGCCTTACTTCCGCTGGACCCTGTATTAAATGATCACTATGTACCATTCCATAATAAATTAGTGGTTATTAACAGCATATCAAGCTCTGTCCTATATGCATCATTATTTACATGCCAGTTGTAATAGAAAAAAGAAAGGCCAACACATCGATGTATGAAAGACTTTGTACACAAACGATCTTTCATGAAGGCACATATCCCAAATAAAAGGGATTAAAGTGAAAATTAGTGATTAAATAAATAAGTTCTCTAGGATTAAAATCATAGCAATAATTAAAATTTTCTGAAATTTGTGATAGTTATTTAATGAAATAATTTCATTTTTAAATCATATGTACAATAATCCTCTACTATTATAACATTTAAATAACCATATACTGTCAGTCCATGGATAATATATTCCTACCTTATAAATTATACATTTATTATAAATCTAATATCATGCATTAAAAATTGGTTTAATATTATACAAAATCAACATATCTTTGAGTAAACTGTGATCCTAAAATAATTTGCTTATAATTATTTAAATATAACTGCTAATGGTCCATGCAATTTATTTCCCCACATTTTAAATAGAACAGTGCTTGCTTTCATTTAAATAGCTCAAGATTCAATTTAATTATTGTTGCAACATACTACAATATCAAGTAGAGATTTATTTTTGAGTATATAAACTCAATATATTTTTATTTCAGTTCAATTGTGGATATCAAATGAGGTCTTTTCTTATGCATAAATTAAAATATAAAATATTGATGTTTTATATGATTATGAAGCCAAGGCAATTTATTAATGACGGTTATGTGCAGAACCATTATTCTAAAAGTCATACGCTCAGAAGTGCATTTATTGAATGATATCAGTTACGATCAGAAATGAATGTGGTTTTGACATTGCTGGACTTCATCACTTCCTGGTGACAAATGTCAGATAGGGCCGCCACCTCTAAAATGGAGATGGTGGCGATGTAGATGGGAGCTGAGCCCACTTGCTTGTGCACCCTAGCAAGCAAGGACACCTAGCCAATCTTCTGAAGAACAATGAACAGCCAACAGAATCCCAGCTGATACGAAGTTCGGAAGCCAAAGTGTTCAGAGGACGTTAAAAACAGGAGGTAAGGAGATTTTGTAGTCCAACAGGAAAGTCTCCGGGCCTTGTGCTGGAGACCGTGGCTGCTTGCAGGAGCATTGGAGGACAGCTGGGCCAATGATAGCAGCCCAGTGGCTCCCTCCCCTCCCAGGGCAGGGAAATCCTAGACCCACACCAGGAAAGACCTGAAAGTGGCTGGGCGGATAAAAAGTCAACAAGTGATGCACAGCTGGCGGTGGACCCCAGCTAGGGCAGTGGACCCTGGCTGGGGTAGCGGTTGCAGGCTGGGACAGTTCCAGAGAATTTGGGGAGCTGGGTGACCCCTGGAGCTGGGAGAAGAGATGGGCCATGATTGGCCATGACCCAGATGAACTCTGGACTGGTCAGAGAGAGTTGGGCATGTGGAACACTGGAGGTGGTGGTTAGGAGTGGCAGCAGCACCCAAGGGGATTTTTTCGGAAAGGGGGACTGAGCTGCCATGCAGGAACCTTGCCCACAGCGGCTAGGCCAACAAAGAGGGAGGACTGTGGGCGCGATTTGCTCCCACTCAGCGTACCTCACGGACAGATCAAAAAGGTACAAAACAAGGTGGGTTATCGGTGCCCACATGGTGCAAATATGCAGAGCGGACAGTGAGGGCTGCTCAGCGCTCTGAGGCCGTGGGCTGGAAACTAGGCACCTGTGATTATTGTAGCCCAGACTGAGCCTCCATCCTTGAAGAACCACAGGAAAGGAAACACAGAGGTCAGCCCAACCCCTCTGCTCTGCCCCGAGGCCTGCAGGAACCAGGAAGATCTGAAAAACTGGCTGAGCAGGCTTAACAATAAGCCGGTGGCTTTTTTTTTTTTTTTTTTCCTCAAGAGTAAGATGTTAAGACCTGGAGCTGAGAGAAAACCAGAGAGAGATCCAGAAAAAAGTCAGAAAGTGAACACCGACAGCTGAGACAAATTTTACTTTGTTCTCCTTCAGAACTTGCATGTTTTCTTAATTTTTCTTCTTTCTGTTTATTTAGTTTTTTTGTTTGATTTGTCTTTTTAAGTATATTTTATTGATTATGCTACTACAGTTTTCCCATTCTTTCTCCCCTTTATACCCCTCTGCCCTTCACCTCCTCCCACCAGTATTCCCCTGCCCCCACACCTTAGTCCCATGTCCATGGGTCCTACACATAAGTTCTTTGGCTTCTCCATTTCCTATACTATTCTTAACCTCCCCCTGTCTATTTTGTGCCTACCAATTATGCTTCTTATTCCCTGTACCTCTTCCCCTCACTTTCTTCCCTCCCCCTCCCCCTGCTAACCCTCCATGTGATCTCCATTTCTGTGAATCTCTTCCTATTGTAGTTGTTGATAAGCTTTTGTTTTTGTTTTTTAGGTTTAGTTGTTGATAGTTATGATTTTGGTGTCATTTTATTGTTTATAGTTTTTGATCTTATATTTCTTAAATAAGTCCCTTTAACTTTTCATATAATAAGAGCTTGGTGATGATGAACTCCTTTAAATTGACTTTATCTGGGAAGCACTTTATCTGCCCTTCCATTCTAAATGATAGCTTTGCTGGCAGAGTAATCTTGGATGTAGATCCTTGCTTTTCATGACTTTGAATACTTCTTCCCAGCCCCTTCTTGCCTGCAAGGTTTCTTTTGAGAAATCAGTTGATAGTCTTATGGGAACTTCTTTGTAGGTAACTGTCTCCTTTCTTCTTGCTGCCTTTAAGATTCTCTCTTTATCTTTAATCTTGGGTAACTTAATTAGGATGTGTCTTGGTGTGTTTCTTCTTGGAACCAACTTCTGCAGGACACTCTGAGCATTCCAGATTTGCAAGTCTAGTTACTTCACCAGATTGGGGAAGTTTTCCTTCATTTCCTTATTTGTTCAAATTAGTATCTATGCCTCCATCTTCCCCGGAACTCTGATTTGTTTTTTTAATTCTCCCTTTCATATAGCATTTTAATTTTTCTTCTTTTACTTCACTCATATTTCAAATAACACACTACTCTTGGTCTTTTCCTCTTTATTCTTTTTATTCAGATTATATATTTCTTATCATACTATTGTCATTCCAAATTGCACACAGTACCCTTTCTGGCCTTAATCCATTTTGCCATCTTCTTGAGCTTTATTAGTATTGTGGTTATTTTCTCTCATACAATACCAAGTTCATATCCTGTACTCTCACTATTTCTCCTCCATCTAACATCGCATAAGTGCTCTTCTTTCTTAAGTCAGCTCACATTCTTTTTCCCCTCTAATAAGAGTCGTATTTCTTTTCCGCTTTTTATAAACCGTGACTAGTTGGGTGAAATACCATGGTTATTGCTATACTTCTCCAAAGGAACTCTTTTTTATTCACTACTTATTTGCACTTTGTATCCCATAGAATGCTCCCACTGTCTTACTCCATTTCACCTTCCCCCTGCCCCTGACCAATTGAGTAAGAAATTTTATTTCATTGTTTTCTCTCTTCATCTTTTTCTTTCTTTTCCCTTTTCTCTCAATCTGGGCCTTACTCCTTACTCTTATTAGTTGGCTTCCTTCATCCTCTCAAAATCATTTTTCTTTACTATAAACATCTCATATTCACTTTTCGCTTTTCTACAATATTCTTATTCCCATTCCACCTTTCTTAAACTTCATTCAGCTGTCATTGCTATCGACTCTGCTATGGTTTTTCTGTAATTTTTCTCTGGGTGGTCCAGTACCTTTTCAATTTTACTTCAAAGCTCATAATATACTCTTCCCTCTTCATACCCCATTGTTTCCATCACCCTTTAGTGTTTTACTTACATTGTAAATTTTGTTCTCTCCTGGCTGAATGTAATTTTAGGACTGTATAACTGTAACTATTCCTTAACTAGGGGCAAGGAGCTCTACATTCGGCCCTTTGAAGGCAACCGTAAGGCTGATGTAGCCCCTGGTGAAAAAGAGTTTGACATCCCTGGTCACTAAGGAATTCACATTCACTGGTTTAAAATTCATATTTTTATTATTATTTGTAAATGCTCATACTTTCCAAGATTGCCTATCATGAATCCCTTCAAGGGACTCCTTTACATTTTTGACCTCTGTCTACCACTTTTAAAAAAATAAATTCTGTCTTCACACTTTCTCTTTAAAAAGCAATGATACATATAAAATAAAATAAATAATAAAATAAAATAAAATAAAATAATCTATCTCTCTAGTATAACAAGATGGTCCAGAAAAGATGCGTAACAAGAGGGTCCAGAGTGCCTTCCGCAGTTTGTCCTTCTCAGACCCATCTCTGGATTCAGCTATTTCTCCAAAGTGCTTTGATTCTTCCAATTTAGAAATGATATTTAGATATCAAAATTTCAATGGCAGAGTATTAAAGCTGTGGAGCTCAAGCTCTTACCCTAGGATATACAATCAACTATGGGCAAAAAAGAAAAGGAGTACAAAATAAAGTCTTAAGCTTACAGTATATCCATTCAACACATTTTTATGGGCATTTGGCAAAGCACAGAACAGATGATAGGTTATAAAACAGAATTCTAGGTATCACATAATTTTACATGTCTCCTCATGTAGAGATTGGAAGCACCACTTGTCCTAACAAGTAAACAACTGAACACTATAAAAAATTCACAAAATCTTCTTATATCTGTGAGAGAGAGGAAGGCACAGGACAAACCACTGTTGTAAATATAGGAAGGTGAGGTTTCCTGGAACAATCAGGAGCAGAAACTGTTGTGAGAACCAGTGCCAACAAAGGAAACCCTGAGCTGTAATTGATGGATGCTGGAGGCTCTATGTGGACAAGCATAAGAGATAAAAATTCCAGAGAGGTCCAGCCATAACTCCTCACCCCCACCCACAATACAGTGAGATTTACTTCCAGGAGCTTGCCCAGGTTCCCACAGCAAATGGGGGAAAAGTCCCCTCCAGCTTCCAGCAAGGACAGGGGAAAGGAATCATTTTGAAATATGAGGTCTGTTCAGAAAGTATCTAGCCATGTAATATGAAAAATGGAGACATTAATTGAAGAAGGTACAAGAAACATTGTACATAGTACAATGATGCCTCAGTCCCCTTCAAAGTAGTCACCTTGGGACCTCATACAATTCTCGTAGTGTCTCTGTTCAAAACACTCTGCAAAATCTTTTATTGGAATCATCATCAGCTGCCTGATTGTATTTTCCAAATCTCATTGACAGTCTGAAATATATTCCCTTTCAAAGGTGATTTTAGTTTTGGGAAAAGCCAGAAGTTGCAGGGTGCAAAATCTGTGATGTAGGAGGGCTGAGTCACTTGGGTGATTTGATGTTTTGCCAAAAAACTCTGCACCAGACATGAGGGATGAGTGGGTGCATTGTCGTGATAAAGCTGCCAATCACTAGTTGCCCATAGCTCCGACCATTTTTGTCATATTGCATCTCTCAACTGATGAAGAACATTAATAAGGTAGTACTTATTAATTGTTTGGCCTGGAGGGGCCTACTCATGATGGACAACACCTTCCTAATCATGAAACACTGTTACCATGGTCTTGATCTTGCTGCGATTGGCCGCCCCTTCTTTTGGCATGGAGAACCAGGCAACTTCGATTGGAATGACTGGGCTTTCATTTCTGAATCATAGGCATAGACCTAGGATTCATCTCTGGTTATGACCTTCTTGAGGAAATCTAGTTCAATAGTAGAGGTTTGTATCAAGTCATCAGCAACCACAGCATGATGTTACTGGTGGACATGTAATAAAGTTTCCACTGATCCTAAAGCTCCAAGTACCACCTGGTCATTTTGACACTTACAGTCATTGGAACAGAAGGTAAAAATTGGAGTTACTGTACTTACAGAGATGGCAGACTGACCATGATCAAAAGTTATGTATATGCTACACACTACAGGCAAGAGGGAATGTGGCTGAAACCCAGGTGGTTGCCTTGATGATCTGAATATTTCCTTGTCTCATGATAAGGGTGTTCAGGTCGCATCCCCAAGAAGGGCAAGTTAACTAAAAGTTCAACCCCCTCAACAGGCCACCTTGTTCATGGGCACAGTATCTGCCAAATTATTTTTGCAGGTGAAGAATGCCCAGTAGGGCTGGTTGAGAAAGAAAATGAAAAATATCAAATAAGGCTTTTGATTAATTAAACTATAGTGGCTGGGACAACAACTCATAATATTAACCTTCAAGCTGAATATATGTAGAAGGACTTTTGCTTTTTACCATGAAGGGGATTTAGATCATTGAATTTAATGTGGGGCACATGGGATGTGAGTGTTGCAAGGAGTGAACTGTGTTGGATGGGTACCTCTTGAACTTTTTTTCAAATACTCTCCATTTAATCTTACGACAACCTTTTCTGTGGTGACCTGTTCTGTTTTACCCAATCTGTTTCACACAATGAAATGTGACAGTGTTTTTGTGTAGGCTTGGGAGGTGCACCTCTCATATCCTGTTCCAGGACTGGACACTTGCGTGTATAATCCAGGAATGCAGAGGAGTTGATACCCTGTGGCGTATATCTCAATCACTGAATGAGAGAGATGACTGAGTCTTTTTTAGGCAAAGAAGTCTCTGAAGATACATTTCAGACAGTCCATGGTATCAAGCATCCAGTTGCGTGTAGAAGTGGCCAATGAAACAAGGCTTCTTTATAATGGCACCTTATTATTTTCTGTTTCACTCCTTCTGTCCCAGATTTCTATTCTCTGAATTGCACTCCAAATGAACCACTTGAACTTAAACCTTTGACTCAGACCCTGCTTTTCTAAGAAACACAAGCTAAGTCAAGTATCACAGGCGTATTAGTGCATGTACTCTCACAGAGTATAGATTAGATTGGAGAAAGCAAATAAGAATTCTTGAGCTTCCCAAGACTGCAAAGGCTGGTGACCAAGATTTTTCAAACTCTCAAAGTGTACTGAATTACTAAGAAAGCTAGCAGAGGTGTGAAAATTGGAAAGAGAGTGGAGCATCTCTGTGACCTGACAACTAAAAACAATGGCTAAGCTATGACTATATGGAGTGAAAAGAAAGGACTAAGACAAGTTATTCCTGAACACTAACTAGCAAGAACAGAGAACTACTTACAGAACAGATATTATTCAACCTATGTGTTCCAAATTTGCTCCATAAGACTTTTTTTCACTTACAGAAAAGGGTATGCAAACTGAATAGGAGAATACTGATTTTTCTCTTTGTCTTTTACCAAAGACAGACTTAAACCAATAAATTACCATAAATTAGTAAGACACAATTCCATCATCAGTGGAAAACAATTGTTCAAGTGCAAGATTAATTTTAGACAAATAACCATTGTTTTAATTAAATTCTAGACAGGAATCTATAAACTGAAAATACAAATTTCATCCTAATAAAGCTCTAAACCCAAATCAAATGGTGCATTTTTAAAGCAGAGTTTTCAGTGTTCTAGACAAAGATATGCTGACAAAATTAATATTCTATCAGCATAAATAGCTCTGTTTAATGAGGTATAGTATTATATATCTTGTATTTTCTTTGTTTCTCAGTTGAACGAACCATTAGTTCCTCTAGAAGATATACAGAAGACTCTTTAGCTTTCCTTTTGTTATTACTTCAATGTATAGTTTTAATCATACAATTATTTTTACATCCATTTGAAAGAAAACCCTTGGGATGAATTTTGTAATTATCAACTTAAATTAGAAGCTACATTTTCCAGAATTACCCTCTCTGTAAGGTTTAGGATTAAAATTGGCCGACAGAAGAACTCATGAGATTTGGAGATAGAGAGAAGAACATTACTTGCAGAAGTTCATGGGTCGTCTAGAGTGACATCAGGCAAGCAAGTCCCCATTAGTCCCAGTTTGCTCTCATACTTTTTGCTATACCTTCAGCTCATCTTCGGGATGGATGGCCCTGCTGATTACCAAGGTCCCAGACCTGGCAAGAGATGCTTGCCTGTGGAGCCACAGAGATGGCAGCTGTACACTGGAAATAGCTTCCAAGATATTTTTCAATGTATATTCCTTTGCAGTTTCATTTTGAAGGCTAGATGTGCTTGGTCCCTCAGATTTCCCTGTGAATTCTGACTTATTCACTCATGGGAGGATTTCAATAGGAATAATTATTGACTCTTTGTCTGATCTTATGACTTCCTTCTTCCAAATCTTTATTTCCCAAGCTTCTTTCACATGTTGTAGAAGGGTTAATCCATACAATAAATTCTCTATTCACATAATACTCCACATATGGCTGCTTCCTTAAATGAACTCTGACTCAGACAACCCCAAACTAATCCCATTTTTGATGAAACAGACATTTGTTGGACACCTATCTTGACCTAGGTTCTGGCTTAAGCACTAATAATTAAAAGATCTTCAAGCCCTGACTGGTGTGGCTCCTTTGATTTGGCAACATTCTTCAAGGCAAGAGGTCTCTGGTTTGATTCCTGGTCAGGGCACATGCCTGGGTTGCTGGTTTAGTCCCAGTTGGAGTGTATATGAGAGACAACGGATTGATGTTTCTCTCACATTGATGTTTTTTTTTCCCTCCCTTCCCCTCTTTCTAAAAATAAATAAATAAAATTCTTAAAAAAATATCTTCAAGATTACTAGAAATAATTTAAATCATGATTCAGCAGTAACTACACTTTTAAATAGGTGATTGAAATCCAAAATTCATTTTATAGTTTAAAGACATTGTTGATTCAAACATCCAAATCTTATTCAATCCTGATAAGCATAATAAAGTTTTTTTTGTTTTGGTTTTTGTTTTGCTCCTAGCAATACCCACAGCACTGAGTCTGCTTTCCAAGTGCGCTGGCTATAGCTTTGGGGAGTACAAAGAGTGGTGACGGTAAGTCTGAGCCTTCTTTTACTGGTAGAACAACTCTCACTTTTTTTATCTGCATCTGTTATGAAGAAAAATATATTACCATGGATCTCTTAAACCCAGACCAGACATTTGAACTGTCATTTTCACCTCTGATTTCCATCAAGGTTCACAAAGCTTTTAAAGGCACTCAGTAATGTATCCTGTATATCAAGATCCACAAAAGGAGACATTTCTGTTCTACAGGGGTGAGAGGAAGAGCGCTGGACTCTTTGTAGTCCACGACCAGGGAGTTCAAAAGCACCAACAAAGGACTTTTATGCAGCCAAGGACTTTTTTCTATGACTTTTATTCTGAGCAAAATGTATTCAGCCAAGAAAGAATGGAAAATAGTGGTCTTAAAATAATTTCTGCAGCAGAACCTGGATTTCAAATGATATAATGAACTAATACGCAGTAAAGGGATGGAAATAATTAGCTCAGACACGACATTTGATAGAGTTAGCAAGGAAAATAATTGATCTATATTTTATGTGATTCTTTTTAAAACAGAACTGTATGAATAAGTCTTTGATAGCAACACCTCAAAATATAGATAGAAGATAAATATTGCCATACAATGTTGTGATATATCACATATATATTTGGTTAAAATTCAAATATTTGTTCTTTTTATGAGCCCAAGACCATGCCATTTTTCATAATGGAAATTTCCATTTTTTACTTAGATATATCAATGCAATTTTAGTACATTAAATCTTGTTTATCCATTCATTATTTATAACTTTTATAATTTCACAGAGATGTTGACCCATTTACCAAATATAGACACAATGAAATTATAACATTCATAAACATTGGAGCAAGAACTAAATTAGACCAAGACTGAAAAACATGTTTACCTGGAGCTGTCTTTGTACAATCAGTTTACATACTTCAGGTCCTTTGTTTAGATGAGGTATGGAATTCAGTTAATCTATCCATACTGTAAATTAGAAATGAAGTTAACAGTTAGGAAATTTTTATTTCCTTAGCACTAAGGTGGATCATTTACAGAGATTAGAAACTGATGGCCTCACGTAGGTCACTTTTATTGTCCCATCTCGGGCTAGTAGCCTGACTCCTGAGGGTCCTTCATGTCCTGGCATGGCTAGTAGCTTGGGACTGCTACTGCTGCTTCAGATGGAATGTGCTTTTTGAACTGACGATTTCACAGCTATTAAATGATTGGTTTCACTACTCCCCAAACTGGCAATTTGAAATTGTCTACTGCCTAGAGCTTTGTCCCAATTTTCATATCCATTTAATCTAGTGCCCTAAATGTAATTTCTTTGGGACTTCATGACTTAACTCTCTCAGACTCTATATGATCTGACTGTCCAACTCTTGTGTTCATATATGTCCCTTTCCTTAAATGTGACTGTCTGCTACTCTGAATTGCAGAGTTGGACAGACTAACCATCCATTTGAGTTTGTTTCCTCCACAGGAATTTATCCTTTGCTGTCCTCAACTTTGCTTAAGAGTATTGTTTTCAATTCTCCAACCCAGTTATTCTCCTAAGCACTGAAATTATAAAATGTTGACAGTTTTTGAAAGGTCCTCAGAGACACAAACTGTATATGAAGACACATATCATTATTATCCACTTTGTTGTTTTTAATAGTAACAGCACTGTTACTACTTCAATTGTGAAAGCATGACTATGAGCCAGGGCTGTGGTGATAGGGACTGAGTCATGTTGTACAACGCCCGGAGCTGGGCAGGGCACTCCACGCAGCAGCTACGGGACTAGCTCGGCATTTTAAAAACAAGTCCGTGTTTAATCTCAACAATAACAATACAGGATAGTTGTTAAAACTCTCATTTTATAAAGGGTGGATCTAAAGATCAATAAAATTTAGCCACATGCTCAAAGTTATACAACTAATAAGCTGTAAAATGGAATTTAATTTCAGGCTTGACTCCAATCCCATGCTTTTGTCATTATATCTTGACTTTGCAATAATTTTTGAAAATCATATATAGTATGTAGTGATTGAATACATAAGGGACAGAGTTATTGGCTTATGCCAAGTCTTTCTTGTGACTATTTCTTGTATTTCACATATTTTCTTACATTATTAAATATTCAGGAAAGGAGCAGGAAGAGAACACAGCAGTCTACCATGACAGGAAGTGTTTGTCTCTGACGGCAATTCATTTAATCCGTAGATTTGGGAAACTCTGGAGTGAACTATATTATCACATCACCATCATCGTTAGATGGAAATATCTTCAAGGTTACAGGCGTATGGGCCGAGCTAATCATCAATAGATCACAATGGTTCCTCTTAGATCCCCTTTTTTAGCCTTCCATAAATGGTAAAGAGCACATTTTATGACTGTACTTGATATTCATTTACTGGCTATTCACAGGCACTCTCTTAGGGGGAGGTACTCATTTTGTTAACAATAAGTTGACTTTACTTTTAAAAAGTACTTTTGAAGACCAATATGCTAAATTCAAATAAAATGAACTTAAAAAGGCCGTTTTAAACAGTCCCTTGCAGTGTGCTATGGCGCATAAGATAGTGTCCCTGGGGAAGCTGGGGGAACTGCACAGGGAGAATGCTGTACACTTTTTGTATCTCTTATGATCTTAAGCTGTTAAACCATAAAAAGTTATAAAAATAATTTTATTCATTGTTTGCATTCTTTTAAAATAATCAGGCCCATAGTTCTCTCTAGGTCCTCACTAATTGAAATGCCATTTATTAATCACTATACAATTAATCCTGTAAGGTGGCCATATTTACCTATTTATGAGCTAATTCTAGGACTATGGAGGCTTTAGTGGCTATCACAATTAACACCATAGTGTAGAGAGGAGAAGATTTTTATTTTTTTAAAGATTTTATTTACTTATTTTTTAGAGAAGGGAGAAAGAGAGGGAGAGAAACATTGACATGAGAGAAAAAACATTGGTCAGTCCCCTCCCACATGACCCTCAAAAGGGACCTGGCCTGCCACTCAAGCATGTGCCCTGACCAGGAATTGAACCAGTAACCTTCCAGTTTGTGGAAGGATGCCCAATCCACTGAGCTTCACCAGTCAGGGCCAGGATAACTCTTTTTTTTACAGAAAGAAAACACAAGAGTGTTTCTAATTGTGGGAGAGGAATATGTAGAACCACAAAAAACCCTAAAAGTATATTTTGGATTGTCAACCCTTTGAGTAAATCATGAAATTCATTTTCTTTGCCCAATGTGTGTTTGTGGACATCAATATAGCAACATTATAAAAAACGTTTAGAAATACAATTTAAGTTTCAGTTGGGATAAGATTATGGGGCTAAAAACATTTCTTAATTTTCTTCTCTATCATCATCATCATCATCATCCTTGTCATCATTTGGCACCTTTGTTTTAATCAAACACT
The DNA here is from genome assembly GCF_022682495.2 of Desmodus rotundus. Taxonomy (NCBI): domain Eukaryota; kingdom Metazoa; phylum Chordata; class Mammalia; order Chiroptera; family Phyllostomidae; genus Desmodus; species Desmodus rotundus. The sequence continues at coordinate 45,148,580 of NC_071387.1, read as the reverse complement.
ATTCATAGTAATATTTTATAATAGAATCTCTTAGATTCTAGCTAGAACTACTCATATTCAATCAAAACATTTAAGAATAGTAGAAACAACTCAACTAATTGGTAAATCCTTAATACAGTTAGTACCTATGGTATTTTAATTTAGAAATAATATGATCATAAAATAATAGTATTTTCATATTTGTATCATATTTGAAAATGTGATAACACCAAAGCTTTGACTCATTCTTTTAAAGTTCCCGTTATATTCTGGTATTGCACTAAAATACCGTGGTGACAAAACAAATCCAATGAAGCTTATATATTAGTAGGAGGAAAAGAGGTAGTTAAAATATAATTTAAAACACATGGTTGCAAGCTGCAATATGAATTATAAATGCAAAAGTATAGAGCTATCTAAGTCAAGAAATTTGGGTTCTATTTTGAGCCCTGTTACTAGCTAACAATGAAACATTTAAAAATTACGTATTCTTATGGATCAATAATTTCTTGCCTGAAAATCCTGTTTGGTGAATGTTTTTATTATATGCATGTATAAGGAACATCTAAATTATAATGTAATTATTTGTAAAGGACCAGTGTTAACATTCACTATTAAACAACTTTTTCCATATAGTACAAAAAATGAAAAATAAAGAGAAGAAGAAGACCATAAAACCTGGTATGAATGTGATACTAAAACCACATTTTAAAGAAAAATGTGCTTATCAAAATTTTGTCCTACTACTTTATATTCTCACTGTATTTTTAAGACCAAACTTGCAATTTTCTTCTTGGAGCTGAGATATATTTTGCTATGAGTAGATTTTTGGTTCACAGTCTGGCGCTCAATCCACTGAGCCACACCAGCCAGTTTATGCGTAGATTTTTAAAATAAGATTTATTTATGTTATTATGAGGATTGCACTATATATGCTTAACCATATCTTAGGAAAATTTGCTTAAAATAAGGTGTACATAATTTTTTTTTTCTGCTGGGTTTTGAGGTTACAGCTAATATATATGAATTACTTTGGTGCTGGACACTGTATTATTTCTTACACAATTGTGCCATGTGAAGGCAATTTTTATAATCTCCAATTTACAGATGAAGAAATCAAGACAATTGCTAACTTCCCTGTTCAAGGTGTCAGTCAGAGAGAGGGCAAAATTTGAACCTAGGCAATCTGCCTCTAGAGTTTGCAAACCTACCACCAGGCAACTCTGCCTTCTTCAGCTAACATCTAAGAATGGCCTTAACTTTTGGATACTAACTAATGTAGATCTTCCCTTCACTTGGTGCTAAGTTTGGAAGACACTTTTTTGACAGTTTTAATGTGTTAAAATGTACTGACCTGCCTTCCAGCATTTTCAAATCTTTGTCTTTTTTGTTAGTCTAAGAATGAGATTATCATTGACTTATTAAAATGGCAGGAAAACCTGTAGGATTCTTTTAAAGAGCTATGACCTAGTTTTATAAGCGTGCTATGTGCTGTTAACGTTTAAGGTCAAGATAAGGGTTTCCTTGCTTAAATTTGCAAATCTGTATTAATGAACCTCAATAATGATCTTTACTTGGTTGCTTCTTGCTCTATACCAGAGCTTGAAGGACGCTCTTAGTCCCCTAGAATTTAGAGTTCCAGGAGTCCTATGTCATTTAATTCAACTCCCTGGCATAATGGGAGCATTTATTTGGGTTGAAATCCATCAATCCAAATAACTTGTCAGCATAATTATAATTTCAGATAAATATTAGAGTAAAATTAGCTAATATAAAACAGTTTCTTTTAAAAAAAGTTGTTTAAATTACTCTGAATAATGTTAAATTCTAGGCAGTGTTTTACTGTAAATTCCTTATTTGAAAAATTAATTGCATAGAAAAAAGATAGTAAGAGACTAACCTTTAGAAAACCTTTCACTGTATTAATATCTTATGCACAACTTTAAAAACCTTAATAGAGAGGTATAAAGGGAGTAGTGACATTTGTAATTTTTCATTGCTTTTAATAAATTCATTTTAAGTGTATCTTTGTAAACATTCGTAAACATTTGTAAAAATGTTTTTATGAATTGTGTTGTTTTAGGGAAATAGATTTTCTCTTAACATTTTTATGATTGGGCACATAAAAATTATTGTCAATTCGTTCTCGGTCTTGGCTAGACATTAGAATCACATGGAGGGGAGAGGGATATAAGGGGGTAGATGGTAATGAAAAAAATATAATTAAAAAAACCAGTCACATGGAGGATTCAAAAGAAAAAAAAAATTAATGCTGTGATCTCATTCCAGGCCAAATTAATTAGAACCTCTAAGGCGAAACTCTGTCAATTCCAGTGTTTGGGTGCACCTTCCCCTCCACCTGGGTAATTGTAATGACGCACACAGAATACTAGTTTCATTGCTTTTCTCATTTACTGACCTGCAGCTGTGATCTTTCTATTCCTGCAAGAATATTTACAGGTTCTCCCCAATGGCTTCTCTTTCTTCTTTTACAATTTTTATCTTCGCACATTTAAATATATTCAATTACTTGAAAACCTGAATTTTTACATCTTCTTAATCACCCATTGATTCCCAGTTAAAATAAAATTTCCCTTCATTTGCGCTTGCCCACTCTTTTAAATCATCCTATATTGATCATACATTTTTCTGTCTTTGTGATTCAGTTGTAAGCTTTTAGGTTCAATTTCCAATATAATTTTTATGTTTTTCTAAAAGTATAAAGCACTGAGTAAATGATCAACAGCTTTCTGCAGAGCTGAATTAAATGTGGAAATTTGATAATGTAGACAGTATAAAATGAATATGGAGAAAAATACAACACCTAACCCTTAGCAAGGCGCTTTTTGTTTCTTGTTCACTTTTCATTTACATCCTATTCATATCATCCTTTTGCTGAAATTTCTTAGAGAATAAGTGTGTTTGTAAAATAATATATATCTTTATAAATTTATTCTCTTCTTATACCTCAAGACTCATCTCAAGTTTGACCTTCTCTATGAGGCTTTTCCTAACTTTATTCCACCTTCGCTCTACTTCCAGAATTTACCTCTTCTGTTATCCCACAGTACATTGCGTAAATTTGTCATTGCTGTTTTTAACAAAGAATGTCTGCAGCTTGAAGGCAAGGATATGCTTATTAATTTTGGAATATCAAGAACCTTAAATCTGGTTGTCATAAACAAGATATTTCATTAAAAAGAAGGGAAGATTCTGTGGCAAACAGCCTATGTATACTGTTGATTTGTTCAATTTCATAGCTGTATTAACAAGCAGAACCTAACATCGCTTTTTACTTGCCTTGGATTAGAAGTAAACAAATAAGACTTTTAATTTGAAGCTGCTGTGCAGGGTTTCTAACTACAGTGACAATTTTCATGTCTTTTATAGATCTTTGTTATTTTTTTTAAGATTTTTGGGGGGAATGGGAAAATGTATATAGTCCCATGAATAATCCAACCAAATCATAAAAAAAAAAACTGGCTTCATAAGGAAAACCAATATGCATTCGGGATAAACTATTTGTTTAGAAGAATGGCATCTGTCTTGTGTGTGTGTGTGTGTGTGCCATTACTGAATATTTTTGTGGCTAGATCAACTCCTAGATTCAACTTTACATTTCTCTTTCTCAAAAAAGTGTTCTTTTCTATGTCTGGGCTATGCACAAACATGAATTCTAAGGCATATTTTACTTCAGAAACTTTGTAAAATTCCTGCTGCTAGTTAACTATGAATACTACATACTTTTTTCTTTAGTGATTTATTTGTATCAAACTAAAGTGCAATGCTTTCACTTCGTATGCGTTAGTTGGAAAAGAAACGGCGTATTTATAGTTAACGCTATAGGATTGATATCAATAAATAATTAATTCTTAAATAGAATTCTTAAACAACTATTTTTTAAATTGCCACTGATTTTTCTTACCTGTCACTGCTGTTCTTCAAAATCATTACGAAGGGAGTCTTAGAAAAAAACTGAATGGCAAACTGTGTCTTTCAAAGCTTCACAAATTCATCTATTTATTTCATCTTGTGCTGTTATGTAAAATTTGCCCTAGCATTTCGCTCAGCAAGATCGCAATTATTAACAATATATTTCTCTAAACTGTTGCTGCAAAGCTATTATTCACGCAGGGTTACAACCGAGTTAATTTTGGGAGAGAGCTGTTCAAAGAGGCCCAGAGCTGTGGCGCTTCTGCACACCGCCTCTTCTGTTATTTCTAATTAGTGTGAAACGGTTCCAAACAGGAGTCAGCCCCGCGGAAGCCTGTGCAGCACAAAGCCAGACTCGTTAACGGACACAAGGAACAGTTTTGTTTTGCTGAATAAACAACTGCGTCATAAAGCCCTTTCAAAAGGAATACAATCTGATTGACCACGCTCCTTAAATGTTGAACGTTGTTTATACGGCTTCAAGGTTTTGTTTTTTTTTTTTAATTAAAATGGAAAAGGCCCATTATTATGACTCAGTAGAGATGAAGATGTGTTTGCCGTGTTCCGTGCAGTAGGACCGTAGCCTTTCCTAAGAAGACCTTTTCCCTCTCTAGTTTGTAAATGAACTTCCATCTTTTGTTTGGGATGCATGACTACGCTTCTAAATTTCTCATTACACCATCAAAAGGATTTTGCTATAAATAATTACAATATTGTAAGAAAACCCGTTTGCTACTTTTTCTACAAAATTTAGTTAATGTTGTATTCTGTTCTCCTGCAATAAACTCTCAATCCATGTGGCTAGTAATACATATGTATAGGTGTTTAAAATGGTTTAAATATAGCTCACAACTGGAGATCTTCTGACATTTGCATTAGATGAGTTAATTAAACAATTGCATCTGATTGAGAATATATCTCCGGTTTCCCATTTGGGATTCACTACAGAAAAGCACAGAGAATGGACTGTACGTTACCAGAAAAGCCACACAAAGCTTGGTCTCGAGTTTGCCCTGGATCAATCAGTAATAATGTATAAAATTATGCTAAATTCTGTTTCTTCTTGGGAGATTAATATGTCTTACATTTTCTGCATCTTTTTAAGATGCCTAGCATATTTTAAATACACAGAGTGGGTGCTCGATAAATGTTTTTTGAATGAATTTATGAATGGGTGTCAGCAATATTGCTTTCCACATGCAAAGTAATATGAAAAGCTGAGCTGCTTTAAATGAATGCCTTTAAAACATACTTTCATGAAGTAACACTTAATATATTATGTTTAATATCTAACCATGGAGTGTCATTCATTGTACCGTTAGATACAAAGCCATTTCAGATTCAGATTAGAGAATTCTTGGGAGATTATAAAATCATAATCCCTTATTATCTTGATGTTGGAATTGTGCATTCATATTTAGTCAGGGATCATAAAATGTAATTCTAAATATATTTTTCATTCTGAAGTCAGTGGAAAAAAATATTTAACCAGTGAAATGCTAACTGCTATTGAGAGTAAGGTTCACTATAGTAGTGTGGATAAAAGAAAAAGCACCCAAGAGGATGTCAGTTTGTATGGCCAGATGAAAATATAAACCCTCAGAAGCCAATGAGGTTTGATACTTTTTCCCCTCTTCTGATTTAATTGATAAAAACCTAAATTCTAAGATACATTCTTTTAAAAAAATCTTTGCTAACATTATCATAATCTTTTCCTTACTGCATATTCACAAAACCAATGAGATGTTTTAAGGAGATAGATAAATATATAACTATAGGTAAAATTGCAGATATAAATTATTTTAAGAAGATATATACACACATATACACACATATATACACATGCATACACACACATATATTATGGCATAAAATATTGTTTAATATTAATTTACAGTAATTGTTTTACCTAACAGTCTTGATATAAGGTCTATTATTCCTGTGTTTCAGCTGTATTCCCTGAGAAAAGAGACTAAATGTTGCTTAAAGAGCAGAGTATCAACAAGAACATGCCCTGAGAGATTTTTACCTTTCATGTGGGTATTTCCCACAGCAAAATCTCAATTTGTGCAATGTCCTGTTTTTCTGCCTCTGAAATCTCAGTAACTTCAGCATTCCAAACTGAAGTCTATAAAAGAATTTCTTCTTATTAAAATATGTTGCATTACAGATGGGCAAATGAACTTTTTTAAAAAGAAAAGTCTACATGAATTAAGAACTTTAATATAAGTTGAAACTGTTACAGAGAAATGGTGCATTCTTCCCAAATATTTTATTTGCTTGACACTAACATCTCTACTTATATATATATATATATATACATATATATATACATACACACACACACACACAACATATGTAAAACATGTATATTCCAGACTAGAAAACTTTCCTCATTTTTTTGTTTTGTTTTTGATTTTAGTTTCCTGCCCCCTTGTGGATTTTTATAACTGCTTTATTACTAAAATCAATATATGAGGGGGGCAAACAAGATCCAGTTTTTATCTAGAGTGTCTTTTTGAAACACTGAAAATGAAGAAAATTAAGAATAAGTCAAAAGTTAAAACTAAATAACCACAGAAGAAAACTAAAGTTACTCTTTTCACCTTATGATTTAGTAATTTAGCAGTATTTTAAAGCTTAGTTCTTGGCACTGTATAATTAATGTGTAGGATATCCTTTTTCACCAATACAGATACCACATTGATTTTTGCCAGATAACAATTTACTAAGGCTGAAATTAGATGTGAAAATACCAAAACCTGGTGGTAATCTGGACAAAAAATGAAGAGAATCAGTAATATGTTCCTTCCTTTACAGCATTGGGGTACACCTGGAGTTCGCTTGCTAGCAATGTGAAAGCTTTCATTTATTTAAATTCCACATTAAAAGGGCGATCCTGGGTGAAAGTCAAGCACTACATTCCTTTAACATTGTCACAGTGGAGGGGTCATAGATGAAAGAGATGCAGTGAGAATTCACCAGGTAATGCTCCTCCCTGTACCAGAGGATTCCCTTACCTGTAGTTAGCCTAATTAAATCGGAGAGGAGACTGTTCTTAATTGGTTCCCTGCTCTATTAAGTAATGCAGATTTTTTCTCCTGGTTGTATAAGGTGTCTTCTCTCCTTGGTTATACTCTGTATACCGGGAAATTACGCATTTCTGTACTTCCATGCTTTCCTTTATTTACTTCCTGTAAAAGTATGAATATTTTCCTTGGTTATTTATCACATTAAATAATGCTACAAAATCGCATAATTAGATGAAATTGATCCAAGTAAAGAACATTATTTAGGTTCTGTGTCTTCCAGATTGTTTTATTGCCAGTTTTTTAAATTGGCAATGGTACTAATAGAGCTTTAATATTTATTGAGCTGCCTGAGTTGAGTCATACATTTTGCTGAGCACTTTCTCATCCATTTCCTCAGTTTAACCACTATTTCTGGTGATGGGTAGTGTGATTCCCATTTTATACCTGATACACTGAGACCTACTGAAATTAGATAGATAGTATTTTAACTGGGGACTATACAACTCCATGCAATTCATTTACACCATGTTGATGAGTAAATATAACTCATCATAATGATGAGTAAATATAACTCATCATTAAAATGCCTTTCCTACAATGGTCAAGCCATAGATCCATCTTGATTCATGTAACAGTTTCTAATGAAAAGAACAATAATAAAAACTTCAATAATTTTTCACAGTTCTATTACACATAAAAAATCATGTACTTTCATTTTTTTCCTTTTATTTATGTTGTTGTTTTTGAGTTTTTTGTTGTTTTTATTAGAGATTAGTTATGGGGGATCCAAGATGGCTGGAGAGTACCTGGGAGCTCTGTCCACTTGCTTGCAGACCCAGACTAGTCTTGCAGCTAAACCACATAGCAATCAACTTGAAAATCCAGTAGAGACTAAGTGAGAGCATGTGTGAGTGAGTGCGTACATGGACAAGAGTGTGGAGAGTATGTGTGAGTGGGCAAGAGCCTACCCATCTGCAGGGCACTTGGGAGTGGGCAGCCCAGGCTCTCCCAGAGGAGCAACTGCCACTGCCACTGTCCAACCCAGCACTTCCCACTGTCCAGATTCAGGGCATCTGCAGATCGGCTTAGGAGACATGAGTTATGGGAGCAGAGAGAGATGGCCAAGGAAGTACTGGCTGCAGAAACAGCACAGTGGGAACAGACCTGCCCGAGGCTGAGACTCAGTGAGGGAGCAGGGAGAGCACCCCATCACCACCCTGTTATAGTATCTCAGCAGGATTCTCCCCAGCACCATCTGGTTGGGATATAGAGATAAACTTTATCTAAAACTGTCAAAGGCTCTGGTAGGCTGTGGCCAGCCCTGACAGAGAATTTGTGATTTTGGAGGAGGGGGTACATGTGGAAAATAGGCCCTTCAGGGCTTGGTGCTGTAGCTTGGAGACCACACAGAAACTCTTTTAAAAGAGGAGCTGAGGCAAGACTCAAGACTTGGCAGGGACCTGGTGCTCGTGTGTATCTGTATGTGTGGCAGCTCTACCAACAAAGAACTCAGAGGGATAGGGTCATGCTGAAGGGACTTTGGGAGCCAACCCAGCATGACTGGTGAGCAGAGGATTGTACAGAGTGGAGAGTTTGGGCCTGAGTCTCCTGCAAGAGAATGTCAGGCTGGGGACTAGACAGCCAGGAGCTGAATGCTCAAGATTTGCTGCAGTCAGGCTGATCACCTCACAGACAAGCGATCCCAACCTCCACCTGCAGATTACTGAGGCCAGGCTCAGGAGCCCTCTGCTGGGTGTACTTCCTCATGGGAAAGAAGAAAAAGCTCTGAAAGCCCCCTTAACAGACAGTAAGAGCTACACTGTTCCTTAGGCCATGATCCCCTACAACCAGCACAGCAGAGCAATAAGACACAGGCACAACAAGGGGTATTCAGGGCCCTTCCCAGCCTTGGTGACTAGACAGAGCTGTTATCTGTGCCAAGCAGGAAGAGCTGCCCCTTTTACACAGATTGACCAATCACAGGAAATGGACAGCTAATTCATCAGAAAACATACATCATTGGAAAGAATCTGGGGCAGACCAAGATGTGTGGTGTGGGAGTGGGGAAGCATTCCCACCATCTTCCCTGAAGACTGAATAGTGTCCTCTGGGGGTGACCCAGGGTTCCCACCTTCTCGAGTGCACCAGAGGCCCCCTCTGGGGGCAGGTGGACAAGTACTGGCAGTGCTCTCAAGTCATTAAATGAAACACACCAAGGCCCTGGGCTGATGGAAAGCCAGCTGGGCTGAACAATGAGGACCAGCCAGGCCTGAAGGAGACAGCCATAGAATGTGAATCACTTATAGTCTGGAGCAGGCTGCCTAGAGCTTGACTAGGATACCATCTGACATTACCAGGGGCAGATCCAGAAAGATGAGACAGTGGTAAATGCTGGATTCTACTGAGACAAGTTCCACCACAGTCTTCTTCATGATTACTATTATTTTCTCTCTTGCATAGCTTTTTAACATTCACTTCTTTTCCTTCACGTTTATAACTATTATTTAACTAGTTTTTATATTTTAGTTATTTTCAAATCTCATATTTTGATCCTTCCTTCTCACAATCCATTTTACATTCTTCCTTCATCTTCTTACTGTTGTTTTAAATTTTATTTTTTCTCTTGCTATGACTAGTGTCTATTCAACACTTTTACTATTTCCCCTTAGTCTTGCCTCTCAAAACCATTTTCTTGCCATTAGTCATTTCACAAGCTTTTCCCCATTCTTACAAATACCCTTATTCTCTCTCCACCTTTATCAGTTTTGCTAGTTGGTTGTTGATATGGTGGTGGTTGTTGCATTTCTTCAATTTTATTTCTAGATCTTCACTACGTTTGTATTTCAAATATCAAATGTTACTATTCCCCTCTCCTACTCCATTTTGCCTTCCTCTTGCCTTTCTTTTTTTCATTTCAAATTTTACCTTTGCCCTGTCTTAGCCTGGTTTTCATTCCTCACTCTTAGTATTCTTACTCCCTCTATCCTCTCAAAATCACTTTTCTTTTCCTTAGAATATCTCATAAACTTCCCTTTCTTCCTTTCTCTCTCTCTCTTTCTTTCTTTCTTTCTTTCTTTCTTTTTGCTTATTCACATTCCACCTATATTAATCTTTGCTCATTTGTTGTTGATATTGCTGTGGTGGATCTTTTTCTCCAGTGCAGTTCTTATTTTTTTCACTATATTTTTGCAAATTTGTGTTTAAACCTAATACTGTACTCTTCCCTTTCTTATTCTATATTGACTTCTTCCCTCCCTTTTTTGTTTACGATATAAATTTCCTTTACTTTCTTCCTTCTCTTGTTTCTATTCCCTACTCTTATTATTTGTCCTCTCTCTACCCACTCAAATTCATTTTTCTTTCAGTTAGTCATCTCATTTTCTTTTTTCACTTTTTATAATAGTATTAATCCATTTATACCTTTATTAATATTTGCTTTTTTGTTGTTGATAGTGTGGTTGTGGGTCAGGGTTATTTTTACAGGTGTGCATTTTTCCTGGGTTGTTTGGCTTTGTTCTGGCAGCACCTGTACAAGAGCATACAAGATGGGATGGGTAGTGTGACTCATAGTCAGCCAGATGGAGTCAGCCAGATTGGACCTGCCAAAGAACAACCCAACAACTACCAAAATCAAAATGAAGCAAGAGAGCACCCCCCAAAAAAAAACATAAAAGGGCATGCCAAGAGCATCCATCTCAGGAGATCAATGAGACTGCACCACTAAGTCCCACAGGTCTCCTACTACGCAAGGTCACACTGCAAAGACAGGGATTCAAAGCAGATCAATCTTATACACAGAAACAAACAAGAAGAGTCACCTAGAATGGAGAGACAAAGAAACAACACCCAATCAAAAGGAAAGGAAAAATCCACAGAAAGCATGCTAAATGAAATTGAGGCAAGCAAATGATTAGACATTGAGTTCAAAATAATGGTTACAAGGATGCTCAAGGAACTCAGTGAGAACTACAAGGAACTCCATGGAAGTTACTAGGAACTTACTGGGAACTACACCAGCATGAAAAAGGACATAGAAACTATCAGTAAGAGCTAAAGGAAAATGAAGAATATATTATCTGAAGTGAAGAATACATTAGAAGGAATTAAAACCAGCCTAGATGAAGCAGAGGAATAAATCTGTGAGCTGGAAGACAAGGTAGAAAAAAACTACAAGAGAGAGCAACAAAATGAAAAAAGATGAAAAAAGAATAAAAAGGGTTTAAGGGAGCTGCAGGACAACATGCAATGTAATAATATTCATATCATAGGGATATCAATAGGAGAAGAAGAAGAAAAAGGGATAGAAAACCTGTTTTAAAAAGTAATGACAGAAAACTTCCTTAACTTGATGAAGGAAAAAGTCACACAAGTCCAGGAAGCACAGAGGGTCCCAATCAAGATGAACCCAAAGAAGCCCACTCTAAGACACATCATAATTAAAATGGCAATTTTGGAGATAAAGAGAGAATCTTAAATGCATAAAAGGAGAAACAGCTAGTTAACATACAAGGGAGCTCTGATAAGGCTATCAGCTGATTTCTCAAGAGAAACACTACAAGCCAGAAGGGAATGGCATGAAATATTACAAGTAATGAAAAGCAAAGCCTGCACCAAAACAACTCTCAGCAAAGCTCTCAGTTGAAATGGAAAGTGAAATAAGGAGCTTCCCAGACAAAAAACAAAAACAAACAAACAAACAAAACCCTAAAAGAATGCATCTCCACCAAACCAACACTGCAGGAGATGCTAAAGGGACTAGTTTAAGAAAATAAAGAAAAAGAGAGAGAGAGGAAAACAGGTACAAAGAAAAAATTGGCAAGGAATAAGTGCCTATCAATAATAACATTAAATGTAAATGGATTAAATGCTCCAATCAGAGGACATAGGGAGCTGAATGGATAAGAAAACATGACCCACATATATGCTGTCTACAAAACACCCACCTCAGAACAAAAGATCTACACAGACTGAAAGGAAGGAATGGAAAAAAAAGTACTCCAAGCAAACAGTCATGAAAAAAAAAAAAGCTGGAACAGAAATACTTATATCAGGCAAAATAGATTTGAAAACAAAAGCCATAAAATGAGACAAAGAAGGATAATACATAAAATCTAAGGGGATAACCTATCAAGGATATATAACACATAAACATATATGTACCCAACATAGGAGTACCTAAATATATAAGGAAAATTTTGGAGGCCTTCAAGAAAGACATCAAAAGCAACACACTCATTGTTGGAGATTTTAATACCCATTGTCAAAAAAGGACAGATCTTTGAAGCAAACAATCAAAAAGGGTATTGTGACATTGAACAACACTCTAGATCAAATGGACTTAATTGATATATACAGAAAATTTCACTGCAAAGAAGCAAAATATACATTCTTTCAAATGCACATAGAACTTTTTCAAAGATAGATCACATGGTAGATCACAAAATAAGCCCAACAAATTCAATAAAATTGAAATCATATCAAGCATCTTCTCAGATACAATGGCTTGAGAGTAGACACCAAACTCAAGGAAAAAAATCAAACACTTTCAAATGCATGGAGACTGAATAACATGCTATTAAAATAATAAATGGGTTAACTATGAGTTCAAGGAAGAAATCAAATCAAAAAGTGCCTGGGAACAAATGAAAATCAACACACAACAACCCAAATTCTATGGTACACAGTGAAGGTAGTCCTGAGAGGGAAGTTCATAGTAATACAGGCATACAAAAACTAAAGATAGAAATATTTCAAATAAACAGCCTAACTCTACATGTCAAGAACTAGAGCAAAAACAACAAACAAAGCCCAAACTGAGTAGAAGTAATGAAATAATCAAGATCAGAGCAAAATAAAATGACATAGAAACTAAAAAAAAAATTCAAAGGAGCAATGAATCCAGTTCTTTGAAAAAATAAACAAAATTGACAAAGATTTAACCAGACTCATCAAGAAAAAAAGAGAGAGAATCCAAATAAATAAAATCAGAAATAAAGAGGAGAAGTTACAACTGATATCACAGAAATACAAAGGATGGTAAGAAATTACTATAAACAACTACATGCCAAGAAATAGGCAACCTGGGATAAATGGACAAATTTCTAGAAACATATAGTCTTCCAAAACTGAATTAAGAAGGAGAAAGCCTGAACATAGCAATAACAACTAGTGAAATTGAAGCAGTAATCAAAAAACTCCCAGCACACAAAACTGTGGACCAAATGGCTTCACAGGCAAATTTTACCAAACATTTAAAGAAGAACTAACTCCTGTCTTTCTCAAACTATTCCAAAATATTCAAGAAGAGGGAAAACTCCCAAACTCCTTACGGGGGCAGAATTATCCTCATTCCAAATCCAGGTAAAGACACAACAAAGAAAGAAAACTACAGGCCAATATCTCTGATGAAAATAGACACTAAAATCCTCAACATAATACTGGCAAACCACAACCAGCAATACATTAAAAAGATCATACACCATGATCAACTGGGATTCATCCCAGGAATGCAAAAATGGTACAATATTCACAAATCAATAAACATAATACATCACATAAACTAAAGGAAAGACAAAAATTACATGATCATATCAATAGATGCAGAAAAAGCATTTGATAGGGTACAGCACCCATGCATGATAAAAAAAAAAAAAAAAAACACTCAGCAAAGTGGGAAGATATGGAGCATACCCCAACATAGTAAAGTCCATATACGAGAAACCTACAGCCAACATCTTACTCAATGGGTAAAAACTAAAACCTTTCCCCTTCAGGTCAGGAATAAGACAAGGGTGTCTACTTTTACCACTTTTATTCAATATAGTATTGGAAATCCTAGCCACAGTGATCAGACAAGAAAAAGAAACAAAAGGCATCCAACCTGGAAAAGAGGAATTGAAACTGTCATTATTTGCAGATGACATGATAGTATACATAGAATACCCCACAGTTTACACCAAAAAAGTACTTGACCTAATAAATTAATTTGGTAAAATAGTGGGATACAAAGTCAATATTCAGGGATTGATGGCATTTTTTACACCAACAATGAAATATCAGAAACAGAAATTAGGGGGGAAATCCCATTTAATATAACAACAAGAAAAATAACGTACCTATGCATAAACTTAACCAAGGAGGTAAAAACCTTTATTCAGGAAAATACAGAACACTGTAGAAAGAAATAGGAAGATACAAATAAATGGAAGCATACACCATGTTCATGGATTGGAAAAATTACCATCATAAAATGTCCATACTACCCAAAGTAATTTATAGATTCGATGAAATCCTTACTAAAATACCAATGGCATCTTTCAGAGATCTGGAAGAAATATTTCAAAAATTTATATGGAACCATAAATGACCCTGAATAGCATTATCAATCTTGAGAAAGAAGAACAAAGTAGGAGGGGTCACAGTACATGATATCAAACTATACTACAAGGCCACTATAGTCAAAACAATCTGGTGCTGGCATAAGAACAGACACATACATCAGTGGAATAGAACAGAGAGCCCAGTAAACAACCCAAGTTTCTATGGTCAATTAATATTTGACAAAGGGGTCACAAGCATACAATGGAGTAAAAATATCCTCTTTAATAAATGATGTTGGGAGATCTGGACAGGTACATGCAAAAAAAAAAAATGAAACTAGACCACCAACTTATACTGTACACCAGAATAAACTCAAGATAGATAAAAGACTTAAATATAAGTGAAGACACCATGAAAGTCCTACAAGAAAACATAGGCAGTAAAATTGCAGATATCCCACACAGCAATATTTTTGCTGATATATCTCCTAGAGCAAGGACAATAAATGAAAAAATAAACAAATGGGACCACATCAAATTAAAATCTTATGCACCATTAAAGAAAACATCATCAAATTGAAAAGGGATCCAACCATATGGGAAAACACATTTGCAAATGATACCTCAGACAAGGTTTTGATCTCCAAAATATATAAGGGACTCATATGACTCAACACCAGGAAGACACACAATTCAATGACAAAAATGGGCAAAGGATCTAAACAGACATTTCTCTGAGGACATACAGAGGGCCCATAGACATCATCGTTAAGAAATCAACAAACAAGTTCTAGGGAGGATGTGGAGAAATGGGGATCCTAGTACACTGTTGGGAATGCAGACTGGTGCAGCCACTGTGGAAAACAGTATGGAATTTCCCCAGCAAATTAAATATGGAACTGCCTTTTAACCTGGCAATTTCACTGCTGGGATTATACCCTAAAATTCTGAAACACCAATTCAAAAGAACCTCTGCACCCCTATGTTCATAGCAGCATTATTTACAATAGCCAAGTACTGGAAACAGCCTAAGTGTACAAGAGTAAATGAGTGGATCAACAAACTGTGGTACATTTACACAGTGGGATACTATACAGCAGAAAGAAAGGAGGAGCTCCTACTTTTCGAGACAGCATGGATGGAACTGGAGAGTATTATAATAAGTGAAATAAGCCACTCAATGAAAGAAAAATACCATATGATATCACCTAAGAAGAATCTAAGGAACAAAACCATCAGACAAACAAAATAGAAGCAAAGGCATGGAAACAAGAAACAGACCTACAGCAACCCAGAGGGGAGGCAGGAAGGGAATAAGGGTAGAAAGAAGTGGAAGGGACTAGTCAAGGACATGTATGAATGACCCATGGACATGGAAAACAGGGAGAGGATTGATTGTGGGACAGGGGAGTGGGCTGGGCAGGAGAACAAAAGGGGAAAAATTGGGACAACTGTAATGGAACAATAAAATATTTAATTAAAAAATAAATTAGTGAATAACAATAAAAAATTAAAAAAATAAATAAAAAATAAACTAGTTATTTTGTTTTGTTGATTTTCTTTTTCTTTGTTTTGCCTTTGTTTCTTTGTGTATTTTGGTAGCCCAAAGATTCTTTATGCTCTGTTCTATAGCCAAATATTCTGCTAATTTGACCTTCAATATTTTCCCTCCCTCCTACCTTGCCTTCTTTCTGTCCTCCTCTTAACAGAAAACATCATGATGAACCAATCCAATTCCCTGCTTGAGGTCCTGAGAAGGCTTTTGTCAGGGCTGCAGTTGGAACCCACATTCGATTCTGAGGCTATTGCTCAATGTACCTAGGCTGTTTTAATTTTTATATTTGTTCATTTTGTTTTGATTATCACAGAAGTTTATGGTTTGTGATATGTTGTTATGTTTTGTTTGTTTTTCATAGTAGAGATTACTTAAACAATCAATTTACATAGTGCTGACAGCTGGTGTAGATCATAAACTATCTTTTCATATAAATTCAAGTTTCCTAGCCTCTCAGATTCCAAAGACTTTACTGTTTTAATATCATTATGTGGCTTAAGAAAAGGATGAAAAGCAACTGTGTTATGAGAATCAAATTAAGCAATTAATGTTCATCAGTAAAATCTCTTTTACCTTTACAGAATGGTGAAGATTTGTTCTTAATGGTGGGTTCCATTTATTCTCAAATGCTTTGATATTTTGTTTTATGGGCCATTTTCATTTTGGCTGCAAAATAAATGGAAATTTTGGATTGAAGCAATAAACTTCTGTCTGCCAATATTTAAAAGACCAATATCATATTTGCATGGATCCTTGTCCTTTTTGATCCCTATTCTAGGGTCAAAATCCATAAATGGTGTGATGCAAAATACTATTGATTGCTGCAGGATATAAAGGTCGATTTCAGATTAGGGTTATTTCCCATATTTCTTCACTAACTTAAAAAATTTAGAAAATATAACTTCAGAGCAACTTTCCAATAAACTGATAGTGTAATAATACTGTACATTATAATGAATGGCTACCACTACGAATAGAAAAGCACCACTGTGACTGGGATTTGAGCAAATGATATCATCAAATCTTATCATATTGCAATATTAATACTTAAAATTTTGGGAAGGATAGTAAACCAAATGAATTTGCCTGTGTTGCACTTTATTTAAAGAATCATGTTTTTAAAAGCTTATTCCATCGCTTCAAATTTAAAGTCATTAGCCAAATATGCTATCATTTGTAAAAAACATGTACAAAAACTCTTTTGACAATCAAAAGGTTTAATATAATTATTGTTTATCAAGGCCTATTGGCTTCAAATAAGTGATAAGGTCCAGATAAATTGTATATTCACAAAATCCCTTTTTAGTTAATTTGAATTTCAGTCCATTAATACCTATAACCACATTCCCCCCATTTAGTTCATGCCCGTGGGTCCTATATATAAGTTCTTTGGCTTCTACATTTCCTATACTATTCTTAACCTCCCCATGTCTATTTTCTACCTACCATTTATGCTACTTATTCTCTGTACCTTTTCCCCCTCTCTCCCCACCCACTTCCCCCACTGATAATCCTCCATGTGATCTCCATTTATGTGATTCTGTTCCTGTTCTAGTTGTTTGCTTAGTTTGTGTTTGTTTTTGTTTTAGGTTCAGTTGTTAATAACTGTGAGTTTGTTGTCATTTTACTGTTACTATTTTTTATCTTCTTTTTCTTAGATAAGTCCCTTTAACTTTTCATATAATAAGAGCTTGGTGATGATGAACTCCTTTAACTTGACCTTATCTGGGAAGTATTTTTATCTACCCTTCCATTCTAAATGATGGCTTTGCTGGATACAGTAATCTTGGATGTAGGTCCTTGCCTTTCATGACTTTGAATACTTCTTTCCAGCTCCTTCTTGTCTGTAAGGTCTCTTTTGAGAAATCAGCTGACAGTCTTATGGGAACTCCTTTGTAGGTCCTTTTCTTTTGCTGCTTCTAAGATTCTCTCCTTATCTTTAATTTTGGGTAATGTATTTATGACTTGCCTTGGTGTGTTCCTCCTTGAGTCCAGCTTCTTTGGGACTCTCTGAGCTTCCTGGACTTCCTGAAGGTCTATTTCCTTTGCAAGATTGGGCAAGTTTTCCTTCATTATTTGTTCAAATAAGTTTTCAATTTCTTGCTCTCCCTCTTCTCCTTCTGGTAGCCCTATGATTCAGATATTGGAATGTTTAAAGGTATCATGGAGATTCCTAAGTCTCTCCTCATTTTTTTGAATTCTTGTTTCTTCATTCTGTTCTGGTTCAATGTTTATTTCTTCCTTCTGGTCCACATTGTTGATTTGAGTCCTGGTTTCCTTCCTGTCACTGTTGGTTCCCTGTACATTTTCCTGTATTTCACTTAGCATAGCCTTCATTTTTTTTTTCATCTAATTTGCTACCATATTCAACCAATTCTGTGAGCATCCTGATTACCAGTGATTTGAACCATGCATCTGATAGGTTAGCTATCTCTTCATTGCTTAGTTGTATTTTTTCTGGAGTTTTGATCTGTTTTTTCATCTGGGCCATTTTTTTTTTTTTTGTCTCAGCATACCTGTTACGTAGTGAGGGGCAGAGCCTTAGGCATTCACCAGGGTGGGGCAACCCATGTTGCTGTGTTGTGATGCTGTATGTGGGAGAGGGGTCCAAGAGGGAACAATGCCACTTGTTCCTCTCTCTGCCAGTTTTCTGTCACTTCCCCCACTACCCACAAGCAAATTGGGCCCTTCTGGCACTGATTCCTGGGTGGGTTCGCTTGTATACATTCTAGGACCCTGTGGGCCTTTCCAATGAACTCGCCTGTGAGGCTGGGAGGCTTTCTTCCTCTGCGGCCTCAATCCCCACAGGTGTTTTCAATCAGTGGTTTGAGGGTTTATTTCCCTGCTCTAGAACCCTAGGTTGTGTGATCTGTCTCCCTCCCCAATTGTTCCTCCCAGTTTATCTGCATGCGAGTGTGGCACCACCTGGTCTGCAATCTGCTGCCTCACCAGGTCCACCAGCTGCCTTGCCCACCCTGGTCCTCCAGTTGCTACCTTGCTATGAGTCCTCTCTGCCCAGCTGCCTGTCTCCACCCCTCCTACCAGTCTGGATGAACGTTTCTTCTTTAACTCCTTGGTTGTCGGACTTCCATACAGTTCTATTTTCTGTCATTTCTGGTTGTTTGTCGTTTTTAAATTTGTTGTCCTTCTTTTAGTTGTGCAAGGAGGCATAGTGTGTCTACCTATGCCTTCATCTTGGCTGGAGATGAGTGCTCTTATAAAAGAGACCCAGAGAGCTTCCTAGCCCCGTTCACCATGTGAGGACCTAGAAATATGGTGCTTGGCTGCTGGCTATGAACCAGGAAGATGGCCTTTACCAAGATGTGTCCATGTGAGTACCTTGACCTTAGACTTCCCAGCCGCCAGAATTGTGGGAAATAAATTAATGTTGTTTGTAAACTACACAGTCTGTAGTATTTTGTTATAGCAGCCTGAATAAACTACCTTTGGTAGCTCTCCCAATAGCTATTACCTAAAAAGTTACTAAGATGGAATTTGAACTAGTCAATACGATTGAGAGTTTATTTGATTAACCACCATGCTCTCCTCATAGAAGGGCATAACAGTATCTTTTATTACACTAGAATGCTCATGTGTGTGTGTATTTAATGAGTTACTTGTTATTATTATTTTAAGACTTTTGTAGATGAGCAAACTGGTGCATGAAAAGATTAAGTCATTTGCTCAATCTAATCTATACAGCTCTGTAAAAAGACTCCCTGAAAGTTGTGTTCCCTCCAAATTCATGAATCCTTCTCATTTATATTTTACTAAATTCTTAAAATGTTAATTTAGTACTTATTATATGCCAAGAACTAGATTGAGGCAATTCTTCAAAATCTTTAAGTCAGAGAGATTTTGTCATTAATGGATGAACCAAACATAATCATTTCCTTTTTGGAGTCTTGGTTTTCCAGAGAGTTGTCAAATTTTTATAGTTCTATAATTTTACCATGACAATTCCTTTAGTGACCTAAATAGAAGTGCTTGTTTGACTAAGTATTTTAAAAATAAAATTCCTATCATAAAATAAATGCTAGTTTTCAATGAAATATAATAAATAATTTGTTTTTAAAAATAACCCCCCAAATCACTAAGAGTAAAATGCAATGTTGGATCAAAAGGAGTATGTACTACAATTTCAGGATGCCATATTTCCTATTGCCTATAATAAAGATAACACAAAGAATGTGGCTAGAACATAATACAGAATTTTAAAAAAAATCAACTAATGAACTAAAGAAACAAAACTGCTTTATTAAGTCAACTTGCTCTTGATGAGTATAGGATTTGAAGATATTAAAAATATTCTAACTAATTTTAAACACAAATTTGCTGTCAAATTGATTCAAAACCAAGAAGGAAATAAGTAAAACTTAATGTCATTTTAGATAGTAATCTAAATGGTTAATTGCCAGTTATTATCTATTCATTCTTAAATGCCCTAATACCATGTATAGATAGTAGAAAACTTTTTGATATGGTATTTGCTTGGTTATTTGTTTTTGACCTGGGAAAGACTCTCAGACCTCCAAACAAAATGTTAATTAAAGCCAATTTTCCATTATGCTCAGAGAAAAGTAACAGAAAGGGAGATAACATAACTTCTGAGTAATAAATTATCGAGCATGGCATTTGGCTTCAGAGAAATAAAAATTTGAAGGCACTCCAGGATGTTCACCTAGATCAGTATTTCTAGATCTAGTTTGCACCCAGAGGAAAATATAAGAGCTTTAGTAGGCTCTGGTTGACCAGTAGTCTTATTTTACTTCCCATTTTCCAGAGAATTTTGGGGGCTGGGATCATTCTAGGTCATAGAATGATGCTGTAGCAACTTCGTTGTTGAAATAGATCAAGATAACTTCCTACCAAGTACTTTGGTGATGTCACAAGGGAAAAAATGAGTCAATTGCATACCATAACCTAATTTTGTAATGCAAATGTCACATATTAGGGTACAGGGGATATGACTAATTGCTTATGGCAAACAAGAAGCTATTGCAAGAAATTTAGAGGACAGTAACATAGATTATTAGTATACATTTGACCCATGGTAACCACATGTTTAACTCCATTAAAAATACTTAAATTTGCCACAATATACTTATAAGAATATCATATTTCTGAAGGAAATTTTTTTTCTGTGTTTGGTTTTTATACTAATGTAGAGTGAAATCACTTTATGTGCTTCATCTCCAGTGTCCCTTTCACCCTTCCCTCTGTTGAGACTTCTTTTTCCTCTCCTCCTTTGCACTGCTTTAATTTACAGTATTGCTGTGTGTGCAGTCTTCAGGAAATGTGAAATGGAGCAAGAGGCTGTCTAACGGGAGGGAGGAAATCTAACTGCTAAACAGGTGCACACAGAAAATAAATAAAAAATGAGAAATCAGACCCCCTGGGTGCTATAAAAGGAGTATTTGCTGAATAACTAATTTGGTAGCCCTTGTGCCCTATGAATTATTGTTCTGATTTACCCAATCACATTGTCTAACAAACTCAAATTGCTTAACACTATAATTATTCTGTATGCAACATGAGAAGAGAGCAATTTCTAACTTCTCAGTTATTAAAGGAATAAAGTGATTTGCTTTTTGTTTATTTTGTTTCAGTTTCCTGCTATACTGGAAAACATGTTAATGCTTAAAGAACACCTGAATTATGTTGTATTTTTAAATTTTGCCACACAATTAAATGTAATATGGCAATTGCTTAAATATTAACTGGATATAATATTAGTTAAATATTAACTGCTTTGATATAATATGCTACATAGTATTCTCCACTTTATGCCTTCACTAAAGATTTATGGAACACCTACTATGTGTATCCCTACCTGCTATGTGCCAGTTGATATTCACACTACAGCCATTTGGAAATTTTTACGACACTTCAGATCAGTCACTCTATGTAATATAATCTTAAGTAATGTCTTCCATTTTGCTCTAGCAATGTATTCCATTATTTCACCATTCACTTTCTAAACACATAACCATGTATAGTTAAAGCCAGTTGAATTTATGTGTATTTTTGTTTCGTGGTTACTGTTAAGTTTTGTGCTAAGTGTATTATTCTAACTTCTAATCATCACAAAAATTGCATGATGTACTATGTTTTATACTATTATTATTTTTACTTTAGAGATGATGAAATGGAAATTCAATTAAGTAACTTGCATATCACTAGTATATATATGCACTCCAAATCAGTCATAATTCAGAGAAAAAATTTTTCACTATTTTATGTATTGTTGAGATGCCAAGATTATTAAAGTTATTTTTATATATTAACAAATAAAATATAGTATTTACAGAGGTTCTTTTAATTTTCATTTTACCTAATTGACTATGTTTTCTTTTTAATTTTCAAGAGAAAGGGGGTCAAAAATTTTATAAAATGTTTCCTTTAGATATATATGACATTACTATTTTTCCATGGATTTCCTAAGAAAATAATTACTATAGATGACAAAACTCAAAACCAAATGAGTTACATATCAATTGCACTTCAGAGTATTTAGTTATCTACTTAATTACATTGACATGTTTATTTGTTTTCTTTGAAATAATTTAGCCTCATCTCTTCACCATATATATATATATATATATTTTTTTTTTTTTTGGCCTGGTTTCTTCACTATTCCATCCAATTCATTCAAGGCCCTTCCTCCACTTATCTTTCATCCCACTCATCTGCAAAACATTATTTCAAAATAAAACCCCCACTGTCCAGTTTCCTAGAACTCACATGGCTTAAAGTTGCCTATTGAAGTCTCAAAACAGGTTTATTGATTTCATCATCAACTTCTCATCACCAATCTCAAGTTACCATTAATTCTACTACTGTTTTTCTGGCCGACTTACCTTCCCATCTTCCCCAACAATTTCAAATTCCCTCTACTGTCTTAAAACTTCCAGCTCCTCTCTTTCCTTATTCATCCTTATTCATACTTACTCTGGGCCAAACACTATGACATGCCATTTAACTTTTACAACCACTTTGAAGCATTTACTCTCAAATGTTTAAATGGCATCTAACTCTTAAAATGCTAAAATCAAAACATAGCAATCGTCACTCTTCTGATGTGCCTTATCGCAGTGCTTGGTGCCATCCTGGATCCAGCTGATCAAACTAGAGAGTTTAGAGGTATCCTTAACACCCTTCCTTCAAGCTTTATATTCAATACATATAATATCAAGTACTTGCGATTCTATTTTCTTAATCTCTCCTAAAATTGTCTAATTCTCTCTCACTTTAACACTATCACCTTAGACCATGTTACCACCATCTTTCACCTGGTCTCTTGAAGAATCATTTTAGTTTTCTATGCTGTGTAACAAATTACCATAAAATCAGCACCTTAAAATATGCATTTATTAAAGTTTCCATAGATCAGAAGTTTGATGAGGTCCTCAAACTTCTCACAAGGGTCTCACAAGGTTTAAATCAAGGTGTTGGTCAGGCTGTATCTCATCTGGAGCTCAGGATCTTATTCCAACCTTATTCAGGGTGCTGGCAGAATTCAATTCCTTGTGACTATAGGAAGGAGGACTCTGTTATCTCCCTACCTGTTGGTCAGGGAGTGCTTTTCCTCCCTAGAGCAGCAGACCCCAACCTTTTTGGCACCAGAGACTGGTTTCTCAGGAGACAATTTTTCCACGGAAGGGGGACAGGGGTGAGGGTGGAGTAGGGAGCCCAGGCAGTAAAGCGAGCAATGGGGATTGGGATGAAACTTTGCTCCCTAGCCTGCTGCTCACCTGCTGCTGTTCGGCCTGCCTTCTAACAGGCTGTGGACCTACCAGTGCCCTAGAGCCTACCCTCAGGTCCTTGACATGTGGTTATCTCCATAGGCAGTTCACAATATGGATGTCCCTTTCTTCAAAGCCAGCAGAATAATGTTTTACGCTTTGAATCTCTTCTGTCAGGAAAAGATTGAACTCTTTTTAAAGGGCTTTTCAAAGGCTTCACATGATTAGGTCAGGCCCAGGATAATCCCCCTTTTATTGATTTCAAAGTCAACTGATGAGAGACCTTTGTTATATTTGCAAAATCCCTTCACCTTTTCCATATAATATAACCCACTCATGAGAGTTAAATCCCATCATATTCATAAAGTTTACCTATATTCAGGGGAGTGAGGACTTTGGGGGCTACTTTAGAATTCTGCATGCCACAATTGCCAAGTATTGTAGCACCCAAGTGCATTCCGACCCATCGCCATTCCATTCTTTACTGCTGAATCATGTCAAACATAACTTTGATCATTTTGTTCCATAAATTAAATTACTTTTGCTTCCCATTGATGCTGATATTAAAATAGCAAATAGATTTTTATAGGGACTATAGTAATTAGCATGGTCTCTTGTCCCAATCCACCTCTCCAGCTATATCTTTTACCAGATTCTTTTACTCTCTGCATTTCAATCAAAAACATTTTCTCTTGGTTCCTTTATTTATCATGTTCTTTCTTACCGCAGGGAATTTTGCATACCCTGATGTCTCTGCCTGGACCTTTCTTCTGTTCCTTTTTATCCAGTTATTCTGACTCATTCTCCAGATCTCACATCAACTATCACTTTCTGAGGCCTGCTTTTATAGGGACTCTTTGTACTATGTACCTTTTTCATAGCACTTTTCAAAGCTGAAATTGCCCTGTGTTTGTTTCCTCTATTAAGCTTCCTAGGGCAGGAACCAATGTGGGTTTTTATAGCTTTGTGCATCCCCTGTGTTTGAAACTGTTCCTTGAAGATGGCGGCAACATAGGTGGGAGCAGAATCCACTTCCCCGCAACGCCAGGGAAATACCTAGCTGATCTGAGGAGCAGAGCGAACAGCCAACAGTATTCCAGCATATACGAAGATCAGAGACCAAAGATAGAGGACATTGAAAGATCTGACGGTAAGAAGAGTGCTCAAGGACAATAAGGTCCCCGGGAACCGGGACCGTGTGGTACAAGGGCGGCAGAGGCGCCAGCCCTGGTGCAGGGGCTGCTGCAGGAGTCTTGGGAGAGGGCCAGGCTGCGCTGTGAGCAGCCAGGTGCTTGATTGGACCAGGGGGGCTTGAAAAGGAGGAATTTCTCAAAAAGAAAAAGAAAATAGAGACACTCAGGGGCTAGTTAGAGAACTCTCGGTGGTGGAGGCCCCTGGCGCCCCTCCCCCCTCCGCCCCTGGACTGCGAACGCGGAACGCGGGATAAGCAGGGATAAGCAGCACCGGCGCTCACCTGAGGTCCGGTTGCGTGCGCGCGCAGATTAGCGAACGGGGCCCATACCTGAAACCCCGGAGGGGCGCCCACACCTGAAACCTCCGAGATCATTTGGAGCTGAGGCTAGCTGCTCCACCCACAGACCCAAAACCTCAGAACCGAGTACCGCGTGATTCGGTCCCAGGGCGGCCCCGCCCACCCGAGAGTCTCAAGCCCCGGGTGGCTGGATCGGCCCCCCAAGCATAGAGCCTCTGGCTCGGCGGCGGGCTGCGCACTCACCAAGCGTAGGGCCGGCTGGATGCGCGTTTCCCAAGCACAAAGAGGCTGGCGAGTGTCGTAACACCAAGGCGGCTGAACCAGCAGCTTGCGGCGCGCCAGCCTCCCTAGCCTGGGTGGCTCCATCGGTTGGCTGGCTGCGCGCTCAGAGCCCAAATAACATCACAAACCCAAAGCGGCTGGATTCCCCTGCTGCGCGCGCACGAGTCCCGAGCCAAAGCGGCTGGAGCGGCCGCTCGCGTGTCCCAAGAACAAAGCTGCTGGATTGGCTGATCAACGGCCTGATTGCCTGCCAGGGACCACACCTACAAAACAGTGAAGAGTGTGACCCAGGAAGGAAGAAAAGTGAAACCAATCCTTCCAACCACCCCCTCCCGTTGCACAGACAGGACAACAGCAGAAATAACCTGAACGGTTTAAAGCCAACAGAAGATTTTTTTTTTTCCTTTTTTTTTTCTTTTTCTTTTTTTCCTTTTCCTTTCCCCCTGAACTCCTTCTTCCTCTCTCTCTCTTTTTTTTCTTTCATTCCTTCTTCCTCCCATCCTTTACCATTTTTATGTCTTCCTGCCTTCTTTTATCTATTTCTATGTTTTAATTTTTGTTAAAATTCCTTCTTATCTTGCCTCCAATCTTTCTTTAATCCTTCTTCCCTCCTTCCTTCCTTTCCTCCTTTCCTATTTCCTTTTTCCCTCCTTCCCATCTTTGTTTTTTGTTTTTTTTTTTGTTTTTGTATTTTTTTCTCCTTTTCTTTCTCCCCCCCTTTCTATTTTTCCCACAGGTGCGACAACAAAACCTGGAGTGCTGAAAAGACTAGAGTTAGACCGTGTTAAACACATAAACGTCAGCTCAAGACCAGTGAGCACAGGAGAGTAAGGAGACAGCACCACCAAATCCCATTGGCATTCTACCATAGAAGTTCATATCATAAACCCAGGGATTCAGAACAAAGCAATTTAAGAAGCAGAGGCCAACAAGAAGAGCCTCACAAACAATGGGAAGACAAAGAAACAATTCCCAAATGAAAGGAAAGGAGGAAGTCTCAGAAAGAATACTAACCGAAAAAGAGGCAAGTCAACTACCAGATACTGAGTTCAAAGCAATGGTCATCAGGAAGCTCACTGAGCTCTCCGAGCGCAAAGAGAACTACCAGAAACTACAAGGAAACTACAATGAACTCACTGCAAACTATATCAACATGAAAAAGGAAATAGAAAATATCAACAAGAGCCAAGAGGAAATGAAGAATACAATTTCTGAATTGAAGAACACAGTAGAAGGAATTAAAAGCAGACTTGATGAAACAGAGGATCGGATCAGCGAGCTGGAGGATAAAGTAGAAAAAAACACCCAGAAGGAGCAAGAAAAGGAAAAGAGGCTCAGAAAGAATGAAGAGGCAATAAGGGAAATGCAGGACAACATGAAACGTAACAATATCCGTATAATAGGAATACCAGAAGGAGAAGAAGAAGAGCAAGGGATAGAAAACCTGTTTGAAAAAGTAATGATGGAAAATTTCCCTAATCTGAGGAGAGAAAAAGTCACCCAAATCCAGGAATCACAGAGAGTCCCAAGCAAGAGGAACCCAAAGAGACCCACTGCCAGACACATCATAATTAAAATGGCAAATTTCCAAGACAAAGAGAGGATCTTAAAGGCAGCAAGGGAGAAAAAGGAAGTAACATACAAGGGAGCCCCAATAAGGTTAGCAACTGACTTCTCAATGGAAACGCTCCAAGCCAGAAGAGAATGGCAAAAAATATTCCAAGTAATGAGAACCAGAGGCCTCCAACCAAGACTACTTTACCCAGCAAGGCTCTCAATCAAGATAGAAGACCAAATAAAGAGCTTCCCAGACAAAAGAAGTCTAAAAGAATACAGCTCCACCAAACCAGCTCTGCAAGAGATGCTAAAGGGACTGCTTTAAGGAAAGGAAGGAAAAGAGAAAGACAGAGGAACACAGGTAGGAAATAATGGCAATGAATAACTACCTATCGATAATAACCTTAAATGTAAATGGATTAAATGCTCCAATCAAAAGACATAGAACAGCTGAATGGATAAGAAAACATGACCCACACATATGCTGCCTACAAGAAACCCATCTCAGGACAAAAGACTTACACAGACTGAAAGTGAAGGGCTGGAAACAAATTTTCCAAGCAAACGGACAGGAAAAAAAAGCAGGGGTAGCAATACTCATATCAGACAAAATAGACTTCCAAAGAAGGGCCATAAAGAGAGACCCAGAAGGTCACTTCATAATACTCAAAGGAAGAATCCACCAAGAAGACATAAACATTATAAATATATATGTACCCAACATAGGAGCACCCAAATACATAAAGAAAATCTTGGAGGATTTCAAGAAAGATATTGACAGCAACACAATTATAGTAGGGGATTTTAACACCCCACTATCAAAAATGGACAGGTCTTCAAAACAAAAGATTAACAAAGATATTGTGTCACTTAACAATGCCCTAGAGGAAATGGACTTAACTGATATATACAGAGCTTTTCATCCCAAAGAAGCAAAATACACATTCTTTTCAGTTGTCCATGGAACTTTCTCAAAGATAGACCACATGATAGGACACAAAGCAAGCCTCAACAAATTCAAGAAAATTGAAATCATATCAAGCATCTTCTCTGACCACAAGGGTCTGAAACTAGAAACCAACCCCAAGGGTAAAAACCCAAAACACTCAAAATCATGGAGACTGAATAGCATGCTATTAAACAATGAATGGGTCAAGAACGAGATTAGGGAAGAAATCAAAAACTTCCTGGAAACAAATGAAAACGAACTCACAACAACCCAAAACCTATGGGACACAGCAAAGGCAGTCCTGAGAGGGAAGTTCATAGCAATACAGGCCTACCTTAAGAAGTTAGAAACAGTTCACACAAACAACCTAACCCTACGCCTACAAGAACTGGAGGAACAACAACAAAGACAGCCCAGAGCAAGCAGAAGGAAGGAAATAATCAAGATCAGAGCAGAACTAAATGACATAGAGACTAAAAGCACAATTGTAAGGATCAATGAATCCAGAAGCTGGTTCTTTGAAAAGATAAACAAAATCGACAAGCCTTTAAGTAGGCTTATCAAGAAGAAAAGAGAGAGGATCCAAATAAACAGAATTAGAAATGAAAGTGGAGAGATTACAACTGATACCACAGAAATACAAAGGATCGTAAGAAAGTACTATGAAGACCTATATGCTAAGAAATTTGAAAACCTAGATGAAATGGACACATTTCTAGAAAAATATAATCTTCCAAAACTGACTGAAGAAGAAGCAGAAAACCTGAACAGACCAATATCAGCAAAGGAAATTGAAGCAGTCATCAAGAAACTCCCATCACACAAAAGCCCTGGACCAGATGGTTTCACAGGAGATTTCTACAAAACATTTAAGGAAGAACTAACCCCTATCCTTCACAGACTATTCGAAAAGATCCAAACTGATGGAAGACTCCCAAACTCTTTTTATGAAGCCAACATCATCCTAATCCCAAAACCAGATAAAGACACAACGAAGAAAGAAAACTTCAGGCCAATATCGCTGATGAACATAGACGCTAAAATTCTCAACAAAATATTAGCAAACCGCATCCAGCAATATATTAAAAAGATCATCCACCATGACCAAGTGGGATTCATCCCAGGGATGCAAGGATGGTACAATATTCGCAAATCAATAAACATAATACATCACATCAACAACAGCAAAGACAAAAATCACATGATCATATCAATAGATGCGGAAAAAGCGTTCGATAAGATACAGCACCCATTTCTGATAAAAACACTCAGCAAAGTGGGAATAAAGGGAGCAGTCCTCAACATAATTAAGGCCATATATGAGAGACCTACAGCCAACATCACACTCAATGGACAAAAACTTAGAGCTTTCCCACTAAGATCAGGAACAAGACAAGGATGCCCTCTCTCACCACTCCTATTCAACATAGTATTGGAAGTCCTAGCCACAGCAATCAGACAAGAAAAAGCAATAAAAGGCATCCAAATTGGAAAGGAGGAAATGAAACTGTCACTGTTTGCAGACGACATGATAGTGTACATGGAAAACCCTATAGACTCCACTCAAAAACTACTCAACCTAATAAATGAATTTGGCAAAATAGCTGGATACAGAGTCAATACCCAGAAATCAAAGGCATTCCTGTACACCAACAACGAAACTGCAGAAACACAAATCAGGAAAAAAATCCCATTCGATATAGCAACAAGAAAAATAAAGTACCTAGGAATAAACCTAACCAAGGAGGTAAAAGACCTGTACTCAGAAAACTACACAACACTGAAGAAAGCAATTAAGGAAGATACAAACAAATGGAAGCATGTACCATGTTCATGGATTGGAAGAATTAACATCATCAAAATGGCCATACTACCCAAAGCAATTTATAGATTCAATGCAATCCCTATTAGAGTACCCATGACATATTTCACAGATATAGAACAAACATTGCAGAAATTCATATGGAACCATAAACGACCTCGAATAGCTGCAGCAATTTTGAGAAAGAAGGACAAAGCAGGAGGTATCACAATACCTGATATCAAACTGTATTACAAGGCCACGGTAATCAAAACAGCCTGGTACTGGCATAAAAACAGGCACATAGACCAATGGAACAGAATAGAGAGCCCAGAAATAAACTCAAATCTATACGATCAATTAATATTTGACAAAGGAGGCAGGAGCATAAAATGGAGCAAAAACAGTCTCTTCAACAGATGGTGTTGGGAGATCTGGACAGCTACGTGCAAAAAAATGAAACTCGATCACCAACTTACGCCATACACGAAAATAAACTCAAGATGGATAAAAGACTTAAATATAAGCCGTAACACCATAAAAGTCCTTGAGGAAAACATTGGCAGGAAAATCTCAGACATTCCACGCAGCAACATCCTCACAGACACATCCCCTAAAGCAAGGGACATAAAGGAAAGAATAAACAAATGGGACCTCATCGAAATAAAAAGCTTCTGCATGGCTAAAGAAAACAGCACCAAATTACAAAGAGAACCAACAATATGGGAAAACATATTTGCCAATGATACCTCAGACAAGGGCCTGATCTCCAAAATATATAAAGAACTCACACGACTCCACTCCAGGAAGACAAACAACCCAATTAAAAAATGGGCAAAGGACTTGAACAGACACTTCTCCAAGGAAGACATACAGAAGGCCCAGAGACATATGAAAAGATGCTCAGCATCACTAGCCATCAGAGAGATGCAAATTAAAACCACAATGAGGTATCATCTCACACCAGTCAGAATGGCCAACATAAACAAATCCACAAACAAATGTTGGAGAGGATGTGGAGAAAAGGGAACCCTCGTGCACTGTTGGTGGGAATGCAGACTGGTGAGGCCACTGTGGAAAACAATATGGAATTTCCTCAGAAAACTAAAAATGGAACTGCCCTTTGACCCAGTAATTCCGCTGCTGGGATTATACCCTAAGAACACTGAAACACCAATCCAAAAGAATCTGTGCACCCCAATGTTCATAGCAGCACAATTTACAATAGCCAAGTACTGGAAGCAACCGAAGTGCCCACCAGCAAACGAGTGGATCCAAAAACTATGGTATATTTACACAATGGAATTCTACGCAGCAGAGAGAAAGAAGGAGTTTATACCCTTTGCAACAGCATGGATGAAACTGGAGAGCATTATGCTAAGTGAAATAAGCCAGGAAGTGAGGGACAAATACCATATGATCTCACCTTTAACTGGAACATAAGCAATAGAAGGAAAAAGCAAACAAAATAAAACCAGAGACATTGAAGTTAAGAACAATGTAACAATAGCAAGGGCGGGGGTGGGGGGTGGGGGCGGGGACAGTGGGTAGAGGGGATTACAGGAACTACTATAAAGGACACATGAACAAATCCAAGGGGGAGGGTGGAGAGGGGGGAGGGAAGTGGGTTCACCTGGGGTGGGGTGAAGGGATGGGGAGAAAAGGCATACAACTGTAATTAAATAACAATAAAAAAAAAATAAAAAAAATAAAAAAAAAAGAAACTGTTCCTTAAACAAATCCCCACTTAAATATTTGTTAACTGACCAACTAAATGAATACAAATTTCTCATGTGACATGTTTTACATTTGGTTTGGAAAGAAATATATATTTCTATTTATATATGTTTATTTATAATTTATATTTAAAGTGTAATTAACATTGTTTACCCTTTAATGGAGTATATAGAGGGGTACTGTAAAAATGATGGTATTTGGAAATTTCCATGGTTCAGATTTTGAACAGTTTAGAATAAATTGCTTAATCTTTTACAGTCATGAGGGGAAATCACTTTAAGGCACATGAAAATATTTATAGAAAGATGTTTCAATTGTAGCTTTTTAAAAAAGAACTCTATGTGCTGTGAATATATGAGAGGCATCTTATATTAAAAGTTGGGGATGTAATAAAATCTAATTAAAAGGATAGTAACACAAAGTAAAACTGCAGAAACTGACATAGACCAATACAAATCTGTTTTAGTTTTAAAAAGTAATTAACCAGGTTGATTTTATTTTTATCTGATTAACTCTTCTTTATGAAACTGCATACACAATATCCCAAGCTAACATTAGAATATTACTTTGAATAGAGGAAGAAATGTGAAAGGGAATAAAATCCTGCCAAATCGAAGGCCTACCAAACAGAGATTTTTGTTGTTGCTGTTAAATATGACTGATTGATTAATTCACCATATTTCAAAGATTAAATTTTCTTAATTCTGTTTTCAGATTCCATGTTCTAAGAAGCAAATTCAAGACTCTGCACCCAAGTATTCTCAAAGGTGTGACACTGAATACTTTCTGCTCTCAAAGTTGTCAAACTGTCAAAGCACCAGAGGAAGCACCCTCAATAGTCACTCACATTATTTCTTATTTTAAACACATTTCACCAAGTATAAGCTATTTTCTTCTGTTAGTGGATGTGTTGAGTGATATGATTTCTTGGGGAATAAACTATATTTTTGAAGTAAAAAGCTAGTTCCCAGAAAAGATTGTTTTTATAATACATTGTATGAATTA
Source organism: Desmodus rotundus (assembly GCF_022682495.2). Lineage (NCBI taxonomy): Eukaryota > Metazoa > Chordata > Mammalia > Chiroptera > Phyllostomidae > Desmodus > Desmodus rotundus. Next base: position 45,116,194 of record NC_071387.1, on the reverse strand, counting down.
TTAAAATCCTATTATTAGATTACACATTTAAGATTGTTATATTTTCTAGAAGAATTGATCTTTTATCATTATGAGTTGTTTTTCTTTATCCCTGCTAATATCACTTGTTTTGATGTTAATATTCTGTAATATACCCACTCCAACTTTCTTTTGATTTGAATTTTCATATGTTCTCTGTATCTTTTTGTTTTTAAATTATTCATTGTTCTTTTTTTAGTTAAAGTAAGTTTATATTAGACATACATAGGTGAGTCTTACTGTTATATTAACTCTATTAATATTTGCCTTTTAATTGGGGTATTTAAATCATGTATATTTAATGCAATTATTGAAATAGTTTGACTTAAAGCTACCATTTTGCTAGTAGTTTTTTGCTCGTATGACCTTTTTGTTCCTCCTTTTTCTCTTTATCTTTTACTTTTTGGTTATTTAAGCATGTTAAAATGATTTCTTGATTGATTTATTAGTTATTATTACCTTTAAAATTTTTTTAGTGGTTTCTTAAAGGTATAAATATACATATTTCACTTATCAAGGCCAATGTTTAAATAATTACCACTCCACATGCATATGAGAACATTACAATAGTACACTTTAATTTCTTCCCCCTTTGCTATTATTTCTACATGTTGTAAAATAAGCAATATATTTATACTCTTGCTTTGATTTAGAAACAGTTAATTCTATTTTATATACATTAAAAATAATAAACAAAGTCATTTTAATTCATATTTTGCAAATTATGATAATTACACTTCTTGTTTATATCAAAATTTCCAGCTGGTTTCATGTTCCTGCCTGCAGAATTTTTCTGATATTTCTTGTAGTGCTAGTCTGCTGGCAATGGAGTTTCTCAGGTTTTGTTTCATCTGTAAAAGTCTTTATGTAACCTTCATTTTTATTTTACACGAAGAAGTCTAGAAGCAGCATGGTTCCAGGAATGATTAAACCAATAATTCAGTAGCATCACTGCATCCGGTTTCTTTGTATCTTTTGGCTCTTCCATCCTGAACATGTTGATTATTATCTTGCCCTCTAATAATCATAGCATAAATGGGTCAGCCCAAACAATCTCATACTTACCAACCCAAACCCCTGAAAGGGAATGTCTTTTGTTCTTTTCCTAGAGCACCAAGGGAAGATTTTTTCCTCATTGCTCATTGGCTTGGATTAGTGTACGAGGCTAACATGACGTACAAGGCTACCGTAATAAAAGTGCAGGGTGACAGTGTTGCAATTAGCTGTAGGGTAGTCATCTGTCAGAATCAGCCAGAACCTACCCTCACATTCAATATTTCATCATGGCAAGAAATAGGCTTTATACAATTTGTTGGTTTATTTTTCACCCTGTACAACAGGATTTCTAAGAGGAAACTGATCTGAAGACATTTTTTTCATCAGTCACATAAGAAAGTAAATTCTCCTCTAGATCAATGACTTATTAAGACCCTCCCACATTTCAAAGATGTTTGGGGAGTTTTTCTGACAGGCCCTCCCACAGGAAGCCATGGCAAGCAAGTATGAAATGTCACCTCCCAGTAGCTCCTTTGTTTTCACAATCAACACCTTCCATATCAGAAAGATATTTGCAACAAAAGGAAATGGATGCAATTTCAATACCTTGAAGGGGAGTCAACCTGAGGTAAAATAAGAAGTTACTGCAAAGACATATGTAAAACTCATTTTTTAAAAAGTTTGTTTAAAGTTTTTTAAAAGCATCATATATCGATGCTTAGAAGTTTATTATCAAATTAGTATTGTGTTGTCTTTTGTATAAGTTTTGAAATCAACAAATATATGCCTTATTCCCCTGAGAATGTAATATCTGAAACTTTATCTCAAAAAAATGACAAAAGTGTTTAATAACGTCTTTCGACATCACAGATTCATAAACAGTTGCGCAGGATTTTAAAAAGGCTTTCTTCTGATGTGCTTTTTAGTTACTTAGTGTACTCGTCAAATACCTGCATAGTTTCTGTTAAACATTTTCTCAGAATGGGCTCTTATAATCTCAAAAGAGACCAGTTCAAATCATGCTTCTTTTCTGGGGGGGTACCAAATTACTTTATTTGGAGGAATGGTACAAATGAAAACATAAGTGGATGATTTGGTACAAGTTATGGAAAAGGGACAGGTAACTCGAACATACATGTACTGCTTTGGTGGCCAGGAAAGTCCCCACCCCCAGCCCTGTGGCTATGAGAAGCCACCCTAAGGTTTAGCTCTCTTTATTGTCTCCCAGGATGTATTTGTCAAAGAGATACCCTACCATGCCATTTCAGGGACTCCCAACCTGCACAAGGTGGTTATGTGGTCACCAAAGTCTTTGATGGATTTCACCTGGTAGGTAGTTCAGGTAGTGAGTCTCAGTGAAGTCACAAAAATCAGGGTCAATTCTGTCAGTGGCCAGTTTGTGCAATTCCAGTAGTGACTGATTTACACTTCTTTCCAAGTATAATGCATACTCTACTTCATTCAGCCTATTCTCCCAGTTGGCACAGTCTGCTTTCTTGATATCCTAAAGAAAGATTTGGCCCCCTTGTGGGTCAGTTTCTCAACATATTCTCCCGCCTCATGAGGTTGGTGAAGAAAGTATTTGGCAAAGTGCTTCAAAGCCACATCATTGTGGTCAAAGTAGTTAAGACACGGACAGGTAGATGTAGGAAGCATAGAGCTACAGGTTGATCTGGGGCTTGATGGCAGCCTTTGAGTCCTGGTGGTAGTTCTGGTGGACCTGCAAGGTGGACTTGGTTGTCATCGCCAGAGGCTGTGGAGAGGTGGCTGTGCACACTGGAGCAGTGGCTTTGGGGTGGTGTGAGGGCACCGTGAGGAAGTGGCAAAAGGCAGGATCTGGATGGTTGGCTGGAATGGGGTCGACCAGGGGGTTCGTCCAAGCACTGTTGAAGTGTGAAACTGTGGTGACTCTCAGCGAAGACTGTCTTAATCATAAATTTCTTATGGTGAGCCGTGTTTGCTCCCTATAGTGTCAAGCAATGTGTCCCCCTTTTGCCTGCTACAGTGGTGTGTTGGAGCAGGTTTTGATGTGCTTGGGAAAGCCACTTGTGTGCACCTCTTCTCAGCTCTGCATTTACTGATTTCATATTGGTAGCTCGATAGCCATGGTGGAAATATTTTCATCACAAAAATTTTCAAACTCTATAAACCAGGGCTGCTATTCCTTCAAAGAACCAGTTTACCAGCATACTGCTGCCTCTTGGATAACATAAATTATCTTCCACAAAGATCACTAAAATATTCCAGAACTATTACCTCCCTGTACCCTTCCTGTATTACCCTACCATCTTTTATTTTCCAGGCTAAACATGTTATTTACTGAAGTGTTTCTTCTAAATGCACTGTTTTGTGTAATCTTATATTGGTCTCATTCCCGTGGGAAAAAAAACAAAACATCAATTAGATTAACTACTAAAATGTGATATCCAAAACTGTATGACATTTTTTAGATGTTCCTGGTAGACTGGCACCATCATACTTTTATCCTTATTTTTTACCTTATAAAATCAAAATCACTTGAGTTTTATAGACAGCTGTTTGTCATTAATTCATATTAAACTTAGTCTTGAACATTATGAAAAATTCACTGTATTTAGGCCACATATTTAGTTCAGCATTTGGAAAACTCTTTTCTGTAAGAGGCCACCTAATAATTATTGTAGACTTTAGCCATATGTTCTCTGTTACAACTATACATGATGTTATATCATGAAAATAGCCAGAGGTAGTATGTAATGTAATGGACAAGATTGTGTTCTAATAAAACTTTATTTATAAAAACAGGTGACAGCTAGATTTGACCCAATGGTCATAGTTTGCCCATTCCTAATCTTGCCCATCAGAGTTGATAGTGTCACACTACTTATCTTAACTAAATGCTCCAAGGTGCAAATTCCTCTTACATTAAGTGCTCTTAATTTGGGTTCCATGAAAACAGATAAATTTCAGTGGGTCAATGAACTCTGGAAATTTTACCTAAAATGTTTTGGCCATTTATACTTTTTGGAAAAAAGAATAAATAAATAAAATCAGATTCTCAAAACAGTCTATAGCACACTTTTCACCATCATCACCTCAAAGAAGCACATGAATCTCTGCTTTAGACTGATATAGTAATGCCAAGGTAATTAGGATGCTGAAGCCATTTGAATAATTGCTAGGAAAATTAGCAGACACAGGGGAAAAGTAGCAAAGATATGCATAGGATAAAATACATTTAAAAATCTATATTCAAATCCAATATAATCACTTTAACACATAATGAAATAAAATTCTGGATGGCTGTGAACTGGTTTGATGTTATACCAGCCTAGAAGGAATAAAGTAGATGGATTCATTCAAGAGCAAAAAATCTATTAAGAGCCTGTTATGAATCAGGTTCCATTCTGTGGTAGTTCCAGAGCCTCAAAGAACTAGAACAATAGTGTCACTGATCCCTTGCTATACAAACATTAGGTTTTTGTTGTTGTGCCCATATATTTTAATATAAATCATAATTTAGACAAATGTGTAAGTTTGTCAAAGGCTATTCACTATTGGAAAGTAGGTGCAAAGCTGTATAAATACTAGAATAAATCACAAAAGTAGAAGTTATTATATATACTGTATACGTATATCTATGTATGTAGATATATAATCACAAAAGATATTTCTACTAAGTTGTTAGCTTAGGCACACCCTTAACGTTGGGAAATGTCAGGACATCTAGAATACCTAAGAGCTAGTGCTTTTTTTAAAAAAAGATTTTACTTAATTTTTAGAGAGAGGAGAAAGGAAGGAAACAAACATTGATGTGAGAGATAACATCGATCAGTTGGCCTCTTGCACGCCCCCAACTGGGGACCTGGCTGTCGACCCAGACATGTGTCCTCACTGGAATCAAACTGGCTACCTTTTAGTTTGCAGGCCATCATTCAACCCACTGAGCCACACCATCCAGGGCTAACAACTAGTACTTTAATAAAATATTATTTGAATTAGTCTTATGCACATATGACTGACTTCAAAGTTAATGTTTAAAGAAAAAAATAACTATTCCCAATAAATTTTCTACTGAATGTTCCATGATATTTCATATTGAAGATTTATTATTGTTATGAAAATATGTGATTTCTATGCCATTTATTATTTTATTGCTACCTGCTTAGAGTAATAAAAATACTATATTAATAAAATTATGTCTTTTGAAATTAATTTTTCCTTGTTAAAATCTAGCATAAAATCCTAGTTTTTACCTTAGGCTGACAATGCCTAGGGTTTTTATTTTTATTCATCAAACACCTACAAAAACAGATGGCAAGATAAATTATAAAATATTAGTCCAATTTTGGGATAATTCAAAAGTTAGTGTGGCTATAAATGTAGAATATCCATACATGCTTTTATACACAGACCTAACAAAATGCAAAGCCTTATAATTAAGGATAAATCAAGCAGTCAACATATTTAATCAATTGTGATGTAAGTATAGTGAAAATTTAGAATGATTCAAATAATGTAATCTGTTTACTTTTATTTATCTGTAATGTGACTATTAAAAGGGCTGCATTTTCTTTGAAAGTAACTTAGTTTCCACATTTGGGCAAAGAAACGTTGATTATATATGCACACCCAAAGGCTCTTTATCTGACCTAATAATCTCCAAAACCCGCACAGGTGAATGAAAATTATGGCCCAGTTGTAGGTGTTTTTCACATATTTCAGGAGCAGGGGTAGAGAGGTGGTGCTGCAGACACAAATATTTGCCGTATATGAATACATACCCTCCCAGTGACTGGGAGGAAAGTTTTAATTCCCACCACATAATGGTCCATTTGCCTCGAGTGTTTCAGAATGGTTCAATAATCACTAGCCATGTGTGTAGTTTGTTGAATTATTTAAGCTTATTTCCAGGGGGAAAAAAAGACAGGGAGGAAGGCAACTGATTCAATGCAAATGAAAAGCTTTTGAAGCTCCCTATGGTGAAGATGTGATTACAGTCAGACAGTTAATAACGTAGACTTAGAAAAATCTGAAGGTTTTAAAACTGTCTGGCCAGTCAGTAAATGAGGTTTTTCCACACTATCGACCAACTGCCATGCATTGTAATGGTTTCAGATCTGTTTGGAGTTGGAGTGGACCCACAAATGAAGCAAGAATACCACCCCCTGCACTTACGATGATTAAGAAAAGTAGTTTGTAAACCTTAACGGTTTTCCTTTGGGTTTGGGATTGAGTCTTTAGCACATTGAGTTTAAGAGCCATGCACAATGAGCGCTGCTCCCCGAAACCCGCGAGACAGCACGTCAACTGTTGATCTGCAGAGTACCTGTATGTTGGAATGATGTCTCTCTTAAAATGCCCACCACCCCTCCCGCCACGGACATTCCATGCGTGTTGTGTAACTGGAGGAGATGGCCGCTGGAAGAATTCCTGGGCAGCAGTGTCCTTTCTGGTCATTGGATCAGACCGAAGTAGAAATTTGGAGACCTCAGGTTTTATTTTAGCTGCTGCTCAAAACCCATTTGACACAACTGTAGAAAATATGTTTTTACTTTGTAAAATGTTTCATATTCATGGGGTATGAAAGTCTCTGTCTGTAAGTCTCATTGCAGAGATGATAGATATTTTGTGCACTTCACAAAGATATTTTGAGAATTGGACTAGTGTTAAATGTTTGAATTCAGGGAGCCTTTGAGTCATTGAGACAGTGGCTTTAAAGAAGTTTGAACTTGTTTCGAAGAAATTAAAATGATGTCAGGTATTACACTGAGTTGGGTAAAGATGACTATAACATTTGCCCTGAGCTTTGTGGATAAAATTTCTCCACTAGACTCGAAATTCAGTTTAAGTGACCAGCTTACCTAAAATTTTATGTGTTGTTTATTTTGTTGCCATATATAAGCATGAGAGAGGGAACCATTTTAAAATATTTTCCCTTATTAAGAGATTTTGATGCTCTACTTGAATGATTTCCTTATTAGAATTGTCTTAGTTATTAAAGTGCAGGGGGTTGTCCTCTGGGCCAATGGCAGCCTGTTAAATGGAGTTGCAGTGACCCTATTTCTGGTGTGTGTCTGTGCATTTCTTCCCTTAAAAAAAAAAAGAGGTAAAGGAATATTAGCATTTCTAATCACCTAAAAGAAACTTTGAACTCCCAGAGCTAAGCACTGGACTTTCTTCTATATTAGAAAAAGTGTAAAATTTAGGTAATTTTATATTTATCTGTAGATAAATTGTATAATTAACTTTTCCTTTAAACATGTGAAATCCCGTAAATCATGCAAAAATAATCCTAGAAGTAGATGATCAGTTATATAACAAATAAAGTATCTTTAAATATTCTATTTCATGCTCCCCAACCACATTAGTTAAGAGTATGATATGTACCTTGGAAAAAGACCCACCCTTTAGAAATGTTTTGTTGAAGCTCTATTATTGATGGAATTTACATCTTGAATTTAATCAGTAGTTTGCTCTATGCTGTACTAGAAGCATGAAATCTCCAAGTTCCCCTTTACATGTGAAGATTTTTTTCAAATGAGGAATGAAAAGTTACTTTTCTTTTAATAAACTTTTTGCTTTTCCCCTTCAAAATAAAGACCTGTAAAGAAAAAAGTATGAAATACTCAGGTATTATCATGGGAACTATTTAAAGCTTAACTGGTTTTACATTAGAACCAGAATTAACTTTTTTATTTTGTTCATCTTTTTTTGAGAAAATACACCAGAAGACATTTGTGTGTTATTATTTGAGTAAATTTCCACATAGTAATATTATTTGTAACAAAGAGAGAAAGCATTCTTTTATTGTACAGCACAATTGAAAATAAAATTTTCGTTTCACAATATTTGGTGAATTCTCTCCTTATTTTAACATTTGACTTAAACTTATAATTTTTTTTTATCAAGAGTCAGAATGTTAAACTGGAATTAAAAACTCAAATTGTTTAATTTGGCATAACTATGGTATTATTTCATTCTGGAAAACTGCCACACAAATAACCTTGCCTTCTCCAAGATTATCAATGTATACAAGTACATTTAAAAAATGGATCATTTAAAAAATTATACTCTCACGCCTCACACTCTGCTCCAGAGTAATGAAATATTGCAAAGCAAAGAGGCAACAGCATCCACAACCATGACTGGAAAATCAACACTCTCTCCATACAAATCAGAGGTCTACACTGATGACAGTTACTGGATAAAAATGTATTTCTTGATGTGACTGTAAGACCAACACTAGAATCTGTATTAAAGGTCAAGATTTGGCTTTGGAAAATCCTGAATGCAAGCTTCTAATGCAAAACCATGTTGTCATTAAGAATATTATTTCTATTTTATATATGCTTAAACAAATTAGGCAGATTTGATTGTGTCTCAGGAAAACAAAAGTGTAGAGTATAAAAACATCAGGGTCTAACATCATCCTTTTAGCTGTTTCCTGTTAACATGCAAAGAAGCAAATTGGATACCTTTAAAAGGAAACCACTCTTTCTAAAATTTCATATGGCTACATATGGACATAACAGAAAGAAAAAGTGCTTAAAATTAATATGAGCTAAAAGTGATTAAACTTAGTATATGGACTATATAATACAGAGTGTCTTTTTCTTTTCTCCATATGAGATTTTGGTACATACACATGTTTTTCCAAAGTTAATATGTGACCTTTTGTGAAATATTGGCTGAAGAATTTGCTTAAGTAATATTAACTACTATATTTTATGGATACTACAAGAATAAGACTTCAGGAAAATTGAATAAGCAAATATAAGTAACAAAAATAGAAAGAAACGATAAGAAACTCCAATATAATTTATACAAGCTAAATATTGAAGTGAAAATTTATATAATAATATTATTTTGTATAATATGTGAGCAGAAGCTTCTTACTACTTAAATTAGTTCAATATTTTTTCAATGATGGCACTTTAACATACTAGGTAAGTAGAATTCAATCCAAAAACATTGCGTGACCATTTTTTGCCTTTATAGTTTTCCCCAGTAAAATAAATGAATATAAACAACTTAATTGTAAAACATCCTATAATTTGACTACCAGTAACAATTTTGCATTACTACTTCCTCTGGATTTTGAAGTTGCAGTTTCCTAGTAGGACAACTAATTCTGTTTAGAAGATGGATTGCGAACAAATACCAGCTTCAGCATATCCAGAAATTACATGTGGTTAAAGAATAAAACAAAAACTGTGTCTCCTTCACTCAGCATTTTATTGGTGTGAGAATTGAAGTGGGGAGGGGAGAAAAGAGGTTTTTAATTGATTCTTAGAATCCAGGGAGAGTTGAAAAGGTCAGTATGCAGAGTAATCAAAAATGTGCACACCAAATCCAAAACTAGTGAAAGAAAGAAACCTGGGTAAGACTAGTGCAAGTTTTTGGTTTGTTTGTTCTTACAGGATTAGAGAAACATTTCTATATTTAAGACTATAAAGCTCTTCAGAAACATATATGCTTAGAATATTAAAATGGATTATTTGCCTTATTTGTTTGGGAAAGTCCCTGTCAATAACAGGTGTGACTTAACCACATTGCATTAAAAAACTAGATGGTTCATTAATAAAGAAAGGAAGAAGTTAGAATGATAAATCAACAGGACTCCTAGGGAGTTTTATATTAGGCAGTAATTAAATAATAGTTCATGTTGCTTTCTTTCACTGGGAATTACATCCTTTTCACCTCTACTCTGCTAAAGCAGAGACATCCATTACGAGGAGCAGCTACAACACTTGTCAGATGCAATCAGCTCCAAACAGCTGAAGGCCAACTGACGTGTACTCTCTTAAAGCAGGGTTTCTTCCCCACCCCCCAAGCCCACTGTCCTTTCACGTGCATGCAACAGTCAAAAGGGATCACATCACCTAATGAAGAAAAACAGAAGCATATGGTAGGAAGGGGTCTCAGCAGGAGGTGACTGAAATGCCAAGGCTTACACATAAACAAAATATATGCAAAAATGTGTGTTCATAGGAGCTGTCAGCCACAGTTGCAGGAAATAATAAGCCTGCAAAGGAAGATAGAGTTTTACTGTGACCACAGTTACCTAGGAGTCTGTATTTTTAGTTTAATTTTTTATTGCTCTGTAAAGTAGTGCACCAGAGCAGGCTAGTCCCAGATAGTTAATTATGCATAAGCAGTTGCAAAGTTCGATTTTGCTGCATAATACTGAGCCACATATTCGTCACAGTTTATTTTACTCATACCTACTGCAGACTTCCACATGACAGCCGAATTGCAAACTGTAAGTGACTTCATCGCTGCCACCTTCCTGTTTGCATCCCATCACTATGCAAGGGTAAATGTTGAACTAAGTTCGTGAATTCACCCTGCTTTTGTAACTTAAATATAAGTGTTCATCTTTCCAGAGGAGTATTAATTAATATTTTACATGTGCATGGGGTATATTATCCCTTATTGTTTCTTTCAAATTTGCTTCTGTGCCAAGTTAACGGTCTTAATCAAAATCCTTTCTTCCGGGAATGGCTCTGATCGCGGGAATGCAGCTGTCCCGCTGCACCGAATCTTTGTCAATTGCCAGTGAAAATGCACATTATCCTCCCTTTTGACTTGTGAGCTTTCAGGTCGGGACAACTCTGGTGTTATCACTTTGTATAATCAGTTTGACTGGAACCTTCAAACTTGTGCGTCCTTTTGCTATGAACGTATTACTGTTCTGTACTGATACAGTTAGAACTGGGGGCTTTGTAAGGACAGAATTCAAAGACAGAACTCTGCGATTTCTGAAATACGGCTCCAGGCATTTTATGTGCCTATGCTGACAACAGATAAAACAAGTTATTGCTCTAAAAACCAAAGGTGATATGGGCTCTCCTGTGGAGAGTTACAGTAATGAAAAAATATATTATCTTCTAGTTGAGTTTAAATTTGAGCATTCAATTAGACTATTTTGTATTTTACATGAGGGATAATGGTGCCTCTTAAAAAATTATATTTTAAATAAATTTTGTCACCATTCACCATGTGTTCTCAATGGTACCTAACAGAGAAAATATAAAGTTATTTTTTATTTGTTTATTTCAAGGACAATATTAAAACAGGTCATATACTTTTAAGTCTTAAAAAGAATCCTTTGTTTAAAAGGTACCTAGAATTACAGATTGTCTTTGCAACTAAGTGTCTGTCTAAAACTAGGAATGTGATTGGTTATGCAACAAAATTGTTATAATAAAGTTTAGCTTCCCCAATGTTCCAAATGCTTCATATCCATTTACTGGTCTAATTGCCTCAACGCAGGCATATAAATGAATGCATGGCACTTGTGAGCAACTTTTTTGGAAGTGATGTGAAGGCACTTTGGTAAGCATTGACGCAATCAGAATATCAGGGCTTCTGTATTATTCTGTACTTGGAGCTAGAAAAGTTTCTAACAATTCCTGTCACATAGTCTTACTGTTGATAGTATCATGTAAATGTCTTTTGTGGTCACTTTAAAAATGTTTCTTCTACCTTGACCAGTGTGGCTCAGTTGATTGGGTATCATTCTGCAATATGAAAGGTCCCCAGTGGATTCCTGGTCAGGGCACATGCCTGGGTTGTAGGTTCGGTCCCCGGTCTGGTCGGGGAGCGTAAGACAGGTAACCGATTAAAGTTCCTCTCTCACATGGATCTCCTTCTCTTTATCCCTCCCTTCCTCTCCTTACCCCTCTCTCTAAAAATAAATAAAAGTTTCAGAAAAATGTTTGTTCCTCTCTTGCTCTCATCATTTCATCCTAAAACTTCCATTTTGAGTAATTGAGGATATCAGGAAACACGCAACTTGAGAATTTGCATCCTCATGAAACATGCACTTCTAAATTAGCATTAACTGGGTCAAAATGAAGACAGAATTCAAACATGTGGCAATGGGTTGGAGACTATTCAGAAATAACTTATTGAACCTCAAATTCTGCTTGCAGTAAAGTGGGCCATGTCTTACCAAACTTCTCTGAGGACAAATACAGTGAGTTGGATTGAAATATTTCCCAGAATCATTTTTTCTTTGGCTCTGATTCTTTAGGTGGATCTAAGACAGCTCTGCTTGGCTGAGAATTGTCCCAATGGTCCCTTTAGCTACTTCATTACAGGCAACAGGAGAGCGGAGAGAGCAACTTCAGTCAAATGTTGACTCCTTGCCGCATGCCTTTGGTTCCAGTGCTAAAGTTACGCTCGGCATTCTGCTATGCCCCTAATTCATCTCCTAATGCCGGTGTGTTAGCAAAAGCTTGCCTGAAGTACTTCTTTTTTAATTTTTTTTCCTCCTGAAGAACAGCCTTTCAGACAATTCGGGCAATTTGGTTTTGAAATGTGGAATAAAGAGGCGAGGTCGTTAGTGCTGGGGGTAGGGGTGCGGAGAGCTACACTACCCAATTATCGGAATAATTCAAAACAGAAAAAAGAAAAAAAAGAGAGTTGCCCACATACTGTTGTTGTTATGTATTCTGGTTAAAAAGAGCTTCTTGGGAGAATATTTTGCAGGAGGGAATATGTCTGGGCAATCTCTATGATAGTTTTTAATGCTTGCTTATTTTTCTCCTGTAACCCTTTGAAAAAGTCTTCTTGAGTAAATGAAGCAGACATCTAATAATATCTTAACACAATCAAAAACAAGCAAATAAGATTATTCCTTACCATATTCACAAATATAGTCAATTTTCTAGTAATTTTATTATTTAATACCTCTTGGATAGAGCATTTTATGATTTTTTTCTCAATTACCATGATCATATGTAATTTGTAAAAGATAATGTAATTTATCCTTCACTAAAAATATATTTAAAGAAACTGAGAAGTTTTTCTTAATGGAAAATACATATGGTAGTAAGAATTTTGAACTAGTATTGAATATTTAAAGACACTTCCATAAACATGATTTTTTTTCATTTTAACTATAATTAAAGTTATTTGGAGATATAAGTGATGGTGTTATATAATATTTTAAATGTTAACTGTATATTGAGCACAAAAAAGGTATGATTTTTGAGAAGTGAATTATTTGAATATCAACTTAAATTTTTAACCTCATCAAAGGTAATGTGAATGAAATTAAACTCACCTTTTTATCCCTTATATTACTAGGATTATATTATATCCTATGGAATTTGAGGCCACTGAATATTTTCATATCTTATTCTATCTTGTGAAAATGAAAAGGCTACTAATATCCAACTACAGGCAGAATCCAGCTGAACATATTTCACAAAATTAAGGACTTCACTTATTGGCCAAGAAATGGTGCCTCATGTTGAGCTCTAGGCAGAAATCCTTTTCTTCTCAAAATGGTATTCTATTAGTGCAAACTCGATCACTAACTCTGCATGGTGTTGCAGAAGTGAAGGGAACCAGGCTCCCTAACATAATTGTGGTGATAGAAATGTATTGACCTCAGAAGCCACTGAAGTGGTCTATTCTACCCTAGTACAGTGTAAAAAAAATGATATTCTATTAAAGACAACTCCAGTGTGGTGTTCTGTGCTTGAGAATACCCTTTGGAACATACCGGCACACACTGCGTCTGTGAATGGAAATGTGTTCAAATGGAACAAGTATCAGCCTTCCAGTTTTCTACTTCTTGTTTGCTTTACTTTTATTTTCAGTTAGTAGTGAAATAGAAAAAAGAGAAAAGTAGAAAATTTGAGATAGTGCACCTTTGGGAGAACAACAGAACTGAGTAAATTAGGAATTAAGCAAGTACACAGAAGCAAGTCTTGGCATTGCTGGATTGCTGAGGCACCTCACGTGATATTGATTTGACTTTGAGAACATTTAGATCTTTCTATTTTTGACTATTTTCAAACAGGAAAAAATATATGGACACTAAAACTTCTCTTGACTTCCTCAGTCCCTCTGACATTTCTAGATGTTCACCAAGCTTGCTATTGTATGTCCTCTTTTACTAACATTCAGTGCACCCTGCTGCTACATAATGACTTATTTATTTTATTGTTGAAAGTTTGGGTAAAGACTTTAATGTCTAAAATATGAAAATAAAAAATGCAAATGAACCTCTGCACCAGATTCCAATAAGCAAAAGTAATAAACGGTTATATGTGTGTATACATATCCCTTAAGAAAATGTCTAAACACAAAAACAGAACAAAAAACATTACACTTAATAGGTAGATTCATTCAACTTATTTTTATATAGAGCTACTAAGACTGGATGTATTAAATGTGTTTCAGTATTAAAAACACAAAAACTATATGGTATCAGAAACAATGTAAGATATAGCATTTTACTTTGCATTGTAACAGGATTGTCCAAAAATTGGTGGTTTCATTCATAAAAATGAACTTAAAAATAAATTTAAAACAACTTAGGTGTTTTAGCAGTGACATTTGCAAAGCTCTAAATATTAGCTCCTAAAGGCTATGCCTTTTGTATTCTCTAACACATATCATTCGACTAGTTGACAGATATTTTAATTAGGAGAGTCTTAAGTTAGAGATTGTTTAGATAGAACAGCTCCAGAAATTGACAGTTTGGCACTACCTTTCAAAAAGCTTGGCATGTTGCTTTGAAAAACAGACAAACAAAATCACCCACAAATTAATAATAATAATAATAATAATAATAATAATGACAATAATAATAGTAGTAAATGGGTCTAGTACAATTAATTTTCTATACAGATTGAAGTTCACACCCATGCTCTTTTCCTTTGACATGTAAACGGTTGAAGACAGAAGACTTATTATAGATTTTACATCCAGCCCATGAGGATTTTGACTGATTCCATTGAGCAGGCTCAGGTCAGCTAAGTCCTTCCCTTCAAAGCATCATGGGTGTCTCGGAGCATCATTGCAAGCTTGTCCTGGCAGTAAGCCAAGCTTCAAAAGCCTTTCACTGCAGTCACTGACTCACTAATGGGCAACTGCAGGCTTTCTGATTTTCCTTTCGTTTCATGTGTTCATTTGACATAAATTTAATTAAACCAAATCTGGTGTTAAAGCAAGACGAGATAAAAGTGATACGTCTCAAATTAAAGAACTGTGAAAGATACAGGAAACAGAACTATGCTTTTAGAAAAAATTCTGTTTCTATAAAATATTGTCAATTTTCGTAAGCTCACTACTTAAAGTCAACTAAAAAAATGATAGTGGCATGCATTATTAAGAATAATGTGTATCCAGGGTTAGATGAAGGTCTTGGCCCCATATTCTCTGTAGTAAAACCTTTTATAGAATTCTTATATTTTCTTTCATTCGCACACTTCAGGTAGTCACCTCTTCACAGGATATAAGACAAGGCTGCCCTTCTTCCGGCTGTATAGCCGTAGTTGTTAGACAGCTCAAAAGCATACAACAGCAGAAACATGAAAAAGATCACATATTAAATATAAAAAATCATCATTTTTCAAAGGTCTCTTTTGGTTTTTACTTAAGGCTAAAGAGGAGATTGAGAGAATTGAAAAGATCATGTTGCTTAAAAAGCTCCATTTAATTGCTTTGAATGTTGCTTTAGGAAACATCCACGCTTTTCCTTTTAAAATTACTTTTTCCCTATTAAAAGAAATCTCAGACTAGAAATACACTATGGGAACTAAAAGCAGTTTTGCAATCTTCCTCAAGAATGCTCAGCCTGATTCTCTTCCTTTCTGAAGCTGAAAAGCTGCCACTTCCTAGGGCCACACTGTAAGTCTATGGATATAAAATAGTTATTCTGAGCAAACAAACACACACTAGCAAGTGAATGCAGTGTCCTATGGACAAGATTCAGAAACACCGGAAGTATTGAGCTGGCAAGGTGTGTGATAGAGGTAGGTGCCCTCGGAGCAGGAGACAGTGTGTGGGGTGTGGAACCTCAGCTTTCTTGCTTCTCTCCTTTTGATGGCTGACTTCTTTCATTGCCAGGAGAACTCAGATTCCTCCATACTCCCCTGACTTGATTACTTTCTGTGGAAACCCACCAGAATTTAGAGGCAGGGTTTGGGATCATCAAATCTGTCTGAACCTCTTTCATATAAGAGTTGAAAAAATGAAGGGCCAACGAGATTAACATGTCCAGAGTTACACAGCCAGTTATGAACACCGCTCAGACAAAATCCACATTTTCTGACTCTCAGATGATTGTTTTGTTTAGTTTTTGGTTTTTAGCACTTTAAGTGCTTCATTACAACAGAATTTTTGGATTCTTCAAAATAAACTCTTCTTCCTAGTTCCTGGTGTTTGTCACGTCCCTGACCTAAGAGAAAATATTCTTACTGGTATAGGTAGAATTAAATCTATTTAAGATTCTCAAGAGCCCCATATACTGTTTGCTTGCAGTACTCACTTGATAAATGTTACCTGTTGATCAATCCTTTGGTTTTGGGAATTACTAATGGGACTGCTTTTAGACTGTAACTTACATAAAGTAGACATTACGCATGAAAGCCACTCAAGTCTATACAGTATCTATTACAGTCTAAACAAGGTCTCTATAGTATTTCACCAGAAACCAAGCAGAGTGAGGATTCTCAATACAATGGACATTTATTTAGTCCTCAAGAAATTTCACTTTAAATTTTCCTCTGAATCCATATTGTCATCTAAATAGAAAAGATAGAGATTGTTACAGTTCCCCTTAGACAAAAAAACCTGTTTTTCAAAACTTTTTAATATTTTTGGCATGTACCTAAGTTTATTTAGAGTTATTACACACTTTTTATATACATGTACCTATATATAATATCATTATCCTCTAGTAATATAATTAATATGCAGTAGTCCTCAAAAATTTCCCTTCCTTAATATATTAAAACCTGTATAATCAAACATTTTTGTTAAAAAGGTAGAATATTATTTTTCTTTTCATTTTTTTAAAGGCTCCTTTTTTAAAAAAAATTTTTATTGTTATTCAATTATAGTTGTATGCCTTTTCTCCCCATCCCTCCACCCCACCCCAGCTGAACCCACCTCCCTCCCCCACCTCCACCCTCCCCCTTGGTTTTGTCCATGTGTCTAAAAAGGTAGAATATTTTAAAATATTATATAAGATTCCTGTATATTTAGATTATGTTTTTATTTTTTAAATAATTATACATAGCAAATTGAATGTCTCTCCAAATATTTAATAAATTAATATTTGGGAGTTTAAGTTTTAAACTTTTTATATTAATTGATGACAAAAATTAAAACTGCAGATGTCTTCAGCACACATTTAGAAAAGCAGGTAAAATGTATCTCTATACAGGGAATGAAAAAATGTAGCCTTGTTACAGGACAAAATCTTTGAAAAGTAAAATGATTCCTAAGGTGCCGAAAATATCTCTATGTCCCCATGAAGCATTTTTTAAAAGATTCTCAAGAGTAATACAAGATTTCTGAAACATTAACATCAAATATTTCTTTGTGTATAAAAAACTCGGTTTACCACTTCTTAATGGTGTTAAGCAAATTACTTGTAAGTACTGACAATGTGAAAGAATCAAGTTCAGAAAAACAAGTAAGAATTTTTAAAAAATATCTGTACAAATCAGGTCTTAAAAATTCCATCAGACATTTAGTCTCATTACATGTCATTTCATCTCCAGTACTTGGCCTTTGGGTTAATGTCTTAGCAACCATTATTAGGCAACTAGTTCCTGAAAATGATTGAAAAATGTAGGCTGACCTTTGGTAAAGTCTTCTCTTGTTAAGAATTTAGATAATATCTAAGGCTTGGTGCTTGATGTTCTTTAAATTTCCTCAGAGTGAAATTGTGGTGTAGAGTACCCTGCATCAAACATGAAGTGGCAAGTAATTTTTTTAAAGCAATCAGGGATGGTGACATCTGGATGAATGGTCATCTTTATAAGTCTATGCTTCCCCCCCCCCATATCTTATTTGGCATCATATTAGATAGAGTCAGCCTTTCACACAGAATTTTGTCTCTGTTACGTAGCATAATTCCTCCTCCCCGCCTCCTTCTCCTCCTCTTATTATAAGAAAACCACAGTAAGAAGAGGAGAGTTCATGCCTGCCGTGTTATTAGTAACATATGTTTCATTTGGTTTACTTCCTCTTTTTGATTGACAGAGAATTTTGGTAAGAAATATCTTTATCACAAAATTTTATTAATCTTTCTGTATCTTACACTAAAGAAGGAAATCTTGGTGGAAATATAAAAGCAATACCAGGTCCTAAGTGCAGTACAGCAAGTGTTGGCAAACACTTTTGATAAAGTCCAGACAGGTAATATTTTAGGTTTTGCAGTCCACATAGTCTTGGTGGTAATTGCTCAGCTCTGCTGGTATGGTACTGGTGCTGTATTTTATAAACTTTTGATATTTTGTTTATTATGAACTTTTGGATTAACTTTGAGCTTTAAAATATTAAATTATTATTTTTCTTTATTACTAAGGTTTGGATACTCCCTTAAATTCTGCGCCCAAGGTGTTTGACTTGTTATAACTTAGTTTTGGGCCTGTGTAATTCGAAAGCAGCCATACACAACATGGAAATAAACCAGCATGGCTGTGTTCCAATAAAATTTTATTTGTAAAAACTGACACTTGAATTTCACATGTCATGAAATATTACCTCTTTTTTAAATTTTCATCCATATAAAAATCATAAAAAGCATTGTTAAGTTTGCTGACTAAATCTGGCCCTTGGGTCAGAGTTTACCAATCCCTCCGTTAGAAATTCAGATATGTACTGTTTTTAAGAGACACTACTCTGCAAAATTTACATTGATATTAAGAAGGCTATAAAACAATAATAGTTTTCCTAGAAGAATGAAATTATGGGTAATACTTTCCTCTATAATGTGGTTTTGTTGCTTTCATAATGAAAACTATTTAAAATATGAATTGATAGCTTAATTTTATACCTTGAATAACATCTTTATATAGGATTGTATCAGAATCTCAGAACTGTGTGAGTTTATTTTTGATTGATTTGCAATGAACAGTTCTTCTTAACATGACAACCACTGCTTAGCCCTTAGGTCAAGTTATTTGTGATTTAGGGAAAAGAGTAGGCACACCACAGGCCCTCAGACTCGTAATTCATTGTCATGAAATGCTAATTTATAAATACATATTTGCATATATATATATACAGTAGACATATCTAGTGTTTAAACATTTAAATCTTTGGATTTCTTAAAACAGTTATAAACACCCCTCACACCTGTACTATCATCCCAAACAAAAGCATATGAAAGAAAGGTGGTACACATAAAAAGGGGAATTTAGGAAACTCAGACAATCTAGATTGTGCCCCAAATCTGTTTCTGGAATAGGTGATCAATAACAGGATTTGTTTTCTGTTATTAGATTCTGGGAAAAGACAAGGATCTGCTTACCTTTACATAGGTGCAGTGGGGAGATAGATTTATCAAATCAGAGTCAAATTTGAAACAAATCTTCCTGTAAAGAGTCACAGGAAGTGATTAATACTCTACTATTAATAGCTCTATATGGCAATCCAATTGCTTTTGTGGGGCTGACCGTTTAATTAACCACACAATCTCCAACAACTCTCTCTACACAAAAATTTATTTCTTATTGTAAACTGCTTATTTTCCAGCATACGCTTGCTTCACAAATTGTGAATTTAGCTTTCTAAGTGCATATAAAGTTATGCATGGCTCAAGTGATGCTGTAAATAAATAAAACATAAAAGATACTGCCTATCTGGCTGCAGAAATGAACTACCACCAGATTTCAGCCCAGTTGGCAGAAGGATAATGCTTTGGAGTAATTCATGTCTAAAACAGCTTCAGTGATACCATTTAAGCTTGAGGTATATTGGCAGAACAAGGATATGACTAAACTAAATTTGGCTTAAGCCATCTATTACTCATGCCCTCTTTCTAACTGCATTCACACTCCAATTAACAAACTGTATATGATACACACACATATATTTATAGTTTATATTTTTCCTGTGTTGGCAATGAAACTTAAAATTACTTTCCGTAAGCTGTGAGAATCTTCAGTTTGAATCTACTTGATGAGACAATCTCGGCCTCAGAAATAGTGGGGTACATGGGTTTTCCTGTCCATCCTAGAAAAGAGTTAACTTTTGTACCCATTACCTCTATCCTATTACCACTTTCCGCTCCCCTGGCTCTGTGGGATAACAACCTGCCATATCCTTTGCATTCAGGAGGAGGTTCTGTGTGAAACACTGCATCTTCTACTGTCATTTCCAATATAAAGATAGGTATACCAATATTACAACATTAAGAAGCTCATCTAAGTTTACAAAGTCAGTATCTTCTGCTCCAAGATACCAATCTAGCTCTTTCTAAATCAAAATCTGTGCTTTCCTAGAGGTCATATTTATAGAGGTATAATTTACATATATTAAAAGTCACAGTTCTATGAGTTTCAAAAAACATACTAAATATGTAAGTAACCACAACCAACCACAATCAACCACAATCACAATCAACGTGTAAAATATTTTCACCACCCTAGAGCACTCACTCATTACTCTTCATAATCAATTCTTTCCCCTCACATCCTGGGATCTGCTGATCTGGTTTTGGTCCCTATAGGTTTGTGTTTGCTGAAATGTCATAAAAATGGAATGACATAGTGTGTGGCTTTTTGTGTGAACTTCTTTCACATAGCATAATACTTTGATTCATCTTTATTTTTCCAATTAATTCTGCTTATTTATTGATAAATTCATGAGCAACATTCCATAGGATAAAGGCACTTCAGTTTGTTTATTCATTTACTAGTTATGGACATTTGGGTTGTGTCCAGTTTTTAACAATTATGATTAAGTTCACCATAACTGCTCATTCACGGGTATTAGTGTGGACCTGTATTTTCATTTCTTTTCCACAAATATCTAGGAGTAAGATTGGTGGGTCACAACTATGTTTGTTGTGTATGTTTTGTTTTTATCAAACTGCCGGATTGTTTTCCAAAGTGACTGCATGATCTTGTACCCCCACAGGCGATGCACGAGAGTTCCAGTTGCTCTGCATCCTCATCAGCCATTCTGACAGATGTGCAGTGGGATCCCATTGTTGCAATTTGTATTTCCCTAATGAATAATGACGTTGAGCATCTTTTCATATGCTTGTTTTCTCATGTGGCTCTCGTCTTTGATGAAATGTCAAATCTCTTGGCTCTTTATAAAAATTGGGTTGTTTTCTTATTGTTTTTAAAAATATATTCTGGACACGACTATTATATCAAATGTATATTTTGCAAATATTTTAGCCCTGTCTGTGTTTTTTAACACTTATTTTTTAGAAAATTTTTAGTTTAACAGCAAGATTCAGGAAGAAAGTAGAGGGATTTCCCATATACCCTCCACTCCACACATACATAACCTTCCCCATTTTCAACATTCTTACCAGAGGGCACATTTGTTACAACTGAGGAGCTTATACTGACATGTCTTAATCTCCCAAAGTCCATATTTATATATTCTATGGGTCTGTACAAATGTATAATGACATGTATCCATTATTGTATCATACATTTTCACCGACCTAAAAATCCACTATGCTTCATCTATTAATCTCTCTCACAAAAATTTAAGTATAATTATTTTGTAGAAACTGGCAAATGGTTGCTCTCTCTCTATAAGAGAGACAAGCAGTTAATATCCCTCTCTATAAGGAGTAAATATAAAATGACCACAGCAAAGAAAGAATGTGAAAATAATAATACTAGGCAAATCATCAAAGAAGAAATATGTAATAAGTAGACATGTCAATGTTCAGATTCTAATAATGGCAAAATACAAACAACCTGTTTTTACATCTTTGGTAAGCATTAAAATTTTTCATGATAATCATATAATTAGAGATATGTAGCAATACTATAAGCAAAGTAAAAGTTACATTCACTGCTGGAGGGGCTATAACTGGTACAAGCTCTCTTGAGGACAGTTTTGCAATAGGTAATGAAAGCCCTCCCTGGCGTTGTTCATTCCATAGGCCTAGGTGTGAGTGCAGGCCTAGCGACTAGCTAGCCATGAACTGGTAGAGTATACTGTCTGCTTCCTCAGCTCTATTGTGTACAAATTTTATAGATAAGGCAATTGAAGTACAAAAGACTGAGTAACTTGAACAAAAATGTAGAGTTAGAATTCTGGAGGTAGGATTCAGGAGTTTCTGGTTCCACAGCCTGTGGGAATTACTATACAGGGAATGGTTTTCTATAACTTTTGGAATTTTCCTAGAATTATTATGAAGGAAAAGTAATTTTTTCTATTGAAGGGCTATAACGTTTTTCTTTTCATAAAGATTAAAAAAAAATTATGGTTTCTTTTATATAGCTGATTATATGCGGAAGCAGAGTGAATTCCTTTTACTCTTCGATATTTATATATTTCTAACAATATTTGATATACACATATTTCTTTTTTGTGTCTGAGGGAACTTGATTTTGTGTTTCTCAAGAGCAGAAAGTCTCTGATTTAAGAACTACTGATTCTATACTTCTGTCCATAAAAGGACATAGAAGTTAGCTGATGTAGGTATTGAGCCTGAAGACAATGTTGGTCTCTATTCAACATCTCATGTAGGGAATCAGTCAAAATGAGAGTATGATTATGAGGAATTCAAGACTCTTGTAATTCCGATTACATGCTGGTCATTATCATAGAAGGTGATTTTATTCTAAATCCTAATGAAAAGGGAGAGAAGAGAAAGCATGGATAAATTGTTATATGCCTCCTACTTGTTTGGATTTATTGAGGATTGAAATATGCATGGGAAGTGTTAACAGTAGAAACAAAAGCTCAGGATAAATGGATGTAGAGAAAATCAGTCTTTGCTTGGCATTCCCTCTCAATAATAACCCCCATATTGTATCACTTCTCTTCAGTGGGAAACTTATATCCCTTCTTTGACCTACTGACAAGCACAGTTATACTTACTGAATGCTTACTTTGTGCAAAACTGATTACTACTTGCCTGATAATGCACATTATTTCTAATTTGTGATGGTTGATTTTATGTGTCAATGTGGCTAGGCCACAGTACCCAGATATTTTACCAAACACCAGACTGGATGTCTCTGTGAAAATATTTTTTAGATGAGATTAGCATTTAAATCAGTAGACTTTGAGTAGAGCAGGTTACCCTTCATAACATAGGTGGTCATCAACCCAATAAATTGAAGTCTTTAAGAGAAAACAGATAGAGGTCTCTTGAGAAAGAAGGAAATCTGTCTCTAGACTGCCTTTAAATTTGAACTACAATATCAACTGTTTCCTGGGTCTCCAGCCTGCTTGTCAAACTGAATATTTTGGATTTACCAGCTTCCAAAATTATTTAAGCCAAATCCTTCCTATCTATCATCTATCTATCTATCTATCTAACTATCTATCTATCTATCTATCATCTATCACCTACACATCTATTGATTCTGTTTCTCTAGAGAACTTTGACTAATGAGATATCAACCTTTTCTAAATTTCTGCTGGAAATTCTTATGAACCTCTTCATTCCATATTCATATCCTTACTGCTAAAGACTTGAGATTCCCATACTTATTTATCCAAGACTTTTTCCAATAAAAGTCTCTACAACTCATCTTTTATTTGACATTACCACTGCCACTGACCACATCTAGACCATCATCATCTCTCTCCAGAATTCAAAATTCTTCCTCACTAGCGGATGCTCCCCTTTTCTCCCTTCTTCCAATACATTATCCAAATGCTACAAAGTTAACTCTATAAAATATATATTTACTGTTTCCACTTGTATCCTTGAATATTTTGGTGGTTTCTCATGTATTATTGTAAAAAAATCTAACAAAGATTTTTAAGGTAAAAATGCATGAATATAGTCATATAAGGAAAAGAAGAGTTCATGAAAATAGGACCACATTTTGGCTTTTTTAAAAGCAAAATATACATAAAACATTTTAATAAACTTTGAAAACTAAAACAGTAATCTATCAACATATATGTTTTCCTTTCATATTCTTTAGATACTAAAGATGGCTCTACTTCATAATTAGGGTAGGCTTTTTATGGAGATTGGGGGTTTTCAATCAGAAAATATATACTGAGCACCGTGTTAGATCAGCACTAGTCAACCGATACATTTGTATTCCCTTTCTCCCCTCCTCTAGTACTATAGAGATCAAGGCTGTACCTTCTTCAAACTTTGTTCCATGGCCCAGAATTCACGGCCAGAAATACATTTGTTATTTTGTTGTACAACACGTTGTAGCACAATCCAAAAGTTTTGAACACACACAAAACACGTCTGTATCCATGCATGTACATGCGTGCACATCTGCCATAAAAAACCCAAAAGTTTGACAAAACAACATTTTAAATAATGTGCTGATATTTTATTTTCTATTTCAGTCTAGTTTATTTTTATTAATAATAATTAATAAATTATATCAGTTAATGCTGATTGCCACCACTTAAATAATTTTGTGACCCACTAATTGGTCTTAAAATATTTCATCTTTCTTTTGGCTTTCTGGAGAGAGTTATGAACTTTCTTACACATCTATTTAGTTGAAGTTTAAGAAAGGATAGAGATTTATTTATACTGAGAATATTAAGATTTATAACACTCATTATTATAATTTTATTTGAAGTGATCAAGTATACATAGGAAATTGCAAAATCATTGACAAAATCTTACCTTTTTAAAATGGAAGCTGACTTGTACATTCAGTATAATGTGGCTGTTTCTCCTTTATTATTAATGAATTTACAGATTTTCCAATTCTGTACCAGATGACCCACCATTTCCTGCCTTGCTTTCCAGAGGCACCATTGAAATATAAGTATAAAAGTCTATAAAACTAGGGGATGTAGTTAGATAGGAGTCAAAAATTAAATATTTCAATCAATTTCTACACATGACAGAAAGGAGCTAGGAATGCATGGATGAACAAAACAAGCTGAAAAGCCTCTGCCCAGAAAGCTCCCAGGAACTGCAGGGGTCTGGGGATCAGTCAGTAGTTAGCAGCAGAGTGAGGCACTGGTCTCAGAGTTAGCAGGTACAGTGAGGGCCAGGAGTAAGTAATAGTGTAACCATAAGGGATTGATTAAAGATTGGAATAAGTGTCGTAATTAGCACCAATTCCTTTCTGAAGCCATCTGCAGAGACATATTTTTGCCATTAACTCTAAGCCAAAATGTAATAAGTGCTGGAAAAACAAACAAAATTAATGAAACAATGTGAAATATATATATACAATCACTCATGTATAAAAGTATTGAACAAATTGTTTGAACAAATCATAGATTTTTGTGTAAATGTTAGTACCCCAGAACCAAACCTTCTTTGTTCTGGATTTGGTATTGATTGTGACTGCAAGAAAAGTGAGACACTTTCAAGCTTAGGTGAAAGGGATATTCAATGTTGGGGTCACGGGCAAGGCTTGGAGCTAGAGGGACCCTACAGGCTGACAGTTTGACTTTATCCACACCTGGGCCATAGCAGTTTTCTCTATGGGTCTTCTACTTCCATTTTCCTATTTGCTCATTTCTCCTCCTTCAAGTGCTTGGTTGACTCTGCTGGTTCATAGATTCTGCTCCTACATAACTTTGTTCTTGGTTTCTCTTGCCCTAACTCTATCCCATGTCATTTTTTTCCTATTTATCCTTTCTATTTTTTTTTTTCTGAGATGCAGACTGCAAAGACTTCTTGGTGGCAGAATTCCAGATGTACCAGAGAAGACATTTGGGACCATGTCACATTTATAGGAATCTCCTAGTATCAGATGTCCAACTTTGGTAGCAGATGTGGCTAAGGGATCACAAGCTATGAAGCTCATTAGGATTCTGAGTGGTTTTCCTTAAAAGGGTAATTACAGTTTAAAAAATCATGAAACTCCTAGCACATTTCATTTCTCCTGTTACATATTTTCTTATTTACCATCCTTATGCAAATTTATGCCAGTCATTTCAAATTTACCTATATTGTTATAAACATGTAAACCAACAGTTTTCTTAACCTTGAATCTTTTACTGATTCTTCTTACTCTCATTCCTCTTTACTGGTATTTACTTGGGCTGAAGGTGCATGAAGCCTCCTTTTTTAATATTATGTTGGTGCTATTTTCCTCTTCTGATTTTGGTTTCCTGATTGGCTATATACTGGGGAGTTTTCACTAAATTTATACATTTATTTATTTATTTATTCATTCATTCATTCATTCATTCTATCACTTTTCTAATGTCACCTTTTGGTAGAATATAGATGCAAATTGTTACCTCTACAAACATCACTTTCTCTTCAAATACAAATAAAGTCACAATCCATTCTTGTGGTTCTTTTATTTTTTTATTTAAAATCCTTTTTTCTGCAGCATCAATGAGGTAAAGTTGATAAAATTGTATACACTATTTGAAGTGTACAATGTGATGATTTGATACACATATACTTTGTAAAATTATTACCACACTCAGGTTAATCATCACATCTATTAGTTCACATAGCTGCCTTTTTGTTACTGTATTGAGAATGCTTAAATCCACTCTCAGCAAATTTCAAGTATACAGTTCAGTATTGTTAACTATAGTCATCAAGCTGTGCATTAGCTTATGAGAACTTATTCATCTGACAACTGAAGGTTTGTGCCATTTGACCAGCATCTCCCCACTTTTCCAATCCCCCAACCCCTGGTAACCACCATTCCAAGTCTCTGTTTCTATGAGTTTAATTTTTAAAATAATCTGCATATAAATAATATTTACAGAATGTTTCTCTCTTGGTCTGGCTCATTTCACATAGTATATGTCTTCTAGTTTCATCTGTGTTGTTGCAAATAGTAGGATTTCCTTCTATCTCATGGCTGAATAATCATTATATTTTCTTTACCCATTCTTCTTTATCCATTCTTCCATGAAAGGGTATGCCTGAGGTTGTTTCTCTGTCTTTATTGTTGTGAATAATGCTGTAATAAACATGGGAGGGCAGATGTCTCTACAAGATACTTACTTCATTTCCTTTGGATATATACTCACAAATGGGATTGCTGGATTAGAGAGTAATTATATTTTTAATTGTTTGAGGGGCCTTCATGCTATTTTCCAAAATCACTGTACCAATTTGCATCCTCACCATCAGTGTGCAATGGTTTCCTCTTCTTCACATCCTTGCCAACTCACAGCTGAAGGACTTTTCAAAACAGATTTGTGGGCCCATGCCCCAGAGTTTTTGATTAAGTCTATATTGAGACCTGAGAACTTGCATTTCTACCAGCTTTTCAGGTGCTAATGCTGCTTATTTAAGAACCATATTTTGAAAATCACTGTTTTGCACAACGGATTTCAATGATTTTGGAGCCATTCAGTCCTGAATTTAAAGTTCAGTGTACCCCATTGAAGCAAAGTGATCTTCGTATAGTGATCTAAATTTAAAAGTCTCTATTCTTCTGGAAAATGGAAATATTAAGAGCCTACTGCAAATCTTAATATAATGAACAGAGCCCAGAACATGCTAAGCAGTCAATAAAATTTAGTTAATTTTAATGCAAAATTATATTTTAATATTATCAGGCATTTTAAGTTTTTCATGTTTGTTTCCTTAGTAATTTATGCCTGTAGGCAACAATGGTAGACTCTAAAATATGTATAGAGAGAACCGAATTAAGTTTCTTACACTTACATCATGGTTTTATCTTAAGTTCCCTTGATTTTTCTGACAATCTGTGCATTGTAGTTAGTGCTTTTACGTAAAAATACATTTGAAAATAACAGTATTTCATAGCTTTCCTGATTTGGTGTTTTACATTTCTAGCATGCTCAGATTCAAATGATTCTTTTCTGCTGGCACGTCCACTGTGAATTGCTTTCTCGCAGTGACTTGCTCCTTCTTCAATGTGACAGGGATTGCCTTTCAGCTGGGGACACCCACACAAGACAAATAACTGGGACAGTTCTTTAATTCAGAACATCACAGCAGAGACAAGCTAATCGGAAAGGATGAAACCTCTATGTATGAGAACGATATAAATACACGTGTTAAAAGATATTTCTCTCTCTCTCTCACACACACATTTATTACAGGGAGGCATTTATAACAACTTCCAGTTTATTCTTGTTAATAAAATGATAATAGTGCAAGTTCTCTCTGTTATAGCCCCATCAGGTCTGTATTCCTTTTCTTCAAGGGCCTAAAATCTCTTTTTATCCAGACACACATTTCTAGTCTAGTAGGTCTATTTTTAAGTGACAAGCCAATTTCTAAGCTTTGAACTTGTGGGCAAGGAAAAACAGGATGACCAAGCTCTGTAGCTGGTTAGAGCAAAGCTCCACTCAACAAGTTTCCAAATGAAAAGTGAGTGAGAGTAGGTGGCTGAGGAAACAAAATCCTGCCCTGAATTAAAAGTTATTCCTCTAGCGCATCTCCACATTTACCCACCTTTTTAATCTCTCCCCACATTTTTTTTAATCCAGAACAGTGTTTGTGAGAAAAAGTGTCAATGATTCAGTTCAGTTTTATAAAGTACAAACAGTTCTCAAGAGGAAACCTGCTATATTGGGTAAGTGCAAAGTATGATTATTAATTTTAATATAATATTTTTAAACTGCTGACAGATGGTGAATACAATGAGATACTTTGATAACTTCTTGTTATATTTTCAGACACTTGAAGGCTTATTGAAAATATGAGGTTTTAAATATATGAACATGCAGATGCTTTTTCAGATCATTGAGACCAAATCTTTCTTTCTTTCTTTCTTTCTTTTTTTTTTTTTTTGCAAATAACATATTGGAGTTTAAAAAGCAAGGTGGAGCTAAGAGAAAAATAGGGAAAAAATACATGCAAATGAAGGATTCCTGCAAGAATTCTAGTGAAACAGCAGGTATTACACCTCCAGGGCAATCTATGCTTCTTTTAAACAGAAACTCCCTCGGATGAGCTCATCTAGGATCAGTAAAAGAACTTGGGCCAAGTATGTCAGCATTAAAAGTACCGAATTGGCTGAAAATAATGTTGTGTGTCAACCTTTATTTGTCCTTTAAACCAAGAAAAAAAAGAATAAAAGTATGCCTGTAGGCAAAATAAAGGCCCTCTCTTTCTTTCCCCTCCCTTCCATCCCTCTTGCTCTCTCCAACTTATATGAGATTTGTAAAACGAATTATAATAGAATGTTCATATGACAAAAATTACAATAGTGTGGCCAAGAAAACACCCAGGGGGCTTTTAGCTTCCGTTGTGCCAGGAATGAACTATCAGATCAACCTTCTGGACTCAAATGCGACACTGTCAATAAGGATACATCATCTTTTTTGTGGTGTAGAAGAGCTGTCGGTTGTAATTCCCATTATTCCAAAGCCAGGATTTTCCATTAGTCCAGCCACCTGCTGGGTTGCTCTACTCAGGTTTAATGGAGTCTGAATTTGAATTTATCACCATCTGTGGGAACACAGGAAATGAGAGAGCATCACTAATTCCTTTTCTTCATTTGCTAAGTGTATGTATAATCTTCATAAGGAAGCAGCAAAATCAGCAGAGGTTGGGAAGGGGTGGAAGGATATTTTAGCTCACACTGACATCAGAGCTCCAGACCAAGGGGGAAACATGCTGTCTGTTCCAAAGCCAATTCCAGCAACACAAAGAATGTTTTAATTCCCTATGTAATGCAGTATCAAAATCATGCAGACCCACAATGCTATTTCTCTCCAGCTTCCAAATAGATCTTAGAAGATTTAATCAGATCTCTGGGGGAGATGAAAGACTTGGATACAAACCAAGTTCACACACACCCACAAAAGTTCAAGGTTCCTAATTACTACATTAGCTTTAAAACAGGAGAGTATGAAATATAGGTGTCTATTTTTATGAAGTTTCTTGTTTATTCTCCAGAAAAAAAGAAAAAAAAAGCTTCATAGAACTCAGGAAGAGAGAAAGACCAGAAAATATCAAAATCTTCAAGATGATCTCTAGAATCAAAGTGTAATGACTTAAATTTCCATAAATATATCTCAGTGGTTCTGACTTTTACAGAATCAACATTGGTGCATCATCATCATCTCTGATTTAAAAAAGTCAGTAGACAGGTTTACAAGAATGGTAAGCAATCTGTAATTAAATTATGGCATTGGCTAGTGGATAAAAGTTTGCAACTCTAATCTGCGCAGTTTTTACCCTCCTCCATTAGAATGTTGCCTTCTGGAATCTGCCGCCCAGGCCAAGATGTGGAGAAAAACTCAGCCATTCCCACACACTCACGCAATAGGTGTCGCTGACCACTCCAACTAAGAACAAGCCAGAGGATAATGGCAGTTCAAAAGACTAGGGGAAAAATCCTCTCAGGAAAGAGGGAGGATTTAAAAGACACACTCACACACACACACACACACACACACACACGTGTACCCATGCACTCCCAAAGCCCCTGAGAAAACACTGCATGCCATTGTCTTTCTTCAGGAACCATGAGTTCACCCCTTTCTCATGAATCTCCCTCTATATTTATAATCTCGGATTAATGACTAAACAGCGAGTCTGTTCTAAAGTCATCGGGGTCAGCTCTGTGGACTTGAGGAACTTGGATAATTGGCAGGAATGTTACTTATTACAGTGAAGCAACAATTCCAGGGGAGGAGAGGAGAAGCACAACAAATAAGCGCACTGTTGTTCTTCAAGGCTACCAAGAGAGTCAGCACTCCTATCCCCAGGCTGTGAATGCTGTATTGTGACAAAGCGGAGCGCCTCCTGGGTGCCTGCTTCTAGTGGAAAGCTTTGATGTTTGATCTGTAATGAGATAGAAGAGGAAAACAGTTCCCTTGGTTAAGTAACATATACTGGATATGAACAGATTCAAAGATTTAAGCTTCAGTCCTGGGACAAGATTCCTCATTCCAATGATTTATTATTTAGAAAATTCTGTAAGTTCTTTTCTTTTTCGTACAGACTGTGTGATGGTTTTTAACATACTGCTGCTTCCATATTCAATGTGGGTAATAACACTAGTGATTGCTACATCATATTTCACTTTTCCTGGTTTAGTTCTTTTCTCACTGTGGGTATGATGCGGTTTTATTTGGTTTCCTTTTGGCGAATATGATTTCTCAAACCTAGGGCTTCATATTAGGCCTAGGTACTTGGTATTGGAAAATGCACGGGTGATAAACTAGCAAGACTGTGAAGGGTAATATAGAACACAGAGCTCAAGAGAAAGATAGTGTGAAAAATAAAAACATAAGCAGTTCATTTTATTCACATGGCATGCTATGGATGATGTCACACATATAGTTATACCAGGAGTAGCTACTTTAGAGATGAAGTCAAACCCTAGAAAATCTGTCAGTTTGGGTTAATGGAACATCGTTATTACCTCAAGTCAAGCAGATGGCGGGCAAACTTCTCTGCTGGATTCTGCTGCTCTTTAATTAATGTCCACATTTATTACGTCAATATAATGCACCACATTTTGTCTAAAGGTTGTTTTGCTTTGTTAAAACAAGAATGATTATTTCATTTAATTTGAACCTTTGAACAGTTGTACTAGAGTTTAGAGGCATAGGAAGATACCTATGAAAATACTAATGTTTAAATCAGTGTATGAAAGATAAAGAAAAACACAGGCTGATTTTACATATTTCATTCTTATTGGAGAGATAGCTTTGATACTCCTTTCATGAGCATTTCCAAATGAGGGATTTTGAGAGTCTGCATGTGAACATATAAGAAAATCAGGAATCTCAGGTGATAAATCTGTGGAGATCTTATTACAGTGCTATTCCTTTATGAAGAATTTATAATAGCTGCAATCCATTTACTTCTCTGTTTACTCTCGGCGGTGAAGAATGGCAAGTGGGACAATAGCACAATAGAAGCATCTCATCTTATTTCATGACTTTGTGTTCAGAAGTAACAAGGAAGCCCCGGTGTCTGCTATTATGCATGTAAAACTGTGGCATTAAATCTTTAACACAATTCAAAGAATAAACTTACCATGTAACAACAAAAGAAGATAGCTGTCTTAACTAAATATATTTTCTTAAATAGATGACAGGCTTGCATTGTTCCTTTTGAAAAAATATTTTCTCAGTGTTGGCTCTAGTCTTTAATTATTTAAGTTAGTCAAATCCAAAATCATTAAAATGTGCTAATATTATGTGGAATCACTCCAGGAGGAAACATTAGGAGATGATCTGGTCCTTTGGATTGAGCACTCAATTGCTTAGTTCCCTTTCAGATTCTAGAATAGATATTCTCTTAATCAAAATCAGTACCCCCACTACAACTGGTAAAGTATATTCTCTAGTTCTACACAGGATCTGAGTGGCTAGATCGTACCACCTTCCAGTGCTGTCTCTTCTAGTTTCTAGATGATGGTAAGTGAATCCTTTGATGAACATAATTTTTCAAGTCAAACAATAATTTTATGCGCGCACACACACACACACACACACACTCTCCTCAGGATTTCAGCATCCTGGAGAGCAAGGGCAATGCATTCTAATTTTTTGTCTGTACAACACCTTATTCAATTACTACATTCCTTCATAATTCTAAGATTTTATAGGCTCTCAGATTCTCCATAATAATAAAGAATTGAAGAATAGATTCTACAAATCTACTGAGCTCTACCCTTTTTTATTGATAGTTTAGGCCAGTGGTTCTCAAACAAGGACAATTTTGTCCTCACAGAGGACTACAACTCTGGGGGTGGGGAGGTGCTCCTGAAAGTTACTGGGGAGAGATCAGAAATGCTGCTAAAATGCCCAAATGTACAAGGTAGTCCTTAAAACAAAGAATCCCCTGACCCAAAATATTAATAATGCCGAGATTTAGAAACCCTGGTCTATGTTAATGAAAACATTCGTCACCTCTAAAACAATTAAAAATCTCCATAGAAGTCAGGAAAATGGTGGTTTACAACTCAAAGGATTGCTTCCGTCGTAGGTGCTATAACTAAGGAAGTGGCCGTCTTAGTTGTGAATGAATTATATTACTATATATGACGCTAACATACAGGATGGGGTAAAAGTAGTTCTACAGTTGTGACTAAGTGAAACACAGAGTTTATTCTTGTATTTATTAATTATTTATTAGTTATTGTATTATTTTCCATACAAACAACTGTAAAGCTACTTTTGCCCCACCCCATATATAATAACGAAATACATATAATAAATGAAAAGTTACTCCACCTTTCTCTCTGTACTTCTCTCTTTCTTTCATTTTCACATCATTTCCCCCAATCTCCCTTTACATTTCTTGGAGAAAAAAGATCTCAGAAATGTAGTAAATTGAGATGTTAGTCAATTTCTGTGTCTGAAATCCTTTTCAATCTTCAGTCCTTCAAAATCTGATGTTAAACACCTCTAGCAGAAAACTTTTCTTGTTCTTTCTTAGTAATGGTTTATTATTTCATTCTGTATGCTCTTAATATTTACGTATTTGATTTTCTATTATTTTGTATATTTTGTTATGAATCTTTAAATGAATCTAACTTCTGTGAATGTTTTCTGTTTTTCACAAAGTAGCAATTAATATCCTTCCAATCTCTCTCCTTTAAACATTCCTGTCTTCCTTTGTTACCCAATATGTTGTGCGCCCTCAACCACTCGCAGCCCTCCTTCTCTATGGAAAGCCTGAAATGGAATTTGGGGTGCAAACATTTTCTCAAGGAAACATGTAGGCTATGAGTCCCATGTTTTTTAAAAGAAACAAAAATTGATGATAGGCCTCAATATTAGGTTGCTCCCCTAGTTTTATTTGTTTGTCCTAAGGTCATTGATGTTTGCACTGGGAACTCTTATGATCTAAAATGAGCTACATGAATTGAATATATTTCAACATATGAGAATAAAAATGAAGCCAACCAGGATGAAATTTGAGACTATTTATATAAGGTGCAAATAATAAGGTATATTCATCCTGTGAAATGTCATAAAACAATGAAAATGACAAACTAGAGATACACATATAATCATGGGTACATTATATACATATAATATTGGTAAAAGGAACCAGATCTGACATAATACATGCGTCTGATTCCATTAATATAAAATTCAAAAGTAGGCAACACATCTATATTGTTAGACGTGAAGATCATGGTCATATATAGGGGGTGGAGAGTAGTTAGTGATTGGACAAGTTTTATTTCTTGACCTGGATGGTGGCTATACTAGTGTATTCATGGTGTGACAACTCATTGAACCTACAGTATTTTCCTATTGCTGTAACAACAGATCACAATAAACTTAGTGGCTTTAAACAATATCCAGGTAATATCTCACTGTTTCCATGAATCGGAAGTCCGGCAGCATGGCGTAGCTCTTTCTCTGCTTAGAGTCTCATAGAGCTAAAAAACCAAGGCAAAGCTCGGGTAGCATTCCTTTCTGAGACTCAAGGGAAAATCTGTTTCCAGATTCATTCAGGTTGTTAACAAGATTCAGCCCTAGGTGGCGCTAGAAGGATTGAGGCCTCTATTTATTGGTGTTGGCTAGGGGGTTCTTCTCCATTTCTAAGGGCTACCACTTTCCCCTGGTCTCTGGCCCCTTCCATCTCCAAAGCTAGCTCTGGCAGATTTGAGTCATTCTCCCATTCCAAATCTCTCTCATCTCTTCTACCTCATCTCTCCTGCCTCATCTTCTCTGTATCTCTGCCATTCCACCTGAAGAAATGCCTCTGCTTTTAAGGGTTCATGTGATTAGACTAAGCCCACCTAGCTATTCCAGAACAACCTTTCAACTTTAAAGTTCATAACATTAATTAGCTTTACAAAGTCCCTTCACAGCAGTACCCAGATTAGTATTTGATGGGCATTTGAGGTGAATATCTTTAGAATTCTGCTTATCACAGTCCCTATTATTGTGTGCTTTTTGTGCATGTGTTAAACACAAATTTTTTTTAATTATGTAAAAATAAGTTTCAGAATATTCTGTTTCTTTATTGAACCAACAAATATTTATCGACTGTTAACTACCAGAAAGACAATAATCCCTATCTTTGTAGAGTATATAATTTAGGCATATTTTTAAAATTCAAAAAATAATTGTATTATTTGTGAATACAAGTAAATGTAAATGAAAACATAACAATGACAAGAAATATAGAAACCAATTTCTATTTTTGATATGTCCAGTGAGTATTCTGTGAGAAAACAAAAACACTTATTATAAAATGATTAGAAATTTAAATCATTCTATTATATATTTGCATATTTATTTAAATTCTAATAGTCTTTGTTTGACTATAAGATCTAAACCAAAGTCAAAATGCTATTTTGACCACATGATAGTTATTAAATACCGCTTTTCAGTGGAAAATAATAAGTGTTTAGAAATAGAAAAATTCTTATTTATAATCTATTTCTAAAATTCAGAGTTTTGCCTCTCATGTTTACTGATGTATCCTTGCATCTCATCTACCACATAGTAGACATTCAATAAATATTTATCAACTGGATGAATGAATGCATCTGGAGTATGAATGAAAATGGTGGAAGTGGCTAAGAGAACCAAGAGTAGGCAAATATGAAAACCTCTTTGTGCAACCTTTTTTTTTGTTATGAAAATACATGTATTTTGTGCCAGATTAAAGTTATTTGTCCACAGCATTTCTTTTTCTGTTCATGAAGAAAGATGTAACTTTTCCAGTCTCTCTTGTTGTTGGGTTGGCACACTGTAACTGAGTCCTTGCCAATGGGAATGGGAGAGGTAATGAAGTGATATGCCATTTCTCCTTAGAGGAAAATAAGAACTGTATGGTATTTCCATTGTCCTCTCTCCTTTCTTCGAGGATGGGAGAAAAGAAGTGTGAAGTGATGAAAGGACAAGATGGAAAAATGGAAGCAACTCAGAATCTTAAGAGAGAGAAGAGAGCCACCAATGACAGCTACCTGATCAGCATCAGACTGTGATATGAGGGATAAGTAAAGCTTTTGTGGGTTAATCTAAGATTTCAGGATTTATTTGTTACTCTAGTGGAGTCAATCTATATGTGATGAATACATTATGAAATAACTTTTGACTGGCATTTTTTTTTTACAAATATGTTGATATTTGGAGATGTGGATGGAAGAGACTATTAAGCAATGTTTCTCAATCTGTCTTCCAAGGAATATACATATAATATATATAAAACATGTGTGTATATATCTACATATAATGTTATTGAGAATATATGTGTATAATTATTATATATAAACATGTAGAGTACACATGTAGAAATATACTATAATTAATAATTAATAACATGTATAGAAATACTTTAATACAATATAAATATAAATACATATATGTATATAAAATTGTAGTTGAGAAAACTAATTTTCCCTCCATTCTTCTAGGTTCTTGCCTGAGGATGCTTCTGCATAATAAAAAAAAAATTAACAGGAAAGAACGAATAGAAGTTTAATGACATGTATGCCTCCTATATACACAGTAGATACCCAGGAAAACTGAGTAACTCCCTAAAATGGCCCAAGCCAACAACACCTTAAATGCTCTCTCCAGATAAAGGCGAAGGATGTTGTAGGGAATGGGAGCTAATTATGGGAGGTTATCAAGAAACCACAGTAAACAACAATAGGACAGTTGCACAGATTTAAGTGTGTACCTTCTCTATCGATAAGAGTTCCTAGAGATTAATTATCCTCTTTTTTCTGGGACAGATGGGAAGACACCCTTACAAGTGGGGATTTTCCGTATAAATGTAAATGTCTCCTGTAAAAGATTAACATCTACTTAGTTTTCAGAGCAGATATAGTTGCCTAATTCAACTGTATCTTAAAAATAATCTACCCCAAATAATCAATATACCAAAGAGACATATTTTTGAATGGCAAATGCTGTGACTATCCATTATATACACAAATGATACTAATAGGTATATAGAAGACTCTATATTCAGACTTCCAGTCAAGATGGAGTCTGCTTTGCCTCCTTGTGCAACCATAGAAAGAATTACAACCAGGTCCCAAAACAAATAACACCAAGAACCGTCAGAAAGTCAGGCTGTATGGAAATCTGACAACCAAGAATTTAAAGAAGCCACATTCATTTAGACAAACTATCAACAACTATCAACAACTGATTCAAACAAAACAAAACAAAACCTAAGCATACAACCAGAACAGGAACAGAATCGTAGGAATGGAGATCATCTGGAAGGTTACCAGCCAGGAGGGGAAAGTGGGAGAAAGAGGGAAATGGTGCAGGGATTAAGAAGCATAATTGGTAGGAACAAAATAGATAAGAGGAGGTTAAGAACAGCATAGGAAATGGAGAAGCCAAAGAATTTATATGAGCAACCCACGGATATGAACTAAGTGGTATGAGTTGCTGGCAGGAAGAGGGGTACCAGGCAGAAGAGGGCAAAGGGGAAAAAATTGGGATATCTGTAATAGCATAATCAATAAAATATACTTAAAAAAAGAAAAGTCTATGCTGGGAACCACCCTGCCTGGTTTCAGAGGCTGTAACCCCCCATGGTTAAGGCTGAGTCAGAGTTGGGACCATAAGCCACTAAGGAGACAAAGCTTGTCTCCCTGGCAGGTGTACCACCTCTGCCCACTTCACCCTGCTTGGCCCTGAGCTTGGCCAGTTAGCCAATGACGGGTAAGAATCCTCAAGGGAGGATCAACCTAAGACAGGCTCTAGTCACAGAAGAGGCCCGCAGGGAAGGACTCGGGGGGCTGTGGAAAAAGGGGGGTGATGGACCCTTACCCCTCGGCTTTGAAATAGCCTGAGTCCTCATTCTGTCTGCAAGAAGTCTCCTAATCTCTTGGCTGCCTTACTTCCCTTGCCTGACTTAAGCCTGAAGCAATAACAG
The DNA here is from genome assembly GCF_022682495.2 of Desmodus rotundus. Lineage (NCBI taxonomy): Eukaryota > Metazoa > Chordata > Mammalia > Chiroptera > Phyllostomidae > Desmodus > Desmodus rotundus. Next base: position 45,078,516 of record NC_071387.1, on the reverse strand, counting down.
AGGGCAGTGCAGTCCTGTGCTGGGAGGGGCAGATTCCCTGGGGAATCAGGCCTAAGAAAAATACATACATTCCTGTGAAACCTACTTAATTTGTACTCTCAGTTTAAGAGATAAGGGTCCAGACTTGAGATGAGTCTGGCGCCTAAAGTTTTATGGCCCTCTAACTAATTGGCTGTAACTCAGAATAAGCCCTCAAAGTTCTCTGTAAATCTTGTATTGTTTAACCCTTACTGGCTGACAATGATTGATGAGCTTTATCTGCATTCCTATGCTAATGAACCTAATAAAAGCCCCTGGAGAGAGAGGCTCTGGGACCTTCTCCCCTTGAGAGAAATGGCCACTTTTCCTCCCCAAGCAGATCATGTCTTGGTAGTCTTTCTTCATCCGTGGCAGAACCGGGGGGCTGCGTTAAAGCCCCCCGACATCTGGCGCCCGGAACAGGGACCTGAGGATTTTCAGGACCTGCACGGACCAGAGGCTTGGAGCCACCATCGCCACGGCTTCATCCATGGCGGACCCGGGGGGCTACGTTAAAGCCCCCCGACAAGTCTATATTCAAAGAAATCATTTGAGAATGATGGATTAACCAAATTTGAGAATGATGGGTTACCCAAATTAAATCAAATTGTTTTTACTGCAAGACTTTTCAGAGTCTATTATATACTCATTTTCATTATAAATATCAAGAGGGAGTTACTATTTTTTCCAAAGTTATACAATCACAGAATTAGTTTTTTACATGAATTTTCTATTAATATCTGATGAAATCTGTGGTCTGAAAAACATGTCATGGACCAAGCTCATTAGTTGTCTAGATGTTCTTTTCCTGTTTCTGAGGACCTATCATCTACAATTTCACTTTTCTCACCTTAGTAATTCCAAAGCCACTAGGAATCTAAGGCTCTGATATCTGCTGGAGAATAGGCAAAAACCTACGGGGTAAACGTAGTAACATAGTACAACTCTTTCTAATCCTCTATTGTTTGCAGCCCACTACTGGTCCAATAGAAACACCCATCCACACTTTCACTAAACAGAATTTCAAAGGTCTGGTTAAGCTCAGTGCATTGGCCAACGTGTCTCCGGCCCTTGAGGTATCTCAGCATGAGAGAAACATGGCTCCCCTGTGTCTCTCATTCTACAGAGGGCACGCTTTAGATTCTTTGAGCAACCCCATTGAAAACCCTTTACTATGCAGGTACCCCACTCCAGTTGTTGGAAACTCATAGCATGGTCTCCTCTAATGAAGTCTCCTTTGCAATTTTCTCCTAATTTCCACCCTACAGTCTGTTATAACCTAAATGTGCTACTTCGCTGAAGTATCATACTATGTTCACATCTTTTTTTTCTTGTTGCCAGTCTTGTAGGTTGGCCAGTCTCGTAATTCACTTTACTATCTCATCTACTCTAACTTGGTGCTTTAGTTGAAAGTTCTAACAAATGGGTAGATCTGTCTACAGGGTTGTGCACATAGAAGCATGCTGTACTCTACAGATCATTTGGAGAACTTCAAAGATAATTTCATCTGTACTTGATTTTCACCAAATATGTTAACATGAGAACCAGACTCCAATTGTAATATTTGACTATTCTCTCTAAGAAAGACCAGAAATCTCAGTTTGAAGCTTGCCTTTTACTTCCAGCTTTTGGACTGACTTTCTAAGTGAGCTGATAATTCACTCCATCCTTATGGACCAGTTTATTTACCTGCAAAACGCAGATACTTTCCTATTTTAGTTTTTAATAACACCTGAAAAGTACAATGGTATATGATGACTAAAACATGGCCTCAAATGTAAGATGTTTTTAATATGTTTATGTTTCTATTAAAGTCAGTTAAACATGCTTCTAAATTGTGAAGTTTTAGGTCATGTTCATATACATGTGCACATTTTATAGCAGAAGACATGACTTTGTGCAGGAAGAAAAATTCTAAAAATTGTAAAGGGAAAGATGGCATATATGTTAAAATTCCATCATTATGAGAAAGAAAATAGTGAAATGTTCTTTGGTACAACCTTAAAAAAATCATGGTTTCCAAAATTCATAGTTATTCCATGTAACTTTACATAAAAAAGAGGATAAAGAGGGAAGAGAGTAAATGGCTATTAACTCGATAGGTAACTTAGTATTATGCTTTATTGGGGAATGGCTCATCTTTATAAATAAATAGTATATCAATTATATTCTCATGATCTGGCACCAAAGTACTAGATGTGTACCAGCCCCTAGCAGAATTTGAATCCATGTAATAAATTTCTAATAATGTGAAAAGCTCAACTCTGGAAGTAAAAATAATCATGAATAAATGAAAAAGCTAATATAACATTTCTGATAGTACAAGAATTAATAAAATGCCAAATTATGTTTTGTGGTATTTCACTGCTTATAATTAATAATAATAGTGATCACAGTAGATAAATTTACAGATATTTCTTTTTTTTGTTTCATAAATTACTTTGTTGTTGTTCAATTACGGTTGTCTGCATTTTCTCTCCACCACTCCCCCCAACCCCAGGCAAACCCACCTCCCTCCCTTGCTTCTTACATGTCAGATATTGTGCTTAATAGACTGTCAATTAATGTACTCCTTTTAACAACTCCTTGAGATACATTCTATTATTATCTCCTCTCTATAAAGGGGAAAAGTAAAGCACAGAGTGCCTAAGTAATTTTCTTAAAGTCCAACACCTAGTAAGTAGTGGAGGTGGGGCAAAAAACTCAAGCACTTTGCCTCGAATATCCTCATTATTAACAACTATACAAAGCAGCCTAATAGAGGCATACTATCAGTAAAATGCAATGAAAAAGGAAACTAAAGCCACAGCAGATATTGCCTAAAATTTGGATTTTATATTTGACATTTTTAAGACTGGATCAACTTATAAAATTGTTTTCACAAGCATATTAATTTTTTAATGTCAAAATGCTTTACAAAGGTACTGAAAAAGTATGAATATTAGCTATTCCTATCATCATCATCATTCCTTACTATCATTAATTTTCTTTCTAGATTTCTCAGCTAAACAAGGTGCCTACTAAGCTTACAGATACCATATACTGTATATTTTCTAAGAAAGCCCAGAGTCTTGTAATTGTGCCTCATGAACATACACATACTATAAAATCTGGGGTTTCTCAGGAAATATATAATAAGTATATGGTATCTGTAAGCTTATAGTATAGTATGCAGTATATGAATATATTTATAACATATATTATTCAAAACAATGAGATTGGAGACTGCAATTTTAATTTCAACATTTTCAATACCTACCAATTCTTCCCCCCTGACTGACTACTAATTAGTGTGTTTTTAGTAATCAGTAAATGCTACCTTAACAAATCACCCAACTATATAATAACCGTAATGGTTAACAGCTTAGTTTAAAGGAAGGAATTTATGCTATTTAGGACGTGACTTCATCCATTGCTCCTTAGTGGCTCAAATGCTTTCTATGAGGTTCTGTGATCCTGTGATTACTTGAAATGGTTAAATAATCTTGGAAATTACTGAACCTGATGATAACTCTAATTTCAAGACTTTGAAGTACTCTTCTTGATGCCTCACTACTTTTATGGTTGTCTTCAAAGTTCACACTGTCTCATTTACAAAAATCTCTATGTAGATCTATTGCAAATTGTATATAATGTTTCTTGTGCTCATCATACTCTCATCAACATATTTTGAGGTTATTAATAGCGTGATAATTTTGAAGTGTTATGTAAAAGAAGAAGCCTTTTATGTAAAGGAGATCACATTAATCCAAACTGAAGTTTATGCAGCATAAGCTTGAGGGAGAGGAAATTTGAATGCAAATCAAATTGGATTTTTCTGGAAATATATCTTTAAGTCTATGAGAAAACCACTATAGCGGTGATTAAAATTTGTTCTCTCACATTTGATTAGAAAAATAAAAGTTCCTGTCCTTTTGCAAAAGTGTTTGGGAAAAAGGAACTTCACGACATTTCTAATCCTGTTTAATTATTCATTCAGTAGCCAATGACTTTCACCAGGACAATGTGAGCCAAACTGGGAGTGAAAAAAACATAGGAATAGTCAGTGGATAGAATGAGAGGAGATCATAGCAACAATAAACTAAGACTGCCCATTTTACAACATTCTATAAAGAAAAGAGGGTAAATGGATCACATTAAAGAAGCACCCAAATCACAGGCCTAAGAATCCATGAGAGCCTCAGGTAGGCCCTTAATGAAGCACAAAAGCAAGAAATCAAAATGCAATATACTTAATATTGCGAAACAACTTTTATTTTCCTCACAACCTCTTTTTTTTTGCCTTAAATTTTCCTTAAAAACCATGGTTTTTTGCATTTGACAAACGGAGCAGGGTGAACGAATGGATGGAGTGCTGTGGGGGAAGAGAGGAGCTGCTTTAGACAGCAGTCAGGGAAGGCAGGTTCCTACGAGGGCTGATATTTCAGTAGTAACCATAGTGAAATGAAGGGTCCTGACAAGCAGAGGATTAGGTAAGAGAGCTCCAGGCCAATGAAATAGCAAAGGAAAAGGTGTTAGGTCACGATGTTCATGGGAATTGTAAATATTATAAAGAAGTTAGAAAGGAAGGCAGTGATAAGATAATGTAGAGAGAGCCAGGGAATAGATGAAATGGAAATTTAAGGCTACAGGTAGAACTTGGACTTTATCTAAGTGGACAATGGAAATAATCTGAGTGCTTTGAGAGGTGATGTATCATATTAAGAAATATACCTTAAATGAATCATTCTAGCCACGGAGGGGTTCACAGATTTTTAGTATGCATCAGGGCCTTGCAGACCATGGTAAGGCATATTGAAATTTAATATAAATGTGATTAGAAGCCAAGAGAGTTATACAATCAGGGTATAAAATAATCTTCTTTGTAATTTAAAGGGGTCACTTGACTTACTGTATAGATTATAATTTTTAGGAAAAACAGGCAAACCAATTGGGAAAATATTTTAGTGGCCCAAGTAACAGAATTTAGCGATTTTTGACAAGATAGTTGAAAGAGAGTGTAGTAAGAAGTAGTTGGTTTTGAATATTGAGAAAATTGAAACACAGGAATTGGATATGATTGATGTAGGAGACTGAGCAATTCTCTTGGAATGTGCCACACTGGCATGCAGATTATTTTGAGTTGAAATCAATCAAAGCTCAACAAACTCAGAAAGAATTGTTTCCTCCTCTGTCATTTTCCTTTCTAAAGAAATTCACATAGAAAGTCCTGCTTCAGGAAGGGAACTTTATCACAATCACCCTCGCATATTTGCCTTAGCACAACATGGAGAAGGTCCAAGTAGAACTCTGTTAGCTAGATTCCCCTGTGCCCCACTGCTTCTGGGTTGCCTAGCAAGAATTTGTTTGCCACTTTCTCAGCTTCCAGGGAATTGCCTGCTTGCCCCTTTGAACTCTAAAATCCCTTCTCTGCTTTCTCTTTCGTCCAAAATGACATTTATACCCAATTTTGCCTCATCATCTTTTCATGCTTATGTGAATTCCCTGTGTGTACGTGTTACCATTTGAGTTTCCTTTGTTAATCTGCTATATGTCATTTTAATTAATTACCCAACCAGAATTAAAGGGGTAAGGAGAAATATTTCCCTGCACAGACATTGAATATGTGATTTATAGGAAAAAGAATAGTCAAATAGAAACTTCATACTTTGGTGACTGAGTAAACAAGTAAGTGATGGTGAATGGTGGATAAGATAGGGCGTTCAGAGGAAGAGGCATGGGGAGTCAAGGATTCTTCTGTGGATGTGTTAAATTTGAGATGCTGTTAAGCTTTCAAGTTAGAATATGGATTCAGCCATTGTCCATACTAATGTGGTTTTAATTAAAGTTTACTGTGAAGAATGAAATTATAGAGTCATTAGGAAGAAATACATGGTATGGTACCAGGTATTTCCAGTCCTCTGCTTTCCTGGTACATGGCGAAATGGTTATTTCTTTGTTTCATTCTAGTTAGTTAGGGCCTTGAACATAGCTTTGAGGGGAAGCTATTTTAGGTGAAACAATTTAACTTCACTATTAGGGTCGTAAGAACTCTTTATTTTTCTGCCATTGTCTGCTGCAAGTGTTCCCGATGATGGCTGCTCCATCTGTCTGGTCCCAAAATGAGAACACATAGCATCACTTTCAATTGACTCACAGTGACATAGCATGAGCGAGAAATCAGCCTTGTTTTAGTCTCTTGAAATATGGGAGTTGTAATTGCAGCATAGCCTAGCTCACTCTGAATAATCCAGAGATAATTAAAGCTATAGGATTAAATGAGATCACATGGAGAGTAAGTGCAGAAAGAAGACACAATATGTCCAAGGACTGAGCCATTCAAACATTTGCTAATTGGAAAGAGAAAGAAACTGAAGATCAGGCAGAGAAACAGCCTTTAGGTTATTTATTTATTTATTTTTAAAAATAACATTATTATTATTAATATAGTTGCTTTAAAATTGCCAGGAATTTAATAAAAGCATTTCCTCCTTTGGGCAGAGGAGTTGGGGGAAGAGAACACTTCTTTAGATACCAGTTGTAACCAGTCATAGCATGCACTTGTAGTCTAAACAGATTCTTCTGAAACAATTTTGACTATTGAGTCTTGCATAGTCTCGTGATAACCTACTGCTCATTGTTTATATTAACTTCATTTCTTCAATAGCTTTAGGATTGTGGTAAAACTTTGTGACATATTTTTATGTGTGGCATAGTCTTATTTACATACTCCAGTAAAATTTCATAGCATTGCTAAATTTATTTGACAAGTAGGTCATCAAACTGGAGTGGCTTTAGTGCTATAGTGGCTTACTCTTATAAGTACACCAAAACATAACCCTGTTAGAAAATAAAAGTTACAAAATAAAAACCATTAGGGACAACTAATCACAAAGAGCCAACTAAGCTTTAAGGTACAGCTTATCAAGTAATTTCCTTTCCTTGCTTCTTCACTTTCTCTATTTAATTCTTTCTCCTGGCTCCTATTTGAGGAGTGCTTCTCACCACTTCCAGTTTGGTGCTACCCTATTCAAAACAATAGATGTGCAAATAAACTAAACATTTTTTAAATGCCAGTTTATCTTCCAATAGCATATACCAGTGGTTTGATTGTATTTACTACTTTGTTAATTGCACAGTCATTTTTTCCCTTAGTTGGATTATGTATTCCTGAACTTCAGGTTTCCATGAATATTGGATCATTTGCAGTAACAGGTATTTGGTACCTGAGTGATAAAGAGAATTGAGGAAAGCAGGCACCCACCCACGAATACATGTGTGCCCCCCTGACACACACACACAGTGTGTCAACTCTATAATGTACTCTATATACTGAGCAATGTACAAACTTTGCTGCCCTAAATTTATTGCTCAGGACATAATAGGCAATAGTTGGTTTCATGAGTCTTGATGACAAAATGAAATGAAGCTGCATCTGTAGTCACCTTCCCTTGTTCAGTTTAAGAATCTCTACAGCAAGTGTGAAAGTGACCTGTTTCCATCAGTGACAGATTTTAGTTTCATGTTTAAACATTTATTTCAAAATAATCATTACAATTTTTATTGAAAACCTGTATTCTAATACTCTACTTCCATATAGAAAGTTCATTTCAATGCTCTCATTATTTAATATATTAGAAGACAATTTAACCTAAACAGGAATCCAACTTCCTGTTAAATTTTGAACTGCTTGTGATGATGTGAGTGGAAATAGATGATCACTGGATAAACAAATACATTTTTCACACGGTAAGCACATACAGACAGGCGCTGACAAACGTGTCACAACATTCTCCTCTCCCTGGCAAGGTGAGAGTTTTCTTTTGATGTTAATTTTAAAACAAGCCACAATTTCAGAAGCATGAACAAATTCTGGAATGATATAGATTTTATGGTTTGAATATTGTCCAGTGTTTTCTCTGCTTTCATTGCTAAAAAGAGTTTGGCACCCTTTTCCCTGACCCTATTCATATGAAGTAGTCCAGCTATTGCCAGACTACTTTGGAATTTTTTTATAATACTAAATCTCAAAGAGGGAGGCATAAAAGAGCCAAGGGGAAGGATGGAAGGACAAGGAGTACAGAGGCTAGGGACAGGAATGTTGTGATGTTGTGACTGGAGGGGAATCAGTCAGAAAAGGATTAGGTGACAGTGATGAGTAAGAATTGGTAGTGAAAGGGGTCAAGTATTGTAAATTGTCAGAAATTGAATCTAGAGGCCTACAAAGGAAAGTGGAGTTCATTTTGACTTATTTGAACTCTGCTTCCTATTTTATTTATTTACTTTTAACATTTTATTTATTGAATTTTAGAAAGAGAGAGAGAGGAATAAGTAGATAGTGAGAGAGACACACACATCAGTTTGTCGTTCCATTCATTTATGCATGCATCGGCTCATTCCTGCATGTGCTCTGATGGAGATCCAACCCTCAACCTCAGGGTAGCGGGATGACCCTCCCAACGCCTCTCTAAGAAGCTGAGCTACATGGCCAGGGCTCAATTCTGCTTCTTTAAAGGCAAATCCTGGGCTGAACCAGGCTATGCATTTACTCAATCTTTCATTTACCTGACAATTATTTGTTGAGCTTCTACTTCATGCTATATACAGTTTTCTAGGTTCGTGGAATACAGTAATAAAATAAATAGACCCAAATCACTGTCTTCATGGAGTTTAAGTGTTAGGAGAAATTAATTAAAAAAATGAAACAGATCTCTACAAGATTGAAAAGGATCATACAATGTGACCAAGTGTGGTTTACCCCTCGGATGGATGCAAGGATGTTTCAACAACTGCAAATCTATAACTGTCATATATGACATTAATAAAATAGAAGATAAAAACCATACAATCATCTCCAATGGTACAGAAAAAGTGTTTGACAAAATTCAACATCTTTTCATGCTAAAAATTCTCAACAAATTGGGAATAGGAGAAATGCACATCAATATAATAAAAGCCATATAAGATAAAACATTATCCTCATCAGTAAAAGTCTGAAAACTTTTCTGCTAATATCAGAAACATGAAAATGGTAGTCACTCTCACCACCGTTACTCAACAGTGCTGGAAGCCCTATCTAGAGCAATTAGTCAAGAACAGTAAGTAAAAGACATCAAAATTGAAAAGAAAGAAGGAAATCGGTCTTTGTTTGCATATTATGTGATCATATATATTAACAACCCTAAAGACTGAATTAAAAAATTACTAAATCTCATAAAGTGAAATCAGCACAATTATAGGATACAAAAATCAATGCATGAAATCAGCTGCATTTCTATACACTGACAATAAATAATCAGAAAAGAAATTAAGAAAACAATCCCATTTAGAAAAAAACATCAATAAAATAAAATAAAAATACTTAGAAATAAATTCAACCAAGGAAAAGTATTAAGGCATTAGTGAACAAAATGAAGAAGACACAAATAAATGGAAAGATAGTCCATGCTCATGGACCGGAAGAATTAATGCTGTTAAAATATTCATGTTACCCCAAACCATATATAGATTACAGGCAATTTCATATGTACATAGTGGAACATTACTCAGCCACAAAGAACAAGAAAATCCTGCCGTCTGTGATAACATATGTGGTTGAAACTTGAGGGCTTTATGCTAAGTAAAATATACCAGATAGAGAAAGACAAATACTATATAATCTCATATGTAGAATCTAAAAAAGCCATACTCATGGAAACAAAGAGCAGAACTGGTTTCCAGAGGCTAAGCGATGGGTGAAATGGGGAGATGCTGCTTGGACAGTACAAGCTTAGAAGATGAGTGAGTCAGTCTGGGGTCGTGCATAGCACGGTGACTACAGTAACAATAATGTGCTGTACACTTAGACGTTGCTAAGAGCGTAGGTATTAAATGTTCTTGCCACAAAAAAAGAAAAAAAAAGAAAAGGAAAAAAAGATACTTATGAAAGGTGATGAATATATTAACTAATATTATTGTGGTAATCATTTCACAATATATACCAAATCATCACATTGTACACATTAAATGTACACGATGGTAGATGTTAATCACATTTCAATGAAGCTAGGACACATTTAAATAAATTAGTAAAGTACAATGCAAAGAGTGATAAATTGGCTAAAAAGAAAAAACAAGCTAATAAAGATAGTTAAAAAGTATGGGATTGGGGTAGACATTCTAAGGTAGAATGCAAAAAACGCCTCCCTGAGTAGGTGACATATCTCCAAAGTCTTGACATTGAGGGAAGAACCAGGAAGATAGCTGGAAGAACTGTCGAGGGACAAGGCAGAGTGAGGACAAAGGCCTTGAGTTAGTGGAGTCCTTGCCTGTCCAGGATGAGCAGTGACCTGTGTGGCTGGAGTCAGGGAGCTGAAAGCAGTTAGGAAAGATCCAAGAGGCAATAGGAGCAGGTCACATTTATTGTTTAGGGCAATTTTGAAGACTAGCTTTTACTCAAAATGAAAATCAGACCTTGGAAAATTTGGAGGTTTGCATATGAAAGAATCGAAGAAACATTATTTTATTTATATCAAGGTATTTACATTGTTTTGTGCAGGGCCACAAAATTGAATGTTAGGATTCAAAACCTTTGCTTTCTTCTTTTAAATATTTTATTTATTTATTTTTAGAGAGAGGGGAGGGAAGGAGAGTGGGAGAGAAACATGGATAGGGAGGAGAAACACTGATAAGTTGCCTCTCATACACACTCCAACTGGAGACCAGACCCACAACCCAGGCATGTGCCCTGACCAGGAACTGAACCGTGACCTTTTGCTTTGCACTTTGCTGATGATGCCCAACCAACTGAACCACACCAGTCAGGGTAAAAATATTTATTTTCAATTTCAGGAATAAGTTTGAATTTGGTAGAGCCATTTATATTAACAATACAGTTATAAGATTATTTTTGTGAAATTATCTTTGGAAAGAGTAAAGTTTTAATTAAACATTGGTTACATAAAAATAAATATGTAAAACACTTGTAAAAGCTTTATTCTTATCAAGTTCAAAATAAAAGATACCTATTATTATTGCCATCATCAGATTTTCTCCCTCTTCATGGGAGAGCCATCCTGTGGTAGGAAGACATCAGTTGCACAAAAGTATAATGAATGATGGTTTTTTTCAGTCAATTTTAAGGGGAGTGTCTGTACTTCCATATCATCTCCTGTCTACCACAAATTGTTCTTTAGTTGACATAAGGTGTGTTGGAGGGCAAAAACAAGAATTTAATTAGTTTAGTTGTTAAAATTATTGTCTGGGACAAACTAAGATAGACTTTATTTTCTATTAAGCCAGGATTTGTGTAATGCAAAAAGACTGTATTCTAAATTCACTGTTAGATGTGTACAGAGAAAATCTATGTTCAACCCACAAAAACAAAGGATTGGGGTAAGTTCTAAATTTTAACATTCTGAATAGCCACAAATTCAAGTCACAAGACAGTTTTGGCCCTGGCTGGTGTAACTCAGTGGGTTGGGCCCGGGCCTGCGAACCAAAGGGTTGCTGGTTTGAGTCCTGGTCTGGGCACATGCCTGGGTTGTGGGTCAGGTCCCTAGCTGGGGGTGCCCAAGAGGCAACCACATATTGATATGTCTCTCCCTCTCTTTCTCCTTCCCCTCTCTCTAAGAATCAGTAAATAAAATTTAGAAAATAGAATGTTTTGTTTATTTATGAGTTTTTATTTTCTTTCAACTTTGACTCAGTCCTGCCCTCTCTCAGTGCCCATATATATGAGGAAATGGAAACTCAAGCTGGGGAACTGCGGCAAAGTACCAAGGTGGTAAAATGGCTGCAGGTAATGGGAATTAAATGAGGAGGCTACTGAGCAGTGTTCTCTGAAGGCCAATAGGTCTAGTTAATATAAGGCACTGCGATATTAGGCAGAATGCTTTCATACAATTTATAGTCTCTGATGACTTGTAGGAAATATTCTCCAAATATAGCCACCAAGTCTGCTTAGTGACACATGGAGGCAGATAGGGAGAGAATATTGTCATATCCAAACACTCTCCAATTCTTCCAGAAGCTTAGGCCAGAGTTGGAAAAATGTCATTGCAAAGCAGGAGGTTCTGAAAACACAGCTGTGCTTTACTCCAGTGGTATATGAGTAATAGGAAGTCGCTGCGCTTGGGGTGTTAAAATATCTAGGTTTGAATCCCAGCATAGTCACTTAGAAGTCTGGCCTTGAGCCATCTCTCTGTCTGCTCTAGTCTATCAATTTAAAAGGATAACACTTACAAAATAGGATTAAATAAAATAATGTACATTGCACGATAAATAGCAAGATGTGATGCAGTGAAAATATTAACAACAATTTTAGTGATTTGGGATCAATAACAATCGGATATTCAGAGCAGTCTAAATAAATCTATCAATTTCACTTTCCTCATTCCCAAAAATAAACTGTCTTTTAAGTAATAATTAATTTAGGTGGCATTCCTTCTTTTCACTAAATCTCTTTACCCTTGGGAGAAAGTAAAAGAAAGAAAATATAAAGAACCCTTATGAATGTCATTGTATCCCTTACTCTAGATTTTACTTCCCTTCTCTTAAAATTATAATTTCTATATTTATATTATACATAAAAGAGAGTCAATTTAAACTCCCCCTCTTCTCTCTCAGCATACAAGGTCATTAATTGCTATTGGGACTTTCATAAACCCTAGTCTGCCGATGGGGTGAGAACTCTATTGTTAAATGTATTATGGCAGCACTGTCTTTGGAGATTGCCTGCTTGATTGCTTTGTAAAGGCCCAATGGCACACAGCAATTAAAATCCATAGACCTCTGTAACCCTTCTGATGTTTTATGGGCCTTTTTGTGTCCTTTGGTAGAGTTTACCATTTGTGTATTTCCCACTGGGTCTCTCTTTCAAAACTCTAAGTGGGATTATTTTTTTATCCACTGTGATAAAGCTAGTCGTACATCATGTGAAAGGTTAATGAATATTTTCAAAAGGAGCATATGTTTTAAGTCAGAGGGTGAAAGTTACAGTAAAGATGGTTATGTAAAAATGAATAGTATTTTTCCCAATCTCATCAGAGTTAACTTCTATAAACCTCACCTGTAATTTCTAAAGTAAAGCTGAGCTCATAAGATTGAAATGATCTCAAAAATTAAGGAAGTGACTTGAGTTTACATGAATAGCCCACTTGTGACTACTGCCCAGAAATTTCATTGTTCAACTGTCAGGGTTATACCATATGCAGAACAGATACACCAAGTTCTACCTGAACAGATGGCTTTAAATTTGACATTGTAATAACCAGAGAGAAGCCAGAGAAAAGATCACACGAGTGGTGTTAAGGAAAGAAGCTGAGCTGAGTATAAGCTATGGTTCTGAAATTTCTCACAGTACCGGGTATCTTTCTGCTTTCAGCACCACTATCAGAAGCTCCCCTGGTCCTAAACATAAAGTCATCAGGCAATTCATAATGCTTTCAGTCATTTGAAATTGTAATCTCTTTCCTTCTCTATGCCCCTTCTTTCTATTCCCCCCTCCATTTTTTCACTCTCTTTACTTCCCTCTGCTCTCACTCTCACATACTCAAAGGGGATTTAGAAATCTTCATTGGAAAAGTGAGTTGTACCCTTTAAAAGAAAATTGCTCAGTTCCTGGAGCTCTTTGAAGGACAAGCATTAGCGCACTTCAGAATGAGAACACTGAGCTTTAGATTGCACTCTGCATGAAGCTCACGTATTCTGCAGCTTTACAAATGATTATTTTAGGTGTAATTGGTAAATCTGAGAAGAAGACAAGCCTCCATCTTATGAATTTTCTAAATCATGTTCTGAAAAACATTTTGTGTTCTTGGAGCTGGGAGAAAAGTGATTATCCGTCGTGTTTAGGTGGTGTGGGAGGAAAAGAGGGTGAATGTAATGATAATGCACTATTTAATGGACAGAGGACTAGCTCTTAATCCCAATTACCAGATGGTCACAGATCAACAGGAATAATTCAGCAACTCTTTGTCTAGCTCCATGGGGTTCTTAGCTACTTAAGAACACATATGGCAATATGCATTTACATTTTCTAAATATTAATCCTTTTAAAATTATTGTGTCAAGTGTAACTCTTTGAACTGCAAATAAACAGTTCACTCTAGTTGATAGTGTCTTCTAGATGTGAAGTTTCTGAAATATTGCCCATGTTCTTTGTGAATCTCGATCACCTGTTATGCTCGTTTCAAAGACAAATTCTTGGGTGAGTCACTGAAATTGAGATATTTGGAAATATTCATTGAAGGCAATCTCCTCACAAAACCCTTAAACACACAAAAGTGTGAAAAGTCTTGTTCTAGAGTTTAAATTCTGGTATCGTTTATTCGGATAAGAGTTTGTCCTGAAAATAAATTCACATTCCAGGTACTATGTAGGTGTTTTACAAATAATTACTCATTTTCTATTCTCAAAATTCTTGCAATTTAAGTTCCATTACTTCTAATTTACAGATAACCCTTTAGTGTTCTTCATTTATTCATCAAAAATATTTTTTGAGTACACAGTGCTTTCTAGGTACTGGAAAAGTGATAAATTATTACTTATTCTTGAGTAGTTTTCAGTTTCCAAATGATCTGAAGGGAACTAGGAGGGAGTAGATTTTTTCCTAATCTCTTAGTTTCTCATTTTAAATGGCCCCAAATGAATAATTAAACTAATCAACATTATATATATAATACAATGTGATATAATTTCTCTCCTTGAAAACTCTATGCTAAGAGAATATTTTTAGTTATTTTAATGGTCTCCAAACACATGTAAATTTATTACCTTTATAATAAATATGTGAATAAAATTCTAACTATATCTTTGCATATTAGAATGTTAACAAAGAAAGCATGGGTATTTTCTCTCTAGAAGACTACGTGACGATATTATACTAATGGGAAAGAGAACAGACTATGGCAGCATTTTGAGTCAGTTCAAATTATGACTACAAAATTTAAGTTTTGTGACTTTAGGTAAATATTATAACTCACCAGTTTAAGTTAAGCAACTTACCTCTTTTAGACATTTGGCAAATTAGTAAATAATTCTGAGTTTCAATTTCCTTGCATATAAAGGAGATACATTACTATTTCTTTTGAATACTAGCCTTAATAAGTCTAGATCTCATATGTAGAATTAATGGTTCATTATAGTTAAGATAGTGTAACACAGTTAAGCTCTGTAAGTTAAGGTAGATGTGGTAGCTGTCACGCTATGACTTAGTTCTAGAGTACTCTTCTCTATTGGAGACTATGAATGCATTCATGTGTTTTCTGCAGTTGAGAGACAATTAATTACTTCTATTTTACTGTAGCATTTTTGCCCATGGTGCACCTATATATTCACCCTTGCTAGATTGCTCTTGGTTAAGGGATATCTGCAGTATCATTACCATTTTAGGAAGATAAGACAAAAATAACTATTTTAGATTACACTGCACTCACATTGTACCTCCCTGGGCACAAAATGAGTACAATAAGGATGGCAAATTGTGACATTTATACTGCAAATCATTCTTTCCTATCTCACTGTAACATTGCTAATAAATCATTGCATTTAGGTGATAAGCTTGACTTGACCTCAGAAATACACATCAACACAGGCAACCATTACTAATAAATCAGAATTGATGACCTAATTGAAATAAAGATTTTTTCAGCTCAGTTAGTAATGCACAGTAGATCCAAATTTTCTGGGCCTTCTTATGTACACACACACACATTCACCATATATAAAATACATACAACAGAATATTAAAGTCACTGCAATCCAAATTGAAACACATTTAATATATTAAACAGACAAATGACTTTATGAAATTTTATGATATTAGTATTTTTAAACGCTTGGAAACTTATAATATTATATTAAGTAGCATCTATGTGTGAGTGATGGGATAACAAGTCATACCCATTTTGTCTTCTGTGATTTTCTGAGTTTTTCAACTCTTCTATTATAAACTTGTTCTAATTTAAATAATGCATATCTCTTACCATTTGGAAAATGTGATAGCTATTGCTCTTTATACACGGGATAAATTTTCTTAAAAATTTCAGTTAAAATGTTTGCCTTTTCCTTGTCATTCTACTCATCACTACTTCCTTTCTATATTGCTTTACAAATTAAAAGTTGTAGAAAACTAGATGAAAAGTTGATGACACCTGGTGGTTGTAAATCATACCCTAGATTATACAGTACTTAAAGTAAAATACTATAGCTGGTGTGAAAAACAAGAAGAAATAAAAGTATTAATGTACGTTTAAGGTTAGAAATACACAGATAAATGTGGTTTTTAATATAGTCCATCAGCTCAGCATGTCAAAGAGTATTTAAATATAGATACCACCATTAAACCCATTGATAAATATATCTATATTCTTTACTTTGATCTGATCAAATGCATTTTATTATAGATTTGAGAAAGGTATAAAAACAATTGTCAGGAATAGAGTGAACAAGGGCAAGGTCAATTCATATATGAATTATTTTATCTTTTAAGAATTATTATACAGATTTTCTAATGGTGAAGGAGGAGCATAAATCTGAATACACCCAGAAAGAACCATCTCATATTAGTTTTTCTATTGCTGCTGTAACAATTACTACAAACTTAGACTTAACACAGCACACATTTATCTTACAGTTCTTAGATCAAGTGCAGGACAAGTCTCATCTCACAGGTCCTGACATTAAGATGTCACCAGGGTTGCATTTCTTTCTGGAGACTCTAGGAGATCATTTATTCTTTTTCTTTGCCAACATCTAGAGATTCTTCAATCTTTGGTTTGTGGCCATGCACTTCCTCCATCTTCAAAGCCAGCAAAGTCAAATCTCTCTCTGACCCCTCTTCTGTTATTTCATCTTTTTTTTTTTTACCTCTGCTGCATTATTTAGGATAACCTCCATATCTTGAGTCCCCTGACTATTCACATCCACAAAGCCCCTTTTGTATGTGTGTAAAGTAGTGTAATCAGATTAGGAAATGAACACATTTGGGAGGTCATTTTCTGCAAATCATAACTCTTAAAAAAAATGCAGAAAACAACACCAAAAAAAAACTTCCTTAATGAGAAAATACAAATAACTGGTCCTAAAGCACAGTGGAAGTGGAGGGGTAGTACATGAAGATTACCAAATGAAGAGGAAAATGATGAAGAGAAAAAAACAATGATTACATGAGAACTCATTGAAGAAAACAAAATTGTGCCTAAGAATAACAATTGTACATAACTAAGAGAGAGAGAAGGATAGAATGAATGAATGAAACAAAAAATAATGAAATATATGTAGCAAAAGTACATCAGCTGAATAGTGCTACTGAATGTTCATTGAGAGGACTCACCTCTTTTCCAGATTAATTCATGAGATAGAGATCCCACATAGACATGACCCATGCAAATTTATTAAATTCAGGGAAAAACAAAAACATGCTGTGGGCATTCTGGAAGGAAATGTTCTTATTACTAAAACGCAATAATCTAATTCTTCCTAGACTTCTCCATCATGCTAAATGTTTAAACAGTATGCCACAAACTTTTTTTTCCAACTATGACTTCTTTTGATAAAACCAAGCATTTTATGCCCTGTTTTAATAATATTTGGAAATAAATATTAAATACATATTCTGATTAAATATAAATCAAAGCACATTGCTGGTACTTTTCAAAAGGCAGAGTTGTTAACCCACTCTAGTAGATAAGATATGGAAAGGCAATTTATAAAAGAAGAAATACAGTCAGCCACACAACACGGGGAAAACTACATACCTTTCTCTCTTTAATAATCAAATAAATATGAAGACATTCAAATAATATTAGTTGCCTCTATTAAATTGGTAATGGCGTGTATATTCTTTTCATTATTTATATAAGATGTTAAAAATTACAGTTATATAAGCTCTAGATGTTATGAATTAGCATATTCTTTTAGAAATCAGTTTAATGTTGTGTATGAATTTTTTTAAGAGTTCATATCCTTTGAGTAAATAAATTATTTCCTAGGAATCTGTCCTAAAGAAATAATTAGAGAAGCCTGAACACATGTACATACATAAACAGTCATTAGATGATTTGTTAATACAAATAGGAAACACTCTAAGTAGCTAAGATATGGGAGTTCTTAGTTAGGTTAAAATGCCAATAAGATGGATAATCATGAAATCATTAAAAATGTTTTAGAGGAACATTTATAAAACCTAAGAAACCAAAGTGTAATTGTGGGAGAAAATTACTATATAGCATAATAGCAAATATATAAATATATACATATACTTGTAAAAAAAATGCATTAAAGCATATATTTTGTTATATATATAAATTAAACCAATAAAATATTATAAAAAGGCAGCATTGATAACAATCAGTATATATATAGAGAGAGAGATAGAGATATAGATATATATAGATATATATTTTTAGCCTCACCCGAGGGTATGTTTATTGATATCAGGGAGAGAGAGAGACAGACAGAGAGAGGGAGAGAGAGAAGGACCATAGCTGGCAATCAAAACCTCCACTGTGGCCTGCTTTGTTTTATTTTTTTCAAATTTTGGGGACTTCTAATACTATAGTTGCCTCTATGTCATTTTTTTCTCCTATGCCACTTGTTCTGGTTCAAGTTTTGTTGATAAATAGCCACACTCACTTGTTTTTGTAACGTCTGTGGCTGCTTTCACACTCTGGCAGCAGCGGCACAGCTGCAACAGGGTCTGTGTGGCCCGTGAACCCTAAAATACTCACTCTCCGACCCTTCACAGGAGAAAGTTTGGGGATTCCTGATATGGACAATACAGTTCAACGCACTGTGATGAGTTCAATACGTATGGATTTGATTGGATTTGCTATACACCCTGAAGATTGTTTAATCGTGGAACATGTTTATTAACCCTTTCTTTCCACTTTTAAAATTTTACCAGGCTCTTTTACTTCTCTCTATGTGTTACTCACACATCTAACTCCATTTAAAGAATACAGTGTGAGATGAGAAGATTTTTTAGCCAAGGATAATGGTGGTAATTTGGAAAAGCCGTACTGCCGGTGTACCTCTGGTGTACACCACAAGGGGTCACGGGCCAACATGAGTATCTACGAACAAGATAGAGCCAGAAAAAGCGCAGATGCCACCAGCAATTCTACCCTGTTTCCTCAGCTCCTCCCTCACTTCATGTTATATAACAGAGTATCTCTTAACTGTTGAGAAGCTGGGCAAGAATGGTGACTATAGAAATACTATTAGAAGAATGTTCATTTTCTGTACCTAGGATTTTATTTCTACCCAATCTTCCAAATTTGAAGTATACTGGATTAGCTGATACTGTTTATATCTTCTTTCACCCCGGTTTTGAAACATGTGCATTTTTTTTTGCTACACAGAGATGACCACGTGTAGGTCCATATTTCCTAGGTTCAAATACCATACTAGCACTTGTTAACTGTGTTGAACAAATACAAAAACTGAGCCTCAGTGTTCTTACATGTAAAAGAGGTCTGAGATAAGGATTAGAAGGTATAATATATAAACAATATATACAACACTCTATAGATACTTAAAACAGAGAAAAGCACACATAAAACACTACCTTTTAGACATTTTTGAAAAAGCAAAGGAAGCTACCATGTTTACTGAACATTCCTTGTCTAGAATTATCTGAGGACTTATTAAGGTCTGTCACAGCAATAGCCCTCCCTTCCCATTCAGACAATAACAAAACACTACACCCTGCATTTATAAGATTTGAGGATGCAACTCAGAACCCATTTCAAGGTTTTAGATATTCTGAGTGGCTTAACTGCCAGCAAGTGTCTCAGACTCGGGCCCACCCATTGTTCCTATCTCTCAGACAATAGAACCATTAGCAATGAAGATCTAACTGTTGATTGCATATCTTCTATTAGAAAAAAATCTCTGTAGAGAGAGCATTTCATAGAGAAGCTTGACAATTGCTTGAACTAGTAGGAATTTCAGAAGAAATAAGTGATTCAAAGGAATATAATGCTGAATGTGTCCTGGGGTCAGGCAACAGAGATAAAAGGAGCTCCTTTGACCCTATGACAATGGTTATTGATTATCTTGTGATGTAAATGAACAACTGTAATACCTAGATGCTTTAAATACGTGCTTCTCTGTCATCTTTAGCTTTCACAGGTGTCTATATCTGTGCTTATGTCAATTTTAATAAGTTTTATAGAACTAGAGAAATTAATATCCTCTGAACTTTCCATGTTTTGTTATGAATAATAATGAGTAAGCTTATAAAACATTAGTAGGATCAGCCACAGTATTTCTATAATTGGATTATGTTCACTTGGGTTATATCCAATACATGGAATATATTTCAACAATGTTGTACTATCTAAAGACTAGGTTCTAAAAAGCTGTTCCTTGACTGTATCCATATTTTCAATCAACTATACCACCAGTTAGTCTCTCTCTGTTTCCTCCTGCCTGTCAGATCACGTGACAATGTCCTATAGTCTGAAAATACTTACATATTCCGACTAGTTGTTTTGTGTACAACTGGCCTACAAAACTTCTAGTGTAAAGAACCCTTTAGCTTAGCTTAATGGCACGACACTGGTGCTGGGGCAGAGTGGATGTACCTCTGAGAGGAATCCCCGATTTGATGTCATGGTTTCAAGCCAGATGGCGGGGCAGATGATACTGCAGGCACTTTGATGAGATATTTCTGGAATTTGTGACCAATAGTTTTCTAAGGACAAGATGATGTCTATATTCGGAAGGTGGAGGCCAGTCACCGTCATCCCGTCATTCAAAAACAACAGATGCCATAAATTTAAACCTGCCGTTTACAAACCATTTTTCCGTTTATATGGCCTGATGTTGAAGCTACAGAGCTACTTTTAAGTCAAGAAATGGAGACATTTATTGTGTGTATTATTGCTGAGTTAATCATTAAATTAACTTCACACGGATGCATTAAAATCCTATATATATGTATGTATGCGCTTACGTATGAGTGTAAGTATATATGTACATGATTGTGTGTGCGTGCACACCCTCATGCAGAACCTCAGTGCCAGAGCTGTCCTGCAGGAGCATCAGTAAGTTGTACTCTAGAGAACTGAATGACACGGCAGCCCTGTGCCAGATACTTTATATACATCGGTACATCACACCAATATGGTGTCAATTCTCAATAGTGTGTGTTACAGAGGGATAGAAAAGTAAAAAAAAAAATATTAACATAAAATTACTATGTGTAATAAACCATGAAGATGGTAATATGGGAAACAGTGGTCAGGGGAAACTAAATTACAGAAGTAGCAAGGGAAAACCTTGTTAGCAGCAGGGCCTGAAATTTGAGAAAGAACCAGTCAGATAAAGAGCCAGGAGGCTGAGCATTAAAGGAAGAAGAAAAAACATGTTCAGAGAACAATGAGTGAGGAAAGAATTTAACAACATTGAAATTATCAAAGACCAGCACAGCTGGAGAAGAGAAAGGGGAAAAAAAGATCTCAAAATGAGACTGTTGGCTGGATCATAGAGGTCCTTGTAAGGTATAAGTTAGCAGTTTGGATTTTATCCTTAATGCAACATGGAGCTAGTGCCAGCTTATAAGTGTAAGAGTGGAAGCTTAAATAATTGACTCTGGATATTTTGTAATGAGAGAATGAAGCAGGGTAAGCGCAGAGCAAACGTTGGAGTAATCATGAAGAAACTATAGAATCAGTCCAGGTAAGAGACGACAGTTGCTTCGCTGTGATAACGACAATGGAAAGGGAAATTCATTTTCCATTTTCATACATCTTCTGGTAATATTTCAGGACCAAAAAAAAAGTCAAGAATTGATGATGGATTAAATGGGTTGTAATAACTAATTGATAATAAATAGGATAATAAATAATCCTATAAAGTTATTGTAATTGTTAATTTTATTAAAATTATTCATTATCCTATATAATTTATAGGATAACAAATAATTGATAAATAATAGAATAATAAAAAACACTTGCCTTCATAAAAACATTTCATAAAAATATATTATGGGTCAAACTAAAAAGCAAATTTTGTTAAGGGTTAAAGAAACCACATTTCATTCAAGGGTATAAAATAGAGGTGTCTAGCCTGGGATCATATTAGGGATCAGACTAGTAAAATTTTATTTTTGATATTTCAAAAATGTTTCAGAACTCATGCTTTGTCTTTGATGAGGCAATTTCAAATACTGATCTTATAAGTAAATATTTAGGGCTTAATACAGAAAGACTTGTTTAGTTTTTGATAATGGAGTGTACTTATTGTCTATATATGAAATGTAATAATGAAAAAATAAATTGCCTTTTAATATTTAGCATGTGTATATATGTGTGCAAAGATGGATTGGTGAAGTAATGAATGCTTAGTACTAAAAGCAAAAAATATAGAAAGGTAAAAGATAACATAAGGATGCTTAATATTTTACCACCTAAAGATAGCCATTAATTAATGAGTATGATGGTATTTCACTTCCAAGTATTTTCCCATGAATGCAAAAACATACACATGAATGTATCAACATGGAATGGTTGTGTGGCACATAACATGGAATGAGGCAAAAATAAGTATAAGTATCAGTTTGGCCACTTGCTAGCTGTATGTCTCTGAAAATATTACTTAGACATTTTGACTTTTCATTTTCTTTTCTCTAATAGGAGTGACATAATACTCAGAGTAATAACATGGAATGAAGTACAGCATCGATACACGCAACATCATAAATATATTTAAGCAAAATATATACACGATTCTAAAAATGGCATTCCGTATAATTCTCTATACATGACATTTTACAAAGTAAAACTATAGGAGTGAACAACACACCAGTGATTTCAAGGGTCTCAGGCTGGAGAATGAGTGACCATGCAGGGATATGAAGCTATGGGGTAATTGTAGGGGGAGGACAACAACTCTACTGTATGTATTTGCCAATACTCACATAAATGTACATTACAATAAGTGACTTCACTGCATATAATATTTACCTCAAAAAACAAAAACCCCTCTGAGCAAACTAGCCAAAGAAGGGAACATCAATATTATAACTTAAGTCACCTACGAAAAATTACTGGTCCATCATTCTCAACATGAAAAACTCAATACTTTCTACCTAAAGGTTAGGAAAAAGTAAAAATGTACGCTCTTACTACTTCCACTTAATATTGTTCTAGAGCTCCTATCATGTACTATAAGTCAAGAGAAAAAGTAAGTTTTACAAATTGAAAATGAAGAAGTAAAACTTATAGTGTTTGCAGACAACTTGATTGTGTACATAGAAAACCCTAAGGAATTAGCAGAATTCTATTAGAACCAATATTTGCACTTGGCAATGTTGCGGGTACAAAGTCTTTATGCAAAATTAATTGCATTTCTATATACAAGCAACAAACTTTACATAATGAAATTTTAGAAAACTACAATATTTATAATAGCATAAAATAAAATACATTGGAATAAATGTGACAAAATTTTTCCATACTCTATATACTTAAAAATATAAAACATTACAAAAGAAAATTAAGAAAGACCTAAATAAATTGAGAGTCAGAGCAAGGTATGGTTGGAAAGACTTACAGTTTTTAAGATAAAAATCCCACACAGATTAATCTAATATCCAATACATTCACAATCAAAATCTGAATAGTTATGTTGAACAAAATTGATGTCACTCTTAAAATTCATATGAGACAAAGATTGTAGAATAGCTGAAACAATTTTGAAGAGGAAACAATGTTAGGGGATTTTAAATATCCAATTTCCAGACTTTTAAAGACAAAAGTCATTACTCTGCAGTATTGGTCTCCAAATGGACATATTTATTAATTAATGTAACAGAAAGGAGAGTCCAAATAGACCCACATTTATATATTCAATTGATTTTCAATGATGAACAGGTAGGTTTCTCAAGAAATAGTGATAGAACAATTGGTTATGAGTACAGGGGAAAAAATGAAACTTAAACTTTATCTCATAGACACACACTAACTTAAAATGGATCACGGACCTAAATGTTAGAGCTAAAATTTGTAAACTTATAAAAGAGGCATAAAAAAACTTTGTGATACTGATTTAAGTAAAATAATTTGTTTAAACATGGCACATAACATGAAAAAGTAAAGGAAAAAGTTTGAGATTACAAATGTCCGCTTTCAAAAGGTATAGTTCAAAAAAGGCAAGTTGTAGTTACAGGGAAGATTTTTATAGAATGTGCTTATCTAACTAAGGGCTTGTATCCAGAATATATAACATATTATTACAACCCAAAAGCAAGAAAAAAGAACAAAATATTTGAACACACACTTCAAAAAGCCCATGTAAATATAGCCAATAAGCATATGGAAAGGCGATCAACATCAAAATAATCAGAAGAATACAAATGAAAATCACAATTACTGCTGTGTAACCAGTAGAAGAGCTAAGTTTAAAAGATTGAGAATACCAAGTGTTGGTGAGGATGTGGCAGATTAGAAATTTCATACATTGCTGATAAAAATGCAAAATGGTACTGCCATTTTGGAAAACAGTATGGTGATATCCTATCCATTTAAATGTACATTTACTATATCCCCCAGCAATTTCATTTTTAGATATTAATTCAAGAGAAATGACAAGTTGTACTCATAAAAATATGCATATCTATAGAAACACTATAGTAATAAAAAAAACTACAAGCCACCAAAATGTCTGGCTACAAAATTTTAAAGTATATATAAATAAATTGACGAAGAACTTCAAGATATTTTTTGAAGATTTTATTTTTTTAGACAGAGGTGAAGGGAGGGAGAAAGAGGAGAGAAAATCAATGTGTGTTCTCGTGCGCCCCTCACTGGGGACCCAGTCCACAACCTAGGCATGTGCCCTGACTGGGAATTGAACCAGTGACCTTTTGGTTCACAGGCCAGTTCTCAGTCCACTGAGCTACACCAGCCAAGGCTCAATATATTTTTTGAGTAAATTATATGGATAATGGTACATGAATGTCTAAGAATTTAGAAACAGGAATAGAAAAGGTATGACACTTTACTTACTTGATACAAAGATATATTCCAAAGCCATATTTCTTATTGTATTGCTAATGGAAGAACAGATCAAAACACAGTCAAATAAATGGAAGTGTCCTAAGAGTGGCAGATTTCATCTCTCTCTCATGCAAGAAGTGAGGCCAGGAGTTCTTGAAGGTCTTGGTTGTATTAAAGAACAGTGAGAATATCTCTTTCAGCTTTCTACTCCCTTGGAAAATCAGAATATCTTCTAATGATCTTAGTTAGTTGTGGTATATAACAAAAATAAATTTAAACAAGCTACTGACTTATTACACATGTTAGGCAAGAAGCCAAAATAAGGAAATGTAGACCCAGTGCTAAGGTATTCGTGACATGCTGCTATCCAATTTTATTCAAGTATGTGCTTGAAAATGACTAATGACCAAGACAATAATTGTAATTCAATATATTTGGAGAAAGGCAACATCAACACCTATTTTCTTTGTTATCATAAATGTTATTTATTAAAGAGAATTGTAAAAAGCTTTGAACTTTTTAAAATATAGATTTTTAAAGGAAAACCATGTTCCATAGTAGTTTCTAATAACTAAATTATTAAACCCAAGATAAGAAAGCTAAGCGATACACAATTATTCTGGACAATGCAGAATTTCTTAGGTACTACAATTAATGTAACATCCTGGCAAACAATACTGAGTTACGCTTACATATGCGAACTTCTAACTGTGCCTTCCTTGGGATAGTACCACAAGACTCAATACTGGTAAACCAGGAGGGTTTCTAAAAGAAGGTCTGCTCTGTCTTTGTCAGGCAATCATCTCTAAGAATCCCTGAAAAGGAGGATCCACTTCAGTTGCAGAAAAGTGAATTCTCTGCTAAAAAAAAACGTCATTCTTAATATTTTTTTTAGAAGTAAAAACAGCCACTTCTCGGCAAAGAGATACTTTAGAATGAAAGGAAGATGGAAAACACTTCTAAAGCTACTGAGGGAAGTAGACAATCACTAACCATGACAAGAAGCTGACTGAATTTTTAATGCCTTATGGGAATATTCCTTTTGAAGATCATGTTTTGAAGGTAGAAAAGTAAGTTTACATTTGAGATGTCACATGAATAATCTCATAGAACTTGCATCTCTAATTTTCTATGCAATAAAAACTCCATTACAGAGCATCCTTCAAATGCCTATTATTAACTCATATAATGACCATTGATACCTCAGCATTGACTATTTGCTGTGGTTTAAGTAAAATCAGTCACTGATGTGGTATGACTTTTAAAGACACCCCCCAAAATTTATTTCATTTATCTAATTCAATCAACATGTTTTTACTGAGAACCTATAATGTGCCAAACACTAGAGACACAGTATTAAATAAAATAAACAAAAGCCCTTGGCCTCTTGGAGCTTTCAGCAATTTGATACAGAAACTAAATAAACACATTACTATGCTAGAATACAATCAGTGTTATCAATAAATGGAAAACAGAGAGGGAGAATTTGGAGTGTTAGGAACAGGTAGTGGATTCTGATTGTGTTTCCCTTGATAGGTTACGGCCCACTCAGGGAGGTCAGAAAATGACTCTTTGAGACACAACTGGAAATAACTGAGGATATGAGCCATATAAGCACCTGGAGCAAGAGCTGTTTAGATGAAGGAATAGATGAGACTTCAGCATGTAGGGCACATGTAAGGAAAAGAGAAAAGGGCGATTGATCCGCATGCAGAAAAGAAAGCAAAGGAGGAGAATTGTAGATGAGCTAAGAGATAGAAGGGAGGGAGAACACATGATCACATAGGTCCTTTAAGCCACTATATAGAGGGTTTTCACTTTTACATTGAATTAGATGGTTTGAGCAGAGAACTGACATTTTTTTCCTGTGTCTAATTTTCCTATTGCCTCTATAACAAGTTGCCACAACTTACTGACTTAAAATAACACCAATTTTTTACTTTTTTACAGTTCTGGATGTTGGGGATCCCATTGTTTAAATTCAAGGTGTCAGCAGGGCTGCACTCCTTTTGGAGGCCTAGGGAGAACCTGTTAACTTGCCTTCTCTCCCTTCTGGATTCTACCCGAGTTCCTTGTGTCATGGACTTTTCCTTCATTTTCAAAGCTAGCAGTGTTGCATCTTCAAATGTGTCTCAGGCAATGCTACCTCCCTGTTATAAGGTCCCTTGTGATTATACAGAGATCACCCCCATAATCCAGAATAATCCCCATCTCAAGGCTATTAAATTAATCACATCTACAAAGTCCCTTTAGTCATATAAGGTTATATATTATAGTTATAGATCCCGGGGATTTAAGGTGTGAACATCTTCAGGTATCAACTTCTGTGAAGAGATAGTGGTGTTTTGATGCTACTAAAGGGAAGCAGGAGACATCGAATAGACAAAAAAATGAGGCCATATATGCATACATGCGGCCATATATTAAATGCAGCATTTAATATTGTGCAAGAAAAAGAACATTCTGGATCTGGATACGATATATTCATATTTGTGTTATAAGAATCCTCTTCATTGTAGAGGGTGAAGAGAAACAATTTCTCTAGGTGTGTCAGCCTAATAGAACTAAAATGTTAAAAAGCACAAAGTTTAAATGAATCACTTCTGTGTTAACTAAGATACTTTCTGATTACATGTGCTGATCTTGTAAACAATTCTTTCATAAGATGTGACCTCAGCAAATAACCAGTGTTAGTGGTCCTCTTATTTGTCCTTTTCGGTAATTAAGGCCTTCTTCTATCTCAACCATTCTCTTTTGAGTTTAGCTAATCGATTCTGGCTTATAAAGTTTAATCTTATTTTGGAAATGGAAGGAAGAAAGGAAGGAAGGAAGGAAAGAAGGAAGGAAGGAAGGAAGGAAGGAAGGAAGGAAGGAAGGAAGGAAGGAAGGAAGGAAAAAAAAAGAAGAAAAAACAGCTTTGAAAGCTATAACCAAGAACCAAATCCTGGGCCATGGAGACCCAATTAATTTAGAGGTGAAACTCTACCAGGCAGCAAATCTGGTCTCCAAATATTTGGTACTGACTCAGCTTTAGTGTCTCTTATTTAATAATAAACACAGCAAAAATAATAATAGCTAGTGTGTTTTGAGTACTTAAGTACTACCACAGTAATAAATGTTGTTGATGTACTAACTACCCCACACTGCAATCCTATGATACAGGTATTCGTAATAGCCTGATTTTACACATGACCAATCTGGGACAGAGTCTCAAACCTCACTAAGTTTACAGAACTTAACATGAAAGTAATAGAAAAGTGAATCATGCCATTGAGAAAAGCAACTTATATTTTAAAATAACCAGCACACCAAAATATTCTCTGTTTTAATATTGAAGATTAGATAACATAAGTATAGTTCACCTAATTCTGCTATGACTGGTATTAACAGTGGAAATACATATCTATATTTGTACAATATAATTATACTTGAGTAAGAAAATGCAGCATATAATAACCAAGTGAATGATAAATACCATTTGAGACTAAATGAAAAATCTCCCAATTTTGTTTTCAAACTGACTGGATCTAAGTTCAAAAATAAATCTATTTTCCATGTATCCCCCAATGAAAGGAAGTGAAAAACACCTGGCAGCTATATCCTTTGTTCTCCTTTAGTGCTTCAAAAAAGACTGCCGTTATCTTTTTTGTCATTACCACCAAAAATATATTCCATGTTGATACCCAAATAGTGGTCATTTATAACATACTTGTAGAGCTAATTACAGGGGAAGAATTTGTGTTAAAGGCTTGATTTTTGTGAAAATAATGCAATGATAAAAAAAGTCTTACTTCTTTTCTTCCCTTCAGTGGTTACCAGTTCAGAGAACGAGTTTCTTACATTTGAAACCAGTTGGTAAGGATGGCTCTTTTCAACATCTTCTCTAAAGCCATTTTTCACAATGTGCAAGCCATTTGCTGATAATAGAAAACAAGAAGACAGTGAACTCATTTGGAAGGAGCAATATTGGGATTGGGGTGTTGGGGCCCGATATTTCTCTGGCACAAACATCTATGTAATGCGAGACAAACGGTCCATTGCTGTAGGTGATGAAATGCATGGCTGGAGACACACTGACGACACACCAAGCACCTGCCACGCCAAAGAAAATCATTAATTTCTTTCTTTTTTTTGATCTTTTTTATTGTTCAAGTGCAGTTGTCTCCATTTTCCCTCCACCACTTTCTCCCACCCCACCCAC
Source organism: Desmodus rotundus (assembly GCF_022682495.2). NCBI lineage: Eukaryota > Metazoa > Chordata > Mammalia > Chiroptera > Phyllostomidae > Desmodus > Desmodus rotundus. The sequence continues at coordinate 45,049,332 of NC_071387.1, read as the reverse complement.
CTCCACCTCCCACCCTCAATTCTACCTCACTTTAGCTTTGTCCGTGGGTCCTTTATACATGTTCCTTGACCACCCTTCCCTTTTATCCCCCTGTCTCCCCCTTTATCCCTCCCCCCTCCCCTCTAGTTACTGTCAGTTCATTCTCTATTTCCCTGTCTCTGATTATATTTTGCTTGCTTGTTTGTTTTGTTGATTAGGTTCCACTTATAGGTGAGACCATATGGTATTTGTCCCTCACCTCCTGGCTTACTGCACTTAGCACAATGCTCTCCAGTTCCATCCATGCTGTGACATAAGGTAGGAATTCCTTCTTTCTTTTTGCTGCATAGTATTCCATTGTGTAAATGTACCACAGTTTTTTAATCCACTCATTTACTGATGGTCACTTAGGTTGCTTCCAACACTTGGTTATTGTAAATAACACTGCTATGAACATTGGGGTGCATAGGTTCTTTTGAATTAGTGTTTCAGGATTCTTAGGATATTATCCCAGCAGTAGAATTGCCAGGTCAAAAGGCAGTTCTCTTTTTAGTTTTCTGAGGAATTTCTGGTCTGTTTTCCACAGTGGCTGCACCAGTCTACATTTCTATGGACAGTGTACTAGGTTTCCCTTTTCTCTACAACCTCATCAGCACTTATTGTTCATTGATTTGTCTATGATGGCCATTCTGATGATGTGAAGTGGTATCTCATTGTGGTTTTAATTTGCATCTCTCTGATGACTAGTGATGCTGAGCATCCTTTCATATGTCTCTGCACTCTCTGTATGTCCTCCTTGGAGAAGTGTCTGTTCAAGTTCTTTGCCCAGAAAATCATTAGTTTCTTATACCAAATGCTTATCAGTGGTGATTTAGCTGGTGAGCTTGTATATCGGAGGCAGAGTTATGAGGAAACGATGAACTCTGTTATACGATGAGTTCTCCGATCTCTCATGACTCAGAAGCCATATTTTATAATGCCTGTTTTGCAGTATGTTTTAAGTTGGGTAATAATATGTACCTCGTCAAAAGTTAAAGAAAAGCAGCATACATGACATGACAGCATTGTAGAACATTGACATTTTCATATTATCCTGTGCCTCCAGTGCCTCTCTAATGGATATCTTGACATTTTCACTTGAAGTGATTGTTGTGTTCTCTGGCATTTTTGTCTCTGTCATTGAAATCATAGGGGTTACCTGCAGTTTTTTGCAATTACCTGGCATACAAATAATTTGCAGGCATAGAAAACATTTTTTTAACACAAAATGTTCCAGAATATATCTGAGACACTCAGATATTGCATTTGTGTTTGTGAGTGACCCACTGGCTTAAGTGATTTGATAACTCTGCAACTATAAATGTTAAACATGAGCATAGCATGCCACGTTCTCTTAAGAATTCAAATATTTTTAAAATAAAACTTGAGTTTTTTAATTTGAAATTGAGTTTGTGAAATTGAATTAAATTTTTATATTCCTTGAATTTTGTGAAGATTTGTTTTTATTAGTTAATTCACTTATACTTTCAATTTTGAGTTTTAATATAGCACGAAGAATGCAAACACAAACTTCAAGTACATGTATGTTTGCATGTTTATAGCTTTTTTACAGCTAATATCTGAGACTGTTATCAAATAGATAAAAAGGAGAAAATAATGAGAAAATTGGCATTAAAATATGAGACAATTAATAAAGGCAAAGGCAAGGTTATCTCATGAAAAGGAACTTATGTGACAATATGTAGTTCATAAAGGTGGATACCAAATGGGCAAAGCACAAAGGAACAATAAAGAGTTCTAAGATTTACAACATTCAACAGTTATTGTAGAGAAACGCAACTTTTCCTCAAAATGAGAGTTGTGTCAGTTTTCTCTCATGGATCTTTATAAAAAGAATGATGTCTTTGATAACACAATTTTTTCTCTTAACACGTGGTTTTGTTTGTTCTGATTTTTATCTGTCTTTTATTTTTTTAATTTATTTTTATTGTTTACACTATCACAGATGTCTCCATTTCCCATACTCTGACCATCTCCACCCAGTCCCCACCCCCATCTCCCTCTGGCTGTCACCTCACTGTCACCTGTGTCTATGTGTACGCATATATGTTTTTTGGCTCATCCCCTCACCTTCTTTCATCCAGTCCCTCCTCCCCTCTGACCCCTGTCAGTCTGTTTTATGATACATGATTTGCAAGGTCAGAGAGGATGTGTATCATATTGCTTAGGACTGAATCCTAGCTTAGGAACTACTGAACTACTTAACCAACTAAAAGTTCATCGCTTCATCTGTTAAGTGGGGGAAAAGTATCTCCAATTTTATGAGACCTTTGGGACGTAAAAATGTGTTAAGGTTAGTGGACTACTTAACGTAGCGCCTGACACATTTTAACTAAATGAATACTAACTTTTCATGACTCTAACATCCTTCGGGGTAGGTGATAAAAATGCCGATGTGTAATTGTATATTTTATGACCTTCAAATTAATGGGGTCCAGGAAAGTCACTGTGTTTTAGTCTAAGGGAATAATTTAAAACATCTAGAACTCTTTCCAGAGCATAATTTACAGCGTACTAGTGTCGTAAAATGGCTTGCACATATTGGTTTGGGAATGTCAGCCTTTACAGCCTTTTTTCAGGCTGCAGGGTGCACATTAGCATATGTGAGGCTCTAAAGCACCGTTCTTTGAACAACCTATTGACCCGTGCTCAGTGCAACAGTTCATTGACTTGTTTGCTTCCCTCTTAACCGTTCTTGATTGTTTTTATCATTCAGTAGAACCAGGCATTCATATTTAAAGTTATCAGTGTTCAGTTGTATACAGTTTAGGAACTGGCGCTCTGGACTGTGGCTCCGGGTTAACCTCCATAATGCTATTTCTTACAGCTCCATTTTGAGCAAGAATTAGGTGGCAAATATTTCAAGGTCATTGTTTGATTTTTAAACAAACACAGAATGCAGATATTTTGTGCTGCTCACTAGGATCCTAAGCATGGGACTTGATACTCAGTAATGAAAATAATGTGCTTTAACAAGGCACATGCTCGAAGAAATGATCATCACAGTCCCAAATTTATATGAGCCAAGGGGGAAAACAAAACAAAACAAACGACAATGAGCTGGGCCCAAATCTTAAGCTGTCAGTTCTGAGGCCACTTCAACATGCTCCTCCCACTGAAGCCTCATGGAAAGCAGCAAGCAAAACTTAGTGTAGGAAACTTCCCAGCGAGTCATCTGCCCTCGCCTTACTTCACAGTCAAATAGCCAAAGATAAAGAAGAATTGGCTCTCAATTTTACTACTTAGACAAGGGAATTATTTTACCTTTTTCTGCAACACAAGTAACGCATGTTCTCTGTGGAATTTTGTTTAATACCTGCTAAAAATCTTTTTTTTTTCTGAGTATTTGTTAAATCATCTTTTTCTAGCAATAATTACATAGAAGAACTAATGATTTGTTAATATTTCTCTTAGAACTTACTAATGAAAACATATTATCACAGAAGAGTAGTCACATTTGACATCAAAATAATAAAGGTGGGACAACTGTAACTGAACAACAATAAAAATGTATATATGGCTCATTCAAAAGTAGTAGAAAATTATTGTCCCAAATTAAATATAAGGGAGAGCTGGCCAAAATGTATCCTTATTTTGTGCTGCTTGAAGTTGTCATTGTGCTGTGCAGAAACTTCTCCTACAAACTTCCCAGTGGTAGCATTAAGTAAGAAAGGAAGATTTTTCACCTTTGAAAAACTGTTTTCAGGTAAATTAGAATAAGCTGAATAAGGGAAGGAGCCTAGACTGACTTTCCTTTATATGTTCACTACATGGTGAAAAGCCAGGTGCATTGTAGACACTTAAAAATATTTGGATGAAATAATGAATTCACTGACACTAGCTGAGAACCTCCAAAGTAGAATGACTGTAAGGTTGTAATAGCTGTTCGTGAAGAGAAACAAATGACATGTCCTCACTCTCTAGAATTGGTATACAGACTTACGAGTTCTCTCTTCATATTTCTAACAACATTTGAAAATAATTTATTGATAAGCTTTGCAGCACTTTAACTAAGAATGAAAACAGCTCAAATAGAGTTAAATATCTTTGGAGGCAAATATGATTCAACTGAAAGAGATCAGCAACTGTTTCTCCAATAACTAAAGAAGATTTAAGAATCGTCTCATTAATTGAGTATACGCTTTAGAATGTTTTTATTTGGGACATGGAGATCAGTTTAAAATATTCTAACACTAATAACTCTAAGAATATTATAATTTCCTAACAATGGGTTTTAAAATATGGTTCTATTTTCATAACTCAAGGAGGCTTCTCACATAACAAATTTGTTCATAACAGTGTGTGATCATCAAATAGAACTTACAAAGTATGTTATCTCTCTTCTCTGTAAGTTGGCAAATGGTTACAACAATAATGTTTTTAAAGTTACAGAGAGTTGAGAAGACTTTCCTTGTTGGCTTTTGTGGCTTCAGCCCTTTTCATTGGTATGGGAAGTATAAAGGCAATATTTAACATGCGGAAGGAATATGTTCTTGGAAAAAATTTAAAAATGAAAAGAAAATAGGGAGCTTAAAGGTTCTCATCAACTAATATAGTAAATTGCCAAGGTGAAAGTCCCTTGAGTTTTTCCTTCTTTGTTGTGTAAAAACTAAAATATATCAACTGTTTACTCTAATAACTAAAATATATCAACTGTGCACTGACTTCTTCCACTATATCTCCTTATGGAAATGAAAACAAGAACTTGTAGACATGTAAGTAAACTTTAGTGAATAAGCACACTAGGTGAGACGATGCTAATTTCTTGAGCAAAGTATACATGTTTAATGTCGATAATCCACACACTTCAACTCTGCCTGCTTGTACTGATCTGTGTCTTGCCATGGCAGCCTATGGAGGTGCTATTTTAGAGTAGTTTTAACTTAAAAAATATAAATATAAATATTTGTATATGTAAGAATAGGTGACATTTTCTTTTGTTTTATGTTTTTCTCTTTGTTTCTTTGACATTCAAGGAAGTATCTGTAAAATATTAAGTGAACACAAGCTAAAGGAAGATAATCCATGATAAGAAATATGGTATTTTCTGGATTTGTTAACTAGATGGGGGATTCCTTTCACAACGTATATGTATATCAAACCAGCACAATTTACACTTTAAATATCTTATAATTTTTATGTCACTTATGCCTCAATAAAGCTGAAATTTTAAAAAAAGAAAGAGAAAATTTTAAAACATGGTCTTTTCAAAAATTGTTTGAAAAAGTTACCAAATGAATAACTAAGGCTTTTAACAAAAAACAATAAACCATGAAGAATGGGAAAAATCTTACTTCTGAGTTACCACATTTTAATATTCAAATTTTCATGTTTTTAGCCTTGATTTTAATGTGTGTGTATATGTACATATATACATATATACATGTACATATATACATATATAGGTATATGCATGTTATGTATACACCTATATATGTATATAATATATATGTCTTCTGAGATAAGATACCTTTAGCCCATTTTTATTTGTTTTAAAATGAGGTTTTCAGTTACAGTTTACATTCTGCATTATTTTGTATTAGTTTCAGGTGTAAAGCATAGTGGACAGGAAATCATATACTTCACAGCACAGGTGGCAAACACAAGGCCCATGGGCTGAATCTGGCCCTCCACTGTGTTTTATCCGGCCCGGCACCTTGTTTCTACCTGGCGGCAGCACTGAGCTCCTTGCCCCTAGTTAAGGGGTAGTTACATTTACACAGTCTTAAAATTACATTTGGCCCTTTGAAGGCAACTGCGAGGCTGATGTGGCCCCTGGTGAAAATGAGTGTGACACCTCTGCCTTACATATTGACTTTGGCCTATTTTTAAATTGAATTGTTTGTTTTCTTCTTGTTGAATTTTATGTGGGAAAGAAGGAGAAGGGTTGTCAAGGGACATGTATAAAGGACCCATGGAAAACCCAAAGAGGGGTAGGATTGAGGGTGGGAGATGGGGGTCAGTGAGGCGGGGGAGAGTGGTGGGAGGAAAATGGAAACAACCATACTTGAACAACAATAAATAAATAAATAAATGAGTTCTTTGTATATTTTGGGTAATAGTCCTTTTTCAGATGTGTCTTTTGCAAATATTTACACCCAGTCTGTGGCTTTTCTTCTCATTCTCTTGACATAATCTTTTTCAGAGTAGAGTTTTAATTTTAATGAAGTCTAGTTTATCAATTATTGTCTTCATGGATCATGCCCTTAGTGTTACATACAGAAAGTCATCTCTATATCCAAGGTCATCTAAGTTTTCTCCTCCATTATCTTTTAATAATTTATACTTTTGCATTTTACCTTTAAGTTTGTGATCATTTTGAGTTAGTTTTTGTGAAGGGGTAAGGTCTCTATCTAGATTCATTTTTCTTACCAATGATTATCCAGTTGTTCAAACACCATTTGTTGAAAATATAATATCTGCTCCATTGTATGGTTTTTGCTCCTTTGTTGAATATTAGTAGACTTACTTATGGGGGTCTATTTCTGGCCTCTTTGTTCTGTTCCATTGATCTGTTTGTCTATTGTTTCCCAATACCACACTCTCTTGATTACTGTAAATTTATAGTAAGTCTTGAAGCTGAGTAGCGTCAGTCCTCCAGTTTTGGTCCATTCCTTCAATACTGTGTTAGTTATTCTGGATGTTTTTCCTCATCATATAAACTTTAGAATAAATCTGTCAATATTCACAAAATAACGTGCTAGGATTTTGATTGGGACTGCATTAAATCTATACATTGGGTTATTTCATCTTAGGAAATTATCCCATAATCTTTTAATAACATCTCTTTCAGAAAATTATCATGAGCTTTTAATAACATCTTTTTCAAGGCTGAAGGTGGTTTTGTAATCTTAATGTTTTATAAGCTAACAAAAGTATATGTGACTTGAAGTTGTGGTTTTGGTTTTATAAACAACATGCTTTTGACTAACATAGATACCAATACAGATGAAATAACTTTCTAAGAATTCAGCGTGTGAACAAATAAAAAACAACTGCAAATAGGTGGGAGAGGTTTTGGAGTGTTATTTATTTATTTATTTATTTTACTTTTTTTCTGAATGTTCTGGTTTAAGTACCAATGGTCAAAGAGTAAAGCGAATCTGGCACATAATGCCAAAGTCTGTGGGTGGAAATAAGAAAAGAGAAACCCCTACGCTTTTTACATTTTCAGAAGTATTCTGGATTGAGCTCAAAATGTAATACCAGCATAGCTTGTACGAAGTGTGAGGCAATTTCAGGCAAGCCTGATCTGTGAAACCACAAGGGATAGGGAGGATCTTTTTAAACAAAGGCCTTTGCAGAAACAGAAGAACAAGGTGCAAGTCAGGAGTTTCTCAACCGAACTGATCCAAACAAAATGAGAACAACCGACATGTTTTGCTTGGGCATTTTGCAAGTCCATTATAAAATTTAAATGAAACAATGTAGCAAAATAGCACATTGGACAAAGATAGCTGTGTGTGTGTTTTTTTTTTAAAGAATCTATTTATAAGATGCTGATTGACTCTTTGTAAAGTGGCAATTTCCTCACCATTTGCTGCCTTTGCCCCTTTTCTTCACTGGCTTCATGGCTTCCAAAAAGTGCACCATGTTCATACTTTTAAAAATATGAGATTTCCTCTTAAAATATGTCATGTGATAATCTAATTCTTTCCTCTCTGTAACCAAGAAACCAAGAATGTAGGAAGGACTCTTTATCCCAGGAAGTTGGCTGAAGCCCGAAGAGGTGAAAGCACTGAATCCAAGCCTAGAGGTCATGGTTTTATGCAAAGAAAAGTCAGGAACAAATAAAATAGGAGAGAGAAAAACTTGGCTGTATTTTGTTTTTAGGTAGCTGTATATCTTTGTCAAAAGTTAAATCACAAATGAGAGCTATCTCATACTATGACCAGCTTGATAACATGAAAAGCCAAGAGAAACCTGATTATGTTACACAACTCAGATCTCAGAAAGAAATATTTGCCTTAACACCAAACTTGAAATATACAGAACAATGAAAATGGCTACTTACTTTTATCCAACTAGTCATAATGTACAGTGGTACAAATTTAGAATGCTAGGTGTAATGTTAAATTGAGTATTGACTTAAAAATTACTAAGATGCAGAACAACATTTAATTTTGCAATCACAACTATTGTATACAAAGGTAATTTTCAGTGTCATCTACATTGTGGATTTAAAAAAACCCAAAATAATAGAAATGTACATGCCGTCTATATATATTTAGAGTGATGTTTCTTTGGAGTGTCCTTCCCTCCAAAAGCCTTTCCCCAAGATGATACACAAAATGCTCTTTTGCTCTTTATAGTACTTTCTTACCTCATCAAGATACAGATGAGAGAGACAGAAAAAGTCCAATAGAGTAAATATGGCATTTCTTTCAAGAGCAAGACTTATTTGGACATGTTAATGTAGGTTAAAAAGATTTCAGTGCATTTACTCATGATTTGAATATGGATCACAAATTATTTTCTAGCACCTCTTCAATAATTCTTAATCATTTCAGTTTTTAATTTTTAAAGTCCAGTATGGGTTTATGTAAAGAAATGTCTTAGATATGTTACTCTTTTTACATATTTTAAGACTGAGAATGGAGTCACTATGTAGTGATTCCATAGACATATCTGTCATTTCAAACTGGAATTCCACATTGGTGTAAATAGTGATAAAAACTTAGAGTTATTATGTTGGTCTTTTTTCCCAAATATTATTAACCTTCTAAAAACGTCCACTCCTTCACTTGTCTGTTAAGTGGGAGTCAATGGCTTTGATGTCCTTTTCTATTCTGATCTTCAGTAACATGATGCATCTAATTCTTTAAATGTGCAATTACTATCCTTGTGTTCAATTCATAGTCACATATGCACTGAAACGTCATTCCTGAACACCAAGTTGCAATTCAAGGGTAAAATTTTTTTAAAAAGTTAAAACAGTTCCTGTTTATTTATTTATTCATTTTATTTCTTCCCCGCCCACCCTAGACAGGGGTGCTTCTGACAAGTTGTGAGACGAGTGTAAAAAGCAAGTTCTTTGGAACCTTAACTCGTCTTCAGAGACAATCTGGATGCAGTTTGTGAAACATTCATCAAAATGGAAATGGCATTTGGTAATAAACAAATAATCTATTCTATTCCTCAAATAACTTAAATGTAGACCAGAAACAAAAGCAGACTTTTATAAAAAGTACATTTTTGTCAAAGGTATAACCATTAAATCATGTAATTGTTTATAATGCAAAGAAAGAAAAAATGCTACTTAGAGCAAATATTGAAAAAGAATCAAGGACTTCCATGTTCAAACATTTGATATAAACAATATATCAAATTGCCAGACAGTTTTATATACAGAAAATATGCAATAGATTCAGTCAATGAGTAAACAATAGGGAAAATTAAAAGTAGAAAGTTAGTTTTTAGAAAGATATAATCAATAAGCCCCCATAAGATGATAAAGAATAAAAGAAGATATAAATGATAAATATCAGGAATTAAAAAGAGAACATCAGAGCATATTCTATTTTTTGATTTATATACTTTTCTGTATTTTTATTAAATTGATAAAAATGAACTAAAATCAATTAATTCCTAGTTCAACTTATATCCACAATCTACATAATTAATTTAAAATAGTATCCAGATATTAACTTAGTATTTAAAAAATGTATTAACTAATAGTTTCTCTTCTTGTATTGCAGTCAGAGAACTTCCAAGACACTCATCTCTAACAGGTTTCATGCTTGCTTTGTTTCAGGTGGCCTGATGTATGGTAAGCGACTAATTTCTCTCTGCATTAATGGTCTTTAAGTCAATTTCTTAAGTAGACTGTTCATACCTAAGACATGTGCTAAGATGCCAAAACCTGTTTCCCTGCATCTTTTCTCTGTATCACTGTCTGAACATAGTTCATACTGTGGGGATAGTAAGTTTCCTTTTCTTGTCACATGTTCACCTTGGTCTTAAATGATAACCACTAGAAACCTTTTATTGGCTATTTAATCCACTCATTGGGTAGGAAATAGAAGGTGTTTCATCTTTCCACTGTTTCTACTTGTATCAATTTTTTTCACTTCTTGGAGCTACATTTATTAATCTAACTAAGCAATTTTTTACCAATTATGCTGCAAGAATTTTTTGAACATGCAATACCTGACTAGTGAAGGCACTGACTTATTTTCCTTTAGACTGTCAAATAAAAAAATAACAACAGCCAACATAAAAATAGCTGTCTGGTGTGAATAAATCAACAATTTTTGGTCAGATCAGCAAAAAATATTTTACAGTGTGCCGTAGAATTTTAGTAATTAGTTTATATGCGCCATGAGATGAAAAATGTTGAAATTCACTGCTGTAACATACAGCAGGCAATCATCATTTTCTGTGAAACTAAACGGCCCCTGAAATCTATTTTTTCAATTCAGTTCCACATGTAACATAACATACTATATTTCTTTTTTATTTTATTGATTATGCTATTACAGTTGTCCCAAGTTTTCCCCCTTTGCTCTCCTCCACCCAGCACCCTCCACTCCCTCTGGTGGGACCTCCTCCTTTGTCATGTCCATGGTCGTGCATATAAGTTCTTTGGCTACTGCATTTCCTGTATTTACCCTTAACATCTCCCTGTCTATTCTGTAATTGTCAATTCGTACTTCTTGATCCCTGCAACTTTCCCCCATTCCTCCAGATGCCCCTCCCAACTGGCCATCATCCCAACGTTCTCCATATGTATGATTCTATTTCTGTTCTACTTGTTTGGTTAGTTGTTTTCTAGATTCAATTTCGATGGTTATTATTATATTTCTCAAGCAAATCAATAACCCTGTTTCTTCCATGCCATCTTACTCAACTTCCAAAAGATGATCTCGCTCAAATAGTTTTGGAGAATTCTTAAGGACCTTAATCATAATAATTTGTTTTGTTTGTCAAACCTTTATGCATTTAGACAAAGTTTTCACAAGAACATTTTATAATGTGAGAAGTGATTTCTTCTAAAAAATGTAAATAATCTTTGTTTGTGAAACCACCCATCCAAATGTTTTTTTCTTGTTTTTCTACAATAATGTTGAGGGTGTTGCAATGCAAACTGCAAACATATTTCTTTTTTTGTGAGTTAAAATCTACACAAGAACACTTTGCATTTTAATAAATGCTGGTTTGCAAAAGAATGCTTCAGAATAAAATTCAAAGGCATTCTCAATTTTTCTCCTTTCAAAAACCTAGCCAGACAGCTTGTTTTGCCTGATAATGTTCAACTTACAATGCATGTATTAGTGTCAATTTATATTAGCTTACTCTTTATAGGTTGTTAAATAAATTCACACATATTTATTTGGTTTGTAGAGTTTTGTGAAGGTCAAACAGTTATTCTTCAGTTTTCCCATATATACAATATTGTCCAATTTGCTTTTCTAATATTACAGATGCATTGTTAGAAAACAAAGTTAAATGAATTACCCAAGGTAAACACTTACTAATAGGTGGCAAATGCTAGGTTTTCTTATTCAATATTTACTGGGTTTTCTTACATGAAACGTACTATAGGATAAGTCAAAACTCCTTAAGCCATTTGGAGAACATCACAGCAGCTCCTTCCCTGTCTGCGAGCTTTAGCTTCTGCTGAACCACATCCAATCCAACCAGATGGACAGTACACCCCCCAATAAATCTACATAAAATTCCCCATTCCTGTCTCACCGTATATCTCATTTCACTGAATTTCAATTCATTTCATTTGTGTTTTGCCCATCTACAATCTTGAGAGCCATTTTACATAAAATTTTTGAAGCTTTCCAAAATTATCCAAGCCTTATACTTCTTCTACTCTGAATGTTACATAGCACCCCTATACAGCTTAGTTGGCAAACCTACATTGTCTTTACCACTTTCTTATATTCTTACTTAGTTAACATTTTTGTTATTGTTATTGTTTTTACTTTCTTGAATCTCTTCCTTTTTCTCCCAACTAGTCTGAAACCATAGCTTTTAACTTCCTTTATAGAACAGATAAAACATTTCATTTAAACTATCAACTTGACACTGGTATGTGCCATAAGCAAATTCTAGGCATGACTAATTTCTCTCTTCAAAGCAGGAAACAGGAATAAAAAGTTAAATGTCTAATTAGTGATAGAAACTCAGAAAGAATAGTTGCTGTGTATGTAATGATCTACGTAAGATTTCTCTAGAGAGCACCCTAATTAAAACATTTTGTTTTTTAATTTATCTTTCAAATAATTTATTGAATTTATTTATGAGAGATTTGATGACTTTTTACAAATTGTATTCCTCAAAAATGTATACGATAAAAAATGGAGATCATGTGTGTTTATTTCCTGTGTAGTCCACTGGTGTGTGAGAGTGAGACATATAGCTAAAAGTTAACTTCTAACCCTTTTCCTACCTATTTCCCACATAATTGTTAACATGAGGCAAAATCATATTCTGATGTACAAGACTAGATGATTTAAGAATTACCAATGCTGCCTCCATAGTCTTCCTGAGGTATATGCTTTATGACAACTGTTTTTACCAATGAGGATACCGAGGCACATAGAGGTTAGGTCATCTCCCTCAGGTCACACGACTAGCAAGTAACGTAGACAAGGCATTTAGAACTCACAGTCTGCAGACATAGCCCTCTAGGAAAGTTATTGCAAGAGTACTTGGAAACCAAATGGACATACTATTAGGTGTTAAGTATATCAAGATTCTTTACTAATTAATAAAATACTAGGAGGTTTTATTATTTTTGATACCACAGAAGCTTTTAGACTTGGATTGTCTCAATTTAAAATTATCAGAAATATATTTTATTATATGGATGTTTATAAAATTAATGGTGCTGCTTTTATTGGAAACAGCTAGGAACACTCTCTTAGATCATAAACATGAAAGTCAGTTAAATCAATTTTTCATGAACAGCCTTTCAGAGCTCAGCTTCCCAAGTCCCCTTCCTGCCTACACATTACACTGGAAAGCAGGGTTATGTCTGCGATGACTGAAGTTCTGACTGACGTTACTGAGTACTCATCCCGAGAAGCAGAACTCCGGTAAGATCAGTATTCTGAAGCTAACTTTACAGACAGGCTTGTCCCATGTCAGCAGGTGCTGCCCCGCTGTCCATATGCAGGGTTATGTTGTACAATGATGCAAAGGGTTATTCTAGACACATTCGTCTCTGCACAAGTCAGTTAGCAGTCTCTGCCACAGATGATTTCATTCACTGTATATTTCAGTAGCACATAGATGGAGCTTGTAATTAGGGATTCATTTGGATTTTGTTTGTTTATTTATTAGTCTTTATATTGTTGACTGCTCCACGAGGGAAGGGACTCTGCTATCGCCCACTGCCAGTGTACCACAAACACCTGGCGTGAGGGCTAGCCAATAATAGGTGATGACTGAATGAATGATGCAGACAGGTGACATACAAGTTAAGCCCCATCATCTGTCTGACCTTGGCTGAGTTATTCAACTTCTCTGAATCTCAGTTTCTTAATATGTTAAATATTGACCCCATCCGTTTCATTTTAAGCATTATGAGATGTTATATTGCTCTTGATATAAACTCTTGGTAAGTGGTAGCTATCATTAGATTCCTCCTAAAAATTTTACATCTAAAAGGGGCACTAAAGAATCAGAATGCAAGGATAGACAGTGAGAGCCCTTAGGAGCTCACAAAGAATACTACTCAGTGCCTCAGCGAAGAGCGAAGCTGAGAACCAGGGCTAAGAACTTGGTGCTGAGAGTAATGTAACATGTGCTGAGAAGTTAAAGCTCAATAATTCAGTTTGAAAAGCCTTACTGAGAATGTATTATAAACTGAAAGTCAATATACAGATTGGTGATTTCAATATTTACAAAGCTAATAGCTGCACATAGAAACGTGAATAAGGGTGGCATTTTAAATTTCAAGAAGATCATAAGATGAAGACAAGTTACTTCATGTGAACGAAACACTTTAATACTGCTAGGTACAGTGCAGAGGAAGGAGTTTTATTCTCTCCACATATATCATATTATAGATTCAATATTAGATTTCTGCTACACAGTGTGTTGTGACACCATGTGTAGAAGACAAACATTATCTGTTGTTCCAGCTTTTGAGTATCTATTAGATATGTGGTTTAGGGGTTACTCCATGTCCCTGAAGCTACTCACTTGTTTTCACCCTTGATGGAGCTCATGATGACCAATGATGAGTCTGTCCCTTCCCACTAAGCTCTGTCATAATTTGTAAGGTATTTAGTGCCTTAACTTTCTTTATAGTTTTATTACCCCAAATGCTTCCCTAAACACTTGCCTGTTTTGAACTTTGTATAAATAAAATAATATGGTGTATGTCATATATTTTTATGCTTTTTTTTTTACTAAAAGAAAAGAGGAAAAGTTAGACTACATTTTAAAAATAAATGGTATCATTACAAGGTTAAAAATGCAAGTCAAGCAGTGGTAAAAGAGAGAGAAACACAAATAAAAGCAATGGGGACTGGCCTGGCTGTATGGCTCAGCTGGTTGGAGCATCATTCCATACCCCCAAAAGGTTGCGGGTTCAATTGCTGATCAGGGTACATACCAAGGTTGTGAGTTCCATCCCTGGTTGGGGGTCATACAAGAGGCAACTGATCGATACTTCTCACTTAGATGTTTCTCCCTCTCTCTTTATCTCTTTCTCTCTCTCCAAAATCAATAAACATATCCTTGGGTGAGGATTAAAAAAATAAACAATAAATAAAAAGCAATGGGGATCGATCCCACCACCCTTAGAACATAGATCCAGCTACTGGAGAAGATGCTCATTTTTAGTTTCAGGTCCTCCAGGTTCCCATTGCTGCTATGGAACTACCTGGGACATGAGACATTGTAGGGAAAAGAGGAACAAAAGGAGAGGAGACTTCTCTGTCTGAATGTTATGAGTGCTCCTCATTGAAGACATTTCCCTGAGCCCTCTCTGTATGCTACCCAGTGTCCACTTCTGCATCAGCCAGAAATTCTGGAGAAAAAAATAGCAATCTCACCATCGGGTCAATGGTACTTTCAGTTTTGGTCTTCTTCCTCAAACTGCCTGATCTAATTATTTTTCAGATTCCTCAAAAACTTTCCATGCATTTTGTACAGGTTTTCTAGCAGAAGTAAACCTGTGAAGTCTGTTTCTTGAATAATGTGCAGCTACTGATGCCCCTGCTTTCTTATTTTTTCTTATTTTTTATTTCTCATTTTGCTTTTCTGTATTTATTTTTTATTGATTGATTTTATAGGGAGAGAGGGAAAGAGGGAGAGAGGAGGAGGAGGAAGAGAGAGAGACACACAGAGAGGGAGAAAGAGAGAGATTTGTTGTTCTATTCACCTATCCATTCACTGGCTGATTCTTGTATGTGTCCTGACTGGAGGGAGGCGAGCTGAGCCCTGTAGCACTGGATTTGAATGAAAGAATGAGAATGAATTTTTAAAATACTTATTATTATTTTTTTTGTTTTTAATACTTTTTATTTTCAACTACAGTTGATGCACCCTATTATATTAATTTGAGTTATATAACCCAATGATTAGACATTAATATAACTTACAAAGAGTCACCCCAATAAATCTAGTACCCATCTGACACCATGCATAGTTATTGATTTAAGAAAAAAAATCCACTGAAAGAGCCAAGGAGCATATGCTGCACCAGTATCTATGGGCAGCATACGTAGGACCCAGGTATGGCTTCTAACTACCATTCTCCTCTAAAATAAAGCAGTGTTCCTTCGAGAATTAACTGATTTCAAGACTAGATATAAACATGAGATGTACCCCAAATGTCTTGTTCCAGAAAGCAAGAAAATGCCCAAATTTAAGGGGGACTTTCCAAAGACTCAACGTATAACCACTGACCAACTTGGGACACTTTAAGCGCCACAAAGTATAGCGATGACAGTATTCTACTTTTAACACACTGAACTAAAAAAGAAGAAGGAAAAGACCATATGGATATAAAAAATTAAATGCAGGGGGTGGAAAAAGAAAATTCTTCATTAGAAAAGAATGCTAATGTAAAAAGGTAGGTAGCTTCCAGCTTCATCTTTGGAACTTGGAACATTATTTTTTGGTTTTTCTTATTTGAAAGATAATAGGTAAAATGGGCAACAAATGTCACAAAACCCACCTAAGGATCCATTATTACTAAAGAGAACACTCAAAAAGATTACCTAGCAGAAAAAAAATGAGACCCTAAGTGTCTCAGTGACTTTCAAAAGCAACTTTCCCAGATGTTATTCAGAATAAAGGTACTCTGGAAAATTAAGGAGCGGGGTGGGGGAGAAGGAGAGGAGGAAGTGAAAAGAATGCTAGCTCAGGCCTGGCTGGTGTAGTTCAGTGGATTGAATGCCGACCTGTGAACCAAAGGGTTGTGGGTTTGATTCCCAATCAGGGTACATGCCTGGGCTGTGGGCCAGGTACTCTGTAGGGGCGCACGAGAGGCAACCAGACTTTGATGTTTCTCTCCCTCTGTTTCTCCTTCCCTTCCCTTCTCTCTAAAAAAACAAATAAATAAAAATTTTTTTTTAAAAGAAGGCTTGCACAATAAGAGATTATAAAGCAAATCGAGATGAAGAATAACTAAGAAGGACTCGGAATTTTTGCTGATCTCTCAGAAACCATTTAGAAAATAATAGCTATTTAAAGAAAAGACAAAAGATTGGAAAAAAGCACTTCACAAAAAATGATTTCCAAATAGATACTATAAAAAGGAAAAGGTAATCAATAATGAAAGACTTCAGGGAAATTAAAATCAAAGCCATGGAAAATATTATTATATTCTCACATTCTCACTGGAATGACAATATTAAAATAAAAACTGGACAATGTGGGGGGACTGACTGTGGGAGTGGCAGGGGAATGGGGTGGGAGGAGCAATGGGGAAAGAGCTGGGATAACTGTAACTGAATAAAAATAACAAAAAATAAAATAAAAATGTGTATGCATTTCCTTGACCAAAAATTAGAATAAAATAAAACAAAAACTGAAAACACTGTGTTTAATGAGCCACTGGAACTTGCATCAACTACTAATAGAGTATAAATTAGTACAGCTGCCTTGGAAAATATTTTTTCAGTCTATCCTAAAGCTAAAAACATGTTTACCTAACGGCCTACCAATTCCACTGCTGAGTAAATGTCCAACAAAATGAGTGCTTTTTTCCTCTGAAAACACATCGAGTCGGCCTTTCCTATCTGCAGGTTTTACATCCGTAGATTCTACCAAACTCAGATCAAAATATTTGAAAAAGACATCCCAGAAAGTACCAAAAAGCAAAACTTGAATGCACTGAGCACTATGGAATCTACTCGGTTGAAGTGATGTGTCAGTATACCCTGCTGTACTCTGTATGCAAATACCAGTTATATGCAAATATCAGTTATATGCCAATACCGTACCATTTCATATAAGGGACTTGAGCATCTCCTGGACCCACTCCCCTGCAGATACTGAGGGATGACTGTGCAGGAATGTTCACAGTAGCTTTATGCGTAATGGCTAAAAGGTATAAGCAACATAAACATCCATCAACAATACAATGTATAATATGCGGTTACATGTTCACATAAAGAAATATTAGAGTACCATTTTTAAAATGCTACTCGCAATAACATGGGTAAATCTCAAAAATTAAGCTGAACAAAGAATGATATGGATAAGTCTCACAAAATAATGCTGAACAAAAATGGTGCAACACAGAGTGTTCCTATGTTACGAATCCACTTTTCAAAGCAGGCAAAATGCATGATGACGATCAAAGCCAGGCAGCACTTTTGGAGCGCGCTAACAGGGAGGCGCGGTCGCGTTGGGTGAGCCGTCAGTGACGTTTTAATATTGACGCACTTGATGGGCGGCTTTCACAGCCACTTTCATCTGTAAAATTACATCATCACACTTTAAGATTATTAAATTTTACAACATGAACTTTATAATTAGGAAAAGAAAATGAAGGTACATCTCTACATATCTACATGGAAATATTTACAAGAAATATTGTAAAGTTGAAAAGTAAGTGGCAAAGCAATATCTATAATATGAACTCATTTATATAACAATCTCATTTCAACAAAATATGAAAAAATACTATATATTTATATTTGTATAATTTTCATTCATGTGATTAAAAACAAATGTTATTTCACTCATAGAGTAATTCCATGAATTCTGATTCATATTTAGGTCAGAGAATTCCTATTGAGAGCATTTTTCCTTAGAGCTAGTTTTAGGCTGACAAAATTAAATGGAGATATTTCCTCAGTGTCGAAGTTACTCCAACAGAAATGATCTGGCCAAAGAATTTTGCCTCTTCAAATTAAACATTGTTTCATAAAGCATTATATATAAACATATTTTCCCCATAATAAAAACCTCTTTTTTTCCTACCTTTCATTATCACGAGTACTAAATTTTACATCCATTTCTAATCAGTGCTAACATACATTACAATGAATTAAAGGATAACTTATCAGTCTTTTCTAGAGTTATAGAGTCTTAGTTTCAGTGAAGAAAAAATGAAAATTATCAGTCTTATATCCTTGTTACAATAAATCACCAAGTATTTATTCATCACTAGTCTTGTGCTTAATCCATTCTTATGCAGCCTGAAGAGTAATGAGAGAATATCAGACATGGTTCCTGTTATAAAGGAGATAATAACTCAATTGAAAAGATGAAGTTTTGGTAAAGATCTTCTGTAATTTAAACCATCTACAGAGAATCATATGTCAAAATGATAGAATGAATTCTAATCTAGACTAGAAAACTAGTGACAAATATATACTTATCACTGAGTGTACTTATGGAATTATTAGGCTGATAAATCTGTATCAGGATTAACTAAAACACAAAAGTAATACAAAATTGATTATGTTACACTTTGATGACTCTGAAGAAGTTACTGTGAATAATTAAGAATAATGAATATGACAACTCAATTTTGTTCAAATTAAATATGAGATTTTGAAAAAGATTTTATTTATGTATATTTTAGAGAGAGTGATCAGGAGGGAGAAAGAGGAGGAAAGAAGAGAAACATCAATGTGAGAGAAAAACAAGCCCCAACCAAGGACCAAACACACAACCTAGGCATGTGCCCTGACTGGGAATTGAACTGGCAACCTTGTGTGATGATGCCCATCTCAGCCACACGGGTCAGGGCAGAAATGAGATTCTCAATCTCTGCTTATTAAAAATTCAAAATATTTATTTATGAAAATCCCAAAACCTTTGTTCATAGTCATAGGCTTTGCACTAAATATAAAGTAGAAGTTATAGTACTAGTGGAACAAGATGATAGTAAAATAATCATTTCCGTACATGGAGAAATGTCACTTGATCAAACAAGTAGAAAGTAAGACAGCCAAAATTGGAATATAGTTTTATCTGAAGCCAAATCCATGCCATTTCTGTCACCTCAGAATTCCTTTTATTCAGTTTTATAAAAGTATAAAAATTGTTTCTTCATTTAATATAAACTTATGTAAATATATTACCTATGATGTTACTCAAAGTTCCATGTAATAGACAACATTGAACATTTTATACCAAATAAAAGTATATCTGCATCATAAAAGTGCAAGATCTGAGTTACACTTCCTATTAAATTTTCCTTTTTCCTACTCTCTCTGGACATACGTAGCCAAATTTGAAGCTAGTAATAGAATATGTTAATATTGTCAGTGCTATTCTATTTCCTTTTCCTCCTTTGTGTTTATGTCAATTTACTTCAAGTTGACTGAAATTCCTGTTCAGTGGATTTGAATTGAAGTAAAATTAAAATTAGATGTGACAGGCATTGACTAGCATCTATTAGTAAATATAGATGAAGCTTCAACAAAAATGAACCAGATACAAGTCTAATTTTCATTAGCCTGTGTGAATAGAATATATTTTTGATTCCTGCTAGCAGAATTGCAGGGGAAAAATTACTTGGTTCACAATTCAAAGAATAACAGAGTTGAGAGGGATCTCCAAAGATGAAGTATATCCTTCCACATCTAGGCAGACTTCATTTAGAGTACTCCACAGAGACGGGCATCAAACTTCCTCTCAAACGTCTCCATGGAAAAATAGACCCTGCCATCATCTGCTTTCAACTCTTATGTGTTTCCTTGGTGGTTTTCCCACTGAGACACTCTCCATGAAGCTGTCTGATTTCTTCATCCCTTGCCAATTTTCTCTCCTAGACTTCTGTCTAAGCAGACTGTGTTTTCCAAAATCGCTACTGACTCAGCCTGTTATTTCTGCTTTATGCTTCTGAGCACCAAGGGCTATGATTTTAGCACATGATGCATTAGTGTTCTAAACACCATTGAGAAGAAAACAAGGCCCCAAAGGGTGAAGGCATTAATGAAAACAATGAGCATTTCAGTAAGAAGCCCATAGCAATCAAATACAGTGTTCTGGAATGATATATAACTGCCAATTGTAGTAAGCATTTCAAGGATCAATTATTTCTCATAAGTTGCAAATACAGGTATGATTTCCTTTCATGCAAAGTTCTTTAGAAAGCAAAATATGGAAATGTTTTCTACTAATTTAAATGGTAAAAGAAGAAGGCAAAAGACTGGAATCCTTGCCATGCTCAGCCCTAAAACAGAAGATCCTCTGTTTGGGCAACAGTACTGTGGATATAGCCAAGACACTGTTTTGGCACAAGAAAGAGTATATCAGCATTACCAGTGCCAGTTACATTCCATTGCCTTTAGTTTCCTGGCTGAGTATATCTGTGCGTCTGGGGGAGGGGAAAAGGCAAGAGAGAGCAGAATCTGGCAGTCATTTCTCTTCATCCCTGCAATGTCCTTTTTAGTAGCTAAATAAGAATATGTTCCTATTTCATCATCCTTTTGCAGTTCTAATTATTGGAATATCAATGTTGCAAGAATTATCACAATATTGTTAAATATAGATATTATTCTGCATATCTAAAGTTGAGGAAAGAACAAATTTGATTTAATGAAACTTTAGCTGAAGTTCTAGCCTTCTCCTGTTGTATAATGTTTAAAAATGCAGGGCACTGTGGCTTATAATAATAATTTGTTACCTCACATAATTCTGTAAGATGACTCAGCTAAACTGGGCAGCTCTTACTTGGGGTCTGTCATGCAGTTAGAGAAAGATGTACTCTGATTCTGCAGTCATTTTAAGTCCTTTGAAGACTGAGATGGAAATGCAAAACATCTCTTACGTGACTGGCAGTTGATGCTGGATTTTGGCTAGGTTCTTAACTGGGGCTGATTATTGGAGCACCAATATGTAGTCTTTCCATGTGGCCAAGGAGTCTTCCAGCACGGCAGCTGTGTTCTGACAGGGATTATTCTCCATGTGAGCCTTCTAAGAGAGGAAGCTGCCAGTCTCTGAAGGCCTGGACCCGAGACCTGGCACTGCACCATTTCTGCTGAGTCTGACTGTTCAGAACAGTCACAGAGACCTCTCAGAATCGAGACAAGGGAGCAGGGCATAAAGCACCCTTCTGTATGAGTGCAGCATCAAATATCAGTGGCCATCTTTAATCTGCCACATTTTAATTATTACCATATTTGGAGAGTCTTATTTAACTAAATGGTCAAAATAGTTTGTGAATATCATTAAGATGTTAAATAAAAAAAGAACTCTAGTTTACAATTCTCAGAGTGGTAATCAAGATATTTGTACAATATCTTGCCAGTAGAGAAAGAACATTAACAAAATTAGTATAATTTGATTTCAAAAATCTTAAAATATGACCTAGTCATGGTCTTTCCCTAATAAACTTTTGTGTCTTCAACAAAGAAAACTTATTTTTGACGTAGGCATAACCCTCCCAATAGCACAGAGTTTGAGTTTTTAACTCTGCAAGGCAATGGACGTTGCGACTGACTTCCCAACATTCTCACTGTGTACTATTTTTAATCTAAATGACTCGTGGCAGTTTGCCCCATCACAGACTGGTTTGGGGATGGACAAATCTAATCAATCTGGGTCAATGAGATTCAAGAAGGTTTGTCCATAAATTTCACTTTGTATGTCAATATTACCCTCATACCCAGCCACTCTTAAAATGACATACACCCACGGGAACTTTCTTCCCAGTGTGTCCCTTATGAAACCAGATGACTTTTAATCTGTTTCTCAGTATCTTACATTCTAAAAAACAATTCCTGGACTCCTTTTCCCAATTGCCACGGGCTAGGGAGTTCCCTAGCCCATTTTTAATGATCAGCTTAAAATCTCAAGGTCAATTATTCTCACGGTCAATTACTCTCTAAGTATTGTGTCTGTTTCACCCTGTTTTGCTTAACACCATATGGATTAAAGTAGCTCATATGTTTCTATCAGGAAAACAAAGAAAAACACATGTGTACATCTAATATGCTCAAGAATTGAAATACACTCATTAATTCAATGCACATCGATGGTCTTCATACAAGATTTGGAGCAAAGTAATGGAATATCCATAGCCACAGGGAGGGTCAGACACCATGCACAAACCCCTTTAGTGTTTTCTAGTTCCAGATACACACTCCGGAGGACGAGTACTCACAGGATCGCATTTCCTGAATGTGATCGGTGTTTACTTACCCCTCTTTATGCGCAGGTTTTGAAACAACACTGGCCGTGTTTACCTTCCTTTTTTAACCATTAAAAAGTGTAGTCTTCCCTTACAGATTTACATTTATTTAAACCTGTCGAAACCTTGGTCTATGATCCTTGAAATGAGAAAAAGAACAATAACAACAACATAAAAAGCAAAGAAAGAAAAATACAACACACAATAAAAGAACCCTTAAAAAACACTAACAACCACAAATCTGAGTTCAGCGTAGGGGGCTGTAACTATATCTAAATCAATTAAGCGGTTCACAGAGTATTTAACAAGATTATTGGAAAATTAATCAATCACTTGAAAGGTAAAAATCAAATAAAACTTACATCTCAAGGTTTGTACTTCATTCCATTTACTGTCATATCAGTTTAATATTGCTTCCAGGATGAGCTATTGCTACATTCTGCCTATTTCTCTCCAACAGGGAAATACCATTCATCTGCCTAATAATGACAAATAGATTTCATCTCATGTGACAACTCTAATCAATTGACAGTGACTGCTTGGGGCATTGTTTTGTGAACAGTTCTAAGGCTATGTCTGGACTCAACAGGACAAAAAGTTCTTTATATCATCCAAGGGCACGGTACAGGGAGTTGAACTACTAAGTAAAAGGTATCAGTCATCCCTCCATTCCCTGCTCCAAACCATTAACATGGATTTATCTCTAGTGTTTCAAAAGCACATTTGTGGGTCAAGTGACTGCTGTTATCTGTATCTAGTAACTCGTATTACCTGGCATAAAACGGCCATTCAACAAATGAACAAATAAATGAACTAATAAAAATACTGGATTTTGGTTTTCAGAAAATCTGTATGGAACAAATATACCTCGGGATACAGAGAGGATGGGGTGGATAAGGAAAGAGGGACCCAGTAAGCTATGTCAACAAATGCCTTTTATATACTTCAGTAAACATAAAGAATCTGACTAAAGATATAACAGCATATTCTGGATTACTTGTTAAATTTGCCATCCCTTTACCAAAATATCTGTTTTCTTATGTGTCAAATATCTCAATTAGACTTTTTCTCCTTAGAAAATCATGAAATTAAAATTTTAGAACTTGATGAGATCTGAAATTTAAAGTTAAACTAGACTGAGTTACCAGTATTTGAGTGCTTGTCTATCCCAGTGGGCCCAAACCTTCCCCTTCTGCTAGGCTGAGACTCCAGGACACAACATGTGTTATACACAGTTTCTCCCCACACACACAGCCACAGCATTTCTTCATGAATGTTTAATTTGGGGATCATCACTTGACATCACCATATAATTCTAGTTGAATCTGCTTGGTCATCTTTTCAGAAAGTACATGAAAACTTTCTCTGAAGTATGTAAAATAATATTAATACTGGATACTATTAATTTTTAATTATAGTTTACATATAATATTATATTAGTTGCAGGTGTCTACTCAGTGATTGGACATTATATAACTTACTAAGTGTTCACCCCAGTAAGTCTAGTGCCCACCTGACACTATGCATAGCTGTTACAATATTATTGACTATGTTCCCTGTGCTGTATTTACACCCCCACATCATTTTTGTAACTTGAAATTTGTACATCTAAATCCCCTCTCCTTCCTTACCCATCTCCCTAAACCCCCTTCCTATCTGCCACCATCAAAATGTTCTCTGTATTCATGACTTCATTTCTGTTCTCTTGTTTGCTTACTTTTGTTTTCAGATCCAATATATAAGTGAAATAGTTTGGTTTTTGTATTTCTCTGACTTATTTCATTTTGCACAATTAATTTTTAAAATTAACAGTGAACTGTTCAGATATTTTATACCTACATCAGGTATCATAGTGTTAAAAACAACAATAATATAAATAATAACAGTAATAATTTATCAATTTTTTTAACATAGTGGTATAGCAGGCCATACTTGATAACTACAGTTAGATATACTTGAATTTATGTTCTGGTTTCATCCCTTACTATGTGATTTTTGATATGTAACTTAAATTTTCTGTGCTTAGGCTTCCTTATTGGTAATGGCTATAATAAGGGATTACATCAAGAGAGTATATTATAAATAAGTGTTTTTTGTTTTGTTTGTTTTTCTTTAATCATGTCAATAAAATGACACAAGTTGTCATAGCATTTCATTCTTACTGCTTCAAGTGTGAGATCGAGAATTGGTTTCCTGAGATAGAGTAACGTCAAATAAAGGCATTCTGTGATGACCCATCCTGTAATACTCCACCAAGCCTTTGGAGGTCCAGGAGACATCCTCACAGAATGGGATAATCTCTGGTGCCTGTCTCCATGGCAGTGGGAAAACTCAATTTCTGGCTTGGAGTTGACATACTCCTGACTGGAATGCGCCTCTCTCTGTATCTTGATTCCTCTGATATTCCTATCCACCCACTTTCGGGGGGAAGTCTTGAAGCCTTCCTCTCTGTCTCTAATAATTCCTTCTCAGTATGACACCTTATCTTTTATTTATTTATGTATGTATTTATTTATTTATATTGTAGTTCAGTTACAGTTGTCTGCATTTTCTCCCCACCCCTCCACCCCACCCCGCCCCAGCCAAGCCCACCTCCCTCCCCCTATCTTTTAAATGTAGGTGTTCACCAAAGTTCCAGCACAGTTTAATGTTACCCTGGTCCCTTTCTAGAGCTCCGCGCACATGAAGCCATGAAGCTACCCAATATCTCACTGTATCAGGCACCTCAAATTCTACTAAACTGATCCCAGCTGGACTTTAAATTAAACACCTCTCCTGTGGTCTCCTTTCTCTTAAAAGCACCAGTCATATTGTTGTGAAAAATATAAATATGAGGTCCTGAATTTCTCTCTTTTCTCTCTGGTTCCCATGATTTGACTTACTGACTCTGCCCTATGCTTTCCACACCTTTATTGTTACATTTCTTCAGTCACATCAAATCTGCTCAGGCACATTTGTTAAAGGTGTATCCCTAAAATGTAGCACTAATTATTATGCCTCTGTTTTCCTTAGAGTCTTCCCAAAACACCCTGCTCCCTGCACCATACTTTGCCGCTTTCATTACTATCATTACCATCACCATCGTGTAATAGTAAAAGTAGTAGTAGTAATAGTAGTAGTAGTAATAATAATAGTAACCATAAACTGGACACTTAGTATTCCCAGTTTAGAGATGAAAAAATAAAGCATAGAACAGTTAAGTAATTTACCCCAAAATCTCACAGCTGCAGGTTGGGTAAGGAATCAACACCAAGCAATCTAACTCCAGTGTTCCACTTTTTAACAACACTACCCTTTGTCCCTACTCCAGAAGCCTCGTCACTGAGTCACTGAGGGTATATTACTTGTTTGCCTCCTTCAATAGTCTCTGAATTTATTTTTTTAAAGATTTTATTTATTTATTTTTAGAGAGAGGGGAAGGGAGAAAAAGAGGAAGAGAAACATTGATCTGAAAAATAAACATTGATTGGTTGCCTCTTACATGTCCCCAACCCAGGATCTGGCCTGCAACCCAGGCATGTGTCCTGACTGGGAGTTGAACCCATGACCTTCCGGTTCACAGGCTGGTGCTCATGCCACTGAGCCATACCAGCCAGACTAATCTCTGAATTTCTTGAAGTTGGTGTCATAGTCTGTATCCAAGTTCTCAATACATGGCTGTGATCTCTGCCTTTTCAGGTTTCTCAACACACAGTAATGATATAATGAAAATAACTTGCCAAATGTAGGTAACCAGAATAAGTATTAGAACTAGCCTTCAAAAATACTGAAGACTAAGGGAGAGAAGCAGTGTAGGTATTATAAGTTTAAATTGTGATGAAGAATGAACTCATTCAGCAGCTACGAAGTAAATACTACAGCTACATGTGGTGTTCGTTGATCTAGGGAACATAGTGGAAGATGGAGTGTTTCACTGGGATGGGTTTTTTTTTCCACAGTCACTTCTCATTCACTATAAATGTTTCATGTAAACTGTTATAATTTATAATAAATCTCATGTATAAAATTTGACATTAAGGCCTCAAAATTTCTGTGAATTTGGTGTAATTATTTCTATTTATGGCTGTGGAAACTAGAGACTTAGAGAAATTTGGTGACTTATCCAAATACACACTCTTACTACACCAGAGCTCACTGCCACTAGTAGGTAATTTGAGAGGGGGGGTTGTATACATTTGTATGCATTGTGTGTGTTTGCTTGTGTGTATGTCCACCAGGTACCAATGGGTCCTCTTGCACTCTCTGTAGGTTGGGCCAAGGTTGGGGGTAAGGAATTGTGGCTGCTGGCAGAAGTTTACAATGTTATAGGAGAATAATGAGCTCAGGGCATTTATTCTCTGCCTCCCTTACAAAGAGATTGGCTCAGCTTGGCTTTCTTCCTCCACCAAAGCCCATCGTTCTCCTGGAGGCTGCTGACTCTGTTCAGGTCTATCCTCTCCACAGGATTAAGGCAGAAGGCTCAGGTCACTGCACAATGCCTAGAACTTGTAGTTTCCCTTTACCCACCCTTTGCAAGAAATCTCTTTGTAAGTCAAATTTCCTATATTAAGAATTCCATGTGTTTATTATTCCAGACTGCTGGGGGGTGTGCGTGTGCAATTAGTGTGCAAGCACTGCGGTCTTTCTGTCATTTCTCTAGCATCCTCTTATTACAAATTTTACAGTGCAATTACTTTACTACAAAGCAGTTAGATGAAAAATAAAATAGATTTTCTATTAAAGCTTTTCTATAAGGTAATTTAATTTTTTTATTGAAGATAACCTATTGCTCTTATATAAACAGAATCCTGTGCCTTAATATTAAGCAGATTTCTACAGGAAAATGTCCTATAGTATTTGCAACTAAGTTTTCTTTGGCTTTAAAAAGGCCAAACCTATTATTCTAAAGGGAGACCAAGGGAGCAACAAGTATTGCACTTTTAATTCCCAGATCAGCAGTGAGGATAGCGTAGCATTATTTACATCCACTTTCTAGTAGATTCTGCGTGGTACTGTCAAGATTAAGGCTGAGAAAAAAGCTCTTCTTTCTTACCACTTCATCATCCTTACCCTTACAGGCATGAAAATGGAAATTCTTCCCTGTTGCGGGAGATAATGTTGCTATGGTTATAAAGGTAAAGTAGATTTATCAAAATAATTGGAAGCATGATTCTCCATTATGGTTAGTGATCTCAGGGATGGGTTCACATGAAAAACTTTATTTTTTTTCTCCCTTCTTCACCATTTCTTCAATTTCTACGTAAGAACTTCATGTTGTACATACTAACAAAAGTCCATCTACAGGAGGATAGGTATATCATAATGTGAAATTTTGTGTTTTATGCGCTGCCTGTATTAGATACATACATATTCTGAGACTCAGCAAATGGAGCTTGTCTTCGATAAGGCTTTGGACAGGCAGTTGAAGATGCAGAGAACAAGAAATTCATCTTGAATCTGTCCATGACCTGCCCTTTTTCAGTGTGGTGGTATATTTTAAGTCTCAAATAATCCTATCATACCAAATTTATGATATATTTTGAAGAAACTTGGGGAGAATATAATTGCTGGCCCATAAAAATGTATTATAAATAAGCTAATAATAAGCTTTAAAGTGGAATGTCAGTGCATGGTTTATACTAGTGACAAAGAAAGTTAACCATTCCTCTTTTTTCTTTTTTTTTCTTTTGTCGAGGCTAGATCTAATGATCTCTTATTTTCACAGGATGCCCTCATTTATTGGACAACCAAATTCCTCTGGATTTCTCTTATTTTCCTTTGGATTTTTTCCCCTTAACTTGATGTCCTAACCATATTATTTTTCTACCCACAATTCATATTACACTAAAGAGTGTGATTCTATAGGATAAATTATGTTGATACTCTTATTTAAACTAAAAACAGTACTCTTGTGGCATATTTTCACCTGAAAATCTAAGGATATATTGTATACAATTCAAACATCTTCTGATTAAAGGTAATAATCTTTCCTAAGAGTTGGAAAATTCATAAGTACATAATAAGGATATAGATGATTTATAAATAATTTACTAAATTAAAAATGTGCATATCTTGAGTAATCTGTGTGTTTGCTAAATGATCTAGCTTTTCTCCAAATTGATGCTTGCATGTATTGCAGTTGTGAAAAGATATTCCCGTATAAATTAATACCAGTACTGCTCTCTCCCTACCCCTCAATATTTCAAGCTATTTTCATACTTGTCCTAGGATTGTACTTATTCACCACTCCCAAGACCTGTGAGCAGTTGAGCTTAAATGACTGTTTCTAAACATGGAGTTTTGAGTGGAAGTGATTTGTGTTTCTTTGGGTTGAGTCTTTATTTGCCTCTGCAAGACATTCCAGGGTTCTCAGTTTCTGTTTGGTACTGTAGCCAGTAGCGTTTGATTCAGAGCCTGATTGTCATTCTAGATCCTTGAATGATTGTAGCGCGCAGATCCTCCTGCCCACATACAATGGATGTGTAACATAAGAGAGGAAATACATACTTCTAGTCTTGTCACTAAAATTTAGATTGTTTGTTACTACAGAATATCTACTCATTGTAATTAATACAGAGTACAGAGCCAAGACATAGACAAAAATAATAAGAAAATAACACCCTGAAATATACAGATCTTGATAGGCTGAGGAGGAAGGAAGGTAAGTCCTTTCAGAAGAGTACTAAAAGCAGGATTTAAGAAAGATAATCCCAGAACTCACTTAAAAAATAAAGAAGTTATAACTACACGAATTTTATTTGAAATGTTTAGAGGAAGGTATAATAGATGGCTAAGCCCGATTCATTATTTAAGCAGATTTTGACAGAGATTTCATAGGAAAGTTTCTGGTGGCTGCGAGTCCTCTTAAAGGCAGAGGCAAGCGCTTGTAACTCTCAGTATGAAAGGGACATTTCCTTTGAAAAGGCCCGATGCCTGATCTGATTTCAACAAGTGTGCAAAGGTTATCGAACCATTAGACAGATTTTTTAAAAAGATTAATTGAAAGTAATTTATACTGAAGATAATTAAAATGTTTTACCTGGATGATCCCTGATTAATTCAACAAATTAACTTATATTTACAATGAATGTTATTAATTTCTGAAACTTAGTTTTTGTCTTACCATTTTTTGACCTCCATATCTATAGGATTTTATAAGTATATACCACCATTTTTTCTAGGCATTCTTTTCTCATCCGATAAACTTAATAGTGCAGATTTTCTTTTTTTGCTAACAACTTTATTATTTTTATGGGTACTTAAAATTTATTATAAGAAATTATTGATTTTATGTCATTAAACATTTTGGGGGTAAACATTTCCATATCTTGTATTAGAAAAGTGTGAGTCAGTGTATTCTATAAAGTATTTAGCTCTTGTTCATCACTCTTTATGTTTTCACTGTTTCCCAAAAATGACTAATCTGTATACTGACTTACTAGACTCACGAAGGAAGAAAGATAAATATAAAGTCAAAGTATAAGCCTTTGTTAAAAAGCATATTTCAGATTTGTTTCATAGTTTAATGTATGTTAATAAGTTAACACATTATTTGGTTTATGTCATTTCCATAAAAAATGAAGATGAGTTTTATAGTTTAAAACCAATTCCCTTCTTCTTAATCATATACTGATCTGCATAGCAAAGCACTATTACCTAAGTAACACTCAGAGGCCAGTGGGGGGATGGAGTGCCTTTCAGTGTCATTTTGTGCTGGCTAAAAGGAAAATCATGACTTCAACAGTCTAATGTGCACACGGTTGCTGTAACAAGAAAAGCCCAAATATCCTGCTTCCACAACGTCAGTCCTAATTAGCATGATACATCCCCTATTGGGGAGGAACCCTGGATAAAACACAAACACATCTACGTAGTGTTTGAAGTTTGGTCAGTGTGACAAGGTAGATACAGGAAAAATGTTTAAAAGCATGAACATTTTTCTTTCATTTCTTTCAAAATGTATTATGACAATAGTTAATAATACATTCAATAATTGAAAAAATATAATGTAATCCACATATGTAATATGTAATCCAAATCCTGATCTCTTATTCTTTAGTCTAAAAGCCATTTTTATCTGATCTCATGTTTCAGGTATGAGCTGGAAAGGTGGCTATACATGGTATTTTTTCAGCACCACAGGCACAGTCAGTGCCATAAGCAAGACAAATAAACACAAGGTGGAGAGTATGACCCATTTAAATAATAAGATTAAATAAGAATGTGAAAGTTTTCAACAAAATGAGACTTGAACTTTAGAACAATCCATGGAGGATCAGCTTTAGGAAGGGTGGAAGGAGAATCTCAACTATAGATCTCCTATAAAAACAACAAAAATACTGATAAACACCTAAAATTATTTCAGAATTCTAAAAATTGACCAAAACTACAGAACAAATTGGAAATTGTTTATTGAAGAGAAGCCACTGAACCTCAGTTATACAGCAGAATCTGTGATGTTTTAACCTCCTCCCTTCCTAGCATAGTGGCACAATAATCATTGAAAAATCAATGGTTTTTCAGTCAACAGAAAGAATGGAACCATCTTGTAATTCTTTTAAATGCACCATCCTCAGAAAACAGTCAATATTGAGTCCAAATTTGCAACTCCCTGGAAAATACCTATTCTGCAGTGCTATGGCTGTTGGATTTGACTCACATTTCAACAAAGGAAGGAGTTAGGAAAAGTCATAGCTCCAGGATATCACCAAAAAACAATAAAATTCTCCTGGCAATATCACTGATGTCTAAGGCTTTGATTTCAAGAAATCAAACAAGATGTTTGCTAGGAGTTCAAAAGGAAAGACTGGTAAACTAGATGACCATAAGGTATTCGGAAAAGCTATCCGATACTCCTGGGGACCTAAAAGGCTGTGTACATGCATGAGGCTACGTGCATGCTCTGGAAAGACCGGAGGAAACATAAGGCCCCACACATCTCTGGCAGATGTGGAGACCCTAAATGCTTTCAAACTATGAAAGCATTTAGAAAGTGAAAGTTCAAGGTATATTGTAAATTGCCTGAAGTTTGAAGGCCTGCCTTCTCACATAAATCCTATTGACAGAGAGGGGAAGAAAAGGTAAGACATTAAAAATTTTTTTGACTACTCATTGAGTAAATTATACCAACCATGGACTGACTCTAAAAAATTAAGCTTAAAATTAAAATAAGAACTTAAAAAAAAAACTCTAGTAAATTTCAGTGGCTGCACACTACCTGTAATAGAGAATCTACAGAATTAGTCGAGGAAAGTTCCTAAACAAATAAACAGCAACAATAGAACAACAACAAAACAAACAAAAACAAGAATATAAAACAGCATCAACAACAAATAACAGTGGCTGGTGAGGAGGGATCTGGTATCAAAGTTGTTACAATGTATTATCGCAAATGTCCAGTTTTCAACATAAAATGCAAGTCAACAAATAAATAGGAAGTTATGTCAATGGAAAATTTCTATTAGAGGATCAATATTTTTGAGGTAATAGTTAAAGGCTTTAAATCAACTGCTATAAATGTGCTCACAGAACTAAAAATATATGATATTTTAAAAAGTAAAATATAATAATAACTTATCAAATAGAAAATATCAATAAAGTGATAAAAACTATAGAATGAAACCAAAAAGAAATTTGAATGAAAAAGTACAATAACTGATGTAAAATAGAGATGCTCAACAACATATTTAAATTGCCAAAAGAAGGAATCAGTGAATTTCAAACTATATCAGTAGAGTTAACCATTCTGAGGAGCAGAAAGAAAAGGAGTAAGGGAACCTGAACAGAGCCTTGGAGGCTAGTGTGACACCATCCAGCATATTAACATATAATAACAGTTCCAGAGAGAGAAGAGAAATAGGAGCAGAGAAAATATTTGAAGAAATCTTGGTCAAAAATTTCCCAATTTTGAGGAAAGATGTGAATCTACACATTCAAGAAGCTCCATGAATCCAAGTATGATCAACTCAAGAGATTCAGTCCTAAATATACCATAGTAAAGTTGACAAAATGCAAAGAAAAACAAAAATCAGGAAAGCAGCAGCAGGAGAATGCCTTATTACAGGAAACTTGGTAAGAGAAACAACTAAATTCTTATCAGAAATCATGGAGGCCAGAAGACAGTGGAATAACGTCTTAAAAGTGTTAAAATAGAAAGACCATCAATCAATAATTCTATGTCCAGCAAAATTATCCTTCAAAAATGAAGAGAAAATAAAGACACTTCCAGATTAACAAAAATGAAGAAAATTTGTCACTAACAGACTTGCATGAAATACAATGTTAAAATATAAGGAAACTACATGGTAACTAAAATTCACACAAAGAAATAATGAACTATGGTAAAAGAAAATAACTATAGAGGTAAATATAAGAAGTATAAACATTTGTAACTTTTCTTCTGTTGATTAAAAAGCAACTACATAAAGAAACAATTATAACAGTGTTTATTGATTTATGATATACAAAAATGTAATTTGTATGACAATATGGTACAAAAAAGTTGGAGAAGAAAGAGAGGTATACTTGGTCAAAGTTTTATTTACTATTGGAATTAAGTTGATATTGATCTAAACTAGATTGGTCTAAATTTGGGTGATAATTGTAATCTACAGATAAACTACTTAGAAATTAACTAAAAATATACAGTAAAAAATACATGGAAATTTAAATGATACATGAAAAAACATACTTAACACTAAAGATTATTATAATCAAGGAATAGATGAACAAAAGGCACATAGGGCATATTGAAAACAAATTTAAACACATGGCTGATGTATTATCATCTCCATAATTGCATTAAATGTAAATGAATTAAAGACTCTCATTAAAAGACAGAGATTGGCAAAATAAGGGCCAAACTGAAACATTATCTAACTCGACAAGAAATAAACTTTAGATTGTTTGAAAGAGAAGTCTCAGGTTATTTAAAAGTGAAAAAAATGGGAAAATATACTATCCAAGTAGTAACTACTAGTGTGTAAATAATCATGTGCCTCCCAAATCCATATATGGAAATCCTAACCCCCTAAAGGTGATTACATTAGTAACTGGGGCATTCAAAAATGCTTAAATCATGGCAATGGAACCCTAATTAGTGGGATTAGTGCCTTATTAAAGAAGCTTCAGAGAGACGTGAGGCCTCTCCTTCAAGTGAGAATACAATGAGAAGTCTGCAATCTCAAAGACAGCCTTTGCCCAACCACACTGGGACTCTGACCTTAAACTTCACTTTTCAGTTGTTTATATGCTACTCCATCTGTGGTATTTTGTTATGAACAGACTAAGCCAGTAATTAAAAGGGAGCCTGAGTGGTTATATTAATTCAAGACAAAGCAGACTTTAACACAAAAACAATGTTTCTACAGATCAATACAGACATTTCATAATGATAAATGGATTATAACAATTATAAATATACCTATAAAAACTTTCCAAATGACAGGCAAAAGTGGACATAAGTGAGGAAGAAATGGACAATTTATAGATAATTGTAGAAGATTTCTATACCACACTTTCAATCCTGGATAAAACTAGCAAAAGATCAATAAAATCTAGAAGTTTGAAAACCACTATAAAGCAGACATAAAAGATAGCTATAGTACAGTCTACCATGCAATAGTAGAATACACATTCTTGTCATGTATACTGGAATCATTCAGCATATAGATGTGTTATACCATAAAACAAACCTCAATACATATAATTAAAGTCATAAAAAGCATATTTTCTGACTGCAAAGAAACTAAATAAAAATCAATAAAAATTATGAAAGTGTATGTTTGTGTGAATATTAAATCATATCCTACCAAATAAAAAATCAGTCAAGAAAGAAATCACAAGGAAAATAAGAAAATACTTTGAAAAGATTAAAAACAAAAACACAAGCTACCGAAACTGATGAGATGCAGCTAAAGGGGCATTTAGATGGAAATTCACAGCTGTTACCACCTAAAAATAATAAAAGTCTCACATTAATAAACTAACCATCCAATAAAAGCAACTAAACTGAAAACAACATTAAAAAAGGAATAAAGATTAGAGTGGAAATGAATAAAATAAAGAATAGAAAACAACAGAGAAAATTAACACATCCAAAATTTGCATATTTTTAAAAAATCAACAAATTTGACTGACCAAGCAAAATAAAAATGTCTGTCCAGACAAAACTGGTACCCGACAGTTTGCAGCAGCATTATTCATAGCTAAGAGCTGGAAACAAGACAAACGTCCATCAACTGACAAAAGACTAAATGATAAGTGATACATGTATTGAATAGAATATTTGACAATAAAAAGTACTAACACATACTACAGCATGGGTGATTCTTGGAAACATTATATTAAGAAACTAGAACAAAACAATCACATATTTTATAACTCCACGTAAATGAAATATGTAGAATAGGCAAACCTGAGAGACAGAAAGTAGGCTAGTAATTGACTAGGGGCAGCAAGGGAAGGAAAAGGGGCATGGTTGCTATAGATACAAGGTTTCTTTCTGAATAATAGAGATGATCAAAACATCTAGATTGTGATGATGGTTGCCTAAATTTATGACTGTTCTAAATCTCTAGTACTGTACTTTTTGAATACTGCATTTTATGGTATACAAATTGTATGTCAGTAAAAGTATAAAGTAATTAATGGATATACATTTAACCTTCTACATTATCATTGAAAGTAATGAACTTAAATTTCAATAATAATAATAGTATAATAATAAATAGCTGCTTTATTTATTTATTTATTTATTTATTTATTTATTGGCTGCTTGTTGTGGCAGCCATGTAAGTATTAGACTGAGTGATTTTGGTACATTAAGTCTTGATCTTTAAAACAAACTTCCAGAATGGATAATAGCAATCAATGGGTTACATATACTAAGCAAATAGAATGTCAAACAGATTAAGTCAGGAGGTCACAGCTAATTGCTTGCTAAACAGTAGAACCAGGATATAAAATCAGTACAAGACCCATGTACTTTCCTTGATTTGTTTGGACTTAAAAAATGTCTAGAGAAACCTTTCATAAAATGTATTTTCAGTATATTTGTTACAATAATGTTTCTAGATTTAATTTTCAAAAGATTTCAAGTTTAACACTGAGAAATAGTGCATCAAAAAAAAATTACACCATTTCGTAGTGAGGCTACAATAAGGACACATTCTTTTTTGCATAGATGAGCAAATGAGTCCCTATTAAGACAAATGACTTTCCTAACATTTCCTAATGTATGCCAGCACAAAATCGCCTTTCAAATTAGTGTTTTATTTCACTGTATCATGCTTATATCAAGGACAAGGGCTCACCTAGATTCCTAGCATATTACTGTTTTTGGACAATTAGCAACATCATTACCTCTCTCTTCAAAATGAGTTACCTCACTTCTTACTACACATTAACATGTAGTATGGTGCTGGCTTTACCCTATCCAAACAAGAATGATAATTTTTTTTGTCTTGAATACATTGTCAGGCATTCAGGACTACCGGTGCCTATAGGAGGCTGGTTCCTTCAGGTAAAGAGGAACTTCCATAACATAGGCTGAAAAAGGCCTGGATTCAAGATTCCCTCTCAATTACCTAGAAAAATGAGGCTATATTTTTAATATACACTCACGTGGCCAATAAATTGTGTTAGGTATTACAATTCATTTTTTCCTTTATTTAAAAGACATTATTTATTTATTTTTAGAGAGCAGAAGGGAGGGAGAAAGAGGTAGAGAAACATTAAAGTGTGGTTCCCTCTCACGTGCCCCTACTGGGGACCTGGCCTGCAACCCGAGCATGTGCCCTGACTGGGAATAGAACCAGCGATCCTTTGATTCACAGGCTAGCACTTGACCACTGAGCCACACCAGCCAGGACACAATTCATTTTTTTTTTCTAAATAAAAGTCTTCTGAATAAAACACTTCAAAATGTAACATTATATCCAATGAAACACCCATTTCCCATTCTAATACCTCAACTCTATTAGTCTTTAAAGCATCGTCTGACCAGCTTAATCACGTATTTAAAAAACCATGCATGGTTTTTCTACTCTCTACAATATAAAATTCAAATCAGCCTATAATTCATGATTTTTCTCAACATATGGCCCCAGGTATATTCACTATTTATCCCTCATTTCCAAAACACATCTCAACTTGCTATTCATTCAAATGAGCCTCATGCTTTATAATTTCCCGGTCTTTGCTCATGCTTTTCCTGTGTACAAAATTCTTTCTTTCCCCCACTGCTTAGCAAAATTCTATTAATTTTCATATTAAAAGCAATTTCTATGACAAATTATTTCTTATTTCCAAATAAAAACTAAGTTGTATTCTTTCTGAATTCTTTGGAAAATTGTTTATAAAACTCATCTGACACTTTTACACTCATAATCTTATTTTCATTTTGCTATAATCAAAGAGAAAAGAATTTAAACCCAAGCTTCTACTCCTTACTATTGAAGAAATTTAAACTTAGTAAAGTAACTTTAAGTGTAGTATCTAGTAAAGATCAGAAATTAGATTAAAAATTTTTTAGCTAAATCCAAAGTCTGAGCTCTTGTGATAATATAGTAGGTAACATTTTTTTCTCATGCCATGTCCTATTTTAGGCATTGTTCTCTTTATTTTTAAAAACACTTCTCTCCCCCTTTAAGCTCTAGCTCTTTATCTTCCTGTCTCTGAGACCTGGCTTTCCTCCCATGTTACTGCATGCTCCTTCTCAGTTTCTTTTTCCAGATTTTTACCTCTTCCCAATCTCTAATTCTTGTAATGTTTCAAACTTTAACTCTTTATCTTCTTTATTTGTACTCACTGTCATAGTTTTAAATATTATGTATATGCTTGTGACTCCACGATTTATATATCCAAACTCCAATCTCACTGCTGAGCTATAGAATAAAATATGCAACCACCTCCTCAGAACCTCCATTTGGATGTCTAATTTAAAGTTAAAATATTCAAAGGAGATCTTCTCTATTTCTCCTCTTTCAAAGTACATTCTTATAGCTCCTTTTTTCCCATGACACCCAATAGTACACCATCTACCCAGTAGTTCAAACCAAAACTCAGCAGTGATTTTTGATTCCTCCCTTTCTTTCATATTTACAATCATTTAAGTTCTGTGTGTGACTATCAAAATGTGTCACAATTTCTTATCTCCTACTTTCTTACTATGTTTGTTGAAGCCACCAAAATATCTTGCCCAGAACTTGTCAAGTTTTCGTAACTAGTTCCTCTGCCTCTAACCCTGCCCCAGGACTGGATAGCTGCCATTTTCCCCTGCAGGCCCACTCACCACCATTGTCCAGCCTGCCCTGTATTGAAACCTCCAGTGACTCTCTAGTTCATTTACACTAAGATCCAAACTCTTAACCATGACTCTCAAGGTTCTCAGGAGCTGGCTCTGTCCATGACTCTGGGCTCATCTCCCACTCTCTCCCTCTTACTTGTTCTGTTCCTGCTGTCCCGACTTTTCACTTGTTCCTCACAAAAGAATATACCACCCTTGTTTCTATCTGAGAGCCATTGCACTTTGTGTTAGTCCTACCTGAAATACTCTTCACACACAGGTGATCATTGTTTGCTTCCTCACTTTATTTAGGTATTTTTGTGGTATTTGTTTGCTTCTTTGTTTTAATTTGGGTATCATTTGAAGAGGCCTCCCTAACCGCCTTTTTGAAAATAGTACCCCGTTTGTGTTCAGTGTCTAACCTTTCACCTGACTTTATTTTTCTCCTAGAATTTATCTTCACCTCACATTGTGCTTTATATTTATTTAGTTAATTTGAATATTGCTTGTTTCACTTAGCAGAAGTTTCACAATGTCAAGAATTTTATCTTTCTTTGACTGTTATATTCGGCATTAAAAAAACAGTACCGGAACATTCTAATACTATGAACAAACAAACAAACAATAATCATTTTGGTGTGTGAATGGATGATTAAATAAATGATTGAATGATCTAGTGAGGTAGGTACTATTACAATCACCATTCTGCAGATAAGAAACTGAGAGCTATTTAGAAAATGTCAGACCTGAGAACACTGAACTCTTTTAATAAAGGCAAGAAGTGCGTTTTACTATGCTTTTTATTTCCTTCAAACCCTGACTCAGTGCCTCACACATAACAGTCCTCGATTTATGTTCCTTAAAGATGAAAGCTTTTTAAAGAGCAATGTGGCAACAATGTGAAGACTGACGTCTGGAAGGGAAGCTAGTCAGGAATTTATTTTAGTGCTTAGGTATGTATTTCCAGAGAGTCTCAGACAATATAAATTGATCATTAAAAAGGTATTTTAATGAAGGCATCTATGATTATTACAGTCAAGCATTAAAGTTTTACATATACTTACTGCATTTGCTTTCCTAGTTGAAGATTATCCAGACTTTGCTGCTAGTTGTCCTTCCGAAGATCTGCAGAACAATTTGACTAGACCATTCAAATAAGTAGAGGAAAAGCAAAAATGAGGGAGGCTACTTAAGACATGTAGTAGCCAAATGTACCATGTGAACCCTGCTGGCTTCCTAAATTGAAACCACCACCACCACCAAAGGACATTTTGGGAACAGCTGAGGACTTTTTAGTATGACCGGTATGTTGGTTAATGCTATTGATTAATTTGTAGATTTTCTTAGGTAGTGAAGATGTGGTTTCGTTGGAGAATATCCTTGCTTTTGTACGGAGCATGCTGAAGTATTTACAAGTGAAGGGACATGATGTCCCAGCCTGCTACTGTGTTTTGACAAAAATGAGAGAAAAGGAGAGGAGGGAGGGGAAAGGAAGGGAATGCTAACGTTAGAGTCAGTCTTTATTACAGTCAGATCCTAGATCTCTCACTTATTATCCGTATGATCGTGTGCAATTTACATAAAATTTCTAGCCTTTGTTCCCTACCCTCTGAAAAGGAATAATACTCGTGAGTTCCTTACACAGCTTGTCATGTAAGAAGCACTCCCTAAATATTATGTTATTGTTACTTACCTAGCAATCTTTAATAGTTTGTATACAAAACATATGAACAAGAGTTTCAAAGGAGGTGATATAAAATTGGCCAGCACATGAACTGCTTTAATAATAGCTATTAGAAATTGTTTATAAAAATAGCATTGCTTACTTATGAAAATAAACATTTCCTATTGTGTGGAGGTTTAAAGCATGAACAAAGCTTTCTCCACATTTTGCTGTTATGATTGCCAACAAAGAGAAGGAACAAGAGATGAAAGGTAGAAGTTGTGGAACATGCGTGGCCACTTTAACTACAGACAGAAAGCCTACAATGGGCTCCATTCTGAGCAGCAGAGAGGAGACTGACCTACTAAAGACTGCCCCTTAAAGTGGGTAGTGAAGAGAACACCCCAAGGCTCTGTATGTTCCATGAAGAAAATCCAGTCTCTTTCATCAGATTGCTACTATTTGTTAAAAAAGAAAAACAAGCTTTTGTTAGAATGATTTAAAGTAGTGGCTCTTGAGTTAGTTTAATATTGTACTTTCTAATATGTAATAATCTTACAGAACCATATGCTCTCTTCTATTTAGATTACTTTTATTTGTATAGGAAAACAACTAGGGGTAGACATGTTGAGCTTGACTAATGAATGTTCTTCCATCTCCTCTACAACAGGCAATAACTTATTTCCTATGAATATACATTGTTACTAAGTTTGGGATTTACTACATTCAAGAGGATAAACTGCTATTGTAGTACCTAGAGTATCATTTTGAATTTGTTGTAAAATGTTAACTGACTTAAACTTTACAATATCTTTGACCATAGTTTGCTCATTTTCCCCCACTGGATCCAGTGGAGCAAATGACATGATTTCATGAGCTGCAGTGGAGAGAACAGTGAGCTGGTTTTCCACGGGTTCTCCTCAGCTTGCTGTTCACAGTGATGTAGATCCAGACCCAGCCCAGAATAATCACACTTATTCAATCTGACAACATTCATTTTCCAGCATGTTAATATTTCTGAAATTGGCTAACATGTCATGTCAATTAAACTTGCTAACCATTTTTATTTTTTTAAATTTTCCCCCCAAAGACTCTTATTAAATAAAACATCATGCAATTGATGAGTTCCTTAGTGTCAAGGAACTAAGGATTGTAACTTTGGGTTTCTAGTTAAATATTCTTTTCTTAGAAGACACCATAAACATGAGAGATGTCGTTGCTTTCTATCTGAAAGAATTTATCGGCTCCCATCTTTTAGCCTGAGACAGTCAGGTACCACTGTATATAATCCCTCTGTTGTTTCACACCCCAAATTGCTGTGGTTGTTGCCTCATGGACCTGACGAGACTTGATGACTGAATAAAAGCAGCTAACTCCATGCCAGCCATCAGTCACTATGGTGACCAGGTATGATGATCACACAAATTCTTTACACTGAAAAGTGACCAACTGTATTTTCTTTTTTGTTCCACTTAAAGGGAGAGCTCTGTGGAAACACTCGGCACGTAGCGAAAGAAAAGGCAATAAGCAAATAACGTGATGCAAAGAGGAGAGTGGAGAGAGAAACGAGACACAAGTGAAAACAGAGCCAGAAAAGACCTGCACCTGCCAGTTAGAACAACAGAAGCCTGCTCTGAGGAGGCCCTGCTAGTGGGGATGCTGGGTCATTAGTCTGCTGTTGGAATACCAGAGTGACATGTGTCCTGAATGACATTCCAATTCTCTGTGACTCCTAACTAGTGATTGTGCTGATGTTCTGAGTGATGCTCTTGTTTCTCATGAATCCCTCACAAAAAAATCTTCCTTCACTTTATGATTTATCTGTAAGCTAAGGTCCTATTACCTGAGCTGTTTGGTTATTGCTCTAGAGGAAAAAATTTTTGAGTAAATAGCATTATTAACATATATAATTCAATTGAGTTAAGGTGTGAAATACCAGTGTGTGCCCAAGAGGTTTTGTTCAGTCTCCAAACACCTAAACAAAGAGTTCTATTATTGTGATGTAATCTAGCCAGTGGCCACAGCAGGACACTGGCCTGACTCCACCAACATGTTCTTCCCATATCATTGTTGCCTGTAACTTGCAATCAGAATTATAAAGTTTTGATTTCCCCCTAGGCTATGAAACTAGACGCCACAGAGTGAAAAGTTCAGGTTGGATTACTAAACAGGGAAAAGTACAAGATAAGTATCTCTCCATTTACTCATCAGTGTTTGAAAGAAAGAAAAAGCCATTCTAGGAATTTGGAGTAGAAAAAAATTAAGAGTTTTCACAGATTTCACAGCAATCAGTATGGCTGGAAAAATAATACTGAAGAAGCTCACCATTGGCTTTCAGTGCTGTTGGAAGGGCAGGGACTGCAGGGAAAATGCCATCAAAGACTCCCATCTGCCTACAGCACCAAAAGGAGGGGGAGGACACCTGAAGGTGCTGGAAAACCTCTACATCTGCCACCTGCCACGACCCACATGTCTGCCCAAAGCTCTCACCAAAAACAATAGTCATTACTCTCTTCAGTTTTCCTCGCCCTCTGTGAGTTCCTGTGATTGTTGCAGTCAAACCTACATTGTGCTGGCAAAGGATTCCAGGATGGATGGCTCCCAGATTTCTTCCTTAAAACCTGGGGGAGAATGTGAAAGGAAATGGGAAGATACTGAATTAACAATCCTACACAGCTTCTAAGGAGCGTCTGGACTTCAGAGCTTAGTAGGCCTTACAGGGCTTCTCAGAGGTAGATGAGATGTTCCTGAGATCCCCTCATCAGTGGTCTTGAGCCTTCAGAAAAGCTAATTACAGGTTTACAGGAAAAATGCCTTTTCTTTTTCCTTTATAGTAGATGAGAAAAGTAAGTGCTTCTTCCCCAATTGCTCCCCTCCACCCTATTCACTGAAGAGGCACTTACAGGGGTTGAGGTAGCTGCATAAACATCTCAGACGCTGGTAAAATGCTTGCCAAGCAGCTGAATCAGTCAGCTTATTTCTGGGCCTGTCATTTGACCTGAAGAAAGGGAATTTAGAGAATTTATGATTAAAAATGGCTTGTTGCCCCTCCTCATTAACCTTGAACTTTGGGGTGTATGTGCTTGCTTCCCACAAGAATTCTGAAGGCAGAATTTTGGTTGGAAGAGTGAGCAACAGAAGAGAGACTGAGAAGAACAGTAATATGAAAAACTGTACACCCACCCTTGGTGTGGCAAAGATGAGTACACTTCCCATGGATTCGAACGGGGGTCATTGAAGTCAGTCAGGCTGTGCGCCATCATGAAAGGACTTTGCATTGGAGGATAGCGCATAGGTAAGGCGGTACCAGTAGTACAAAGTAATGGATAGGCCACAGGGAATAGAAGCTGGTTTCAATATGTCGGGCAGAGAATGCACTGTACAAATCAAGGATACATGACCCAAGAGAAAATCGCAGGTGATCACTAAAAACTGCTCCACACACAGAGGACCAGTGGTGAATGCATATCTCATTTTGCCTTTTTCTTGCCATTACTGCTCCTTAGCCTCACTATACCAAAGAAAGACAGGAAATGCAGAGGGGCAGAGGGAGAGGCAAACTGAGGAAGAGAAGTAGAGTTAAATATAGACCTTCACCCCTTCCACCTTATGAGTCTCTTAGCCTCATGTTGGGCCTAAGCTGAGAGCAGGTGGTGATGATGAAGGAGTTGAATTGAATGTAAAATTTGAACTTAGGTTAAAAATACTGGATCTTTCATATTTAAACTGCATCTAAATTATAAAAATGAAATTATTCTCATAACAGAAAGGAGCCCGAAACAATAAAATATGATGAAGTAATTAAAGGGAGAGTGGGGGATAAATTAGAGAGTATATTTGAAGGCAGTCCTTGAAAAAAATAAAAACAGCTCTGTGTACTCCCCACTGCGCTCCACACCTTCAATATTCCCTTTATGTCGACATTGCAAAAATAGCTACCCTTGTTCTTTCAAACATTTATCTTACTTCTCCATAACTCCCAAATTTACATATTTGTCAACACTTATTGAGGTAAAATTTACACGTAAGAAATTTCCCATTTCGAGTGCATTTTGGTAATTGTATACCGTCATGTCACCACCACCCTAGGCAAGCTATAGAACATTTCCAACACCACAAAAACGCTCCCTGTGTGTCTTTGCAGTTTGGTGCCTCACCTGCCCCATTTCCACACAGTCTTACCTACTTCCTGTCATCTTTTCTAGAAGGTCATGTACATGGAATTATAAAATATGTTTTATGTTTGACTGTTTTTATTTAGCAAAATATTTCTCAGGTTCATTTATAGTGTTGCACATATTGGTTTCTTGCAAATTTTGATTGTTGAATATAAATATATTACAATTTGCTTATCCTTTCACCAATTAATGAACACTTGGGTTCTTTGCATGGTTGGATTATTAAAAATAAAGCTGATATGAATGTTCATGTGTACACTTGATGTGGACATATATTTTCTTTTCTTTTGGGTCGGGTTGCTGAATCTGGTTGCTAGTGTATGTTCTTATTTTTGTGTTTATAATTAACTCATATACCTGTCACTACTTTTTTTACTCACTTATTTCAGAAATCACCTACTTCTGGAAACATAAACAAATAATCACACAAAATTACCCTCTTACTTGTCTTGAGGTAATATTTTGTATATTACTTTTTTTTCCAGCTGTTTAAGATGTAAGAATTGCTTAACCTACTGACACAGCAGAGTGGCTTTTTACTGTTGTGACTGCAATATCACAGTTATTCTGATGAAGTCTTTTAGCTATTTAGAATTTATTATTGAGGTTAAATGACCTCAGCATATAAAGCTATGTGTTTGTTTTCAGTGATTCATTTACATTCAATTTTTCAACTGTGTGATAGGAACAGGGCATCATAGAGTTTGTAAGCATCAAAACCTTGTGGATTTTAGGAAGGCTCTCAAAGTTTAGGGCTGGGCATTGCAACTTTG
The DNA here is from genome assembly GCF_022682495.2 of Desmodus rotundus. Classification (NCBI taxonomy): domain Eukaryota; kingdom Metazoa; phylum Chordata; class Mammalia; order Chiroptera; family Phyllostomidae; genus Desmodus; species Desmodus rotundus. The sequence continues at coordinate 45,004,847 of NC_071387.1, read as the reverse complement.
CTAAAGTATGCTCCGGCTGATGTGGTGCACCCAGACTGAAAAGAAGATATCCTTCACTGTTGGGAACCGCCCTGCCTGGTTTCAGAAGCTGTAAACCCCCATGGCTAAGGCTGAGTGAGAGACCTTGGGACCATAAACCACTAAGGAGACAAAGCTTATCTCCCTGGCAGAAGCACTGCCTCTGCTCACTTTACTTCACCCTGCTTGGCCTCCAGTGCAGGACTGGTTAGCCAATGATGGGTAAGATTCTTCAAAGGAGGGATGACTTAAGACAGGCATGGTCATGAAGAGACCCTCAGGGAAGGACTTGGGGGCTATAGAAAAAGAGGGTGATTGACCCTTGTTCCTCGTGTCTGGAAGAAGTCTCCTAATCTCTTGGCTGCCTTGCTTCCCCTGCCTGCCTTAAGCCTGGAACAATGCCAGAGGTGGATGTGGCCCTGTGCTGGAAAGGGCGGATTCCCCAGGGTGATCAGGCCTAAGAAAGAATGCATAAAATCCTATGAAACCTACTTTGCTAATACCCTCAATTTAAATGATAAGAGTCCAAGCCTGAAATGAGCTTGTTTCCCCAAAGTTTTATGGCCCTTTAGCTATCTGACCCGGACTCAGAATAAGCCTTCATAAGTTCTTTGAACATTATTTATTGTTTGATCTTTACTGCCTGACAATGATTGAGCTTTACATATATGCCCTGTATTCCTATGCAAATTAAACCAAATAAAAGACCATTGAGGAAAAGGCTCCTGGCCCTTCTCCTCTGAGAGATGGGCTGCTTTTCCTCCCCAAGCAGATTATGTCTTGGTAGACTTATTCTCATGTGTGGTGGCTGGGGGGGTGGGGGGGGGGCTGTGGGTGGAGCATCCCCACACCTAACTTCCTTTGAAAAAAATGTTTTCACCAGCTTACTCCACTTTTGAATACTTCTACATATATCATCTTAAATTTTCTTAACAAACCTGCAAGATATAGACAGCAAATTCATTTTTAAATAGGCAAAAACATATGAGTAAAGTACCTGGAATGAAGTAGCTAATGAACTACACAACTTTCTCTCTTGCTGGATTTCTGCATTTACTAAGAATAACAAATATTAAAACAGGCAAATAGAGATCTACAGAGCACATTTATTAGCTATTATGGCTAATTTGAACACATGGTTTAAGAATTGTTATCTATATGGATTTGCTAATAGAACAAGACTGAAATAGACATATCTACCCTCAAAAAACACAGTCCTTTTCTTATAAGTGTGGAGCTTTTACTGCTAAGTTTACCAAAAGGTCTAGAGCAGGTCAGAGCTAAGAGGTTTTTGAGCTCCCAAAGAGAAAGCAGCAGGAAATAGTCTAAGCTACACCAGTCAGATCATTCTCCCCTGGAGATGTGCAAGGAAGGAGGCAGAGAGCGACAAAGGGAGTTAATTTCTAAAAAATAATGAAGCAAGAGGAAAGTAGGTTCCCCATCCCAAATTCTCCAGCTTTATATTCTTTTTACTTTTCAAGTCTATGGTTAACCAAAAATTTTACCATCACTCTTTAGGGAGGACATTGCCAGTTTGTTAGTGCTATTTCATCAGACCTTTCTTGTAATGCCAACTATGGTTTCTGTGTGTATACTCTCGGGCCCACTATTGAATAAGTTTGATTTTGCTGCTGGTAGCCTTAGAAATAGGTCAAAAGAGTATTTTTTTAAAAAAATTAACTATAAGGCTCTTGTACTCTAGACTGAACTTTCATCCCCTTATCTATTTCCCACCACAAATTAAGTCTATCTATGTAGCTCAACACATTTTGTGAGGTCTATTTATTTACTCTTTTACCAAATATGAGCTGGGAGCCCATGGCAGGCACTGTTGCAACACAAAGAATCAAAGAGTAAGTAAAACATCATCTCTGCTTTCATGAAATGTGTATATTGTAGGAGAAAAATAAAATATACCTATAAAGACATAAATGGATAATATGTTAGGTTATGATTACTGGAACCAAAGGGGAGGCAAAAGAGGTGAGAAAGATTTGTTCGAGAAAGAGCATTTGAGCAGAGACTGGGAGGAAGGGAGGGAGAGCACCTTGTGGGTGTCTAGGAAGGGTTCATTCAAGGTGCAGGAAGCAGAAAGTGTACGTGTCAGACAGTGATGGGCTGGACTGCGTAGCAAGAAGGAGAGGAGGCTGAAAAGGTGGAGAGGTGGTGATTGCATGAAGCCTTGTAGGCCACAGTGAGGACTTTGACTATTACTTGGAATGAAGGTAAAATGGGACGGAATTAGAAGATTTGAGTGTGTAAATGGCATAGTAAGACTTAAATTTTGAATAAATCATACTTGATCTGGTGTGAAAAACAGAAGAGAATGAGGCAAGTGTAGAAACAGTCAGGAGCTATTAGATATGGTGGCTTGTATCAAAGAAATCATAGTATAGGTGGTGAGAAGTGGTGAAATTTCTGGATATATTTTCAAAATAACTAAACATAATAATTATAATAGATTTCAATGGGGGATGAAAGGAGGAGAAGAACTAAAAAGTTTTGGCCTAAGCAATAATGAAAATTGAACTTCCTCTTAGCATGATGGAAGTTACAACAAGAAAAACAGATTGGGTGAACGAGCTGGTAGAATGGAAATCATAAGCTCATTTTCAGATATGTAGTATTTGGTATATCCATTGCAGCTAAGTTAATATTTTGAATAGAAAGTAATTAGATATATAAGACTGGAGTTCAGTGGAGAAACGGTGGGACTCACCAAAGAGGTGGCATTGAAAGGCACGAGCATGGATGGATCATATAAGCAATAAATGATGACAGAGAAAATAGTAGGAGCCATCAAAGAGCCCTGGGACACTATGACTAAGAAAGTAAATTGAAAAGGAGAATTCATCAATCAACACTGAGAAAGAATAAGTCAATTCCACATCTGGTTCATATTTCATATTTCCCAACCCTAAGAATCAGCTGACAATTGATAGAGTTAACAAATTACACTGAAATACATATTGAAAGAAAAAATATCTGAGAGAGTTGTGGAATGTTGCTCCAGCATATACAACTGACAGACTACTTAACACTGACCCAGCGTTAACACCAAAAGTCCACAGAATTTGGAGACAAAGTCTTCAACACTAAACTCACTGCAAAATTAGGATCAGGCCAGTGCACATACTCCCTGAAAGCAAACAGATCCCAGAGAAGAAAAGGCAGAGTAGCCACTTCCTCCCAAACTCACCAATTAGAACATTTGTCATCATTCTCCAGTGAAGTGGTTGCAGATCACTTGATTTTTGACCATTATGAGACATCACAATGTTTAGAAATATTTGGGGTTCACAGGCAGGTAGATGTGCTACTGATGGGTAGAGGCCAGGGCTGCTGTTAAACATCCAATAAAGCAGAGGACAGCCCCCATCCTCCACAAAATGACCTTATCTGGCCCTAAGTGTCAGAAGTGCCATGGCTGAAAAGCTGTTATAAGAATGTTTAGTGAGAATTATGTAGAGTTAATTTGCAGTTACTCTTTTAACTTACAAAGGTATTATGTTAAGATTTCAATTTATTTATTTTCCTATCCCATTCATCATTGTTTTCATTTTTTTATTGTGTTAAAATGTGACTACCATAAAATTTATCACTTTAGCCATTTTTAGGGGTACAGTTCAGTGGTGTTAAGTACATTCACATTGCTGTTATATGAGTCCATGTACATGAGGTTTCTTAAGAAGTCAAGTTCAGAGTCAGCAGTGCTTTGAATAACAATTTATTTCAGGAAAGACAAGAGGAGTCATTTCACATAGAGGGGATATAATAAACAATTACTTACAACACTTCCAGAGAGCTAAAAACACAGACAGAGAAAAAGAATAGATATAACCCATATAAAAACAACTATAGCAAGAAGCTATGAAATTTGGGGCCGAGGTAGCAAACAGGTAGAGGAAACTTAGGAGCTTAGAGGAAAGGATCTCATGAAGCTAGTGCCCAGGCTTCTCAGGAGGGGGTGCCATGTAGCTACTGCTGGGGCCTGTGGAAAAGCTCAGATACTGAGGATGCCACAAGAAGCTGGAGGCTGAACCAGCTGCTGCTGTTGTGGTGCCCCTGATACACACAGGAAAACCAAGAAAGCAGGATCAGCGACAACTTTTGATCTTTCTTTCATCCTTGCCTGATAATTTCTTCTAGTGCCTCCTATAGGCAGAATCTAAGAAAGAAGGTGCCTTTCTGGGAAAGTAATCACTAGATTCCCAACTGCAGCATCACAGAGAAGATTATTGAAAAATTGGTCATGGAGCTAATGTATAAAACTTGTAGAATAGCACAATACTTATAAACCACTGCTGTTAACTAGGTCATAACATACATCCCAGTGTGCATTTACCACGTATTGTTTTATCTATGAGTTTACTCACCCTCCCTCGCAGGTTGCACCCGGCTACTTGCCACCACCAACTTTGTTGAGAATGTTGCTCTAATATAGAGCTAGCTACTAGATCACAGGAGTCGTGAATATTTATTTTACTGAACAGTCCCAAATTAATCTTCAGATTGTTCGAACTTCTCTCAAATCACATTATCCATTCATAATGCTGAATATTCATATTAGCATCCTTTTTATAGAAATAGTTTGATGATTTTATTTGATATCTCAGCAGAACCTCTGAAAAAATTAGGAGAAAAATTTTTGATTCCTATTGGGATGTAAAATTGATTGATCTTACAACCTGCTCTGTGTCCCAACTCCTTTCCTCCAAACTCCTCACTTTCTTTTTTACCTAGCAAATATTCCACATGTATCATTATAGCCACTCCATTGGATGCACTTACCCCACTACTCTTGCATTGTATTTGTCTACCAGGTTAAATACAGCTCTTGTCTACTGTATGTCTGCACCCAGACAGCTGAACAAAGTGGAGAAAACACACATCCATGCTACTGGCCTTGCTTTACATTTGGTCAGTAACTCAAAAAGATTCTAACAAAGGACATGAAGAGAAAATTAACAGAACAAAAAAAATTTTAATTGCTAATAATATACTGAATTGGACAATCTCCTCATGACTAAGACAAGCACATTAAAATTACAAGGTACCCCTGTTCTGAAATTGTCTACATATGATCATGTTTAATGATAGCTGGTGTGGTAAATAAGCACTCTCCAACCTTTTTGATTCAATCACTTGGTAACACTGATCTACTGTTCATTTTATGTACAGACACATTTCTAGGCAATGAGGAAACAGCAAGGACCAAGCTAGAAGACACCTCTGACTCAAGAAGTTAGTATTTTAGAAGGGAAGCAAACACAAAACAATATAATGCCAGTTATTGATAAAAATAAATACATCAGAGTTGAATATAGGTAGTCATTGTTGGAGCAATATTTTCTCATGAGATGGTCAGGGCATACCTTTGCCAAACAGAAGCTTAAAAGAAGTGTTAGCAGGCCCATTAGCAAGTTCCTAATGCACTTGTACATTTCTGCTCCTACTAGCTGGGTTGTATGCTTAATGAGTTCAGTATTGTTTGTACGCAACTAAGTGAGTGGCATTTGTCCTAGTAATTATGTAATTTGATTAAATATTACCTCAAAAAACACATGGTATGTGTATGTATCCATATACCTGCTTCCAGAAATAAAGTAGAAATGAGAACCAAAATAAAAAAGCAATATGTCAAATTAAGTGAGGACAAGAATGAAACTTTGAGGGATAATATAAAGAATTTTGACTTCCACTCCCTGACCTAAAAAACAAACAAACAAGCAAAATATAACCATAGTCATCAAAATAAAGAACAAACTCACAGTAACCAGAGGGGAGGGTGGAGGTGATAATGGGGAAAAGGGGAAGGGTCATCAAGGAACATGTATAAAGGACTCATGGACAAAGCCAAAGGGGGTAGGATTGAGGGTGGGAGGTGGGGATGGCTGGGGTGGGGGGAAGTGGTGGTGGGGAAATGGAAACAATTGCACTTGAATGACATTAAAAAAATAAATTAAAAAAAGAATTTTGAATTTCCACTTACATTGCTCCAGAATATTTTAACTTGTCACTTCATTTTAAAGAAATCAAATTTGGCGATGATAAGCATTGCCTTTGTAAGTGTGGTTTAGTTGAAAAAAAGTGAATTGGTAAAAAAAGACTTTAGTTGGACTCAAAAGGTTGGTAAATAAATATATATATCTATTTTAAATTAAGATACATAGTTTCAAATGGTTATGAATTTATTTATGATTTTCCTTTTCAGATGACTTATTCCAGTGAACATTCTCAATGCAAAGTTCCCCATTTATTATTTTTCTGTTATTTATTTCTGCAACTCAACTTCTTCCATTTACATTTCTGAAAAATTCCCTGACCTTTTATAATTGCCTCTAATGAAACATTTATCTGCTAATTACTTAGAAAAACAAACAACAACAAGCTATTTCAAGTTCTAAACTCTCTCTTAAGCTTCATAACTTCATTTCTGCATGCCATATTACTCATCAAGCCTGGCATTCATTTAGTCCTTCAAAAAAATATTTATTGAATACCTACTGTATGCCATAAACTGTGTCTCTTAGCTTCTTCTGATACATTCTCCACTCTGGCACCAGGACTGCCTCTCCAAAAGGTAATTCTGGGCATGCCTCACTCCCATTTTATCTGTCCATGACTCCCATGGATGAAGACACACCTCATTTCTGATCATGCTTATACATACGCCTTTTCTTTCTTATGATTAATTATAGCCTTATTGAGAATTAAACCTTGGGACTTTTGTGAAGTAAGCATGTTCTTGAAAGAATGTTCCAAGTAGTTTTTCTCATAATTTCTGCCTCTCAAAAAATAGCATGACAGTTTCAATTTCCTCTGGATCCAATTGCAATGGATACGTTGCAATTACTGATTTAGAAGCATGGCATGCCTTCATAGTTGTGTAATTGACTGATTATGTGATCCATTTAGAGCTATCATCAACTTGGACTTGAGCCTTTATTTCACATGGCTCCCGTCCCTGCAAACAAGGTATCAGCTCCTGGAGGACAGATATTTGCAGAGAGTGCTCAGGCATTCTCTTAGAAATAACTTTCATAGTAGGATGATTAATAATATGTTTCAATAACTGGTACAAACAGTTATAAAGTTTTACTTTAACATTGCTCTAAAAACTTATTAAGTTCATACAGTGTCCATTTATTTACTCCTCCTACACATCTTTAATTCCTACCATATGAGTAATGCATTTCAAAGATGAATAAACTATAAACCCCACCACAAATGGGAAGTAGAAGAAATGCAAAGATAACTATTGCTTACTGTTTTCCAATAATGAGGATAAATTATTATTTCTTATGCTAACACTAGTAACCTGAGAGATATATAGTATGAAGAAAAAATTCATTTTTTCATTTATTCATTTAATTTAAAAAGTCCTTAAATTTGTACTTTGTACCAGGTACCACAGAGGAACTATGGAAAAAGAGGTGAGCAAAAAGCAAAACTAGTATACTGGTTCTTGCCCTCGAAGAACTAGCGATCTAATGGTTGATATTGTTATTGAAAGAATCATTTAACTTTGTGAAATGGTGTAACTATGTTAAACATTTTAATGAGGAAACTTATAATGCTGTAGGAACATTTAAAAATGGGATTTGATCTCATCAAGATTGGCCAGGGAAGGCATCCTTAAGGAAGTAATGATAAAGCTTAGATCAAAAGAGTGGTTAGGAGTTTACAAGACAGAGAGAGGGAAGAGTGTGGTTCTGGCAATGGGAACAGCTTGCACAAGAGCCCCATGGAAGGAAGCAATACAAAAACTCTCAGGTCTTGGTAGGACAATCTAGTAAGAGTAGAGAAGGCAAGGGAAATGTAGGGATGGAGCAGGTTTTGAGGAACTGCTGAATGGTTTTAAGCAGGAATAGAAGCACCACGGGGAGTGGGTCTGAACAGAACAGAATGGAGTTGGAAGTGCTCTAAACAGATGTGTTCTGTAAAGATTAAGTGGCTACCATGTGGAGAGCTAATTGGAAAGGACAACAGTCACTGTGGAGAGACCTTAAGGAAGCTTTTCTAAGGGTCCAGGTATATTTGGTGATGAAGGAAGATTTGACTTTGGGTGGTGGGCACACAACACAACATACTGATGATCTGTCATAGAATTGCACACTTAAACCCTGGCCGGGTAGCTCACTTGGTTACACCATTGTCCCAATACTCCAAGGGTACAGGTAAGATCCACAGTCAGGGCACATGCAAGAATCAGCAAATAAATGCATAAATAAGTGGAACAACTCTCTCTCTCTCTCTCTCTCTCTCTCTCTCCTCTCCCCTCCCCCCTGTCTCAAAACAATAAAAAAGAAAAAATTTACACTTGAAACATATATAATCTTATTTTAAATAATCTTATTAATTTTAAAAAAGAAAGAATACAGAGTAAAAATCAACAACAAAACACAAGAGTTCATGGATGAGGTGATCACAGCATGGTACTAGGGCAAAGGAAGAGAAGTTGAAATTATGAAGGTGATTAGGATGTAAAATTGTTAAAACTTGCTTGTGGATTAGTTACAGATAGTGAGGAAAAAGTTGATGTCTTGTTTTCTGATTTGGTAACATGGACGATTGGTATCACCATTCTCTGAGATGGAATAGAACATGTAAACAATCTACCTAATTATATGTCTGCCAGGCTACTTTTGTCTTGTTTTTTTAGTTTATGTCATATGCTGATATGGTTAGACCTGGATTTTTCAAATAGTAACTCAATATTAATCTAATTTATTTCTTTTTATTTTATTAATCTATTTTGGTAACAAATTGAATCGACCAGCACATTTGCATGCGAGGCTAACAGGCAAGAAGCCTCTCATCTGTTGGTGTCTGTGCAAGTCCACAAGCCCATTCGCAGTTCACTGGTTTGAAAAGATCCAAATGTGAACTATCCAGAAGAGGATGCCAGAGCTTTCACCGTTAAACACAGGCTTCTTAAACAGGACTGACAATTTTTAGAGACAAATTTATGTCTTGAGCTTTTTAAGCCAGGAGTTAAAAGAGAGAGCTGAGGGTTGAACTAATTAATATGTCATCTCTTATTAAAGCAGTTCAAACCTTTTGAATGATGGTGGTTTCAGAAGATATGTTTTGCTTCTCGGGACCCCATACTTGTGTAAGGCGTGGCAGGAGCTATACCAAATGATCCCTGCCCTGCTATTTTCGAAACGCTTCGATCACACATATAACCAATGTTAAAGCTTTTGTAAAGGGGTATTACATTTTTTGAAAAAATTTTGAAGAATAATTGAAATTTTGATATCAAATTACTCTTATGTTAAAGAGGCCGAATATAACAATTATTTGAGACTACTTCCTGATTTGGAAGAAGAATGGATAATATGACTGAAAATGAGGGAAAATAATTGGATGATGATGATAAAATAACATTGATGTTGATGATAATAATAAACAATAATACGAAGTTTACTAAATTCCAGCACACTGTACATGGTTTAGCTCATTATTCTTCCCAAGTACCCATAGGGGCAGATTCTATTATTCCCTTTTACAGGTGAGGAAACTGAGGCACAGAGACAATCAGCTCGCTGTAGTGAGACAGCCAGTGTAATTAAGCAAGGTCTTAAACCTAAGTAATCTGATTTCACTAACCTGCTCTGGTGTTACTACATGTTATAAGTTTTAAATGGAAATGAGGGGGGGACAAAACATTCCTTTCCTTGGTATATCTTATTGTGAAAAGCTAGGAAAAAAGTAAAAAGGCACACTATACTAATGCTAGCTTGAGGTAGATTCCCCCCCCTCAGGAAAAAGTTCCTCTGTAACTCACTCTTAGGCAGGGATTCTAGTGTAAATCAGAGCAGACATATTTAAATGCAATAATTGAGAATTTGGGGTCTGGTGTTTTATCCCTGTGGTGTACTGTGTACTGTGACTTGAAATTCAAAAGCATGCTGAGAGGAAGAGTTTACAAAGGACTTGTGGTTTGGCTTTTTTTTTGCGGGGGCGGAGAACAAAAATTGCAAATTCTGGAAGATTCTAAATGTAACTTATAATTCCTAAAGGTAGCTCTGAGCTGATCTTTACACTGCCCACCTGACCCCTTAACTAGCAATCATTTCAGTGTTCTTTGTTGTTCCAGGGACATGAGGATGTAATGTGATGCAATGGAAGCAGCCTTGCTTCTAGCCTAAGATAATATGGGCAGCTCACTTCCACCACTTGGCAGCTACATGACTTGGGCAAGTTATGTAACTTGTTATTCTTTGCTAGTCTCATGTGCAAAAGGGATGTTTTAATTGTGACTACAATATTCAAGCATTGTTTTGAAGATTAAATAATATATATTTAATTTGCAAATGCATATCTAAATTGATATATATTAGGTTATTTTACTTAAATCAATATTTTGTATACATGTATCTCAAGCTCTTAAAGAGACTGATACATAATATTTAAGATATGTTCACAATTACTGTTATCTTCTGACCTTAAAGTAATGGACTGTGAGTATCTACAAATAAGAACTGAAGACATTATTTATTAATGAATCTTAACTTTTGGAGAGGATGAAACTGTGTCTTTTAGATTTCCAGACTTTTAAAGGCAGCATATTTGGTGTAATAAAAACAGTTAAGAGTGATTTAACTTTATTTTATTTTTTAATTAAAAATCACTCATGGGCTATGTTGACTGCAAACAGAGTAAAGAAAGACCTCTCTCCCGACAGCAGCCTGGAGGCTATTGCTGAGTGGGTGTGATCCCAGGCTGTGCACTAACTCTCCCACTGCTTTGTGTCAAAGCGAAAGAGTAATTGACATGCTGGTAAACACAGGCTGAAAAATGACCTTGATTTTCACTTTGTCCCTCACTCTGTAGGATAGTTGATTCATCTATCCTTTACGTGGTTGAATAAAGACCATAAAACACTATTTTAAAACAAAACCAACAATATCCTCATGGAAATATATGCTGAGAAAATACCCCATGTGTGTATTTTTCTCTCTTTTAGTGTTCTCATTTCGTCTATTGATATGAACAAATAGGATTGCGACTCCTCAGTCTGCTTATTTCCATTCTACATAAAATGCTGTGTGTGTGTATGTACACACATATATATATATACATATATATGTAAAAAGGGCATCAACTCAAAGTCATTATTGTAATATACACTATTACATCTAAAGCAAGATATCAAAATTTTATGACCTGATACTTTAGTGTTAAAATGTTGTTTATTTGTGCGCTTAATTTGATGACTTAATGATTTGTCTTTTTCCTTCTATTACCAAAACCTAGTATTTGATGACACTTTTTTTCATTTATATGCCATAAAACAGAATCCTAAGAGGTAACATTATAATGAGACTTATCTAGATATATGAAGCTTAAAATTCATTATTTGAGTGTTTTTTTTTGCAAACAGCACACTAGCCAACCAAATTTGGCATATCTTTTGGTATTCTTTGACCCCTGTGGCAAATCTTATGTCTTTGTGGTCACTGGATGCTGCCGCAGCTCGTAAATTTGTTTGTGAATTACTTGCTTGGCCAGAACCTTTTTTGGTATATAAGATCTAAATAGAAAATCCATTTTACCAATTGTAGATACTTTGGTAGTATTAAACAATATTATCATCATTGCATATGATATAAATAGGAAAGTAACTTGGCAATAATCATGCTCTTAATATACCAGTAAATTTGAGACTTAAAGTAGTTAAAATTTTTCAGTTAAATAGTTATCATGGCATCTATCGCCAACTTTAGTATAATAATTTAAAAATTTGTGCCTGAATAGTAAAAATAAAGCAATAAAACAATAAATTAATATTTTTCATTGGTCTTAATAATCATATTTAAAAGAGCATTTGAGTGGATAGCTATTAGGTATAGACTGATATCATTCATAGAACCTTAAGACATCATTTAGACCAAGAGATGCACATTTAAGAAGTAGAGGGCTCAGATGTAAATGGTAAGCAAATGGAGACAACAGGCCTTACAAATGGTAAGTTAAGGACTAGGGTGAATAGGAGAGTTCATGTCCCATCTGCAGGGGAAACTTCTAATTAATTGTATTCAAACAGAAATGCCTGCTTAGTGTGGTCACCTTATCCATTTTTTATAGAAACAAGGATTTTTTATTGTGTGAAATCAGTTACATTAAAAAATTGGCAATTAAAAATTAAATGTGAATTTTTAAAATAAGCAAAAAAGTATGAATACCTATGGATGTGATCAAGTTGGTTGACAGCTATTTATCCTTTTTAGAATAACATGTTAATGTTACATATGGGGTTACCAACGCCCAAATTGTTTCAGTAGCTTGCCCTAAGTAATTTAATTACAATACAATAACCTAGGTTATCAAAAAATTGGCAGAGGACCTGAATAAACTTTTCTCCAAAGAGGACATATGTATAGCCAATAATCATAGGAAAAGAAGTTCACCGCCACTAATCATCAAGAAAATGAAATTTAAAGCCACATTGAGATATCACCTATACTTGTCAGACTAGCTATCATCAATAAATCAGTGAACAAGAAGTGTTGGTGAGGATGTGGAGCCAGGGGAATCTCATGCACTGCTTGTGGGAATGCAGATTGGTGCAGCCACTATGGAAAACAGTATGGATTTTTTAATTTAAATTTAAAAATAAAACTACCATATGACCCAGAAATTCCACTGTTGGGTATTTGCCCAAAGAAACCCAAAATTCTAATGAAAAGACATATACAACCCTGTGTTCATTACAGCATTATTTACAATAGCCAAGATATGAAAACAACCTAAGCGACCGTTGAAGACAAATTGATAAAGAAGATATGGTTCATATATACGATGGAATATTATTCAGTCATAAAATAGAATGAAATCTTGCTATTTCTGTGACATGAGCGAACCTAGACAGTATTATGTTAAGTGAAATAAATCAGGCAGAGTAAGACAAGTAACATATAATTTGACTTATGTATAAAATCTAAAAAACAAAAGAGACCTCCAGCAAAGATGGAGGCGTAGGTAGATACACGGTGCCTCCATGCACAACCAAAAGAAGGATAACAACAATTTAAAAACAAAAAACAACCAGAACTGACAGAAAATTGAACTGTATGGAAGCCCGACAACCAAGGAGTTAAAGAAAAAACACTCACCCAGACTGGTAGGAGGGGCGGAGATGGGCAACCAGGGTGGAGAGGACTCGTGGCAAGGCGGTGGAGGCGGACCGGCTAGGTGGCGGATTGTGGAGCAGGGTGGGCAAAGGTGCAGCTGGTCCGTGAGGCAGCAGCTGGTGGACCAGGTGACAGACCTCACAACCCAGAGTTCCAGCTTGGGGAAATAAAGCCTCCGACCACTGATTGAAAACTCCTGTAGGGGTTGAGGTGGCAGAGGGAGAAACTCCCAGCCTCGCAGGAGAATTCGTTCAAGAGACCCACAGGGGTGTAGAACATACACAAACTCACCCACTCAGGAAGCAGCACCAGAAGGGCCCACTTTGCTTGTGGGTGACGGAGGGAGTGACTGAAATCCAGCAGAGAGTGGAGCAAGCGCCATTGCTCCCTCTAGGCCCCTCCCCCACAAACAGCATCACAGCGCAGTGACCAGCATTACCCACCCTGGTGAACACCTAAGGCTCCACCCCTTTAAGTAACAGGCATGACAAGACAAAAGAAAATGGCCCAAATGAAAGAACAGATCAAAACTCCAGAAAAAATACAACTAAGCAACAAAGAGATAGCCAACCTATCAGATGCACAGTTCAAAACACTGGTAATCAGGAAGCTAACAGAATTGGTTGAATTTGGTCACAAATTAGATGAAAAAAATGAAGGCTATGCTAAGTGAAATAAAGGAAAATGTACAGGGAACCAACAGTGATGGGAAGGAAACCAGGACTCAAAACAACAATGTGGACCAGAAGGAAGAAATAAACATTTGACCAGAACAGAATGAAGAAACAAGAATTAAAAAAAATGAGGAGAGGCTTAGGAACCTCCAGGACATCTTTAAATGTTCTAACATCTGTATTATAGGGGCACCAGAAGGAGAAGAGGAAGAGCAACAAATTGAAAACTTATTTGAACAAAAAATGAAGGAGAACTTCCCTCATCTGGCAAAGGAAATAGACTTCCAGGAAGTCCAGGAAGCTCAGAGAGTCCCAAAGAAGCTGGACCCAAGGAGGAACACACCAAGGCACATCATAATTACATTAGCCAAGATTAAGCAGAAGGAGAGAATCTTAGAAGCAGCAAGAGAAAAGGACACGGTTACCTACAAAGGAGTTCCCATAAGACTCTCAGCTGATTTCTCAAAAGAGACCTTACAGGCAAGAAGGGACTGGCAAGAAGTATTCAAGTCATGAAAGGCAAGGACCTACATCCAAGATTGCTCTATCCAGCAAAACTTTCAATTAGAATGGAAGGGCAGATAAAGTGCTTCTCAGATAAGGTCAAGTTAAAGGAGTTCATCATCACCAAGCCATTATTATATGAAATGTTAAAGGGATTGATCTAAGAAAAAGAAGATAAAAAATATCAACAGTAAAAATAACAGCAAACTCACAGTTATTAACAACCACACCTAAAACAAAAACAAAAGCAAACTAAGTAAACAACTAGAACAGGAACAGAACCACAGAAATGGAGATCACATGGAGGGTTATGAAAAGAGGAGTGGGAAGGGGAGAGAGGGGGGAAAGGTACAGAGAACAAGTAGCATAAATGGTAGGTAGAAAATAGACAGGGGGAGGGTAAGAATAGTATAGGAAATGTAGAAGCCAAAGAACTTATATGTATGACCCATGGACATGAACTATGGTGGGGGAATGTGGGAGGGAGGGGATGTGCAGGATGGAGTGGAGTTAAGGGGGGGAAATGGGACAACTGTAATAGCATAATCAATAAAATATATTTAAAAAATAAAAAACAAAATAACATATAAAATAGAAACAAACCCATAGATGCGGAGAACAAAAACTGATGGTCACCAGATAGAGGAGGGATTGGAGGATAGGTGCAAAGGCGAAAGGGCTTAAGAAGTACAAACTGCCAGTTATGAAAATAGTCATGGTTCTGTAAAGTACAGCATAGGCAATACAATCAATAACATTCTAATAACAATTATTTATGGCATTCAGTGGATATGAGACCAATCAGGATGATCAATTCATAAGATATATAAATGTCTAATCATTAAGTTGTACATCTGAAGCTAATATAATAATATTGTATGCCAACTGTAATTCAATAATAAATTTAAAAAGATTATATGGTTCCAATGACCTCATTTTTTATTCAAAGATGTTGTTGTATGGTCCTCTATTGGTCTTCAAGGGCACATGAAGTACATTGCTCCATTCCTTCCTTTGGTGATAATTTAATGCAAAATGCACTTATGCTAACAGAGTACCTACTAAGCCACCCGGCATATGGGGACAAATACCATTCTACAGCATCTGGAATATTAAGGTAATGAGTCATCTTACCTCATGAAACTGTAATTTGGTGATCTGGATTAAAGCTGATGGAAACCTGCATGCCATTATAATTATGATTCTTTTCAATTGATATGATAGACCCATCAAGAAAACTGATATTTTCAAACACAAGAACACATTTAGCACAGAATTGAATTTTTGTTAAGTTATGATTCCAAAACAGGCACTTAAGATAAGATGTTAACAAAACGTTTAAATCTTTTCTGGATCCCAAGGAGGAAACCACTAAGGCATGTCTAGTCTTCTGTCACTATTGTTGTACCTCATTCTGCCACAGGCCAAACCGAAAATTGACACCCTTGAGATAATGTCTTGTATTTCAGTATCATACCAGGCATTTGAGAAAAGAACACTTTTCTTACCCTATCCCTATCACACGTGAGAAGAGACTTGTGTGGCTGTGTCTGCATTTGTTGGAGACCAAGGGCCTCACCTATAAAATGAGAGTGTTGGATAAATTGCTGCATGGTCTCCATGGCCTCTGATTGTTCCAGGATAACTTCTTTCACCCACAGTAAGTGCTTTAAAAAAAACTTACTCTTATTTGCTCCCTGGATTACTTACATTAATTTATTGTAAGTACACCTTTCTTTTACTTTTAACACTAAGCTCAGTTATGGCCAATGGATGTGTCCTAGGGATATTTGTCTTCCCTACTTAAGTCTGGACATAGTAGTTGAATGCAGTAAGTCCCCAGTGGCTTGAAGACCACATGGGATAAAGATACTCCAAAATATTAAATATTGAAATATTGAGCAAACTGGACCTCAGAATAATTTTACTTCAATACTATATATGACTAAGAAGTAAAGCCTAATGATTTGTAAAATGAATAAAGATAGAAGCTTAATTTTCTTTAGTGTTCTAGGTTTATGTACATGTTTAGAAGCATAAATCTGTTTTTAGATTTTAATCTCTAGTTTGAAATAGACTGGAGAGCCTCCTACACTTGAACTTGAAACATAGTTATGTGTATTACTTTACAAAATCAAGGTAGCAAGATGCACCATCATTGTTAGAAATAAAGTCCTGAAGTTTTACATGACCTATGAACGGAACTAGAAAACTTAGTGAAGATTCAAGATCATTCCTGTTATCTGAAGCGCTTGCTAGTATCCACGGAAGTCTTTGGTGATATTTTATTAAATTCAGTAAAATAGAAGTCTAATTTTTACATGTTATAAAAAAAGTTTAATTCAAATTTATTTGCAATAAACTTTCAAGGACAATGAATTATCTAGAGTTCATAGATCTTTGAATGATCTACCAATTCTATTTCTGACTTTATATGATTGAAAAACTCATGTGAACAGACGTATTGTATAAGGATGTTACCTAGAATATAATTATCTTTAGTAATAAGTTAAATTATCATAAATTGGTAAATATACAAATAAAATTTAGTACATGTAAAATGAAACAGTATAGGAAATATAAGCAATCATTCAACCTATATAAATAAGAGATTTCAAACTATAATATAGGGTTAAATAACATATGTGATGATAGGTGATAGTTTAAGGTATTTATGACATGTAAACAATAAAGCAATTATAAAATTATTTATGATTAATATGTTATATAGTATATGTGATTTATACATTATATGGTTACATTATATATTTTATTATATGCCGTATGTTATATATTATATGTGATTTACATATGTAACATACATGTTATATATATACATATAATATGTATGT
The DNA here is from genome assembly GCF_022682495.2 of Desmodus rotundus. Lineage (NCBI taxonomy): Eukaryota > Metazoa > Chordata > Mammalia > Chiroptera > Phyllostomidae > Desmodus > Desmodus rotundus. The sequence continues at coordinate 44,987,657 of NC_071387.1, read as the reverse complement.
ATATAACACCTAAAATGGATTAGAAGGGATTAAATCACACTCATGGTAAGAATTCTTTGAAAAGTGGGAAGGAGGTTTGGATTTAGTGTGGGAATAAAAGGATTTACGATATATTTATATTTAAGTAACAATGTACCTATTTTAAAAAGACTAGAAAGAAGCATGAAATTCATTCTCAGTCATAAGGATATTTGTTTGTAATATTTTTCTTTTGTACCTTTGTAATTTGAAAAAAATGGGTTTTCAGAAATGCTACAGTAGTGCTATTAATTCTATGCAAATTATTCCTTTTTCTGTTTAGAATTTTTTTGTAAGATTTTATTTATTTATTTTCACAGAGAGGGGAAGGGAAGGAGAAAGAGAGGGAGAGAATCATCAGTGTGTGGTTGCCTCTTGCATGCCTCATGTTGGGGACCTGGCCCAGAACCCAGACATGTGCCCTGACTAGGAATCAAACCTGCGACCCTTTGGTTCACAGTCCAGAACTCAATCCACTGAGCCACACCAGCCAGGGCTGTTTAGAATTTAAAAAAAAAATCACTAACACTAAAAAGAAGCAACCACAGGCTAGTCACATTTTGAATTTATGGCCACAAACACATCTTTGTAACAACCCATGTCCAAACCAACTCCTCTAATGTCATGGTTTGGCTTATTTTAGCAGAGGTAATAGACTCACTCAAACGTGGTAACGCTTTTCCTACAACTTAATAGATTCCTAAATATCCTTCAGAGAAAAAGAATGTCAGTGTCAAGAACACTTTTCTAAGTGGCATAGCAGATAGGAGGCCTAAATCCTCATTCATACCTATCCTTTTATCCCCTTACTCTGGGAAATGGGATCAGTCACCCATGATCTCTAAAACAGGACTTCCAACTTGTATAATTCTACTTTCCTGTAAGACTCAGTAAGGTCCGTGGTAGATCCCATTCACGCCCAGGTTTAGGGGCTTCCCTATATTACAACTGATTGCTGGGGACCTAACATTTCACATGTTATTTATTCAGTTCTTAAAATATGCCTAAAACGTAGGTGCTATTTTCTCCTTTATTGCAATATTGAACCAGGGCTCATGGAGGTAAAGTCACGATTAGAATATAGATCTTGCCTAATGAGCAAGCATATTTATTATAGAGGAAAGTGTTTTCAGTGCTCATGTCAAACAAACAAGCAAAAAACTCGTCACCAGAATTCACAGTGAATTAAACGTTATTATACAGTTGTTACCCTTTTACCCCTTATGATTCAACTGCCTAAGAAACAAGGGTGACAAAGTATAAGGCAGTGTTCACTAAAGGGGCACAGGAAAGTGAGTGTTTTTAAAAATAATCTCTTTAGGTGAAACTAATACATCCACCCTCACCTCTACCCTGTTGAGAATCTGATTTAGAGAGAAAAAGGTTAGAGGCATGGCTCTTTAAACACATTGTCATCATCTAGTGACTCTGTAAATAGGCAAATGACAAGGTGACTGAGCAAATGCAAGGCCTCCCACTTCTTTGAAAGCTGATAGCTATTTTGCATACTTTTACCCAAGCCAAGGGAGCAGTTGTGTCTTAAGTACTGTCTGCTTGGGCACCAAACCTCACACATACCTATTCCTCCTGTTGAGTATAATTGAACCTCATTTGATGGGCAAAGTGGGGAAACAGTTCAGGAAACCTTCTGGGACTCATCTCCACAATTAACTTCAAAGATAACTCTACATGGAGAAAGGTAAAATTATGGCAAGAGAATTGGGTCAGTTAAAGTAGTTGGTTTTTGGAGCAGATAAAGTATTTAAAGAAGCAACATGAAACCATAATTTAACTATATCTTTGAAAGGGGCATTTTGGAAAGTTTTGAATTTGATGTCAACATAAATTTCTTACAAACATATTATAAAACTTTAGCTATGTTCATTTTAACTACTGTTATAAAAGATATATATATATATATATGGGTTTTTTAAGCAATTTACATATTTACTTAAATAAAAAAAATTAAATAGACCTGTATTCTAAACTCTGTTTGCCCTTGTTAAATTATGTACTGAGTTACCAAATTCTATATTTTGAAGGTTTCTTTGTTATTTTACTGAAAAGATGGGTTATATTAAAAGTATCTGTTTACCAATGACTAATCCAGCACTCAAAACACATGTCTTAGCTAGTTACCAATCCAATTAAATCTGAATCTCTGAGTTTAGAACCCAGACAACTGGTATTTAGAAATCATACCAGGTCCAGTCACTTCTAATATGCAGCCAACAATGAGAGCCACTGATACAGTATTTATCTCTGCACTGACCATTCGAAGCTTGACACCTTGCTGGAGTTTACAGTGCTGATACTCTCTCCACAAGCGTCGCCGAACAGCTGAATATGTTTTATCGCAAATATAAAGGAGAAGATCAGCTAAACCTTTCTGAGAGCACTTAACTACATCTCTTGCATTAAAAGTGAATTTAAGAAAAGATGGATTAATCCCAAAGAAGAGATCATATATATTTTCCATCTTTCTTCTAATAGACTATTTTACTATTAAAATATTTTTAACATGTTGTCTAACGAGGCAACATTTTACTGAAGTCAAGAACTATTTTTTACATAAGACACTGCTGCCTCCCATTATTTCCATTTGGATGTTAATAGATGCATTAAACCTGTCTTTCAAATGCACCATTTTAAGTGACCTACCAGTACTACATGAAACGTAGTACCTATTAACTTTTCAAAAATGAGTCTCACCTTATTCCATAAGAAATAGAGCTACATATAAAATATATTTTTACATTTGAGTACAAAATATATTCCTAGTTTATAATTTATAATTTACTATTTTTGCAGTATTATCCTAAACACCTCTGGTAACTTAAATATGGTATCAATTTTATTGTATTATAATTATAATTTTAAAGTTTGTCAAAATATCTTCAAAAGGTGGATCATTGACATGCTGATATCATACTAACAATGTGTAAATGGCACACACACAAGCATAGATTCATTCAATAAGGTTCAGGGATGGAAACAATTGTTAATGGGCAGATATGCAGTCATAATTCCAAAGCAGAGAGAAGGCACATGGGAACATCATAATGTACCCGAAAATATTAGCAAGTTTGAGAGAATTGAATAGCTGGTTGTTGTATATGTATTGCCTGTTTGCGATTTCTATCATTTCTATGATCTCAATTCTTGTGTAGTTAAGAATTTTAAGTATGTTTCTTAACCATTATCAAGAGTTACACTGATGTCTTCTGTGTTATATTTGTCTCTTTTTCTTGCTAATGACAAGACTGAAATGTTATTTTAATTAATTCAAGATAAATTAAAAGTGATTTAAAACAGATGACCAAAATTCAATTAAATCTTTCCCTATTCTTCTGAGGTTTGCCTCCATTTACATGAAGCCAAACATCTGAAAACTAACCAAAAGTGTTTTCTTCTTATTATTATTATTTATACAGAGTTTAGCATTATTATGAAGGAAGCTTCAATGTTTTTGTCTACAGAAAGAATAATACAACTGTGGCTTGGAAAATACTTGTCATTTTCTGAGTTCTTCAAATGAAATCTCTAGCTAAATGCATGCATTTCATTTGAAAGGACTTTTTACTCAAGTACCTTCAGTTTTGATTTGGTTACTTCAGCACTCAGTGGCAATACAATTAAAAACTAAAAAATTAGATTTTTTAAAATTTTGAGCATTCTGCTTTATTTTTTGCCACAAAATTGTATTGTTGATGTAGATTGCTCTACTAAAATGTAAGGAATTCCATAGATGACAACCTGGTCTCTAACCTGTCCAAGGTAATCTACATTATATATATATATATATATATATTACCAGCTTAGAAATAGTTTTTTCCAGCCAAGGAAGTTAAAGGTCACTTCCTAAACTCCTACTTTTGATTTAACTTTCAGAGTTCCTTGACAGTGCATTGTTCAAAGCCCTTCTTAATATTCCCCTTTGATATGTCTACATATAACTATTTTAATTGCACCTAAGCCAATTCACCTATGAAAATACATTTTACATAGAGCCCGTATTTCCCCTGAGGCTCTTACAGCAAATTGAGGATAGATTATACGAGGGAGTCGTTCGCGAAACCCTCACAAATGCAGTCACAGTTGCTTGTCATTCAAGCGCTGTAGACCTGACGTTGATCCTAAAGGATCACTAATTTTCTAACAGCATCTTTACCTCAGGAGATAATGAGTTAGAAGTAAAATTTATCAGGAGAGGGAGACAAAATAGTTTAGAATCCAAATTTACCAGTAGGGGTGAATTATTCTCTAGCTTAGAAATGCAAACAAGGTTTTTAAGTACAATAGGAGGGCATCTTTGATGGCAGTTTAAAAGATATATGAACATATCACATAATCTACAAATTCCACTTTCTGATGGAAATTTTTTTTAGTCTTCTTGTTTTCTACCTTAAACTGGTGTCTAGCTCTCTAAGCCTAGAAATTTCCTTATCCACTTTCTAGGGTTAAATACCCTATTTGCTAGGTTCACTTTCTTCCTCCCAGTTCCTTTAAGTAATTATTTAAAAAAATTAAAAGACAGTTGCACATGAACAATGAAAGTGTGGGATAAACCAACATTTGTGATCAATCCATCTGTTCACCCTAGGTACTGCTACAAAATATTATTTTAAAAAGGAAATAAAAGTACCTTCTCATATTTATTCGAACCTACATTATTTGTCTCTGTCCTTACATAATACTAGTTCTTCCATCTGTGCACTAGAGCCCATCCCCTCTTGCAAAAACACCCTCCCTTCATTCTACAAGCCCTCCAGCAATGCACACCCCCTCTACATTTTGCAGAATACCTCTGGAGCAAAACCCCATCTTTAAAATTTCCTCCTTTATGAAATGCCTTGTCAGTCCTACAAGTATATGAAAACCACTCTTACTTGACATCCATATTGCCAAATCTAAGGGAGATTTGTCCATTTCCTTTGTCTTTAAAAAAAAATTATTGTATTTTCCATTACCATTTAGCCTTCCTATACAACCTTCCCTGCACAATCACTATGCTGTTGTACATGCTTATGAGTCCTTTTCACTTTTTGCTCAGTCCCTCTACCCCATAACACTGCCCTCCCATAGATGTCCCCCTGCTCTCAATTTATGAGTCTGTCTCTATTTTGCTTGTTAGTTCAGTTTGTTCCTTAGATTCCACGTATGAGTGAAATCATATGGTTTTTGTCTTTCTCTGACTGGCTTATTTTGCTTAGCATACACTTCTCCAGGTCCATCCATGTTGTCTCAAAGGGTAAAATTTTCTTCTTCTTTAAGGCTGAGTAGTAGTCCATTGTGTAAATGTCCCATAATTGTTTTATACATTCATCTACTGATGGACACTTGGGCTGCTTCCATATCTTGGCGATTGTAAATAATGCTGCATTGAACATAGGGGTGCTTATGTTCTTTTGAATTAGTGTTTTGGGTTCCTTCAGATATATTACCATAGGTGGAATCACTGAGTCAAAAGGCTGAGTCATTTTTAATTTTTTGAGTTATCTCCATACTGCTTTCCACAGGGGCTGCATCAATCTGCATTCCCGCCAACAGTGCAAAGGGGTTCCCCTTTTTCCACATCCTTGCCAGCACTTTTTGTTTGTTGATTTATTGATTGCCATTCTGACAGGTGTGAGATGGTATCTCATTGTGGATTTAATTTGCATCTCTCTGATGATTAATTATGTTGAACATCGTTGCATATGTCTATTGGCCATTTGTCCTCTTTGGAGAAGTGTCTCTTCAGCTCCTTTGCCCATTGCTTAATTGGATTGCTTGATCTTTGGTGTAAAGTTTTGTGAGTTCTTTTTTTTTTAAAGACATTTATTCATCATCATGATCAGACTATTACATTTAGCAATCAACAGCATGGGTACACAAAGAAAAAAAAACTACATTAAAAACACTTTGTTGGAATGTTTTACATTTTCCACAGAACAGGAATGAAAATAAGCTGTTATACAATTAATCACAAATACAGTCCTCAAGTTTTTTGCCCATTCACAAGAGTATTGTCTAAAACATGTCTTCTTTGTAGCAGCTAGGCTCTGCCACCACTGTTCTTGGCTGAGGTCACAAATCTGTTGTAACCTGTAACTTCCATGTCACCTCTCTGGCTCTCCTCTCCTGCTAAGTTTTGTTTTATGGCAGTAATTAAAACCTTCTGCCACTTCCATAGCTACTGCTACTGCTGGAACCACCATAGCCACCTTGGTTTCATGGTTTGGCAAAGTATTGGCCTCCACCACCATAGGGGCCAGAGCTTCTGCCTCCAAAGTTTCCTCCTTTCATGGGTCCAAAATTTGAAGATTGATTGTTGTAATTGCCAAAATCATTGTAGCTTCCGCCACCTCCAAAGTTGCTTCCACCATTACCAAATCCATTATAGCCATCCCCACTGCCACCATACCCACCACCACCACGGCTACCACCAAAGCCATCTCAACCACTGAAGTTTCCTCCAAGACCAAAGTTGTCATTCCCACCAAAATCACCTCCATGACCACCTCCGAAGTTCCCAGAACCACTTCAACCTCTTTGGCTGGATGAAGCACTAGCCATCTCCTGCTTGGATAGGGCTTTCCTCACTTCACCGTTGTGGCCATTCACAGACTGTATTTCTGAAGGACAGTCTTGTCTGCAGAGTCATGGTCATGAAAGGTTACAAAGGCAAAGCCTCTCTTTTGGCCACTGCCTCAGTCAGTCATGATTTCAATCACTTCGATTTTCCCATACTGTTCAAAATAATCTCTTAGGTGATGTTCTTCAGTGTCTCCTTTAATACCAGTGACAAAAATCTTTTTCACAGTTAAGTGGACGCCCAGACTTTGAGAATCTTCTCTTGAGACAGCCCTCTTGGTTCCACAACTCTTCCAGCCACCTCGTGTGGCCTTGCACTCGTGACTGCATCCACCTCCTCCACAGTGGCATTTGTGACAAACCCAAAGCCTCAAGAGCTCTTGGTGTTTGGATCTCATCACCACACAGTCTGTGAGCGTTCCCCATTGCCCAGCATGGCTCCTCAGACTCTCATCTGTTGTTCCGAAGCTCAAACCTCTGATAAAGAGCTTCTGTAGCTGTGCCGGCTCTTTGGGAGACTCTGACTTAGACATGACGACTGCAGGAGAGGGAACTTCAATGATGCTTACTCAGCAGCGTCCACTGGCAGAAAGGCTGTAAATTCTTTATAAATTTTGGACATTAACCCCTTATCAGATGTGTCTATCGGCAAATATGTTCTCCCATTCTGTGGGTTGTCTTTTTATTTTGTAGATGATTTCCTTTGCTGTTCAAAAACTTTTTAGTTTGATGAAGTCCCACTTGTTTATTTTTCTTTTGTTTCCCTTGCCTGGGGAGATATATCTGACAAAACATATCTATAAGCAATGTCCGCAACTTTGCAGCCTATGTTCTAGGATTTTTATGGTTTTGGGTCTAACAATTAAGTCTTTGATCCATTTTGAGTTTATTCTTGTGTGTGGTGTAACAAGGTGGTCTAGTTTCATTTTTCTGCATGTACCAGTCCAATTTTCCCAACACCATACATTGAATAAACTACCTTTAGCCCATTGTATGTGTCTGCTTCCTCTGTTGAATATTAATTGACCATAAAGGTGCGGGTTTATTTCTGGGCTCTCTGTTCTGTTCCATTGATCTATGTGTCTTTTTTTATGCCAGTCCCAGGTTGTTTCGATACTATGGCCTTATGGTATTATTCAATATCAGGCAGTATGATTCCTCCAACTTTGTTCTTTCTCTGGATCACTGTTGCTATGCAGGCCTTTTGTAGTTCCATACAAATTTTTCAAATATTTGTTCTAGTTCTGTGAAATACATAATTGGAATCTTAACAGAAATTGCATTAAATCTATAGATTGCTTTGTGTAGCATGGGCATTTTAATAATGTAAATACTTCCTATCCATGAACACTGTATGGGCTTCACTTATTTGTATCTTCTTCAATTTCTTTCTTCAGTGTCTTATAATTTTCTGAGTACAGGTCTTTTACATATTTGGTTAGATTTATACCTAGATATTTCATGCATTTTGAAACAATTGTGAATGGTATTATTTTCGTAATTTTCTTTTCTGCTGTTCGTTATTGGCATATAAAAATGAGACTGATTTCTGAATAGTAATTTTGTATCCTACTATTCTGCTAAATTCATTTTATCAGTTACTGCATTTTTTTGGTGGAATCTTTGGGGTTCTCTATTCACCGTATCATGTCATCTGCAAATACAGTTTTACTTCTTCCTTTCCAATATGGGTGCAATTTGTTTTTCTTCTTGTCTAATTGCTGTGGCTAGGACTTCCAGTACCATGTTGAATAAGAGAGGTGAAAGAGGACATCCCTGTCTTGACTCTGTACTTAATGGGAATGCTTGTAGTTTTTGCCCGTTAAGTATGATGCTGGCAGTGGGTTTGTCATATATGGCCTTTATTACCTTTAGGTGTGTTCCCTCTATTCCCACTTTGCTGAGAATTTTGATTATAAATGAGTGCTGGATTTTAACAAATACTTTTTCTTCATCAATTGATAGGATCATGTGGTTTTTATCCTGCATTTTGTTTATGTGGTGAGTCACATTTATTGATTTGTGAATTTTGTACCAACCTTGCATTCCAGGAATAAATCCCACTTGGTCATGATGTATGATCTTTTTGATGTATTGCTATAACCAGTTTGCTAATATTCTGTTAAGGATTTTAGCCTCTATGTTCATCAGGGATATTGTCCTAAATTTTCTTTCTTTGTAGTGTCTCTATCTGGTTTTAGAAATAGGATAACGCTGGCTTCATAAAATTAGTTTGGGATCCTTCCTTCCTCTTCAATTTTTTGAAATAGTTTGAGAAGGAGAGGTGTTATTTCTGATTGTTTGGTAAAATTCACGGGCGAATTTCACCTGTGAAGCCATCCTGTCCAGGGCTTTTGTTTGTTGGAAAATTTTGGTTACTGATTCAATTTCACTAAGTATAATCTGCCCATTAAGATTCTTTGCTTCTTTCTGATTTAGTTGTAGAATATTGTATGTTTATGGGGACTTATACATTTTGTGTAATTTGTTGGCATATAGTTGTACATAATATTTTCTTACAATCCCTTGTATTTCTTTGTTATCAGTTGTTGTTTCTCCACATTCATTTTTGGTTTTATTTATCTGACTCCTTGCTCTATTTTTTTTTATGAGGAGTCTGGTTAAAGATTTATTTTTTAAGTACATTTTATTGATTATATTATTACAGTTGTCCCATTTTATCTCCCCTTTATCCTCCCCTGCTCAGCACTCCCTCAAACTCCAGCATCCCTCCCCACCTTCATGTCCATGGGTCATACATATAAGTTCTTTGGCATCTCCATTTCCTATACTATCCTTAACCTTACCCTGCCTGTTTTGTGCCTACCAATTATGCTTCTTTTTCCCCCTTTCTCCCCTTCCATTTCCCCTTCTCTGCTGATAACCCTCCATGTGATCTCCATGTCTGTGATTCTGTTGTTCTAGTTGTTTGCTTCGTTTTTGTTTTTGATTTTTTTAGGTTCAGTTATTGATAGTTGTGAGTTTGTTGTCATTTTACTATTTGTAGTTTTGATCTTCACTTTTTTCTTAGATAAATTCCTTTAACATTTGATATAATAAGGGCTTAGTGATGATGAACTCCTTTAATTTGACTTTATCTGGGAAGAACTTTATCTGCCCTCCCATTCTAAATGATAGCTTTCCTGAATTGAGTAATCTTGGATGGTGGTCCTTGCCTTTTATGACTTCAAATACTTCTTTCCAGCCACTTCTTGCCTGCAAGGTTTCTTTTGAGAAATCAACTGATAGTTTTATGGGAACTCCTTTGTAGGTAATTCTTTCCTTTTCTCTTGCTGCTTTTAGGACTATCTCTTTATCTTTAATCTTGTGTAATCTAATTATGATGTGTCTTGGTGTGTTCCTCCCTGGGTCCAATTTCTTTGGGACTCTCTGAGTACTGAACTTCCTGGAAGTCTCTTTTCTTTGCCAGATTGGGAAAGATTTCCTTCATTAATTTTTCAAATAAGTTTTCAATTTCTTGCTCTTCCTCTTCCCTTTCTGGCACCCCTATGTTTTAGATATTGGAACATTTAAAGTTGTCCCAAAAGTTCCTAAGCTTCTCCTCATTTTTTTGAGTTCTTGTTTCTTCATACTGTTCCATTGAATGTTTATTTCTTCTTTCTGTTCCAATTTGTTGATTTGAGTCCTGGTTTCCTACCTTCCACTGCTCGTTCTCTGTATTTTTTTTTTTTTGATTTTTTTAATGTTAATTTTATGTCCAAAAATCTTTTTTTTTAATTTTAATTTTTTATTGTTATTCAATTACAATTGTGTGGCTTTTCTCCCCATCCCTCCACCCCACCCCACGTGTATATTTTTTCTTTATTTCACTTTGCAAAGCCTTCACTTCTTCCTTTATTTTGTGACCATACTCAATAATTTCTGTGAGCATCCTGATTACCAATGTTTTGAACTCTGTATCTGACAGGTTGGCTATCTCCTCATCACTTAATTCTTTTTCTGGAGTTTGATCTGTTCTTTCATTTGGGCCAAATTTCTTTGTCTCAGTGCACCTGTTATGGTGTAAGGGACAGAGCCTTAGGTATTCACCAGAATGGGACAACCCACTTCACTGCACTGTGGCACTCTATGTGGGGGAGGGGTCATAGAGGAAACAATACCACTTGCTCAGCTCTCAGCCTACTTTTAGTCACTTCCCCAGCTACCCACAAGCAAATTGTGCCCTTCTGGTGCTGATTCCCAGGTGGATGGATTAGTGTATGTTCTAGGACCCTATGGATCCTTCCAACAGACTCTCCTGTGAGACTGGGAGTTTCTCCTGCTGCTACAACACCCACAGATTTTTACAGCCAGAGGTTTTGAGGCTTTAGTTTCTCCCACTGGAACACTGTGTTGCATGGTCTGTCTTGTTCCCAACTTATTGGTTCATGAATGTTGGACTGCCTGGTCCACCAGCCACTGCCTTGTGTGGGCATCCTCCAGCTTCCCATCTCTGCCTCTCCTACCAGTCTTGATGAATGATTTTTCTTTAACTACTTGGTTGTTGGACTTCCATTCAGTTTGATTTTCTGGCAGTTTGGACTTTTGTTTGTTTGTTTTTAAATTGGTTGTTATCCTTCTTTTGGTTGTGCAAGGAAGTGAAGTATATCTAACTATGCCTCTATTTTGGCCAGCAGTCTGGTTAAAGATTTGTCAATCTTATTTATCTTTTCAAAGCACCAACTCTTGGATTTATTGAACTTTTGTATCATTTTTAAGAACCTATTTTGTTTATTTCTGCTCTGCTCTTTATTATTGCCTCTCTTATGTTCAGTTAAAGCTTGGTTTGTTGTTCTTTTTCAAGTTCCTTTAAGTGTTAAAATGGGATTGTTATTTGAGCTTTTTTTTTTCTTCATATATACCTGTAATGTTATGAATTTCCCTCAAGGATTGCTTTTGCTGTATCCCACAGATTTCAGATTATTGTGTCCTCATTTTCATTTGTTTCAAGGTATCTTTTGATTTCTTCCTTGACCTTGATGTTGACCCATTCATTGTTTAATAACATCTTATTTAGCTTCAATGTATTTGTGTATTTTTAAATGTTCTTCTTGTGTATATTCTGCTACTTTGGGGTGAAATGTTCTGAAGATATCAACTAAATCCATTTAATCTAGTGTGTCATTTAAGGCTTCTATCTCCTTGTTGATTTATTGCCTGAAAGATCTATCCACTGAAGTCAATGGGGTGTTAAAATCTCCACTATGACTATATATCTGTCAGTCTTTTCATTTATGTGCTTCAAGATTTGCTTTATACATTTAGGTGCACCTATGTTGTGTGCATAAATGTTTACTAGGGTTTGTTTACTAACCTAGTAAAATTGTTAGTAAATGTTTACTAACAATCCTGTTGTTAGAATTTACCCTTTATCATTATATAGAGTCCTTCTTTGTCTGTTACCATAGCCTTGTCCTTAAAGTCTTTTTTGTCAGATACAAGTATTGGTATCCTACCTTTTTTTTTTCTCTCCATTCACATTAAATGTCTTTTTTCTACCCTTTACTTTTGGTCTGTGTGTACCTTTAGTTTTGAGGTGGGTCTCTTGAAGACAGCATATATATGGGTTTTGTTTTCTTATTCATTCAGCTATCTTATGTCATTTGGTTGGACCATTTAAGCTATTTACATTTAAGGTGATTACCAATAAATACATATGTATTGCCATTTTATTTTTAAACTATTTCTTCTTCTTCTTCTTCTCCTCCTCCTCCTCCTCCTCCTCCTCCTCCTCCTTCTTCTTCTCCTTCTCCTTCTCCTTCTTCTTCTTCTTCTTCTTCTCCTCCTCCTCCTCCTCCTCCTCCTCCTCCTCCTCCTCCTCCTCCTCCTCCTCCTCCTCCTCCTCCTCCTCCTCCTTCTTCTTCTTCTTCTTCTTCTTCTTCTTCTTCTTCTTCTTCTTCTTCTTCTTCTTCTTCTTCTTCTTCTTTTTCAAGCCCTTTAACATTTATTGCAGTATTAGTTTGGTGTTAAGACATTCCTTTAGCTTTTTCTTATCTAGGAAACTCTTTACTTTCCCTCAATTTTAAATAAGCCTTGCAGGGTAAAGTAGTCTTGGTTGTAGGCCCTTGCTTTTTATCACCTTGAACATTTCATGCCACTCTCCTCTGGCCTGAAATTTTTCTGTTGAGTAATCAGATGACAGTCTGATTGGTGCTTCTTATAGGCAACTACCTGCTTTTCTCTTGTGGCTTTTTAGGATTCTCCCCTTGTCTTTAAGCTTTGCCTTCTTACTTATGATGTGTCTTGTTATAGGTCTCTTTGGGTGCATCTTGTTTGGGACTCTCTGTACTTCCTTGACTTGTATCTTTTTGAGTTTTTACTATCCTTACCATTTGAATGAGGTGTCAAGACAGCAAAGAGATAAACAGATATTTTCAATCCTCCATGAAAATATTAAAAGCTACTTTGCTAATTTAAGATATACCCAAGCTTCTTCCACCCTAAAGCAAAGCAAACCAACACGAAAAATTAAAACCTCATAAGACATTACACCCTCTCATGGTACATCTCCTTTGTCTCTCTTTTTTTATAGCAATGGTTCTCAACTGGCAACAGTTTTGTTATTAAGTAATATCTGGAAACATTTTTTGTTCTCATAACTAAAGTGGCTATTTGAGTTTGGTGAGTAGAAACCAGGGAGGTTGCTAAACATCCTATAATGCATAGCAAACCTGACTTCCCTCTCTCTACCAACAATTATCTGATCCAAAATGTGAATAGTGCCAGGGTTGAGAAATAGTGCTTTAGAGCCACTCTTCTCAAAGAATAGGATTCACTTCACCTTCTTTTCAGCTCACAAGCCAAAGCAATCTGGATTTTCCCTTGCCTTCTGCCTTTCTTCAATCACTTTGGTCTTGCTAGTAAGGACTTGCTAGTAGGAAAGTTGGAACAGGCAGAGTATCTCTGGCCCTACCAGCTGGTGCTAAAAATATATAATGTAAATGTAATAAAAAATCAACTGGTTAGTCTCCCCAAATTGCATCATCTAACAAAAGCACCATCAAGTCTACCAGGATCTCACAGTCCAAAAGGAACCAAGGCAAAATGTGCAGGATTGGCTTTCACAATTTATAAAAACCTTCTTCACTATGTAGGAGGCACCTAAGTTGTGAAAGTTCATTTTCACCTAATTTCCTCCAGAAGAATCACAAAGATCAACTCTCCAGTGGGAGGAGAAACAGGTCATCTGACAGGATTCTCCTTCACATTGTGAAGGTGAGGGGTGGAAGGACATCCTGTGAAGGCACACTGGCCAATCCTATATGTCTCGGAACTGAGATATTTACTTCATATTAGTTAAACAAAACAATTCTCCCTTAACCTCCCTTTAGTTACTACTCCGTTGTCATCTCATAGGGCCCCCAATATTGGACTTCACATGACCTCTATTATGAACTGAATTGTGCTCCCTCCTCCAAACTCATATGTAAACACCTTAATCCCCAAAGTGACTGTATTTGGAGATTGGGCCTGTAAAGAGGCATTAGATATTAAGGTTAAATGAAGACATAGGATGGGGCCCTAACCCATTGGACCAGTATCCTTTTAAGAAGAGGAAAGACACCAGGGATGCATTCACACACAGAAAACACCAGATGAGGCCACAGAGAAGATGGCCATCTGTGAGCCACAGAGAAAGACCTCGAGAGAAAACAAACCTGATGACACCTCAATCTTAGACATTCGACCTCCAGCACTTTCAGAAGTAGGTTTCTGTTGTTTTTGGTATAGAAGCTATAGTAGACTAAGGCAAACCCCTATATCATAGTGGCTTGGGAAACAAGTAAATCTTTATATACCACTGTACTTAAAAGATAACAAAAATCCTTTGTCATGCATCACTTATATTTGTATTTTAGAAACAGCTTGATCTGTCACAAGTAATAGGAAAATATGATGAAATAATCTATAAAGTTTTAATAACTCTATTTTACTGGGTGGAAATGAGAGAATTGTTTTTAAAATAAAAAATTTAAATAAGTAATTGTTAAAAGGTGAAAGGTACACAATAAAACACAGCCAGAGATTTTAAATGACAATGTAGAGAGATTTGTTCCTAATGAGACCAAAAGTTCAATATAATCATTTAAGTTTTTTTCCTATTATATTTTGATTTTTTGAACATATTTCAAATTTGCATTCTCCTCTCAGATGGGCTCAATTTAGTCCATTTACTGAAGTTTACTAGTTCAGATTTTCAAAGGTAAATAATTTTCAATATAGCCACTTCAGAGCTTTGTTTTGGGAGTTTTAGAGTTATCAACACTATTTAACTCAGTATTGTTCTTTGAAGAATTCTAGTCACTTTCATACATTATTAAATTTTAAATGGCATTGCACAAACATATGTGGAGTGCTTTCTACCCATTCAAACAATTCATTTATGCTTAATAATTTTGGTCAACATATTCCATTACATTCCAAAGCCTATGGGGCTGCAATTTGACTTTGTCAAAATGTCTCACAGATTGTCTAGATATTTCCCATTGATTTTCTGTGGTTTTACAAATAACCAAGTATTTTTTCATTAAATTCAATAACATGAAAGTGTTTATGCTTGAATTAACATTTCATAGTCTGACCCATTAGCTCTTTCCAAATACATCTGGCAATTTCAGTTTGCAACAGGCTTCCTGGTCCACTGTAATTCCGGTGCAAGTTTCCTGGCAGTGCTTGACTTTTCCTCCATAAAAACAATTTTAGATGAGCATTGCCATTGCTAAGTCCTTACCAAAGCAGTCAGTTAGAGTCCATTTCAGATATGTCTCTAATATGATCAAAATAATCTGCCTTGTGAAAAGTCAATTACGGAGGCCCCAGAGATGCTCTTATCCTTGTGAGGACACGTGGGGCCAAAATAATGACATTTTTATGTTTAGTCTGTTCTCATGACTGGTTATATAACCCACTACAAATTAATTGGACTAAGTCCCTAAATCCAAGCCTGCTATGTCTCTTTTGTGGCCTCCTAGACCAAAAAAAAAAAAAAAAAGTAGAATATGTTTGGTAACTTTAAAGACCATTCCTTTCTGCCTCCTCTGGAATATTGTTCTATCAATACTCTTTCTTTAAAATCATTTTCCTCTTTATTGCTCTTTTTATATTAGCCTGTTCAAATTGCCCACACTATTTAAAAACAATCCTCCCTAAGCCTTATCTTTCATGTCCAGATATTTTTCTTTACACCTCTCAACACAGATAAGCCTCTATATCATTTCCAGTGCATTCTTCTTATTAATGCTTAGTTTCACTTTCCCTCTGACTAAAGAATAATGTACATACTGAAATGTTAAGTGTGAGTTTTCACAAATGCATACAATTGTGTAACCCATACCCCAATCAGGTTATAGAAAAATTCTATCCCCAGAAAATTCTCTTGTAGTTCTTTCCAGACACTCCCTCACCACCCAAGAAGCAAACACTGTTCTTATTTGTATCACCATCATTTGGTTTGCCTGTTGTAAAATTTCACATAAATGGAAACACAAAATAGCTGTTTTTGTGTCTGGTTATTTTCACTCAGTGTAATGTTTTGAGATCTCACCAAGGGGGTATATGTATCAGTACTTTGTTCCTTTTTATCACCAAGCACTGTACCATTGTATAAATATCCTACAGTTTGCCCATTCTCCAGGTGATAGCACCAGTTTCCAGATTTAGCTATTACAAATAAAATTATTATGAACCTTAGTGATCATGGCTTTTTTTGTAAAAATATGTTTTTACTTTTCTTGGAAAAATACCTAGGATTGAAATTACTGGGTCATAAGGTAGAAGTGTATGTTAAACTTTCTAAAAATCTTTTTAATGTACTTTGCACTAACATTTCTATTTTTATAACCCACAGCCTATGTCCATCGAAATCTATTAGATTGCGTATTTACAAAAAGCAAAAACACTATCCAGGACATCTTCAAATGGCTTCCCCTATACTTCTATCAGTGTTAAGATTACTTATGATCTCCAGTTGTCATATTTAGTGGAACATTTAAAGAATCCATCTTGGATGTGAGGGTGATCTGGCTGCAACATCTGTCACCCCATTGATCACCAGGGTTGATTTAAAGACAAGGAGAAAATCCTAAAAGCTGCAAGAGAAGAGCAGGTAGTTACCTACAAGGAGCACCAATTAGACTGTCATCTGATTACTCAACAGAAACATTGCAGGCCAGAGGAGAGTGGCATGAAATATTCAAGGTGATAAAAATCAAGGACCTACAAACAAGGCTAATTCACCCAGCAAGGTTATTATTTAAAATCAAAGGAGAAATAAGGTGCTCCCAGGTAAGAAAAAAACTAAAGGAGTTTGTTAATGCCAAACTAGTACTGCAACAAATAATAAAGGGTCTGCTTTAAGAAGAAGATGAAGAAGAATAACAGAGGAAAACAGTTTAACAATAAAATGGCACTACATATGCATCTATCAATAATCACCTGACGTGTAAATAAATGGCTTAAATGTTCCAACCGAAAGACAGAGGGTAGCTGCATGGATAAGAAATCAAGATCCATATATATGCTGCCTCCAAAAGATACATCTCAGATCAAAATATAAACACAGAACTAAAAGTAAAGGGTTGCAAAAAGATATTTCATGCAAATGGAAAAGAAGAAAAGCTGGGGTAGCAGTACTTATATTCAACAAAATAGACTTCACAACCAAGACTATAGTAAGATACAAAGAAAGACACTAATGATAAAGGGAACAATCCAACAAGAAGATATAACTCTATCAAACCTTTATGCACCCAACATAGTAGCCCATAAATATGTAAAGCAAACCTTGAAGAATAATGGGAGAGATCAACAGATATATAATCATAGCTGGGGATTTTAACTCCCCATTGACTTCAATGGATAGATCTTTCATGCAGAAAATCAACAAGAAGA
Source organism: Desmodus rotundus (assembly GCF_022682495.2). NCBI lineage: Eukaryota > Metazoa > Chordata > Mammalia > Chiroptera > Phyllostomidae > Desmodus > Desmodus rotundus. The sequence goes on along the minus strand of NC_071387.1, from coordinate 44,970,173 downwards.
CAGCATCCTTAAACAATACACCATATCAAATGTATTTAAGTGATTCCTTCAGAGCATTTCACTCCAAAGCAGCAAAACGTACCTAGTTTTCAAGTGTACATGGAATGTTTTCTAGGATAGACCACATGTTAGGAAACAAAACAAGTCTCAATAAATTTAAAAAGACTGAAATCATATCAAGCATCTTCTCTTACCACAATGCTATGAAACTAGAAATCAATCACAAGAAGAACATTGAAAAGCATGCAAAGGCATGGAAACTAAATAACATGCTATTAAATATGGAATAGGTTATCAATGAGATAAAGAAAGTTATCAAAAGATACCTTGAAACAAATGAGAATGATCCAAAACCTGTGGGACACCTAGAAAGCAATCCTATGAGGGAAATTCAAAGCATTACAATCCTGTCTCACAAAACAAGAAAAGGGTCAAATAAATTATCTAACTTCACACTGAAAGGAACTTGAAAAAGAACAACAAACAAAGCCCAAAGTGGGTATAAGGAAGGAAATAATAAAAAAAATTCAAGTAGAAATAAACAAAATAGAGTCTTAAAAAATGATACAAAAGAACAATGAACCCAAGAGTTGGTGCTTTGAGAATATAAACAAGATTGACAAACTTTCAACCAGATTAATCAAGAATAAAAAAGAAAGGACCCAAATACAAAAAATCAGAAATGAAAGAGGAGAAATAACAACTAACACCAAAGAAATATAAAGGATTGTAAGAAAATATTATGAACAATTCTATGCCAATAAACTGGACAACCTGGATGAAATGAACACATCCCTAGAATCATAACATTTTCCAAAAATAAATTGGGAAGAATCAGAGAATCTGAATAAACAGATTACACCTAATGGAATTGAAGAGTAATCAGAAAGCTTCCAAAAAACAAAAGCTCTGGACCAGGTGGCTTCACATGAATTTTACCAAACATTCTGAGAAGAACTAACACCTCTCCTTCTCAAACTATCTTGTAAAATTCAAGAGAAGGGAAGGCCCCCAAACTCATTTTATGAAGCCAGCATTATCCTACTTCTAAAACCAGATAAGGACATGATAAAGAAATAAAATTATAGATCAATATCCCTGATAAACATTGATGCTAAAATCCTCAACAAAAGATTAGCAAACTGGTTATAACAATACATCAAAAAAATTATACACCATAATCAAGTGGAATTTATTCCTGAAATGCACATTTGGTACAAAATTCACAAATCAATAAATGTGATTCACCACATAGACAAAATGAAGGATAAAAACCACATGATCATATTAATAGATGACAAAGAAGCATATGATAAAATCTAGCACCCATTTATAATCAAAAGTCTCAGCAAAGTGGGAATGCCACCCACCAATAGATGAGTGGATAAAACTACTCTAGGACATTTACACATTGGAATTCTTCTCAGCTATATGGATGAACTTGGAGAACATTTTGCTAAATGAAAAAAGCCAGTCAGAGAAAGACAAATACCATATGATTTCAGTCATATGAGGAATCTAAGGAACAAATTGAACTAACAAGTGAAACATAAACAGACTCATAGATGGAGAACAGATGACAGCTAGTGGGTGAGGGGACATTATGGGGTGGAGGGATTGAACCAAAAGGAAAAAGGACTCATGGACATGGACAGCAGTGTGGTGGTTGCTGGATGGAGAGGGATATAAAGAGACTAAGTGATAATGGAAAAAATACAATAAATAATTAATATTTAAAAATCCATCTTTTAACTCCAGGAGCTATTACACAGTCTATCATTCATCCCTTAAAATTCTCTCCTTGCTGAACTTTTGGGACACTTGTTCTTTCCATCTTTAACCTCCTCAAAATTTTTCATACCTTTTATATATTCCTTTCGAAGCTTGAATTACACAAGCTTATTAGTCTCTCTGTCTCTCTCTGTCTCTCTGTCTCTCTGTCTCTCTCTCTCTCTCTCTCTTACCATCTCCTTAGAAAGCCTCAAGCACAACCCTGGCCCTTATTGCCATCTATATGCATGTGATTGCACTACTCTAATTGGACTCTGTTGTTTCTGAACTGCAGAGTCATATTATTTTTACTATCAATTGGATGTTTTCATATGCATATAACATGTTTGTTCCATGAAGGGCATCATTTTCATGTTAATATCTGTGCCATAGCCATCAATGGATTTTTACCTGTAATACATGGAATGTAGTCATTAAAAGAGCTAAAAAGCAGGGATTTTGATAGTGAGAAATGGATATATTGTTAGTGACTTTGATAATTCAAAAGTTTGCTTTGTCTTTTATTTGTAGTTTCTATGTAACTGAAAGGGTGCCACTCAAAATTTCTTCATTTATGCATTGGTCAAAGAACACTTGGAATTCAATTGAATCTCAAAATGATAATTAGCAAGGGGGGCATGGGTTTAAGGTAAAAGCAGTAATTGGCTAACCTGGTATTTTAGAGGAATTATCCATCCATGTTCTTAACTTCTTATCCTGAGATAGGCTCCTATTAGCTTTTTGGATGGGGATGAGGATGAGGCCACTCTTGTGTTAATAAGCAGAATGATGTATTGAAGCATCAAAGTAAGTTTTAGAAAGGAAGATGCCAAGCTTGTTTGTGTGTGAGTTTGTATGTGTGTGTGTGTTGAGACTTGAAATCTTGCAGGTTATTCTAGTAATGATCTAATGAATGAATAAACTTGTTTACACTAGGATGCTATGTTTTTTTTAACTCATTCCCCTTTCTTCAGCCAACTGATCAATTTTATATGTGATTTCAAAATTGTCCATATCCAGTAAGTCAAATTTAACTGTAAAATATCTATTGAATATTTCTTATACACATTGGTTCCATTCCTAAATCCATATATAATATATACATTATATATATAGAATTCTTTCTCTATGACATTAAAATACATTCATTACTCTACATCATGAATGCAGGTGCCTTTTTTTGCAAGGTAAGCACATTGTTTGCAGGGTAAACACTTTTTTTTAAACACAATTATCATTAGGTTACTACTCCATACCCATCTTTGGCCAACCATTACCAGCAAGCTTCAAAGACAGTGTCTTGTACTCTGAGGAGGACTCATTAGGCTAATTTTGATAGTGACTATCTTTGTGCTCTCTCTGTTTATTCGCCACACACTCGCAGCTTCGTGACTCCCCTACTGCCATCCTTTTTAGCCATGACTGGAGTACTTTCTGCTCCTCAGACACAACATAAACATACCCATTCATGTCACCACGCTGTGCACATGTTGCTTCCTCTACCTAATATCACTTTCTCTTCCCTGTCTCCTTTGTAACCATATTTTCAGCCTTAGTAATTCAAACCAAACATGACTAATTATGTGCATCCTTTTTCTGACTGGCACTGCAATTCTGAACACATGATATAAAAATAAAAGTGTTTTACCATAGTTCTTACTGAGAATACAATTAAATTTAGATAAAACTTAATAGACTTTAAAGCATAGTCTTCATAATTACTACTATTGAGAAAAGTAAATTAAATTACATGTATGAGGCACATTACTTAAATATGTATAAATAGAAAAAGTTTTTAAAAATTGCCTGTCTCCCCAAAGCATGAAGAGAGTTTCTATGTGAGAGAGGACTTCTCTAATACTCTAATCAAGCTTAAATGTAGTCATTTCAGAACTTTAGCCTTGTCTTATAGTTTTAGGGTGCAACCATTAACAAAAGTCTCTCTTAGTAAAGGATCCATTATCACTTTTATAGGGATAGATGGACCGAGAAATGAAAAAGAGGGACTAATTATGGAATAGTGCATAAAGTTAATGTCACTGGAGAAAAGGAAAATATACCAATTATGGTGAAGATAGAAAGATTTTGTTTTGTTTTGTTTTGTTTTTATAAAGGCTTTAGACTTGGTCGCAAACATGTTTTAAATACCTGAAAGGTAAAAGTGACACATAGCTGGTTGAAAGAACACACACATTCATTGTGCAAATGATGGAGAGGAGGAAAAATGGGGAGCTTAAGCTCAGTCAAAATTGGACACCACTGCTCAGATCCATGCAATGTTGCCACATGGGGAATGTTGAGATACTCCTCCTAAGTTATTACACCTGGCTTCTCACACAACCCAGGTAGAGGCACAATGCCTAGTGGGCCTCTGTGGATTTTATAAGCAATATATTCCTCATTTGGGTGTATTACTCCAGCCCATTTACCAGTGACCTGAAAAGCTGCTAGTTTTGAGTGAGGCCCAGAAAAGGAGAAGGCTCTGCAATAGGTCCGAACTGCTGTGCAAGGTGCTTTGCTATTGGGTCATATGATCAGCAGATCCAAGAGTGCTTGAGGTGTCAGCGGCAGATGGGGATGTGGTTTGGAGCTTTGGGCAGGCCCTTATAAGTAAATTGCAAAACAGGCCCTTAGGATTTTGGAGAAAAGCCCTAGAATCCTCTGTAGGTAACTGCTCCCCATTTGAGAAACAGTTCTTGGCCTGGGCCTTCTCAGAGACTGAATATTTACCATGGGTTACTAAGTCACCATGTGACCTGTACTGCCTGTCATGAACTGGTCATTTTCTGACCTATCAAACCATAAAGATAGGCATGCACACCAAAACTCCATCATCAAATGTTAGTGGTCTGGCCTAAGCAGGTCCTAAAGGCACAAGTAGGTTACATGGAATTGTCCAAATGACTGTAGTCTGGAGAGTTTCCAAGCCTTGAATATACTTAAACTCTTGCTATACTGCCTTCTCTCTTCTGGCCAGCACCTAATGCAGAGTCCCCAACATTCAGCTAACAGGAAGACTGAGAAAAGCATATTGTCATTCTCAATGTGAGTGGGCCTCATACATCCTTTGAAGACTTGAATAAAACAAAAAGTAGAGTAAGGAATAATTCACTCTCTCTAATTGATAGCTTTAGAGCTGGGACATCATTTTTCTCTTCTATTCAGACTAAAACTTGCATCAGTTCTCCTGGTTCTTGGGTCTTAGGCCTTCAAACTTGGCTTGGCGCCACACCAATGGCTCTCCTGAGTCTCCAGCTTGCAGATGGCAGATCATGGGACTTTTCAGTCACCATAATGGTGTAAGTTAAATATATATATATATATATATATATATATATATATATATATATATATATGAATGTTTCAGTCTCCATAATCACATGAGCCAATTCCATACACACACATGCGTGCACGCACACAGATTTTAAGCAGTTTGGCATGCTTTCCTTCCCCACTTTCTAAAATCTGTTTGGACAAACTCTCCCTTAAAGGGAAAACTAATCCTTGATTTAAATATAAATTTCTATTGTCTCTGAGATTATATGCCATACACACGTATAATATATAATAATTTTATTATATATATAATTTATGTTATCTTAGGTCACAATCAGGGTTAGGTAATAAAACAAAACAGAAAAATAACCACAAATTTAAACCATTTTGATATCTTGCTAATTATAATGAAGAGATAAAGGATTATATAATGCATCATATTAATACAAATCTCACAATCCTAATGATTTAAAATTATTACAATATATAGTATAACAAATTAACTCAACTTGAAGTGATACACTTAAATGTAGACTAAATAATCCACCACCAGTTTCCAAGCCTTGAAAATACTTAAACTTTAACTCTTTACTTCTGGCATTTGTTGACAAAATTACCAATTAACAATGTGAGAAAATTTTAATAAATTAGATATATTTTCTGTATCAAAACAATAACCATGGCTGCCAGTAAGTATACTTCAGATTTTCCAAGGATCAGTTTTATAAGAAGATATAACTCGGTGATCTAGCTAAAAGAACTATAGACTATAAAGTATTTTTCTTTATCAACAGGTCTTTCATTCCTAAGGGAACATTTTTCAAATAAAGCAGGATGCCCTCTCACATTCCAAGAATGAAAAAAAGTATCCATTTCAAATCGATGAAAGTGGCATCTCCCTCCTTTCAGCGCAAATAGTGGGCACACCTTGAATACCCATCTTGGGTAATGAGGGAGGCTGTGCCACTGGACCTTACAGAACACCAACTACATTAGGCCACTCTACCAACCCTGGGACATGTAGCAGCTTTACCCAATACATAGAAACAAGCACAGGCAGGCTGCCAAAATGAGGAGACAAAGAAAAATGGCCCAAATGAAAGAGCAGAAGAAAAAAATCCAGAGAAAGAACTAAACAAAATGGAGACTGACGATCTACTAGATGCAGAGTTCAAAACACTGGTTACAATGATGCTCAAGGAACTTAGTGAGGACCTCAATGGCATAAAAAAAAAATCCAGTCAGAAACCAAAGCTACACTAATAGAAATAAAGAACAATTTACAGGGAATCAACAGTAAAGTGGATGAAGCCAAGAAGCAAATCAGTGATTTGGAATATAAAGAATCAAAAAACGACATTCAATAACAGCAAGAAGAAAAAAGAATCCAAAAAAATGAGGGTAGTATAAAGAGCCTCTGGGACAACTTCAAGCATACCAACATTCACAGCATGGGGGTGGTGGGAGGAGAAGAGAGAAGGAAAGAAATTAGAAACCTATTTGAAATAATAACGACAGAAAACTTCCCTAACTGGTGAAAGAAATGGACATACAATTATAGGAAGCACAGAGATTCCCATACACCTTGAACCAAAGAGGCCCACACCAACACACCTCATAATTAAAATGCCAAAGATTAAAGACAAAAAGAATCTTAAAAGCAGCAAGAGAAAAGCAGTTAGTTACCTACAAGGGCACTCCCATAAGACTGTCAGCTGATATTTCAAAAGAAGTTTTGCAGGCTAGATGGGATTGGCAAGAAATATTCAAAGTCATAAAAAGCAGGGACCTACAGCCAAGATTACTCTACCCAGAAAAGCTATCATTTAGAATCGAAGGGCAGATAAAGAACTTCCCAGACAAGAAAAATCTAAAGGAGTTCACCACCACCAAAACAGTATTATATGTAATGTTAAAGGGTCTTCTTTAAGATCAAAGATATGAACAATAAAATGGCAATACATGCATATCAACAATTGAATCTAAAAAACAAAATAAACAAACAAGGAGAATAGACACAGAATCACAGATATAGAGAACATTTTGATGGTTGCCAGGTGGGTGGGATAGTTGGGGTGATGGGTGAAAAAGGCAAAAGGACTAAGAAGTACAAATTGGTGGTTACAGAATAGTCATGGGGATGTAAAGTCCAGCACAGGGAATACAGCATCCAAAGAACATGTCTGCATGGTCAATGACAGGGGCATGGACAATGGTGTGGGGATTGCCTGAGGGAGTGCAGCAGCTGGGTAGAGGCAGGCAGATGAGGAAAAACTGGGACGGCGGTAATAGCATAAATAATAAAATAAATTTAAAAAAGAAAATAAATTGGTAAAATGCAACCAAGTTATACATAAGGAAACAAAGTTAAAAATTGGTACCAGTTAAGGTTTGCAATGCACCCAGAAAACATGAAAGAAACCTGGAGCTAAGAAAAGAGCATTGCCCATTCCTGTTTTTCATTTAAACTATTGGTGTCCAGGAATAAAAAACAAAATGGAGAAATACTAAATTTTAAATTAGTGGGCAACTGCATTGCAAATCTAGTGCTTTTAAAATTGTTTTTCCTGAATCTCTCACAAACCTCTAGCACCAAACACTAACGGAATCAGTCATTCAGTTACCATCCATCATCCATCCAGCCCTCTAGCCATCCAATACTGGCTAGTAAATACTATGTTTAATTTTCAATTTAAAGTTTAACTGAAATATGACAGGCAGTTTTTTAGAACTTCAATAATTATTTAATGGAACATATGCTAAGAGACCAAGATTGCAACCACATTTTCACTGTGAAACTTAGGGCAGGTCCCTGTCTCTTTGGTAAGATTCCGTTGACATCTTAAGGTGTACTAAAGTATACTGAGCACAGTAACAAGCTCTGATATTTTAAATGAGGCTTGCTCAAGTTTACTGAGGATAGTCAAATTTCTCATTAGATATCTACTTTCTTTTACAGAGAAAGAGAAAGTCGGTGATGGGGATAATTTCAAAAATAAATTTATGGGTGATCGAGATCTAAAAGTAAGTTGATTATCCAGATACCTTTGGTGATTTAATGATTGCTCTATCTTTAATATTAAGTAGTGCTGGCATTTGTTTTTCTTCATATAACCTCCCACACTTTATGATTCTTGATGTAATTATTTATGTAATATCTTTGAGGTGGCATTTTGTAACTGTCTACTTGAAAATTATTGTATTTGAAAAATATATTGAAAAAAGGTGTTGCGAGTGAAGGGGATCTTGTGGCTAATTTGTTGTCCACACTAATTTTATAGGTGATCAAAAGTTGGCCTCCATTTCGTCTGATTCTATGTGTCACTGAGAATTTTGCAGCAGAACCAAGGCTATAAAGCACTTTAAAAAATCACTCATATTCTTAGTTTTCTTAAGCAAAGAAAAAATAAGGCAGAATTATAGTTTTTTTCCCCTTTTATTCCTCTAATTTTGGTTTGTGGTTATATTTATGGTTATTTTGCCCATTCATTTGCTTCATTCATTTGGCTGTTTATTTTTTCTTGGAGGTTTAGTTTAGTTTTCTCCTGAAGTCTTTATAAATGAGGCAGAACTAGGGAACTGTCCTATGAAGTGCTTTTGCCAAACTGAATTTAGTTGATAGAGTTTGTACATAAATTAATAGAAAAATTGCCCTATTGGTGGGTCAGGAAACTAGTTTTCACCTCACATTGCCACTACCCAGCCATGTGACTTGTGCATGTGGCTTTCCCAACTAAACGAAAATACTGTAATCGAATATTGGTTGTTCGTTTCCTTCCAGTTCACAATTCTATGATTCTATGAAAATAGACGCAAATGTGAGTCAGTGCCCTTGAAAACACATTTTATAAAACAAGACTTAAAACTACCCCCCCAAATGTTAATCTAGGTGTTTTCTAATTACCTAAGAATAAAGTAAAAAAAAAGTTAACATTAATAAAAGTTTAGAGTAAGAGGAAACATTTTTTTAACTTTTTTAAAATTGTTGTTCAAGTACAGTTGTCTCCATTTTCCCCTTACCACTCCCTCCCACCCAGCCATCCCCACTCCCACCTTTGGTTTTGTCCATGTGTCCTTTGTAGATGTTCCTGAAAATCCTTCAGAGAAAACATTTTTAACCATAGTACCTATTTATTTTGATCCACATTGATAGCTTACTCATATCATAAAGCTTTGTTAAGCATGAGAATGGATTTTTGTATTATGTTTTAAATTCACAATGTAAGGAAAGGACCTGTATGAGCACACACACGTAGCTATTTTCCTTCGTCAAACTAAGGCACAAAAGCTGGAAATTCTACTAAGATGTGAACATATTTTCTATAGAAACATCAGAAACTAAAAAATAAAATCTGGTTTGAAATAGAGCATTAAGTATCTGGGTAAATGTGATTATTTTTATGCTGTTCAAATCTAATTCCCAAAATCATTTAACCAATTTTTCTAAGAAAAAAAAGGAAAAGAATAAAATTATGTATTGTAATGTTGCCCTTCCCCAGCAGACATCCTCCACTCTCTCTACCACTTGTTTTCTGAGAATTATATCAGCTATTGCACAAATCTGTAAATTACAGAATCTGTAGGTGATAAGTTACATGGACCCTGAAGAGGGCCAACCCAACAGAAGGAAGGGAGGGGCTTAAGTTATTCAGCATTGATTTTGGTCATGGTCATGCATTCTATCCTTGCTTTCCAAATGGGAAAAATTTCCTCCAAAATGTGATGATTTGAAATACTAATAGTTATGTAATTATATAAATGATATATTCCTGTTTCAAAATCCTAGTTAATTTTATAACACAATGAATAATCTTTTGCTGAATGTAAAGCAGAAAAAAATAGACTCAGGTATAAAGAATAATGACAGTATTATAACATGGTGTAAATATAATTGGAAAATATTTTAATTTAAATATTCAACACCATAATAAAACTGTGCACTCTTCAAGTAACTTTTTAAGATCTCTCTTCTTGGCTCTTTAATTTTCTTTCTTTCTTTTTTCTTCTTTTTTTTCTTTCGTCTTCTTTTTTTTTTAGAGACAAGGGAAGGAAGGGAGTAAGAGAGGGAGAGAAACATCAGTGTGTGGTTGCTTCTCACGTGGCCCCCACTGGGGACCTGACCTGCAACTCAGGCATGTGCCCTGACTGGGAATCAAACCAGCGACCCTTTGGTTCACAGCTCACACTCAACTCACGGAGCTATACCAACCAGGGCTAATTTTCTTTTATAAAATTACAGCTTTAAGGAAGAATAATCATGTAAGTAATATACAAAAAATGCCATATGTTTGAAATATATTTAAGGCAAATAAACACAAAATTTACACATAAGTTTATCTCAACTCTCAAAAATACTTTTCAAAAAATAGATGCATAATATGTAGGGTTAGAACAATATTGTTGAGAATTTTCCACATAACTTTATAGCATGGATTTAACATCAGAAAGAAACAGTGTTGACTGCAGTTGTGGTTACTACCTAAGAAAGGAGAAATAGGCATAATTTTGTTTTAGTTGACAATGAAAATTAGTTTGATTTTTATCATTACAAATTTATATCTCTCTTTAAGAAATTAAACATGACTTCATTCTGCTTGCTTTTTTAAAAAAAATTTAGCCTTTAAAATTATATTTCATTGTGTATCATCAGTCATATTCTAGTTACTATTTCTTCATTAAAAAATACTCCCAAACTTAATAAATTAATTTTGTTATGCTCACGGTAATTATCTCCAGGATGTGTAGGTGTTCAGCTAGAAAGATCTAAAAACGGGGGTTGACTCAACAGCTAGAGATTAGCATCCTCTGAAAGCTCATTCTTTCACACATCTGCCACCTAGAAAAGGATTAATTTAAAACTGGGACTTTGGACCAAAGCACTTCTATTTGGCTTGGCTTTCTCACAGCATGATGACTCTAGTATAGTCAGTCTTCTTGCATGGTGGGTCCAGTATGTCAACATACACACACACACATACACAGAAGACACATCACTTTTTATGAACCTGCCTCAGAAGTTGTACTCCATTATTTCTTTTATTTTCTGTAGAAGCCCCAAAATCTTTCCTAAAATCAAAGGAAGAGGCCACAGACCAATACCCATATTTCTTTACCCTATATGGCTTTCTCTAATAGTACACAATTAAAATTATAAAAGAAAAAAGATATCCAGGATATGCTTATATGAGTTATTCATCTTTTGGATCATCAAAATGAATGTTTACATATTACCCACTCTGTGAAGGCTCTTAGTAAAGAAAAATTTTAATGTTTTAAATTATGAATTTCTTAAATTTATTTTTAACAATAATCCATGAAACATTTTAGGAAATGCTACAACATCTGATTGCATTTGAGAAAATGCTTTTCATCACATCTATACTTAATCATTTATGTTTTTAATCATATCTACGCCTGATCATGCAGAAAAATGCTTTGTTGAAAATCTGTTTCAAATATGATCTAAAAGAACATTTTGATATTTTAGCCTTTTTGTTTTATTTTTGCACTTTTCTTTGTTAATTAGGAATGAATAGGATTTAGCTCATTCTTGACCACCCAAGTTATAAAATCACATCATAAATAGCTGTTTAAATTCTTAAAACAAAAAACATAACTCTCTGTTCTGAACAGTTCAAACCCAAGAAAAATTATTGGATCCTTCAAGTTTCTTCCAGTTTCATCATTTTTGTGTGAGGGCATTTTAGGAAGATATTGCATGTTGACATTTAAAATCAAAATACTATAAACTTGCAAATGTATTTCCAATGCAATTTTTCCTCATTGCTGGTTGGAACAGAGTGATGCAGATGCAGGAATAGTTGGACAATTATTTTGTTATTTTCTTTATCCAGAGGGAAATCACTCTGCACATATTCTCTTTTATATCCATATTTCAAAAAGATACCTTTAAGGATGGGAACAAAAAATTATTTTATGACTCTTATCGTATCTTCGGTATAACTTTGTCCTTTGTAGGAAAAATAAAAATAAATCTCAGCTGAGATGTTCATGGCATTTTCAGGGTGGGTGCATGGGGGTAAAAAATTCAGTCCTAGAAAAGGCATACAACTGTAATTGAATAACAATAAAAATTTAAAAAACAACAACAACAACAACAAAAGTTCAGTCCTGTAAATACCTTTATAGTTTGCCTTGGTTGTCATCATCAGTGCTCAGATTTAGTCATTTCAAATAATTGACAACAGGTAGCCTCACTAACTCCTTGAATGTTGAGCCAGAGCATGGCAAATATAATCCTTTGGGTTGTACTGAAGGACATTCTCCTGCATAGAGAAAAAGTTGAAAGACATATCCTAAGGGCGAATTAAAGTACAAGACTAGGGGTGAAAACCACATGGGGACATTACATGGGATGGGAGATGTTAAAGAAGGTAGTTATCACAAACTGAGGTCAACAGGAAACAGTAGCCAAGGACAGTTCAGCTTGGATGTGGTAGTAAGGACCTCTGTGATCTTTCTCACGAGAAGAATTGTGGTTAACTCTTTGGTAAGTTTGTAGAGATACAAAGAAAGTTACTGCCGTATCAACTCCAAACTGGTTCTCGCACTGCGGCCTAACACTCTTTAAATCATACTTATTGCCTAATCTTATATATGCCTCTAAAATATAATCGAGCATTCCTCTGAGTGATTTTTGTATTGTATAACATTGACCTCATGAATATGCGAAGTTTGTAATCTGAGTTATCTTTTAAGTAGTATTTTAGAGCTTACAGGTGTTTTTATGGTCATTTGATTCTCTCTAATGTATTTGGAGTAGCTATATGTCACAACATATTACATCGGGTGTTACTAATGCCATTTAACAAATGAAGAGAGTGAAGTAGAGAAAAGTTAAATTACATAGTAAGTGAAAATGTTGAAACTGGTATCAACATCTTTTCAAATTCAATGATTCCTATAAGACAGAAAAGAATGGCAATAAACTATAATGGCATGCAGAGCCAGAAAGGAAAATACGACAGTAATAATAGGAATAGACATGCATAAAATTTGTTTTCTGTGTTTTACACATGATATTTCATTTCATGCTAATCACAACTTTGTGAGGGAGAAAAACATCACTAATTATCAGATGGCAATTCTAAAATGTTAATTAATTCGTGCAAGTTCATAAAGCCAATCATTTTGGTTTGATGATATATTTTCAACTCCAAAACAATCAAAATAAAGACCCCTTAAAATTTAATAGGAGATGCTGTTAAAACTACACATTTTAAATCCTGTCCTAACATGGGGAAGTTTATCTAATATTTGAAACTTACTCATTTTAAGTAGATATACGAAGTTAAAAATATGTTTCATATCCTTGAAAATTATTCATTTTTGACAGTCTAGGAAATAAAAGGGTAAGAACAAAATTCCAGAAGTTTAGAAAAGCAGCATAGAAAGTATCTACTTCTCATTTTTCATTAGCCAACTCATATTTAAATTAGTTCTATTTTCCTCATTAGAAGTTACTGCTAAAGTCTTCCTGACCTGCCCACTACAACTATTACTTTGTCCTATAAAATTAGAAAACAGAACAAAAAGAAAGGAGAAAGTTAATATATCCTATGATATGGGAGATTGTTGCTTTGAACATTTTAAGGCAGAATTTGTGTGAAACCAGATTAATTTTAAGAAACTCCCCGTGGGTTCTGTTTGTTGTTTTGAATTGCTTTAATAGTAAACTTGCATTATTTATGTTTATTAATATTTAGAATGCACTCTGCAAGGATGATTTTCATCTGCGCTATAATTAGTCTCAGCTGATGAATGCAATAAAATGATTATAAACAACTTTGTGCGATCATTATCAGTGTCATGGGAGAAAGTGTTAAAACACTGCTTCAACATTTTACCTTCAAAGACCCACTGAAATGAGCTCCAACCCATTTACAATCTTATTAGGTCATATTAAATGTGTTTTCTTCTTAGTGCACTTATTGAACTTCATATACTGGTTTGCTTTTCCAAAATCCAACTCACATTTCTTTTGTCTAAAATCTTTAAGCGTTGTGTTTGTTAATCATGCTTAAATTTAAAGATAGATTCTTCGTGAATATTTAGAAAATACAGAGTGATAAGAAGAACTGTACAAACATCACTGAGAAACTTACCATGCAGAAAAAAACAATGACTGGCTGCTTGGCATATTTCCTTTAACCAGGACATATGATGACTTGGGTGCAGGTTTGGAATGTGTGTGGTATGAGCACTTTTTATGATCAAGTTAATATATTATGTACAATACCTCTGAGTTATTTTTATTTAACTAAATAATAATGTAAAACTTAATACTCTATTAACTATAGCTTATTTAGGTCTTTAAATAATTTGGTAAAACATATGTTTTACTAGCTAAATAATGCAGATGTGCCACAGTGAAATTAACCCTTCACTCTGGTGGTACCTTTAAGTGCTGTTTTTGATCTGTTTATATGATAAATAATAGCATAGTAATGATAATAATAGTAGACTTGTTTAATTAAATATTTCCTCTGCCAAGACAATATGATTTTTGAATCAAAGCTTACCATAATTTTTAGAAATATACATATATTTTTATCATCACCCAAAGACTTTATTTTTATTGCTTTTATAGAGAGAGGAAGTGAGAGAGAGAAACACTGATTGGTTGTCTCCCGTTCGTGCCTATATCAGAGGTGGCGCCAGCCTGGACCAGGAACAGATCTGCAGCCTAGGTGTGTACCCTGACCAGGAATCAAACCCACAACCTTTGGTTACACGATGATGCCACAACCAACAGGGCCACACTGGCCACAACTAGAAATATTATATTTTTAAATTACTTCTTATAAATGTTTTGATTTTCTAAGGATAGATTTTCCAGAATTTTATCCAATGGATTTTTATTGATGCTATTATTTAAAAGCCATATATTTGTCTTGTTTTGTTTTACTTACTTCACTTAGCATAATGCACTCTAGGTCATGTGTCATTTCACTTACATGTGGAATCCAGAACAATAAACAAATGAACAAACAAAAAAAACAAACTCATACATACAGAGTACAGACTGATCGCTGCCAGAGGGTTAGGGATGGGGAATGGATAAAAAAGGGAATGGGATTGAAAGGCACAACAAACTCTGAGTTTTAAATGAGTCACTGGGATACAATGTACAACGTAGTGCAAACAGTGACATCACAACTGTGTTGGTAGCAGATGCTTACTGGACTTCCTGTGGTAATCACTCCGTAAGGTGTATAAATGTCAAATCACTAGATTATACACTTCGACTTATTATGATGCTGTATGTAAACTATGCTTTAATTAAAAAGAGCTTTACATTTCAGAATAAACAAACAAGCAAATAAAAAGCCATGTAATGGGACTCCATTTTGATATTTTATAGCATTAGCACTGTTAAGTATATATTTTCTTATATCTTCTTTCTTTGTTTTTCTTTTTGTTATTTAATCAAATGCATGGTTTACATTTTTATTCTTTCTATTAATAAAAAATGTATACACCTTTTGATTTCAACATCTGTGGCAGTCCTTACGTTTTGGTAAGCTGTGTTCTTGCAATTTTTTACTTGCTAAAAACTAAATAATTTTAGTCAACCAATTGGGTTGGTTGGGATTATTTGTATTTTCAGGCATTTGATTCTCTCTTCAGCCACTATAGTTGCTCTTAAATCCAGTCACTATTATCTCTTTCCAGCACCTCTGCAAAGTTCACCTGTAGAGATCCCAACTTCTCTTCAGGCTTTTTAAAATCTGTTTTTCTCACCTCATCTCTAGCAAACACACTCCAGTGGTTTCCCATGACATTTAGTATATATCCAAATGTTTTGTCTTGGGCTGCCCTATATCTGGTACCTGTTCATTTATCTGGTCTCATCTTCTAGCACTCTCACGTTTATTCTCTCTGCACTGACCTCAGGGCGTTTTCAATTTGTGATCTCCCCTGGAGGGTCATTCCTTAATCTTCACGCAATGGGCTGGGCTCCTTCTCCTGATTTAGGTCTCAGCAAAATGGTGTCTTCTCAGAGAGGCCATACTATTACCTTTCCTAATTCTGTATCTCTATCACTTTGCTCTTCATTCATGTTTTATTTTGCTTATAGAAACTGTCAATATTAGGCAATAATAATTATGTACTTTACTTTTATTTCATCTCCTTCTTTAGAATATTATTTCAGTAAGAGCAGGTTTCATCAAACTTTCACATTAGACTAATGTTACTGTCAAAAAAACCCAGTGATCTCTAACATGAGAAATCACCGATGAGACTCTATATTATTTGTGGGTATTTTGTTTTAACTTCAACTAATATTGATATACTATTTTTGCATATTTTATTTTTACCCAATATAATTTGCTTAGTCTTTCATTTTCAACTTCTTTTTGTGTAGTTTTTAATTTTCAGCTTCTGTTCTTAAGGTATCTGTTGCAATCAGCATGAAATTAGGTTCTGCTCTGTAGGACAATGGCAAGACTTTCTGTTTTAGTAGATAAGTTTAAACCAATTATGTTTATTATCATAACTGACAAATTCTATCATATTTCTCCATGCTTTTATTTGTTAATGACTTCTTGTTGATTTCTTGGTTTTTTCTTTGACTATCTTAGCAATTCAAATATATTAATTTTGTTTTAATTTCACATGTGCTTATAAGTTTTATCCTTTAAGATGCATATGGTTTTATGATTATAAAAGTTTAAATTTAAAGTTATATTCTGAGCCTCTCAAAGGAAACATGAGGCCTTCAGACTGTTTTCTTCATCCTGATGCCTTACCAGTCATTCTTAGTAAAAGCTATAATTTTCAAAGTTATCATTGTTAATTTCATCAAATTTAATTGTTTTTATAGTTATTGTTTATTCTTTCATTATTTTTTATAACATATAACTATTTTTCTACTTCTCCTTCTAGAATTTTAAAGCTTCAGGATAATATTAAACTCCTTGCCAATTATCTATTACTTTCTTTCAAGTATATAATTCTGATATATACTTAAAATAATTAAATATTGACAGAGTATTGATAACTCCTTGTATATGTTTAATATAAAATATAAAGTTAAAATGTCAACACACAATTGTGTTGATGAGGTTTTAATAAGTTTTTAATGTGATCTAAGATTATTAGTTTCAACATAAAATGCTATTTTTTCTTCTAGAATTGATATAGTTTTATTTTTATGATTATGGCTGTGATTTAGTGCAAGTTAATATTTTTATATCATGCTAGGTAAGGATGGAATTTTATTTTTTTCCATACGTATGTCATGATATTCCAGAAACAGTTGTTCAAAATACTGTCTTTCCTCACAGAATTATCTTGGCATCTATATTTAAAATTAATTATTTATACATGTGTAAGTATATTTCTAAACTCTCAATTTGATTCTATTGAAAATATGTACTTTTAAAATTAGTTCCCATGTATTTTTCAATCATAAAAAAATTAAATTTTAATACGTTTTTGTACTATTTCTCCTTTGCTATGTCCTCATTCTTTTCTTTTGGAATATCAACCTATACCATGCATTTTCAAAAGTATCAGTTTTTCTCCCTATTCTTTGATATTTTGAATGTCTTCATCTCTCTCTGTTTGATTATATTTTAATATTTTTCAATTTTTTAATTTGTCTTCCTGAATCAAAAATTGTAAGTTTACTACTCTTAAAATTTAATCAAATATATACTTAATTTTCAGAATGTCCAATTTTTCACTTATGTACTTATTCTTTTGCTTATGTCCTATTTGCTTATTTTCATAATTCTGTGGTCTTAATTTATTCATTTATTTTATTAAACATTCTAAATGTATTTATTTTAAAATATTTTAGTTTGTTCTGTAAAATTAAATCCATCTGAATTAAATTCATATTCTGAGAATGGATTTCTTAAATGCATTTGTAAGAATTTTCTCATATGTTTTGAAATGATAACTTCTTAGTTCATTTTGACTGATATATGTGTGTGTGTATATATATATACGTGTGTGTGTGTGTATGTTTATATATATCTCTTCAACAATACTGGCAGTTAGGGCCAGCCACCTCCCATGCAGTCAACAATTCATGTTTCTGCTTATAATCCATTTATAACTATGGTTGGCCCTCTGCAAACGTGAATTCCCAATCTTGGAGGTAACCCCTGAATAATAAGGATTTGAACTACATAGGTCATTTGACAAAAAAAAAAAAAAATCTGTATGTGGGTGGACTCGCACAATTCAAACTCATGTATTTCAACAGTCAATTGTATATCACCCTTTGCTTTCCCTTCTCTATGTTTTGTGTTCATTCAGTCTAGTCTAGAAGTTTTTTTTCTTATACCTCTACTTGCCATTCCCTCTCCTGCCACTTTCTAGAATGACTTTGTATATTGGCTTTTACACTGAAGTGATCTTGAAGATTAGCAATTTGATCAGCAAATCATTTCCTATATGTGGTGTTGTGCCTTTATTCACTTACCTTCTACAGGCCCATAACTTTCTGTTAAACTGTAGCACTGGCTAGCAGGGAAACAGGCTATTCAGCTTATTTCTTTAAGTGGGAAAGCTCTATTCGAGTTCCTAAGGTGAAACATCCAGATTGTCTTGCATCTCATGTGGAATAATTTACCTCTGTTACACTACAGAAGCTTAATTCTCAGCCTGCTGTTTCCAGGTCAAGAACACAGCCGGCCTATAGCTTCAACCACAGGCAATGAGGTATATCTAAGTGTCTTCAAGAGTGTGTTTTTGCCAGGCCATGGAAATGTACTGCTGTGTTCATCCCAGTGTGTTTTGTGATTTCTCTTTTTTTATCCCCTTCTTCATCATCATTAATAACAAACAAGTTAAAATTTAAATCAAGATGGCTGATAAACCAAGATTCTGGCAAGTCAAAATTTAAATCAACAGTCAGCTGTTGAAAGTGACAGATGATTTTGTTTGTAAAAGCAGTGATAAAATAAAACAAATTAAGTGATTTTCAAAATTTTAAATACAAATGTATTATTCAACATTCAAGGTTCATTCTGAAAATATTAGCTTCTCTTCTTTATCTCAGTCTCTAGTTCACAAAATCTTAGTCTGGGTAAAAGTGATTCCACATTAGGAAAAGGCCTTGTCGACTGATAGACTTTGATTGTGATCCTTAGGAGGGTTTCGCGCTCTTGAGCTACATGTACCACCTTGTTCCACGTGGGCGGTCAAGAGAAAAGTTGTATCAGACTTTATCTACGAATTTGCATCATTGATTTTTAGTTCTGTGCACAATGTCCCATACACAGTGTCACTGTGGTAAGGCTCCCAATGCACTCTCTTGTCTGTTTATTACCAGATATGCCCATGCAGTTTAACATTTCACATACTGAAATTACTTCAATATGTCAGTATGTTTCTAAGAAAAGAAGAAATGTACGTAAGAAAGAAACCCTTTTATTCATTTTCCTAATACAGCAGGGTCAAGCTATTGGCAAATCAGACAGGCTGATTGTGAAAATGTGAAGTTTGCCAAAGTTAGACCAAATTTATTATTGCAGGAAGAGATCTCTGCTTTTCTAGGATCTTACAATAAAAAGCCTTAAAGATATTATTTAGCTTCTTAGTATAATATAAAATGTATATATACTTATTATGAATCAGCATACAATGAACCATGATAGAATTGATAATGTAGACTTAATGTGACACCATAATTACCATAAAGAAGGAAGAGCCTATGCTTTAACTGTATACTGAGATTTTAATGAGACTAGAAGAAATGACACTATAGAGACAATATTGGCACAGAGTCAAAATTAAGGATTTCCTTTTGAAAAAGTGTCCCTGTTCTTCTACCTGTAATTGGCTTGTAATGAAGTAATCCAAAGAGAAAAACATATATCTAAGACCATGGCAGAGATTAAAACCCTGGTTACAGACTGCACAGAATCGTGAGTAGGGCATTTCTATCCTCATGCAATGGGTCCAGGGAGAGACACGCCAACCCAAACTCAGCCAGTGTGATCAAGAGAAAACAGAGGTCAAAAACAGCAGAAATTTGGTGGATCACACTAACTTAAATAGATGCTTCCTTCTATTTTGTGTAAAAATCTCAGTGGCTCTACCTTGCTCTGCTATTCTCAGCAAGTGCTTCCTGGCAAAAGTTTCAGCCAAGATGACAGTATTTTGGCTAACATGAAGAAGGAAAAAACAAAGGAAGGGCCTCTCCTCCCCCACCTCATCTTCAGGAATACTTCCATAATACACCTAGCACAACTTCTTTATATCCCGCAAGCCAGCATTTAATCCTGGCGGTAACAACACCAAAGAGGGCTGGAAAATGCTGTCTATTAAGAATATATACAGAGATGTGTATCTATGTACTTATATATACAGGCTGGGGCGAAAGTAGGTTTATAATTGTTCATGTAGAAAATAATACAATAATTAATAAATAAAAACATATGTAAGGATAAACTCTGTTTTGCATACTCACAACTGTGAACTTACTTTTGCCCTATCCTGTGTGGAGTAGGTGATGAATCACTTTGAAAGAATGGCCTCATGAATATTCAGGAGAGCATCCACCTTTCCATGGTTTTTATACAAATCCAGATGAGACTATGAAAGCCATACGATGATCTGTCACTAATAAAAGTTTTCTGCATTGGGGCTGGAAAGGTTAAGAACCA
This sequence comes from Desmodus rotundus, assembly GCF_022682495.2. Taxonomy (NCBI): domain Eukaryota; kingdom Metazoa; phylum Chordata; class Mammalia; order Chiroptera; family Phyllostomidae; genus Desmodus; species Desmodus rotundus. The sequence goes on along the minus strand of NC_071387.1, from coordinate 44,949,480 downwards.
CTCCTTCTTAGGTCTCTAACGGAATCCATAGGTAACGTAAATCCGAGAATAAAAGGCATGCCAAATACATTATGCATTTTTAATGCAAGAACAAACCTTAAGGACAATATGCCATATAAACTACAGTGATAACATTTAATATGTAAGAAATAGATGTGTTTGGATGAACTAGCTAACCAAGGGAAGTTTATTGAGTCACAAAATGAAAAGTCGATACTAACACAAAAATCTCTTAGAATGAGGTCCTCTGTTATGGGAAGACAGAGTTGTTTATTTTAAAAAGAGATAAAAGAACCACCATAAACTAAAACAAACACAGTGTCCTGAACAACTGTACCAAAAAAAAAAAAAATGACCTCACACAAAAAAAATGACCTCACATTGTAAGACAATTTACAAGTACTAAAATATGAGGCCTCCCAAGATTTGGCCTTTAATGAATGGAATGTTCTCGGTGGTTCTGACAGAGAATATTGACCTCTCTGTTTCTGCTTGTCCTCTACCTCCTCCGGCAAGTCAAAATCACTTAAGCTCCCTAAGCATCTGGCAGGCAGGTTGCCTAAACTGCTTTATCTGGATTTTGTATCACTTCATGAATTTGTCAATGGGAGTATCCACACACAACTCCAAAGTGCTGTTACACTGGCCAAATATTTCCCCAAACATGTCAAAAGAAATGCACTTAGCATTATTTTAACTTGAGGAAAGTCAGCTTACCTCCCTGGGGGGTTAGGAAAAAAAGACAAATAAGTGCTCTCAGAAATATAGATTTATAAACAGATAACATACCAAACTTAAAATTTCAATCTAAATACTTTTAATAATTATCCCTTATTTTGGGAAGATGCTTATCTTTGGGCCACATTTCATTGAATTATAAAAATTATATTTTGGAACGTACAGAATTTATGAAATGAAGTTAATACTAAATAAAATTATAAAATATCCAGGACATAAATTAATTTTGATACATACATCCTTTCTAATAAAGTTCATGTTAGAGCTGTGAGAGGAGCTGCCTTTAGAAAAATAATCACTCAAAGCAGAGAATGACTCTTTTTAGAGTTTGAATGTGTCCCCTTTCTTTTCTTAGTTCCTTTCTCCTTAGCTTCACAGGGAAGAAGGCTCTAAACCTCAAAAGGGAGCCTTTTGGCCTCTGAGTTGAGCCAGATTCTTGGCCTTGTTTTTTTCCCCCGTACAATGTTTGCCTTTGGTTCTGATGTTTCAGAAGGTGACTATTCTTGGTGCTCAGGGTTTTTTTTTTTTTTTTTTTTTTTAAATCTCCGCTTATATAAGGCACTTTCGGTCATTCATTCAACAGAAAGTATTGAGTACCTTTTAGGTGACAGACATATCCCAGGATCAGGTACCCTCCTATAAATTCCAAAGTCGTAGTTATACCTACGACTGTGCCTAACATAAAACAGAAGGGAGGGAGAGGAGGGGTATGTGTGTGTGTGTGTGTGAGAGAGAGAGAGAGAGACAAGAGACAGAGACAGAGAGAATAGGAATGAACCGGTTCACAATTATAAAGTCTGAAAAGTGCCAAGAGCTGGCAAGTTGAAGACCCAAGAGAGCTGAGAGCTAATGGTGTAAGTTTCAGTTTAAAGGCAGAAGACTGAAGTCCAACTCACACAGTCAGGTGGATGAAGTTTCCTGCTTTTTTGTTCTATTAGGGCCTTCAGTTGATTAGGATGGGCAATCTGCTTTACTTAGTTTACTGGGTGTTAATCTTATCCAGAAAGACCCTCCCAGACAAATCCAGAATAATATTTGCCCAATTATCTTAGCATCTTATGACCTCCTTAAGTTGACACATAAAATTAACCATCACACATGGCCTGACTGGACATATATGATAAGAATGCAGTTAACATAATGCATTTAATTCAGATAGAATTTAAATTTAACAAAAAAGCACCTTTATCAAATATCACCACTCTGGTTCATTAGAGTGAAGAAATTTCATCATTATATATTTTTTCAATTACATTGTATATAATCTATGGTTTTAAAATATAAACGCTTCTGTATCATATAGGTCTCTTTGAGAACAGATTTCACTCTGAACCGGTCATGCACTGCCTGTTGTAATAGTGATAAAATAGCACTTGTTAGACGGCAGGTATTATGTTAATAAGTGTTTTCACTCATTATGTGACTGAACACTCATGAGGTATGTATAGCCATCATCACCAGTTTAGAGACGAGGAAAGTAAAGCATAGCAGTGTTAAGTAACTTGTCCAAGTTTATATGCCAAGTACATGATAGAGCTCAGATTCACACCCAGGACTAGTTCCATGGCCCTAGTTCTTAACCACTATATAGTACTAACCCTTTGTTAAATTAGTCACGTGTAAAAACACAGTTCCCCTGTGCCACACCGTTCAGGAAGGTTGTGAACTAAGGGGCATTCCTTGATGGCAACAAGTATAAATGGTGTGATATGGAATTGATATGATAGTAGGAATATAACTGAAAAGAAAGACAACAGTGTGGTGATTGTCAGAGAGAAGAGGGTGGGGAGAGGTCAAAGAGGGTAAAGGGGGGATCAATGGTGAAAAAAGGAGACTTGACTTGGGTTGGTAAACACACAATACGATGTACAGTTGATGTATTGTGGAAGTGTATACCTGAAACCTATGTAATTTTATTAACCAATGTTGGCCCAATCAATTCAATGAAAAAAGAAAGAACAATCAGGTAAAATTATTCTTGACTATGTGACTTTGGGAAATTCACTGAACTTCACTGATTTTCAGTTGTTATGATATAAAAAGTGGATAAATATCTCCTGTATCTAAAGTATACTTCTGTAGAATCAAATGAAATGATATACTAAAACTAGCTATTATTGATATTGTTAGTAGGGTAACATTTGTAAAGCAAAAGTAGGTTAACATGATGATTTATTTAAAACCATATAAAAGTGATTTACATACTTCTATTGTGAGTTGGAAACCAGGGTGGAAATGAGTCAGAAGGAAATAGAAATGATGGAAACTATGTAGAGGTTAGACAAACAGAGTTTAAGAGACAGTAGGAAAGTTAGCCTTCCTAGAGGTAGAAAGGTTTTCACTAGGGAGAAGTGAGAGATAATGTGGGAAGATTGAGTTAAGGACACATCGGCTATCCCTGCTGATTTAAGGTGTTTGGTTTCTCCTATAGTTTAGATTATGGGGTTCCTCAAAACTTTCTGAATAAGGAATTGGATGAAAAACTGAGCACTTTAATATCATGGTGATGCAAAGATTGAAGAGATTTTAGAAATGAGAGTATATAGTATGAGGTTCTGACAAGAGGTGAGAAATCACAGTGAGAATGACAGTCCTGAAGTTAGAAAGTAAGAAATCAGTCTGAAAACCAGAGTACGGGAAACGTTAACGGGGCCTGAGAGCAATCATATGTGGAGGCAGATATATTCCATATTTTCCATCTTGGATAACTGGTGAGTAATAATTATTGTTAGTAGAAATTATGAGAACAGTTTGTGCTGATTTGATGGAGAAAGATAATAAATCCTGAATTTGAGGCACTAATTGGAATTGTCCAGTATGAAGCTGAAAAGTTGGAAGTGGTACTTGGAAGAGAAATTACAATATGTTGACTTGTTAACCATGTAGAAGTACTGATTAATGCCAAGGAAATGAATGTGTTCAGGAAAAAAAAAAAGGTAGAACTCATGACAAAAATTTAGACATATCTAAATCATGTTTCTTCTTCTTTATTGCAAATGGTTAAAAATTGTTAATGTGATAGCAGGGGTTTTCCTAAATGAAAAGTAACTGTCAGTTAGAAACCTTTTCTTCTACCACAGGTTAGTTTTCTCAAGTGCAAACAATGCACTTATTTCAATGCATTAGAAAGAAAGATGACCTTTAAAGACAGAAGTCAATAGTATATTAGAACATTAGTTTCAAAGGATTTCTTCCTGTACCTTCAACATATCTTTATTTCCTAAATACAATACACAGTGTCATTAAAAATGCTCAAAATTAAAGATTTCAAACAATTCCTAAAAAGCATCATCTTTCTTTGTTTTAAAATATGGGGGTGGTTTTAATGTTAGTTTGTTTTTCCCCATGAGAACGTTCATTCTATTTTAAACTAGTCAAGGAAGTAGGCAAGGAATGGTCACTGAAAATACTGGGAAATCACATTGTTTATTATTTCTTTTACCATGATTTTTTCTCTGCTTATACCTCACAGTAAACTAATATGACCAGCCAGTGTTTACAAGGTAAGAAAATATTTTTCCAAGGTGACTTTGTAAATGACAAAACAAAATGATTTTGACGCTTAGAAGCCCAGCTCATATTATATCATTGGGTATTATGAGTTCAGGAGTATATTTTTAACTTTTAGATGGAAAATAAAACAACACAAAACAAAACAAAATATTGTTTTTAAAAATGGAGCCAACAACTGAATCAGGCAATCATTCTCAAGGAGAACCCAGGAGCAAAGTACTGAGGCACAAATGAGGATTTAACGTATGCCTGCGACATTTCATAGTTTAAATTGGTCAACACAGCAGCCTCCAATCAACAAGCACTTTTGATTTGGGCAAAGGAATAAGCTTTTCACTTTTGGGGGGCTTACTCCTAATCAGAGCTTGCCAAATTATGTCACCACTCCATAGTATTTGTTTGGGCTCCTACATATGTGAGGGGCTTTCTGTTAATTTTACAAACATAAAAAGCCCAACTGAAGTTGGAGGATGCAAAAAGAATTTAGACATGATTCCAGAGGAATATCAGGGGGAAAATATACGTGTAGACTAAGAATATTATTTACACCCAGTGACTCTCCAGATCCTTCCTAACCCACTCTGCATCAATGAAATCTTCAATGAGAACAAAGTAGGATGGAAAAGGTATTCACCATAGTCCAGGTGACTTCTCGGCACAGGACAAAGCAGTCAGTATAGAAAACTGTCCACATTTCCTGAGGAGCGCTGTAGAGTGGATAGGGTCCTATGTTGGGAGTTTGGACCTTGAGAATGTTTCAGAAAAAATGTGAGAAGTCAGTGGGATGGAGACATAGGACAAGGTGGGGGTTGTGAATACAAATTAACACAATGGCAGTAAGAGAGATGTGTGTGCTGAGGTAAATAATTATAGCTGATTATATAAATATAGGAAGTTAGAAATATCTACAAGGGCTTTTTAAAAATTAAGACTATTTTCCATAGAAGTTTTAGGTTCACAGCAAAATTGAGGAGGAAAGTACTGAGATTCCCTACATAACCCCTGCCCCACAAATGCATACTCTCCCTCATTATCAACATTTCCTAGTGGAGTGATACATTTATTATAATTAATAAACCTACATTGACAATTCATAATGACCCAAATTACACAGTTTGCATTACAGTTCACTCTTGTTGTTTACGTTCTGTGGTTTGGATAAATGTATAATGACATATCCATTATGGTATCATACAGAGTATTTTCATGCCTCTGAAAACATCTGTGCTCTGCTCACTCATCCCCACCCCAACTGCTGAAAACTACTCACCTTTTTCCCATCTCCATTGTTTTGGCTTTTCCAGAATGTCATGTAACTGAAGTCATAAAGTACGTAGCCTTTTCAAATTGGCCTTTTCACCTAGTAATATGCATTTAAGATTCCTCTGTGTCTCTTCATGGCTTGACAACTCACTCCTTTTTAGTGCTGAACAATATTCCATTATTTGTATGTACCATGGTTTATTTATCCATTCACCTACTGAAAGACATATTGGTTATTTCCAACTTTTGGCAATGATGAACAAATCTACTCTAAACATCAATGTGCAGGTTTTTGTTTGGATGTAAGTTTTCAGCCCCTTTGAGTAAATACTAAGGAGTGGGATTGTGGGGTCACCTGTTTAGTTTTAGTATGGTTAGTTTTATACGATACTGCCAGCAGTAAACGAGAGTGCCTGTGGCTCCACACCCTCACCAGCATTTGGTGTTGTCAGTGTTCTGAATTTCAGCCATCTCAATGAGTGTGTAATAGTATCTCATTGTTTACTTTGCACTTCCCTGATGGTATATGATGTGCAGCATGTTTTCATATATTTATTTGCTTTGTGCATCTCTTTTATGGAGGGGTGTCTATTAAGGGATTTGGCTTAGCCTTGGCCAGTGTGGTTCAGTTGGTTGGAGCATTGACCCATAACCCAAGGGGTGTGGGTTCAAATCCCAGTCAGGGCACATTCATAGGTCATGGGTTCAATCCTTGGTTCAGTCCATACAATCCCCAGTCTGGGCACATATGATCCTTGGTCTGGGCAGGTAAGATCCCCGACCATGCACATAAGGGAGGTAACCAATTGATGCTTCTCTCTTGCGTTGATATTTCTCTCTCTCCCTTTCTCTGTCTCTAAAAGCAGTGGAAAAAAATGTCCTTGGGTGAGATTTTTTTAAAAAAGGTATTTGGCCTATTTTTTAATTGGGGTGGGTTTTTTTCCTCGTTGAGTTTAAGAATTTTAAAAATATACTTTAGATAATAATCCTTTATCAGATGTGCCTTGTCTGCTCATTTTTTGACATTGTCTTTCACAGAGTACAAGTTTTTATTTTAAATAAATAATTTTTTTCGTTTACGATCTAAAATGTCACAGTAAGATCCAAAGCCATCTAGATTTTCTCCTATGTTATATTCTAGGAGTTTGATACATCAGTGTTTTTTAAATAGGTCTATGATCCATTTGAGTTAATTTCTGTGAAGGGTATAAGGTATATATCTAGATTCTTTCTCTCCATTTTTTTTTTTTACATACAGACGTCCAGCTGTTCCAGCACCATTTGTTTTAAAGACTATCTTCCTCCATTGTTTTCCCTTGCTCCTTTGTCTAAAATCAGTTAACTGTATTTATGTGGGTCTTTTTCTGGGTTTTCTATTCTGTTCCATTGATCTATTTTTCTATTCTTTAACCAGTACCATGCTGTCTTGATTACTGTAGATTCATGGTAAGTGTTGAAGTCAGGTAGTGTCAGTCTTCCAGCTTTGTTCTCCTTTAATATAGTGTTGGCTATGCTTGGTTTTTTGCTTCTCTATTTGCACTTTAGTATCAATTTGTTGATGTGTATTTAATAATTTGCTGGGATTTTGACTGGAATTGCATTGAATCTATAGATTAAGTTCTTTCTAAAGCACTTAACATTCTTACAAGGCAGGTCTACTGGCAATAAATTCCCAATTTTTGTTTGTCTGAGAAAGTTTAATTTCTCCTTCCATTTTAAAGGATAATTTCACAGCATGCACAATTCTCCATTGGTGGGTTTTTTATTCTCAGCACGTTAAATATTTCACTCAACTCTCTTCTTGCTTGCATCGTGTCTGAGAAAATCTCAAATGTAATTACCTTTTCCCCTCAATAGGCAATGTGTTTTTTCCCCTCCAGCTTCTTTCAGGAGGTTTTTTTTTTTTAACTTTGATTTTTTGTAGTTTGAAAATGATCTGCCTATATAAAGGTTTTTGTTTGTTTGCTTACTTTTATTTATTTATTTTTCTCTCTTTTTAAATTTTTTTTCAAGTACCATTGTCTCCATTTTCCTCCCACCACTCCCTCCCACCCCAGCCATCCCCACCTCCCACCCTCGATCCTACCCCCATTTTGGCTTTGTTCACGTGTCCTTTGTATGTGTTTGTTCGTTTGTGTGTTTTTAGCATTTATCCTGTTTGGTGTTTTTCGGAGCTACCCAGGTCTGGGGTTTTAGTGTTTGACATTAATTTGGGGAAATCCACAGTTATTGTAACTTCAAATACTTGTGTTCTTTTCTTCTCCTTCTGTTATTCCCATTGTTTGTATGTTACACCTTTGGTAGCTGTCCTGCAGCCCTTAGATATTTTGTTCTTTTTTTCCCCCCATCTTTATTTTCTTTTACTTCAGTTTTTTATGATTCTACTGAGGCATTCTCTAGCTCAGAGATTCTTTCTTCATTCGCATCCAATTTACTTATAAACCAGTGAAGGAATTCTTTATATATGTTTCAGTGTTTTGTATCTATTATTTGTTTTGTTTTGTTTTCTTAGGATTTTCTCTACTCCAATTACATTGTCTATTTGTTTTTGTATTGTCTACTCTTATCCACTAGAGCCCTTAACATATCAATCATAGTTGTTTTAAATTTCCAGTCTGATAATTCCAGCATCCTTGCCACATCCTGTTGGGATGCCTGTCCTGTTTCTTCAAACTGAATTGTTTGCCTTTTGGTATGCTTTGTGTATTTTTCTTGAAAATCAAACATGATGCACCAAGTAAAAGGAATTGCCTTAAATAGGCCTTTAATATTTTATTAGTGATGTGTAAGAGAAGAGAAAATGTTCTATAGTTCTATGGTTAGGTCTCAGTATTTAGCGAGCCTCAGACTCTGGACTATGAATTTCACAAGTGTTTCTCTCTCTCTTTTTTCTTTTTCCACTCTACTTAGATAGGACAAGATAATCTAAAGAGGCTATCCTTGGGTATTTCCCTTGTCCCAGGTCAATTAGGCCGTAACAACACTCCAGCAGTTCAGACTTTGGTGAACTAGTTTCCCTGAGGGCAGGTCTTGTTAAAAAGAACAGAGTGCTCTGGTATATTTCAAAATGGTTCTTTTCTGTCCCCCCTAAAGGAACCAGACGGGGATTTTTCTCCAAACTTTACTGTGGAAATCTAGTAAATCTCATAATTTGTGTTGGCTCCCATGTGACTGGGTCCTCCTAGAGATTTTAACTCTCAGAATTGTCCACACTGAGCCCCCAGCAATTCATCGATTACAGTTCTGTTTTCTTATCCTGGTTCCCATGGTGGTTTCTGTCCCTGAGTCTCCGCTGCAGTAAGTCGCAGCTCTCGGTATGCGTTTGGCCTGTGTTCTTCCCCTCTTACGGAAGCAAGAAGACTTCTTGATTTTTTAGTGTGTTAAGCTTTTTACTTATTGTTAGGACAGAGTGTTCACTTCCAAGTTCCTTATATGGGGAATCAGAACCTGGAAGTCAATACATTTTTTCTTTTTTTATTAATTTATTTTTATTCAGTTACAATTGTCTGCATTTTCTCCCCTTCCCTCCACCCCACCCCAGCCAGTCCCACTTCCCTCCCTCACCTCTACCCTCCCCCTTGATTTTGTCTTTGTGTCCTTTATAGTAGCTCCTTTTTTTTTTTTAACATATTATGAAACATGTAAAACACAAACGTTATGCTGATGTTCTACCCTAATTCCAGGTACCAGCCTGCTGTGTCCAACCATAAACCACGAGGATGTTTTTGACTTTTAAGACTGTGCTTCTGTCCCTTTCTCCAGAGAATTGTCCTTGGCCAAACAAGAGCTATCTTCCACTGTCAAGTACTTTAAACCCTGCAGCTAATAGTTCACTGGAGCACAAAGGTTGGCCCTTTAATCTCCAACTGGAACTAAATTTGTGGTTCATTCCAGAACTCCTCATAGGTTTAGCCAAAGGTGGACTTTGCAGAGATTACATCCTTACTTTTTATTGTTTTCCTGTCCTATCCAGCTTCTTTCATTTCTGTTCTCCTGAGTACACGCCCTCAATAAAATCTTGAACAAGAATTCTCTTCTCAGGCTCTGAGGGACGTCTAAAATATATCCTTTAATCTATTCATGAGAAAACTTCAAAAAAGTCAACTAATAAAATTCACGGGCTTTTGGGGCATATCAGCCTTGTGTTTCCAAAAGTGGCACCCTGCTAATACTGGCCTTAAGACAACCTAGTTGTCACTCAAAGGTCAAGAGTATTACTCTAACTCATTAATCAGTAGTGACCCTCTTTGTTATTTTTGTGAATATAAAATAATCTTAAATGGGTCCCTTCTTTTTGCCATCAACCAGGAAAACTATCATTCTTTTAATGGACTGAATTCATCATCTCTATATCCAGGTGACACTAGTTTCTCTACAAAAGTATCAAATGAAGAAAAGCAGCACATTAAGTATGCAAAAAAGTTAGTGAAATTCTGTTATTTGTCAACTTAACACAGAAATATATTTCCAGAATCATTTTCCTGGTTAGTGTTGGCCACACAAGACATGCTTTAAAATATTTAGAAGCATAGAAGTGAAGCAAAATCCACATTTTTTAAGTGTTGAAGGTTGATGACAGATGCCAGGCCCGTACCAGCTCGTGCACGTCGTCGCTGATCTGTTAGGCCATCTACGTCATGTGAGACAGCTTCTAGAACCACAGCTCCTCCACTCTCACCTGATGTCCTTTACTGCCTCCAAATCCTGAGAGTCAAGTGTGGTTGGCTCTGGTGAAATGTACCAGCTTCTCCTAGAAGTCACTTATGCAACATAGAATCTCACTTACAAAGGCCACTTTGGCTACAGCCTTTGTGCAATGCCCAAACTTCCAAAGGGAGAGACCCTCACTGAGTCCGATGGAGTCACCGGACACCCGGTGACAAGCTGACCACATCAGACCACTTCAATCGTAGGAGCGCAGCACTTTTTCTCCCTGGAGTAGACGCTGAAAAGTATTTGCCTGCCTTGCCTACGTTTTTCCTTGGCAAACCGCCGTCCTTAGACTGACAGAATGACATAGTCACTGTCGTGGTATTCTGTGCAGGATTGCTTCTGATCAAGAAATTCATCGTCTAACTAAGAAATTCTACATTAAAAAATGAAGGGTAGCAATACTCACAAGATTAACTGATATTACCCTGTTATCTCTCAATCTGAAGCAGCTCTGCTGAGAGAATTGTGGAAAGTGATTTTGAAAACTCACTTACAGCTCCACCTGGGAGTCGATTCCATGTAGGTCTGCAACAATGTTCTTTAGGATGTTCTTTAGGATGTATCCTCTAAATTAGTGACCAATAAGTGATCAGTCCACCAGACAAGAAACGACATACAATACGGGTACTTGCTGAGAGCAAAGCGAATATGGAATGAGTGGCACAAAAAGGTAGTAATAAATAATGATTACGACTATTATGCCCAGTTGCAGAAAAAGGACTATGATGGGTAATCTCACCCACCTGATGATTAAGAACCTCCCATAATTAGGTGACCCTTTGTTGAAAATTCATATGCAACATTGTTCTCATGCCTTGCAGCCATTATGAGTAGTTCTTATTTACTTTGACGAGTAAGCTTAATCAGTTGGTGACTCAAAGTCAGCTACCCTTCCAGATGTAGTTTCGTTTCCCGAGTAAGACAACACATGCCTCGGATACCTGGTATACAACCTCTGGGCTAGTGGATGCTTATTTATTTTTTGTATGAGCTAGAAGAGAAAATCAGGCACAGTTTCATTTCACCTGGTAAGACGAGCAGGTCAGCATCCCAGGCCTACCTAAGAACTATATAAGCTCTCCAGTCACATCATAGTCTAATTTGCAGGGTTATCAATTGCTTGCAGTCTACAGGATATGACTTCAGTCCATTACATTGATGATATCATGTTGCACGGACTCAGTAAACATTTGGTGGCAACTAGTTTAGAAACCTTTGTCAGACAAATGAATACCAGATAGTAGGAAAAACAAATGCCATGAAAGTTCAAGAATGTGTTACTTTATCCTTTCGTCTGGGTCCACTGGCCTTGTATTAGTTTTATATCACTTAAAAATATATATATATATCTTTAAAAATACAAGTTTATTATCCTACAGTTTTATAAAACAAGGCTTTCAGCATACTAAAGTCAAAGTATCATTCCTTTCTGAGACTCTTGGGAAAAAACCTCTGATATGGTGGCAGTTTTAAAGAGACCTGAAGGAAGTCAAGTGTTGAAACATGTTGATACCCTCTAAGACCATCGAGGCAACAGGAAAAAGTGTGAAGCCCATTAACAAGAGAATGTTTATCGGGTTGGAGGAGCACAGGAGAGGCTAATAGTGTAAGTGGAGCACAGAGGTCACAGGGAGACTGGTAGGAAATGAGTTGGAAGTAGAGAGGGAGGTGAGCTGCAAGAGACCGTAAGGCTTGGTTTATATGGAATCGTATTTGAATGAGATGTGATGAGAAGAGCATTAAAGGGATTTTAATAAAGGAATATAACATGGCTAAACATGATATTCTTATAAAAATAAGAATTATTTATAAAATGCATAAAGTGAAATATGAAAATTAATCCAATAAGTGGCATTTATATGTAAACAGCTGTGGATTAGACATCAGGATACAAGGTTTCTTGCCTGAATTTCATAACTATTTCTTTCTATGACATTAGACTTAATCTATGTAATGAACAGGATGTGTGTGCACAATCAAAAATAAGATTTATTACAGCAGTCACTTTTTTCCCCACCCCACCCTAGCCAGGTGTTGAAGCATCTGATATCTCTTTTTATCCTTCATAGCTTATGTTAAAATTAATTCAAATATATCTGTAGTTGTAATTTAGTGGTTTGTTTTCAGTAGCCTTGCACAGGGACCAGCAGATAATAACTGTCAAATAAATACAATGATTTCTACAGCACTGTCTCTATTCCCTGGGCTCAAATTACCTTCCCATTGATATAACTTTATTCACAGCAAGTCTTCATTGAGTGGAAAGTCCCCCAATTCTGAGATGTTTGGAATCTGATAGTTTTCTGTGCATACAAAATAATTTTTAAAAGAATATAACAACAGTATATTTATTTTTAGTTCCAAACTGAGATTTTGAGGAAAGTTAGAAAAATCTGTGGTCTAAGCGTTTATATTTTTAAACCTCTGGCATTTCACCAATAGTTGTTATTTATTTGACTTTGACTGAAAAGCTGATAAAGTTTTCAGTCTTAGATTGTATTAGATCTATATTTTAAAGTTGAAAAATATACCATCACATACAGCGAGGTATAGCCATAGATAATAAGGCTCTTTTTAACAAACTAACCAGATACCATACCTTCATAAGAGTGGTAGTCTTTGTAAGCTCTTAACCTTCAGAATGTGCTTCGGATTGCAGTGTTTTTATTATTCAACACTCTAAAATCATTCCATGCTTTGCTGATAGAATCCTATTATTATAGGATCACCTTGCTTTTACTGTGATACAATTAAAAATAAATGTTAAACAGTTACACTGCACCAAATTCCTTTAAGGTACATAGTATAGATTTAAAAACATTTGCTTAGTACCACTAACTTTTTAAAGTAATAATCTATCCATTTAAAATGCAAAATCCTTGAGGGACCCACCAGTAGCTATTATTTCTTAGTATGTCTGTCAGGACCTAACCTCGTTCCCTGGATATAGTAATTGTCTGCTATCAGTTCTAAAGAGCAACATTGAGACAACAAAAGAGATGAGATTCCTTTACGTATAAAATAGTGAGCAGATACTTTTAGAAAGCACATAAATAGTAGCTTGTAAGGAGAGAATTCCTTCTGACAATTTTCCTTGTAGCTGAGCCTCTTGTGCTGATGTGTGTGCCAGAACACTGATAAATCGACTACCGTTGGAGCACTGGGCAAACAAGCTACTATTGCCAATAGGTCTTTTAGGTTGTCATATTCCTTTAACTCCATTAAAAAGAAATATGGAAAAAAGAAAATTTAATAGCACTATTAATTTTATATCATCATCCCAAAGGAGAGTCCTGGACAGTGATATGGATGTCTAAAATATAAAAGGTGAATTATAAGTTCTCAAATTCTAATATCTTATTTTCAATGTTTCCCTTTTTAAAATTTTTATTTCATGGATTTAAGCACTGACTTTCCAATAGTGCTGCTTCTGAATATACCAGTACAATAAAATCATCTCCTATGAGATTTCAGATATTTTTAATAGTTCTAAATGATGATCCATGCAAATAAAGACCAAATATAATATCACAAAAAATGACATCATAGAATCATTTATATTTTTAACTACAGATTGTTAATAGTTTTTAAAAAAGATTTTCTAGTTATTATTTTTAGAGAGAGAAGAAGGGAGAGAGGGAGAGAAATATCAATGTGTTAGAGAAACATCGATCGGTTGCCTCTCATACCCCCTCAACAGGGGACCTGGCCGGAGACCCAGCCATGTGCCGTGACCAGAATCGAACCAGTGACCTTTCAGTCTGTGGGGTGACACCCGACCCACTGAGCTACACTAGTCAGGGAGGTAGTTAGTAGTTTTTCTGAGTACAAATAAGCCTGCTACGAACATTCATAATGTTGAGGATTTTGGTGTGTGAACGTAAGTTTTCATTACCAGAGGAAATATCCAGGAGTAGGAATACTGAATTATAATGATAAATATATTGTTTTTTCAGAAAAAAACTGCCAGAAATTTTTCCAGAGTAGCTAGAGAGTCAAAAAGTTTCCGTCCTTCAGGACAATGTTGTGTTAAGTTCTCTGGCCAGAGAGACTGTGCTTTTCTTGGGGCAACCCCTGTTTTTTGGTCTGTGCTCATTGAAATTTCTGAATCGTGGGCTGTTTTAGTACCCAGGCCAGGTCCCATATAGGACAGGATATGTGTGCGTATATCCTCCCGAGGGCACCGTCCGCTGGGGCTTCCCTAGCTGGTCCACCTTATCCTCTCCGCCTTTTAGAGTCTCCTGATAGTTTCCTTATGTTGTGTTGCCCACATGGAGTTTTAGTTGTATTTAGTGGGAGAGGTCTGGTGAAATGTGCTTGCTCCATCCTGACTAGAGCTTAAATCACCATCCAAGAGCATTTATTTTGCATTCCCTTGCATCATGAGGAAACTCGTGTATTTTGAAATGTCAATCCTGTCATGTTCGAGCAAATTGATTTTCGTGACTGCATACCTCAGTTTCTGAGAAGGAAACTTTCTGCGTAAACATATGTGTTCCAACATCTCACATTATAGGAGAGTCTACATTAGCAGCTCTGAGCTCCACATGAGTATATCAAGGGCAGAACAGGATTCACTTTAAGAATGAAAACAAACTTCCACATGGATGCCTTTTTTTCAGCTCTGTGTAAATTCACAATTTAAAATTCTATTTAATTGAAATGAGAAAGTGCCAGCCTCCCCACCCACATGCCCAAAAGCCGTTCTGCTCACACTTTCCCGTTTGGAGCACTATACTTTTATCCCCTGCGTTAAAGGAACTCGCGGGACATCTGTCAAATAACCCCGCAGAATCTTTACACCAGAGTGTTGAAAATATTCTTTTTCAAAAAAAAATCTGTTCCAAAACCACAACATTTTAAAATTAGCATCAGTAACTCACAATACATGGCCGTTAATATCTATTAGTAGAGTTTACTTTGTTGCATTTTCACATGGCTCCTAATGACTACATATTATTTAGAAACTAGTAATTCATGCATTATGATTTCCTTTATAACATGTGTTTTATATAAATTATTTCATATAATCATATACATTATACAATATATGTACATATAAATAATATATTTGTACATACAAAACACATGTGCATTGTTATGTATTATATTTCTTACTTAAGAAGTGAAAAACAAAGATTTGCTTGGGGTTTCTAAAAGATAGTTATTTTATTTAGGGAAGGAATCTAAATAAAGTGCAATGTTTTATCTGGATAAAATTCAGACAAACTGAAATCACCTCACACATCTAAATGTGTGTGTGTGTTTGTCTTTATTTTACCCAAGTCATGCACCATCATTCAAATGTTCAGACAAAATGAAGGCTAAGAGATGGCTTGGAGTTTTAAGAGCTAAGAAAAATGTACTTCTTTGGGAGTAAGAGAGAACAGCGCTGGCTGAGGATACCTCAGTTGCTGACACGATATCCTTTTCCTGGCGTTGGTCCGATGTAATGTCATGGCTCCTACTGGTAAAGGAAGATATTAAAGACCCTATGAAACCCTGTTCTAAAGATGTCGATGTACTAACACGCAGTCCGTCTGCTTGCTTATTTGAAGGCAGAATGAGGCCAAGCTGTATTTGAAAGTTTATGCTCTACGGAGGATTATACTTTCTTTTTTTATGTTATGTGACCATTACCTATGATGCCAACTTTCTTCTCCATTTAGTTCGATGTCATGGGTGGAGCTGTTTCTGACCTATCAGAGCAGAAGAAGGAAGATTTGGTCCAGTGTATGAGAGACTCATCCACAACATCCCAACTGGTTTCAATGGATACTTGGCAAGAAAATCTCTGTATATGACTTTGAATGTTTTCTCTTACTCTCTAAAAGGACAGCTATTAATACTATGGAGCTGGAAGTGCAGACTCTAGAAGCTCATCCATCACTATGACATTTTTCTTTATGCAATAAGAAGATTGAATGCTTGCACACACACATTTACACACATACTAGGGTAAATTTTTACTCATGGAAACAACAATATGCATAGCAAATTATTCCTCTTTTAATTAACAAAACACATGATTGACTCCCTTTCCTCTGTATGGTAAAAATGAGTTAAAATCAATATTAGCTAGAGCTAACTATTGTAACCTTGAGTCAATCATAGAGCAAATAAGGACAAATAAAACAACAGTAATGTGATAGTGATAAAACTGCTCACTATATGTGTTGATACTCTGTGGGACGTGAAAATACTCTACATGCCTGACCTTTGTAGGCTAAGCACGGGCATATACGATTCTTCGGCTGGTGGAATGAAAGTAAAGGTGACAAGTGCTGCTTCCAGGCAGAAGCACTTAATTGCTGGTATTGGATTTCTCCTTTTTCTCTTACCGCAGCAATCTTGAAAACATATGTTGATTTGGAAGGGCAATGCTAAATGATCATGCAGACAATAAAGTCACCCAAACTTGTAGGGGACTTTGTGTAACATAGAATTAAGCTTTTCTTATTTTTAAACCACTGAGAATTTTGGAGTGTATTGTTACTGAAGCATAACCTTTCCTATCTTTAGCTTGTTGGCAGTGTAGAAATAAGAGGATTAACATTTATGGAGTGGGCCTAGTACTGTGTAAGAGGCTGTTGAAAGATTCATCAATCTCTCCATAATAATCCATGTAGGGTTGATATTATTATCCCAGTTTTACAAATGGATTGTCAGAATAACTTTGTCCCAGGCACCATTAATTGCTGTGGCACACTCCATAACTCCACTTCTGATGAGTTCCATCAGTGAAGTCAATTGTACACATTTATACTCTGTACTAAAAAACAATTACCTAAATAACCGAAGACCTTCCTTTTAGTCTCTATGTGGCTATTCTAAATTTGCAGAGGAGTGAGTTATCCCAAGATAAATATGTAAGAGATATCTATACCCACATCCTCATATTTGTTGTTTTTACCTGGATTTGTTTCCTAATTAATGTGAGTAATCTAAAAAAATGTATATGATTGAAAGGAAACCATATCCAAGTGAATCACCCTTCCTGAATCTGTCTAGTAAATGCACATATTCAACTTATATCTATGGGCAGGGCTACACATTACATTGGTTAAAACCTGGCCTCTGGGCTCGGAGCAGCTGTTACTTAACCAGATTGCTGCTTTCCAAGGCATGATTTCAAGAACATTTCCAGCTTCTCTATGCTTGATTTCTTGACTTTGAGTGGTGATATTGCATGAGTTCTGTGCAAGGGTCAAGATAATCATTATGAAGTGCTTAAAACACAGTTTTGTCCATATATAAGAAATTGTGCATATATATTGCATGTTATTGTATACTATATAACCAGAAAATTAAAATAGCATAATATTTTAATTATTTTTGAGCATGTACAATATGCTAAAACCATACCAGGTACTTTTTCTAAATTACACCATTACATCTTCATGAGAAGTCTGCAACCTCATTATGCTTACACTCATTCCATAAATTTACTTTTTGAGATGGTAAGTAAGGGT
Source organism: Desmodus rotundus (assembly GCF_022682495.2). NCBI lineage: Eukaryota > Metazoa > Chordata > Mammalia > Chiroptera > Phyllostomidae > Desmodus > Desmodus rotundus. The sequence goes on along the minus strand of NC_071387.1, from coordinate 44,931,781 downwards.
TTGGATCCTGCTTTAGTTGTCTTTCTCTCATCTCAGAGTATACTTTTTACACTATCGCCATCCCAAGATTAGTCACAGTGATACATAAAAGACCAATAAGGACACAGCACACAGTCTCAAGAACATACATCCGGCTGTAGTTGTTAAGAAGACAAGAAGCAAATAACATTACAATACATAATGTATTATAAGATATGTACAAATGAAGCACCGCAAGAACTCTGAGGAATGAACTTTCTTCTAAGTGGAGCAGATGGTTATACGGAGAAGGAATTTGGAATTTTAGCAAGCTTAGGAGGATAGGCGGAATTTTGACAAGCACAAAAGATACAAGAGCATCCCTAGGGAAAGGAATGGCAGGAAAAAGGAACTTGCAAAAAGGAGTATAGAGCGTATTAAGAATAAAGCTAAGAGACTTCAATTTATTAAAGTATTCTCAAAGTAACTCTGAAAATAATTATTCTAAGTAAATAATGATAAAATTCCTATTACTGATTATATTCCTCTATTTCTGTGTAATTCAGAAATTAATGTATTAAAGCAATACATATTTATTTTATTTTTTCTGCAGGTCAGAAATTTTGAAAGGCTTAGTTGGGTGGTGTTGGCTCAGGATTTCTCAGAAAGTTTCAGTCAAGGTGTGGGCTGGTGCTGGAGCCATCTGAAAGTTTGACCGAGATGCAGGACACTCTTCTCAATCAGTTCGCCCACCTCTGCTCTGGGGTGCTCGAGTGTCCTTACTACATGGAAGATGGCTTCCCCGAGAGGGAGTAATTCCAGGGCGTGCAAGATAGAAACTTCAGTGTCTTATTACCTAACTTCGAAAGTCACACACTGTCATTTCATCAAAATCTTTGTGGTTACACAGGTCATCTGTATTCGTTGTGGGAGGGGAATTTACTGAGGTGTGAATGCCAGGAAGTGAAGTATCACTGAGAACATCTCAACAGCTGGCCGAAGCCATCCTTTATGTTTAAAATGAAAATAGTGAACCCTATTTACAAACACATTATTATAAGCAACCAAGAGAGCAAGTCAAGAATTATACTAACATTGTTATCTAAAGGGATATCTATTCTCACAAATTCACCCAACAGCATAAGATAGAAATATCTAAATTCTTCTTCTCTTTTACATATATGTGTATATATGCACATATTATTTCCATATTTCCTTTTTAACCAATATTTTAGGTACAGGTTTTCTGAACCAAAAAAAAAAGTTGTGATGTGAGATTATACATATTTTACCCTTTCATCACTTTCTCAAATAAAATCCATTTATACTTTTTTTTTCCAATAAGTGACACATCTGAATGTTAGAGACTCATGATGCTTATTTGGTACCAAATTAAATATGAAGGGTTGTCAGAAGATTTATCTAGGGGAAATTTATCAAAACCTGTGCTTGAAAGAAAGGAGAAAAAGTGCTGAATTTTAAAGCCATCGTGTTCTGAGAATTGACTCATTAAAATAGACCAGGTAATAAAGAGGAACAAAAATTAGAACTTCTGTTCTTTTCACAATCTAAAATTTTAAACATAAAGCAATCTGTCACTTCAGAGATTATTTCTATCACTACTAGTTTTAGTTATGTTCCCAAGTCACAGCATTTCCTACTGCTTTATCTGGTGTTTTGCTTTTATTGGTCCCAAGTTCAATCAAATGAACTGCTGAAAACGAAACTCTTGAACTAGCTCATATGCTGAACAATGAACTCAAAACAAGCCTAGGGCAGCAAACAGGATTTTAATTGCTCACTTCTATTTCTCCAGTGCCTATTTCTCTAGGTGATTGTGTGACAAGAGGCCTCACTAAAATTCAGAATTGTGGGACAAAAATACCTAAGCACAAATGTCAACCATCCATGACCTCGATCATGCTTACATGTCTCTCCTTACTCCAGGTAGTGCTACTTAACACAGTCACCTGGAAGTATTAAGAGATTATAAACTGCCCTTATTACAGAGAGCTCTTGAAAGGGCAGAGAGGAAAAATAACGACGTTATTCTTGCCATTATTAAGCACTTATTGAACACACCAGAGGACTAGACATTACAGAGGGAGTATCCATTCTGCACACATTAGAAAATGCATATGCCTTTTACTTTGGAAACATATTAACACCATTGCTCTTTCCGTCGCTTTTACTTTCATTTCCTATAGAATCTTTTGGGACATCTTAGGTAGTGAGAACTCATTTGGATTGTTCTTCTAGAATGACCTTTCATCCTCCTGGTCAGTTTATCCCAGCTGGGAAATATGACTGTTCCCAGAAATGGTCTCCCTCCTCAGCCATTTCTATATTGTCAGAAGGGCAAGGATTCAATTCATCCCACAGAGTTTAATGGAAAGAGTAAAAAGTGACAGAAAAGGATGTTTGCAGCATTTGCTTATGCTTGGCCACTAAAGATGTTAATATTTCAAGGGAGCCATCATGGGCCCTGGAGTTTTACCAGACACTTTTTTTTAAATTGTATTTTTATCATTGACACTCTTACAGATGTCCCCATTTCCCCCCACCCCGTCGCCTACACCCAGCCCCTTACCCCTTCCCTCTGGCTGTCCCCACACTGTTATCTGTGTCTATGGGTTATACCTATGTGTTTTTTAGCTAACAAATGCCCAGTAAGATGGAAAGTATCCCTAAGCCACAGAAATTGAACCTGAGATGCAAAGAAATTTTCAAACTTTCCTGAGGTTACATAGACAGTAAATATTATAGTAGAGGCTGATTTAAACCTCATACTGTCTAGCATAAGTATAGGCTGATTCCAGATTACCAACATTGATAGAAATATTTAAAAAGCAAAAGAAAATTAAAATAGCTGATTAAAGAGTTTTATACTCATAATTTTAACATTAAAGACATTAAATAACTAATACATTGGTATGATTCTGAGTTTATGTGAGCAAAATTGGGTATGTCTATTTCTTTAAGGATATTGTAATTTTAGGAAACAAGCCAAACACCCTAACACATGGAAATGCATGATGTGACAGTGGTTCTATTTCATGAAGATGGGCTTCACTCTTTGAGGTTACAGTGCTTGTGACATCAGAATTCTAAACATATGTACGAAAAGCCTAATCACTTCCAAGCCTATGTAATTTTTAAATTCTAAAAGAATGTGTTCAATTATTTTTTATTTTGTTAAAAAGTTTACAATTTTAAAAGCATTTTAAAATCAATCATTCTAGCATGATAATTAGGACGGCCTTTACATGTCTTTGTATCATGATTCTCCCAACATTTTTACAAAATCAGAGTTATATAGTCCATGCACATTTTCACTCAGTTATATTTAGTATTATACTACATTACAAATGTATTTCAACTGGTTACTAGTTTTTGCAGTTTTTTACCTATAAAATACACAATAAATAATTAAACAGATTACTAAAATTAATTTTATCATTATTTACTTCAGGTTTAAATGTCTTGTGTTTTGTAATTATAGGTACTCTTGAAATGAGTATCTACTGGCATACAAGGTTTTTTCCCTTTTAAATTATTTCCTTTGGATATATTTCTAGGTCTAGACAAGAGATAAGGATATCTAATATATGTGTACATATTTAATAATAAGTATTGCTCTTTAATTATAAAAGTAATACATGCTCACAGAATAATATTTGGAGTACACTGAAAAACACCAAGGAGAAATTAATTTAGCTATGGTAGTATGTTCTGGTGTTTTTGCCTCTCTAACACTCTTTTCTACTTATATTTCTACCTAATCTGGGGGGGGGCAACTTTTTCCAACACTTAATGTGTATGTTTTAGATGGGGCTCAACTCTATAGGAGCAGAATTGTGACTCAAATCTGACCAATAATGTGGTCCCTCGGGCAAGCTGATGGGTGCAGAGGCAGCACCTGGTGGTTCAAATAGAGTGACTCCTCTACTTTATGTAGAAGTTGCTGGAATGAGATGTTTCTTTATTCCTGGATTCAATCATAGAGGACAGAAATTTGCAGCAACCGGGGCTATCACTTACAAATAAAAGAAAACACACACATACACAGCAACAATAAAGCTGAATTGTGGAAAGTCTTTTCCACATTGTTTTAATCCCTGGTGCCACCTTTGCTAGGAAACAAAATTATCCCTGGACTTTTCAGTTATATAGGGCAATTAAATCTTATTTTTGTTAAGTCCCTTTCAGTTAAGAGTTCTCTCACAAGCAGTCAAAAGAATTCTGATGAATACACCCACTATTTCACAACCAAAAGAATAATCACAGCATTCCCTGCCAGGTTATTATTTTTAAGTATACACAGCTATATGTGTCATGCCATGTATACATTGTTGCTTAATTTATTAGATATAGATAAATCATAAAAATGATACAGTGCCATTAAATATTAACCTATTGCACATTTTAATTAACTGCAGAATAGTCCAACATATGGATATATAATTAATTGTCTACTGTTAGGTTTATATGACATTATACTTTTCCATTATTATACATGTATAGTGAATATATATAGACACACATGCCCACCATTTTTTACTCTAAAAGAATATAGGATTAAAAGGTATAAATATAAAATTGTTTATTCAAAATATGTGCATATATTTAAGATATGTAAAATTCTACATCTTTGATAACCTCATGGTAAATATTTACTCATAATGCAAGTCTTTTAGTTTATAATATTTCTCTGGTATTAAAATTATCAATCCTGTTTCCTTTTCCCAATATTTTTGTCCATACTTAAAAAAAATTCTTAAACAATTTTATTTCAAGTAACTTTCCTATAATTAGCAGAGTTGGATTTTATTTCTGACCCAGTTTAAAATACTTAGCCTTTTAGTAGAAAAAACAAATTCATTTTTGTGTTGTTGCAATGAACATAGTTTTATTTTTATCATCCTGTTTTACTGATTATCCTCATTCCTTTTTTTGGCTTAACCTTTCCCCCATGTTTTCTTTTTTAAAAAATTACATTTTATTGTTTATGCTATTACAGTTGTCAAGTTTTGCCCCTTTTGCCCCCTTATATGCAGCCCCCACCTACTCCCTCAGACAATTCCCACACCATTGTCCATGTCCATGGGTCATGCATATATGTTCTTTGGTTACTCTATCCCCTGTGCTGTACTTTACATCCCCCTGTCTACTCTGTAACTACCAATTTGCTCTTTAGAGCCCCTTCACCTTTTCTGACATTGCCCTGGCCCCCCTCCCTTCTGACAAACATCAAAATATTCTCTATTTTTGATACAGAATCAGTATCTATGATTCTGTTTCTGTTTTTTTGATTATTTTGTTCTTTTAGAAACAGTTGTTGATAAATATGTATTTATTGCCATTTTATTGTTCTTATTTTTGATCTTCTTAAAGAAGACCCTTTAATACTGGTTTGGGGTGGTGAACTCCTCTAGCTTTTTCTTGTTTTGGCCTTTGATTCTAAGTGATAGCTTTGCTAGGTAGAGTAATCTTGGTTGTAGATCTTTGCTTTTCATCACTTTGACTATTTCTTGCCAATCCTTCTGCCTGAAAAGTTCCTTTTGAGAAATCAGCAGAAAGTTTTATGGGAGTTCCTTTGTAGGTAACTAATTGCTTTTCTCTTGCTGCTTTTAAGATTCTCTCTTTGTCTTTAATTTTTGGCATTTTAATTATGGTGTGTGTTGGTGTGGGTCTCTTTGGGTTCAAGTTGTTTGGGGACCCCTGGACTTCCTGGACTTGCATGTCTATTTCCTTCATAAGTTAGGGAAGTTTTCTGTCATTTTTTTCAAATAGGTTTCCAATTTCTTGCCCTCTGTCTTCTCCCTCTGGCACCCCCATAATATGAATGTGTTTGAAGTTGTCCCAGAGGCTCTTTACACTATCCTCAATTTTTTTTTTTGATTCTTTTTTCTTGTTGCTGTTCTGATTGGTTTTTTTTTCTTCCTTATATTCCAAATCACTGATTTGCTTCTTGGCTTCATCCACTCTATTGTTGATTTCCTGTAATTTTATCTCAGTTATTGTATCTCAATTATTCTTTATCTTTATTTCAGATAAATTACTCAGTTATCTTTATCTCAATTATTGTAACCTTTGTTTATGATTAGATTATTCTGTGCTGTTGAGGTTCTCACTAAATTCCTTGTGCATCCTTATAACCAGTGTTTGTAACTCAGCATCTAGTAGATTGTTTGTCTCCATTTTACTTAGTTCTCTTTCTGGAGTTTTGTTCTGGTCTTTCAATCGGGCCATGTTTCTTCATCTCCTCATTTTGGCAGCCTCCTTGTGTTTGTTTCTATGTGTTTGGTAGAGCTGCTACATCCCCCAGGCTTAGTAGAGTGGCCTAATGTAGTTGGTGTCCTGCAGGGTCAGAGGCACAGCCTCCCTTATCACCCAACCTTGGTACTTAAGGTGTGCCCACCATGTGGGCTATATACACTTTCCTGTTGTAGTTGAGCCTTGCTTGCTGTTGGCACATCCAAGGTCAGCCAGCAAATGTGTTCTTTCAATGGCCACACAACATAAGCCACAAAGTGATCTGCAGATGGCAACTATTTGTGCTGCGTGTGGAGATGTCCAGATAAGGCCAAGGTGTTAACCAAGGGTGTCTGCTGCTCATGCCAGGCCTGGTGCAACTTACAATGAGAGGTATAGGGTTTGCTGAAGCCAAATACTGCTTGTTTGAGAGACTTTAGTAACATGACCTAGTAGCATGGACCAAGATAAGCCATTCTTAACCAAAAGCCATTGGAAACCACTTGGGTGGATCCAAATGTTGGTTGGAAAGGGGCCTCAGGGAATCACCAAGGTAGGGCAAACAGCGAAGACAGGTTGATGGATTCTTAGACATGGCCCCCACCTGCTGGCTCTGTGACTGTCTGGAGGGATCAGAAAAGGAACAGTGGCTTCTGCCAGCACCTTTTTCTGGGAGAAAGCTGTTCCCAAGCTCCCACTCTGAAGCTAGACAATTCAGTTTCTACCCCTATGTCTCTGATGCTTTTCAATCTGCTGCCCCTGCACTGAGACTCAGAAGGAGTGAGTCCAAATGAGTCTGTGTGGGGGCCTTTTTAGAGAAGTTGCCTGAGACTCTAGCAGTTTCTGTCTCCCTTAGCCTCAATCTCTGCTGGTTTTTACAGCCAGAAGTTATGGGGACTTATTTTCCTGGCACTGGAATCCTGGCTTGGGGAAGCTATGTGGGTCTGGGACCCCTAGATTTTGAGATATCCCTCTTGTTTTTATCTGGCACATGTGGGTGTGAGACCACCTGGTCCACATCTCTGCCCCTCATACCAGTCTTGATATGTTTTCTTCTTTAATTCCATAGTTGTAGGACTTTCAATCAGCTCCATTTATGGTTTGGAATGAACCATAATGATGGTTCGGAATGACAATTGTTCATATCATAGTTCAGTTGTAAGTTTTATGTGGTTGTGCTAGGGGGTGAGCCATGTTTACCGACACTGCCATCTTCTACCCTGATGTTTTCTCTTTTGTTCAGCATAAACTCTGATTTTTTGTTTTTAATTTAGTCATCCAGAAGGTATGCAACCTGCTTTAAATTCTAGTAGTAAAGACCTATAGGTTTAAAGAAAAATAATTGAACTAAAATTTCTCATTTTTTATCAACATAAATGGTAGGGAAGCACTTTTCAATTTAATCCTATGTAAAATTAGGCAATTAAACCATTTTTACTTAGTATATAATCCTGACCTTGAATTTTCCCATAATTTTATCTTCATTTTTATTGTTACATTGGTATTTTATAACACATCTTAATTTCCCAAAATTACTGCAGACATTTTTATTGTTTTGTAAACCACATATATATTATTTAAATTGTATTCCATATTTATATGGTTACTTCTATTCCTTTCATAATTTTTCTATATCTTTCAAATAACATATTCATTTGTACTTTTAATTGTATTCATTGTCTTGTCACCCATCTTTACTTAGACATTTTATGTCCTTTTCATGTCTCAAATGTGAATAATAGACTTTCATAAGAAAATATTTAGAAGCTACCTTTGTTTTGCTCAAATTCTGTAAACATTGCTCATTATTTTCTGCTAGATACAGTTGTCTTTCTTTGATTTTTTCTTTTAATAGTTAATCAGTTTTCCTCTGGATGTTTAGATTTTTAATTCATTCTTTAAATTCAAATATATCACTGAATTGTGCTGCAATATTTATCAGTTGTGTATCTCTGTTCAACACGAGCCTATTTTATATGCTGTTTTTTTCATTCTGTATGTCAAAAAAGTTTTATTCTGTTATAACTAACCATTAATCAATGTCTATTTGTTCTAGTATCATTAGAAATAACATTAGACATATTTTTGTCTGTTGTTATACTTTATTTTCTCTGATAGTTTGCCTTTGTCTTTCTCTGTTGTGTTTTGGAATAATTTCTTGCTTATTCTTTACACTGATTCAGTTTTCTTCAATGTTAATTCTTGATCTGAAGTAATGTCATCCTAATTCTATTATGGCTACATCTATTTTTCTATGTTCTTTTTCAACTCTTTCTGATGATCCCTTTTAGTTTTATTTTGTAATCTCACCTCATCTTTTATCCCTCAAGGTTTTCTTTAATTTAAAAGTAAACAAAAGAGGTGATGCAATCTGAAAAAAACATAATTTATATAAAAGTCTCCTTAAAAAGTTTATTTTTTCTTATATTTTGAGTGCAACATCTACTTTTTATTTTACTTTCTTCACAAATTCTATTATTTTGTATTGTAGTCATTTATTCTGAAATGAGATGAATATCTCTTGGTATTTAGTTTGCACAAAAAAAAAAAAAAAGAGGAGTAAATCCTTTTGTGGCTCTTGTCACTCACTGATCAAGTATGTGATACTTGAATTTTCCTTTCAAATCTAAAGTTCTATGGTCAGATGACATGATTTTATATTACGTTCGACTGGTCCAGTAGCATAAAAGAGAAGGGCAACATTTCAATTACAGACATTCTTTTGAACATTATCTAAATTCTACACTGGGGCCAACAAATTCTGGCCCCAGTGTAGAATTTATGCAACAAAATTTTCCTTCCTGATTTCCACTCTAGTGGATAGATCCAGATTCCTTAAATGTTATTTTACTGGTAAATTAGAAAAGTATATCTTACATCAAGAATTGGAGTCATAAAATTCTTGGAAATGTCCACCATGGTCAAAACAAAACAATCGCTGACTTTGTTTTCATTTTGGCTATACTTGCACTTAGAATTACATTGCAAATACTTTTAAAAGTAATAGCAAAGCATGTCAAATTAGAGAAGTCAATATTTACCATATACAAATTTCCTTTGAGAAAAGTAAAGATGGAGTTTCTTCATTTTTTTTTGCCATCTGTCCATAATGAGAGTTGGATTGATTAGGTGAACATAACATAAAAGAAATATCATCCATCTTAGTGATGACCCAAGTTGAGTAAACTTAGTTTTAAGACATGAAATACACAGGTGAAACTATTTGTGAGGATAGAAAAAAATCAAAATAAATAAAAAGCTGAAGAAAAATAAATGCAACAATTTATAAGGGTATTTGCTTATTATTCTGAGGAGCAGAATCTTATAGCAATAAGCAGATATGTTTCGTTCATCTCTCTATAATAGTTACTAGAGAAAAGTTCTTTATGCATAAAACTAACAAACTTTTGGAGAATTCTAAGCCAGCATTTATAAAAGTATAATGATAGTGAGGTCCTCAAGTACCTTTTCAATTCCAACTAGTACCTGAACCGACCGTGTTTTATTAAGTTTAAATTGAACAAAAAAAAATGAACAAACCCACACGCCATATACACTCTGTCAAATATCCACTAGCAGTAATTCCCCAGGATTTACTTCTACCCCATTTCCAAGCTACTAACAATTTATTTCTGTTAACAAGTGTATTGCCCGTTCAAAACAACATGGAAAATACTTGTTAGTTTTGGTCTATGTTATGGGAGTGACTCTGCCCGTAAAAAAGTTTCTTCCTCAGCCCGACTTTGAATCCTTGCTGTGATCTAGGCAGTTGATTTTCCCCATTGTGTTCTGCATAGAGAATGCGGGCTATATCAGGCGAAGTGACTAATTTCTGTTGTTTTCTAGAGCAAGGCAGATCTTCCCTCAGTTCTGCTTTTACACCCATTTCTCCCACCAGCACACACAAAGATAACTAAGCATCCATACAAATGATGAGCAGACCTACATACAGGGTGAAAGTGACAAATAATGCCATTTAGTAAAGAGTTGACTTTTAAATTACAATGTTTCATTCATTTTACTTTTCTAAGAAACACCACTACCTCTTCCTAGAACCTGCATGAAACTGACTGGACTAGAAAAACAACTTCTTTGTATTTCTATCCTTCCTTAACAGCAAAGAGGTGTCTGGAAAGAGAACGGAGTTGAGGCATAACTCAATTCTACCATTTACTAAACTGCTTAAAATTTGGAAAGTACTTAATCTTGCTAAGCTTCCATTCCCCTACCTATAGGATAACAAAAACATAATATTTGCTTTATAAGGTTTTTGTTATAATTAATTGAGATGCTGTATGTTAAAAAAAAGTTTAGCACAAATTTTGAAACTTATCCTGTTTTCAGTATAGTCAGTCTCCTAAAGAATCAGATGTAAACCAGAACTTAAAGTGGGCTTGAATGAAAATTATGTATACTTGCAATAATAAGATGTTACCTGAATTTCAAATCCTGGAGATTTATTTTGACAATTTGAAGCTTCTATTTTTGTTGATTAATTATTAAGTTTGGTGTGAATTCTAGCTAAACTATTATAACTTTCCTTATATTAACAAATCATTTGATGATGTGTTGGTACCCTAATATTTTGGCTTTTCAGTTATTTGTTAATAAGTTGGAGATCTACGTTTATTCACTGATAGCTCAGTACATGTCAATTGTTGATAACAGAATGAATACCAATCACACACATGGTAGACTTGAATTTTTTTCAAAAGTTAACTTGTGAATTTTTTACCTTAATCTTAAAGTCTTTACCTTTCAGAGAGAATTTAGATCTCAGAAATCTACTCTTTTCTAAATATGCAATTTGGTAAATAAAAGACAATACACAACAGTAGCACTTACCATGTGTCAGAAACAATTCTAAGATTAACATTTTTAATAATCATAATAAATTTTATGAGGTAAGTCTTATTACTATCCCCAATTTTTAGATGATGGCACAGACATACTGAAAAAAATTGCAAGTAAATTACCCACAGTCACACAGTTAGTAAGTGATGGAGTTAGGGTACCACATGTCTCTCATCTAAACACATGTCCAAATTTCTGAAGAGAAAGTTAGCTTTTGAATAATTATATGATACCAAATTTGCTGTTTCGAACATGAGAGCCTTGACTCTCTATACTAATTCCTGAATTATTGAAAGGACTAGAAGCTAATACAGAATCTTAGATGAAAGCTTGAATGCAAAGTAATCAACTTTATCAGCATTTATTTAAAATCTCACTGTTGCCAAAAAGAGATGGTAAAGTACAACGTTGGTGCATATATGCTGCCTCTAGCTGGAATACATCAAAAACTTTCCCTGATTACATAAATAAATGTAGTAATTGAGCCGTGCCTCATGTGGAAACTCAAGTTCCTAGCAATTATTCTCCCTTAAGGAGGTAACTTTATTTATCAATGTCTACTTACCCTACAGTTCAAATAAATCTTTTTTTTTAAGTGAAGCTTCTAACTTGCAGTCCATGACTATCTGAAAATATGATCATTCAGCCCAATCTAAGATTTACACTTTAGTTCAAAACATGCTGAAGTGCAACATGCAACTTTAAGTCCTGGCTGACAACATGTTGATCTTGTATTTGACATTAAAATCCATTATTGGGAAAAGGGGAAGCAATAGCCCCATTAGGGAAATTGCTGCTGAATTTATATTCTGTCACATCAAAGTGAACTGGGGATTAATATTCTCATATTTTATTGTTAAAACATTTTAATTTCTTTTAAGTGTGCATTTCAGGTTGTGAATTCTTGATGAGAACTCAGCTCCCATTTGCATATGAAAGCTACAATATTGTGACACATCCCTGTCAGCGGGTACTTTACCCTCTGGAAGGCGTTCACCTGCTTAAAGTTCTTTAATATTGGGATCTAACTAAAAAATTAAGGAAGTTTAAAATATATAAATAATATGCTTAATGCATATTTAAAACCTCTTGCAGATTTTCTGGTTTTCTTATTATAGAAAAGAAAGAAAAGGACATTTCGCTTTCTGGAATAACTGAAGAACGCATACAACTTTGTTAGGCCTTGCTTTGTGGGTAACTTTGGACCTTCACATATGGGATATATTTAAATACTCTTGGAGACTGTTGTATTCTTTTCTTTTTATTTTAAGAAAAAGGAATCTCCAGCCAAAAGCGGATTCTGTGCCTGAAGAGAGATTTTACTGGGTGGAATGGGTTGAACAAAATTAAAATGAACCCAAAGTTCCATTAAAATCTATCTTTCTGTGCCCCCATCTCTACATTCTTTAAGTTAAAGGGTTACAGGAAAAAAACAACAACAACAACACAGTGGCCTAAAAATTAATAGGGTTGATTGAAAGTTTATCCAAGGTACTACTTCCCCCAAGTAAAGCAACTTCACCCTGGTTATAATGTCCTTTCTTCTACTGTGGGACCTTCTTGACAAACACATTTGTGAGTCTAAAATGCTAGAAGGATATGTCTGCCTATGCATTTCTTTTGTTCCCTCTGTCTGGCAGAGCTATGGGAATTATAAAATATTCCTCCCGTTGAAAATCTCCAGACTTCTCCAATAAGGTGATTATAGTGCTTTGGGGTCAAGATTTTTGTACAGATATTTTGATATTGACTCATGTATCTATCCACTTATTCTCTGAACAGGCTTTAACTAAGATGGCAAAATTTTAAAATAACAAATATTGGGGTCAGACATGTACATGCCTGTGATAATTTATTAGCTATGTAAATATAGGCAAATTACTGAACCAAGTAAATGCCAGAATCTTCTACTTTGGAATAAAAACATGTCATAAAATTTAAAAGATATTGCATATGGAAGTGCCTAGTACAGTGAGTGGCTTTACCACAATACATAGTGTTAACTTTAAATAGTAACTTTAAAATAAAAAGACTTGCACAGCAGAGAGAAAATGGACAAGATTTAGTCAAAGAAATTTAGTTCCATTCCTGTCTTTGCCATTAGACATATGAATTTGGTAAAGTAATATCTTGCAGGCTTATCTGTTAAAATGAATGGCCTTAACCATAATATCTATCCAAAAATTAATGTGATATTTAAGTGTAATAGAGACAAATAGATCACCTAGAAAAGTACCTAGCACAAATAAAGTGCATGTAAAAGGGTATTTATGCATTGGAATACTGTTGTTAGAATTGTATTTTTTTAAAAAAAAAAGATTCTGAGGATAGTAAATCAGAAAAGGAGGTTTGGGAAAAGATGGACCCAGGTATGACACCATTTGTTTCTTAAATAAATGCTTATTATCCCCCTGCTAAATATGCCAGATGGATCTCCTGAATTCAATACCGAACAGGAGATCAGTGCCTTGGTCATCTCTTGCTCATGGCAACAGAGGGGTTAAAATTGAAAGATTGATTTTTTTAAAAAACCTGGGCATAATGATGTAGAAAAGTGGTCTTCAACTTTTCATTGAAATACTTGCAATGACAAAGGAAACGTGATGCACACCCTCAAGGGCATAGCTATGAGGGCCATATCCAATAATATAAAGTGTCTGACCCATAGTATAATAGATGTTTGATACATGGAACCCTGAACTACATTTTCCTTTACTATTCTTATTTTCCATCCTTTACAAGTCTATACCTGGCTCTCCCATTCTTTGATGATACACTCATGCTCTTAATTTTTGCCCCTGGCCCTTCTCCATTTTGTTATAGGTCTGATTTTTTTTTTCTGTGTGACTTTGAGACCACCTTACTTCATTTTCAGATTAATACCTTTAATCAATGTCACTTCCATTGTCATTTTCAGCTGTTGGGAAAATACCATCATTCCTAATGCAACTAAGACTTTGCATTTTATTATTTTATTTTATTTTTAAATGTTTTATTGCTTATGCTGTTATAGTTGTCCCCCCTTTATTCCCCTCCACCCTGCACCCACTTCCCATCCGCATTCCCCCTCCTCCCCTTAGTGCTTGTCTATGGGTCTTACATGTAAGTTCTTTGGCTTCTAAATTTCCTATACTATACTTAACATTTTAAATACACAATAAGTTTCCTGATGTCTTGGAAGCCAGAGTTTCCTAAGTAAGGTGGGACATGTATGCTGAGAGAAGGCAAACTAATCATAATCAAGCATCAGGTCAATTTCTCATTAAATATGGACCATTTTAACATTTAATTCTTCTCATTAATAACATGTTGGTATTGAAATACTTAAAATAATTAAAGGCTGTAAAAGAGTATATAGTAAGAGGTCCCCTCAACTCCGGCCACCTAGTGCCCATCCCCCTTCGGGGTTGGGACAGGAGAAGAGAGTGCCCAATTCTTCCACAGTCTTTTCAGAATATATTATGCCTGTAGGGACAAACACAACATAAACTATTTTACTTGCAAAAACCACATACAGGATTGTTTAGACTTTGTTTGTTATCTTGATTTTTTTCACATCATAATCTATCTTGAAGAGTATCTTCAAATACTTTTTTACAGCTGCATAAATAATGTTCTAGTTGATGCTTGAATCATACATATAGCCATTAAGTTATATTTAGGTACTGCAGTTGTAAAAAAATATTTGAAAGTGTTATCACTAGTCTTTTTCGGGTCCTAAACTGACAGGGCTACTTGAAATGATAGCTCTAGAAAGAGAAAACCTCTCGCGTCTAGCTGGACTAGCAGTTCTGCAGGTTTTGTGTAGTTGGAGCTTGGAGGAAATCTGGTGAATGTCAAACTCCAACAGAGTAAAACACTGGACATGTTAAAATACCAACAGAATTAACTGTACCTTTATGAAAAGGCATTTCTCCCCAGAAATGAAAATTAAGGGATGGTGATCTTCATAATATTAAGACAAGCGACTGGGCCCGCAGTGAGCTCTGCAGGTCCTATATCATAGAAGTTGTGCACCTGAAACCTATGTGATCCAATTAACCGATGTCACCCCAATACAGTTAACTACATTTAAATACATTCAATTAAAAAAGCACAAACGACTGGAAATGGAGAGTTAATAAGTTTAACGTGTACCTGATAGTTTTAAATTCTTTAGGCATATTTTCTCAATACACAATCCATATTCACTAACATGTGTATTTAAGGTTTGTGTTCATTTGTGTTTCTGCTTAACAGGCTATAATGATTACCAAAATTAGTCTCTATCACACACATTTAACAAAACTTAATTAGATATTTTCATAGGCATTATTTCATTAAATTAAAAAATATGCAGTTTCTTTTTCCTGCTCTTTTGTTTCCAAAGTTACCATTAAGCTAGATATAGTAAGGCTTTGGAAATCTCCAAATTCTCAAGCTTGAAATAGGTTTAACACTGCTAAATGCAATAGCCATTTCATAGCTCCTAATTTTCTGGGTCTCACAACGCAATAGTTTTTTTCATTAATTCTTTGCCTCCAGCTTATCGTCAACCATAATTCTGTTTTGCTTAACTATATATTTAAAAGAATCCCTTTGGTACTAAGGTAAACTTCACAAAATCCAACTAATCCAACTATTTTCAGTTGGGTTTACTTAAAAAATGTTAAAATGTCTTTTAATCTTAATGTTTAACCACTTTAAATTAGAAATTACTTGAATAAATAAAAATTCATTTCTTTTCTGCCAATATTCAAACAAGTCGATGTTTGTTGTGTCTCTGCCAGACTGATTAAATGTGGGTGGGGTGGAGCTATCTCATTTAGTTCACCAATCGCATTGGGGATCATCAATATAACCCTGTTAATATAATTTTCATTGGTGATTTGGGAAAGAAATAGATTACTGTTATTTAATCTCCTCACCATCAATACCCCTTCCTATGAACCTACTCTGTAACTGAACACATATGAACATGTATGTACACACAGACCACCCACTGTGTCTCAACAAAAAGTTACTGAATAATAAGCTGTGAGTGGAGGAGAGGATGCAAATATCACACACCTTCAGAAAAATTACATTTGAAAAACAAATAAGCGAATTTGACAGCCTTGTTCTCTGTCTTGCAACCATTCTGCTCCAGCGCACCATGGAAAGAAGTGACAAGGAAAAGCAGGTATAGATTATGAGTAGCAGACTAAAAGCCATGGAGACTCACCAAAACAAGCACGCAAGCAATAAAAAGGTGGATATATTTTGCATTTACACTGGAAGAATTTCAAGGACTTGATTTTCAGAAGCAGGTTGTGAGATTCTTTCACTTGTGTTCCAAATATACACAGAACTTCAGCAAGCTTGAACAGATAGCCTGGTGCAGAGAGAGCAGACTACACCCAGGGTTTGAAGAGGGGAGTTGCACATTGGCGTTTGTACATCAGTGCCCTCTGCATGTGTTCACCATTTGGAGCTTCAGTTTCTGACCAGTAAGAATTGAAACAAAGCAATGGTCTTTGAACTGTGCAAGAGCTTTAATGAACACTTAGATTTGGGATTTCCCACTACTACAACACATATACCAAGCTCTTAAAAAAAATTCCTTTAACATATTTGCCTTTAAGTAAGATTTCTCTTGAATAAGAATCTAGTCCAGGCCCTGACCAGTGTGGCTCAGTGGGTTGGGTGGCATCCCACAAAGCAAAAGGTTGTGGGTTCGGTCCCTGGTCAGGGCACAAATGATAGACAACTAATTGATGTTTCTCTCACATGAATGATTCTCCCCTCTCTTTCTCCCTCCCTTCCCCTGCCTCTAAAAGTAAATAAATAATTTTTTAAAGTATATAGTCCAATGAGTTTGTATATTAATAGACTAGATAAAACAACTTCCTTCATCCACAGATTTAAATGTTCTATAGTTTTCTAGTTGGGCAAACTCACAGTTACTTACGTACAATGCAACATTTTGATTTATCACTTGGAAAAGAGTGAACTACTGCGTGAAGTTGAGGTCAAGAAACTTGGGGAAATTAGCCAAAATTTTTTGTCTTTTCCACTTTGTTCTGAAAATATTAAAATCAGGCCAAAAATAAATACTTTGTACGGCTCTCACATTGACCATCCACAATTGCAACCATTTTCATCTGGGACATAACCATACACCCAACCAATTCTAAATACAGATATTTTCATGATTGGGACATTTCTAACATCTAGATGCAATATACCATTCTTAGTATTGATTGTCATCGCCTGCTCTTCAGCAAAAATAGAAATGTCCACATCAAAACTTATAAACCAAGTGTCAGTGGCTTAGAAGAGAATCTGAGACAATTGTGAATCATGATTTTATTTCCTAGAAACCAAATATTTGTAGGGAATGGCTGGAGATTGGTGAATCAGAGGTGTTTATCATTATTGCTGAAAGTGGAATCAAAAGTAGTCCAGCTCCAGACATAAAGCTGGCTTAAGAGTCCTGCCTTGATGACACTAATTCCTTCTGAAATATTTCAAAAAATATTCTGGATGGGACAAAAGACTATATTGTATGCAAAAAGGTGAATAGCAGTATTCTCAATGGAAAAAAAATTTCTAAATGTGAATAAATTAACTCCCTTAGCCAATTTATTTTGCTTACGTTTTATACACACACACACAATGTATCTTTATATATATGTACACACACAAATATATACACACACTCAATATAAATACTTATGTCTAATGTCTAATTGAAAGTAAAATGGTTCTTTTGAAAAATATATAAATGTTAGGTCAAATTTAATTGGCAGTATTTTTGTTAGATATGAAATAATGGTAGGATTTCTAATCAGTGGTATTTTAGGTCTAATTTTGTGAAGTCAAATGTGGGAGCAAACAATGAGTCCAAATGTAAAATTTGGGCACTTATACTATAGAAGTTTTTTGTTCACAGCTTGAGTTTATTTAAAGCTATTCTATACTTTGTTAAATTACTTTTTTTCAGTTCTTTATTTTTAAATTATCAGTGAAACAGGATGGCTCATGTGTTTTTTATCACTGAAAAGAGATTGTAGAGATAACATGTTGTATTTTTATCAAAATTTGAAGCTGTCATGCAGGAATATACCATAGTGGAGAGTTTGCTAGGCACTAGCAAAAGACAGAATGCTTGCATTTTAGTTGCTAGCATTTCAAATAGATATACCTACCACTTATCAAATTCATTTTACTTGTCCCAATCTGTTTTCATTTCCTCACCACCAGTTCACAAAAATCCATTTACTGTAGTCTTTTTGTGCCTTCATTGGTTTGTCTTTCAGCAAAGGGATAATTCGCTGGCAGTGAATGGCTGGGATAGAAATCATGTTGTGTTTCTCCTAAGCATATGCTGCATGTGGTACAGCACTTCACGTTGTGAAGGGTGATATATTAAATGAATGATTCATGCCATGCTTTTCTTTTAATAAAAAGGAAGCAGCTTTCTTTCAAGTATAAAGGAGTTAGAATGAAATTTTAAAGAAAAATAAACACATGTAAAACTCACTTGGTAAATATGTTATCACTGCTGTCTTGGTCTTTTCATCTTTGGAGCTCTGTGATTAATAATTCAAATTTTGCATTAGGATTAATTTTGCTGGAGATATTTCTCAATAAGGATATTATAACTAAAGATGCTCAAGTCCACTGGTATTACCACGTTTTTGTATCAGAACGTATGGCAAATAAAATAATGGCTAAACTCACTAAAAATTATAATTAAATATTGCAGAAAATCTCAGGGATTATGTTTGTGTGGGTGCATGTATGTGCGCGACTTTAAAGAAGGACAGATAGCCCATCCTCCATGGAAACTAAGAATTATCCAGAGCTGGTTCTTTAGTGAGATCACCCGCGGACTAACTTTGCTGCCAGGGAATGGTTTTTCTTTTATGCAGACTGCGTTTTCTCCTTCCCACCACTCCTTCCTTGTGTCAATGCCACCTTTCAGCTGGCATCCATCCACTAATCCCAAATATTTTATTGAAGCTTCAAACAGAAAAAGGATTTGATTAAATTTTAAGAGTTTAAGACCTGTGTTCTCTTCATTTTTACAGCATTTTATATCCTGTATTTCACATCCACTGTTTGTTTTTATTGCTAAAATTTTAATATTTGTTATGTTTTGAATACATGCTGTTCTTTCCACCGTCCAGCTTTAGAGCCACATGCTTGACAAGTTGAGCAAAAAATCTGAGTGCTCAATTTTTTGAGCACTCAAAAAGAAAGGAAATAGAAAGGAAAGGAAATACTTATTACTAACAATAAGAACTACTTCCAATACATAGCAGAAAATTAAAATATAATAGAAATTCCTAATATAACTTATAACAGGTGTGAATACTATACACAGCTGATGAGGAGGGGCAGCACTCAATTATTTTTGTGGGGGGTGGGTGTTGGTCAATGCATTTGATTTATTTTCTTGGTTCTGACTTGGAGGACATGTTTGGCCTGTATGACCACGCTCTCAAGCTCCACTTTTGATGTCTAAACTGTGGGGATTCAAAATAATGACTATTCATCTGAATAAATTAAACTACATTTACACATAATATCTATAGTTTTACGTCATGGTCAAAGAAGAGCTGAGCACTAAGTGCATATGAAACAAATGAGAACATAATCCAGAAAAAAAAACCAAAAGTTTTTGTGTTTTAAATGGGGCCTTAATTTATTACAGTTATGATGGTAAGAACCAGGAAATGCTTAGATCTAATGTATAGATGTAGAACTAACATAATTATAGGGTTTACAAAATACAGGATTTTAAAATCCTATTGTGTTCAGTACTTTTGGTACTAATATAAGTTCTCTATATTTGTAAATTCTCTATATTTATATTAGGATTTAGGATGACAAATTAACGATACACCCATTCCTGCCTTCATTGTGTACTGACTGAGAAGTAGGATAGGGATCAATAAGACAGAGGAAAATGCCAGTGTGAACCTTAATGGACATTTTGGACAGTAGAGTTTATGTGGATTGAAATGATGAGGAGTGTGATTACTTCCAAAGATATTCCTGAAGAATTCAAGCATCAGATGAGACTATAGCAATAGGACAAAAGCCACTTCCTCAGGCCCTCTTTCCCAGAGCTGGATGGGCCCCATAAAGCATGGCTGACCCTAATTGTTTTATAAGCCTTTATCCTCAGGACTAGAAAATTATTGGAAGCGCCCTGAAGGAGCAGGGGCTCCAGGAACTTATGGAACAGGATGTACCAGACCATAGCGACAGGATCAGGCCCTGCCTCCAAAGATTGCAGCTGCTGCAGCCCAACGGAAACTCCCTGCTCTGCAGCCACCCCGTTGCCCGATAAACGCCCAAAGCCCTCAACCCTCTGGGCTGGTGCATATCTTTCCCTGTCTTGGAAAGGAAAATACAAACTTTACTCTCTGCACTTTCTCCTTTTGGTGAATTTTTTCACCAATCACCCTAATATATAGACCAGACAAATTTAATATTTCTTCCAAAAATGTGAATGAGTGATTCTAAGCCCAATATATTCCTGGATTATTTGATACTCTTCATATTCATGAATCAATGAGCATGATTTCATTGAACACTGGGAATTTAGTAAAATGAAAAATAACAAATAATATATAAACAAAATACTTAAAATTTTTCATCATAAATACAGGGTGGGCAAAAGTAGATTTCTGGTTACGAGTACATGAAACACAATTTATTCTTGTATTATAATTTATTATTATTATTATTCTATTATTTTCCCTATGAACAATGGTAACCCTACTTTTGCCCCACCCTGTGTAATCCTTACCACCAAGTAGTTTTCATTTTAAGTTGTAAAGAGTAAGATATTAAACAAGTAATTAACCATTATTAGCTTCAGTCAAATGTACAAGAGGGACAAGAGAATTCTAGTGCAGAGAGAAATTACAGCGGACGGCAGTAAGGGCAAAGCCTCTGACTGAGTGAGAGTTCGACCTAAGGGACAGAAGAGGTCTAAGAAAGACTAGAGAACACCTAACAGAACAAGAAAGCAAGTGCGCACACATGTGCACAGTGGGTGCTCTGTGTGTACTTGCTGAGTGCATCAAGCGGCACTCACAGTGGGGAGAGAGCAGTGTAGGCCGGAACGGCACACTCATGGCGAAGACAGAGGAGCGACCCGGACTGCTTGAGGTGAAAATGAATTTGCACGCGCATGGATGGCAGAACAAGTAAATTTTCTTATGCTCCTATCTGGGATCTTCCATAAAGAAATTATTTTAACAATATTGTTCCTGAGGGGAGAGATTGGAGAAGGAATACACAACAAAAAGGCCATTACAGGAATGCAGGTATGAAATAATGAGAGCCTAGCTTAATAGACAACAGTGTAGAGAGAAAGGAAAGGGTGAATCTGAGAGACATTTACATGGCCAAGAGACTCTACAGAGCACCTGGTAGTCTATGCTTGTAGAAAATGCTGTAACTAGAAAGTCTTCCTTTTAACCCCAGTCCAAAGCTTTGGGGTCAGTAGATAATGTATGAATTTATAAGAAAGCTAGAGATGGAGTTCTGGATATTTTTCGAAACTGTGAAAAATGAAATCTTGTTTAGAGTGAGAGAAAAAAAATCATCTGTCGCAGGAATAGGACTTATTTTCTGACTCCTTTTTTTCCTCATTAGTTTCAATTGCATGAGTGCAACTATAACCAAACGGAAAAGAAAGACCTGCAGTGTGTCCAGATCCAGACTGAAAAGGGACAGAACTTCTGGGATTAACAAAAGATTTTAATTGGCTTTTCAAGGTAGATAAAAGACTCAGGAATATGTCCTTTGTAAACTGGGGTGCCTATATTTATTCAGAGCAAGGAAAAGTGTGGGAAGCAATCAAGTGCCTTTGCATTTTAACTTAAATGAATCAAGTATAAATGGTGTCTGATCATTGACAATTACTTGTAAGTGCCTCGTTCTCACAATAACACATTTGCTGCTCATCATGTAGTTATAGTTCTGATACCAACCTATGTCATCACCACGTGTCTGACTCAAAATATTTACATTGGATCTAATTCTTTAAAGTCTGCCAAAAATATATTGTGACTCTTCCCTTTCTAAGTGCAATTTGGATATATTTGCAAAGGGAGGATTCTATCTTGTTCTTGAGTAATCTTCACAAGTATCGTACAATTTATCATAATTCTCTGAGATAGAGGGAATATATCTGCAGAGCCATCAGAGTTAAAATAAAATAAATAACACTGCATTTCAACCCTATAAAATTTCATAACATCTATGCTGTGTTATATATTTCTGTGTTTAATTTTAGCTTGAAACACTTTATTCTTCTATCATTCATTAACAATTGCCTGAGTTTACTTCTAACTTGTTGAAGTGGGATGTAAAAGCCAAGTGTGCCAAGGATTTTAATATTCTTAGTTTTTATTACCAAAGTTTAAAATGGGGAAAAAGGATTTTCAGTGAGTATTTCCCTCCATTGTTACACTGTTACATCTGCCAACTGATTAAATTATGCTAATGAGACAGTAGCTCCGGTAAAACCAGCACTGGGCATCATTTTGCAATAAATGGAAACAAAAGTCTATCAATTTGGTACTTGTCAATTTGTGTTCTCATAAACAACAATAGCAACAACAAGGGGTAGGAAGAGCAAAGGTGAAGAATTTGCAATTTCAAAATTGTTTTAGTTGGGGTGTTATTTTGGAGCTCATTGGTTAAGGTCAGCTGATGCAGGGTTTCAAAAGCAATTAGAGGAAATCAAACTGCAGAATATCCCCCTGGGTGAGTTTGAAGATACCTTAGAAAGATGCTCTTTTTCTCCCCGCTAACCCTGGTTCTGCCACATCTAGCAGCTGCTTTCTTTTTGACAATTCGTCACTCCTGAAAAATGTTTGCAAGCAGTTTGGATAATTTCCAATTCATTCTTGCAGGAAATGAGGATTTGCTTCCTCACTTGGGATACCTGCTGCTAGGTTTATTCACTAATAAGCATGATAAATGTTTTAGCCTTTGATCAGTGCTAATTTAACAAGTAAGCTCCCCAGAAAAAAAGTCTTTGAGGCTCAGGGGCTCAAGACAGCACATGAGCTGGAAATATGATTGATTGTGTTGCTGTGAGAAATTTCCATAAAAAACTTTTATCACACTGCTATGTTCTGAACAATTAAATCAAAAATGAAAGATAGCTACCCTCCCAAGAAGGACAGAGGCAGCCCAGCAAACTTCACAAGACGTTTTTTTAACCAGCTCGGACTAATTTTACAGAGAATATCAATCTTCTTTTTTTTAAAATTACATTTTGTTCACATTACTATATCTATTCTTTTTCTCAAGACCCATCTTCCTCCTACATGATTCTTTTTTCTCCCTTCTTGTCAGACCTTTAATTAATATTTTAAATAAACTTTAACATGAGTTATATTGTAAAACTGAACAAGTCCAATGGAGAAGAAATCAATGCTTGGGTGTTGTTTAGAATCTACTGCTGTAGAAAGGGCTAAGGAAAAAAAAATTCCTAAATAATGGAAACTGTTGCCATTTGTTAACTGAAGGGTAGTCCACAGATCCAATCACCAAACTAGACACCAATCGTGATCAGACACAGAAAATACCAAGTTCCCTTTGTTCCATATTAAATTTTGAATTTCCCCCCGCATGAGACCGTAGAACTTTATCCCACAGTACACAGAAATTATGTCTGCAGTTTACCATGAAGAGGTGAAGCTGGATTGCCTACTTGAAATCATTCTTAGGATAGCAATGGCTTTACTATAAACTGCATTTCAATAAACATTTAAAAATATGTAACTTCTTTAAAAAATAAAAGATACACAATCAAATGAGTCATTCCCTTGCCATTCAATTCACTCAACAGAATGCTCTCTATAAGAGAAATAGGCATACAGGTAACAGCATGTGGGTAGAATCTAGTTTAAGTAATACTAATTTTCTGTTATTAAAGTTTATACTGCAATTGAAATTAAGGTTTATTCAACTGGCAAAGTTGAAAAGTAACTCCATTTTTTAAAAAAGAATCCGAAAAGGAAAGGTAAGAAGGAAAACCATGCCAGGATGATCCAATGATATGCACGCAGCTAAAACATTAAGACGATACTGCCACTGTTTACTATATGTGAGCATGTGTATGCAGTAAAAATTCAACAATACAGAAAGGATAGTGATTACCTTCGGCAATAAAGGAGGGAAGGAAGCAAATGGTATCAGGAAAGGTTATAAAGGGGGTTCTCCTTATATCTATGTTGTTTTATTTTCAGGAAAATAATCAGAACATGTAATATTAGTTAAATCTTGGTAGCTATAAAAGTATTCATTAAACTTTTTCTGAACTTTTCTGTAGCTTGGAAATAATTTGTCATGAAATGTATCAAACGTGAAATTTATTATGTTGTGGTTTATACAATAATTACGTTGAAAAAAGAAAATGTTTGCTGACTTTTAGATTGAGGAAATGCTATAAATTTATTTTATTTTGTTGACTGATTTGGTAATATTTAACTTTTTTCCATGAGAAAGACGGCAAAGCATGGTGCTGAAAATTCATGTTGAAAACATCTGCACTTTTCAATGATGAGTTTGCCCTAAAATTGTGCTTATTTCTATGTAAAACCTGTCAAAAGAATAGACAGAGAAATTTTCAGGCTCATATTGGAGTTTTGATATTACATCATGATATTATATAATAAATATTTAGAAAACGACACATATAACATAAATTAGAAAATGTAGTTTTAGAGGGACACCAGGTCCCTAAAAGCTATTAAGTGTATGAGACTTTAAGATGTGGAAGAGTGAGTAGAATAAGTAAAACATAAGTATAAAATTAACACCAGTGGGGGAAGTTAAAATCAGATATATTTTGATTGCTGGGGTAAAACTCTAAGATCATTTGAGTTATATAATAATAAGATATTTATGCCTTATGAATTGGTGAGTTGATAGACATGTGCAGGAGCATAGTGCTGTACATTCTAAGAGTCTGGGTCAGTGATATTCACCTTTCTGAGATGCATATATTATGCAGTTTTTGTGATTTGATGATCATAAACTAGCGTTAGATAATTTTTTCTTTAACATCATGAGCTAAATGTTCTTACACTCTCTACACACTCATCATACACTTGCTGAGTAGAGTGGGCTGCTCAGAGCTCACGTTCAAAGGAAAGCCTGAGAGATACCATTGGAAATGCATCTACTAACCATCATGTGTGTGCATGTGTGTGTGCGTGTGTGAGAGAGAGAGAGAGAGGGAGAAAGATGAACAAACGATAAAAAAGCATGTTTTAAGTGAAAATGTCAGGCACTATTTTTTTAATTTTCAACATTATATAAATATTGGATATGTCTGTAATGTATCTACTCATTAAAATTTGTCATCTATTATATTTTTGGAGAATACATGTATTAATTAAAATTATTTTTAACTATGTAAATTAATACACGTAGTTATACTTCATAGTACATCTCTTGGAATTAAAACAAGTCAGAAATTCCATTTATCACTTATGTTTTCTCCTGGACTTTTCATCACATTTTGATGGAGCAGTTGAACTCCTCAAATCTAGGGCCATGATACAATCTTCTTGCTGAGGAATAGTTGCATACGTCCCATTCAATTTTCTTAGGGAACTTTTGGATTGGTGTTTTGTAGAAGTGATATCTGGTATTATATCCCATAAATGTTAACCTGTTAATTAAATTTCTGTGCAATAACCAATAAGGAGCTTTAAGAGAGATGATAAACAAACATATTATAATAAAGTTTATGGTATAAAAATGATGTCTTTGGGACACTGTAATAACTGCTATTAATTATCAAATTGGTCTATATATTGTTTATTATAATGGATGCTAATTTGTGAGACCCGGCACACATGAAATACTGTTTTCATTGAAAAATATATTTTTACTTAAGACAATATATCATTCAAGAGGTTTTTCAGAACTAAATGACCTTTCGAGGTAGGAGAAGAATGAACAGTTTCACAGTACTGACTGAGAAAGTGGCCTTTCGGGGACACCAGGGATATCTGCTTAATCATTTCAGCCTTGAGTCTTCAATTTTTAACCACAGACTTCGGATCCTTTTGTTTTTTTTATTTTTTTGTTTGAAAATAATTTCAACTTGCTATGAATTTGTAAGAATAAGAATAATACAAAGACCACCTCTACTCCTTCGCCTATTACAAACATTTTATTCCATTTGCTTTACTATGTGCATTCTCTCTCAGAAGTAAAATTGCATACACCATGGCCCTTTACCCCTAAGTATGTCAGGGATGTTTTTAAAGAACCAGGATATTCTCTCATATTACCACAGTATAGGTATTGACTTCAGTAAATGTAAAATTGATGTGATGCTTGCTAACTTACTATTTTTATTGCAGTTTTGTCAACTGACCCAAATAATGTTCTTTATAGTATTTTTTGCCTATAATATGTTCAATATCAACAATTATGTTCATTAGCAATGTCTCTGATCCTTATGAATTTTATATATTGCCTCTTAATATTTAAATATGTCCTAAATATCATAGCATTAAAAGAAGTGTTACAATCTTTATTACTGATAATATGAAGATAAATAAATTTTAATGCCCCACAAAAATCTCCATAGTATCATTCTTTCATCTTTTCTTTTTCATCTTTCCCCAGTAAAAATTTTTACTTATTTTTATTTATTTTTTATATTTTAGAGAGAGGAGAAGGGAAGGAAAGAGAAAAAAAGAGAAACATTGATCCACTGTCTCCCATTTGTGCTCCAAGCAGGGACTGAACGCTCAACCCACTCATGTGGCCTGACTGGGAATCAAACCCATGACCTTTCAATTTATAGTATGACACTCCAACAAACTGAGTTGCACTGGCCAAAGCCCCAACCTAACTTTTTAAAAGTATTTTCTATACTCCCTCTTCTTACCTACAGATAGCTTAACTTTCTGTCATCTGTCTTCTAGCTTCACTCTATGTAAAAATGTTTGAAGTCCGCCAGTGACTTTAGAAACCCAATGACCATTTTGTACTCTAACTCCTCCTGATCATATCTTCAGTGTTTTTTGTTTTTCTGTTTGTTTGTTTGTTGCTACTTACTATCTCCTTGACACTAGAATCCATCTCTTTGTCTCATTGACCTTGGATTCTCTTATTTTCTTCTCTATGTTTTTTTTTTAAATCCTCACCTGAGGACATGCCTTTAATTTTAGAGAGAGGGGAAGGGAAGGAGAAAGATGGGGAAGGAAACATTGACGTGAGAGAGAAATACTGATTGGTTGCCTTCTCCACCTTTTTGATCAGCGTTCATCCATCATATTTGCTGCTTCTTTTCAGACTCTTAAAAATAGAAGCTTTTTAAACCTCTGTCTTTGGAACTCTGGAAAAGCCCATGAGCTCAACATTTACCATCACATAAAAAAAAATTTAAACAGATATCTCAAATCTAACCATGCTGAATTTCAGCATTCCTCTTTGAATTTGTCATTCAATAAGCACTTCAAACTCATTATCCAAATGTTGCTCACAGCTTGCCCTCTCAAGCTGACTTCACCCTTGCTCTCCTTCTTCTACTGTTTTTCTTAGCTTTCAGAATATCTGGGACTCTCCCATCTCTTTTGGCCATAACAGCACCCAGGTTTCCCATTTTATTCATCTTATCTTGGTAATATCTTTAACACTCATTCTCATCATTTGAACCATTATTACTCAAGTTCAAGTTTTACCTTCCAGCTTTTTAAAGTGATTTCCATGAATCTATTTCCCTCTTCATTCTGAATAGAAAAGAAATTCTATTTTAATGGAAAAATTCTTTCATACTAATATTCCTGACGTTTGCTTCTGATCAAATTAATTACTGTTGAAAAAAAAGTGTTTCTCCTCTGCATATATAATAAAGTACAGTCTTTGACCTGATCATTAAGTCCTTCAATGATATTGTCCCCAAATACTTTGTCAAGTTCTTTTTTGGCAGGTGAGGGATCATATCCCTAATGTATTCCATGTTGTTTTTGCTTCCTTTTATTGTCATTTCATGTCTGTTTTCTCTTTCTCCACATTGTTGCATTATTTAAAACCCCCCAAAATGTCTCTTTAGTCAAGAAGTTTCCTTTAAAGGTGATTATATACATATATAAAAAGTATCCAGCCATGCAATATGAAAAATAGAAACATTTATTTTTTCAAATAAGTTTTCAATTTCTTGCTCTTTCTCTTCTCCTTTTGGTACCCCTATGATTCACATGTTGGAAGATTTAAAGTTGTCCCAGAGGTTCCTAAGCCTCTCCTCATTTTTTTGAATTCTTGTTCTTCATTCTGTTCTGGTTGAGTGTTTATTTCTTCCTTCTGTTCCAAACCATTGATTTGAGTCATGGTTTCCTTCACTTAACTGTTATTTGAAAAAATAATGAAGGAGAACTTCTCTACTCTGGCAAAGGAAATAGACTTCCAGGAAGTCCAGGAAGCTCAGAGAGTCCCAAAGAAGTTGGACCCAAAGAAGCACACAACAAGGCACATCATAATTGCATTACCCAAGATTAAAGATAAAGAGAGAATCTGAAAAGCAGCAAGAGAAAAGGGGTTACTTACAAAGAAGTTCCCATAAGACTATTAGCTGATATCCAAAAGGAAACTTAAAGGCAAGAAGAGGCTAGAAAGAAGATTTTGAAGTCATGAAAGGCAAGGACCTACAACCTAGATTACTCTATCCAGCAAAGCTATCATTTGAAATGGAAGGGCAGATCAAGTGCTTCCCAGATAAGTTGAATTTAAAGGAGCTTATCATCATCAAGCCCTTATTATATGAAATGTTAAAGGGAGTTATCTAAGAAAAAGAAGCAGATCAAAAATACAAACAGTAAGTAACAACAAACTCACAACTATCAAAACTGAACCTAAAAAAAACCAAAAAAAAAAAAATGAACTAAGGAAACAACTAGAACAGAAACAGATTCATAGAAATAGAGATCACATGCAGGGTTATCAGAGGGGAGAGGGAGGGCAGAGAATGGGGGAAAGGGTACAGGGAATAAGAAGCATAAATTGTAGCTACAAAATAGACAGGGGTAGGTTAAAAATAGTATGGGAAATGGAGAAGCCAAAGAACTTATATGTGTGACCCATGGACATGAACTAAGGTGGGGGTGCTGGTGGGAGGGGGCTACAGGGAAGAGGTGAATAAAGGGGAGAGAAAGTGGGACAACTGTAATAGCATAATCAATAAAATGTATTAAAACAATACCAAAAAAGGGAAACATTTACTGAAGAAGATACAAGGTACAAGAAATATTGTACACAGGACAATGATTCCTCAGTTCCCTTCAAAGTAGGCACGTTGGGACCTCACACAGTTCTGCCAATTACCATCAGTTACCCTGTCATATTTTCCTGAAACTCATTGATGGACTGAAATCTCTTCCCTTTCAAAGGTGATTTTAGTTTGGGGAAAAGTCAGAAGTCACAGGTTTCCAAATCTGGGCTGTAGGGTGTGCTGAGTCACCTGGGTGATTGATGTTTCACCAAAAAATTCTGCATGAGACATGATGCATGAGTGGTGTCATGCATCATTGTCATGATGAAGCTGCCAGTCACCCGTTGCCCATAGCTGTGGCCTTCTGAATCATCCAAATAGATTTTGTGGAAGAATGTTCAAGCTTAATGAAAAATTTGATGCAGATTTGTTGCTCTACTCAATCAGTTATTTTGAGTGTGATGGCCACACAGTACACATGCTCACTCAAAGGCACATACCACCTCCACTGACTAGTACAGTGGTAGTCATCACTGTTCATGCATGTACATTCCAGTCCACTCTCCTTGGCTGCCAGGTTACATTGATTTTTTGCTAACCATTATCATTATATTAACAATTGTTGAACTTTTTCCAATAGACCTCATATGTGTGTGTGCGTATACACACACACACATACACACATACAGGGATATATATGTTTGTATATATGTAAGTTTATGTCTGTATGTAAAATCAGGAATTTTATATACAACAGCAGAAATGCCCTTAATATTCTTCTTCTTGTGTCATAACATGTTTTGCATACAGTATTATTTTGATAAATATCTGTATTTATAAATATTCTTACTGTATTAATAAAGTGGATAAAATATCAGCCAGGCTATGAACTTTTAGATTGCAAAGTATTTATAAGAACTTTAAGTTAAAAATGATTTATTATAACGAAATTTGAAATTTCCAACAAGTAAGCATTTTTACAATTTGATCTCTGAATTATAAGAGCTTTCCAATGGCTAGAAGACTGAAACTTACTTAACCTTACAGACCCCTCAGTGTAAGCCTCCTGCACTTCCAGTGAACAGAAGGAGAAAGACACAAACTAGAGTTTCATTACATGAACACTTTCACATGTGTCCTGGAATCCTCCTGAGAAGTTCAACAGCAAGGTGGCTAATCCTGTTGTAAGAGTTCATTGACGCCAGATGCTGCAATTGAGATGAGTTTCCAAAGGTTAATGAATTAACTATAAATAGCATGTTCTCCTTTAGCAACCAGTTTTTCTGTAGTAGAGAGACTTCAGATCAGTACTTTCCAGCAGAGCACCTTTGTGCAGTAACTTTCCCTAAGAGTTCACCTCCAGGGAGGCTTTTGAGTCAATAAGCATTTGATGAGAAATGAGTGCAGTGCAATAACTGTAAATTACTGATGTTGACAACGATAAAGATTTCATGTCTGAGCTCTTTATTTGTACCGAAAATACTTAGGGGTTTACCTATAGAGTGTAAGTCCTTTGATTATACCTTTATCCTTTCTCAGTTTATTCCATGTTGAGCATAAGGGGTGAGATACTGTAAGTGGGTGCTTCTCAGACTTTAATTACATCAGAATCACCCAGGAGTCTGGTTAAAGCACTTCAGGGAAGGTTGTGAGATGAGGGGTACCATCGGAGTTTTTGATTCAGTAGGTGTCTGAGTATAAGAACTTGCATTTGGTGGCATTTGATAATTCACATTTCTAGCATGTTCTTACATGATATTGATGCTGTCTGGGCATCTTGCTTTGAGAACCATGGTTCCAGTTCCCTGGCTCCAAACTCAACTACATATTAAAACTACCTTAGAGAACTTTGATTTAAAAAAAATGTGTTAATCCCCACCTGAGGATATGTTCATTGATTTTAGGGAGGGAGGAAGGAGGTGGGGGAGAGAGACATCAGTGTGACAGAAAAACATTGATTGATCACCTCCCTTAAGCATCCTGACCAGGGATTGAACTTGTAGCCTAGGTATATTTCCTGAATGGGAATCGAACCCACCACCTTTTGATTTAGGAGTCAATGATCCAACCAACTGGGCCACCCAGCCAGGACAAGAGCTTTAACATTTACCACCCCTCTACCCCCACTTCCCATCTACCCTTAAGTGCCTGAAATTCTGAATGATATAGGGTATGGACTGGTCATGAGGATTTTTAATGGAGTTGATTCATCGTTGCAGGCAAGATCCACTGCACTAGCTTCTGAGGGGTTATTTTAGCTAGAGATTTGGAACTTAATCTCCAGAGTTGAACAACAGGGACAGGATATGACTCAGAAAAATCAAGAGAAGGTTATAATGGCTGCTTATTACTATTCCACATCAATAAAGCCCTTTGTGGGACAATACATGCTCCCAAAATAAAATCTTATAGCATCTGTTAAAATCAAACATACAGTCATTATCTGGCAGGAATTCATAGAACCATGTTTCTTTGAATAGGTCAATAGTTCTCTCAGCTAGAGGTCTTGTTAAAATGTAAAGTGCTGGGTCCTATCTCCAGGTTTCCAGGGGGTCAGGATCATGAATTTTATTTCTATTTCTAAGAAGTTCCCTGGTGATGCTGAGGCTGCTGGTCAGGTACCATACTCTGAAACAAATTACTCTGGAAATAAGAAGTTCAGCAAGACCTCCAACATAAAAGCAGTTCTTAGTATGTCAAACAACTAGACAAGTTATGCTGGGGATCTCACCCAAAGCTTCCAGGTTAACAAAGAATCATTAGTGAAGGTCACAAGGATGTATGTAGATAAAGTAGACACATTGTATATGAATTAATTCTGTATTAAATGTGAGTACATTAAAAGCTTAATGTTATACAGGGCCCGGCAGAAGTAATGCCTGCTTGACTGTGGTTAGTAAGGTAATAATATGGGTATAATAATTTACACTTTTAATTTGAACATTTCACCTAAAATATCATAGGAGGTGCTTGAGTATGATACTGTTATGTTACAGAATTACATGCTCATGATTTTGTAATAAAAGATTTTGTGATAAAAAAAAGGGGGCTTTACTGGTGCTGGACACTGTATATTACGTAGTAATTTTTCCTCTTAAATTATTGGAACAAAATGGGTGCCAAACACATCATAGATATTAATTTGATGAATTTTAATTTTGTCTGGATCCCTTCATTAACTCTTCAGAAATGTTCTGGATTCCTAGGCAAAGGAAGAAAAGATTCCTAGTGCCTCTATGTCTTTACCACGGTCACACTACTAAACCAGCAGTAGATATTTTTGGATATCTAAAATTGATTTTTTCACTCAACATATGCTGAAATGATTGAGAAGCCCCAAATTTGAGAATTGCTCTTTGGCACATAATTCACCTCTTCATTAATCAATGAAACAGACATTCTTCTAGGCATTCATGATAAAACAGTCAATTAAAATAAAATACATTATGCCTGTCTTCATGGAAGTTAATGGGGAAGATAGGTATTAATCAACTAATTCACTAAGTATATCATTACAAACTGTGATATTGCAATGAGAACTATTATAGATAATTTACATGTTATTGGGAGTATTTGAATACTCACTAAACCACCCTGTGCTACCAAAGTGCAGAACACTGAGGAGATAACAGACTCACTGAGAGTCACATTCTCCTGCTGAGTAACTGGCGCAGCAGGCCAAGAGGATTTGAATCTGTGTCTCAACAAAATTCCAAATCAGTGTGTGTCATTGGTCTTCAGAAAATATTCCTAGTGATTGTATGTAACTATGGATGTTAAAGACACATAAGCCAAAGGTCTACTGTGCTTGGGCAAGCTGATTTTCAAAGAGGTATTTGCAATAATTTTTTAATGTTGTATTGGTTATGCTATTACAGTTGTCCCAAATTTTCCCCCTATGCCCCACTCCACCCATCACACCCCTAACTTCCATAGTCAACCTCCACACCATTGTCCATGTCCATGGGTCCTTCATATATGTTCCTTGACTAATCCCTTCACCTTTGTTCAAACAGTCCCCACCTCCCGCCTCCCCTCTTATAGCCATCAGTCTATTCCATGATTCCATGCCTCTGGTTCTATTTTGCTCATTAGTTTATTTTGTTCATTACATTCCTCTTATAAGTGAGATCATCTTGTATTTCTCTTCCACTGCCTGGCTTATTTCACTTAGCATAATAGTCTCCAGGTCCATCTATGTTGTCGCAAAAAGTAGGAATTCCTTCTTTTTTCTGCTGCATAGTGTTCCATTGTGTAAATGTACCACAGTTTTTAAATCCACTCATCTACTGATGGGCACTTAGGCTATTTCCAAATCTTAATAACTATAAATAGCACACTATGAACATAAATACTTTTGAATTGGTGTTTCAGGATTCTTAGGGTACATTTCTAGCACTGGAATCACTGGTTCAAAAGATATTTCCATATTTAATTTTTTGAGAAAATTCCACACTGTTATCCACAGTGGTTGCGCCAGTCTGCATTCCCACCCCCAGTGCACTAGGGTTCCCTTTTCTCCACATCCTCACCAGCACTTGTTGCTTGTTGATTTATTAATCATGGCCATTTTGGCAGGTGTGAGGTGACATCTCATTGTGGTTTTAATTTCCATCTCTCTGATGGCTAGTGATGTTGAGCATTTTTTCATATGTCTAAATCTGTATGTTCTCCTTGGAGAAGTGTCTATCCAGGTCCTTTACCCATTTTTTAATTAGATTGTTTGTCATCCTGGTGTTGAGTTGTATGAATTCTTTATATATTTTTATAGATTAAACCCTTGTCCAATGTATCATTGGAAATATATGTTCTTCCACACTGTCAGTTTTCCTTTCATTTTGATGATGATTTCTATCAAGATATTTGCAATCTTGATTAAAATTGTTTTTAATCAATGCCAAATTGAAGGTCAAAAATTTATGACCAAAATCAATACATGTCATAGTTATATTTTAGCAATAATAATTACTAATTTATGTTAAATAGTTTTAATTCAATAGGTTATACTCATATTTGTACCATACACATGGTCAAGAGACCCTCAAAACAAGTAATTCATTATTGAAAGTAGCAATAGCATTTTGTAAAATTTTCATTGAAATATAATACAGACTGAGAATGGTATAAAACATAAGTATATAAGGCAATGAATTTTTACAAAATAAACATAGCCATTTAAAGAGATTTAGAAGATACCAAAGTCTTTCTAGTTAGTGGTACTAATTTACACTCCACACAGCAATAGATGAGTGTCTCAGTGGCTTCATATTGTTGCTCCTTCTTGATACTTTCTTCCATTTTAGTCATTCTGGTGAAGTGTAGTAGCATTGAATTATGGTTTTAATTGGTTATTTGCCTTTGGATATTCCCTTTTTGTGAGTTTTTAACTTTTGTGTTGTCTTTTACTTCTTGATTGGCAAATGGTTAATATACAGTTTGTAAATACAATTACTTTGTCACCTATATGTATTGCAAATATTTTCTCCTATTCTGTCAGGTCTTTTACTACAGCACCTTTGCCTTCCAAGCACTCAATCTTCCACTCTTCTTTCCAAGTTTTTAGTGGCTGAAGCTTTTAAGTTCCCACCTCATACGACTTCGAAGTCTGGCAAGCACATTGAGGGCAAAACACTACCATTTTTTGAGTCCTCTGAGTCACCAAGTTTGTCACTCTAGCCCCATGAACCCACCAATGTTTTGCAGTTCCCCACCCCATGGCCTCTAGCAGTAACCTTCTGTTCTTAAAAAAAAATCTCTAGTCCTCATCTCTTGAGAAGATATTTGATGCCATTAATGTTTTGACATTTCCCCTGGCTTTTCCATTTGTTCTCAATGGAGCTGTTGAAGCTTTCAGATGCCTCGCTATCCTACCTGAGAGTAGAAGCCTGTACCACATGCAAAGTCTTATTATACAGCACCTCAAACGCTGGCTAAAAATAAGTAGATATGTCAGAGGCTAGGATTACTGATTCAACTTCTGACTTGAAAATGATGAAGAAACCATAGGTTAAACAAGAGTAATACACAGGATTAAAGAAGGTAATTTTAAAAGGAAACGTGTAGGGATTAAACTATAATTTAGAACTGTTTACTTTTGTTTTGTTTTTTCTGTGTGTGATTTACTGTGTTTTGGAGGAGGAGTAAAATAGCGCAGCCATCAGGAAGCCAAAAGACTCGACTATTAGAGCCTTCCTTATTAATAAAACTCTCATTTCACTTTTGGGACTTCCATCTTTTTGATCTCTAAAATGAGAACTTTAAGCTTAATCATATGGAGGGTCTTTTTTACCTTGAAAATTGG
This sequence comes from Desmodus rotundus, assembly GCF_022682495.2. NCBI lineage: Eukaryota > Metazoa > Chordata > Mammalia > Chiroptera > Phyllostomidae > Desmodus > Desmodus rotundus. Next base: position 44,896,184 of record NC_071387.1, on the reverse strand, counting down.
TTTTTGCAATATTTCCACATGTTTCTCATTTGTGACTTATTTCTCAGCCTAGAGAACTAAATTTAAATATCAGTTGTCACATTGGGCAAAGGAAGTAAGCAGAGAGGGAGTAATTCACTGCCAGCTTGATATGACTGATAATGTGGCATATTTATTGGGAATATTTTAAAATATAAAGAGTAGTATAACATGATAATTAAGAGCAACAATTCTGGAGCCAGACTCTCACATTCAAATCCCAGCTTCAACACCTACTAGATGTGTGACCAGTTGATTAACCCCCTTTATAAACATCTAATATGAACATCTAATGAATTAACATGTAAAATGCTCACAACTGTGGCAGTCAAATAGGAATAAATAGAAAGTGTTTGTTTTAAAAATAGATAAATGTTGTGTATACACACACGAGATGCAATTTACATGAAAATATCTTGGTATTACTTTACATTGACAATTAGTAAATACTTTTTTCTTAGTGGAAAATTCCTTTTTAAAAGAAAATCAAACATAGCCATGAAAATGCATTGATACTCAAAGGAGCTTTACTAAGTCTGCCTACCTGAGGTCAAATTTCCACTAATCAGTAGGCTTTTGTTTTCTTAGTTCAGAATATGTCTTCATTGTGATCACAATGTCAAGATGAAGGAAAAGCAAAATAAAACTGTCATTCTCTGAATCTGCTCTTAATAGCATATAATCCTGAAATAATTTTTCCCCTTGGAGGAGAATAAAAAGTTTAGAGAGCTACTTCCATTATTTTTCACATCTGTCTTTCTATCTTTTTTCAAGTCCCAGTCAGACTCCTAAACTAACATCTAGAGATACATCAAGAAGAAACTAAATCCTTACATCTACCCTCACTTCAAAACCCCCTGCAATGTTTCCCTTATCACTTGGCCTTCTTTTGTCCCTTGAAGAATTTGGCATCACGGTCTGAAGAATGACAGAAAAGGAATGGGGAATTTTAGGTTGAACTCAATTCTAGTGTATACCGTCTGAATACTGTATTTGTATTTCGAACAACCAGGCATTTTTAACATTTTTTCAAAGCAGCAAATTAGTAACAACTGTGGTTTCCTGTTTCTATTGTTTTGTTTGTTTTCAGTTTCTGGATTTATTTTAAAATTTGCCACAAGCAGTCTTGGGATCAGTGGATCAAACCCTCATCTGTGTGAACCTTATAACCACGGGAGTTGAGACGTCTTGTCAGACTATTTGTTTCTCGGTTTTTCTTTTTTTGAGTCCTATTCCCCAGCGCCCTAGGACTTTTGTTACAAAATGTCTTATAATGAATTTCCATGTCCTTAGTTTTTCCTTCAAATTTGATTTGAGCCATTAGTCTTAAGTCTTTATCCCAGAACTGTATGTGGGTCTCACTTAACTTCCAGGAAAAAAAGCCAAAACTTGAATTTTCATATACACACACACACACACACATATTTAGGTTTAAATGAAGCAATCGTATATATATTTATATATAAATATGTAATTGTATATGTTTTAGATATTTATAAATACATACATATATGTACACTTATATTTAAATGAAGCAATTTCTGAGATCCAGAGTGCCAGGCTTTGGCCTCAAATTTGATCAGATCATACAGAATTCATGTTAACTTTTGGTTTTCTTTTTGATCAAAACTCTCAACTTCTGTGTGCTTTGACTAGCCAACACCTGTGGTTTTCCTTCAGTTAATGGGCCTCAAACTACTGCAGCCAAGTTGCCCTTGGCTCCTTATATACAGAGGGCTGGGAAGTGCCTGGGACTCGACTGTCCCTGGGGTGTGTTGGCTCTTAACTATTACTGACACATGCAAGGTCATGGTAACTGAGCTCTCTTGCTTCCGGATGAAAAACTCTTAATGTAACTTACATTGTAGAAATTCACTGCAGGAAGCTGCTTCTTCTAGAAGACCTTGCCTGAGATCTTAGCCTTAATTGGATTCTATTATCCTGTCCAGCTTCTCTTACCCCTATCATTTTCCTCTGGATTATTCCCTTAATAAATCACTGGCAAACACATCTTCATTTCAAGGACTGCTTCTGGCTTACCCTACCTAAGATACAGGAAAAAATACTCTTAAAATATTGAGTCATTTACACATATTTATTCAACTAATATTTATCGAAAGCTCTCTATGTACCAAGCACTGTGCTAATGCTGATAAAGTGGTGAAGGAGACATAACATTGGAGGAGATGGACATTAAATCAATAACTTCACATGCAATTACTTAGTTGCTGATTTTGATAAACGCTATAAAAGAGAAGAACATGTAGCTTTCTAAATGCATTCATCAGAGGAAAATGGTTTACATCTACTCCAAGAGGCTTCAATTAGATCCAGGTAAAATGGATAAAAGTTACAGGAAGATAGATTTTAGCTGAATATAAAGTTTTAGCAATAAGGTCTGTCCAGAGGTGGAGAAGGGTCATAAGAGAGATGAGGATACTTCATCAATGAACTGTTTTATAGCTAAGCCTCAATGTCAGTCATTATCATGTCCATGAGCGGACTAGATGAGCTAGATGAAGCCTCAGAGACTATGACCCCTCTCCTCATGGTGGCGCCAGGTAGTGGACTAGAGAAAACAAGAGAACAAACAGCTCAAAAGATACGGTTTGGAGGGGGAAGTTCAGAAAAGGAGCTGGTTGTCATAAAAGATTAAACAGTCTCATTTTATAGTTTTTGCCAGATTCAAAAGTGATCCCCAGAGACTGGACTTCAGGTGGTGAACACACAATACAGTGTACCGATGTGTGTTGTAGAATTGCACCCCTGAAACCTATATAATTTTGTTAGCATGTCACCCCAATAAATTCGATGAAAAGGAAAAAAAATGACTTTCTACCATCATCACCTTCAAAAATAAAAATAAAATCTGTACTTATTTGTAGAGTTGGTCTCCCTACATCCAAAATATGGATGATATACTAGCTGCTAGGAAGGGCCCTGATGGAAAGAAAGCCAACCTGAAGTCTGAAAGGGCATTGCTCCTATTTTACAAACTCATTGCATATAAATCTCAGTCTTTGGCTGGATTTCCATGGTACATAAACATGGGTACTAACATATGTCTTAATTGCTACAGGGCAGATGACCACTCCAGGTGTTCCATATAACAAGAATATTTAAACTAGAAATAACTTGATATGTACCCATATTAATACAATATACATAGCAAAAATATATAAAATGAATAAATTATTTCAAGTAATACCTATTATGTAAATGTTCCTCTTTGTTAGTATGTAAGTTTTGAGGGCAAATGACCACGACTACCCTGTTTTTTACTATCTCTTCAGCACCTAGAGTAGTGTCTGGCACAAAGTAAGTGAAAAATAATTACTTGGGAATTAATGCAAGGTAAACATTTCTTAATGAAGGTGGCAAATGTGTGCATACATACACAGGATCTGGCAGAAGTAACACCTGCTTGAGTGAGGTTGGTACAGTAATACTATGGGTGTAATAATCTATAGTTTTAACTTGAACATTTCACCTAAAAGGTCATATGGTGTGCTTGGGTGTGATATTCTCGTGTTCCAAAATTACACGATTATGACTTTATAATAAAGGATTTTGTAGTAAAAAAGGGGTGTTATTTGTATCAGACCCTGTATATAATACATAAAATGGGTATTCTTGCAAGAGGCAGTTCTTTATCATGGCTTAGTTTTATTTATTTACTTCAAGTGTCATTATTTCTTCTAAATTAGTAAGAATTTTTTCATGCAATAAAACTAACATCAGTTCCTACAACTGATCATGGATGCTTCACTTTCAGCATAAATCCAAGAAAGAAAAAACAATCTTTTTTCACATTGTCCTATATTTTTAAAAATACTATATCAGTATCAAGTTTTTGCCTTAGTGAATTTAAAAACAACGCTTGGATAAGGAATGGGAAATTTCCAACCCAATGGTTACTCTGCCTAAATGTCAAAATGAGATCATTTTTGCATTAATGAGATTTAGGTATGCTTTATATCTTTACCCCCCCCACACACACTCCCCACTGTCTTTCAACCCCATCCTTTGTCAGCACCTCTGGAGCCAACGTGATTTTGCTCTAGTATAAATCATCTTCATTAGGTAAACCAGATTATGTTGATGAGCTCAGCCTGAGCTAGATTTACAAAGTGACACAAAGTGAAATCTCAGTTTATTCCAGTCCTATGTATCATTTCCCATGAGCAGTTTTACGATGCAGTAATTGGGCAATAGGCGTTCTGATAGCCCCAGGAAGTCAAAATCATGGTAATAAAAACATTTTAATAGTCTAACCATTTTATTATAAAGTGCCCTGAATATCAATGCATTTATTTTACTTTCTTTTAATTTGATAAATACTTTAGTGCCTTTTTCATAATTCGATATTGTTCAGACCTGGAACACTGACTCACCAAAGGGTGATGTAGAAGGCGTCAAGCTCCATTGGACTAGATAAGTTCTGTACATCACTGATTACCACCCTGATGACTTCTTTATTCAGGCCTGGAAGTCAGATTTGCTTCTTTGTAAAGAAACTACAGGACCGACAGCACACAATGAATCATGCCTAACGACATGCTGACAAGCTGGCAAGAGACAGCCGTACAGTGACAAATACAGCTGACAACAAGTGTACACATCTGTTTGGTAGGATTTATGAGAAAGGAATACAAACAAGGAGGAGATGGGTTCTTTGGTTTTATAAGAGAATTTAGAGGCTCTTTTCTTTCCATCCACATAACAGTAACATAAGGAATACATATTAGCCCTCAAGATGTATTTATTACGAGCACAACCAGATTACAAATGGTCTCTGCAGATTAGCATTTTGATTATCAAACTGCTGTTCCAAATATCTGATGAACAGATATTAGAATAGTTCTTAAACATACTGATTAAACACACATTGATGCTGCTATTTTTAACGCTTGCTTATATTCAGTTGTAAATCAGTTTCCATATCTTCTGTAAAGCTTGAAGTGAAAAAATATAAAATGTATATAACCCCACCAGGCTTTTCCCAGGGAGACAAAGACCCAAGCCCTCAGTTTTAGTTCAGTTTTGGGGATTAAATAAATAACTATTCAAAGTAGGTCAAAGAATTCAAATGCCCATAAATAGGTATTCGATTAGCTTATGCAATAATCAAGATTCTCCCACAAAACTTAACATTTCACAACCAGCCTTCAATCTCCCACACTTGCCTTTTGTATAACATAAATGTTGTCTTCAACATAATTAGTCCGAGGCACCGCAATTCCCCCAATTCTAAAACAAATTCCTATTATGATTTTGTACCATAAAATAATAACATAATAATAATTATTGTAAATCTGTTAATGAGTACTAGGGGCCACCATGACCCTCACTCTTGCAGATTATATATCAGGCTGCATATGACCTCAGCACCGATAAACCTTCACAAAGGGCAATGTGTTGCATTGTTTAGATGATTTAGGAGGGGAAAATGAGAAACTTTGTTTTTTAGCAATTTGATTTTGGCATCCTTATGGGGCTTGGTCTGAACTACATATTTCTATAGTTGTTGCTTTTTTATCTTTTGTCAGTATTATCCTGGAAGGTCTTTGAGGGTAGAGCTTCTACTTTTCACACAGTAAATGCACAGTTATGATTTAGCAAGTAAAAGGAAATATCAGACTATAGTAGGATAAGACCTAGATGTGTGGCCCTACCCTGAATGACCACAACTCTGAACTTGGTTTGTGGTGAAGCTGCTTCATTGCCCGTGTCCTCAGAGAATACAACTCTGCGAACAAAGAGAGGGTTTGACCATTCTGAGCAATCAACATTAGAATCACAGCCTTGTCCTCATCCTCATTATTGTTTTAACTTCCAAATTTTGAAAGTGGATGGCAGGAATATTATTCAGAAGCTCTGAAAACATATAGATATGCTTTCAACCTTGGGTGATGTTAGCCACCTGAGACCCAATCAGATTGCTTATATCCAAAGTGGAGCTAGAGTTAACAGGTGGACTAGTAACCAAGGCAAGAATAATACGTGAGAGGATATCCTCCCTGTCTTTCCAGGTTTCAGACTTGAATAGTCTAATCACTTCTACTGGGTGAGACTATAAATTGGTTTACACTCTCATTGATACTTACGTTTGCTTAGAATAATTAATCACAATATTTGCTTTCACGAAGTCTCCATCCAGAAGCTGTGAGGAAAAGAAAAACTCCCTCAACAAAAAATAAGTATCTCAACTTCAAATCTATTGCCAATGGCTCTCTACTGTATTGGTACATTTTAGAATTAAGGATTTTAAGAAAAACAGAGTGTCGAGCTCATTTATTTAAGACCTTTCATTCTTCTTGCTTCATTATTATTATTGGCACATAGCTCTACCATCCAATTCATTTTGCTTTTATGGAGTGAATTTCAAAGTAATATTTTATCAAATGTCATGTATTTATATAATTAGCATAATTACATATAAGTGCATAATTAGTGTAAACACATGTAATTATTTTATTATAGTGTGCAATAATCTTGTAAAAAAGCTTTTTATAACTTTACAAGCCAAAACATATACATTGTGCAAGCATATTAGAATTTTTAGATATTCAGTAGTATTTTGCTCTTTTTAATTGATTTAACCAAATAGCAAATCTTAACATGGGTATTTGAAAGGTAATGTTATCTTTATTTTAGACACTTGTTTGATAATTTATTTTCAAAAAGAAAACAACAGACTTGAAAAATAAAACATTTTTTCCCTATCTTTTAGCTTAGGTTACATATAAAACAATCAATCTTTAAATTCAAATGAAAAACAACTTTCTATACAAATTTCACTAGGACAGAAATTAATGAAACTGTGAACTCTGTGACTTGACAAATAATGATTATTAATGAAAATGCTGGAAGAACATCACCTTTACTATACTGGTGCTTCTCATGCACTTGATAAAAATATTCAAGTAATTTTATTTATTTTCTTTATATTTAATTTTATTTGCTTTTATTGTAAATTTATTTTTATTGTATTTTTCCATTACCATTTATCCCCCTTACGTCCTTTTCCACCTCTGCCCACTCCACCGGCCTCACTGCTATCACCACACTGTTGACCGCATCCATGAGTCCCTTTTGTTTTTTGCTTGATCTCTCCGCCCCGCTGAGCAATCAGCCTGATCTCTACCTGTGAGTCTGTCTAAAGACAAACACCATATGATTTCACTCATATGTGGAATCTAATGAACAGATTGAACTAACAAAATGTTCAAGTAATTTAAAATACTGAACCAAAATGAAATGGCCAGTAAATAGAGAAGCCCCACCTGAAACACTACAGCCTCCTTCGGCCAGTCTGAGTAAACAGTTCTAAATATGGCATGAAACTGACCTCATTCCTCTACAACACTCCAGAATGACTCCCATACCCAGTGTGCCTCTGAAATTAAAGCTTGAATTTCTTATTAATACCAAAATCCTCAGTCCATCGCCTCATACCTGTATGAAGATAGTGTATAGAGTTATTTGTAGTGGTTTACATGTTTCTGCTTGGTATTGACAACTGCTAGATAGAATTAAGGCAAGATAACATTGTAGAGATACTGTACTTATTTCATTCTCTTGAAAATCCCATGAAATACAATGAAAAATATAAAATAAATAGAAAATATATTTAATTGCAAATCATAATATATAACACTGAAAATAGAAGGTAAAATAGAATAGTCATGGAAAATACTTATTTCATCTTTTATGTTGTATTTTTTTCCATTACCATTTATCCCCCTTATGCTTGAAATCAGGTGGATACTAACAAAATACAGGTTACTTTGTCCCTAGAAATTCCACAAGAAATTAATGGCATTACCAACAGAGGAAAGGATAGAACAGATGAGTGAAAATAAGGAGATAATTACTATTAAATTAAGTTAAATTAAATTAAATTAAATTAATCTGTAACATCATCCATTAACCTCCAGGTTCCCACCTACCTGCTTATGCGGTCGCAGAGCTGTTCATTCCCACCTAGTTTGGAGGTCTGAGGTGTCATTATCCTTTTTGAAATTAAACCAAAAGGTTCTGAACATTGCAACTCCAGATACAGAGGTGGCTGAGGATAAGGTACTGTACCAAAAACAAGAGGATTAAGGGAAATTCTACACACTAAGTGATGTAACATCTAGCTCTCTTCCTTTATAGAGCTCTGAAACACTGCCTTCCCTAGGTGGGAGACATGTGAATGCACCAGAAAAAAGAAATCATCTCAGAGAGAAGATCTAAAATTCTGACATGTGTGCATTTCCTAAATAGATAGCTGGCCATCCAGTGAGACTTCAAACTGTTAGGTATGTCAGTCAGCAAGCTCTTGTCCCAACTCTGTCCTAACATACACAGAATTTGCTATATCAATCTCAAATATCAGTGGAGAGCTGCACAAGACATTGATAAAAGCTTTTAACATAAAGGTAGAGACCAAAACAAAAACAAAGAAAACTCTACTGCACACCTGAAAAAAAAAGTCAGTGAAAAATAAAACAATTCTGAAAGCATGAACTTGTTTTAAAACTTTAAATAATATACTCAAGAAGCTAGAGCAGATATTGCATATTGCATCTATGAAACAAGAACAGAAACCATGCAAAAAAAATCAGAGAAAAAACAGAGCTATTGAGAAAAAACTCCACAGCAAGACACAATATCAAAATAATAAAATAAAGAGGAACAATTGGTCATAAACAAAGAATAAGAAACAGTCATATTGAATTCCTCAATAGCAAAAAAATAAGATAGGAGATAATATGAAATACTTTTTAAATGTTAAGTCAAAATAACAATACCTATAGAGAATTTCTGTTCAGATAATCAAGTGTGAGGCTAAAATTAAGACACTTTAATCTATGCACAGGCTCATAAAAAGACACTTCTCATTCATGTATTTTCAGAGAGCTTCTGGGAAATATATATCCAAAAACAAGGGCAAAAACCAAGAAAGAAGATGTAGGATCCAGTAAGCAGAGGATTTGCCATGGGAGAAAGGAAGAGGAATTATCAGCAAACACCGCATGAAAGTCCCAGGATGGCAGCTGTGTAGATGACGTACAGATCAACTGGGCCACATGACTGTAAGCCATGAGTGGGCTCCAATAGGGGCAGCTCTAGGTCCAGGTTAGCTATGAAAAATTTGTATTAAGAGATGTTTTAACAAATTATTTGTGGATTTAGATTATTTAATCAGGCATTAGATTTTTTGTACATTAAATAATAAAGCAATTATTAAGTTCAAAAAATGAAAAGTTGTAAAACAAAAATAGGAAATGGAAATGTGGTATAGAATTATAGCTCAACAGTAGTCAATCCTATCAGCATTTTAAAATTGGAATGAGCTAATAGGGACATAATCAAAAATATCAATACATAGTCATACTGGCAGGTAAGAAAAGAAAAAGGTGTGTAAGCTAAAAACCCACATTTTGCACAGGTAACATCTATAACTAAGAAATCTATGGGTAGCAATATACTCATATTGCATAGAAATATGTAGATAAAATCCAGAAGTAATAACTAAAAAATTTGTTACTGGTTGCCACCCAAAAGTGTGGATATATGTATTCATAAGCTTTTTTATATTATTTGACTTTTAAATTATGTACATATTTTATAAAAATTTAAAATAATAATTAAAAATTTCTGTCACATTAAAAAGAGTCAATAAAATCATTGAGAATGTGATAACTTACATCAGAAATGTTTCGTTTACTATTGGTAAACTAAATTCAATTAAATTTTGCTAAATTGTTAGAGATCTTGGAAATTAAAAAGAGTATGACAGTCATAGTCAAAAATTAAGTAGAAAAGATGGAATATCAAGGCGCTCTCACTGAAAGAAAAAAAAGGCAGGGGTTATTACCCAGACCTCCTACCATCACTTTGGCATCCACCACCACACCCAGTGATTCACCCTGCACAGCAAAGAAGATTCTTCTCAAGTTTCTCACATAAGCCCCGTCTAGTTTCCTACCTTGTCACACTTAGCAGATAAGCTTTTCCTTTTCACAGAGAAAATAAAATCCACAAATGTGCTATCTATTCACAATTTCAGTTAACAGCACTTCCCTTCCCCACCTTCCTTTCTGTCTCAGAGGAATGGACATTGATTCTCTCCCATCCTAAGCATTTCTTTTGTGCATAGCATGGCAGTCCTTCCTTTCCTATACTTCAGTTCTTCTTCATCTCAGTTGTCTTTCCTTCTCTTTGCAGACATCGCCATGTGGCTTAATTTGGGTTCCCCCAGGAGCAGAAACTGGAATGAAGATTCAAGTGCAAGTAGTTTATTTGGGATGTGATGACAAGAAATACCAGCAGGGGAGTGGAGGAGTTAGGTAGGGGAGGAAATAAAGCCAATGAAGGGCTTGCTATCCAGCCAGTTACCACCGTAGGTGACTGAAGATTAGTCCCACTCAGAATCTCTGGGACTCAGAGTATCACATGCCAGGGAGCTATCAAAACAAGGTGTGAAGAGATGGGGATGCTTATCTACCAACTCCTTTATTGACATCGGTTGAGAGCTGTTTCTTGAGGCTCTAGCACTTCCAACTTTCCCTCAAAGTGAGACAACCACGTTCCTTCTTGAATTCTGATAAAAGAACATAGAGTTGCAGGTGTCTTAGGAGGCACCGTCAGTGTGTGGAGGTGAATGCCAAAGGGATCTGGGTGAGCTTCTAACAGCATTTGTTCCAGGGACTAAGCTAAAACCCTCAGAACTGTTTCAGGCTTCCTTCTCCTCATCTTCTACAACCAGACAGTCCTGAAATCTCATTAATTCTCCTCTAAAACATCTTCAACCTCTTTCACCCATATTCTCAATTTCTTCATTAGTTCATCAGATCTTCCCTGAATTATTGCAATAGTCTGCTCAGTAATTTCTTTGATTTTTTTATTGCAATCATTTTTGTAACATAACAGAATTCACTGTTCATTTCTTATTGTAAGTTCCCATGTCTCACAGGACCCATGGGAGTTAAGACTATTTTAAAAATAAGGACACTGTCATAATATAGAAGTAGATTTGAATCCTGTCTTTGTTCCGCAATAGCTTTATGATATTAGGCACGTACTTATACTCTCTGAGTCTCACTTTCCTATTTATACATGGGAATATTTATAATTATGTCACAGAGTCATTTTGAATATGAGAAATAATGTTTAATTTGTTTTATTTGGGGGGAGCTCATTAAATGGTAACTGACTTCATTACTAGGATTAGCTCATCACACAAGGCCCATATAAAGTTACTCCTAATTCTATGTTTAGATTCTGTTCCACTTTCTAACACACCATATATTTTAATTACCTTAAACTTCTCTCTGTAAGTTGCCCATGTCCTTTCTTCAACTCTAATCTTGTTATATTCCTGAAATCCCCTAGAAAACTTCTACTCAGGCTTAAAGAGGCAGCTCAAATGCCATGTCTTTTGTGAAATGTTTCCTCATTTTTCTATGTAGAGTTAGTCACTCCTTATGCTACCACATAACTAGGTTCAAAATGTTATTTTTAATAACATTTTCTACTTGTATCTCCCTGACCAGACTATATGCTTCTCTAAGACAAGAACAAAATGCTGTTTACTTTTATATCCCAAGTACCAGCTACAATGTCTCCACAATAAATGTCTGTTAAATGATGAGATGAATGACTAGATGGATAAATAGATGATTAATAGGAGATAGAAAAACAGGTGATATTCTTCTTACTGTGGACTACACACTTAAGATACTGTGACTAGTTGTTCACTCTAATACAGAGCTGAACTGAATATTGACTTTATAAGGCAGGTTTTTAATGCAAAATGCAGACTTTTCAATGTCTGCATTTATGGAAGGTTACATGTGAAGTATTTTTAAAAATATGAATATGATTGAGTTGGCTAAGTTTCATATGTGCAATTAGTTTCTACTTTCAAATATGTCAAATTATTCAGTGATTGCCAAGATCACACTTAGTAACATGCCCTATAGTAAAGATTAAGAACTCTTACAACATTTATTCCTCCAGAGCCAATGAGTATGGCAGTGCAAAGATAAATTCCATGTGTGCATCCAGGAAGAGAATGGCATAAGGGCAATGCTAATCACTTCAGGATCCAACCAAGGATATATAAATATGCCCTCGCTAAGATCTCAAATACATGAGAATGTGCAAGTTCTGTCCTTTACTAATCTGAAAGTAGAGCTGAAAGGAAACTCTCAGAAATCATTCATAGACTTGTAGAAAATAAACAACTGATTAAAAGTGACCAGTGTATTTATATCTGGTAGAAGATACTGCTTTTAATGAACTAAGTACAGAAATTTTAGAAGTTTCTACAAGACAGCTTGGAGAGATTGTAGTACATTTATGAAACAAATTCTTTACTAGTCTCAGGGACTAAGTCTTGTTTTGGCACAGCTTGGGTTTGTGAGAGAATCTAGATGTCCATATTCCTGATGATCGAGAACTCGTTAGTGAATTTAGAGGCTGAGGTACAATTCGGTTCATCTGAGGAAGGAAAAAAATTGTGTCTTGGGTGTTTTAAAACAAAACAAAATTAAAATATAAACTTTCCCTGTCTTGAGAGTCACTTATATTTAGTAGCAAGAAACAATTTTAAAAACCACTCCTTCATAATATAAGTATCGTCAACACAGGAATTGCCATTTAGAGTGATAATGAAGACTCTGTTTTCGCACAATGGGAGTTATTTTTGTATTCTTCCCTCAGCTGCTTGCTGTTTCTGACAGCTCACATTGTCAGCAAAGTTAATGCTGGATGTGGAGCCTTATTCTCGCTTTTAAAGTTAAGTTCATAAAGAGAAAAATAACATAGACATAAGGAAAGTCAGTCCTTGCTCAGATAATGAGAAATATGACTTCTCCAATAAAATTTTTAAAAATCTTATTGGCAATTTGGTCATTTAAAGTGCTCCTCATCATCTAATACAACTTTTCTATGATCTTATATAAACATTTCAAGTACATACCAAATGCCCATTAATAACTTAAGTCCTAAAACCACCACACGCTAAAACCAAAGTAAAAATACACTTTTCATATCTAAGATCAGAACAATGATGGAGGGGAAAAATTGATTTTTGTGCCCATGTCCTTCTCCCTTTGTCATACTGGTTGATTTAAATAGTGTAATTGTTTCTCTATTTAAAAATATAGCACAATAACAATGATATGCTCACTCACTGCATCATACACACCTACCCAATAATTACATTTTTAAAAGAGTTACTAGCAAAAGAAATTATGATTTTTAAAATAACAACATCATATTTTGCTTTACGAAATGCTCCATGTATTTTACAGTGAATACGCTGTTCTTCAAAACAGCAATACTGCTATTACTGTAATTTTTTTAAAGAGAGGGCATTTTCTTTTGAAATTTGTTTTTGAGAAAGTTTAAAAGACACTGAGAATTGAGCTTCACTACATTAAAGAACTACTTTCCTTTGGAGCCAAAGTCATGTTACTTGAATTTTTATCCGCTTTATTCAGGAAACTTGGCTTGCAATGGCTAATGTCTGTTTCTAAAAACCAAATCCAACTTTAAATCATGATTTTTCCATCAATCTGAGATATCCAAAATATGCACCATGGAATTTTGAAGGCATTAACATAACAGATACTTTCCAAAATGTCTTCAGAAGTGAGAAAATAATTGAAATGATTCTCCACATTCCAAAATAAATGCCTTAATAAGGTCAATCTTTATTAGACAATCTTAAATCTGGCATATTTGAAAAATAGGTACATTAAGTAATAGTCACAGACTCGTGTGAATCACTGTCTGTTTCTTCCTACACTCACTGAACATTTTAAAATCCGAATTCATTACTATGGTCTAGAATACCAGACCACTAGCCCTGGCCATCGTGTCCTTCTCTGACCTCTGCTAACTTCCTCTATTCCAGATACAATGGGATATTTTCGGATACTCTAACACCACATCATACACACTGCATTCTCTGGCCTCTACTTGCTGTTTTCTCAAAATGGAATGCTCTATCAACAGATGTTCTCAAAGCTGGATCTCTTACTACACTTAGATCATTAATCAACTTGGCACCTGGTTGGAGAGGCCTCCCACCTAAATGCCTGTCCCTGTTATCTATCTTTATTTTCTTCTTATTGCGGCATGAGATGACATTGTCTATTTATTTGTTTAATACTTGACTCCTACACAGGAATGTAAGGTCCATGAGGGAAAGGGATTTATATGTTTCATCTATCACTGAATTCATAGCGCCCAAAACAGTAGAGAACATACAGTAAATACTCAAGAGATATTTGTCAAATACTGAGTGATGAACATTACATTTAATCATTGTCTACCCATTGTTCTAGATGGGGAAAAGGAGAGAACACTCTTCAGAGAGCTTACTGTTAAAAGAGATGAACATATAAACAAATAGTCACAACGAGTAGCTTGAAGGGTAATAAGAGTCATATATTATAAAGTAGATGACACAAATGAATAGAAGAAGAATTCTAAGTAATCAATGAAATTTCCACAGAGAAGGGTGATTGTGAGTTGAGTCAAAAATCAACTGCATTTTAATAGTTGAATAAAAATAAAAAAAATTTGCTTCTGGGAGCTGCAAGAAGGTGAATATACTTTAATAAAGGTATAGAGTGCTACCCAGATAGCAGGCACTCAGCTAAGTAAGACACAATAAGTAATGCTGATGATCTTATAATGTATTTGGTGGATAAACAGATAACACAATTTCATGAATGTAAGGACTATTTTGATAGCGGTATACGTGGTGAGCTCACAGAGGAAAACCAGATGCTTCCCTGTCAGGTGCCAGGGAGATGGGACAATCCATGGTAGCCTTAAGGAGGACATAGCTCTTCTTATTTCATTAACTGTCTGCTTCCTCGTGTCAGAAAAAATTCTCTCTTCCATGAAACCTTCTTAAATGGCGAAAGGGCTGAGTCTCATGGCGGAAGAGATCTCAGATTCTACATAAGAATGTAGAAATGATATATAAAATTTTGTCTCAAGTTAGCTTTAGGACTCAGCAGTGCTGCATGTGAAAAGCCACTACTGTTCATCAAGCAATGTGAGGCTTGAAAAAATAATATACACAACCCTGTGTTCTTTGCAATGTTATTTGCAATAACCAAAATCTGGAAGCAGCCCAAGTGCCTATCAGTAGATGAGTGGATAAGACAACTATGGGACATTTACAGAAAGGAATACTAGTCATCCATAAAAAAGAAGAAAATTTTACTCTTTGCAACAACATGGATGGACCTGGAGAATATTACGCTCGTGAAATAAGCCAGTCAGAGAAGACAAATACAGTATGATTTCATTCATATGTGGAATTTAATGAACAAACTGAACTAATAAGCAAAATAGAGACAGACTTATAGATAGAGAGCAAGGTGACAGCTCTATGAAGGACGGACTGGAGGATGGAGGTATCCAGCAAAAAAGGGAAAAAAACGAGAAGGAATTCATAAACAGGAATAAGAGTGTGGTGATTATAAGGGGTGGGTGTGAATGTAGGTAGAATAGGGTATAGGAGGGATAAATGGTGGTGGGAAAGTTTTTTAAAAATATACAAGCCAAAATAAGAAAATAAAAAATAAATGTTTTATGTTAATTATTGATATGATATTAAACATTGCCAATAGTTATCATCAAGGTTATCTATCATTAATTCAGAGAAAGAAAAATAATAGGTCATATTCTACTTCTACTAATTTTGGTTAGAAAAAAAATACTGGTCTCAATTCCTCTGTGCTACTCATAAAGATTTGTAAGAAAAAACAGAAACTTACCTTGAAGCTAACAAATAACTAACTGTATGGTATTTTAAGGAGAACTGCAAAAAGCTGTTAATATATCTTTTTTAAAATGTGATTTTTTTTATGTAGTTAAATACAGAAAATAGAAATGAATGAAAAGACCTATAAATTGGTTTAGTGGTGCATTTTTTCTTAGAATGGAAATATTCAACCATATGATATATAATAGCATCATTACACATGGGCTAAAAAAGTTAAAACACTGACAAATTTATTCATGACAAATGTGCTCCATGTAGAATAATCAGGTATTTCTTAAAGTGCAGAATGAAACTGAGTTTTTAACACACTAGGATTCTACTCAGAAGTATAGGATATCAAAAGAAACAAAATTACACATTTCATGAATTTAGTCTCATTGATGAATCAATAGTTGAAAAATCAAAATTCTAAGACAATTTTGTTTTAGCCTTATTGTTGGCAAAGAACAGTAAAAACTAATTGTTTTTATGCCCTGGCTGATGTGGCTCAGTGGATTGAGCACCGGACTGCAAAGCAAATTGTTGTGGGTTTGATTCCCAGTCAGGGCACATGCTGGGTTGCAGGCTAGGTCCCCAGTAGGGAGCGCTTGAGAGGCAACCACACATTGATGTTTCCCTCTCTTTCTCCTTCCCTTCCCTTCTCTCTAAAAATAAATGAAGTCTTTAAAAATAAAAAAAAAACTAACTGTTTTTAGTTGTTCCTTTTATCAGTTATCTTATCTATAAACACTTGATGAAAAAACTTTCAAAAATTCTACTTAATCGAAATTACTATTTTATTTTTTTAGTATCAGCTGTGTGCAGAACCATTTGTGCCCATCCTTATGAGTGCTTTCCAACTCTGGAAAAAACTGTACTCTCTATAACACTGTGAATTGTGCATGAATTTGTGCTACTTACTTACCTATATGTTTCTTAAAGGCAGACATATTCAACATATTCAGTGTCTCACATATGTTTGTTATGTTGTAAATATTAAAAAATGTGAATAAATGCCTATATGTTATTACAGAGAGGAAAATGCCTTTAAGAAGAAAATGATCCTATAAAGGTTTTATTACAAGAATAATTTTATCTCACATCTGGAAAAAGGAAAATAATTGGGATAGAATGTTAAAAATGTTTATAAATCATTTACTTTTTATGTAAAAGATCAAACTCATACCTATTATTTGTTTTAGTGAGAATATACTGAGATAAAGCAGTTGAACCAATACAAACCAGTTTCCCACTTACAAAAAGTCAGACAAAGTCATAACCTAAGACAAAAAGAAACGAGGCTTCACTTTGTGCAGCGAGGACAATGGACCATAGTTGAAAAGCTTCCTACCTATAGAATAAAAGTAAGAGGGATGGTGATCATGGGAGGGACAAGAGGAAACTATTAAAGACTAAAACTTGGTCTCTAACTGGTACTATGAGAGTGCCTATCTTGCTGATTCAGATGGAGCTCTACCATCAGACTTGACCCCCATGTTTCATTCACGAACGAGTCGGTGACTTCCACAAACCAGGAACTGCCAGATCATTTCCTAAGAGCAGTTGCTAATATCATGTCCATCACCAACCTTATTCATGTCAAGGAAGAACACTCATTCTGCAGGTATCTGCTTCCTGAAACAAAAACTATAAATGAACATAGACAGCTATTTTTAATTTTTTCTTCTCGGTTTATTGTATTTCCTGTTTCTAATTACTCTTCTTGAAGTCTCTAGGTGACAGGAGCGTGTAATTTGGTTCACCCCAATGTGTAGATTATGGAAGCAGGAATAGAACAGGTAGGAGTGATAACACACTAGGCCCCCTATGAATCTAAGCAGAGACAGGTGACTGTACAGTGACTCTTGGCCCACCAAGACACCAGCCTGACAAAATAACTCTCACTATCTAAACATGAACTATGGCCTTAGAAAGGCTTCAGATGAATAGACTTCTTGAGGGTCATATTTGGCTTGCCCAAGGTCTCTGGGGAATAGTTTATGTCACTCAGGTTTTGCCTCGTCCTCCAGTTCTCTTGAGGTGCTCTACTCAATTAGGAGCCAGTGGGGATAATGCTGTTTCCCATACATAGGTCCTCAACAGGCTTGCTTAGGAAGGCTTCCTATGGGAATGAGAGAAGTACAAGCAGGTGATATCCAGAAAACAAGTGTCAATAGTCCTAAAATTGTTGTCTTGATGTTGGGACCGTATCTGTTTTCCTCCAGACCTTTCCAGGCTCCACTATTTCTGTGTAACTTGATCACTAGCTCTCCTGTCTGGCGTTGTGACTGCCTACTTTGCTTTGTTCCTTCAACTTCTGACAATGTCCTAATTGCTGATTAATTTCACAGAATGTAATCCTCTAGTTTTCCCCTCTCTGGACTGTTGCTGACTTGCCCCCATGATCTCTAATTCATTACTATATTCAGCATTTTCTTCTTTCAGTCCCTTAAACATCCAAGCCTCATATAAGGAGGACGTAATGAATATTGCCCATATTAGACCAAACTGTTGTTAATGACCATTTAAAAAACACACCTATATAAAATGTGAAACTCAAAAGTTACACCTGTTTAAGGCCTAACTTTCTCCTGATTTTTATGCTCATGTTATCTTTTGGTAGTTAATCGCTCCTAAATGAATCTGTCCCATGAAGAGAATGCTTGTGTCAGTTGGTTCTCTCATCTAATGCACAAGCCCCACCCACTGCATGGGCACCTGTCCCAAGAGTACCATTCCAAACCCGGCTAGTGGCTTATTAAGGACTTTGATTCAAGAGATTAAGCCCCAAAACTGATGGTGGTTTGCTTTTCAATAGGCAAGTAGGAATAAATAGATTTGTAGATATAACTAACTCATATTAATGATTGAGCATTTGAGAGAAAATTCACTAAATCCTTCTGTTGAAGTTCATGGAGCTCAAGTTCAACTAGGGCCTGCCCTAGTTGCAGGGAGGCCCTTCCCTGTCATTTAGATTTTCCGGAGGTTCTGCAATCCCTATCCTTCCACATGAACGTTTCCCCAAAATCATCTTTTTACTTATCTGACCTGACTGGGCTTCTGCCTCTTGCAAGCACACTAGCCTCAATAAAACATTTCTGAAATGAGGATTTATAGTACATTGAAAATCCCACTATGAATTTAAATGAAAAAGATTGTTAAAATTAACAAAAACCCTGGTGGTACTGGCCATAAACAGCAAGTCGAGTTCATGATGATAACCTGTTCTGGATTGTGTGACGGTAAATCCAAAAAGTATTGTTTTCTTAGTTGTACTAGTGTACAGTGGGTCCTAACTGCCACCCTCGAAGTGTCCAGTCTATGTGTGACTTCCCTACACTTTTGTTTTTTCTTTTATAATCAGAAATTACTGATTGCTTGAAACATCAATTAATTATGTATCATACCACGTAAACAGTTGCACCTTCCTCACAAACCACACTGAACAAGAAAAACCCAGATTCTAGACAGTACTCACTGTCACCGGCGCTTCTGCAGGGCCAATTGTTCACTGACCCTAAGTCAGTCACTTTCCAATGGTAACTCCATGTTCTTTGGTCTCTGCTGGAATGTCCAGCTTGTTGCACTTAGTAGTGGCTATATTCTCCAGTCTGATATCACGTGTCACTTTCTTTCCTGGTCTAGTTCCCACCTGAATCTCAACTCTGCCATTTCCATAGTTTGGGTGTGATATGTAAGTTGGGGCAAAGACCCTCAGTCTGGCAGTAATGGCACTGAGGTCCTTTCTCAGACAAAACTAGTTCTTGTTGCCCTCCTCACTAGGGACATGGGTTTGGTGATTTCCTGTTCAGTGAATAAACTTTGCAAACAAAGTCTATTGACAGCCTGAGTAAATAAATTGTGGTACTCAGCAATAAAAATATGAATTAATTATCAATAAATGTAACAACACAGATAAGTATCAAAAAAAGAGCTTGATGTACTAAGGAAACCAATGCAAATGTTTTCATTTACACAAAGTCTAGATCAGGTAAAGTAAATCTGTGGTCATATGGATCAAGTTGCCCTTGGTATGGATGGAGAAAAAGAGATTGGAATTGACTTAACATGTCATGAGAAAACATTGTGGAACAAAGGAAGGTTCTATATCTTGTTAGGAGTGTAGGTTAACTATGAATATATATTTATCAAAATCCATAAAATAATATATGCAAAATCTGTGCATTGTGTTGAATTTATACTGCATCTCCATGATGCAAAGGAAAATTGTAACAAAAATCTATGTTAATAAATTTTACTGTTTTATTCAGCTTTCAAAAACAATATGTCTAGCCTGTTTACCAAAGCAGGAAGGTGCCAATCATTCCTATTTGTGACAAAAATTATTTTATCAGGTGTATCTTAAGAGATACATCTTTTATATAATTTTTGCAGTAATATATATCTTAGGATCTATATTTGGCAGAACTCTCTATACTTTATATTATTGTGTGTTCACTATGAAATTATCAATTTTGCAGTTATTGCCATGGTTTATCCAGTCAATAAGCATACTATATTCTGATTTATATTTCACTTGGAAACTTCTTTAAAGGCTTTTTCTAAGACATGGAAGAATTTGATCTTAGACGTTTTCATACTGAGAGATTTATTGAGACAGATCAGACTACAAAATAATGTTTTAATTTAGAACACTAGGACTTTTTAAAACCAATCACTTTAAAGTTAGACCCTTTTCTTGCTTCAAAGCAATGTTAATAAGGGACATATCAAAGCGGGTGGGGAGCAGTAATAGGCATGTTTTCAAATGGCATCTTTAATTCTGGCATACGGCTTACTTTAGGTGGTGGGAGAATTACCGTGTACTAAGCTACAACTCAATTGGCACTTGCATCGGCAGTCTTAATCTAGGCCTTTAAAAAACAGTGAATAGTCATTTCTCTCTTCCTATTTGCATGTAGTAAATCACTAATTATATGTGGATGACTGGTCATGGTGAGAAGTAGTCACATGATATAATAATACAAAATTTATATCGTTGCAAGGCAAAAATAGCTTTTAAAACAGCTTTACTGTTCTACACCAATTGAAAATGAGGCTGTATATTGCTCTCCAGAGTGCTCATGCGTGACATCAGTCTTTAGATTATTAGCAGCATATATCATTAGCTCTTAAGATGGTGATATTACAGTTGTCCAAATGTCAAAATGAGATCGGCAATATGAACTTATTTTTCTAACAGACTGAGTCCAGTATGATCTTTAGACTTTGATAAGTTCAAGTAAAATATGGCTTGACTGTGTTTATCAAATCTTTTAGTCAATGACTGTCTTCTCAGCATTTGTGCATATAAGTGAAAAATCTTTTAATCTGAGCTGTATCATAGAGAGGAGTCAAGTGACATGAAGACTAAAGTTACTGAGGGGGATTCACACTCCCCTTTGCCAGTACTAAATGAAATGACCTCTGTAGACAAAAATAAGACAAAAATTACCAGTTTCTCTGGTCTTCTTTCTGTAAACACTCAGAGAGCTGTCTTAACCTCCATTTTAGTGCTTATCATGCTATATTATAATTATCAACTTTTGGGGGTTTCCTCAGTTAGGCTTTTATGCTTTTACACTTTCTGAGGTCAGTGTCAACCTTTCATTTTAGTCCAATATCTCTCAGTTCTCTTCCTTTCCTGGCCTCACCTAAGGACGGCACATGAGATTGGGAAACAGTCTAAATACTTTTCATTTAATTTGGCGTGTATAAAAATGTGGAGGCACACTGGAGATCCACTGGCCTGGGGCATCTTAGGCTGCCTTGGGGTAGGTGGAAGGAGATGCTTTGGGTGGTCTCTGGATCATCAGAAGCTCTGTGTCTTATCTTCGTCATATAGAGAGTATCCCTGTGACGACATTTCAGCTAAAAAGGATTTCCATTGATGAAATTTAGTTGAAACCACTGCAGTAATTAATGTATCAGGTGTTCTTAAAATTTGGGGGAATTGTAATTTAATTTTCCCAAGTTATCATCTGTACCCCCAATATCAGTTTCCTATGGCTGCTATAATAAATTATTACAAACTTGGTGCATAAAATGATGCCAATTCATTTTCTTACAGTTCTAGATGCCAGAAAGCTGAAGTCAGTCCCACAGGACTGAAGTCAAGATGACTGCAGGGTTATTTCCCAGGGGTAGGGCAGAATCCATTCTTTCCTTCTCCCAACTTCTGGTGGCTGCTGGCACTCCTTGGTTTACGCTACATCACTACACTATCTGCCTCCTCGGGCACGATGACTTCTCTGATGTGTCGAATATCACTCTGCATTCTTACAAGGGCACTTGTGATTACATTTAGGATCTATGGGATGATCTAGAATAATCATCTCATTTTAAGATTCTTCACTTAAATCACATTTGCAAATCTCTTTTGCTGTTTATGGTAACATTCCCAATTCTAAGGGTTAAAATTCAGATATATTTAGGAGCTATTATTCAGACTATCATATCCTCCCATAGTTAATTAATTTCCTTAAACACAAAGCAGAATACATTTAGGAAGTAGAAAGGGGTTGCTAAATGTAGTGGCAGCAATATTAAGAATAGAAATAGTGATAATTGTAACAAACACTGTAGCTGTTGTTTTAATAGTAGCAATGGTATTAGTATAATAGCTGGTGCAGCTGCTGATGTTGTTGAGCACCAACAAAGTGCCCTGCCCTTTACAGGCTTCCTAAACATGTCTGTCACTTATTCTTCAGCATGCTCCTAGAAGAAAGGCCCTGTATTATTTTATTATTATTCCCAATATCCAGATAAGGAAACTGAGGCTGAGGTCCTTAAATGGGTTTCATGAAATCACACTTGTAGAGGTTAACAGAGTCTGAGTTTAAAATAAAATAATGCAAGATTTAGAAATCTAGACAATCTATGTGGGGGCTCTGCCTGCAGAGTACCCCCATCCGCCATGGGTGAGAATAAGTCTACCAAGACCTGATCTGTATGGGGAGGAAAGGTAGCCAGTCTCTCAAAAAAGAAGGGCCAGGAGCCTTTTCCTCAATGGGCTTTTATTGGATTCAATTTGCACAGCAGTACAGATAAAGCTCATCAATCATTGTCAAATAATAGTAATGATCAAACAATAGATAACATTCAAAGAACTATGAGGGCTTATTCTGAATCAGGGCTGGTTAGCTAAAGGGCTATAAAACTTTGGGAAACAAACTCATTCTATGCTTGGACACTTATCATTTAAATTGAGGGTATTAGCAAAGCAGGTTTCACAGAGTTTTATGCATTCTTTTTTAGGTCTGATCATGGAGGGAACCCGCCCTTTCCAGCACAGGGCTGCACCACCCTCCATCATTGTTCCAGGCTTAAGTCAGGTGGGGGAAGTAAGGCAGCCAAGAGATTAGGAGACCTCTTGCAGACAGAATGAGGGCCCAGGCAATGTTAAAGCAGAGGGGCAAGGGTCCATCACTCCCTTTTTCTAAAGCCCCCCATGTCCTTCCCTAAAGGCCCCTTCACGACCATGCTTGTCTTAGATCATCCCTCCCTTGAGGAATCTTACCTGTCATTGGCTAACCAGTCATCTGCCCAGGGCCAAGCAGGGTGAAGTAAAAGGGGGCAGATGTGACACCCCTGCCAGGAAGATATGCTTTGCCTCCTTAGTGGCTTATGGTCCCAAGGTCTCCTTACTCAGCCTTAGCCATGGGGGGGTTATAGCTTCTGCAACCAGGCAGCGTGGTTCCCAACAAAAATCCATTGCATTCTTCCGACACACACGACAGCAATAATAGCATGTCTTCTAGGGTAATCCGGACTCTGTTATTTCTAACTGTGAAAAGGAAAATTTGACAGCATTTGTATATTAAAGAGAGAACTTTTTGAATGATAAATGTTTCCATAAACAAAATGAAAAGCAATAGGCCATGAGAAACTATTTTCCTCCAAATTAAGATCTAATAATTTTATATTCAAAGAACTACAATTTAAGAAGCAAGAAAACAAATAATCAAAAGTCATCTTGTATAACTAAAACTTTATATCCATTGATTAGCAACTCCCTATCTCCCTCTGCCCCCATTCCTTGGCATCCACCATCTACTTTCTGTCTCTATGATTTCTGTCTCTAAGTAACTCACAGAAATGGAAGCATCCAGTATTTGTCTTTTTTGTGACTGGCTTATTTTACTTTGTGTAATGTCCTCAAGGCTCACCCATGTTGTAGCATATGTCAGACTTTCCTTCCTTTTTAAGGCTGAGTAATATTCTACTGCATATTTATACCAGTTTTGTTTACATATTTGTCTGTCTGTGGACACTTGGGTTGTTTCACCTTTTAGTTATAGTGAATATTCCTGCAATGAACATAAGAATGAAAATATTTCTTCAAGATCCTGATTTCCATTCTTTTGGATACATAACCAGGAGCGGGGTGGTTGGATTGTACAGTTATAATTTTTAAGAGGGTAGATCTCATGTTAAATATTCTTAACATAACTTTAAAAAGGGAAAAAGATAGTGCTCTGAGCCCTGCATCTATTGCTCCTCTGAAAATCTTATGGAAATTACTGAGAAAATATAAAAGGTAAATAAAACCAAAATTGTGACCAACAAGAGTGACTGTATCTGTCAGGTTAGGTCAAAAAATGGATGGCATGTGAGCTATTTTAATAGATTACTAAGGACTTTCTCATACATGTGTTAGAAGGCAGAGATAGCTAAAGGGATTCTGAGTTAACACAGATATTAGTAACTGCAGGAACAGTGAACACATCTAGGGTTAAGAATATAAAAAGAAAGAAAAGCTAAAATTATCAAGCCCTAGGAGACTGAAAAGAAATACCCCTTCCAGCCTCCCCCACATTGCTATCTGAAGATGAATAAGGTTTAGCCAAAGCCCCACTCACCAAGGGGGATGTGGCTCAGTGCTGCTGGTACTTCTGTGGGAACCGGAAATGGCTAGAGTGCCAAAGAAAAGTGGAAGTTATAGCCTATAGTTGTCCATTATCCCTGCTGGAAGGAGAATGCACAGAGCCAACAACCAACAGCATGTTCCTTCTCCCTCCTCCACCTTCCACTCTCCTTCCTTTGTTCCCCCTTTGCAGAACCTCACCAGAGGCTAGCTGATTATAAGATGCAGAAAATTTAGCTTCAGAATCTCATCTCTAACATAAAAATAAGAACGATAAAGTGTGGGCTTGCAGCTGAGAGAAA
Source organism: Desmodus rotundus (assembly GCF_022682495.2). Lineage (NCBI taxonomy): Eukaryota > Metazoa > Chordata > Mammalia > Chiroptera > Phyllostomidae > Desmodus > Desmodus rotundus. Next base: position 44,871,214 of record NC_071387.1, on the reverse strand, counting down.
ACAAGTAAATAATTAACACATTAACAAGACTAAACAAGGAAATTTGAGAAAAATATGGAACATGGTGTGATAAATTGATTTTTAAAATGGCCCCAATTTTTCATTCCTTCTTTTATTCATACCCCTTCAATAAGACCTTATTACTGCTCTCATCAAAATGTGGAGCCTTTTTCTTTACTCCTCTAATTTTGTCTGGTCTTGTGATTTACTTTGGCCAAAATAACATGCTGGAAAGGGCAGTGTGCTCATTTCAAGCTGAGGTCTCAGGGAGTCTTGTGTGCTTCTGCTTTACCTCTTAAAATACTGCCTCCTCCATGAGAATAATCTCCAGAAATTCCTTGTGAAGGATGAGAGACCACATGGAGGACAGACAAGTCACCAGCACTACAGCCATGGAAGACCAGCCAGATCCCAGATTAACTTAGAGCCTCTGTCTTAAACTATAGAGAAGAAATAGAAGCTATGCCTAGGAGTCATCCTACATTCTTCTTTGCTTTCGCTCCTTGACCTGTCTGTCCAGCTCCACATTCATGCAGTTTAGGGAAGGCTGCCTGTGGATTCCCTGCCCATTGAACACAGCCTGCAACTAACCCTCCTCACTTTTGAGGAAACGAAGTCACACTACTGCAGAGGGAATTCCTATCTGTTGAGTGTAATTATCAGCCTAGTCTTTCCATCAGAGGTATTAAACAAGAGCTTCAGTTGGTCAAATATTAAAGGAATCTCCTAGAATGAACAAAGAAAACAATTTAACCATTATATAATTCAGTGAATAGGCTAGTACTTTAGAACATATTCTAATAAGAGGCTTTAAAAATAAGAGAGATAATAACTGATATTTAAAACATAAGTTTTAAATAATAGGTTATTGGAAGGGTGGCAAAATGAATTGTTGGTCTAGAGATTAACCTATAATCAGAAAGAAAAGATGAAAAATCTAATAAAAGGAAATATAAAGAAAATACAAGAAAGTGTAAAGAAACTTGGACTTCAGACGTTCATGTTCTACCTAACAGGAGTTCAGAAGCTATTCAGGATAGTCACAATGGGAAGAAAGAAACAAACAAAAAAAATTTTAATTTAATTAATTTATTTTTTGAGAGGGGGAAAGAAGGGAGAAAGAAAGGGAGAGAAACGTCAATGTGTGGTTGCTTCTCACGTGGACCCCACTGGGGACCTGGCCCACAACCCAGGCACGTGCCCTGACCAGGGATCAAACTGGCGACCCTTTGATTCGTAGCCCATGCTCAATCTGCTGAGCTACACAAGCCAGGGCAGAAACAAACAAAATTTGATAACACAATCCTTCCTGAGTTTTAAGTTTTAAAGGGAACGTTTTAAAGTTTATTTTTATTGTTGACACTATTACAGATGTTCCTCTTACCCCAACTTTGCCCACCTCCACCCAGCCCCCGCCCTTACCTCTGGCCATCACCACACTGTTGTCTGTGTCTATGGGTTGTGCATACATGTTCATTGGCAAATGGGAAGCCCTATTGAAAGATAACTAGAGAAGACTTACACTAAGCTGCTACCTTGTGCAATGCTAAAAATGCAAGTGTAAAGAGAATATTCTTAAAGTTTCTAAAAAGAATCACATATATATGCACACACATGTGCACACACACTGCCAAAATAGTCATTCTAATAAATTATCTGTGCTGTACTAGAAGAGAGTGCTTTAAGTTCTGATCAAAGTGATTTTGAATGAGTCTTATGTACATATTAACTTGCATTAAGAAAAAATAAAAATCTTTTCTGACAATTAAGTCATGTAATATTATTACCCAGGCACAAATTTCTGGAAAACGAAATCACTTAATGATCTATTTCAACAAAAGTTTTTCAAAAATATAAAGATATAATGGGATATAAGAAATAACTGCCTTCATACCCACTAGGATGACTATAATCAAAAGATAAACAATAGCAGGTGTTGGTCCAGTTGTAAAGAAATTGGAACCCTCATACATCACCGGTGGAAATGTGTAAGGGGGCCGCTGCTTTGGAAAAAAGTTCACAACTCCTCAAAAAGTAAAACCAAGAGTCCCCATATGACTTAGTATATTCTCAAGGTCACACAACCTTCAGAATATAGTAAGAACCACTAATTGTACACTCTTAAAGTATGACACTGCGGTATGTGAACTATATATCATTAAAAAATGAAAAAGAAACAATGGGAACTGAGTATCATCCAGACAAAAGGCATAAGTTTTGAAAGTTATGAAAAGGTGCTTTACAAGCACTTTCATCTTGAAAGATTTGTATTTTAGTTGAAAACTTTGTCCCCACATCCATTAATTATAAAATATTCAAATTTATAGAAAAGTTTAAAAAACAAACGCCATACATCTGTCACTAGGTTCAACAATTAATATATTTTAGTTTGGATGAACCATTTGAAAATTAGTTTCAGATAGAAAACTTCATTGCCTAACGAGTCTTCGAGCATCTCCTTATTAGTACATTCTACTATTTAGCCACAACACCATCTTCTCACCTAAAATACATCAATAATCTCATAGTACCTCATACCAAGTTTATCTTCAAGTTTTTCAAAATTGTCCCCCAAATATCTTTTATACATATTTTACTTACATTTATTTTTTCCTATACACAGCAGAAATATATTGCTTACAGTTCTGGAGGCTGGAAGTCAGTAAAAAGCATGCCAGAATGCTTGAATTCCAGTGAGAACCCTCTTCTGGATTGCAGATTACTGACTTCTTGTATCCTCATATCGCAGAGATCCGGGAGAGCTAAATGTTTTGTGTTCTGAAATTAAGAATCCAAATCACACAATGAACGCACTCGGCCATGATGTCCAGTCAGTTTCTTTAAGCTAGACTAGCCTCCTCCCATGATTCATAATACTGAGTGTTTAAGGAATCTGAGCTAGTTTTCTCACAGAATGTTCTGCACTTTGAATATATCTTATTGCTTGCTTTTAATATGTTCCTCTATGCCTGTATATTCTATAAACTGAAAGTTATATCCAAGGATGTAATTAGATTCATATTAAACGTTTCTGGCAAGAATACTTTCTGGTTATATGGTGTATTTCATATGTGCCCCATAGTGTTGTTCCACCACCAGTGATGATAACATTTTTCATGTGCTTAGGCTGTTGAATGCCAGATCTCTCCATGGTAAAGGTACATAGTAACATTTAAAATCAGCGAGTTGTCTGTGGGCTGAACTTAGTCAGAGTGTACATATGCTATTCCTTCATATTCTTTCAGACAATTGTTTGACCAGTTATTGATGAGTGTTATCATAATCAATTTTTTTACATTGGAGATTGAAACATGGCATATTCTCTTAAGTTGATATTTCCTTCTGCATTTATTAACTGCAATTCTTTTAAAAATTTAAGTTTTCAAAAAAAATTAAGTTTTCCTTCTCACTCAAGCTCCACATACACATTAATTTCTTTTCTCTCTCTCTGTGTCTAAATACCATTTGATTATGGATTTTTACATATGTACTATGTTATCATCATATTTTTGATGCTTACATGGCTGTAAATTGGCCAGTGGAGCTGCCTCATGTTAGTTTCTGTGTCCTTTCAATATGGTGGCTTTGGCTTTGGAATACTTCTTGTTTTCAGGCCCAAGTATTTTTGTACTCAGTTTGTATTATCTGCTCTCCAGATGTTAATGGCCACACTTGAAAATATCAGAAAAACAAACAAAAATGTCTATAGCTCTTAAAATGCATGCAGTATACTTGTTTTATGGCACTAAAAGCTTTTCTGAACAAAACTATCATAATTTCTTGAGTGTTGACTCTTTTACTCTCCTCATTGTATTGTTAACTCCATTTTCATTCTACTAAAAAAGTCAAATCCTTCCTTCATCACTAGCTCTAGGACCATTGCCTTAGGTGGCCCCTTAGTCTAAATTTTGATGGAACACAAATATATCAGTAGTGTGTTTCAAATATCTTATGCACATCATAGCATAGAAACCATTTTTCTTGTAATCCAGCAGTAATACACACACACACACACACTCAAGTGTACATATCAACTAGTAACAGTGTCATAGAACATTTGCATTTTTTGCATGTGAGTGAAATATTTTATATTTTATTTTTTTAAATATATTTTATTGATTATGCTATTACAGTTGTCCCATTTTTTCTCCCCTTTATTCCCTTCTGCCCTGCACCTCCTTCCTGCTGAATGATTTTAATATTTTTATTATTTTATATTCTGCTCTATTTATTCTACAAAAATTAATTTTACAATCAACTAATGATCACTGGCTCAGAATTTAAAATAAAACACCTGATTTGAAGATATGGGAGAACTAACTTCCTCCAGCAGGAGACTGTAACTAAGCCAGAATTATGGAGTCTGAATTAGGGGACACAGGACTTGTAAAGTATTGGCATGGACTGCAATTTACCACATGGCATCAAAATGTTTATGTATTGTGTTATACACATTATATATTACATATTATATATTATATATTATATATGATGTGTGCATTCTTTTTCTTTTCTCAATGAGCTGAAATACGTTAGTTTATCTATGTTAAAGTATTCAAAGTATTCTTGAATAAATGGTTATGATTTTTAAGAAGTCAAAGAATGCTATGCTTTTTTGATAATTGTGTCACCTCTGAAAATATAAACATTTCCCTCTGGAAAGATGAAGGTCATGATTCTTTTTGTGACTACCACCAATATAGTATTTAATCCCCCTTCATCTTGTGCAAAAGATAGAAATTGCCTTCTAACCAATCTCCCCAACTCTGTTCATTGCCTGTAATTCCAGGTTAAGTTTTCACTCACACTGCCACCAACCAAAATGAGGTAACTCCACATTCTTTTAAAGCTCCATAAAATTGTTACCAACTTAATACAGAAAAGTATTAGTTTCTTACTGTAGTTGCAGCAAATAACCACAAATGTAGTTGCCTAAAACACAGATTTGTTACTATTTATTATGTTTTGGGAGATAATCCATTCCTTTGCCTTTTCCAGCTTTTAGAGGCTACCTGCACGTCTCGGCTTAAGGCCCTTGCCTCCATCCTGAAAACTAAAAACATTATCTTCTAAATTCTGTTTCTGTCTCTCTCTCTCACTCACTCTCCCTGTCTCTGCCACCTCCTTCACTCCTGGCTCACCTCCCTCCTTCTCTCCCTCACTCTGGATGTGTATGTGTCTGTCTGTATTGGTGTTGTGTGTGTGTGAGGTATGTTTGTGTCTACATATGTCTGATACTTCCCCTCCAGCCTCTCTCATAAGGGACCTTATGTTTATATCTGGCCCATCTAGATAATCCAGGATATTTTCATTTTAAGACCATTAATTTAATCACATCTAAAAAGTCCCTGTACCATGGAAGGTAACATATTCACAGACTCAGAGGTTTGGGGGATTAGGATTTTTACATTTTGGGGGGAATATTATCTGTTTACAACAGGAATAAGTAAAAATGCTTTAGCAAGCCAGACAAAACATTTCACTCCCTATTTCCTCTGATTTTTAACTTATTTCTTACCTCTTCCCAGCCCCAGTCAAGTCACAACAGGACTAGTCAGCACACAGAACTACTGACTTTGTCAAATAACATTATTTTTCAAGTCTTTGTATCTCTTAACATTTCCTTTGCCTCTGGAATCCTCCCCCAACATCTCCATCTGCCAAACTCCAGCTCAGTTTTCCAAGAGCTAGCACAAGTGGTATCTTTTTGGAAAATGAGTCACACTCCCACTTGGGATCTGCAATCATAAGTAAGTTGTCCTTTTCATACTGCTTTGTTTTAAGTCTTTTAGAAAGTTGATAGCATTGGATTATAATGTTGGTTCCCTCAATTCTTTGCAAAGAGAATGTAAGATTCTCAAGAGATTGAACAGCTCATCTTTGCGTTCCTGGGTACTTCTGTCTAGCAAGAAACACACAGTAAGTTTTTTTTTTTAACTTTAATAAATGCTAAGTAAATATAACAATTATCTGTTGTACTTCAAAGTGTCTAAGAGGAAAAGCACCTGCCCAAATTCAGAACAAACGAGGCCATGTGTCAGTAATCTTCACAATAACTAAGCTCTAGAGTCTTCATTGCCAGAAGTTCCCTGGGTTGCATGATAGTAAAGTCTGCCAAACAGGGAGCACCACTCAGAGGTCTCAAAACCAATGAATGAAAGACCAAATTAATGAAGGAAATCGTATAACATGGGGAAAGCAAGTTATGTCAGGAAAGACGGCATGATGTACAAAGAACACGAAAAATGGACAATGATGGTAGAAAACAGAACAGGTGGAGAGCTTCAAAGTGTTAAGTCATTTGACATATTTTCTTAAGCACAAATAAAGAGAAACAGGGAATAACCGTACCTTGCCATGCCATATCTGCTGAGAACCAAAGACAGAGAGAACATCCTACAGACAGCTAGAGAAAAGCAACACATTATACAGGGGATAATGCCCCACTACTGATGGGGATTTTGGCATACTTGTCATCAGAAATAATGTAAGTCAGAAAGCAAAGAGCAATTTTAAATTGCTGAAGGATAAACATATCCACCAGCAATTTTTTAAAATAAACAGTGAAGGCAAAATGAAGATATTCACATGAATAAAACTTAAGAGATTTATTTTTTAATGAACATACCCACACAAAAAGAAATGCTAAAGGAAATTATTTAGACTGAAGGGGAACACTACTAAACAGACACTAGACTATTCTGAAAGGCTGAAGAGTCCTGGGGATGGTGTGTGTGTGTGTGTGTACAAACATACATATACATATGTGTGTGTATATATATACACACACACACACACACACATATATATATATATATATGGCCTGTCCAGAAGGTATCCAGCCATGTAATATGAAAAATAGAGACATTTACTGAATAAGATTAAAGATACAAGAAACACTGTACTTAAGACAATGACACATCAGCCCCTTTCAAAGTGGGCACCTTGGGACCTCATATATTTCTCCAAGCATCTCTTCCACTGTTCAAAACACTGCAAAATCCTTTGGTGGAATCATCATCAACTGCCCTGTCATATATTCTTGAATCTCATCAGTGGTCTGATATCTCTTCCCTTTAAAAGGTGACTTTAGTTATGGGAAAAGCCAGAAGTTGCAGGGGGTCAAATCTGGGTTGTAGGGGGGCTGGGTCACCTGCACAATTTGATGTTTCACAAAAAAACTCTGTACAAGTCACATTGACAATGAGCAGATGCATTGTTGTGATGAAGCTGTCAATCACCAGTTCCCACAGCTGTGGCTGTTTTCATCGCACTGCATCTCTCAAGTGACAAAGAACACTGAGGTTGTACTCTTTATTAATTGTTTGGCCCGGAGGGACATACTTGTGATGGACAACAACTTCTCAATCAAAAAACACAGTTAACATGGTCTTGATCTTGCTGCAACTTTGCCACGCCTTCTTTGGTCTTGGAGAACCAGGTGACTTCCGGTGGGATGACTGGGCCTTCATTTCCAGATTATAGCGGTAGAACGATGATTCCTCTCCAGTCGTGACCTTCCTGAGGAAATCTGGTTCATTGGTAGAAGTTTGTATCAAGTCATTAGCAACTGCAGCACAATGTTTCTTCTGTTCTGGTAGCAGAAGTCATGAAACAAATTTTGCCTTGACATGTTTCATACCAAGATCCTGAGTCAAAATCTCAGACACAGTAGTTTTGGGAATCCCCAGATCAGCTTCTAGTTCTCATACTGTCAGTCACCAATCTTTGTTGATGCTCACTCAATGGCATCTACCTCCTGAACTGACTAATACAGTGAAATTGTCATTGTTCACGCATGCACATTCCAGTCCACTCTCCTTGGCTGCCAGATTACATCAATGTCATGCAAACCGTTCTCATTATATTAACAATGGTTAGACTTTTTCTGGACAGACTCCATATATATAATATACTTATTATAAATATTAAACGAATATAAATATCAATACATATTACATATAAAGATTTATTATATGTTATATATATGACCACCTTTTCTTGATTTTTTAAACATGTTTGCTGAAAATAGAATGTGATATTGTATGGAGCTGATAAAATATGTATATGTAACATACATGTTAACAGTGGCACAAAAGATAGCAGGGATGTAAATGGAATAAATAACAGAAAAGAGGGGAAATGACAAATGCATGCTTTCCTGTGTACAGCAGCAGAATGAATCTTTTGTGAAGAGTGGGAGAATCACACTGAATGCTGGGATAGAACTATCAATAGTTTTGTACATTCTTGACACTGAGTCCATCCTGTGCCTTTCTAGCTGTGATCTAGTAGCCAGAGCTATGTTGTCCCAGTAGCATGGGTGAATAGTCAAAGAAGCCTGTGCTTGAGACCCAACTCTGTTTATCATGTGTCTGTAAATAATCATTTAATGACTTCCATTTTTGCAAAATGGGAAGAAACATGCCTAACATTCAAATTTTCCCTGAGGATTGGGAATGATATCCATAAGGGCCCAGCACAGTGCCTAGACATAGTAGTGTGATTTGGATTATACGTAAGAACACTGAGGATAGATGACATTGAATAAGGATGACTTGTATACCTTTGATCTAAGTGAAGTCATATCTAAAACAAGTAGGACTGATTTAAAGTCAAGTTTAATCATCAATTCACATTTCTTCTCCTTTGATGACTCAGCATCAGTCCAATCAGGTGACTTTAAGACAGTTCTAATTATGGAATAGCCTGTATCAGAGCCAGCAGGAGCCAGACCTAGCCGCAGATGGTTCTTGCTGAATAACAGCCCAAAAGGGCAATAGCAGGCGAGGATTGCCATGTCTCATCTTTGGACACTCTAACAGGGAGAGGGGAAAAGAAAGCTTGGTGACAGAAGGACACAGGTGCCACTTCGTGTGTGTGTGAAGTGATGGTTCCTAAAAAGCCACCTGAGTCCTCAGGCTTCCTTGCACTCACCCTGTGGCTTGAGTAACCATGTTTCCAGGGCGAAAGCTGATGAGAGAGGAAGCCTGATGGAGACCATGTGCCTTGGAATTATCAATAACAAAATTCAGTGCCAAGTAAGGGATGTGCAGCTGTTTGAGAATTGTTTTGTTCCTTAAAAATAAAAATTTAGGTTTACTAAAACTTAAATTTTTATTTATCTACATGTCACTCAGCTTGTTGTAAAACAAAAATGGGTTGTCAACCTAAGATCTTGATTGCTCAAAGGTGTGACTTTTAAATGTTTTATCGATTTTTGTAAAATGGTAACTAATAAATAAATGCAACATTGCATATAAAATAAGCAGAAACCCTGCCATGTGAGTTCAAACCAGGGAATATATATACATATTTTTTTTTTCCTAACCTCCCAGTTCTGTGAAGTCGAGTGAGGATGACAAATTAGAATGAAAAACCTCACTTTAAGAAAATATTCACTCTATCAATTTCTTCTCCCCAAATCAGTATCATCCATGTTGCCAAACATGATGTATAAGTCCCAAATGGCTAAAATTCCTCTGTTTAGCTGCTTTTCCTTTTTCCACTTACTTCCATAGAACTTTCAGGCAGACTACATCCTTTCATATGAGTAAAAGTCAGAAATTTTGAAACCAGGGAAGTGGTTATTATTTTGCAGTTGTCTGTGCTTTCAGTCTCCAAATACTTGCTTTTAAGATGCATCAAGTTATTGAGGAAAGCATTATTTGTCGCTTCCTCATAGGTAACTTTAATTATAATATATGCATACTTGAAGGCTTTATATGAATTGCTAAAAAATGCTTTTAGTTTTCCCTTCATAAAACATTCATTGTGCAACTCAGAGAATATGCTACAATGTCAAAATTGTATGCAAACATCATCATATTGCATATTTTAGTCAATTTTATGTTTTTCTTTTGGAAACTGCAGTCTTACTTAAATATTGTGCCTTGTAAAATATATCTACACGTTCTCACTAGAAAAGGGTCAGAAATGACTTTTCGGCTAAAACATTCTGAGTGAAAGTATCCTACCAACCAAGCTATTTTCTCAAATTTCATTAAGCATCTGAAGAACTCACTGACTCTTCAGATGGAGAAAAATCTCTAAGCATACACATTTTTGCAAAGATACTTTATATATGCTGCTTATAACTTTCAAATATTTATTATTTTTCCCAATATTTTTGAAGGCACATATGTGCAAAAATAGATTTAAAAGTGCTAAAATAATTTAATTTTTAACCATTAAAAAGAGGGAACCATTCCCTCAAGTCAAATGGATCCCAGTGCTTAACACTTCTGTCTTCCATTAAACAGTTCTGAGTTCATTTTCCTGTCATGTACTCATTCAGTATACAACATAATTTGCCTAATCCAGTAAGTGAAAGTGACATCAATTTTGCAGATACTCTTGAGGATTAGAGAAAATTTCACTTTATTCTTGAATCTTTCAAGTCATAAACACAGGCTTAATCAATAAAAGAAACCTCTGAAATTTTAAAGTAAACTTGACTGCAAATCTACTATCCTTGTTGAGAAAAAGCAACAAGCCATAGATGTTTGTTACCTGAGATGAGAAATAAAACATTCCTTCTCTTTAGTTCCTTGGTAATGTCTTATTTGGGGGTTGTTTCATCAGTCCATTTCTTACATGTTTCCCAGTTTCACATTTCCTGTTTTCTGTGCCCAGTCTTAACACTCCAATTCTAAGAAGTCTAAGGAGACCGTACAGGGGTTATAGCAATTCTCCCCCAATGTGATGTTCAACGTTTCCTCTCCCTTCACATCTTAGACGGAGATTCTGTTGGTGTGTTCTGTGGACCTTGAAGATCCTTTCCCATGCAATCAACTGCAGAGCTCCATTCCAACCTCACAAAGCTTTTATAGTTCTTTTCTCAATTATAGTTTGCATTCAACGTTATTTTGTATTAGTTTTAGGTGTACAGATTGTGGTTAAACAATCATCACTTTTCAAAGTGTTTCCTATAGTGTTTTATTTTGTTACATGAATGACATAAATTTTTAAAATTTTGAGGTATGTTGCTCAAGGCTATGTCTACACATATAAATTAAGATGGGGAACTGAGTAAATACCGAAATATTTTTCATGGATTATTCAGATGAGTCAATAATTATTCTGAGTATTTTTCTTTTGAGTATATAAATAATACTGTCCACTCTACTTTCTATAGATTTCTAAGGTCTGAGACTGTGGCTACTTGATGAAAAGAATCACAATACTTTGCCACTCAGTTAAGTATGGCAGGATGGGACTTTAGAATCCTCGAATGAAAATGGACTAGTCAGTCAAGTTGGATGTGTGCTAATCTTCTTGTTCATCATTAAACAATCACAGTAAAAGCTCTCAGCCTGAGGTGCATGAGTTACCTGAAAATCATTGCTTCAGAGATGCAAACCCTGAGTTTAATTTTTCCCTTATTACAAAAGATCTTCACAAACTGGTCAACTTGGTTTAAGTCTCTTCTTCCCTAATCATGAAATAGCTCACAGAAATGAGAGAAAAGATTCTAGACCTAGAATATAATTTGAAATTACAGTCCATAATAATGTGTGAGGGAAAATGCTGGGGAATTATTTATTGTCCCAGTCAATTTGCCAAAACACTAATATACTCTATTGCATCCTACTTTTTATTTAATAATTTTTAAATGCTCTCTAATTAATCCACCAAAACAAACAAACACAGTTCATCATGTAAATTGTACTCTTTACAATTTTCACCTGAGGAAACCAATTTAAACTAACATGGATGCATTTCCTTAGCAAATGAATGTTGAAATTAAAATTTAAAACCTTTTTCTTTTCTTTTTTTGACTTAAATATTTTACACAATTCTGCTAGACAAAAAAGGCCACCATCAAATGTAATGATCTTTATGGACAAAGCCCAAAGGGTGTAGGATCAAGGGTAGGAAGGGGGGATGGCTGGGATGGTGGGAAGGGGTTGGGGGAAAATGGAGACAACTATACTTGAACAACAACAAAAAAAAGTGTGGGAAAAATGTAATCATCTTTAACTGGCAGACTTATAACAAACCTCAAAGAGAAATAAAACCAAAGAGAGCTTAACAGATAAGGATGAAGCAACTCAGGCCCTTTCAAACTGACAAATTTCTAGAGCCAACATACTATATTCATATTAGTGAGACAAAACTTGTCTGATATTATTATTTTTAAAAAATCCTAATATTTGAAAAGAATCATGGAGAATTATAAGATGACAGAAAAAACAGGTGAACAAATATCCAATTTTTAGAAAAGAAGAAAATGTGGACTTTAAGAGCAATGGATTTCAACTTATTCCCTTACCCACATAAACACAGATATTTAAAGATACTTTTTTGTTGTTGTTATTTTTATTACTATTATAATAGAAAGAGTAATCCATATCAAGGACAAACTTCTTATAAAAATATTTTGAGCAAATAATAATAATGAGTTGATTTATAATTAGAACAACTAATATGCAAAGAGAATTATTTAAAGATATGTCAGCTTGAAGACATTTTCCTAAGAACAGGCACTATACTCTCAATAGCACATTACAAACAGTGACGTGAATGATACACAGTTTTCAAATTAATGACAACCTAGTACAGACAAGATTTTAAAAGATCATGATGTAGAAATATATGATAAAACTAAGCACTAAGTCTAAAAGGGAGGTGTGCAAATCACCATATTGATTTTAACAATGCACTGTATAAGAAGTTCATGAAGACTGAATTTAACTATGGTTAATTAAAGAACACTAAAGTCTTTTAGTAGATCCAAGTATGTATTAATCAACAGTGATGCTGTGACCATTTTAATAGTCAACTCTTTGTCAGTAATCACTAATATATTTATATTCTCCAAAGGAATAGCAATAATCATTCCAATCTACACAACAAAATTAGTTCTGGGTAGTAGCATAGTTGGAAAGAGAGAATATAGGAAGTGATCAGCTGGTGGAGGAATTAGGAACAGCATTTTCCCAATGAAGCAATTTCTGAAGAATTTCAAGATTATGTGATGATATGCTGGTTAGTAATATTATGTGGTAAAATTGTCAAGAAATCAATATGAAGCAATATCATACAACTGGATGAGTTCACTCAAAAGTCTACTTTTCTATGTACTTTTGCTTTCACCAAAACAAGCACAAACCAAACCACCCAAACCTGGTCTTTCTCTGTCCCACACTCTGCTTCCCTGAGGTTTTAATTTGGCCTTGCTTCCAATTATTGGTGCAAAATTTTAAGAATGATATTGACAACCAAGAACTCATTCTAAGTAAAGTGAATGAGTGATAGAGTCTAAAACCTATGTTAATTGAAGAATGGCTGGTATTCCTGTTGACATTTAATCTCTAAAACAAAAGCATAGAAAAGGGTGATGTGTTCAGTGTTTCAGAACATGTAAAAGACTGTTGAATAGAGTTGGGAGGAGAATCAATCTGTGAAGCTTCTATAAGGCAGAACCAATGAGTAGACATTGAAACCAAAGTGGATTTTGTGTCATTTGTAAGATGGGGTTTCTGCAAAGAAAAGAAGAAAAGTAAAGACAAAAGACAAAGACCGAAACACATTAAAAAGCAGAGAAGTGGGAATTGCCCCTTTGCCCCTGGACTTCACTGGGACCAGAAGCCACCTGAAGCCAGGGTCTCAGCTGACCATGATGGGCTCTGTCCAGCACTTCGTCCAGCACTTTGTCCAGCACTTTGCAGGTGGTAGTGGCAAGGCACTGAAGGATATATGAGGAGGCAGAAGAACCCAAGCTATGGCACAGTGATGACACTGGATTTAAAAAGGAGACAGGAGCATAACTATGGAAGTCTAGACCATCAGGCCAAGAAATGCAAACTGCCACCCAGCCCGGAAATGCCACTTCTACCACAGCATTAGCCACATGGTGGCCTTGTATCCACTGAAGGCCCAGCAGGCTCCCAGCACACAGGGAAAGCCGGCCTATGCTGGGGAAGAAGAAGAAGAGGACCACAGCCCTGCCCTGCTCCTGGAGGCCTAGAATCAAGACACAGTGGTGAAGGGGCTCCCTTTTGCTGTCAGAAAGTCACAAAAAGCAGGCATCAGTTGGCAGAGTGGAGAAAGTGGAAATAGGGTGGGTAGGGTAAGTTGGCACTGCACCACAGCATCACCCCCTCCTCCATTTTGGATTAGGAGGTACGTGGGGAAGGGGTGAGGCACAGGAACTCCAGCCATGCCCTGTCCAAATGCATGTGTGGGCTTTAGAGAAATCCCTCTAGAACCTTCCTGTATTGTTTGAGTCTATCACCAGAATCTCTAGCTTTTAAAAGCAACCTGCTTAGAGAAGTTGTTTTCTTTTCAAAGAAGAATATATGATACTATTTCTAATGTCAAAGTGAAAAGATTAATAATGAGACCACATTGATGGACCCAGCCCACAAACTACTACCTTCTGTGAAAAGGAGTGTCTCAGAGTTAAGGCAAGGTTTTTGACATCCTATCTTCTTGTAACCCACTGCTGAGATAGGGTGCCGGGAACTGTACCAAACAATGGGTTGTGACAAGGGGCAAAAGGGGCCTTAGGGGAATGCATGCAGACCTTAGCTCACTCCCATCCCACTCTAGGACATGATTTCACTTATTTGCTCCCTTGCATCATTACACTTTGGGGCTCATTTTTTTATAAGATGCCGGCTGCATTAGCCATGTGTAAATGATATGATATATGCATTTTAACTTTATTTTCTTCATACAAATATTCTGGTTTTGTTTTATTTTGTATTTTTATCTAAGGCTGTCATTCCCACATTGTGTTCTCAGGTACATAAGCAATCTCGGGGATAAGTGGGCAGCTGCTCTGACTCTGTCCAACAGGAATACTTTTTATCACCACAGAGAACAACTATTTGGGCCCTTTCGAACAACCTCATTTTTGCCAGTTAGAACTGACTTTTCTGCCATAGTGTCTTCTTGACACCCTTCTACCTTGACTGTTTTGTGGAGAGTAGGTTTGAGCTGGTTGACCCATGTCTTGATCTCCTACTGGAAGAGTGGGAACTAGTCTGAACAGGAAAAGGTGGTACAGAGATGTTAGAAGAGGTGCAGCCAGGTGAGAGGCTCCAAGAGGAAGCCAAGATGAGGTGAGGGTTGCCCTTATATGAGATAAAAGGTTCCCATTCCAGACTTCTGATCTCAGGGAATGGACTCACTTCCCATATAAGATACGGTCTTCACTGGATTGGGCTAGGCCTCCCGTGCACAACAGGGTCTATGTGTGTGTTTTGTTAAAAATGTGAGTTGTTAAGGACAGGCTTTAAGAACGACACCTGTGTACCCATCTTGTGTTGCTTAGGGATGAATATATGAAGCAAGGACTAAATTCCTCAAGCCTTAAAATTTCCAGGCTTTTGTTCCTTGACTACCAGATACACTCTTAAATGAGGGCTTCTTCTTTTTTTCTTTTTAATTTTCAAAATATGTTTATTGATTTTAGAGAGAGGGAGGGGGCAAGGGAGTAGAAACATCGATTTAAGAAAGGAACATTGATCTGTTGCCTCCCATATACACCCCAACCAGGGATTGAACCCAAAACCTAGGTATGTGCCCGGAACATGAATCAAACCCACAACCTTCTGGCATACAGGGACATTTCTACAAACTGAGCCAGATTGGTCAGGGCAATGAGGGCTTCTCTGTGATGTCTGAAGCCAGTGCCCTGCAGCAGTGGTTAACAGTGTCTAGTAGCTAAAGGAGGAGAGTGGGCTTCCATATACATGCTGTGAGACCACCACAAACCCACTTCACTGTGTCGAAATGGGGCAAATGCAGTAGAACACACTGGGTGATGTATGTCTGATCTTGGGTTCTTGTCTTCTCTAACTGTAGTCCCTTTCTAGTTACTGCATTTTTCTGAGATTTGTAGGACTTCACGAGTCACTGAATTGGTCATGGCTAGGTGGTCTAGTTTGTGCAAATATAATGTTCTGTTCTTTATTCATGTTCTTTTAGGGATTTATTACTTACAAACATCTTATTGTATTGAGAGAATAACAGCTAAAGCATGTTTAACAAAAGGTTCTACATCAGGAAAAGGAACCCAAAACATTCATTTGGGAGCAATTCTTCTCAAAGTGATGACCTTGAACCCTCATTTCTTTTGTCTTCCCCTCCCCTTATTTCCTATTTTGGATCAGATCCTCTGTCCTAAATACTTGAATCCTGTCCTACTCCCTCCTCCATCTCTCCCCCAAGAAAAGTCCACACGATCACACATACACATTTAATTTGTGGGTGTCTTCACAACCCTTAAGTGATTTGTGCAAAAAATCCTCATAAAACTAGAAACACTCCACCTCTTTTTCTCAACCTCCTGAGTCAAGACCATTTCTTGGTGTGATTCATATCAAGCTCTTACACTGCTTTATTTGGATGAATCAAACTTATTTTAATATCTAACTCGAGGGTAGAGAGAAGCAATGAGTGAGACTTTCATGAAGAAAGTGGAGTTGGAAGACCAAAAAAGGGAATGTACACCCAAGTCACTTAGGGCTTTTATGAAGGTGCAAGAAACTTACATCAAAGTGGCCACAGGACTTCTTAATAGATGGATGAATGTAGCTCCTATAACTGGGGAGTTTATTTGATGGTGTTTTTGCTGTGATGGGTACTTCCCTCACCATTTGCCATCATTTTGTAACACACCTGCTGACTTTTCCCTTTCCCTCTCTTTTCCCAAGAAAAATAAAGTTTCGTTTGTACTGAAAAAAGGATAGTGATGTGAATGTGCTCATGAACACAATGTTGAGGATTAGAAAAAAATTTAATACAGTGTTGAATTTGAAGATGCACTGTACCCTTCAAAGCATCCTTTGACCAACCACATGCTAGAATCCTTGATATACAGGCCAAGACCAGAGGAGTATACAACAATTTTAGGCAGCCTTTCACGAACTCCACTATCTGTTAAAATTCTCTGCTGTTTTATCAATTACATCTTGAAAATTATATCCCCTTTAATTATTACACTTTATTCTTGGTCAAATCCTATTATTCCATAAGATAAAAAGTGGCTAAATACTATCCTGTATGTGGGAATCTTGACATGTCTTTCCCTAAGCAGGATTTGCTGTACGATTATGAATTTTAACTTCACAGAGAATTGTTTGTATACACAAGTATGTGCATCTTTGAATCCTTTTGAAGTGTGCAGAAGAAAATATGCAGATGGAATTTTGTGGACTAGTTCTTCCCTCTTTGACCCCCACCGTGCCCTCCTCCTCATCTTCCTCCACCTTCTTCTTTTTGGCTGATGATAGAATTGGATTCCAAAAGTTGTGTTTTGGGCATGACACCCTCAGCCTAAGAGCCTAATAAGTCACAGCCTGATGTAATTTGTTATATTTTTTGTAAGGACCCCCTGAACATATCTCTAATTATATCACCAAGGACTATCTATATGATAATCCATAGGATCAGTTTCTCAGTCCTCAGTCTTCATAGCATGGCTGCAGTTCGTCATTGGTAATATTCTGATTCTCTGAATGTATGGGTTCTAAGAATGTTTGATTCATATTTCTCCTTTTTCACTGACTACTGAAACACCCCTGACAAATTGGTGATCCACTAGTCATAGCTTCCATTTTAAATATTATTTTACCCCACATTTATCTTACCATTTTTTGGCCCTTATTTTTCTGTTTGCTAATCTTTTCAGCTTTCATAAAATTCTGTTTGATTATGTTTTACTATAATAGACACTCTTTCAACAACTTGAGCATTAAATGAATAAATAACTTATCAAATGAACATGTCATTCTTAAGTCTTCAATCTTATGGAAACTTTATACAAGCCTGCTAGAAAATTTAAAAGAAAGTTTAAAAATTGGTATTTTCTAGGACAACCTAGAGTAGTAGTATTTTACACTCATCTTTTTTATTGTGGTCACTTTATCTCATGACCCTCTTTTCCCCTCCTCAATGCTAGTAAACTTCTGCCTGTGTGGGCAACGACGCCTTGTCAGAGACTCTGCGGAATGGAGTATCTTCCTGTGTTCTGCACATGTTACTATGCAAATTATATTCTTAGAGGGAGAAGGAAAGGGCCCTTTAAATTCAGTCCCTGAATGTCTTAAGGCTCAGAAAATGCAGTTACAGAATTCAAAAGTCCTCCTAACTCTAAAACCACTGTAATGAAATTTAGGACCATTATAATTCTGTTACAGGCCATGCATGTCCACAACTTGGGAAACACAAAAATGGTGAAAGTCATTCCGTTCTTGTTTTTACCCATTCTAACCAATCAAGGCAAGTCAAGAAAACATTTTCAATAGTTACAAACACGTACTTTTTACAGTATCTCTGTAAAAAGTATCTCAGCTACTTTTACAGAGAGGCTGAATTGCTTCTTATACTTGTTTTTAAAATCTTTATTTAGAACGAAAAAAATAAAATAAAATCTTTATTTAGCGTAACTAAATTGCTGATTGAAAATAATTCTATGAAAAATCAATTGCTTATCACGGAATGCAAAGGGAATGAAGGTTGTATTTTGTACATTTCTTTTGCTTACAGGTTAAGTGGTTGCTTGCTTACTTAACAAAGCCAATGTAACTAAGATGAAACATGTTTCCCCATCAGGGCATTATACTTTTCTATAAAGAAATATCAAAGAAATTTAAATGTGGTCTCAGGTAAATGCACTGGCCAAGATTCCAGGGCTGAACTGAATTTTTCAAATCACAGTTCAAGTGTTTCAATCTTCCTGTGATGGTTCTTGTTCTGTAGTTGAATAGGCTAAGAGAAACTCTAACACTGGTAGACTGTAAGGATGTAGTAATATCTCTGAATGATCATCATAGTAGACAATGGCTCGAGGTGCAGGAATTTGACTTAAACTCCTTAATATGCACAAGTCAGAGAATTCTGCACAGGTTCCTTCAAGAGAAACATCCCAAACAGAGGGATTAATATTATGAGCACTCACATGAGAATGATGGCTGATACATTTCACTCAGTAAATACTATGATGCTGAAACCCAAAGTGACTGGCAAGATCTTACTTTTTTTAATTAAAATAACAGACTTCGATAACATCACATATATCTACCAGCCGCTGGTCTTTATCCTTAATTAGTTTTTTTTATTTTAATTCACTCTTATCATTGTGCTTTGTTTTTCCTTCTAACATTGCCACTTTTCTGGGCCACAAAAGCCAATGCAGCTTCCCTCATTATTCCAGGTAGTACTATTTAATGTCAACTTCAAACATGGAGGCACGCAAGGGAAGAAATATTCCCGCTGTGTATATCTTGGTTCCATACCCTTGCTGGGTTGATTCATATGGAAATACAAACCATAGGAATAGTATTTCAGTGAGAGAAAGATGCAGAAAAATCTTTATTGATGAATAGAGGGTGAGGTCACTGCATTCATATTCATTCCACTGCAAATGAAATTTACATTTTAAAAACAAATCCTATAAATTCAGCCATGAGGACGGTTAGGCAGATTCTGGCTGCCCCTTTGAGTGGGGCAGGTATTTGAATTCCTGAGTTGTTTTCTACCCACAGAGATAGTAGTGATAGTGTTTTATCTAACTGCTTCTCACAGTATCAGCTGCCTGAATGTCATACTTCCACATAATAGGGTAAGTTATGGAGGATACTACATGTTTGTGGTTAGACAACCTGTGCGTTCATGTGCAGATATGAGCAGTAGGTATGTTAATACTTCTCTATCTGTCATTCACAGGAAAACATTATTAGTGGTAGCAATGTTTCTCCGTGTTTTGTGCTTCCATATAACAATTAATATCAATTTTGAGGGCCTTTACCTAGAGTGCTTTTTTCTGCAACGTGATGGTATGTAGGCTAGTTTGTGATGGTGCAATTTGGTTCCAATTCCTCTTTAAAACTGACTGAAACACAGTGATTACTTATGAGGATGGTTTTTAAAAGGCAGATATTTCTAGAAAACAAGCTAAAAGGAGGATTGATAGAAAAAGAAAAAAAAATTCTCCATACACGTGTACCTTGCACTTAGTGAGAAACATGGGTATGCACGTGATCCTTTCAAAGCTTCACATTATGTTATATAACGAACTGCTGGAATTGTAAATATCTTTTCATTCTGGCTGAAAACCTCTTAGCAAGCAGTAAATTATGCTTGAAGTGAATACGTCACTCTCTTACCTTGGTGTGTCATTTTGAATATTTGTCATCAGTGAGATTAGTTTCCCTGGTAGGACACACACTTAGAAAATTCTGTGTTCTAGTGCTGTTTCCCCCAAATAAATTATTTTGTTAATGAAATGAATGTCTACAGTCCTCTGCTCTACCGGCTGAGCTATTGAAGAGAGAATACAGACAACAGTATGATCGCTACCAGAAAAAAAGGGGGCTAGTAAAGGTAAAGGAGGGCAAATATATGGTGACGGGAATGACTTGACTTTGGGTGGTGGGCACACGATACAATATGCAGATCATGTATCATAGAAATGTACACTTGAAACTTATATAATCTTATTAACCAATGTCACCCAATTAATTTAACAAAAAATACTTAAAATATACTAGTTCCCTATTGTCTAACAAGAATAATTAGATAAATATAATAGAGTAGTACATAAACTTTGTGTCACTTTCTAATGTTAAAGAAACAATACTTAGGGTTTTTCAGATGAACTAATTTCATGAGTTTTATCTTTAGATATCAGTGTCTCAACTTTTATTGTATCCAGATGATGTGCCAATCTACTATATCTTACCTAAAATAAATATTTGACATATTGTATTAACAAATAAAACATTTAAACAGCAAAAAATGAATGTCTAAAAAAAATCCTAGTATACTCACTAGATGCTCATTGTGATATACAAATCTCTATTTTCCAAAACCACATCCATGCCATTCAAACCAATATTTTTCCTGTCTTTTCAACACCTTAGAAGGTAAATATAAGAGGGAAGAATTAATAAAGTGGAAGTAGCTTCAGGAATAAGGGGTGTCGCTTGGGGTTTATTAATTCCCTAAGGGTCAGCCTTGTATTTCCCTAGTTAAGTAGCATGCAAATAGAAGCAAGCTTACTTGTCTTACTTGGCACCTTATGAAATTTAGCATATTACTCTCACCCTCGATATGAAAGCCAATCCACCATACTAAGAAGGACATAGGAGGAGGCAAACAACTTTTCAAGGTCAATAGAATATACCTAATCTTGTTAGAGCAAAAGAAGATCAACTTTATGCAATGTTGGATTGATTAATTAGACAAGAACAGGATTGCCATTTAATTAACTTATCATGTCTGTCTCCTATCAGACATGGCGCTATTTCTTGACATATGGAAATTAGAGATTCTCTAATTCATTTTCCAAGAGAAAGAAACAAAAAGAAATGTGTATTTACTGAGTAATTGTAATTTGGAAGATATATTCAATTGCACTTGAGAAAATGTAACAAGCTCCCAAGTACTGAACACTTGTGAGGTGAAAAATGCTATTTTGAATTCCTAAAAGTGTAGAATATGAAATATTGACAAATGTAACAAAAAAGAAAAGAGACATTAAATTGCACAGGCTGTACATCAGTGCTTTTCCACGGAATTTTCTGTGATGATAAAAATATTTGATATTTGCATACTCCACTGCTGTGTATTAGCTGCATGTAGCTAGTGAGCCCTTGAAACATAGTCAGTGCGATGGAACAACTGACGTTTTATTTTACTAATATTTAGATAGTCACATATGGCTAGTGACTGCCATGATAAACAGGGAAGTTCTAAGTATTTCAGGGGTAGACAGAATAATTTTCATGGAGGGAGGTTTGGGGAGAGCATTCCAGGGGAAGGTTTTTCTACACAAGCATGAAGTGAGACCCAGGAAACTAGGAAATAGCCGACTCGAGTAGAGCAGACATTACACAGAGAAAAGTTTCAGAAAAAGAACAAAAAACAAACCAAGCAGGGAGTGGTGTTTTTCAAGTAAAACCTGACTGCAGATTTTTCAAGCAGATTGTTAATTCCCAGATGAAAGTTTGAAGAGTTCCAGCAAACCCCCAAGCTCCCTTCACAAGGTTGTTCTAACTTGACATGATTTATAAGAAATATACATTAGTCTTTAGTATGTCTTAATTTATAATTTCAATATATAGTTGCTTTTCAATGTTATTGAAAATTTAATGTTTAAAACACATACCTGTAATTGAAAGGAAGAAGAAAGTTTTAAATATAAAAGTTTGTTGGAATTAGTCAGAATAAATCAAAGGGAAGATTAACAATTAAAGTCTTTGGCTTTCAGATGATGAGTGATCTTATAGAAATAAATAAATAGGTTTTAGAATAGCCCAGCTCAGGAGTCTCTAATTGTTGAAATACAGTTCACTACATTATTTTTAATGTAACAGACCTGTGCAAACAGGATTGTCATACAACATTAAAATGGAAAAAAGTTATACCAAAAGGCTCAATATTCTACCCAGCATAAAAACAACTCAATACAATAAAATTATTCATAGTATTAACTGTACAAGAAAGAAATGACTCAAAAGTACTGATCTTATTAAAATGCTCTTTGGGTTTTGCCTATCAACATGTAAAGTAAATTATTTTACTTTATTTTGTCCTTTTTATTCATAATGAACATGACTTATTTTTTCTAATTGATTTTATAATATTTCTTTAAAAGCATATAAATCAGGGTTCAGTTGTTTCTTATAGCAAAAATTCATTCGTGTGATCATTTATGTTGTCCATTTTAATATGAATGGACATTGCATCTCATGAGATTTACTTGATAGTCTGCCAATATTTAAGTGTGTTCTGTAGTCAGACAAGCTTAGGAAATGATTCCCCACAGCATGAAGCCTGAGGCATATTTATGGGATTTTGGCTACATGTTTGGTCAGCAGAAAACAGCATTGGAATAACTCAAGTAGAGAATTTTGTTAGTACTGAGTGCTTGATATCCAAAACATAAAAAAAAAAATTCAGGCATATCGCAATACATTTGCTTAATGCACACAGATGAATAGAAATATTCAAACCAAGGAATTAATGAACAGTAAATTATTTTTTGATATATATGCATTTATGGGGTATAAACAACAGTAAATTGTTAATTACAATGAAGAACAGAAATTGTAATTTTGATTAACCTAGTTCTAGAGTAAAGCTAACACTGAATGTTATTGATATACATAAATGTATTTGAGAAAAGTTAATACTTACTGAATGTTATTTTATATAAATAAGCATATTTAATGCTTAAAAAATAATTTTGCACTTATTTTTCCGTCAGTATGCCAGATACCATCTTTCCTAAAGATCAGCATTTAAGTAGCCATATCCTATACCGTCAGCATCCTCTGGAAAATTGTTAAATGCACATTTTTTAGCCAATCCCCAGATTTACTGAATAAGAAAGCCTGAGGATGGTGCCTAGTAAGTAATCTGTATTATAAAGAGCCTTCCAGCTGATTATGCTACATGAGCACCACTGACTTAGCTGATGATTCTAATCTCTCACGTGAGGGAATTTAGGAGGTGATTTGGGAAGATGGATTAAAACTAAGGCTCACTAACCACCAGTCTCCACTACATCAGTAATTATGCTTGGTGTCTTCTCACAGACACATTTGTTTGCCAACCCAACATGAATTTACTTGTTTCTTTCCCTATCAGATTAACGGTTATGGCAAAGGCTCCACGGCACATTTATGTAGATCAAGAATGAGAACACCTTAAATTCAAAAGTTCAAAAATGAGCTTATTCTCATAATTTTTCTGAAAACATCATGTTAGTATTGTCTTTGCTATTGATTGGTATAGGAAAAGGTATGGTGCCAAATTCTGGTCAATGAAATAAAATGAAAATTTTGGGAAAAGATGTTCTCATTCCTGAGAAGAAATTATGATACAATAAAGTGTCTCTTCTTAGGGCACTGCCATTTTTGCATAGAATGGCTGGCGCTTCCACAGCCAGACAAATCTCAAATACTAAGATGTTAATTTTACATTTCTTTACACTTAATTACAATAAAGAAATAATAACTTCCATGATGTCACTGACCTGCCAAAACAATTTGCAACAGCCAACCAACGATATAAGGTCCTTTTCTTTCTTCCCATCCCTCTGATGTTGTGATTTAAATGTAAGGCAAATTGATGTATTATTATATAGCTTAAGTTAAATTTTATTCATTTTTATTTTGTTCTTATGTACGACTAAGGTTGCCTTACTAAAACATTCTTAAGAAATCTGAAATAAATGAAATAACATGATTGAAGAGACAATAAAGGCCGGCAGTACCTGATAGTTTAAACTGCCATGGGTAGAACACTGAGGTCTTATTTTTTTCTGAATATTTTCTTTTTAATTATTCCATGACTTAAATCATTGGTGGACACCAGGAGCCAGGTCTTATAGTAACCAAAAGTAGAGACAGTTCTCAGCCTTTCAGGGCTTCAAACAGCCCATTCACTACAGGCACGGCTACATTGACAAGAACTGGGAGAACCCTTTTATTTTCCCACATTCCTCCCATAAAATAGGAACTTTACCAACTTTCATCTTGTCAGGTGAGTACTAAGAAGGAAGCTTTCACTATTTTCTCCTTCCCTCTGACTCTCCTTCTCATGGGAAGAGTGACTTTTCTTACTGGCACACTGCAGCAAGGGTTATAGTTCAGAGGTGGCCCACATTCTCTGCCCAGCTTGCTTTCTCTCCTGCACTCTGTCAATGTTTCACCAGTGAAGCATTTTCTCTTTCTCCACTTCTGTTTTCACGGGTGAAGCCCCATGACTTGGAATAAGGTCATGACTCTCTGAGCCCTAGCTTGCTCTGTACTAGGGTATATGAAAAGTCACTATTCTCCATGTGGTCTTACAGGCTACGCTCTGTCCAAAACATCCACATATCCAACACTCCCAACAAATAGGCCCAAGGACTAGTTTGGAAAGCAGAATGAAATATGAAGTCTTACTTTGTTCTCAAAGTCCAAATTTCTTCACCTAATATAATATTAACAATATTAAGGGGAGATATTATATCTTAAGTCTCATCTCATTTTTTATGGTTGTTCTCAATTTGATTAGAGCTCAGAAGGAGTAGGGATAAATATTAGCTCCTCACCAATCTCTAATAATCAGTAAGAAAAATCACTTTTAATAATCAACACCAACAAAGATCCTTTGTAAACTCACAAAGGAAAAAAAAGACTGTCTTATACAAATAATAATATGTTTAAACTAAAAAGCCTGTGTAATTTAACTAAAAATAGACAAATACCTCTATTCAATGTTAATTTTCAGAATATATTGATAAAATTATAGTTCCTTATGTTTCAAAGTTATTGGATGGCAGTACTATCTCTTATTTGAATTATTGTAAGCAAATAAGATCACACTTTTACAGATTTGTTATAGAAAAGCATTACTTAACTTAGAAGTACAATTATGTTTTCCTTTAGGGCAATCAAAGTGTTCCTTATAGGACTTTGAGAGTTAAAACGCTCATTTTGCTGTGCAAGCTGAAAGAGCCTTTGCAGACCCTCTGCCCATAGGCCAGTATTTGATAGAAACCTGTGCTTTAGGGAGTTTTAAATGTCTCCAGTAACTTTCTGCAATTATCCCTTGTTGAATTAGCAGAATCAATAGGGCACCCAAAGAGGCCCCTGTGAATTTCTGCTTGTTACCTTGGGGGGTTTTTTAGTTTCTTAAACCTTCCAGGGTTGTTAATTCTGCAATTTTAAAGCTAAAATGGCTGCTGTATGCAATTCAAGGTTGTGCAAAGCTTTTCTGATAACTAACTTTCTGCAATGTCCTCTGTTCTAATAACCGGACCACTGGGGCTATCCCACATCCTCCCTAAATTTGGTATGCTTTCCCTGTAGGCTCAAATACAGCCATTTAAGACATTCTTATATGTTCCAATTACATATAAGACCCACTTTAACTCTAAGTTTGCAGGACCATCAGCCTCCCCAAAAGTTGAGAACCTAGAGACCAATGAAGAAGTCACAGAAGATAATAGTTGTGCGCCTGCTAATTCAGCAATGAACAACTATACAAAACTGGCAGATAATCTCTTAGTATGCTGGTCTCCTTCTTCCACTGCCTTCAATTATACCTTCCTACTTAACTAAACATTTTTAACTTAGTGGCCTACATCAGTTTTCTAAGCATTAACATGATGTAGTGAATATCATGGACCAAAAAATAATCTTAGAATTTATAAATTTACAAAAATAATTCTTCTACTTTGTCAGAAAAATTCTGAAGCTTCTAAATGCCCTTCCTATTGATTCTATAGGGGTTTTTTTCTCCTGACTTTCCAAAGAAGTACCAAAAAAAAACAAACCCTGTGATAATTGCAAAGCAGTCAGTCCATTCTGAAGCAGAGACTAATGGAAGAATGCATTAATAGCACACATTTCTTCCTAATGTACTTTATTTGCTCTGATTCTGAGAAACTGCACCTGTGACTCAGAAGGAATGAAGGGGAAAATTATTACTCTCGGAGTTTGCTTCTGTAGATAATTTCCTACGCAGAAAACCCTATGAAGAGAGAGCATTCTCCATGACACTTCATACTCATATCTCATGTCAGGAAAATATATTTGAAAGATTAGCTGTTAGTGAAAATATTTTACGAGGGAGAAAACTCCATTTAGCCCCTTGCACCCAGGGCAACCCAGTGTTTTTTCCAAAAATGTTTCCAAACTTCAAGAAAACAAAAGTAATGTTAAGCCATTATTTACATGATTTTACTTTAACTTGTATATTTTAGTTTAGAAAGATAAAATCTGAAAAACAACAGTCATGTTTTATGTTCTGCAAACCCTCTGAGACCATTAGGACTCATTGAATCAATGTAAAGCATGTAAATACATTCAAGGTGAAACTTATTGCTATTCTAAGTGATTAGGAATGTTTCTGGCTGATTTAACTTTGCATCTATGAGTGTGTGTGTGTGTGATCACAACTGGCACTGGGACACAACTCATTTTATAATTAGTCTAATTATGTTGAAGTTTTAATAAATGAAATATGGCAAAAGTAAAGATTTTTGGAAGAGATATAATTTTCAGTATAATAATAGGTCTTCTAGGATAATTTCCTTAGGTTTCTTTTTCTAAAAGGAATTAGTCACTAGAAGCAAATCACCATTTGCAGTTTTATAATTTGCAAAATCCCAAGTACCATATTAGTTTCTATGGAACATCTCAAGCATGTCCTGGGACCACTATCATAATAATGTATATGCCACTTATGAGCAAACCCACCCTGCCACCACAGCAATCTTTTCTACATTTGTTAGCACTTTTTTGTTACGTTGGGTTGCATTTATCTCTTCCATACCCGTCTCACCCATTAGACCCAGAGATCAGATGTAAAAAAGGTTTGCCCTTAATAGGCTTTCAAGGTTTCTTTTGGTTAATGAATAAATAAAATATCAACTATATGCATAATTTTATTTCACTATGAAATAAAATTTGTATTTATGGCATATGGTATTTATTTTCACATTGTATTTATTCCACTACTGACTTCTTGAAGGAAAACATACATATTCTGAAATGATAAGAATTGGTGGCAAAATGCTTTGCCACGGACATTTTACCCAGCACTTGACTGTTCACTTTTCTCCTATTTCATTTTCAGTCTCTTCACATGCTTGCTCTTTGTCTAGAACTTCTCCCACAATTCCAGAGGAGCCTTAGAGAACCTTTTCTCATTTATAACTTTCACAATAACATGCAATGATTATGCTTTAAAAATTCCAATACTTCAAATATCTTATCAACAAATTTTTCTCCTTACTTCTCTTATTTAAATTTTAATATAAAAAATAAAGGATTTTGTGTGAATTCTTGAGCTCATGATTTTTAGTTAATGTATTAAAAATCTCTATCCACTCCTTTCATATACTTCCAAATACCTGTTACCAAATTCATGGGAAATCATTATATTTTAACATAAAACAGTACAACTTTGCTTTATATATTACTATATATTATATATAATATATATTATATATTATATTATATATTGTTCCAAATAATATATAAATGATTATAAAAATTATTGATGCCTTAAGCATAAAGAACATAAGACAGATACATTTCCAAAGACAAGTTTATATTCTAGTTGAATAACAAACAGTTAAGTTAAATTCTCTATGAACATCATCCTGTCCTCTCAAGTTTTAGAAATTTGGTGAATCATATTTTCTTCCCAAGAAGTTCAATAAGCATATATACAACAAACATCAGTAACTATTCTTTTAATTGTCTTGGTCATTATTATTTTTAAACATTTTAAAAAGAAAATAAAAAAAAAAACATTTTGAATTCCATTATCTAGGCCATCACAGATGTGCTTTGCTTCAAATTCTCTTTGTACAATCACTATGCATTACCACTCTGTTGTAAAGCTTTACAATTTACTAAAGGAATCTGCCCCCATTTAAATAATGGCCCTTGTACTGATCTTGGAAAGAAATTATAATTTAGTAACTTAAATAGTATTTTTCCTATTCAATAGTTAATAGAAGTCTAAATATTAGTCTGGTGGGAATATCTGTACATCCACATCAATTTCAGCTTCTTTAAATAATTAAACTACACAAAAACAGCGATGAGTCAAGCTATAGAACATTTTTCAATTGATGGATTGGGGGCTACATTCTCATACACGTTCCAATGAAGATTCCAGCTTGAGGAGAAAAGAATCATATGTCATACACAATCATATACACAAACCATTACTTTACAGTATCATATAATCTGTTTAAGAAGAAGTAAATATATAGATATGAAAACAAAAAAATAATTTGAGATGTGAGGCTTTTTAAAAAATTTCACTTTCTCTATTAATACATTTTTGTCTATGAAATCCATATTCTAAACAATTTTTTTAAAAAGATATGCCAAGAAGATGACAAGAATGTTAGAGTTCTCTCCTGCATAAGATTATTTAACCTAAACCACCTCAACTGTGAAACTGTGGATGCAACTTTGAGAAAACATTTTGAATGTGACAGCAAAATTACTTTATGATGTTTATACATTTTTCATAATGTTGTTCCCAGTAGAACTGATTTCTATATTTCTTACAGCGATGGTATGAAGAATCAGCCTTTAAAAGGATCAGGATTTGCTGACGCTGCTGTTGGAGTGCCTTGTTAGCTGAGAGACAATGCTGTGGTTAAATGCAGCATAGTCATAACTTTGAGGAATTACGAGGTATCAAGAAAGAGAGTCGTATGGCCCTATGTGTTCATATTTGTATGCTAGAAAAGGAGAGAAAAGAGGAAGAGGAAAACACTGAGGTAGACAGAAATGAAATGAGACAGCCAGAGCAGAGGACTCAAACAATGTGCCACTGAGTTCGATAAATCTATACTTATTTTTCACATCCTGCAAGGTCATAGATGATGCTGACATTGGTCTCCTAGCAACCTATTCTACTAACCTACTTTTGTCCCAATCACTGGAGAATGGGTTTGGTGCTTTCAGCTGTGCTTCAACACCAAGAAGAAAGAATCAAAGTGATGCTAGGTAACAACTGTTGGTGAAATAAAAAACGTGAACACACACAGATACCTACAAGTTGTGGATGCTTTCCTATCTATGTCTACAAACTTAGAGTGGTCTTTCCACAAATTTCCAAAATTAAAAGCATAATTCTAATTGTCACAGAATGGCTACGTTTTTAAAAGTCAAAAATACTAATTTTGATATAGCACATGTAACTGTAAGATATTATTATGGGAGGAATATAAAGTAAAAAATATATATCAATATAACTAGAACAAAGATGTAATTGTAAAATGAATTAAAAAATAAACTAAGTTCTAATATAAACATTATAATTTTTAAGTTTGATATTGTACAAGTAAATTTTTTATAAAGAAAATTATAAAATGCTGTGCAGAAGCTTTTTATTTTAATGAGATCCCATTTGTTTAATCTTTCCTTTATGTCCCTTGCTCTAGGGGACATATCAGTGAAAATATTGCTGCGTGGAATATCTGAGATTTTCCTGCCTATGTTCTCCTCTAGGACTTTAATTGTGTTGTGAGTTATATTTAAATCTTTTATCCACCTTGAGTTTATTTTTGTGTAAGGTATAAGTTGGTGCTCGAGTTTCATTTTTTTGCAATGTAGCTGTCTAGCTCTTCCAACACCATTTGTTGAAGAGGCTATTTTTACTCCATTTTATGTTGCTGCCTCCTTTGTTGAATATTAATCAACTGTAGAAACTTGGGTTATTTCTGGGCTCTCTATTCTGTTCCATTGGTCTATGTGTCTGTTCTTATGCCAGTACCAGGCTCTTTTGCTTACAGTGGCCTTGTAATACAGTTTGATATCAGGTATTGTGATCCCTCCTACTTTGCTTTTCTTTCTCAAAATCGCTGCAGTTATTTGGGGTTGTTTATGGTTCCATATAAATTTTTGAAGTGTTTGTTCAATATCTGTGAAATATGCCATTGGTACTTTAATAGGTATTGTGTTGAGTATATAAATTGTTTTGGGTAGTATGCACATTTTGATGATGGTAATTCTTCTGATCCATGAACACGGTATATGTTTCCATTTGTTTGTGTCTTCCTTAATTTCTTTCTTCAGTGTTGTATAGTTTTCTGAGTACAGGTCTTTTATCTCCTTGGTTAGGTTTATTTCAGGTATTTTATTTTTCTTGTTGCTATATAAAATGGATTTTTCCCCCCTGATTTCTGTTTCTGATGTTTCATTGTTGGTATACAAAAAATGCCTTTGATTTCTGAATATTGATTGTTAAAAAAAATTATAAAATGCCAATTTATCATTTTCTCCTTCATTCAGAGGCAATGTTTTTAGAATTGGTTCCTTTGACTAAATTTTACAGGTTATGTTTTATCCTGAGTTATATATTTCTTCTTCCTTTTTAATTTATATTTTTATATAATCCTTTGGTTTTATGAACCTAAGTTTTCCCATCACTTTCCTCTCTCTAAAATTCTATTGTTAACTTTCTTAATTTTCTTGGAGGTCTTCCTAGTTCTATGAAATGACAAATATGTGTTTTCTATTATGAAATAGGTTATCCCATTTGAAACAATTTATTTCATCATATAATGAAAATACTGTGCCTTGTTTTTTCCATTAAAGGGGGCAAATGACATCAAATAGTATTTCTTAGCCAGATTTCTGATCTAGTTCAACTTGAACTTCAACTCAGAGACCTCTTCTCCACAGTCATTAAAGCTTAGATAGACTACTTGCATGTTAGGGGTCAGCTCATTCTTATTTTGCTTTATTTAATTTGATTTATGCATTTAGTACAATAGTTGTATGATATGGATTCTTACTTCCCACTGTTCATATCTCCTCCTGTCCTCAACTCTTAAAAACACACTCAAGTAGACTTCTCACAGCTGCTTATGGTCCTTCTTAAAACACAAGTCTCGGAAATGAATGAAATATTCCAGATGTGGTCCTTCCAACGTGTAGGATTACATACCTGTTATCTCTATGATCAATTGGTGCCTAATTTTTAAAAGACACTTTCAACAACCTTTATTTTTTTAGAAAGCATCATACACCATTATGGCAAATGGAAGTGCCATTTTTTCCCAGAATTGTTGCTTATCTGTCACCCAAATTATATATTTGTGAAAAGTTTCAGCAGATTTTTTTAGTCTATAAAAATAAATAAATAAAATAAAATTAAATAAAATAAATAAAATAAAATAAATATCCATAACACTTTGCCTCTTAATTTGATTTTTTATGTCTTGGATCACAGTTTCAATCTTTTGAGTTATGGTTTTGAACCCTGATTCAGTCAGATAATAACCAGTATTTCCCATGTTTTCTTTTGTCACATGAAAATGCCATATGTACCATTAAATACTATTTTAATGTACAAAAGCTCTTGGCAGGACCTTTAGTTTCAAGATGGTACACTAAACACATCTATTTATCTCCTCTGCTTTCTAAAACCTAAGTAAAATTTCCCAAGTAATATAAGAAAAAAATGTATAGCAATATTTGAAAAAAGGAAAGATATTATTTGTAAAAAAATGCAAGCAGAAGAAGCAAACTGATGTTTCTAAATAGGAGCAACTCCTTGCTTAGTAAAGTGAGATGATAGGCACAGAAAACGATTATTTGGAAATAATAATTCAAATTTTTAATAACCCAGATGCAATATTTACAAAGGGTCACATCACTTTAATACCTTTCATACGTAAAGAGCAAATGCAAAGAATAAAAAAAGTGAACACGATTCTAGAAAAATAGGCAAAAGACACAAATGTTCAATTTGAAACTGAAAAAATATGAAAATATTTAATTGAACTATTAATCATAGAAATAAAAATCAAAACAAAATTGAGGTATAAATAGTCTAATATGGATTAGCAAAAAGTAAAATAGTTCACAGTTACCAATGGGTAGCAAATCAGAAACTCTTATTAAATATTGGTACTAAGAATAAACTATTATGATAAGCAGTCTAACAGTATTTATTAAAGTTTTAAATGTGCATGCAATTTTAGTTTAGTTTTATTTTGTTTTAAACATTCACATACTTTTGACCAGCAATTCTACATCTAGTAAATCATTGTAGAAGATAGAATGAACAAATATATAGTTAAAGGATGTTAATATAATCATATATATGTAAAGTAAACCATGAAAACAATGTTCATCTATATAATTTACTATGTATGATGTGGTTTGTTTATACAAATGAATATCTTAAAGTAATAATAGATGTGGTAAATCTTTATATTTTCCCAAGGAGGGTTTTCTATGATCAACTGCAGTGGAAAGGTAGGTTATAGAATTATATGTTTAACATCACTATTTTTAAAAAATATATACAGACATTTATAAATATACATATATACATACATTTTATGTACATATAAAAATTAAAAGAAAACTGTAAAATAACTGAAACAATTATTTTTGAGGTGTCATACTAAGGGAAACCTCCTATGCATTTCTATATTCTTTGAGACTTTTTCAATGAGCATGTATTATCAGAAACAATAAATATAATTATCTTTTACTTTCTTTAACAAATTTAATAAAATAATGCTAAGGCCAAAATATATGGCATATCTACAAGTTGTTCTGCTTGATTCCAGTCAATATTGGTTATATGTCACATTTCAACCAGCTCTGAAATCTGTGCTGAATCTAATCAATGTTATGTTGTCTATAAGCATATAATTAAATAGGTTGTTAAATAGCAAGCTAGAATACAGGGTCTTTCTGGAAGTTTCATTTACAGTAAAGTTACATACATGACTTAAACTCTGAATTTATGATACTTACTTCCTGGTCCACAAAATAAACAAGCCAAAGATAGGTGAATTTGGTCTTAGTTATTCTAAGTAAGCTCATGATTGCACCCATAATAATCACTCTGCCCATCCCCAAATTGTTCCAAATCGTTGGATTGTGCCATGGACAGTTGTCAAAGTTATCATGTGGTTTTAGTATCAACATTTATTGTCTCTTTAAAGTGGAATATGTAAGCCCATATCTCATTGTCTATTGAATTTCTCATTTTTTTATTATCTGATCCACCACAGAAGGTGTTTTTGCAATTAATATATTTTAGTTGCCTTAATACCGCCTTCCTACATAGCCCACCTAGTGTTGTAGGCAGGCATGGGTTTTTAACCAGACAACTCTTGGTTCTACAAGTTACTTTTGAACGACCATGGACATTTTATCTGTCTAGCACTACTTTCTTCAATTATAAAATAAGAAGTGTAATTATCTACCTCATTGGGTTCTTAGGAAAGTTGGAGAGGATTTATATAAACTGCTGAGAACAGTTCCTGACAAACAGTAGGCACTAAATAAATGACGACTACTATGAAAATATTTCCTCCTCTATTTGGCCCATGTTGGCTTTAACTTAACAGTTTGAAGATCATATTTCCTATAAAATGTATAGAAGCAAACAAAGTAGGGGCAAGTAGTTCTGCTTTCCAACTCCTATAAACATTAAAATACCTCTTTTTCAGGAGCTAGAATACATCTCCTATTTTTGTTATTTTTTTCTTCCTGTGGATAGAGCTTTACAACTGTTCATATTACCTCCATAATACTTGCAGTGTTCACTTGATAACGGACTCTTTCTTACTGAAAATATTTTAACAGACCCTTGCCATTCTTTCTAAAGAATCCCCCGAATATCTCTCTCTCCCTCCCATTCTCCCATGCCATGCTAATTCTGAGCTCTTTAGGAAATTATTCTCACAGTTTTAACACTTTGTTTTTTTAGAAATGTTTACTGTTTAAGATTAAAATTTAATCTATTTTGCATCTTTCTCCCTTGAAATTTAGAGTGATTATCAACCACACCCACATTTTCTCAGAGCATTTAGACATTTGCTTTCCTCTAACGTAGAGTGCGCATCTCTAATGAGTATTTTTCCTTTTATTAGTATGAATTCAGTTTGACAAGCCCTTAGAATGATTAGATCTGTGTCCTGTATGTAAAAATTTCCATATTGCTAAGGAGTGGAAAGTGACAAAGGGTGTGCCATCGTTCACGTGACAGTAGTAGTCAGGATGGCCTGAAAATACACCAGATCCTGTGGACACATTATACCTTTTCATTGGTTGCCCATAGAATGTTACTTGGGAAGCCAAATGAAGAAACAGCCACAAAAAGGTATCACGATGTGAGAAGGTTTTTTCATGGTTCCTGA
Source organism: Desmodus rotundus (assembly GCF_022682495.2). Classification (NCBI taxonomy): domain Eukaryota; kingdom Metazoa; phylum Chordata; class Mammalia; order Chiroptera; family Phyllostomidae; genus Desmodus; species Desmodus rotundus. Next base: position 44,836,566 of record NC_071387.1, on the reverse strand, counting down.
GTCAAGAGACTATGATCTTGAATGGAGAGTCTTGGAATTAATCCCGAGTGAAAGTCACCTTCAGATGCTTTATCTTGGAACAATTGTGAAATTGGAGAGGTTAAAAATGAGCAAGAAATGTAAATGAGCTTTATCTATTGAAGCAGAATTTTCATTTTAAAATGTAGAATCCGGTTAAGGTCAGTAAGATGGTGGACTAGGAAGCTACAGGCCCTCCCTCCCCTGACCAAGACATCAAGTTAACAACCATGTGTGAGGCAAAATAGCTCTGTGGAACTCCACGAACATGTTGAGAAGCTACAGTACTAGGAGCAAGTTGAGAAGCTATAGTAAAACCAAGACAAGATTTGAGCAAAAAACAAACAAAAAAATAGAAACATTTGTGTTGTTTGTTGTGCTTATCCGTGACTCCCCCCTATACAGCAGAGCATGAAGAAATAAGAGATCGCCCATACCAGCTCTTCTCTCTTACAATGGAAACGTAAGAGTGGACCATGAGCTCGATGTTCTGGCTTGTCTCAGGGGGCTTCCCAAGGATTCTGTATGAGAATGTGTGTTTGCTTTGGTGTAAAGGGCTTGAAACAGGAACACAGAAGAAACAGATGGAGAGGAGGCCACACGAGTGGTCAGTGGAGATGGTAGAGCAGAGAAATGGAAAAGTGAATAGGAAAATAGGGAGTTAGGGCATAGAAGTAGCAATATTTGGAGACAAAGTTCATAACTTCTGACTGTAAATATAATATCAGTATGAGTCTTTGATGGTAAAGATAATGATAATGATGATGATGAAGAAGAAGGTATGAATAATACTGAAGGACACACTCCATGTAATATTAATCTGTATCTGTAGACCTAATAAATGGAGAAAGAAAATGATGAGTTGTGTAAAAGTCCTAATAGTAATCAATAATATTTCATCTTTGGAGGTGGTCAGAAATGGATTTGCATTCCTTTCTTTCTCTCACTAGGTGTGTAACCTTAGTAAATTAAATTAACCTGTCTAACCCTAAGTTCCTTCACCTATAAAACTATAGGAGACCATTCTGTGTGGCGTGGACCCAGCTCCCACTAGGAAAAGCCAGTGGGGAGCGAGGTCTGGCACACAGGACCCACTCCCACAGATAGGTTTTCCCATGAGGAATCAGGCCTGCATTGTACCTAGGCCGCTTTGAGACTTGCTTTATGCTAAAACTTCCTACCCTGAATTGAGGCAGCAAATGTTTACTGCATATCTTTAAAGTAACTTCCTAAAATCTATGCTAAGCCTTCCAAGGAGGGGTGTAACCAGTTCAACCACTTTTCCCTTTACTTTTGCAAATGTCCTTCCTTTTTCATGTAATTAGCAACATCCTCTCCTTTGTTTTCTGTGAAAGGCAACCACCTAAAGCAAACTTGTGCAAAGTAACGAAGGAACACCCTCAGTATAATGTGCCCAGAAAAGCAGTAAAAGCCTGTCAAGGCAAGGGTCAGGGCGCTCTCCTCTTGAGAGTGGCCATGTCGTCCCTTTTCCTCCACAGGACTCGATAGTCCTAGTCTGTGTGGATTTGTCTCCTCTCAGTCACAATGCTACTGACCTCATCATAAAACAGATTATATTAAACAGTCATAATCAATTTATCCAGTACATAGTATTGTGAAAATTACACAGAAGATATTTGGAACAGAATAAATACTTAATAAAAATTAGCTATTATTTTAAACCAATATATACATTACTATATAGACTATTGACATAACATTCTGTTGTTAATATAACAATAGATATAGCAAATGAGAAGAAATATGTGAAATTGCCTTGCTAACTATAAATTTGTAGTGCCACTTTTCACTAGCTTATTAAATATTTTCCAACCTGGTCCTTGAAGGAATGGGGAAAAAAATTAGTCCCCTTTGCAACTAGAGATGACTGTGTGACCTAGTTCTGACCAATAAAATGTAAAGTAAGTCTATTTAGGGGTGTTTAGGGGTTCCAGAAATGCTTTTTTCCTTATACCCTCCCTATTCCAAAAAAGTATCCTGAGTATAAAGGCCTTCCTGCTTCTCTCTTCTTTTCCCTCTGCAGTGACACAAAATAATGCTAACGCTGCTCCAAACAACGTGTGACCACGAGAAAAAGGCCATGAGAATGTGAGAGGTGCTGACCAAGGACCCTGACTTCGCTGAGTCACTGAAACACTCCTACTATAATGAAAAGACCAACGTCATGTCTCCACATTGGGAGGAATCCCCACTGGACAGGCCACTATTAGTAAGGTTTTCTATTAATTGCAGCCAAAGTCATTTCTAAGAGGTACAACATTTTAATTAGGATGGCATTTAGACTTCAAAGCTTATAATGTATATACTAGTCCTTTGGAATTACTTATACATTTTTTTAAGTTTGTAATCTTTACTACTCTGGGTTATTCTCTATTGATACAGAGAATAAAATATCCCCTATCTTAAAAAAATAGGAAGACATCATGTAGTGTTGAAAAAGGTATTGCTCTGTAGCCAGGCACATTTAGGAAATAAGCTCAGTCTGCTACTTAACGGCTCTGTGATATTTTCCCATATTTCTTAAGCTTTACTTTTCCAGTAGGATATGAAGGCAGAATAATATCTATTTCACAGAGTTTTAGCTAGAATTAAATAAGATAATATTTTTAAATGCATAAAAATGTACATAGAACAAAGTAAATACTCAAAAAGTAGTTTTTCTAGCCAGTAATGATCCTTAGGGAGCCATTATGATGGTCCATTCCTTCTCTGTCTGGAAACATAGTTGGTGAATTACTCGCTCTTGCATATTATTTGTATCTGGTTATAGGAGAAGTAATATAAGGGTGATATTATCATCATTTATAACATGGAGCTGAAATTACAATAGTTTTGTTATTAGTAAAATATTGGTTTTGAATGAAGTGATTGATAATTATTAACATTTTCTATGTGAGATATAACTTTTCCTCATATGTGTATTAAGTAATTTTAGTAGTACTTACCATAGGTCATATGAAGATTAAGTTGGGAGAGGTGAATAGAGTGCCTCTAATGATGCCTGGCATCAGCTAGTTATTGTTGCTAATTGAACTAGTATAGTTGCAGATGTATCTATAGCGTTATCCCTAATAGACTGTAAAGCAATGGTTTTCAGTCTTGCGATATTAACACTTTGGGCTAGATAATTCTTTGTTATGTAAGAGGGGGCACGTCCTGTCTATTCTAAGATATTCAGCAACATCTCTGTCCTCCATCCACAAGATGCCAGTCATATCTCTGACCTCAGTGGTGAAAATGAAAAATGTCTCCAGACCATTCCAAATCTAACCTTGGGGACAAATTTTCCCCCAGCTGAGAACAACTGCTATAATTCATAAAAGTGAGACAATGACACCATAAATGTACGAAGCTTACAGGAAAAACATGTTAGCTAAATTGATTTGACTGTGTGTCCTAATAAGCATTTGAATCTATATGAGTGATTCCTCAAAAAGTATTTTCTTTTTGGTATTGTTAACAAGTTTTAGTTGATCTATAAATATCAGAATTGAATAATGAAAATTTGAACATTGATATTTAATTAGACATTAAAATTTATAAGCACATACAGAAATGTTTAATAGATATTGAAAACTGGATGTATAATATTTAAGTAGCATAACTAAGAGAAAATAACTATTTTAGAAATGATTGATACCATTTTATAATATTGAGAAAGCAGCCACAGAATGAATTAATATAAATTCTCTAATCTAGTAATTGATTTTTAAATAGCCAAAAATTTTAAATATCTTTGTTAAGTGAGAATACCTATTGTATAATTTGAAAAATTCTAATTTAGCTTCTATTCAGCTGACAAGCAAAGATAGAAAATCTCTGATAAAATAAATTATGCAGTTTTATTTAACTGATGAGTATCCATGTCAAAGATTATAAGCGAACATTATAAAACTATGGTGGCCACTGAACACATCTGTAATTTAGATAAATGTGCAATTAACTTAGACATGTTTTAATTGGTGCATCTAGAAAAAAATTGATATACCCTCATACAAGGAAGTGATTTTGTTTTCTGTCTAATTTTCCATTTTTATCTACATGGAGTATAAAATGCATCATTTAAAATCACAGAAGACAATCTTTTGTGTTAACTTGAAAAATTAATACATTAATCTTTCCCTGGCCTGACCTCTATGATCATTAAACATTCAGATCCTTTCCTTGTGGTAGGAAAAGAAAAGGTCTGAGTGTGTGAGTGATTGTGTATGTTTGTGAGTGTATCCCTGTAAGTCCAACAGGTAATTCACTGGCTCACCGTCGCAAACCCCTTTCAGGATTTAAGTACTGAAAACTTTAAAATTAAACCCTCCCTTTAAAAAAATATGAACATTACCACATAGGGTAAGAAACATGGTCTTTTATAACAAAATATAAATCAAGTCAATCACTTTATTTTTTTCTAAGGTGAGAGAAGTTGAAAGAGCATAGAGCAAAAGGGTTTTTTGAGGATTTGGTGTATTGGACATGGGGCACTTGGGCAAATCAATGACATGACAGATTTTTGAGTCAAATGTTGTTTGAGATCCTACAGAAAATAAACAGAGGTTAAGAGTGTGCCACTATAAATTCTATTTACTCACATCATTCTTAGTTTGGCTAAGGAGAGAAAAATAGAACTAATATTTAATGGATGTGTAGTATGAAAGCATTATGTAATGCAATCCTGCAATCTAGTTGTTAGTACATTTTCTGAATTTCATAGTTAAGAAAACGATGATTTCAACCTCAACTAATTGGAGCAAGATGATGATACACGCTATTTACACTATGAATTAAGAATATTGTAATTAAGAATATTGTGGAAGAATCTCAACATAACTCTTCTGGGAAGGAGGAAGGCTTTTAAAAACATATCCACCAATTTTTATCAGAGTCATACATTTGGTGGTAGGTAAACATATAGATATTTATTTTTAAATGTAATAATATAATGCTCAGAATCTGACAATTTTCCTATTTAAAAACTATCCAATAATATATTAGTTTCTGAAAGAGATTATACATAAAAATTATTGGTTAGATTAGTCACTATTTGACTCTAATTTGCTTATAAATCATTGAAGATGGTATACTAGTATTACCTATGGGACCAAATAATAATTGTTATATAAACAAAATTCTTAATAACTAACAATACATTTTTACTTACACCTACCTACTCAGTTTTTTTAATCCTCACCTGAGGATACATTTATTAATATATATATAGAGAGAAAAAATATATTGGTGTGAGAGAGAAATATTGATTGGCTGACTCCTTTATGTGCCTCTACTGGGGATCAAACGTGCAACCTAGGTATGTATGTGCCCTAACTGGAAATCAAACCTGAAACCTTTTGGCGCATGAGACGATGCTCCAGCCAAGTAAGCCATCTGGCCAGGGCTATGCCTACTCATTTGCTCCTCACAACAACTATATGAGTAAGCCAAAAAGATCGACTAAAGATTGATAAAGTCTCATAATTCTAAAAATTATTCAAAGGAACTTATAATAACATATAGTATAATATGATAACCAGGAATATTGTAAGTATAAAGTCAAGGCAAAAATAAAAGTAAAGATATTAATATAAAGATAAATTTAATAAACAAAACCTAATATACCTACTAGAAATTAGTCACACATTTAAAAATAAAACAGTGGAAACACAATATATGATTCAGAGTTTATAAGAGATAATAACATACAAATTATTCAAGATCAATTAATTATTCTTGATTAAAAAAAGCAGATATTTTTTGCCCTTCTTCTCAAACAGGACACCAAGTAAAGCAGTAACCAACAATCTCAAAAGATACCTATCTCTAGATACAAACTGGGCTTCATAATGCTCTTCAATATAAGAATATACTTATATAAGAACATACCTAGCACGTATTAGAGTGGAAGTGAGTGTTCAGTTTGCTGTAGATGGTACATGTAAACCTTACTGTGTTCAACACTTAGATTTGGACAAAGTTAGTGAGTAAGTGGTGATATAAAGAATTCAAAATGTATTTTTTCATCCCAATTATAGAATATTTGCATGTAATATGTTGTTTCTACCTAAATTTATATTTTTAATAACTGTGTCATAGCATTTTTTACCTACATTCATATACTGATTGCTGCTATACTCCAGAGATACAGAGAATACTCTCCCCATTCTTAAGAATATCATTTTCAGTAACACAAAATAGGCACATAAAAATTAGCTATAAAGCCATGGACTATAACAAGGCATAAAAATGACTGACTGGATGGAAGGAGAGGGAAAGACAGCATTTATTTTCCTTATAGAGGTAATCTTAGATAAGTTTTTATAATAGTCAAATACTTGTGCAGGCTTTTGAAGGATAAAACAAGTATAACTGATTTTTAACAGAAGAAGGGCCTCATAGAGGAAACACAAGAACAATAGTCCTTGGAAGAGTAGGGAATGTTCTGTGGAGCCCAGAACGTTCTGGTGTAGCCCAAGGGTCATATGGCAAAGTGGAAGAAGATACTATTTAAGAAGACAGCCTGAAAAGAGCTGAGGAAAGGACCTAAATGCACTGCTGATGCGTTTGGATCATATTCTGCAAGCAAGGTGGATAAAATCAATACAGATTTTAATTAAGGATAGAACACAATTAATTTTCCCATTTGCAGTCATTTGGAAGATATATCCTAGTGGTGAGAAGGCTAGTTAAGAAATTTCTTAAAAATAAGTTCAGGTCATATTTTGAACTTTAGCAATTAGTACATAAAGATTATACCACCTGGTATCAGTTAGGTTTTCAAATCTAGAATAATTATTTCTTATCTACAGCTGGATTCCCAGATTTAACACATTCTTGATGACATTGCTGATCTCCCCATACCTCCTGAAACAATAAACAAATAAGAATACCACTCTCTATATGGGTGGGGTGGGTGTGGTGGGGGCAATGTTGGGCAGAAACCCAAACGTCTGTGACCTAAAGGAAAAGTAGGACCACTGGGTCCAAAATCAAAAGGAGTTAGGGCCTCAAAGCAAAGTCAAGCTTTCTTTCCAAAGTGCCCCCAAGGGAAGTAACAGAACTGCCAGTGACTAAAATCTTGCCTGACCACCACACACCCACGCGTGTGCACAGCACACAGCGCCACAGACTGAGAAGGCAGTTACTGAAAATCAGGACAGACAAACAGCATAATATTTGATCACTGAAGCCTTGCCAATATTGTTATTATCCAATACAAAAATAGATCTACATGAAATGTTTTAAGAAATAAATAAATAAATTATAGAAATGAAAATATTCTTGATAAACATACTTCAGAAAAATTATTTTCTATAATTAAAAATGTAACTGGTAAAGGAAAAATTCCATTGGATTAGCTAAAGAATCATTGACCTGGAAGATACACCCAAACATTTACTAAAAATGAAGTAATGCATTTAAAAATAAAAAAGGCAAGTTAAAAAAATGAAACATATATTAGGAAGGCTTATCAAATAACTGTGTGGAATACATAAATAATTTATTGGATAAAGAGAAAGAAATTCATAGGTAAAGGGAAGTGGAAATATATTTCAAACAATAAAAATGAAAAGAGAATATAACTAAATTTGTTGAATGAAGGTAGGCGGTGCTGGGAACTAATGGTATGATATGTTTACATTGGAAAAAAGAAAGGTCTGAAATCAATAATAATTTTAAGAGTGGATAAAATGAAGAGCAAATTAAACACAAAATAAGCACAGTAAGGGAGATAACAAAACATAAATAGAAGTCCAAGAGATTACATAGTCAAAAATTAATAGGTAATACCAATGCAACCAAAAACTAAGTCTTTGAACGGATTGGTATAGCTGAATATTCTCAAACCAGACTGTCTAAGGAATAAATGAGTAAATAGGAACTACTGAACCCAGGAAAAGAAAAGAAGAAATCATTACAAATTATATAGACTTTAAATAATAAAAGAGAATATCACAAAAACTCTATGCCCAGTAATTTAACAACAATCTCATATAGTGGAAGTATTAAATTATATGAAAAGAAAAACTTTCTTTAAAAATGAAGATGGAATACTACTTGGCCATAAAAAAGAAAAAACCCTTACCTTTTGCAATGGCATGGATGGACCTGGAGACTGTTAGGCTATGTGTAATAAGCCAGGTTGAGAAAGACAAACGCAATATGGTTTCACTTACATGTGTAATCTAATGAACAAAATAGACTAACGAACAAAATAGACTAGCACACAAAAGAGAAACAGACTTATAGATACTCAGAACAGACTGACATGGTCAGAGGAGAGGGTGTACGGAGACTGGGTGAGAAAGGTGAAGGGATTAAGCAAAAAACAAAAAACACCTCATAGACAACAGAGGGAAAGGGGGTAGAGGCGGGTAGGAGAGGGTAAAGAGGAGAATAAATGGTGATGGATGGAGACTTGTCTTGGGGTGGTGAACACACAATACAATACGCAGATGATGTATTATAGCATGGTACCCCTGAAACCTATATAATTATATTAACCAATGTCACCCCAATAAAGTCAATAAAAATTAAATTAAGTTAAAAATAAAATTCAAAAAATTAAACTACTAAAACTCAATCATAATGAAATACCTAACAAATGAATAGTACTCTATCTATTGAAGAAATTGTATATTTAAGTGTTGAATTTGGATTTCTCGCATTTCCGCATGTATTGAAGTGAGGCACCAATCACTGTGTTTATCAATATCTTCACATAGTGAATAATATTGGGAGAGAGAAGTGATGCCCCCTCTAGACCAAGGATAAGCATGTTACGCCTACATGAAGATTTAAGTTCCCTAAACTTACCGTCTCTATCTCCTGTAATGCGATCTACTGCAAGTGCAGGTCTCATCTGGATCTTTCTACATCACTTTGTGGGAAATGAGGTTCAAGAAACTGAGGCAAAAATACTGATAATATGCCACTGCTATTGTGAAGAATAAACCATGCTTATCCTCGAGCTGGCGTTCTCATGTGTTCACCAACAGCCACAAAACTGTCCGTGTAACCTACTGACTTACAAGTCGTGCTAAATCTCAGACCTTTCACAAAACTTGAAGCTTAAGCACTATATAATTTCATTCTTAAATTTGCAAGACATTTAAGAAGTAATATTACCATTTTTTCACAAAGTTCTCCTGAAAACAGAAAAGAAGGGAACACTGCCAAGCCATTTCATGAGGACATTACACTGATGTCAAAATAAGTCAAGTATATTACTAATAAAACTATATACAAGTGTTCCGCATGAAAATACACACAAGTATTATCAAGCAAATATGAAAATATCAAATCAGCAATATATAAACTGATACTATATCAAGACCAAGCAATCATTTATCTTTGGAATGCAACACTGGTTTGACATTCAGAAATCAATTAATTAATGTAATTCTCCACAGCGACAGATTAAACAAAACTAAATATATCATCTCAATCACTGAATAAAATCTTTTAACAAAATTCAATACCCATTCAAAGTAAAAGGTTTAGAAAACTAGAAATAAAAGAAGCTTCCTTAACTTGATAAAGAGCTTAGAAAAAATCTTCTGCTAACATCATACTAACTGTGAAAGGCTGAATATTAGTCCCAAAGACTAGGAACACGTAAGGATAGCCTCTCTCAATCCTATTGGAGTATTCTGCAATCGTATGATTAAATATCAGTGTTTGTCTTCTTTTGTTTTTAAGTGTTTCAGCTGTGACCTTAACAAACATTTCTTCTCCTTCCCCTTCCCCCTTACATGAGAAAGCAAGGTTACAGCAAAATGGGTTTTCTAATCACCATTCCCTCCAGGCCAGAAGAACTGGAATACCCAAAATCAGTTTGAAAGGATAAGCAACATTATACAATTCAGTCAAGACAGTGTGATATTCACAAAAGAATAAGACATAAGTACAGTAAATGCAACAGGATGGAAAAGCTTGGGATAGTCTCAACAGTTGCAAAGGCAAATCAGAGAAGAAATTATATAACCTTTTCAACAAATGATACTGGAACAATTAGAAACGAATATACAAAATATATGTGATAGCAATTGTTTCCTTATTGCTACAGAAATTAATATTACATGGATAATAATCCTAAATGCAAAGCCTAAAACTGATGCTTTTAGAAAAAATTCTTGTGACTTTGAGGTAAACAAAGATTTATTAAGCAGATATTTAAAGCACAATACATATTTGATTTGTATCACAACACAAATATGATCAAAACTGTCAAAAAAGTAAAAAACAAATATACTTCGAATAACACATAAGTAAATCCAGGGTACTCCAGTTTCAGCTGAGCCATGTGAAGAAGTTGAAAGTCATTACTTCTATCCTAAAAATAAGAAAAAGGCTAAACAAACAGAAAAACAAACTTCTTTTTTAAAATAGATTTTATTTATTTATTTTTATAGAGGGGGCAATGGAGGGAGAAAGAGAGGGACAGAAATATCAGTGTATGGTTGCCTCTCGAGCATCCCCCACTGGGGACCTGGCCTACAACCCAGGAATGTGCCCTGACTGGGAATGGAACTGGTGACCCCCTGGTTTGCAGGCCGGCACTCAAACCACTGAGCCACACCAAGCAGGGCTGAAAAACCAACTTCTTGATCCATCAGGTCATTGAGGATACAAGGCAAACTTCTACCTCAAAACTGGAGAGATAAATACAGAAAATTGTCGCTGAGATCAGTTTACCAGAAATAGAAGCTGCTAGAAACAGTAATTAGTGGGAACACTTAAAGAATAATTGATGAATTGACGAAGGCTGAGGGTGAGCTAGCTTGAGAATTAAAATCTCCTGGGGAGTCAGTCCTAAGAGAGCAACCACCTTACTAGAGCCTCACTGGACTTGGAGGAAGGGCATTCAAAAAATTCCGTAGTGCTGTAGCTGTCCTCTCTTGTGTAAGGGAAGGAGGGAAAAGGCTAAGAAATATTAGGTCACACCCCATGGACTCACCCGCTACAAAAGATCTCAGATTGCAGGGTTACAGAATGCTTCCTCACCCCGGCATCTTACACCACACACAGTGTAACAGCAGTGGAGGAAAGCAGCACGTGCAGCCACTTCAGAAGAGTTTGGTGAGTTCTAATGAAGTTAAACATATATGTTCCACCAGCACAGCATGTCAGTCTTCAGTATGCATCTGAGAGAAATAAAACCTTATGTTCTCACAAAATTCTATATGTGAATGTTTGTGCTAGCTTTATTCACAGTTGCTGAATGAATCTCAAACTTTAAACAATGCATTGTTGCTTTACTTTCAAAGAGCCGGGATGTCTCCCCACTCTCATCACCCTCCGCCGTAACTTCTCAGAACAGTTGGAGAACTGGAGGCACTGGAATGAGCACCATTCTAAAACAACAATTTACGGGAAAACTGGTGTGGTGGGTAGGGAGATCAACTGACTCAGCATATATTTTGGCCTCAGTATAGTGATTTCCTACCCCACAGAGACGGAGAGTCACAAGATACATTTCCCAAAAGGCCTTAGATCTAGGTTTGTGGTTTAGGTTCCACCAATCAAATGCACTTGCAGACAACGTGAATTGAATTAAGTGGGAAGAGAAGCAAGGCTTGCGGCTTCCTTTTCGCTGGTTTGGTTTCAGCCGATGGTAGCTGGTCCGGAGCTGGCAGCTGTAGCTTAGGCTTCCAGAGCAGGCCAGTGGCTTCCTGGTATTGGCAAGATCATTAATTCCCTTGAGCCCTGTGGGAGAGCTTGAGGAAACCAACCTCCACATTCAGTCTAAAGCTTATTTCTTCAGACTTGCAAGCAAATCTGAAAGCCATTTATTTTCATTTAATAAATTCCTTTCTGCCTCAACTAGCCAGGATGAAGTGTGTCCTCTGTACATTGAACCTAGACTGATATAAATGGAAAACTATAAAACCATCTTTGAACGAGACCTTGCTCTCTATTGCCATATGCTTTTGAAAGGCTTCTCTTCCTTTAGTCATATTTTTCTTCCCTTTACCAGGTTCACGAGGTATACAGTCTTGCTACGTAAACACCTGCATGGATGTCGTGTGCTGGCAATAAGAAGGCCTCCAAAAACGGCAGCAGTGCTTCCCACTCTCCCTGTCCGCCATTCCCTCACTCTATTTCAGTTTTCTTCCGAGCACCTTTCGATACTGGATGTTACATCAATTGATAATCATGCAAATGACGTGGAGATAAGGTATATAAGGTAATTTCTGATTGGATCCCATCTTTGAAGAGGGAAAGACATTAAGTTCTACCTTCTGGGGGAACAGGAAATGACTAGATTGATATGCCGCATCTAGGACTGTCTCAATGCCGGATGTAACACACACTTTGGAATAATTAGTCTATTTTTATTTTTATTCACTTTTTAAAGATATTATTTATTCATTTTTAGAGAGAGGGGAAGGGAAGAAGAAAGAGGGAGAAAAACATCAGTGTGAGAGAGAAACATTGACTGGTTGCCTGTTGTACATGCACCAAACAGGAATCACACCTGCAACCCAAGCACGTGCCCTGACTGGGAATTGAATAGGTGACCTTTTGCTTTGGAGGACAACACCCAACCACATGAGTCACACCAGTCAGGGCAATTATTAGCCTATTTTTTAAAGTGAAACACAATGCTTTATTTTTGGGTTGAAATGGCCCATTTAACAAATATGCCTGGAAAGAAATTAAAATGGACAACCACACAGTTCTACAATTCTACAACAATATAAAATCTGCCACTTCAAAGAAACAGCTATCAGCAATGTGCATGTTGTTAAAAGTTTTAAGGTAAAATCACAAGTCTCATACAGCTATAAAACAAACATGTGTTAAAGATTTTATTTAACTGATTAAGTAAGGGACCCAGTTAAGATGTTATAAGCAGTTCAAAGAAAAAGTGACAATCATGCAATTTATGTAATTAAATAGTTTTGACACCACTTACTACATGATGGTTTGGTTTTAATGCATGCCTCATATTTATTTGCTCGGCTATATTCTCACTGGGGTGCAAACTGTAAGGAGAAAAGGCCATTTTATTTTTAACACCATTTTCCCAGCACCTGGAAAAGGGCCTGGCAAATATTTGCTAAATGAATGATGGGAAGCTTCTCATAATCCAGTCTCCAGTCCCTTACACACAATTACATTTAACCAAACTATTACTGATACATTTTTGTAATAAGCTTGTTTCTGTGCACACAGGCATCTGTGTAACACTTCTCCAGTATGTGTCCCATAACATGGCCACTGTAGGCATTTTATCTCCGCTTCCTTAGTTGTCGTCTCTGCTATGTTATGCCAGAAACCGATGTTGTACGCAGATATTTTGTTTGCCTTAAGAAACATAATTGAAGCTTTTCAATAGATTGGAAACACTTTTAAAAGCACAGTGTTTTCCCTAAAGAAGCCAGATTTCTGCCTTCCCATTGAACAATCTGATAACACAACACAGGACCAGCAGTTGTTCATGACAGCCATCGGCTGTGTCTGGAGAGCTGCTCTGCCTGTAGACAGGATGTGCATTTCTGGCCTGCTTCCCTCCTTTAGGTCACCTTCATGTGCCCTGCAGGCATTTGACTTTGTGACCCCTGCTGTAAGCCACTTCGGGCAGTTGTAGCTTTCTTTTTGTTCTGGTCTGCATTTTGAGAATGTACACTAAAGTACTATCAGTAGCTGACGGGGTCAAGTGACTGCTGATGGAAGAAATGGAGACTCTGTATCACATCCCTATTAAAACCAGAGTATCTGGAGGAGAACACTTAGCATAAAATGTAAGTCAGTGTTACATAAAATCATACTAGAGTCCTTCCGCTTTGAGAAGACTTGAGTCTCTATTGCACCTGCAGTATTAGAATCATAATATGATGGTAGGTCGGAAAGTATCTATTTTTGTTGTATTTACAGTGGTATAAAATGACTCCTGACTCTTTTTATGCTTTATGTTTGAATAATACATTCATTTTGTATCACATGTGTGCGAAAATTCTGAAACATATTTCAATTGCAGACTTACGGTATTTTTTAAAAATTCAGTTAATTTAGTAGTAAGAGAGCTGTGATACAGACCTCATCAATAATTACACAGAAGGGTCTGTTAGACTAACAGATGCTCCAACAGTATAAACAAAATGTTTTGTTTTGAGTTCATTTTAACTTTACATATTTAATTTTAATAATATTTTAGTTGAGTTATCATCATTTTTAGCACAGCAAATTTAGTTTTAAACATACACAGCATGAAATTTTTATAGTCATGAAATATATAGTATTTCAGGGCACAGTTATCCATGAATTGATTAGTGGTGGGACAGTTAGAATACAATCTAAAATTCTGGGTAGACATAAAAGCAAAATTAGATGTGAATGATCTGGTTTAAGGAAGCTGCTATCTATATTAGTGAGAAAAAAATTGTTAGAACCAAAATCATTAGGACAATTAAATTTTATTTTACAGTATTTTCCTTTCAAATCTTAGAGCTTATTGTTTTATAATAATACTAATTCGCAACATTTGGGTAGTTATTTAAAGTTGTCAAGCCATTTTCATCTGACTTACTGCTTTCAATCAAATACAGAAAACGTCATTCTCTCTACCTAGTTGAACTCAATCTTATTTTTGAGAACTAGAAGCTATTTTACATGAAAAGCCCACACCATATTTGCACACTGATTCGAACGAATACACCATTTGCTTTAAAGTGCTCTGCAGCAAATGTTTGCAAACCACGTCCTTAGGTTATATTTGACCCTAAAAATGTAATATTCCATCTACCTGGTATTTTAAGGCTTATTTGAAATATCGGATAATATTTCAATTTCCAGAATTTTCTCAAAATAATGGATTTCTTTCTTCCTTCAAAACAATGAGGAAATCAGCACAGGGCCTGCCTACCCCATGGAAATACTTGGCTGGAATAGGGTAGTGGTTGCTTGCTTGTTAGGACTCTACAGTTAGTCTCACAGTCACAGGGTCAACCTCAGTCATTTACACTGCTCCTCTAGTTGCCCTTCTAGTGTTGCCCTTCCAGAACTTTTCAAACTTGGTACACAGGCCAGTCATGGGAGAACGTTTAAAAGTAATTATTCTTTTTCTCCAGTATGACCAATTAAATGATAATCCCTGAGAAAGTAGCCTGGAGATATTTTTAAGCTCCCTGGATGATTCTAATGTGTATTCAGGTTCTACAGTTTTATGCATAATCTCTAACTCACTGGAACTCAAAACACATTCATGAACATCAACTGCATTTCCTTGGAGATTGTAAAACATGCAAAGTTCATGGCCCATACCAGATCTACAAAACCCAACTCTCCAGAGATGGAGACCAACAAACTGAAATTAACATACTTGCCAAGAAAGCACTTCTTCAATTCAATACAACCAATGCATATCTAAAGCATGCAAGTGAAAGAATCTCATCCTTGACATTTCATCCTCTATTCAGGATCTTTCCCCAAACCTACACAAATGCCCTGGCATCATTTGCTGCTCTCTGATGTTCTAGTGCCTCTTTACCTAAGGCCCCACCTGAGTTGGTCTTCTACTCTAGTTCAATATGTTTCAGAATTACCTTTACTTCCTCTGACCTTATTCAATTGAGGACCCATTTGTTTACAGTGGTTGTAGGAGAAAAGCAATTTGATATTAATTTTATGATTATGAATACTACTTCAGTTATCCTTACAGAGAATCTGAATTTTAAAAAGTGGTTGTTAATGTAGATATATCTCAAATTTTAAGAATTTCAGTTATATAGGAAAGATTTGGGGGGATTAAGCAAGAGATGCAAATAATTTTCAATTCAAGTTTATTATCTAGTAACAGATCTAACCCTACATTATAAATTAGGATTTATATTTGTATGATGTTTTCATTGAGCTTCATTTTATGTATCCATAAAGTAAGAAGGTTGGGGAAAAGTATGTTTCCTTTTTTAAAAGAAAATAACACTCTTTAAACAGAATGTCATAAAATTCCACTATACAAAGTAGCTAGAAGAGAAATTAATAAATTCAATATGGGGGATATAGAGTATGGTTGTTCACCAGTTTTCCCTGCTTCTGACTTCAAACAATTAGGCAGAAAAGAAAAAAAGGAAAAATGTATTCTTGGGGAAAAGACCACTTGCGTTATTTTTCAGATGTTAATAAAATCTAACCATATGCATATTTTCACAAATTCTTTGCATTTTAGCAGCCAGAGAAATTAGATTAGTAACAAAGGAGAAACAACAATTTGTATAATTGAAACTGGTATAATTCGCTCTAATAAATTAAAACATAGAGTTATGGAAACCATAGTGTTTCAGGAAAAGTGTTACATGATTAAAATAGATTGTTTGCAAATCTCATAAAAACACTATAGTACCAGCATTTTTCAAAAGAAGAAAATGAGGCCCAAAGGTGTTGCATAATTTGCCTAAGATCATACATCTTCTAAGAGGTGGATCCAGCCTTCTAACCAGTGTCCCCCTTGTTCAAAAGTCTATGCTTCCTCCATTGCTCCATGCTATTGTTCATCAAGAAACACAGAATGTTTCAGACATACATTCCAAGCTCATTTTTGTTTAATGGCCCTAGTCAGTGAAGGAATTTAGAGTGTGTTTTATGGCTGTTGGACACAGTATCTTGAAGTAGGCCAGATCACACATTGGAGTCGGTTTTAGTTTTACCAAATACTCTGAACTTCCACTTTTTCACTTACAAAAATGAACTTAAAATCATTACTTTCCAGAATTGTTGGAAGAGGAAATATAATATTTGTAAGAATGCCTTGCATATAAAAAGTGTTTTAATATGTTAGTTTCATTTCTCTCCACCTACTTAAGCCTGCTTATTTTCCATTGGCTCAGTGCCATGAGAATAAGTAAGAGTTACAGAGTTCAATCTAGTTTTATATTATTGAATGGGTAGAGGTTGAATACAAATAAAATACACCTAATAGAATTCTCAGAGTCTTGTTAGCTTTGCAAAATTATTTGCAGAACTGGAATAGATAGAGCCTAAAATAAAGGGAGTCTTTTTTCTTTCTTTTTTTTGCTGGGTGGTCCATATGTTTTAGATGAGAAATAAGTTATAAAAATGATGAAGTACTTGTCAAATAAAAGAAGATTAATTAATACTAATGCCATAAAAGCTAAATCTCAACAAATAACTCTGTCCTCAAAATGAAGCTAAATGTTAATGTCCCTATGTTCTTCAATTTTCAAATTCTTCCCAGAGATTAAGCAGACTGAATCAAACATTTAACTTTCTGAGTGTTTGAAGAAAATAAAACTAAATATGAATAAATACATTCTCCTCTCAATAATAAATACTTTTTCTGTAGTTTACAAATAAATCTTAATAAGTTTTATTCTTCTTGATTAAGGTTGTAATTTTTCTAGCCACTTTGGAAGATAATTCCCTAGAAAACTAAACATACTTCCACATAAAATCCAGCAATTGTGCCCCTTGGTCTTCACTAAAAGAAGCTGGTAAATTATGTTCACACCAAAACCTACACATGAATGTGTATACAGGAGCTTTATTCTTAAATGCTGAAACTTGAAAACAACCAAGATATCCTTCATTAGGTGAATTTATAAATAAAGTATGATACATCTAGGCAATGGATTATTCAGAGCTAAAAAAAAATAATAATAAAA
The DNA here is from genome assembly GCF_022682495.2 of Desmodus rotundus. Lineage (NCBI taxonomy): Eukaryota > Metazoa > Chordata > Mammalia > Chiroptera > Phyllostomidae > Desmodus > Desmodus rotundus. Next base: position 44,818,915 of record NC_071387.1, on the reverse strand, counting down.
ATAAAAAGAGCTACCAAGCCATGCAAAGACATGGAGAAACCTTAAATGCACATTACTAAGAGAAAGGAGACAATATAAAAAGACTATATATTGTACGATTCCATCTATATGACATTCTAGAAAAGGCAAAACTGTGGAGTCAGTAAAAAACCAGGGGTTAAAGAGAAAGAGAGATAAATAGGCAGAACGAAGAGGATTTTTGGGTGCTAAAACTATTCTGCGTGGTACTGCAATAATGGGTATATGTCATCGTACATTTGTCAGAACCTGTAGAACATAGAACACCAAGAGTGAACCCTAACGCAAAATATGGACTGTGGGTGATAATGATGTGTCAGTGTAGGTTCAGCAATTGTATCGAATGCATAGTAGGTCTTCAAATAAGAGCTCCATTCAATGGCATTTTGTTATAACATTGATGAGATGCTGTAGGAACTTAATTGCTTACGTCAATTAGCCTGTGATAAAATTTATTTCATTACACATTCTTTCATTTATAGTCACAGAACATAGGAATGATGCTGTGAGGGCTTCCTGTACCACCTTGGTGAGGCATGTTGACAGTAGGAGAGCCTGGGGGGTAGGCCTGGGAGGGCAGAAACTATACAGAACTCCTTGTACTTTCTGCTTCATTTTGCCGTGAACTTAAAACTGCTGTAAAAATAAAGGTTGTTAATTTTAAAAAATGCTGTGTGTACAGTCCCCCAGCTACCCATCTCCATGGTTTGGTAAGAAGGAAAAACTAAACGAAGTAACACAGCAACACAGGTCTTCCAAAAATATTCAGTTACCTTATAATGTGCCCCTAGCCTCTTTCTTAAAATATGTCCTTCAAGATGGCTGGTTGATGAAAACTTATTTTCTTTAGCAAGAATTCTATAAAAAAGAAAAAGAAAAGAAAAAAGAGAGGAAAGTAAAAACAAAGGCCTAAGACAAAAATCTCACAGAAGAATATTAGCAAGACATGGAAGAAATTTACCGTGAATTATAAAAATAACAATAGTCTCTACGGAACAAAAACAGAAGAAGAACATAAATTAAAGCTAAAAGAATTCACAAAAGAGAAGGCATCATGATTCAAAATATAATTTAGTAGATTTGGGGAAATAACTGAAAATCATGAAATTTCAGATTTGAAGATTAAATTGGGGAAAATAAAAGGAGAATGCTAACACTACAATGAATGATGCAGAGCACTATAAAGAAATCAGATTTTAAGAATGAAATAAATATAGAGAGTTTAACAATTAAGAGGAATGGCCCTAGCTGCTGTGGCTCAGTGGATTGAGTGCTGGCCTGCAAACCAAAGGATCTCTGGTTCGATTCTCAGTCAAGGGCACATGCCTGGGTTGCAGGCCAGGTTCCCAGTTGGAGGCACATGAGAGGCAACCACACAGTGATGTTTCTCTCCCTCTCTTTCTCCCTCCCTTCACTTCTGTATAAAAATAAGTAAATAAAATCTTAAAAAAATAAATATAAAAATTAAGGGAAATGGTAAGTATTCTCTTATAGTTTTAAAGAAAAATTTTCTCCTTGGCTAAATTCTCCTTCTACCACAAAAGCAATGAAATAGCCTTGAGTAGACATCTGCAAGAAGTGAGGGAACAATGTCCCATGAACTCTTCCTAAGGGATGGGATGGAGTAAGCCATGAAAGAACTCAAAACATTTCCAAGGGAATGTCAGTGAACTTTGTTTAAGTTTAGTACTAATAAGAAGAGAAATTATGTGAGAAATATTAAAACTAAGAAAAAGTGCGAGCTAAAGGAAGAATAAATGTGAAAGTAGTGAGAGTATGCTACTTAAAGTGAAAATAAATTAAAAACTCCACAAATTAGTTAATGAAATCATACTTTCATATGAGTATAAAATTAAACTCTGAAATACTGTGATAAAAATATAACAAAAATAGATAGTGAAGAAAAAAGAGGAAGGTAAAAGTCAGAAATATAGAAATTCCACCATTATTTTAGTGGAAAAGTAAAAAAATTAGAAAAACAAAACAAAACATTATGTACAACGTTTGTGTTTATATGTTCTTAAGAATGTAACATAAAATTAACCACTAAAAGAAAATGAAAACTTTTCTATCAGGAAAAGGAGAAAACAGTGACCACACATTGAACGATATTTTACAATCTATTAAAATAAAAAGAAGTCTTATAACACTAAGACTGAACTAAGAATTTTTGTGGCTCTCTGGATATTCATGAAAAAATGCTCTGAACTCCCCAAACCCTGTGCTTTATGGAAGAAACATATCTGAAACTTTGTGAACTAGAAATGTTGAAAATAAAAAGATGACCAAAGGAATCTAAGAAATAAAAACAAAAATAAACCTTGTGTTGCTATCTTAATTGAATTTAAAATCATGCAGAGTCATGAAGTGAGACAAAAGAGGTGATTTTGTAATGCTAAATAGTGTAATTAATTATAAAAATACAGAATTTATTAAGACTTAGATGTCTGTTAATTTAGCATCAATCTTTATAAAGCAAAAACTATTAAAATTTCAACTAAAAATTGACTGAAACACAGCAGTGTGACAAAGGCTGTAGTTCTCCCAGCAATGACAAATCAAATGAACAAAAAAAGTAAGATTATAAAAGATAATTGAATTAACACTGGCTTGGTTTAGCTTCAATAACCAACAGTACCCCAATCTCAACGGCCTAAAACAAGTGTTTAGTTTTTGCTTGCACCACGTCTTCAAGGATTAGAAGGGGACGTCCACTCTTGAGTACTCACTCAAGAACCCGGAGTGGCAGATAGCCATGGTGTTGAACATTGCCAGTTGCTGTCTTTGATGAAAAAAGAGCACGCCAGAGCATCACCCCAGCAATGAAATAACGCATATTATTTTTGCTTAGAATTCACTTCATTGCCCCACCCAATCTCAAGAGGGGGGCAGAGAGATGCAACTCTACACTATGTCCAGAAGAAGGGCAAACAAGAGATATTTTGTAAAATGCATTAAAACAACAATATAATCAGTAAAATGTATTTAATTGAGACATAGATATAGATAAATAAGCTGTAGAATCACTGAAAACTACCCTAAGTGTCCATGGAATATTCAAAGAAATTGACTTGTACTTGGCCATGGAATTAATATAAAAAGAGTACTAATGACACAGTGATGACAATCCATAAAATAGAAAATTACCAACACCAGAAGTGCAAGACTCTATTACTTGGAAATTTTTCAAAAATGTCTTTAAACAACTGTGGTAAAAAATAGTTGTGATTGAAACTTATGGCAGTATCATGAACAATGCTCAAAGGAAAATTCACAGTGCTAAATATTGTTACTAAATAATGAACATAATTTATGTAAACATATAACAGAAAACTGAGTGGGGAAAGGCAGAGACAGAATCTAATAATAAAAATAAAATTACTGAATTAGAAAGAACAAAAAAAGTTAAACAAACACAAGTCTATAAGCTAGCTCTTCTTAAAAAAACATATATATATATATATATATATAACTGCTGTTTAACCTATTAAGCAAATAATTAGAAAACTGAGGGAGGAAGTGAAAGAGCAATAAGAAGTACTAAACTGAAACTACAGAAACAGAAAATTAAAAAGAGCCATAAAAGTATTAAACAGTATGAAAATATTTCAAAACCTGAAAAACATAATTCAATATTCAGCAAAACTGACTCTAGAATAATGGAAGATCTAAACAAACCAATTAATCTTGGTTATAGGAGTAGGAGTGGGAGAAAGCAAATAAAATTTTCAAAGAACAAATTTTTTGTTCTTGGAAATATCAAAGAACAAAAACAATATCACGTCAATACAGATTTATAGTGGAATTCTACTAGAGCATAAATAAAAGCTAATTTCATTTTTAGAGGAATTTCTCTAAAACATTCTTATATAATATTGTTACCACATCCCAGGAAAAATTCTAAAAATACATATGTCACTCATGAATATCAATGAAAGAAACTAAATATAATATTGGCAAAAAAATCCAGAGACTAATAATAACCTGCTATAACCAAACATGGTTCCATACTAGAATATGTATTAATACAAACAATATAAGTAGATCTAATTTAAAAACTTATTAATCATGTCTATTGGTGTTAAATAATTACTTAACATTATTTAATTATTTATTTACTTATTTTTACTGCTGTTCAGTTACAGTTGTCCCACCTTTTCCAATAAGTTCTAAGTAAAATAGAAACAGATAATATCTATTAAACATATGTGTTAAAATTCCAAAAATAGCATCATTCCTAAATGGAAAAACACTAGACATATGCCAATTTATAGTAAAAAAAAAAATAAGAATTTACATGAAAATCACCACTGTTTTATATTTCTCTAACTAATGTAACTAACAAAGGAAAAAAATAATAAGTAAAATTAATTGAAAAGGAAGATAAAATTAATTACTTACAGATAAATTTCTAGCTACCTAGGAAACCCAAATAGGCTACCTCAAAAGTATCATAAGCAAAAGGGTAATTCAATCAAGTGGCTGGACATAATACCAGTACACAGAAAATAATAAACTTCATATATACAAAACAACCAACCATATAGAAATAATAAGTAATGACCTAATTTATAATAGAAAATAATAAATAAAATCTTAAGAATAAATTCTTTAAAAGTCTCTATAAATAGACAATTAGAGATATGTAAAATATCTATGAGACAATAGAAACCTTGAACAAACTGAAACTATATGATGTTTCTAGACAGAAAATCTGAACATTATAAAGATGTAAATTTTTAATAGCCCTGGCTGGTGTGGCTCAGTGGATTGAGTGCCAGCCTGAGAACCAAAGGGTATAGGAGGATTCGATTCCCAGTCAGGGCACATGCCTGGGTTGCCGGCCAGGTCCCCAGTAGGGGGTGCACAAGAGGCAACCACATATTGATGTTTCCCTCTCTTCTTCCTCATTTCCTCTCTATAAATAAATAAATAAATAAATAAATAAATAAATAAATAAAAGATTAACAGCCACAACAAATATTTTTAAAATGTAAATTTTAATAATTTAATCAATGAATTTAATGTGACCTTAATAAAAATTCACGAAAAGCTCATTATAAATGTAGGCCAGAATAGCCAGAAAAATGGTAAATTATACATGCATAAATATATATATATGCATATATATACATGTGTGTGTGTATAGAGAGAGAGAGATTGGACATTACAGAGACTTTTTTCTACCAGGCAGATATATTTTAAATCTATGATAGTTAAAATGTGTATTATTGCCGCATGTATAAATGATAGAGTAATGGAAAAAAATGAGAAGTCCAAGTGATTTAAATGTGATAATTATGTTTATAATTATGATACAGGTGATACTGCAATGAAATAAGAGAAGGATTTTTGCAATTAATGGTTCTTGAAAAACTACATAGGTTTATATTTTACACTTATACAAATAAAACATTTAAATGTTAAAAAGAAAAATAATAAAAACCATAAAGCATTAAAAGGGAATCTAGGGAAAAATAAAGATTAATCTTAGAAAGCAGAAGACATTTCTAAATATGGCATAAATCCTGAAGCCATAAAAAAAGAACTAATTTGATTAGATTTTAAATTCTTTCATAGAAAAAGTCTCAATAAACAAAGCCAAAAGACAAATTGAAATCTAGAAAAAATTACTTGTAAATCATATCACTATAAGCTAAGTTTTACACATATAAAGACTTGCTAAAATCCCATAAGGAAAATACTATGAATGCATTAAAAAAATAGATGAAAAATATGAACTGACATTTTTCAAAAAAGACAAGTGACTCTAAACATATGAAAAGGTAGCCTCAATCATAATAAGAAAAATGCAAATTGAGTTTCTCAGATACTGTTTTACCTGGCAGATTGTCAAAAATCAGAAACATTGACCTCACTGTGGCAGGACATATGTGAGGAGCAGAGAGTCTCCTCCTCTACGACAGTGGTGTTAACTGACCTATTAACACTAAAGGAAAATTGAGCAGAATTAAGTGGTCAAATTATAAATGCACTTGTCTGCCTCCACCTCAATTCTACATCTAGACATCATCCCATAATTATGTTCACATCCGTGTGAAATGACATTTGGTAGGCTAATGTTGACTAGTATATCTACAAATATCCAAACGGTTGTTTAAAACTAACATCTGCTCTGTTTTGTCTGTGTCTGTAATTATTGGTTGGTACACAAAGATACTAGTTAGTTTTAAGTATTTTTTAAAACCTGAATCAGAAGATGTTACTTTTGTTTGTTTGTTTGTTTATTTGAGAACTTGGCACAGTCTTACATATCAGCCATTGAACTGATAAGTGAGATAAAAGAAAATGGTACGAAACCCAAGATTTTTCCTTCATCAGACCCTCAGCTAGTAAGAAGTATAACTATCTGGGGAAGACTTTTTTTGAGATGAGCCACTGATGCTGCTGAAATGAATATTACTTTAATATGCCAATATTGTTTATGGAAGCTAAAGACTAGAAATGACATTTGACATCATTTAACACTGGGAAATAGGAAATTAAAACCTCCTTTAAATACCACTATACATCTAATAAAATGGCTTTTAAAAAATGTTGCGGAGAGGATGCAGAGCGACTGTAAGTTTTATATACTGCTGGGGAAATAGGAAGTGAAACAAACTCTTCAGATAACGGTTTGGCAATTTTTTGCAAAGTTAAACACACTTATAAGGAATTCCACTCCAAGAGAAATTAAAATTTATATTCACACCAAATCTGTTCCCAAATGTTAATAGTGCTTTTATCCATAATTGATAAACAGGAAATAACCCAACGTTCTTCAACCAGTGAATGAATAAACTGCGGTACATCTGAGCAATGAAACACTACTCAAATTTTTAAAAAGAAACATGGACAAACACATAATATGTATTAAAAATAAAATAAAAAATACACTTGTTTTCTCATATAAAAGAAGTCCAGATAAAGACGGGCCAGGCTGGGCTCACTATGCCACTAAGAAACCAGGCTCCCTCTCTTCTCTCTCAACACCCTTAGCGCATAGTTTTTCTTTCCATGGTGCAATACAGAGAAAGTTCAGAAGTCTTATCATTGTTTCTTAAATAGCCGTTTGAAGTGTAATATGCATTCCATAAAACCCCCAGTGTAACTGTAAAATTCAGTATTTCTGAAAGCTTTACTAGAAATGCTGAGCAACCATCACCACAATTATATTAGAATATGTTTTTCATCCCAGAAAGTTTGCTCATTACCACTCTCAGACCCAAGCAACCACTAATATGATACTTTCTAAATCTATAGGTCTGCCTTTCCTGGACATCGTAAACACAGGAAATTATACAGCATGTGGTTTATTGTGTTTGGCTTCTTCACTTAACATAATGTTTTGAGGTTCATCCATGTTATAACACGTATCAGAAAAACAGCCAGAACCCAGGCCCATTTTGAGGTTACGAAAAACCTGGTGAGCGGAATGAGTAAGACAACAAAAGCAGGTAACAAGTGAAATTGGGGCATCAGTCATGGTGTGGAGCTGAAAGAGCCAGAGAACTGAAGGCAAATTTAGTGAATTCTGAAGTCTCCTAGAGATGGTCTATTATACAGAACAAATGCATCTCCATGTAACAAGGACAGCTACATAAAGCAGCTCACCATGTCATATGGAAATTCTGCACCTCCCTGTGATGATTGATTGAATCAGTGCAAAGAGGATTTATGCACAAAGTGAAGTAACACCTCAGTTACAGAATCTCCCAGTTTATGTCATTGATGGCTTAAAATAAGTTGATAATGAAAACCCTCCCAATACATGTAAACACCTAGAAATGACAGCAAGATATAACACAATTGTTTTTTCCATGCACTATTGAACAAATTTAAAAAATTACCAGATGTCAAAAACTAAGAGGAAACTGAAAATCCAAATTAGATGAAAACTTGAATATTTGTAAGGAAAAAAACCCCACAATTCCTAAAATAGATAAATAAAATGAAGGCAATGTAGATATATTGCAGTACTGTGGTGTGACACTCTCTATGCTAAAAGAAATCTTAGAAAACAATCAGAAAAAGAAAATTTTATCAAGGGATATCAATTAAATTAATTTGGACTTTATGACAATGGTAGATACCAGTTCTATTTCAAACATAAGGAATAAAAAATTGAAAGTATATATTCCAATCTTATAAAATAAAAAAGATAAAAGTGAAAGCAAAAATACCTAGTTACACTTGCATCAATCTAAAAGCTAGGTGAAAGGTCAAGATCAGAGGAAATAAAAACCCCAAACAAAATGGTAGAAATAGCAATAAAAATGTTATAAATTACAAAATATATAAATGAGTTAAATGAACTGGTTAAAAATTATTGCCTCTCAATCTACAATGAAAAAAAATTGACTACAGAATACTTATGAACGATACAAAAATCAAAATATATGTATACGACATGAGTGAAAACTAAAGCATGAAAACATGTAAACTAGGCAAATCATTAAGCGAAGGAGTTGCTAAGAAAGAAAACAAGAGCTGTGGTATAACCATAATGCCCCATGCAAGTTTGAGAACATGCGTTGTGCCGTTTTGAATGGAGTACTCTATAAACACCAAATTAGAATAACTTGATTAACAGTACTGTTCAAGGCATCTATATCCATGATTTTCTGCTTGTTGATATACCAGTTACCAGCAGGGCAGTTACATCTTCAACTACAGTAGTGGATTTGTTTATTTCTCCTTATGGTTCTATATATTTTAACATGTATTTTGATGTTCCTTTGTTAGGTGTATATATGTATAGGATTGTTCTGTCCTCTTGGAAAATGGACTCCTTTGGAATTATGTAATGCCTCTCTTTCTCCCTGATAACTTTTCTTGCTCTGAATTTTGTGTTATCTGAAATTAATACAGCTTCTCCAGCTTTCTTTTGATTATTCTTAACATGGCATATCTTTCTCCGTCCTCTTAATTTTGACCTGAATTTTTACTTCTAAGGTGGATTTAAGGTAGACAAACTATAGTTGGTCTTCTTTTCTACCCATTCTAATAGCCACTGTCTTTTTATTGGTATACTAAGACTATTCACAATTACAGTGATTATTGATATAGTTGAATTAACATTTACTCTTTCTGCAAATTTTGACCTAACTTTTCTAATAAATCTTAAGAGCTTGTGGTTTTCAGTTCTTCAGCTTTTTTCTTGTTGTGAGAGCAGGCACAATTACTTCCAAGCCATTTATATATCAAAATAGAAACTAGAAGACCCCTCTTCATTTACTCTTAAAATAATTTGAAATTAGACATATAACATAAGACTATGTTCTCTTTATGAGTAAATAAAAAGTTACAAATAAAACAAATTTCTTTTTTACCCTCTTTGTCCTACGTCCAAGCATACTACTCTATTCTCTTCCCAGAAATTATCACTATTACTAATTTGATTTATGTCCATCTACACATTTTTCTATATATTTATGTACATAAAAATGTCCCAGGCATGGAGAAGCCTTAAAGACACAGCACTTAGTGAAGGAAGCCCACCTGAAATGTCTACATACTGTATGGTTCCAACTGTGTGACAGTCTGGAAAAGGCAAAGCAATGCAGAGTAAAACGATCAGTGATTGTGAGGGTGGCAGGGCGGGGCTGTGGGGTTTGGTAGGGAGGGCTGAACAGGTGAATGCAGAAGCTGTTTAGGGCTGTGAAAATACTCTGTATGATATTATAATGAAAGTAATGCATATATATTATATATATAATGTATATTATACAAACCCGCAAGAGTGAACGGTGATGTAAACCATGGACTCTGGGTGACCATGTGTCAGTGGAGGTTCATTGGCCTGCATAGTGACAGGTGTGGGTGTTTTAACCTGGTGAATGTTTTTGATAATGGGGAGGCTCTGCATGTGTGGGGGCAAGGGGCATATGAGAAATCTCTGATTTTCCTCTCAATTGCTGTGAACCTAGAACTCCCCTAAAAAGGCAAAGTCTTTAAGAATATATGTGGGAAAAAAATCCCCAATTTACTATTACTTTGTATATTTTACATCACCTGTATATTGAACTAATTATTTCTGTGGCAATATAGTTTTCTTTCTACATTAGGTCTTAGAGATGGTAACATAGACACGTGACTCATTTTATTTAAGTTTTTTAATTACTGCACTTTCCCATTTCCCTGTTGAGACATTTAAGCTATTTCCAAGTTTTCTCTATTATAATTGATGCTACAGTGAAAATCCTTGTACTTGCATCCTTATCAGGAAGATAAATTTTCAACAGCAGCAGAAGACTCTCTCATAACAAATTAATACTTCCCAGAGTTTTGGAAATGGGTTTCACTGATCTTTGGGCCAGAGAGAAACCACATGATAGCCCCCAAATAATTCAGGGCCATGAAGTTACACCACATTATCTCAGGTGAGGATGCTGATGTGCTCTGGGACTTTGCCAGTGAACACTACTGCACACGAATCACTACAGGCAATTATTTCAGATGTTTTCATAAGAAATTTGTAACTGGATCAAGTACAAATTATTAATGGACACTAGTTATGGAAAGAGGTATTTAAAATAAAGTAATAATGCCCTACTACTGAATAACATCTAATAAATGTCTGTTATAGAGCCAAAAGCGATTAGTAGATCCTGATTATTATAATTAAGACTCTAATAGGAAAGACATTTACTTCAAATAGGAACAAAATATTTTATAATAATAAATTAAAGTACAAATTGGACCATAAATAGAAGTGTGAGCTCGTAGCATATGTTCACTTTATGCAAAACATGATGACCTCAGACTGTATTTAAAACCCCTCATTAGAGTCGTCAGCATCAAAGCAGATGACGAGGCAAACAATAGAATACCGGCTAGCTTTAATGAAGCTAAGCAATTTAATTTCGTGAAGGTGATAATCCTTTTACAGAACATACAGGTCTATAAAAAGTCTTACATCTTAACTAATCCATAGCTTAGTTTTTACAGGAAGAATGGAAGCTGACCTTAAAATTAAAATGTGTCGTTATCCTCCTCGAGTTTCAATTGACTCAGAAGATGACTGAAGGGGCACTGCAGCCTGCTCCAGGGACTCAGCTTTGGACTGAAGGTCAAGGTCATAAGGTTCTAGATCCCATTTGCCACAATTAGTTATCTGAAGTGACAGGAGTCTTCAAATCTCTGGACTTTAATGTCTTTCTTACTAAGTCAAAGATACACTGACCTCTAAGTTTTCTTCTAAGTTTTCTTCTAACACTAAACCTTCATTCATCATTTTCTCTGCCAGCAGGTCAACAAGTATTTATACTAAGTCCTTACTGTGGACAGTTCCTATGCTAGGCACTACAGATAAAATGATAAACAATAGAATACAAATATTTTGCTTTAAATAAATGTTAATACTCATCCTCTGTTTAACAAAAAGTTACTACAACATATTGACTTACTAAACAAAAACTTGGGCTTCACCTGAAAGCCCTCTTGCTTTACAAACTCACACATTTATATAATCATCAAGCAACTGGATAAATTTTGGTGCTTTCCTTAAAATGTAACAACAGAAGCATCTCATTTATCTCTTGTTCATTTTCTATATCCTGAGGGCCTAGGACAATTTCTTCTTTGGCATGAAGTAGATACTGAGCAAGTAGTACTGAATAAAGGACATGGACCTAAACTATTGTTGCCCAAATACAAGTGAGTACTAGTGACATATCAATCAATACCTTTAATACATTCACCGAGAAAATTTAACTACCTGCTTTTAGAAAAACACCACTATAGTCAGCATAGGGTATATGAACGAATAGATCTTGGATCTTGACCACAAAGAGGTCATTATGTGCTGATAAATATAAGGCAGGTGTATAAACAATAGTCATAGAGAACAGCCCAGTTTCGTAAAAGAAATTATAGATAAAGGACAATGAGAGTTTAGGAAGACTCTTCCCACTTCATCACATGCTACTGTAAAGTATGAGTTGTCATCTTTTGAAAATCTATTGTGTTGGTCAAAAAGTTCATTTGTTTTTTCTGTAAAATGGCTCTAGTAACACTTAGTTGTCTTCAATGTTATTAAAAACAATTTTGTTAGATTGTATTGTGACAGCTGTCATATCAGCATGCATTTACAAAAAAACATCAAAATTGATTAATTTTATGTAGCCATTTAAATATTGCAAATAGAAGGAAATATGCAACATTTTCAGCATATTATGCTTTATTATTTCAAGAAAGGTAAAAATGTAACTGAAACACACACATAAAATTGTGCATGTATAGAGAAGGCGCTGTGACTGATCAAACATGTCAAAACTGGTTCACAAAGTTTTGTGCTGGAGATTTCTCACCAGACAAGCCTCCATGGTTGGGTGGACCAGTTGAAGTTGATAGTAATCAAATTGAGACATTAATTGAGAAAAACAATGTTATACCACGTGGGAGATAACTGACATACTCAAAATATCCAAATCAATAAAGTTATTGGTGAAAATGAAAAATGTGTCTTTTATTTTATGGAAAAAACCATATGGATTTTGTTGGCCTACCTAAGTAAGAACCTGCCATTGTTTTTTGAGTGGGAGAAGAGTAAGTCAAGAAATAGGCAAAAATTAGGAAAGGTTGCATTTATTTTGTGTCGTTTCTTTCCATGTATCTCCCTGGGCAACTCACTAAGGGGGTTTGTCGCTCTGTACTCTTCCAGAGAAACTCAGAGCATATGCCTATGCTGCTCCACCTGGCTCCCCAAATTTAAAACCATGTGTTTATGTACCAAAGCCCATTATGTTATTCTTGCATCTCAAAGTCCTCAAAGTAGCAAGTCTATAGAACCAAGTTTTCTGAAAACACAAAAGAAAACTTGAAACCAAAGGCTGGTCAGAACTGAGGACCTTTCAAATACTGTAATCTCTTTAGGTAAATTGTTTATTCTGTTTTTGTTTTGTTTTGTTTAATCACAAGTCTAAAAGTAATTGCTAGCATTCCCAGGCTACTGGGGAGGGATTAGCTTGGCTGGACTGGTGACTTCTCAGGGAAAATATTTTTGAACTGGAGAAGAGGAAATGACACTTTTTGCTTTAGAATGTAAATAAACATACTGAATGACATCTATTTCAAAAGGTAATGAAAAAGTGACCTCATTTATCTAGTTGGTGCCTATGTTGAGACTTCAATTTGCATGCTTAATTGTTTACCCGACTGCTAGTGATTAATTTCCTCAAGATTGAGAGAACTTTTATAATCATGTTCTAGAGCATGGCAAATCCATCATTTATTTAATCATTGGTTTCCAAGGACCAGGCTGTAAAATACTATTTAAGAGAAAATGTAACAACTCAAAATCAATGAAAATGCCGATTGAAGGAAAGAATATACCATTATATCTCCAGCCTACTAGAAAAAGAAATCTTAATTTGTCCCAATTTCTCTCCAGCCTCTGTCTCATGCATAAGTACTTGTTTTTTTCTTCTTTCCCTACATTTTTAGCAATTTTACAATAATTATCACAAATTTCTGCTTTTTTCTTTCCATCTTTTTCCCATTTTTTCATTCTTCAGTATTCGTCTCCATCTGCCATTAATTACTCTGAATGCCATAGAGGTAAAAATTGTGTTGGCAGTAAGCCCTCCTGCCAGAACATCAGCCCAAACCTCTTGTGAAATGGTTTCCATACAATTTTGAGCTTTCTAGGAGATGTAATTTTAAATACAACTTTTCATCTGAGTTTAGTTCTTTCTCCTCCTCCTGCCTCTTCCCTCCTCACTTAAATGTAAAACTCTCCATATATCTAACCAACAAAAATAACATAAAATAAAATAACAAAACTGAAGATAGGGAATGTAACAGAAAAGCTGACAACCCAGAACAGGAATGACAGGAAGTGTGGGTGCAGCTTACAACAAAGTTTTTTTTTTCTTTAGATTTTATATATATATATTTTAGAGAGAGAGGGAAAGAAGAAAGAGAGGGTGAGAAACATTAATGTGAGAAACACAGATTGGTTGCCTCTCCTATTGTGCCCTCGCCAGGACTGAACTGGCAACATTTCACTTTGCAGGAGGACACTCAACCAACTGAGCCATGTAACAAAGGGGTTGAAAAGGTCTAGGAATCATTAACTGAAAGAAAAGAAATGAATTCCTCAAGATAATGAGGGTCTTAGAGGTCTGTCAGGAGAGCTGTACAAATAGCCTCAAAGAAGAAAAAGAACCTGCAGCATCTATTGAGGAGTGGGTGCAGGAATTGATTGGAACCGTGGAACCCTCCTGATCTCACCTGAAGGAAGCTACTATGGTAATCTCAAAAGGTAACTGAGCCTAAAATAAAGATTTATTCTCTGCATTTCACTTAACTCTCATTTTTAGAATCGGAATTTACCATTCCATCCTCTGATGTAAAGAACTTGGCAGGGGAAAGGGCCCCTGCCAAAGCACTAAACATTACTAAACACAATTTAGAACTGACATGGAAGACCACTATCTAAAACTTTAAGATCATTGAAAGAGGTGAAAAGTACTCTGTATATTCCAAAATGCTATAAATACTTTGTTTCTTAATGTTATTACTCATTATCAGTGCACGTAACAATCCATTGACCATCCGTTGCTAACTTCCGAGTCAGTGGTTCTCAAATTTTTTAGCTTCAGGACACTTTGACACTCTGAGAATTAGTGAAAACCCCTAAGAGCTTTTGTTTATATAGAATATGTATGTGTGTGTATATATGTGTGTGTGTATGTGTAGACACACACACATATACATATACAGTTGGACAAAAAGTCCATTTAGGTTTTTTTTGTAAAATAAAAGACACAGTTTTTATTTTCACTGATAAATTTATTGATTTGGATATTTTGAATATGTCAGCTTCTCCCATGTGGCATAATGTCAATATTCTCAGTTAACATCTCAATTTGATCTCTACCAACTCCAACTGGTGTACCCAACCGTGAAGCCTCATCCAGAGAGAAATCTCCAGCAGGAAACTCCGCAAACCACTTTCAACACATTTGGTCAGTCACAGCATCTTCTCCATACACTGCACAAATCTCTTTTTGTGTTTCAGTTGTTATCATTCTTGAAATAACAAAGCATAATATGCCAAAAATGTTGCATATTTCTTCTATCTTCAATATGAAAATGGCCACAAAAAATTCACCAATTTTAATGGTTTTTTAATGTATGCTGCTATGACAGCTTTCACAATACAACCTGACACAATTGTTTTGAATGAAGTTGAAGACAACTAAGCACTACTAGAACCATCTTATGGAAAAAAATGTTTTGCCATATGTGTGTGTGTGTGTGTGTATATATATATATGTATATATATATATACAATTTACTATATTTTAAGTTATAGCAGCAATTTAAAAATTATTTATTAATTTAGCTTAAAATAATAATATACACAACATATTGTATGAAGAATAACTATTTTCTGACATCCTATAACAATTCGAGGAGAATGGCACCGCTTTACATTTTTAAAAGAGCTGTTTAATGTCGGGCTTAATAGAAAACACCTGGATTCTCAAATCTTTCTGTGTTCAGTCTGTCGTGATGAAATGTCACTTAGCCTCTGAAAACTACACCTTGTGTTCATGAGAGAATAAGATAAAAAGAACAAATAATGGCTTACCATTGTTATAAATATTACTTTGATCTCATGAACTCCTGAAAGTACCTTAGGGAGGATCTACACTTTGAGAATCTCTGCTAAAAGCCATTGTAGTCCCCAGACCAGCCCACATTTCTAGCTTGAAAAACAAAATTTAGTTGTTGTCCCTTTCTCTTTGGTGCAAAAACATCACAACAATAATGTTAATCCTTGAGAAAAAAATTAAATCACAGATTTTTATCTGCCCTCTAAATCTTAAAAATTATTTTGTAAGAACTTACAGATCATAATAACTCTAATGTAAAGCAACGGCAGATATGTTTACAGGTGGGACATAAGAAGACTTAGTTATATGTGAAACAGAGTTTGTTCTTGTTTATTGATTATTATATTATTTATTGATTATTATATTACTTTCCATGTAACAACTAACTGTAAACCTTTTGTTCCACCCTTTATATATCTGTAGTTGGTCTACATTACAGCAGATACATATCTACATATGCACATATATATGCTTACATTTCATAATAATTTGGTCTGTAAGTAAAAATGCAATGTTTTTATGCCTATTTTAGTTGTGAGAAAACTAAAGCTCTGCAAGGAAAAATGGCTTCCCCAAGCGCAATGCATCTATGCATGTAGTTAAATTGAGAGGGCTAAATGGAGTTGAATATCATGATACCAGTGAATAATGCTCAACAGAGTGATCTGACACAAAGAAAAAGAGAAACAGCAGAGAAAAGAAGAGGAGAAGAGGGAGAAGAGGGGAGGGAAGGGAGGGGAGGGAGGGGAGGAGGGAAGGAGACTTCTAGTTTATACTTTTGGTTCTGTCTGCTTCTGGCATTGAACTACACTTTTCAGAATTCCCCTTGTAAAAAAGGAGAGAGCAGAATCAGACAAACTAAAGGTTTCTCTTATGCCAACATTTATAAAATTAAGAGGATAAGTTTTTGAGTCAGTTATTTATCCCTCAGCTCTCTATAAAAAAGTAATTAAACTATCAATATCTGAGGGGGGTTCTTTTTTATTTTCTCCCTTGTCCTATTTTCAAACCTTATTTTCATTAATATTTTGCTGCTCTTCAGAGCAATCTGTTTGGACTGACCCCAGGGTGGCTAACTGAGGGCAGAATCACTAAGTAGTTCATCAGTCACTCCCTGTGTCCCTGAGACAGAAGAAACCCAAGCAGTAAAAATTTACACTAACTTCTCTTTGGTGAATACTGAAATAACTCAGAATAAGCAAGTTCAAGCTGGAATTTATGATGAGGCAAAGTCCATTAGTGCTCCAGCAAACTCATGTGAATTCTAGAAGGGTTTTAGGGACTGAACTAAGCCTTCTAATTATCTTTAGACTGAATCATATTAGAAATTGAGCTCTATTCCCTCTTGTACCAGCCAGGCAGGCTCTCTGGTTTTAAGATGCTTTGGGAGGAGGGTTAACCCTTCAGGGCCTACAAGGTCCTACTTTGGTTGGATTGACATTTAGCCATACAGATTTCACATTTCAGATAAATACCTCTGGGTCTTCTGCTGATACTGTAGGCTAATGTGATTGATACCCACCCCCTAAAAAAGTTAGAGATGTGCTCCTTATGCACTTCTGTTAACACAAGACTGGCAGCTACTTTTGTCTCTCTCCTTCCTCTTATGATCTAGTGCAGAAAGACTTCATATCTTGCTTTCATGCTAAAATTTTGCCTCTAAATTTTTTGGAATTACTAACTTAAGTATTTCAATTTGTAGTTTCTACGTACACAAAATATTCAGCAGGACAAACACAGATATCTGGGTCTTCTTCCAAAATATATTTCACAGCTGCTCAAATATTATTTTTATCAGAGGCAATACCAAGACTTCTCTTTCTCTTAAGCCAAATTTTAAGGTCAAGTTCTGATCTGTTTGCTTCCCTAGTCACATCACCTCCTCCAACATAAAACTATTCAGATGGGCTTATTTTCTTTCCCATTACTAAATCTCTTGCTTCAATCCTTAATAATGTAGCCCTAAATGAGAAAATTTATCTTCTGTTGAACTTGACACACCAAATCTTCTGAGTTACTGATACATTCATTTCCATTGCTGTCCTGGTTTGGCCATGCTACTGTGTTACACTATGATTTTAATGCCTGTTGTCCTATTATTTTGCAGATCAAATTAATGAGTGCAATTTCAGTGCAAAATTACAGTACTCTTCTTTCAGGATTTATTTCAAGTAATAATACTAGGGGTTTTTATTATTATTATTTAGAACACATATTAAGTAGTGCTATTAAATATTTTATATATTTTTCATAAATCTTTATGCCTATATCAAAACATAAAGAAAATATACATGTATAAGGAAATACAAATATTAAGGCTTCTTTATAATTATAAGATAAACTACTTTCAGCTCCCTGGTCAGGGTGCTCCCTTGACTGTGGTCCCTTCTGCACACAGGTCATTCTTGCTGCCATGATCTCTGATGGAGCTAGTCTTATTTGCTTTGATAACTTTCTGTTCTGTTCAGTGACTTCAAATGAAGCTTCTAAGAATAACATATTTGAAAATAGCACTTTTAATTTTTCTCTTTACCAATCCAGGAAGGATGGTCCTGCCCATGGCAAAGGATCTTCCTGCCTCTGTTATGGTGGGTGGGGGTTGGGCTACATGAACAGAAAACTAATGGGAGATAAGATAATGAGTTCCAAGAGCTAAGAAGGAAAGAGGGCTTGAGAGGGACTGAGGCTGTCAAAGATGTAGGGATGATATTGCAGATGGACAAACTGCTGGGGGATGTTTAATAATAATTTTATATCCACAAAAACGCTTGTATTTGGTATTTTAAAAACCATTACACACCAGAAAATCAATAACAGATATGTTAATCACCAGATCAAAGCTAAACTTATCATTCAAGTCTCTTTATGAGATAGCTATTAGCACCTATATTTTGTAAATTAAGAAAAATAACAAAGAGGTTAAATAAATTACCCAACATCACATAGCTATTAAATATAAGGTATGAAGTTTAAGTGCAGTCTTAAGCCCTTCACAAAATTCCCCTTCCCCATCAGTTCAGCTGAAATTAGGTCTGTTGAAATTAGGTCTGTAAGATATCAGAGTAGAGATGCGTTGTGTACAGTTGGAGTAAGGCTGAGACTGGTGATAGAGACTTGTGTTTATCAGAATGTAATTGATAAAGATGGGAAATTGTACAATATCACCAGAAAAACATGAGAAATAATACTGTGTCCATAAATACATTTTAAGTACCAAAAAGATGCTTCACTTCTATTTTAGATCATCGTCATAATTGAAGGGAGGAGGTAAGCAGTTTATCTTCAATAATGTTCTCTATACAAACTACAGAACCAAACACCCATTTCCATGAAAACACTTCTCATTTGTCATCCAAATCAATCAGCTATTTCATCTGGTTTTTTTTATAGTATTTGAAGGTAAAATACAAGAGGAAAGGTGTACTTTATTTGTAAAAATTAGACACAAGAATATTGTATCTCAAAGATACTGACACGTAAGTAAGTACTGAATTTTTAGAGCATTATTTGAGATTTGTAAAATAATCAAAAAAATCAATGTAGTCATCACATAACAGTCTTTGTTAAAAAACAAATTCAATGTATCAATAGAACATGAATGACAGTATCTTTCAGGTTATTTTATATAAATATATATATCGCTTTTTCTTGTATAATATTCCATATTACCATAATTATTCAATCTTCTTCTATGAAAAAGTCATAATTCCTACATCTTTGCTATGACAGACAATACATTCTAATGGCATTAAATCTGTAGAATAGCTTCTTCAAGTGGGATCCTGGGTCAAAGATTATGTGAAATATTTACTTAAGTGAAACTGACAGATTGCTTACCCAAAAGTAGTATAACTATTCAGCTTTTAGCCAGTAATGTAATGGAGCACCAATATCTTTGCCCCTTGCCCAACAGTTATTTCAGACACTTTATTTAAGCATTTGCCAATCTAATGAGAATATGACATAATTTGGTTATACTACTATTTTAGTTTTTTTCATAACAGCCAGAGTATACATTAATTGATCATTTTGACTTCTTCTCATGTGTATTATTTGTATGTGTCCACTTATCTATGGGAAATTGAATAATAGGGTTATCTTCCCTTTTAAAAATGATTTATGAGATTTTTCATGTAATTGGTATATAATGATTAATCTCTCAATGTGTTTTGCAAATATTCTACTAACTTATTTGTGTTTTGATTTTATGGTATCATTGTAAATTTTCCTTAATAGTGATTAATAGTTAATTACTATATTCAATTTATTATTATCTAATTAAAATTCTAGCATTTAGATTCATAATATTACTTAATCATAATTCACTTTCTCCTATTATTTTTCCAAGTTTTTATACAAGGGTATGATGGCTTCATAAAAGAAATTTATTTTGTAAAGTTTTATATTCTCTGGGCTACTGTTCATAAAGGAATTCTCTTCTCTTTGAAAGTTTGATATAATTTTGTGACAAAATCATGTAAATGTGACAGTTTTTTTTTAAATTATAGGTCTTTGGTTATGTTTTCAATTCCTCTATAGTTATTTCACTCTTTAAGGCAATTGCTAAGTTTATATATTTTCAGAAAAACATCCATTCACTCTACATATTAAAATTAATCCTAGAAAGTTGCACATAAAATGATAATTAATTTTATGTTTATGGTTCTATCTCCCATCATTCTTAAGTATTGTAATATTTTTTAATTTATTTCTTCTTTCATTAAACATAATCACCAAAAATGTTTCCATTTTAGAAAACTATTTACAGAATCAACTTTTGATTTTATTTTTCCTTCTTGCTTATTGCTTTGTTTCATAAATTTAGCTTTATCTTTATGCATTCCTTCTGCCTATTCATTTCATTCTGATTTTACTTTATCCTCTAGATTTCAGTTAATTGCAATTGTAGATAATGCCAGTATTCCTTTGTTAATTATAATAGTACTTAAGACCCTTCATTGTCCTCTTAGTACACCCTTAGTTGTAACCCAGTAATTTCTCTTTATTAGTTTCAAATAATGTCTAGTTTATTTTTTAATGTGGTCCTTGAACTCTGGATCAAGGACCATATCATAAGGAGCTTATTATAAATGGGGGCTTACTTACATATTTTTTCCAAGCTTCAACTGTTTGTGTTTTTTATTATCAAAAACAAGAGCTAAGAAATCATTGAGTAATTGTGCATTTATTCAACAATACTATTCAACAACAGAATTAACACTAATAATTATGCAGTCATATACTGATGGACACTTGGTCTGCTTCCAAATCTTGGTTATTGTAAATAAGTTCAAGGGCTCCCTTTTCTCTTCTTCTTCACGAACACTTGTTATTTGTTAATTTATTGATGACAGCCATTCTGAAAGGTATGAGGTGATATCTCATTGTGGTTTTAATTTGCATTTTTTCTGATGATTAGTGATGGTGAGCATCTTTTCATATGTCTATTGTCCATCTCTATGTCCTTTTGGAGAAGTGCTATTCAGGTCCTTTGCCCATTTTTAAACTGGATTGTTTGTGTGTCTGTTTTGCTGTTGAATTTTAACAGTTCTTTATAAATTTTGGATATTAACTCCTTATTAGATGTATCAATGCTTTATCAGATATAGTACTACTGAATATATTCTCCTATTCAGTGGGTTGTTTTTCATTCTGTTAATGGTTTCCTGTGCTGTGCAAAACCTTTTTATTTTAACGTAGTCCCATTTGTGTATTTTTTTTTGTTTTCCTTGCCCAAGGAGATATAGCAGAACAAACATTGCTAGGAGAAATGCCCAAGATTTTAGTGCCTATGTTTCTTCTAGGATTTTTATGGTTTTGAGTCTAACATTTAAGTCTTTGATCCATTTTCAGTTTATTCATGTATATGTTATAAGAAGTTAGTCTAGTTTCATTTTTTCCCACATATGTATGCAGTTTCCTCAACACTATTTATTGTATCAGCAAATGAGTGGAGAAAAAAGTTGTGGTGCATTTACACAATGGAATACTACTTGACTGTAAAAACAGAAAGAAATCTTACCTTTTGTGACAGCATGGATAGACCTGGAGAGTATTATGCTAAGTGAAACAAGTCAGTCCAGGAAAGACAAGTACCATATGATTTTACTCATATGTGGAATCTAATGAACAAAATAAACTAACAAACAAAATAGGAATAGACTCACAGAGAACAGACTGACAGCTGACAGAAGCAGAGGAGTTGTAAGGCTGGATGAAAGAGGTAATGGTATTAAGCAAAAAGGAAAAAAAAACTCGTAGACACAAACAACAGCATGGTGATTGTCAGAGGGGAAGAGGACTGGGGGTGCTGGGTAGAAGAGACTAAGTCAGGGAATAAATGGTTATGGAAGGAGACATGAACAGCTGAAAGAAGTGTTGAAGGAGCAGTTGGCAAGAAGAGAGAATAGACACTGTCTTCTGAAACCTGGGTTGGAACGAATCTGTTGGGAAATTTGGAAATTTACTTTTTCAGTGTCTTCTAAGAAAAGAATAAAATTTACATTACTATAGCCAAGTTACATTTTCCAGAACATAAGGATTAATCTTATTTTACTTAACAAGTATTAATGTGACAATGTGAAGTTCATTACCAACTTCAATGTGACATTGACCAACAAAATCATATAAGGCTCAGATGTACATTTCTGTAACATCATCTGCACACTGCACTGCGTGACCCTCTCCCCAAGGCAAGGCTCCCTCCAACACCGTGTAACCCCCACACCCCTCCCTCCTCCCCTCACCCCATTTCCCTCTGGCAGTCTTGATCTTTCAGCTAAATAATAATTTAAATGCAGTTTCTTAAACTCCAAATGTTGTTTTAAATAATGTGTAAAATAAAGGCTTTAATATAAAATGTTGTAGCACATGGAGTAGTGGTTTATTGAAAGACCAACAATTCATTCATTTATTTATTACACAGTACATATCCAAGACAAGTCATGATATAGATACTATAGCAAACAAAAATAATAATGTCATATAGGGACATTGCTAGATATAGATACTAAAACTGCAAAATTTTTAAAAAAACAAGTTTTTCACTGCTTCCTGACTAGAAAAGCAAAACAGAAATAACATGAACTAAATTTTAGTAAGTTAAAATACATAGTTTGTATAAGAAGAGTTAAGTACATGTTACAGAAGATCTGAGACTGGAAAAATTACTGCTAGGAGATTATATTTAAAAAGTAATAGAATTAATGAATGAGATTTGTCTGTGATGAGGCTCTATAATAAAGCATCCAGGTTTCACAAACTATTATGAAGCTAGAAGAAAGAAGGGGTTTGGGGTTCATGAAGTGAAGTAGGAGAAAAGCTATAGATACAGTGAAGACATTATAAAGGGCCCACATGCCAGGCACAGGACACTTAGGAATTTTTATTTATTTTTTATAATGTTTTTTATTGGTGTTCAAGTAAAGTTGTCTCCATAAACAAATGGGCTGTCCTTGATACTGCTTCCCTCTTATATTTTAAAAGGCATTATGATCTTTTCTAATAATTTTTTCTATATCCAGTTCAACTGTACACTTTTCTTCTTAAATATTTTTATCAATTTTCTTCCCTTCCTATCCTTCCTATTGATCTCCTTTTCTAGTTTTCTTAAAAATGCTTACCTATGTATATCAATGTTATAACTAAACTCTTTAACTTTCCAAATCCATCTTATATCTTTATGCTTACAAAGATTTCCAGTGTCCGCCTACAAAACACGATGATACAGTGAGCCAACCATGAATCAAGATTACCTGAGATCTCACCTCAGTTTTACAATATCAGACCAACTGGGAAATCTAAAGCCACTTAATGATTTTATATACTTGCTTCCTCACCTTAGAAATGGTAACATTAATACTTGTTAAATAAGATAAGATTAATCCTCATGTTCTGGAAAATGTAACTTATTGGCTATAGTAATGTAAATTTTATTCTTTTCTTAGAAGACACTGAAAAAGTAAATTTCCAAATTTCCCAACAGATTCGTTCCAACCCAGGTTTCAGAAGACAGTGTCTATTCTCTCTTCTCGCCAACTGCTCCTTCAACACTTCTTTCAGCTGTTCCTGTTTCAAGTAGTAGTGCTGCCAATTTTGTTTTTCTTCTAATAACACTACATCCTATTAATCATGTCAATATGCCATCAATATTTGCTAGTCTTCACACATTATCCTAGGATGGGTTTTTTTCCACCTGTTTCTCTCCATTGCCAACATTATTCTGAGTCCAAAAGATCACACCTGTGCAATTTGGAAAGCATTCAATAAACTCTGTAGAATTTTAAATTACATTTTCTCTAATTTAGCTCCTCTTGATATACAATAAATGGAGTCAAGTAGTCTCTTCCATTGATTTTTCACTTTATTTTTACATTTAATCCCCCATAACATTTTTCTTTTCATGGCTTACCTATTAGGGTATATTCTTTTAAAAATAATGTATATTTTGTAACTGATGAGTTTTCTCTCACAGGTCATATTTTTGCAATTTTAAAACAACAGTAAACATATTATTCTAAGTTCTATCAAACTAGATGAGATCATTAATCAGTATGTGTATGTGTGTATATGTATAATAATTATTATAGTTGGCTGTTTAACTACAAGAAACAAAGTAAAACACATCAAAAAACTTTTATGTCTCAATGCTGTCTTATATATTCTTTCTTTAAAAATGTACTCTTACTAATTGCAAGTTTAGTTTAAATACAGTGAAAAGGTATTGCTAAACTTGGCACAGTAATATAATAATATAATTTATCTCCCCAAATATATAATTTTTTCTGGAACTATCAAATCTTACCTGATAAAATTATACAAATTAGAACTTAAAGCATAAAATGTCACAACTAAAAAAGATACCCTAAATAATGTATTTTAATCACATTTTTCTATAAATTATGGTATTGGTGCACAGATGGACTAATATGGTATCCAGTATCACATTTTTGGTCATTTTTTGTAGACTCCAGTATTCTAGACTGGCATCATTTAAAATATATATCTCTCCACCTTTTCTCTAAACTTTCTAATGAATATAAAATATTCATAGTTTTTTTCATCTTTCATGCAATTTTCCTGCCATCGATAGCATTGGGTAAACCAATTGACCAACATCTGCTAACTCCAAGCTGCCTATTTCATATGTCTTTTACTAAGTAG
Organism: Desmodus rotundus; assembly: GCF_022682495.2. Taxonomy (NCBI): domain Eukaryota; kingdom Metazoa; phylum Chordata; class Mammalia; order Chiroptera; family Phyllostomidae; genus Desmodus; species Desmodus rotundus. The sequence continues at coordinate 44,794,106 of NC_071387.1, read as the reverse complement.
AGTTTCCTTTCAACACACTAAAAATACTTTTGTAAAGCTAAAACTCTAATAATAAACAGAAAAATAAAACTCAATAACCCACTGACAACCATCATATTAATAAGAGAAAATTGAGATATCTGAGATTTAATAATAATACATTTAGTTTTGATTTGTGTATGTCTTTCAGGAAATCCTATGGACAAAGTCTTCTTGCTATTTTATTACTAACTTAATTATGATCATAAGCTAGTATATTAATTTCTAATCATTATGACCCATTTCCAATACTACAGAAATAATTTCTCTACTGAAATCAGTTCTCACTCTGCATAGCTCAGATGTAGTGTGTATCTGGGGCCTTTGGACCCTCACAATACTATAGGGCTGTTTTCTATTGTTAGGACCTCTGAAGGTGAGTGTGTGTTGTGTTTTTTGTTGAAAGAGAAACAGAGAAATTAGAGGTGAAAGGTATTGGTGCAAAATGGAAAGGTACAAATGTTATGTCATGTTCAGGTGCTAAGTATGGGGGTGGTGCTTCTACAGTTCTGTTTCCCTCCCCTCGGAGAACTCATTTTCCCTATGGCTCTGGACACTTTCTTTAGATTAAGGTTTACCAAGTTCAGGTATATTAGGCCATGGCATGTTTTTGCTAGTTCATGGTGAACTGTGAGAAGAAAAGGAAAAATACTGAATTTTTTATGAAGCAAAATATATTTAATTTAAAGGACTTAATTTAATTTATAATGCTTAATAACTCTAAGGCACTAAAAAGTCACTTTTCAAATGTCTTTTCCCAGGAAACTATAGTTGGTTGACTGACGTCAGTCACTAGAATTTAAATTTCACAGATGACTACTATAACAACAAAAAAAACATTGAATAATTATTCTAGGTAATTTTAAAATTGGATCTCTGAATAATAATAATAATATGGCTGACAGGTTATGTAAAGATTTTGTGTAAATATTTTGTGCAGGAACCCTGGCTATATCAATAATTTGAAAACTCAAATTATTGTGCAAACACCATTCTAACCACCCAATTTCAACTGATACCACAGAAATGCTGATTATTTGCAAAGTAGTCTTCTGGAAAGCAAGGCCCACATATAGGACTCAAAAAGGTTCCATAGCCATGTGTCCTGGGAATTTTTTGGATATCTGGTTGACCCTACTGGTGATGGTGCTATGGTGTTAATGTTTGTGTCCCCAGCACATTCATATGTTGAAATTCAAACTCCCAAAGGTGATGGCATTGCTCAGTGAGTCTTTAGGAAATGATAAAGTCACGAGGCTAGAGCCCTTACGAATGGAATTAGTGTTCTTACCAAGGAGGCTCCAGAGAGATGTCTAGTCCCTTCCGCTGCAGGAGGACACAGTGAACAGTCTGCCACCCAGAAGAGAGCTCTCGCCCAGTCATGCTAACAGCCAGGTCTCAGACTCCCAGCCTCTGGAACTGTGAGCTATAAATTTCTGCTGTATGTAAGCCATCCGCTCTGTGGTATTTTGTTACAGCAGCCCAAATAGACTAAGTCAGGTGGAATGGTAGGAGTGAAGAGAAGGAAGTGGGACTAGAGCAGGTCCAGGACATGCTGTCACCACAGTATTGTCATCTCTCGCCAGTCCCAAATGATAACTTAGAACATTCTGAAGATGGTATTTCCAGTGACTAGGACCCATGGGGGACTGAATCGGGCTCAGGGCACCCTCCATGGATGGCATTGCGGACTCGTCCCAGACACCAAAGGGGTCTAGAGAGTTTAAAAGAAAGTACTGCCAAGTGAAGGGCTTATATTTAAGCAGGTAGGTACAGAAATTATATAGTAATTACTATTACCTCCATTTTCTAGAAGAGATACAAACTCTCAAAGGATTCCCACCTGCCAAATAGATAATTCATTATCTAATAGCACTTTCTAGAAGTTACCAGATGATTAGAATTAGACAGTACTTACCTTCTTTGTCTCATTAAACTCTAAATAGGTGTGGTCAATTTCTTCTAATAATTCCAACAGGTTTAATTATCAACAAGTTCCCTTATTTTGAAATACAGTGCATTCTCTCCTCATTTGCTGCCTAAAACTTATGAAAGGGAAAACTCTCAGAAGGCGATTGCTGAACATTGCCTGTTCTCTTTTAAGTAAGAGAACTTACAAAGTAAGACTTCTAGCACATCCCTAAGCATAAGGCTTACTGCTCTCCCGGTCCTTATAACTTTTATATATTTATACTCTTTGCATTTTATAATCAGTGTTAAAGTCACCCATATTCGAGAAACTATACTTTCTCTTATTTCTGTAAGGTGGACCACATATAATGCTCAAAAATACTAAAAACATTTCAAATCACTGCTTTTCTGTAAATTTATTCAGATACCTTGATAAAATTTCATATATATGTGTGTGTGTATATATATATTTATATAATTCTATATTATTCCTCTAGATTATCAGAAATAAAAATATGACAAAGGTCTACCAGAGGTTACATTTTCAAGGATTTTTCTTCACACACAGAGTGTTGATAACTAAAGTTGCAAGTGATTAATTTTCCTGAATAAAAAAATGAAAGAGAAATTTTAGATTGTTGGGAAAAAATCATTTCCTATTGTTATCTACAGCTATGTCACCTACCACCTAGTGAAGTTCGCATGCTAAGAACAGGGTAGGTTCCTTCTATTTTCTGTTGTCTCTAAAATATTATCAGAAATAACCCAATGGAGACTTTGATTCACTGGATCATCTCCGACAATTTTTTTTCAATTATGCCTGATCAGCAGTTGACCTGAGATGTTTTAACCAATCAATAGTGAACATCTCCTTTAGCTAGTACTTCGTAATCAAGCCTTTTCTATGGTAAATTATGGTCATTTAGGTTGACTCTAGTAGGGAGAGAGTAAACGGTCCGTGAGGCCTATCTGTAGATAGCCAGCACAGCATCTTGGGAGTTACATGTTTATACAAAACATCATTTAAATATTAAGAAACCTTATTGAGATGATATTTTTATATCATCTGCCTATTGTATTTTATTAGTCACCATCCGAGTTTAACTATTTATGTCTTCATGTCCTGTCCTACATGGTTCTGGTGACTGTCATCTAGATTGAACTAGTATCTGCAGGTGGCCTTCCAGACTTTAAACTCTCATTTATTTTTTCAATTGTTGCCATTCACCTTCCTCCACATTACACTGTAGAAACACCATGCTCATCATGCTATTTGCCCATTTGCCTCTTCACTGTCTCCAGTTTCTATAATATAAAATCCCAAAATACTGTTCTTCTAGCTCCAATTTACCTTTCCACTACCGATGCCATCCTACATATATAAACCTATATGTTCAGCATACAGGTCTTTTGCTGTCTCTAGGCATGCCTTCCTCTTTTCTTCATAGAAGTGTATATTTACTGCATTCCTAGCCAGCAAAACATATCCATCATTTAAGGCCAAGTTTCACTTTTTCCCTATGAAGTCCAATATCCTATTATTGACATTAATTATGCCTCGCCCACTTACGTACTGATAATTATTAACAATAGAAAGATAGAATTTTCTATGTAGTTAATAACTCCTTTAATAATATCGGTGGTTATTAAAGTTATCCAGAATTCATATGATTCAAAAGATTCAGTTTTTATATTCCTTTTTCTAAAAAAAAATAGGTTTTCTTCAAAATTTTATTTATTTCTTTCTAGATAGCAGAAGGGAGGGAGAGAGAGAAGGAAACATCAATGTGTGGTTGCCTCTCATGTGCCCCTCACTGAAGACCTGGCCTGCAACCCAGACATGTGCCCTGACTGGGAGTCTAACCAGTGACCCTTTGGTTCACAGGCTGGTGCTCAGTCCACTAAGCCACACCAGCCAGGGCAATAATCTCATTTTTTTTAAATAAAAACTATGCAAACATAATCTAGACATCTATATCAATACCTTAACTATCTTACATATACTTTATTTACTCTAGTTTTCTAAGTGTACAGTAATAAAAAACACAAAACAAAACAGTAAACTCTTTCTGTACTTACCACCACAAGTGGTTAGCCATGGGGTGCCATTACCGTTAGCAGTGAAGGCAATCTTTTTGGCCCTAAAATAATTATGCTGAGCACTCAGCATCTTTTGGGAAGGCTAATTGAGGGAAAATGAAATACTAAGTCTCTGTGCTGCGCAACTGCAGTTATTAAGATGCGAAACTGTTGTCATTAGAGTCTCATTCGAACATCAGAATGAATCTTTGTATGAGTGTGTGCCTGCATTATTTAAACACCTTGACTCCAGATACAAAGTAAGGTAAAATTTAGCTTTGGAATGCTGTAAGCTCAGAAACAGTAATGCATTTTTCCTCTAGTATAGAACAAAAGGATGCCTCTGACTGAGCTACTCATAGGAGACCGACAACTTGGTGAACAGAGAAATGTAAATCCTGTCGTCTGTTCAAGTGCAAGGAGCAGGGCCCTGCCAATGTGTGTCATCAGCCTCACGTGTGAAGATGAAGTCTGGGACCACGCTTTCTCCTCCATGCGGGAGGTTGCTGAAAGATTCAACGCCCGACCTCCACAGAGGTCGCAAGAGGTTTGCTCTTTGGTTAGTGCTTGGGACCACCACTTGCAAGACTTTCGTTGCTTTCAACTTTATCTGTTTGCTCACAGAAAAAGCTTGACCTCTTTTTTTCTACACAAAGCTAACTGTTGCTACAAGGCAGTAAGGACTAGACTTGCCATTATTGTCGCTTCCCCAAAGCCTTGGCTGGGAAATTTTAGGTGATGCATTCTGCCACAGGTGTCCAGGTTTCCCACGCTGGCACCTCAGTATCCATGCTTCAGGTTGGCAGGAATCTTATTATATAAGTAACATAATTTTCCATGTTAAACATTTGGATCATTCTGTGATAGTTCCTCAGAGGCAAATATGAGAAGTAAAGTATGTTTCAAAAGCTTGATTTTTTTAAGTGTAAAAGAGGGGCTGTATGGATTTTAATTTGAATGGACCTCAGGCACAAAACAGAGGTCCCTCTTGATGTAAAAGACTTTGAAATTTTTGTTCTACTTTTAGGATCTCTGCCCCATTAGGGACTTCCTTCCCTAAGTGCCCTACAGGAACCTAGTTAAGTCTAGGAAGTCTCAATATTAGACTTTTTTCAATTATTATAATAAGAAAGGAATATCACTTTACCGACTCAGCTCCTCTTTGTGCTGAAGCTGTGCATGAAGTAAGATGTCTCACTGCCCACTGCAGTGAAAGAGACAATTCATGTTCTAGACCCTTTCATGTGGGCCGTCTCGATCATTCTGGGCAGCAGAGCCAGGGAATCTTTAGTTGTATAAGTTGAATTATTAGACATACATGTACATTGAGAAGGTGAAATTCATACTGAGTTTCCCTTGCCTTTCTTCGCCATTATTGAGTGTGTAATCATATATAAGACCTCTGTATTAAGGTTAGCAAAGGGAACAGAACTAAAAATTTTACTCCTTCTGCTTCTGAAACTGAAAACGTCTATTGAGAAAATTTCATTAGAAAATCATTTCTTCAGTAATCAAGGATAACTCTTTTAAATAAAAACCAATTTGTTACAGAAAGCTTTGTTACTTTAAATCTTTCTTAAAGATGCATTTGAATCTTTTTTTCACTGGTGACATTTTGTACTATGTGGAAATTCAAAAGACATATCAGTCAATAGGCTTTGAAGGAGTCAATTCACCCTCTGGTCCTGTGCATCCTGTGTTACTATGATGTAAAACTTGCCCTGTCAGTAGACCCAGAATTGCTATGAGAATGAAAGAAATTAGTACAAATGCACATGCATTTGTAAACCTTAAGTAAGCATTGTCTGAACGTAGGCTACACACTAGAATTAAAATGGGTCTTTCATAGGTCTTTTAATTGAATTGTTACCATAACCCTTTAGAATCAGTATTATTTGCCCATTTCAAACCTTGCCTGTACAGTAAGTGGCAGAGCTATAGTTCACATAACAGGTCCTTCTTTCCGAAAAATCAATGTCTTTCCTCTATGTAAAATTGCCTCTTATTATGCCGTGGAACTCTACAGAAATCCATTTCTATTTTCTTCTACATTACATATTTTATGTTAATATTTCTGATTAGTGAGGTCAATAGTTCTTGGTTTTATCTTGTTTTTATGTGTCCATTTACGTGGACATGGGTGTATGTGGGGGTATGTATATATGTGACCTTAATTTGTTGGCATGTCCTTTAGAGTTAAGTATAGATTTCTACTGAATAAGTCAAATTTATCTCAAGCCATTCATTCTTTTAACCCTGGATAAGAAACTCACAGGATAAACTGCTCATTTACTATATCCAACCCTTCACTGTTCCTTCGTGTGAGATTATTTGGCTTTTTATCCTGTTGGGCATGTTCTTAAGTCATCTCATGATCATGCTAATAGTGGTGTACTACCACCTCCCATGCACTGCTAGCCCAGAGGGCGCTGACCGGAGAAATTAATCATAATAAGGGGCTATGGATCAGATAGACTATACTTTAAAGCTATTGAGAAATTACTCAAATAAGATTATTATGTGTTATTACCAGAAACCCAGGCAGCTAAAACGTTGTTTTTGAGAACACAGACACTGCATGTCTAGTCATGGGCAGAGTCATCAATAAATTGCACTCTCTTTAGAAGCCAAGAAAGCCAAGGAAACTACCTGAAGGAATTGGGTTTAAGTGTGCTCTTTGAAGCTGACAGGAAATGGTGTTCAGTGTGTGCCAAGGTTAAAATGCTCTTACTCAAGGCTAAATTGGACATGGTCTCAGTTAGCAGAGACCATTTACTATCATTTACGAACATTTCAGATCTCTCCAGTGACACATGGGTAACTATTGCTCAGGAGGGCAAAAAAAGTGAGTGGCAGAAGATGAAAAGAGGAGTAACACAAACAGGCTAAAGAATGCAACTTTTTTCATTTTTATTATCGCTTACATATTTGTAAAATGACTAAAAAATCATGTGCCCATTTATTTCCTTTCATTTGTTTCATTTCTAAGTTATTATCAGTTATTTTAAAGATTTTTGTGAGACCATTGTTCTTGAATTCATTTAAGGCAGAGGCAAAAATTGAGACAAGGGTGAGCATTTAAGAATTTTTTAGAGAACATATAACATAATGTAAAACAAGGAGAACTGATGTCTAAAGAGGATGGATAACTTCTATAAAACCCCAGCAGGTAGGAATCCATGTCTTCAACTCATTCACTGACCCTCCATTCTATGCATTCAACCATTGGATGCCCTAATACATTAATGAGAGTACAAACTGATGTGAGTTGAGTTCTAAAAACATATAAAAAGTATTTTCAGAATATGAGACTTGATGCATACAAGATACCAACTGTAGCTCATTGATGCCGATCCTGGCCAGCAGGATCCTGTGTTGTGGTAGCGATAGACAAATTCACACGGACTGCAGAAATCCTGTGGAGAAAAATGGGTGGCATGGCCACTCTCTAAGTGAGAGAGAGGGCGAGAGGGCCAGAGAGAGCCCAAGAGAGAGAGCTGACCCCTGCCTGGACAGGCTTTTATTGCTTTTCTGGGCACATTACATTTAAGATGGTCTTCATTTACTATGCACAGGTTCACCACAGGTGATTACCTTTTACAGACAATGAAGGACAGAATGCTGCTAATTACTTCAAAGAGAAGGATGTTACAGCTCAAGGGGGAATGTGGTTGAACTGGTTACATTCCATACTTGGGTGCTTTAGCACAGAGTTTAGGAAGTTAAAGATACTCAGTAAACATTTGCTGCCTCAATCCAGGGTGAGGGAGTTTTAGCAAAAGCAAGTCTCATAGCAGCCTATGTATAATGCAGGCCCGATTCCCCACGGGAGGACCTGTCCATGGGTGTGGGTCCTGCCTGCCGGACCTCGCTTCCACTGGCTTTTCTGAGTGGGAGCTGGGTTATGTTTCCCACACGTGGACTAGTTCCCCATAGCTCATAATATTTGAAACATGTAATCAAAAACATCAACAAAGTCACTCCATATGATACCCTAAAAACAGCCTTGAAGAACATCAAAGAAAAATCAGTTTCTTCTAAAAGAAATGAAGGAGGTAGAAGCATAAAAAAACTGAACCTTGTATAATTCACAAATCAACACAATTACCATAAGGCGATTTGAGTGTGTATTTCAATTTAAACTTTCAAAAAATTATGAAATTTGATCCTTACCAAACTCCTATGAAGAATTTAGTACTACTACCTCCATTTTGTTTGACTTCTGACTGCAAATCCTACGGCTTTTCTATTATATTTACCAAAACAAATAATATCATCTGACCTTCATGTGGAATTTACAGATAATTAATTGTTTTACAAATGTGTTTTCATTTAATCTACCAGCAAAGACCTACTTATTATTCTCACTTCATAGGAATGTCAAGGGTATGTGTGCATTTTAAGTTATCGTTGCTGACAGGTGAGAGTATACAGACTAAAACCCAGAACTTCAGACATCAAGTCATAGTCTCCCTTTGGCACTACGCTCTTCTGGAGGGGCAGACCAGGATGAAAACTCTTTAAAGAGCCATTAGGAAAGCTTTAAGAAACTAGGCATAAAATAGTTGTTAAGTTGTATTCAAATTATTTGCTTTTGTATCTCATCTCTTTCTATTGATATATGAAACTCCTTAAAGGGTCTATATCTTCACTGCTTCCCAGTAATTTGTAATCACTGATGAAATTTGGTTAGACCAAATGTTGAATGCATTTAAAATAAGAGTTTGCATAGTTTCTGGAACTTGGTAGGTATGCAAAAGTATTTACTGGATTAAAAAAAATAAAGCCTTGTCGATACCGAAACAAACCCACACCATATGTGTCTAGATACTATACACTGAGAAGGACATAGCATTGCTTCTGGGCCCAAAATGCGTACCATAAATACAGTCATGAAGAAACACCAGGAAAACCCAAATTGGGGGACTTTCTACAAAATGATAGCTTTTCTACTTCAAGATGTCGAGGTCAAAAAGAAAAAAATAAAAACCGAGGAACTTATCTAGAGTAAAGGAGGATACTAAATTGGTGAAAGCTATAAATGGTTGTTATGATAATTTTAACATTTCAATACATACAGTGGTTTAGATAACTGACTGTATCAGTGTCAAATTTCCTGATTTTATTAACTGAACTGTAGTTATGAGGCAGAATGTCCTTAGAAATTTCACTTAAATGATTTAAGGTTAAAGGGTATGGTGTTGCCAACTTACTTTAAAGTGGTTTGGAAAAAAAGTGTATGTGTAAAACAATTGGTGAACCTGCATACAAAGTATCATGGAGTTCCTTTTCCTACTTACTCGGCTCACCAATGGTCTTGAAGTTTGAAATCTATCCGATTAAAAGATTAACCAAAAATGATTTGCATCTCTAAAATGTGTCTTTCTTTCACACCATATCCACCAAGCCATATAAAAGAGAATTCTAATTAGCACTGGCTTTCTGCTCGTACTCCCCCAAAACCTTGGAGATTAACTAATAAACTAATAATATCTAATAACTAATGAACTAATTTTAAAAATTCATTTTTGATTAAAACATGAAGTGATTAAACTATGGCTATGAAAAAAATTGTCAAACATTAGTTTTCTTGATCAAATGTCAATGTCATCATCCACATTCCTGATTTATGAAGTATTGGGTTAGCCAAAAAAGTTCATTTTGTTTTTTTCTGTAGGGTAGTTCTAATAGTGCTTAATTGTCTTTAACTTCATTCAAAACAATTTTGTTAGACTTCACTGTGACATCTGTCGTATCAGTGTGCATTAAAAAAAGTCAAAATTGGTGAATTTTTGTGTAGTCATTTTAATATTGAAGGTGAAAGAAAATAAGCGACATTTTTGGCACATTATGCTTTATTATCTCAAGAAAGGTAAAAATGCAACTGAAATGCAAATGAAAGAGATTGTACAGTGTCTGGAGAAGGTGCTGTGACTGATCGAATGTGTCAAAAGTGGTTTGTGAAGTTTCATGCTGGAGACTTCTGGCTGGATGATGCTCCATGGTCAGATAGAGCAGTTGAAGTTGATAGTGATCAAATTGAGAAGTTAATTGAGAACAATCAACATTATGCCACACGGGAGATAGCTGACATACTCAAAACATCCAAATCAATAAAGTTATTGGTGAAAGTGAAAAATGTGTCTTTGATTTTATAGAAAAACCACATGGAATTTTGGCCAACATAATAATTGTTTTTTCATCAACAGTATCTGGTACATGAATTTCAGATGCTCATCAGTGATTTTTACATCAGGATGTTTAAAATGCATTCATTTAAAACCAGACTGGCCCTGGCTGGTGTGGTTCAGTGGATTGAGTGGTGGCCTATGGACTGGAAGGTAGCTGGTTCGATTCCTGTTCAGGGCACATCCTGGGTTGCAGGCCAGGTCACTGGTGGGGGCCTGTGAAATGCAACCAATTGATGTTTCTCTTTCACATCGATGTTTCTCTTTAATATCAATGTTTCTTTCCCTCTGTTTCTCTCTCCTTTCCCCTCTTTCTAAAAATAAATCAATAAAGTCTTTTAAAAAAATTAAAAACCTGGACTGGAGCATTTGAAGACTGAGAGAAATAACTAAAAACATCCTACTTATTGATTATTCCAGGTTATAAAATCTTTACATATATCCCAACCTACATCATCAAAAATCAACAAATACTATCCCCCTTCAGAGCTACACTCAATTAATGAATACTATTCATTCTAGAGTGCATTCATTAAACAAATATGTACTGCGTGCCCATCTCACTAAGAACCAAAAATACAATGAGGTCAACAAGAGAGTCTCAGTGTTTAAAGATAAAATAAATTGGGAGTAAGTACAGTGCATAGCATACATAGCATAGAATAATGCCATAGTTGGAGAAAAGGCAAGATACAGTGGGAGTCCATGACAGTGACAACAAACTAAGTGATTAGGGGTAAGTAAACTAAACTGCTAACACAAAACCTAGTGCGAGTTAATAAACTGGCTAGAAAGAAAAAATATATCAGGCTGAGATAAATATGTGGAAAACTGGTAGGTTATAAAAAAGTATGATCAATCTTTGAGAACTTCAGTATGACTGGAACAGGGGCAGAGGATGGAGATGTTACCAAAGGCAAAATCACAAAAGACTGTGTGTGCTGGGTCGAGGAGCTTGCATCTTGAAGGAACCGAAAAGACACTAAGAGTTTGGAGGGGAAAACAAGTGAGATCAGATGTGATTTGCCTTTTGGAACACATCAGTGAATATCATTATAAACATTTTGGGGGGAGACATAGTTTCAATACAAAGCCACAATCTCTTATTTGAAACTGATATGACTTTATATGATTAGAATTCAGTATATGCTTAAATTCTAGAAAAGTAATAAGGTAAGTGCATTGTATATTACATGATATCCCCAGAGGGATCTAAAGCAACATTCTACAGTTAAATATATGAAGGTATCTCCATTCAAACTCATAAATTTTCTCCTTAAATGGGACTAAACAGTTTAGATGAGATTTGCCACTAAACAAATTAAGATGAAAGGTTTTGTTGTCAAACACTGTGATTATAGAACTCATGATGGGGAATTGTGGACATATATTAAAAAGGTTAGAGACACACATAAAAGCTGTATAAGTTTAAAAAGCAAAACAAAAAAACAAGTAACAATTACAATGCTGACATTAGACTAACATAACGATGATTTACAGTGTGTAGAAAACACCCACAGACTGAATTTAATTCCTCGGCTGCCCTTCACTTGCGTGTCACTTTTGAATAAATTTTGCTTTCCTAACAAAGAGCAAATTGTTTACATGTTTTAGTACACACTAGTTTTTTCTAGCATAAATTCTACATTAGCTCTGGCTGGTGTGACTCAGTGGACTGAGCGCCAGCCAGCAAACCAAAGGGTCACCAGTTCAATTCCTGATCAGGGCACATGCCTGGGCTGGGGGCCAGGACCCCAGTTGAGAGTGCACATGAGAGGCAACCACACATTGATGTTTCTCTTCTCTTTCTTCCTCCCTTCCCCTCTCTCTAAAAATAAGTAAATAAAATCTTTTTAAAAATCTACATTATATTACTTGAAGCAAGTTGTACCCCACAGTTTTATGTAACCCACTTTCCTCAGCATCCTGTCAAATTATTTTAACACTTTATTTATAAAGCTCTAGTTAAAATTAAACTCAGATATTCATTAAAATATCATGATATAGCCTATGAAAAATTGGATTGTATTCCGTGCTATATCCTAACAGTAGAAAACCACTGAGGTAGAACATAGATTGTTAGAAGGAAAAAAAATTCATCCAAGAGAACTAGTTAGAAATAATCATTCAGTAATCCCAGAAAAGGATGACGGTCATCTTAACTGGTGTAATTCCAGCAATGTCATTTGACCTTGACACACGGATGATTTCTGACCCACTATAGTACAGGGTTATATAAAAGTGAACACACTGTTGAACTGAAAAAAGTAAAAAAGAACTTGCTTGAAGATTGGAGGTATTTGGAAAGTTTCTTGTAGGAAGAAACTTTTGTCCTCAATTTTAAAGAATTTATAGACAGTCCATGGATAGAAATGATGAGGTAGATACCATATTTTTCCATGTGTAATGTGCACATTTTTCCCCAAATTTTTTAGGGAAATATAAGGATGTGCATTATACATGGGTAATACTAATTCCATATCTATATAAATGTTAATTCTCTTATTTATGCTGATGCATTAAAAGTGTAACTCTAGAAAGCAATAACAATATCTGTATGCAAAATAATACCTAGAATATGATAATCAGTTCTTTATGTAAGTAAAAAATTGAATTAAAAAGTTGAAATGAAAGATATTTTTCCTGAAATTTTGGGCCAAAAACGTGGGTAGGCATTATACATAGCAAAAAACAGTAAAGACTAAGAAAGAGATGAGAACAGAAGTATTAAGGTATTTATAAATAAAGATAAGGAAAGGAGTGAGATTACCATGAACAGTCAGTCACATTATGTCTGTGATTGTACAACCACGATGCTGATACTGAAACTAATACAAAATAATATTGAATTGTCACCTGCAATTTTAAAAAAGGGGAAAAATACTATGGAAAATGAAACAAAAAACTATTTTATTCTCTAGGTAATAGAGGTAGCATACCTGGCTACACTATAAAGACTAGATCAAAACCAAGGAGGTAAATCTCAAATATATATATAAATATATGTGTATATATATATTTATATGAATAAACATACAACATACAATATTTCATTCTTAACTTATCTGGCTAATGAGCCCCCCACTATTCTGTATCTCACTTTGAACCTTTTAAAATATCAGGATCTCCAAGGTAAAGGTAAAAATTATACACACAATAAGTGCCAATCTATTTTTCTGTTTATTTAACTATTTAAAAGTTATTAAATAATTTTCAAGTAAAAAAACTTTTACAATCATCATTAATTATTGAAGCATTTTATTCTTGCGATGGTACATATATTTTTTAAATTCCAACTAAGGACAAAATTACAAAATATAGATCATATAAGAATATTTTACTCCAAGATGCGTACAGTATGCTTACCTGTATTTCGAAATGAATGTCTTAGTCAGTTTGGGCTGCTAGAATAAATTACTATAGCCTGGATGGCTTATGGAAACAAATGCTTTTTCTCACACTTTGGGAAGTCTGAGATCAGGCTGTCAGATTGCTCAGGTTGTTAGTGAGTATCGTTTTCCTGGTTTACAGACAGCTGTCTTTTCGCTGTGTCCTCTCATGATGGAGCGAGAGCTAGCTAGCTTTCTGGCTTCTTCTTGTAAGGGCACTAATTCCATACATGAAGGGTCCACCCTCACAACCTAATTACTTCCCCAAGTCTCCACTTCCAAATACCATCACACTAGGATTATGATCTCCACGTATTAATTTTGGAAGGACACAGATATTCAATCCGTTGCAGTAAATATTCCAGTTAGAGCCCTAAATCCTAATGACCTATATCTTTGTAGTACTGATGTGCTTACACTGATTATATATGATGATAAATTATGTGATTTTATGATTATTCATCACTAATCAGTACACCGATATCAGAACTGATATTGAAAAGGGGGAATTCAGCTGCACAAATTTCAAAGAGCTAAAGCCAAAGTCAAGGCAAAAAAGTAGACTTTAGATAAATATCAAGAGCAAACCCAAATCCAGAGCATCACCAGCTGAGCCATTTGTTAGAATAAGAAAATTATTGTGTGGTTTTTAGCTTAATGACTTCATTTCTCAGTTACAATGATTCAAGGTTGTGTTTGTGTATCTACAGAAAGATATAGATATATCTGTGGTCTGTAATTAGTTGTGTGTTTGTGTATGTGTGTATGTTTATGTGAGTATGTATATAGGTTTGTTCTATTTGCCCCTGAGGAAAAAGTAAAACATTTAATTTTGGTGATTCCTTTTATAGCATTAATTGTGACTTTTGCTCTTGGCGAAATCAGTTTGCAACTTCTTCAGAGAATGGAATTACCTTTGTATAGTATTTTGAAGGTGAACACCTTGTTTCTATGAATAAAAGTTTCTTTTCATTATCAAACATGAGTCTCACTACCATCATCGCCATTCTTTACTTCCAAAATAACTTTCAAGTCAAGGAAACATCTGAGGAGGTAGTTCTGCGAAGGATATATTATCCACAGAAAAAACGCCGTGTCAGTTTTCCTGTGACCATGACTGACGCATTGCTGTTCCTTGTAGGACAGTGAACACTCGTTCTGAAACCGTGTAGGTAAAGCTTTCACATGCTGACCACTCACAACTACTTTATGCAACAGCAGGCTTCAGGTAAACTGACCTTAGCCCAAAAGAGCACGCGAGACTCCTGCTGATGCTGTTTGTGTGGGTGAGGTGGGAGGGCGTGTTGTTTACCTACGATGTCTTCCAAGCTGCTTAAAAATAAAAGTGAGTAAGTTATTTGTCTGCCTTTATGAAGAATTAATATTTCATGTCTGAGGAGATGAAATACACCTGAGATAGTTGTATGTATGTGAACCCAGAATGAATTATAGGCAATTAGTTTGAAACTTATAAAATGGGGTCCCTACCTTCCCATTCTATTTTGAAGCAGTTAAGAGCCTAAGGTCCTCATGCTCCAGGGGAAATTTTTAACACAGCAAGTGGCCAGAAGTAGCTGTATTTATTTTTTGCAGTATCTCATCTCACTGATACTCAACCACACCAGCGGTTTGCACTGCCTAACTTAAGAAAGCATCTCTCTTCCAAGGATGCTGATGGCTGTTATTTTTGGAAAAGACATTATATTAACTAATTATTTGGCATCTTACACATCATTTTGTTTATAATTTTGACTGACATGAATGATGGGTCACAAAGAAGAGAAAAGAATGAAAATAATACTGAGCCATTATATTCATTTTCTTCCCCTGGTATTTTTTCCCAAACAGAATTAAAATTATTTTATTTCTAAAAGCAGTCTATGTATAACAAAATGAAATGCATGTACTGATATTATAGAAGGCCATGACTCTGATGAAAATGTTTTGAAGAAATGTGGTTCCAGTAACAGAATATTTCCTAGCCTTAGCCACGCCTCCTTTCAGTACCGCCCGCAGGTGCTGCGCTCCCACCCAGCTTCCCCGCTTGTGAGTGTGAGCCACACCGGCACGGTAGGAAGCCAGGGTCTAAGGACTACATGTGCGGAAAGGAGCCAGAACAGTGCTCACACATTCACTGAGCTCTGATACAGGATGGCTGGGGAAACACAGGGTGAACACGTGTGTCTGACGAGACTGTAAAAGAAGTGTGTTAATTTAGAAAAGGATTGTAAGCTTAGTAGACGCAACTGAAACTCTGCCTGTCTGGAGCTTCGTGATGGTATGTGTTGATTCTAGGTATTGGTCATGCCAGGCAAGGGGGGAGGACACTCAGCAATGCTTCACTTGTAGTATTGCTGAGCCAACTGTGATTAAAGAAGTGGTATACACATACATAAGAAAACATTACTCAGACTTTAGAAGAAAATCTTGCCATTTGTGACAACATGGACGAACCTGGAGGACACCATGCTTGTGAAAGAGTAAGCTAGACAAAGGCAAATACAGCCTGGTATCACATCACTTATATGTGGACCCTTAAAGAAAAAATTTTTGAACTCACAGAGAGCAGGAAATGGTTGCCAGGGGCTGGGGAGTAAGGAAAATAGGGAAAGTCTGGTAAAGTGTCCAAAATTTCCATTATAAGATAACCAAGTCTGAGGATCTAATTATAACATGGTGACTACTGTTGGTAACACTATTGTATAATTGAAATTTGCAAATAGATTAGAACTTAAATGCTCTCACAAATAAAAAGGCAAGGGATGTTAAGTTGATGAGCGGAATCCTTTCATACTGTATTATTTTTATTATCCTCAGCGGAGGACATTTTTCCATTGCTTTTAGAGAGAGAGGAGCGGGGAGAGGAAGAAAGAGACAGAAACTTCGATGTGAGAAAGAAACATGGACTGGTTGCCTCTTGCATGTGCCGGGACTGGGGATCGTCTGAGCTAAGACCAGGGATCAAACCTGCAAACTTTGGTTATGGGACACGCTCTAACCAACTGAGCTCCATCAGCCAGGGCCATACTATATTTTATCAAGCTGTCATGTTGTATGTTTTAAATGTCTTACTATTTTATTTATCAATTATATCTTTATAAAGCTGAAAAACACAGCGGAGGGAAAGTAGGTCTACGGTTGTTTGTATGGAAGAACACATACAGGTTATGATTATTACAATAGCTTTATTAACTCAAAAAATGTCACTCACACCTGCAAAGCTACTTTTGCTCACCTCTGTACATAATTGGTGACAATACATGTACACAGAGATGGAGAGACACTAATCAAAGAACAGTTCTGTTTAGAGTTTTCCTTTGGGGCAGAAGTGCTAATTGCCTGTAATTTAAAGAAGGACTGAATTAAATTATACATCTGCATTTTTTGTTGAGAGGTACTTGCAGGCATAAGTTTGCAGAAAGTCAATGTTTTCTAGAATCATATATTGATAACACAAGACTATACTCTTAACCTATACTGTAATCCTGAAAAATTAAGGGGAAGGATTTTTATATGTTGCCATTAAGTTTCAAGGTGGTATTAATTAACTTTTCAAGAATAAAGACACATGGACAAAACCAAAGGGTGGTACGATCAAGGGTGGAAATGGGGATGGCTGGGGTGGGGGGAGTGGTGGGGGTAAAATGGAGACAACTGTACTTGAACAATAATAAAAAAAGTTTAGAAAAGAATAATATACAGAGTATCTCACATATAATTCCAGAAAGATAAAACTCCTAGATACCAGAAATCTATTAAATATAATAGAAGATTTTTTTTACTGTTTCTTATTGGTATCTGTCTACATTTCTATCAACAAACAGGCAAGGGTATTCTTTGTTTAAATGCTAGGGAATACATTTCTTTTTTACAGTTTGAGAAAACTTTTTCAGTAACATGTATCTGTCAAACACACAAGCACATCTTTATATTACCACTTTCCTAAAACTACATTCTTGCTTTCTTTTTGCCACTCCCTTTCATTTTTCTTTTAACTTTTTACTTTCTCTCTCTTTATATCCCCACTAATGTTGCGCTGCCTCTGTTCTCACCTATTTTTGGCCTCCACCTATTTTAGCCTCATTCTCCTTTCTAAAGCTCCATCCTTCTGTTATTTTTCTGCTAGGTTTCTTTTACCTTCATTTATACCTTTTGTTGGAGCATGCCTCAACTTTACCTCTTTGTAAAAGAAGAGGAGCCAAGTGAAAATAATGAGGGGTGAGAAAGAGCTTTTAAGCTCATTAACAGATCCTGAGATTTCTGATGGGGCAGAATATATACATTCTGTAACCAAGATTTTGCTTCAATGAATTATTGCATTTTGATTATGAATCTGGAAATGAATGAAAAGTCTCAGAAAAGCTGTAATTAGGGAACAAACAAGTCAGCCGCCTAGACCAGAATTCTTTGAATATAACATTCAAGTTATTTTGAATTGTACATTTAAATAATTTTGACAGCCACTTTTTTGCTAAAAATATTACATGAAGCCACAAGTGAAAAAGAAAATGATTCTCTTACTAATTTCACCAACTTCCTATAATATCTCTGCCAATTTTTGTTTTATGCTTTTCTTCTCTAGCTTTCAGTATGCTGCAGTTCCATGCAGTTAATCATTCATTTCTAAGCAATAATTTTGCATTAAAATTTAATTAGATCACTTTAAAATTTTTATATGGCTCTGGTAAGATTCAAGATGAATTCTAAAGAATTATGAATTGATTACGAAGTACGAATTCTTCGTTACAAAGTACTCCCAGGCATGTGGAGGACAGCATGGAGGGTATGGTTAATAATGTAATAACCAGGTGTGGTGCTGGGTGGATACATGGAATATTGGGGGGACACTGTGTAAATTACATGGTTGAGTGGCTGCTATGCTGCATATCTGAAAGTAATACGAAGCAGTGTTGAATATAAACTGTTATGGAAAAATATAATTTTTTAAAAGATGAATTATAAGGGAAAAAATGGGTTTTGATGAAAACTCTATAATTAGAAAGCATCAATTCAAAAAAATACCAGACAGAATAAAACCTATCATGTCTACTCATCATAAATTTAAAAAACATCTATTCTGATATTCATTGAAAGCAAAAATATTGCAAGATGAAAGTGTTGTACATTTCAAAGTATTTTGAATCAAGTTTAATATTGTGATACATTCCTTTCCACAGTAAAGGAAAGTAAACAAGTAAACATTTTTATTTGTTATAATTCATTTTAAAGAATAAGACAGATGTAAAGCAATAAAATGGATTCTATTCACATAGTGCAGTAACGTCTGTATTATCTATCAGTAAATATTTTTGATGCCTAAATCTGCATTACTTGAAATGAAACTTTCTACTTAGAAATCTATGTATCAATTCCTCAGTGTGTAAATATGCTATTGAAAATGAGAAAGGATACAAAAGTATAAAGGTTGAAATTTGCAACCTAATCTTATTCAGCCTATATCGTGTACTGCAATATGTTTATTCCATAGTATTAAAAACATTGTGCTATTTGAGATATAAAATATTTTCAGGAGCCAGAGTAATAACTTACTGCCATACATGGATTTAATGTCACAACAATCTTTATTCCTTGGGCCCCAAATCTAAAACTAATTATTCAGGAAATTCATAAATGTAGATATTTATTTTATCATTTACTGAAGTGAAGAAAAAAAGTAAAACTAGAAAGTTCAAGACACATCTCCAAGCGGGGCACACAGCAATGTTTTCTTAATTTATCCTTATACTTGACATATATTTTTAGACCCAGCACTTATAAAGGCATAATTAACAAAATTATTTTGAACCAATTTGCAACCGTTTTCCTTCAGTTGACACCATTTTATTAAGTCTGAATCCTAGAAGAAATGTGACTGCACCACACACACACATATACCCTATATTTGTGACTTGCGGTTTTAGATAAAAATACCTTTTGATCGGCTCTCAAGCAGATTAGTCCCAATGCTATTAATACATTTGTGGGAAACGTATTCCCAATCTGAAAAATAAACGGGCAACATTCATCCAATGGAATGTATGTGTTATCCACTAGTATCCAAATCGTCAGTGTACCCTCATAGCTCTACAGCAGTGCGACCAGTCCTTTAAAATGCAGGAAGAAACTACAAGCAATTCACTGCTCCAGAAAAAAGAGTCGTAAAGAACTCATCTATCTACTATCTGTCACCATTCACCTAGGTGGGACTCTCCGACTTTGAGACTCATTCTCTGGGAATCAGTCTGTGAGAACTCACAGCAACATCAGCAACAACAAAACAATGCCCCAAACCCAGACCTTGAAGAACGACCTTTAAAAAAAAAATACAGAGTTAATTAGCATTCATTTGCACCATTAAAAAAAAACCACCTAAAAATAAGCAAAAAGAAAAATGTGGTAGAAGTTCTTGAAATGATGGTGTGAAGATTTTTAGTCATGCTTTTTACACAAAATTGTAAAACTGAACAATAAAAAAACCCCAAAAAACCCTATTTGCAGGCAATAAAAAACACTAAAGGAAGCCAAAAACCAAAGTAGAGTTTACTCTAAAAAAATTCTTAATCCATTGTGATAAAAACTAAAAAGTGTTGATTTGCTTCCTTAGGGACACACTCTGTTCCCGCTGTTTTGGAAGTGTAGACTTGCAATCTCACTAGCTTTAGATGGCAGGTACTAGAATTCTGAGGAATGGTGTAGCTAAAAATATAAAAAGGGCATGATGGAAGTAAGATAATCATAAAAAAATGCAATTCAAATTCTGAGTTATTTTTTTCCAACCACTGACCAACCGCTAAACATTGTAGATCCCAGAGGGACTACAAAAAAGTAAGTAAATAAATCAGTAAGAGACATGTTCATCTGAGATTGAGAGAGTAGTACCCTTGAAAGATAGAACCGTTCCTGGTAAAATGTGTAAGTTTGCTATGTTTTGATTCAGTGTCTCCCCTCAGACTGCACTAAGCTCAGTCAGCAAGGAATGGCTTGAGGTCTCAGATACCAAAATGCAGAGAAATCAGAGTATCTGGAAATTCAGGACACTGGAAGTAAAAGAATTGGAGAGGGCGAACCCCTAAAATTTGAAGTGCAGCATCTTTTTTCTACTATATTTCACCTATCTTGTCAAATTTTACATTTTTAGTAAGAGGATATAGCTAGATATTGTTGCTGTTATTCTTTAACCATTAGAATAGTCTCTGTTTTAATTGATAATTTTAATCCTTTAAATTTTTGTGATTACTAATATACTTAATTTTATTCTTACCCTTTTTTGGAGTTTGCTCATTATGATTCATTTATTTGGTTCTTTTTTTCTTTCTTGCCTTCTATTGATTCTATGAAGTTATTTTTCTTTTCTCTTTTCCTTATCTATTATTTTGAAGATAACATAATATTACTATATATTTCATTATTTCCCTTAAAAATCTTAACAAAATATTTTATATACAAAATCTAAAAATCTTAATTTCTTTATCTCCTTCAAAACAAAACCTAATAACCCTCTATATACATATTACTGTTGTTTATAATGTTAGTTTCATCTTTATTTCTACTTCAAAGAGTTTGCTACTATTATTATCAGGTTGGCAAAAAAAAGTTTGTTTAGTTTTTTTCTGTCAAATTAAAGACAAGTTTTTTATTCCCAAATATAACTATTGATTTGGTTATTTTGAGTATGTTGGCTATCTCTCACGTGGTATAATGTTGATTGTTCTCAATGTCTCCATTTGATCACTATCAACTTCAACTTGTCTACCCGACCATGGAGCATCATCCAGAGAGAAATCTCCAGCACGAAACTTCACAAAGCACTTTTAACACATTTGGTCAGTCACAGCACTCTTTCCATACACTGAACAAAACTTTTTTTGCATTGCAATTGTGTTTTTACCTTTCTTGAAATAATAAAGCATGATATGCCAAAAATGTTGCATATTTTCTTACATCTTCAATATTAAAATGGCTACATAAAAATTCACCAATTTGATAATTTTGTAAACGCACGCTGATATGACAGCTGTCACAATACAATCTAACAAAACTGTTTTGGATGAAGTTAAAGACAACAAAGCACTGTGAGACCCATCTTATGGAAAAAACAAAGGAACATTTTGGCCAACCCAATGCTTTACCGTAATTATTTTATATCATAAGTACTTTTCTTTGTCCACATGTGTGCCATTCCTTCTTACATACTAATCTTTCCTCTTGAGTTTAATTTACTTCTTCCTAAGACACAACACTTTTATTTCCCCCCTGAAGATCTTCCAACGGTAAGTTTTCTTAGTCTTCAATGAAAATATATTTAATGTGTCTTTACTTAAGGTAGATTACTTATAGATGGGTGCATAGTTTTATTTAATAATATTTCTCTCAGCTCTATGAAGAAAATATGTTCTCATCTGATCCTTATTTTTACCTTTAAGGAGGCTATTTTCAGGCTGATTATTCTTCCATTCTAATTATACCTATGTTTTCTAGTATCTTTTAAGAATTTGTCTTTGGAGGTCCATAACTTCACTATTATGTGTCTAGGTATGAAATGCTTTGTTTTTCCTTCCCTCAATTAATTCTGTCTCCTGACGGTTAGAGCCTTTCCTAAGGTCTGATACAGTGTTAGCCATTACCTTTGAACATGTATTTTCTATTTTTCTGATTATTATTCCAATTAGATGTATATTAGACTGCCATAGCTTAGTTTTTTTTTCATAATCTCCATTTTACAATTTTCATGTCTTTGTTTCTGTGCTCGTTTTGGGTAATTTCTCCACATCAGTATTTCTATTTATTCATTCTCTCTTCATCTGCATCTAAACTTATATGTGATGCTTTTATTGTATTGTTAATATCATTTACTATAATTTTCAGTTTTAAAATTATATTTAAATTCTCCCAACATGCCAGTGTTTTTTTCCTCATACTGTGTTACTTTCTTTGGTGTTCAGTTTCAACTGTCACTTTTGAAATATTTGTTTTATAACTTTTCCTTTTAATATATTCTTACTATCCAGAGCTCTCCAGATTATAATTTTTCCCTGCCACATCTGGTTCTGGTGGACTCTAACTGGTTAACTTTTAAATTGGGGTAATATGAGCTATAATATGTACCCTGTGGGCCGTGGGCTGTGGGAGTATTTCCCCAAAGGAGTGTTGTGTTTGCTCTGACAGAACCTGAAGGAAGCACAATGCTGAGACCAATTTTTTTTCCAGTTTTGATATTGTCTGCATTACCATGCAAGTAATATGACAAAATATGGGCTCCACACAAATAGAAAACTAAAATTGAGGTTTAGAATTTTTAGGAAACACTTTGATATTTTTCATCTCTAGTTGGGTGAGTCAACCTTCATGGCCTTCTCTCTGTGTCAGTAGGTTGAATTATTCTTTTTCATCCTTAATTGGAGAATATAGCTTTTTAAATTCCCTGGCTTTATGCCGACGTTCCATACATAATATGTCTGACTCCCACAGACCCTCAGCCTCCTTCGCAGCACAAGAGTCAGAATTAAACAGAGCTCCTGGATTATCAGTAGGAATAAAATGTCTCTCTTGCCTTTTTTGGGACATCTATAATATCATTTCACATGTCTATGCCTCTAATGTTTAGTCCCTATTTCCTTCACCTGAGTTTTTCTCTTTATTTTTTGCAAAAATGAATGTTGTTACACATTAAAAAGAATTTTTGTTAATTTTTACCCAGCATTTTTAGGTATTTTTAATGAGAAAATACTTAGACAATTTACTGTTTCCACCTTGCCGAAACAAGATGGAAAGAGGGTGGTTTCTACAACACAAATGGGTTGTCACTCTCCTGCCTAAAATCTTCAGTAACGTTACGTTGTTATTGCCATGAAATCCAATCTCCTCAATAAAAGACATATTAGGAGTCCTACTTTCCAAGTCTAAACCTTTGCTAGAGCCTCATTCACATCAACATTCATATACATGAAGCTTTTTTCAGACCCTGGGATGTTGTATTGCTTCCTCAGTGTCTCTGTCCATGCCTCCCCCCATAGCCCTCCTCACCCCTCTCACCCACCCCCACACACATACATATATTTAGCTTCAATTCTTATTGTCTCATATTGACAATTTATAATAGTTTCATAACAGGTAGTTGACCCCTACCAACTCTTCTTCAACACTCTATATATCCCATATCACACTACATATTGTCATGCTTATTAAATTGCTTATTTCCCAAACGTATCTCCCAGCTCCATTCACTTACTCAGTGGATATTTATTAAGCACCTACTGTATACTGGATCTTGTTTGCATGGGAACAGTGGCTAACAAGTCAAACACATATCCCTGCTGTGCTTACTGTGAGAATAGGAGTCCTGTATACTTTGTGTACCCATGTATATCCCCATTACCTGGCATGGTAACAAGAATACATCAGGAATTCAGTAACATCTGTTGAATAAATGGCTCCTATCCAAGTGCTCAGTCAGCATATGGAATTTGAAATTTGACCTCCATGCCATTACGTTCTGCTGTCTTAATGAGGTTAAATCATAAAAATAAAATGAAATGGAATATGGAAAATTGCAGTAACATTCTGTGATTGTGTTGAATAGATGAAGTGCTTCTGTGTTTATTCTCTCCGTTAAGGTCAGAGAGTTTGTCATCTTCAGGGCAGGGGACCTTGGTGATGTTAATCTTACACAAGTAAGAGAGAAAAAGTACGTCATCCAAAATTGCTTGAAAATGTGTTTCTAAAATTCTAAATCTCCAGATGTTCATTTTCACTTGTTTTCTTCACTTTCATTCGATTTTGTTGGTTCTCCCTCAAAGAATTTTCACCGGTGTTAACAGTTTTTCCTCTGCTACCGTATCTCTACTTCCAATAGCCTTTGTCATTGTTTATATTTACCTTAGGTGGATGTTAGTTTTACTGGCATATCCTCTATGTAAACTGTTGTTTACATATTGATAATGTTCATATAAGTGAACATAATCAAATTACAGATTACTGCTTATTTTATTTTGTTTTAATATTTTACCCTTACTT
This sequence comes from Desmodus rotundus, assembly GCF_022682495.2. Taxonomy (NCBI): domain Eukaryota; kingdom Metazoa; phylum Chordata; class Mammalia; order Chiroptera; family Phyllostomidae; genus Desmodus; species Desmodus rotundus. Next base: position 44,769,508 of record NC_071387.1, on the reverse strand, counting down.
TGCTAGCCACATTTGGTAACTATTTTCTTTTTAGAGGGTCTGAAATTCCTTTTAGACTCCAATAATAATCTATATAGTGAGCTCTGCTTAGGCCCTTTAAAGTTTAATTTTCTTGTACTTCTTTGAGTAAGAATGGGGATGCAGTTACTTTTTCTCATTTATTTCTAGATCTTTTTCTGGAAACCAACAACTTGAAAAGAGAAAACAATTATCTGCCTGAATAACAGTTTCTTTATTCATGTGTAGACTATTTCCTTTCTTCCTTCGATGCAGTGTGTGACTTCTTTACATTTACCAAAACTGAAGTAACTACTTTCTACCTTTTTATGTTCTACTGGCTATCTTAGTTATTATGTCCTGTGTTGGGTTTTTTCATGCCTTGCAGCAACATTTCTTTAAAATTCTTACAACTAGTGTCTGTGACATCAGTGACCTCCAGTTTATAATATTCTCTGTATTCATTTTTTAAAATGTCATTGTTAACCTCTGTTTCATTGTGATGATCATTTCCCCTTTCTCCCATGCTTTTGGAAAGGACAGAGCATGTCCGGTCAGACCTCAGAAGTCTTGGGAAGTGAGCCGTGGAGCTGCGGTTGGAGCTGCTAGACCCAAAGCTCTCTTGTTTTGTGGTAACCAGACCACGGAGGTCGTAGATAATTTTTTAAACCTTGATGCCTGCTCTTAAGTCATTTACTTTTAAACTTCTTGGAATCTTATAAGCTTTTTTTCTTACAAATAACTTATTTAGTATCTACAATTTCTCCTTGTAAAAATCTGTTTATCTTGTAAGTCTAACCCATTACTTATTATTCTTCTGAAAAACTCTGCGAATTAAGTTGGTGATACTTGAATGTGTTCTTGAGATTTCCTTCCTCTATTATCATCCCTGAATTGTCTAAATAAAATGATCAAACTTTCTGTATTTTACTATTATTCCTTTTCTATCTTCTTTTTTTTTTTCTATTTTGTCTAAGCACTCTGTTAGTGCTTTTGCAACTGGAAATGCTTAATTTAGTCTTTAAATCTTTCAAATTTATTTCTCTCAAGAGCTTTTATATCATTATATCGTTATTGCTGATGCCACATCCTTCTTTGACATCATGTGAAGGGGCAGGCTCTCTCATATCACTGATCATTCCTACTATAGATTCCAGTTATTTCTATTCTGACAGGGGTTACTTGTACTCCAACATAACTGTCAAATTACCCACTTTGGGGTGATTCTTTTCATCTAACATCATAGACTCACCAGAAAAAGACATAAAGTTGATCTTTATTTATACTTTTTTAAAGTTTTGCTAAAGCATTTCTATCCCTTTTGGTTATTCAAAACTATTAGCATATGTATTTAAATAAGTGATTTGTACATCTCTATTGCCATATGCCAATTTTATATTTAGTTTCAAAGATAAATTTTAGTTATATTTTTTGTTCATTTGCATGTTTTTGTACATATTGAAATCCCTTTCCAATATTACCTTTCATGTTTGTGCAAGATATTAAATGCTTTTATTTTTATATTTGGGGGGGATTCTTTGATATTGATATTATACATTTCATTTCTAAATCTTTTCAAAGTCTTGTGGATGAACTCACACATTTCAACATACTCTGAATGTTTCACAAACTCATCTTGCATGGTTCTTGTATTTTATCTCAAAAACTGTAGCATTGTAGTGGGAAGAATAATAACCAACCGTGTAAGTCATTTTGAAATGGACATTTAAGGGAGCCAGACAGGACTATTTGCTCCTAGGCCCGTGACTCCCCACACAACAGCCTGGCAGTGTCTGTGATTAAACTGTATGCCCCAGCAAAACGTCAAATATATTCATGCCTTGGGCAACTGAATCCACCAGGAAGCATTAAAAACATAAATTTAAAATTGTGAATAAATGAATAAATACAAAATTAGACAAAGATTTGTTGAGTGCTTATGAATGTGTAACATACTCAGGAAATAAATGAGTATTTCAGTTCTTTATAGAATAGATTCCTTAAAAAGTGAGATACCATAACATAATTTGTTATGTTTAATCTTATTTCTTCACATGCAGAACACTGCTCTTGGTGACACATTATACGCACATTATTTCTTAAATCTTCTAATGGAATATCTTGTTCCCAGACACCTCTCATAACCTCTTCTGACCATAACCGGAAAAGTTCTGGCAGTAATGTAAGTTCACTTCCTCTTGTTTCAGGTGTCTCTCCAGCTTATTAGACTCATTTAAAGCCCAATATGTTTGTTCCTGGTACTGTAAACTCACAGAAGCATCTTTAGTAACCAGACCATTCCTGTATAAAATTCACAGACCATTTAGCCTGTAAAGTAGAATTATCTCCAAGTACTTCAAGCAGTTTTGGTTTGTTATCTCTTATGCAATCACCAAATAAAGCCAGTCTTTCTGCTGACCTGAAACTCAGCTAGGGACCCCTCGCTCTTAATATTTTAATATACTGTAATATATCCCTTTGACTTGTCTCTCCTCCTGACTCAGGAACCCTACAACACAATGTTGTCTCGGGCAATTGTTCATCCCTGTGAAAGAAAATTAAATGTTCTTCTTACAAATAATCCTGTTCTTAAATTGTTTGCCTTTCTTTTGTCTTCCTACAGTTGTCATGAGATATTCAAGAATTAAAAAAAAAACATCTTTTCTTGATTATTCTCCTAGTTCTTCTCTTATTCCTCTCTTTTATCCAATCCCATTGTAGTGGCCCTCGTTTTCTTTCCTCCTCCTGCTTTTCCATTCCCCTCTTCTTTCCTTCTTCATTCTTCTTCTCTTCCTTAATCTAGTTCCCATTTGCTGCATCTGCCTTGAACTTCAAATGGCTCCTTCCTATCATTGAATCCAGGCTCAGATTATCTAAGATGTGCTTTGTTCTTAGATCTAAGATGTCCCTTTCTTCTTAGAATTTTTCTTCCTCTTACATGTGCATCATTCTGGGTTCCCTCTCCCATTCTTTGCCTGTGTGCTGGAAGTAACAGCCCATATCCTGCTGAAGCTGATTCTACTCTTTACAATATCCTACGCTTTGCTCCCATGCCCATCTGGTCTGGCACCCAGATCATTTCTCCCCACTCCTGCTGCAAAAACCCACTGTTCTTCCAATGGCCACAGTATCTACCTATACCTCTCTGTCCTAGTTACTACTGCATTCTGACCTCCTCCCAATCATTTGATTGCTTCTCATTCAACAAAAACCTTACCTCAGGCTCTCCCTATGACTATACATCTGTCATACTCAGTGATTTCAACATTTGTGTGAATAAGCTACCTTTTCCTTTTCCTCTTTAATTCTTACAATCTTTCTGTTCAATTACATTTTTGTTCACCACAGTTATGTACACCCATGCCCACATTCTAGGTAGTACTAATTTTTGAATCTATAAATCCTCCAGATTTTTTTGTTTCATAATATTCTATTCTCTCACAACCACTGTATTGCTTTCTAGCTCACTTGATTAAACACAAGACATTTTTTCTTCAATATTCTCTCTGCTCTTTGTCAGTGGCTGGCTTATCACCACTTATATCTCAGAATCTTTCCTGACTACAGCAGGTAGTTCCTTGTATTATTCTAAATCGCAGCCTCCAATTCCTTTCCCTATCCTTACGGCACTGTTCCCATGTGCAGTAACAACCTGTTTGCTTGCTCATACACTCTAATTATAAGGCCTCAAAAGATTTTGAAGCCCATGAGGACAAAACAGTTCTTACTACATTTGTTTTGCTAATAAACACCAATGCGTCTGATGCTATTATATATACCAATGATACCAAAAAATACATATATAATTATATATTATATAGATGTATATATACTTTTTCAATAGATGAATGAATATATCAAGAATTGTAGCAATAGTTCAATGATATTTTGCATATAATGACAAAGAGAAATATTTTTATAGAGATGATATTTTTATATATCATCTATAGATAGATGATAGATGAGTCTTTATAATGTTCCAGACCCTCTCACAAGCCCTTTATGCATTATCTCATTTAGTCCAATAACTCTATGAGGTGTATACTACCATTACTGTGTTGCACAGCGAAGGGTCCATGGCATACACGGGTTCCGTCAACGGCCCCACGTCACGTAGGCTGCGGTAACAGATCAGGGAGCCTGACTGTGGAGTTTCTACTCTCATTCTCCACACTAGACTCTGTCCCACTTTTCGCGTTCAGTGCTCTGGTGGCCCAAAATGCTAGGTAAAGAATACTTTCAGAACTGTGTTTATCATAAATTTAATATGTTGGAGCCCGTGTACATGTAAAATATAGTATATGCATATAACGTAAGAATGTATGTGTGAATATAGGTGAATAATCTTTCCAGAAATATTTTAAGATATAATAAATAGTCATATATATATATACATATATATATACATATATATATGTATAAAATAGATCTGCTACTACTTCCCAGATGAGCAAAGACCAAAGAGAGAAAACAGTATACCTAAAGCCAGGTGACTTGCTAAAGGCAGAAAGAGATTTCCAAATTAGAAGTATTTTGTTGTCATTTTCTCACTGTCAATGACTCACCAACCTTACAATGAAGGTTGTGTGTGTGCATGTGCTGTGTATGCATATACATTCATTGAATCTCAACTAGTTATATGTCGTTTCTACTGTAACAATGAATGGTCTGAGAAAGTATCATCAAACAAGATTTTTAAAGATAATTTATTGCCTGTTAGCTTTAGACTATATTTATAACACTTTGGTTTAAAATGATTTATTATACAACTTAAATGTATATCCAAGTAGTTTAGGTATTATTACAGAAGCGATAGGAAAATAGTATTATTTTACTGTACACATGAAGAGAATTTTTAAAGTGAATTTTTTACTTGTCGACTATGTGCACTTGTATCTGCAAATTATGGCAACATATAGATACATTTTACAATGTATATAATGCAGACACTCCAACTCCCAGATGGCATTTAAATTCTTGATATTAAAATCCTCTAAAATGTATTTTGCTTTACACAGAGACAAATTGCTTGTGACGTCACCTTGCCCCAGGATACAATATTGCTTTATTCCACAGTTTCAATATTTTGTCTTTAAAATGCCTTTTCTCTTTTTGGTTGTGAGTGGAGAATTTTAAAAACTGTTTCTAATTTTTTATGGTTGAGAGACAGAACTATATTTTCTAAAGTAATAATATTTAACTTTGAAGCAGAATAAATTTACGAGCCCTGAATAATTCACTCTGACGCTCCTGGCTCTGTAAAAGGTGCCTAAGGCAGGAAGAAGCACCAGATTGTTGTTAAGAGTATATTGCATTGTTTTCTTTGTCATCACTGGAAATAAATCTCAGGAATGCTAAGAAGCACATATCAAAATTTTGCTAATTAGAATTTTTCCCCAGATCTCTATGTGATGTAACCTAAAAATATCTGGGCACTATACAAACAAAAATATGATCTTCTCTCTCTTGTTACAAGTCTCCCCAATTTTTATTTTCTTTTATTTCCCGAACTCCATTTCTAAGACTTCATTATGTGTATTTACACCAAGCAGGCGGTTAGGAAGTGCCATCTACTGCTTGTTTCATTTCTAAGTTGGAGACTTTGTAATGCCCTTTCATACATCAAACTGCAATTAAAAAAAACACATGGGAAACAAAACCCCGTATTACTTTAATGGCTTCAATATTTATGGTTAGTATACTTGACATTTTTCTTTTTGTTTTCAGAAGCCCAAACATCTTAGCATCCTGCAGCAAGCCTTGTGTTTCAACTGGATAACAGAGGCCTGGACTGGGGAGGTCTAGCAATTTCACTTCAAAGGAAAGCCGGCTAGTCAGTGGCTCCATTTTTTGTTCCTTTGAAGCAATCAATAACAGACTTGCCAGTTTACAAAATGCGCCCATATGAGGAGTGTATCAACATTGTTAAATAAAAGGTTACTGCATTAAATAAGATGACCTTGCTACCTTTTAGTTGCAGTCTTAGAGAGCAAACTTGTTTTAATTAGCAGTCAGCAAGCAGACTGTAACTTCGCTGAAGGAGCATTGAAGAATCACTGCCTATTAACAACCCAGCGGTAAGTAAGCCAGCACAAATACTTATAACCAAATAGTGTGCATTTCAGGAGTGGAGAGGATTAGCTATTGGGCACACAACACAGTGGAGGAAATTGCTTTATTCCCAGTACTGCTGGGTACCAGGAGGCAATCACTGTGCCTCCAGCCCATTAACAGCATTCAGAGTGTTGCTTCCCATAGAAGGGGTTATTGGCTAACCACTGGGTGACCAATTAAATGCTATGAATAAGTCCCAAACCCAGCAGCATGGGGCCTGTTTGTGGCACAGTGGTATCATTACTAAAGTGAAAAACTTGATGAGAAAGGAACATATTTAATTATAGAACTATACAAATGGCTAATTAGGACCATAAAGTGAAATGAATGACTTTCCAGTGGATTTTTGAATGTTACTGATAACTGCTCAGCTTCTTTGGAGACCATGAAAGTGATCTACAGCTAGAGCTTGCATGTCATGGTAATGGATGGATCTTCATTAGAGGGAGCTTTTTTGACCTGGTTGCTCAGGTAGCATGGGTTCTAAAGACAATCCTTGATTCCTTTCACTGCAAGGGTTCCTTCATTCTAACCCCCTGGACTCTCATGAGTTCCACTTGCTTTCACAATAATTCTTATGGGTTTAAATGCAGAAACATTATCTGCAATAGTCACTCCCCATCAGTTGCAAAACTGAATCACAAAAGGGTGTCACTACTTTGTGAGACACACTGGTCCATGCTTAGTTTAGCTTTTAAATTCTGGTATTAATCCAAAATTTACTGTTATACCTTGGCTAACCAGGCATCTCGGGATTGCTAAAAGGTTGTGGAGGCCTTTAAATTGAAAAAGTATTGTGCAAAGCTCTGTATAATGAGTGTTGAAGTTCAATCTTTAAAAAAAAAAAGAACATTGTTAATTGACTGGAGCCATAAAAACAGAAAGAAATATGATTGTTTGCAACTACCAACTGTTGGAGCAAGTATTTGTTTTAGGTGCGATTGTGTTCTATGATAATTTGGCAAGTACACATTTAATGAAACCAATTTTGTTTTTATTTATCAAACATTTAATAGTCAACTCTTCTATGTAAACAGCTATACTAAAGATGCATAGAAACATGGTCTTTATTTACAGAGTAAGAAAGGGGGTGTGGGGAAAGTGTGGAAAGAAGGGGAAGGAAGTAGTCAAAGAACACGTATGCATGACCCATGGACGTGGACAACAGGAGGGGGACGGACTGTGGGAGAGGGGAATAGAGTGGAGCAGAGGAGAGCAAAGGGGGAAAATTAGCACTGCCATGATAGAATAATCAAGAATAAAATAAAATTAAAAATAAAAAAATTAGAAAAAAGTTTTTTATGGTTAAATAGCTTTGATCATTTTATCATACCTGTAATAAAAATATGCATATTAATATCTTTTAAAAATAAAGAATAGATGCCAACAAAGAATTATATACTTCTAGTCAGGTAAGTATAGAAAACACTATTAGATGTCACTTAATATTATTAAATGCCTGCCTTTATTTTTATTTTACGTTTATTTATTAAAAACATGACTTCTTCTTTTAAACGGTGAATGATTACAGCAGTATATGCAATAAAAAGTAAACTTTTATAACCAAAATCTCTCCAGTTTGTTAGTCACTGTTACATTGTTAATAGCTTAATAACCACCTTCCTGCTAATTGAGGTTAGGTTAGGTCAGTACTAGATGAGTTTTTAACCACTGTGGCTAGGATTTCAAATGAAGATGCTATAAAATCTCTACATTTGGATATACATTTTATATTTCTAGCTTATTTCATTCCACTGTAAAAGAAGGATCGAGGCACAGTTGTACCGATACTATTCCCTAGAAAACTGGAGAAGAGGAAGTGCTCAGAATATTGATTGGCTCCATTTTCACAGATTGCAAAAATGCTTGTCCTGAGCCTGATGCTGATTGCACAATCAGAATTCATATAAATATTATTTCATTTTAAACTGATCACTGAAATGAGTTGCAGAGTTCTACAGCTAGCAAGGCCCTCTGAAGATCATCTTCTATGGGCCTCACTGCTGGCAGGCAGCCCTTTATCAATCCAAGGAAGCTATGGTGCCATACATTTAAAACATCCCAGGCATCAGGAGCCTGTGATCTGTTTTCAGGCTAATTTTCATCCCAAGGGCACCTATGACCAAAAATAGATTCCTCGTCTGAACCTCAATTTATCTTGCTAATATTTAACCATGTTTGTCTACATTGGCCCTTGCATGGATTAGAAATCTCGGAAAATATTTCTCACCAGTTAAAGGAGCCATAATTATAAACACCAAAAATTCTTTAAACTTTCTGGTTCTCGGATAGCTGTATTTCAAATGATCACTATTTTTTTCCTTTTCCCCTCATTATTTCTTCCTTTTTAGTGGCATATTTCAAAACTTTGAGACTATAAAAATGTTACATATAAATTAGCTATGTCATAATATTTGCTATTCTTTTAAAAATCATATTGACTTTTACTTGCATGTCAGAAATTTTTCATGGTACATTTGTCTGAACGGTATCTCTACCTTTTATTCGGTGATTCTTTTGGTTGTTCCTATTTCTAAATATACTGATTTTACCCCTATGGAATGTATCTCCTGTTCTTGATGAGGTCATGTCCAATTTCTGTTTCAGGTAATATAATAACTCTGTCAAACTTCTTTATATTCAACTTAAATATAGTGTTTTTCAACTTTGTTACCTTAGGCACAAATAAGAATATTAAAACATAATAATTACTTTTGTTAAAGCTTTACTTAAATTGGCAAAATAATAGATGAAAAATTAAATGCAAACCAAATACAGCTGTATTTAGATGTGCTATTTGTATTTCCTAATAAAACTCATCTTGTATTACAAAGGCTTTGCTAAATCATATATATGGTGTCTCGATGTATTCCTAAGATGTGTCAAAGTCTGGATTACCCTACACAACAAACAAAACACATCCTAACTATTTTATTTATTTCTCTTCCCAAACTGCATGTCACAACCAGCTACCCCCAGTCCTTTCTGCCTCTGTCTCCCTTGATAAAACTCTAGCCTTGGACAATTCTGTTTTACTTTCCTTCCTCTTTCTCTTTCTAATTCTACTTCTCTCTCACCTGTCCCAGGTACCTCTCCCCCATACACTCTGATCACTGCAGGACGATTCAGAAGTCATCAAGCAAAATGATATAAGGAAGGTAAAAAAAAATAAATGAAGGAAAGCTTTTGGATATTTACGGTCACTATTTTTGATCCTGTCACATTATTATACACAGTAGAAGTAAATATACGGTGCCCGTTTGAAGGAATATAAGCCAACCATAAAGGTAATAACTATGAAGTCTATAGAACCATACAGATAAATATTTTGAAATAATATCAACTGAAAAAAAAATGACAGGCTTTAGAGCAGAAAATTTACCAAGCAAAACTGTAAAATAAATGAATAACTATAGTATTAGGGTAAAAAAAAAGGTCCATTAACAGATGAATGGATAAACAAATTGTGCTGGAGACATACTCTATATTATTTATATAGATATAAGTAACATATATATAGATACATACATATACACATATATATGGGAAATATTAGAAAAGTAAAGTAAAATGACAAAATGAAGCCAGAAGATTAATACACAAAGTTACAGGTAAGCCTCAAATTTCAGCAGTCAATACAAAACTGGAAGTATGATCAGTTCCCCAACTCAGTGTAAGCATCAAATATAACAAATTGGTTTCTTAAGGAAACACTAATTCTAAAATTGGAAAAAGAGAAAAAAATTCTCCTTTGGGTCACATTTTATACTGTTGTCAATTTAAGAACATTCTTAACAGCATATATTCCTTAGATACAAGGACACATTCTACATGACAGTTTTTAAAAAGATTCCTCAATATGTGCCAAAACGCAATTCAGGGGAAAAAAGAGTAATTAAAGTGGTGGAATGGGATGTGATGATGTTTGACAGAGAAAAATAAACAATGAGGTCTACATATGAGGCAGATGGCTAGTGTTGCAGTTCAGTATAATCCACCTTCTAATGCTTGTAGAGGAATGATTAGACTTTATATCATTGGGCAATCAACTAGCTTTGGTCAGTATTAAGATCAGTTAGGTCTGTTTCCTGACAAATGTCTGAGATACAGCTATTCTTTGGTGTTTACATTATTCCTGTTTTGTCTATACTGAGTTGTTAGATTAATGTCATTTTTTGAAAATCGCAGGATTTAACACTATCTTGTCCCTAGACAAGTTAATAACTGTAAGCCAATATTAAAATCATAATATTACTCTTGGTAAAGCTTTACTTAAAGTTGCAAAATAATGGGGAAAAACTAAGTGTAAACCAAATATAGCTGTTACACACACATACACACACAAACACACACATGCTCACAAAATAATCTTATTTGTACAAGAAAAAAACATGTTGGTCTGAGTCCACTGACAAGTAGATGCCAAGACAGGATCACATGTTCATGAGTTTTAAAAGAAGTAGCACCTCTGAGGGATAAAGTGGCCGAAGCCAGGGAAGGCAAAGAGAACTTCCAGGATGACACAGATCTAACACAGACGCAGGAGATACAAGGCATGAGAATTAGGTAGGAAGAGGCTTGGAGTACAACACAGTCCAAGGCAACCTAGAAGTTTTAGCCAGGCCAATGTAGAATCCAAGAGCATAGTGTCCCCAGTGAAAGGGGTCCCATGTACCATGCAGAAATAGGCCTGCATTAGCATTCTCACTGTGCTCAGACACAGGTGGGGAGCAGTGTGTGGGAAATGTGTCCTCAGTGCAAACACAGTTGTGGATTCCAAAGAATGGCAAGAGGGGCCATTAGTCAACTACGCTTCCTGCAGCAGGACATATGAGTAGGACATTTCGTGGCCACCACAGGAGGCTTGTCATGTATGTGAAAAGAGTATCATGTCTTGTAATTTGGTGACCACAAATAACTCGTGTTCAGTCTGAATTAACAGTACCTGTGTGTGGTAAAGTCAACTTCTAAAGAGACACGTAAAGTGTTTTCTGATTGGTAGTCTCGAGAATGTAGAAAAAGAAAATCTGAATCTTCTCTGGGATTACATAACTTGATTCCAGTCCTCCTTACATTTTAGGAGGAAAATGAGTAACAGGGAAGATCACAAAGCGCACAAGTGAGCAAGGGACCATGAGTGTAAGTCAGTAGAAACTATAAGCAGTAAGAAAGAATATGGCAAGAAATTCAGGTATTAGAAGTGTCAGAAAATAATATATAAAATAATTATATTTAATATGATTAAAATATTTTTGCCCATGTTCTATTTTATTATTTTTAAACTTTTTTTATTTTTGTTCAAGTACAGTTGTCTCCATTTTCCCCCCACCACTCCCAAAATATTAAACATATGATTTAAAATACGTACATTATAAAAGACTATAAGAAATATAATAGCAGATTTGGGAAAAAAAGCAAATGGTACTTCTAAAATTGGAAAATAAATTTTAGAACTCAATAGATAGATTAAATAAGGGTCAGCAAACTCCGGCCCAGTGGCCAGCTGCCTGTTTTTTGTAAATAAACTTTACTGGAACACAATCAGGCCCATTTGTCTTGTATCACCTCCAGCTTCTCTCCTGCTACAAGAGCAGAGCGGAATGGTTGCAACAGAGACCACGTGACCCAGAAACCTGGAAGGTTTACAACTTCAAGAAAAAGTGTATTGATTCTTGAGTTAAACAGGTAATTAGACTCAGCTAATGTAAGAATCAGTTCACTGGAAGAGAGTCTAAGAATCTGCTCTGCATACAACACAAAGAGATGGGATAGATGGGAAAGGGAATTTAAGAGATGAAGATGTTGAAAGAAAAAAAGGATATATCAGATGTTTAAGTGAAATTCAAAGAGAAAAAAAGGAGAAAGAATATGGAAGAGGCTCTTTTCAAAGAAAGAAGCTCAGTTTTTAAAAAAAACTTTAAAGAAAAAAATCCTTGGATCGAGGATATCCAAGAAAACACATTATGAATCACCAAAAAAAACCCTCTTCAAACCTGTCAAAGAGAAATGAGAGGTGAACTATAAAGGAATGGTAGTCTGACAGATGGCAGACTTCTTAGTAATAATAATTACAACAAGAAGACAATGGAATAATAGTTTTCATATGCCTAGATAAAATATTAGTGAATATAGAATTCTGTACACAACAAAGTAATAATTAGGTAAGAACAAAATAAGAACTAAAGAGTATACTTCAGGCCAGAAATATGATGCCTGATAGAAAAGAAAACTGAGAAAAGACTTTGCTTAATATGGGGAATCTAAACAAACATTGACTGTAGCAAAAAATAGTAAGAATAATATTTAATATATACTAGGGGATAAAAAACAGGACAAAGTTTACTTGGAATATACTTTAAATAATAACATATAATAGTATTTAATATGAGATGGCTGATGGATTTTAAAATAGTCTAACATCATTAGTTTGTCAAGAAAAGGGTAATGACATGTTTAATGTTAGTTTTTGTTTATTTGACCATATATATTTAAAAAATAGCCAAACTGTAAATTAATGGCATATACTTATTTCCTTCCAAACAAATAAGGAAAAAATAGAATGACAAAAAGAATAAAAAATTAGTAAAGAGACTTGGTAAAGGAAGATATTTAAAAGGAAAACTTGATTAGTTGAAAAGATGTAATAAGATAGGAGAAATCAACCCAATTATCATTCATAATAAATATAAGTGGACTAAATATTCTTGTTAAAAACAAATTTTCAGACTGGAATTAAAAAAAATCTTATGTGTTATCGATACTTAAATATAACAAGAGAAAAACTTGAAGTTCAAAGGATTGAAGAAGATACAGAGAATATTACCTACCCAAAAGAAAGCTACCACAGTTCTATTAATGTCACCAGAGAATAACACAATTGAATAACTTAATAAACCCAATATTAAAGATTAAAAAGCAATGAATGAAGATAAAGGTTGAAATTAATTAGAAAAATGTGGCAATTACAAGGTTGTAATTATTTAATCACCTAAATTCAAAATATGTAATGAATATTTTAACTACAAAGATAAATTGGCTAAAGGTATAGTTCTTGTGAAAGTTTTAAACATCTATCTCTAAGTAAACCACAGATCAAGTAAAAAAAAATCCCATAATGAAATGATATGATTTAAACCACAGAATGTAACATACAGATAATTACCTCATACTTATCAATTGGAGAATAAACATTCTTTTCTAGTACATATAATATATTTGCAAAAATTAAACATATACTAGGACTCAGAGCTGTCTGCAGCAAATGCCAGGAGCTTGAGATTAGTCAAATTAGGTCCGACAAGAAAGCAATTAAGTGCACTTAATCAAAAATAAAAAGATAGCTTGGAAAACACAATATATTTGGAAATGTCTAAAACATGCTTCTAAACAAATCCAACGTCAAAGGAAAAATTATAATAAAAAATTGTAAGTACTTAAAACTGAACAAAAGTGAAAATACTTCATATCAACACTTATAAAATTAAGTTTACAGAAAGTTTTACATCTCTTAATATGTACTCAAATGCTTACAGTATGAAAGGTTGCCTCAGCGTCAAAGTGAGAGTTAGTACAAGCTGATTTTACTTGGAGCCTTCTCATAAGATACGTGGGTTCTTGGTCAGCTAAACCAAAAGTCACAAACATGGGAAAAATTCACTTTTACCTAGCCAGAATATTTCCATTCCAGGGATGATAGTAAAGAGAAAGGAGATAACTGTAACAGAATCTATTATGTTCATCTGATTACTAATAAATATACAAAGGATGACTCCAGTTTTAAAACACCACAAGGCCCTGTTAATAACTAATTCTGGTAAGTAATTTACCTATGTCTAAAATTGTGCTGAGCAGTATGGTAGTGACTAACCACATGCAGCTACTTAGATTTAATTTTAAATTAAATTACATTTTAAATATGGATTCTTAATTATACTAGCAGCCAATGACTGAGAAACTGAATTTTTAATTTAAATTAATTCAGAATTAAATGTAAACGGCTACCTGTGCTAGTGGCTACTATATTGGACAGCTCACATACAGAACATTTCCGCCACCCCAGAAAGTTCTCCTGGATGCTGCTGGTCTAGAACAGAGGTCAGGAAACCTTTTCCGAAATGAATTACAGAGTAAATATGTTACACTTGCAGGCCTTTTGGTCTCTGTCACAGCTGTTCCACTCTGACCTTGTTACATAAAAGCATCTGTAGACAACACAGAAATGAATGGGTGTGGCTGTATTAAAATAAAATTTTACTTCCCCAAACTGGGAGAAGGCCTACGGGCTGTACTTTGCCAACCCGTGGTATTAGGAAAGCATCACAGAGGAAAGTGCTCTTCCTCAGTTCTCAGTAGTCCAGGTGAGGATTGTGTAATGCGGTGACAAAAAATCATTTCCAATTTTTGTTACTCAGATGGTATATCCCACTGAATACTAAGAAAACAATGATACACTGCTCTACCAAAAAAGAAAAAAAACAACTCAGAAATTGATCCTTTTAAGAAGAAATAAACTCTCAAAAATGATTTGAAATTCTTTAAATCACTTCATTAATTTCCTGAATGTTTGCATATTCTCTTTTCTCCAAAACCAAATCAAAACCAATGCCTCATCCCTGGAATCTTAATTATAGCTATCATCTTCTTGTATCATACCTGCTTTTAAAACAAATCTGTGTCTTCTTGATTTAACATAATACAATAATATACTTGGCCCATGTTAGCCTGGAAGTGTTTAGATTTACCTTTGCTATGCACAGTGATGAAAGAAGAAAGGTGGAATAGACAAAAATAAATAGTTACCCTCTAAAACGGGTCTATTTATATGTAGAGATGAACGATGAGGTAGGTCACTGCACTGTGTTGAAGAGTGACTGCTGAGTAGCAGGGAGCTGTTAGAAAACATGAAAACTTTGTAAGGCACAAGCGGATTAAACCCTTGAATGAGGGTCCAGTTGGGCAGGAGACATTCAAAGAGAAACTCAATTTTTCAGGCTCCACAGGCTTTTCCGTTTGGGGCTGAAATGTCTGGGGGTGGGGTTGTTTGTTTGTTTGTTTTTCAGACACTGATGAGGAAGAAGTTGTTTTGACCTCATATGCTCTTGACCTTATTTCCCATTTATCGATTCTGCCCCTATCCCAAACACCGGATAATCTGACTCCAATTCTTACATGTTCCCTCTTTTGTGACTTTTGTTTTGTTTTCCCTACATTGTATTCTGATTCTCATTACCCCTTGTAAAATTGAGCAGGAGAAGCTGTATGCTCTTTCTCTGAAAATTGAAAATGCAGTGATTACCTATCCTTTGATTATTGTTATAGTTTTATCCAGTCCTCTCAAATTACTTTTTCCTACTGGTAAGGATTCTCTACTTGAATTCGATGGGCCAGTGTAATTTTGTTATAGATGGGGAGAAGGAGACTCGAATCAAGAGGCTCCACCCCTGCCTCAGTTCTTGTCTCACTCGCAAGAGAATTACTCAAGCAAGAGACAAATGTATAGTAGAAATAAAACAAGTTTGTTTATGAAACACATACAAGCATGGAACTGCAAGCAAGCACCCAGCAAGTCTAAATGTCCCACATACAGAGGGAAAAAAGTTGCAAGTGTGTTAGTAAGTTTGTTCTACACCCTTGAGCTGAGGCTACAAGTAGGTACTTAGCTAATCTAAGTATGCCAGCTATTGGGGTTCAGGGATTATATACCTTAGTCAGCTTCTAGGTTCCCCCTCCTCCCCTTTCTAAATCCAGGGAATAATGTGCAGCTATAAAGGCTGTCTTTCTCAGTGAGTAAAGGCTCTTTGTCTTAGTTAGTGGAATTGCTACAGAGGCTCCCTTTCCCAGCGTAGAATCTCAAGGACCACCCTCCCTTCCTCCTGTGCTATTCCTGCTGGTGATGTTCAGAGCACCTGGCCATCCTAGTGAGACTGCTACAGAAGCCCCTTTTCTCAGGACAGTCTCAAGCACCCTCCCCTCCCCCTGTGCTATTTTGCTTGCAATGCTCAGGACACCTGGCAATCTCATTGAACCAAGCTCAGGTTTGATAAGACTGATGAGTTAATTGGTGAGACACGTTTTCCTTTTGCTTCTAGCCTCTGTTTGAAGTTCTTTGTTAGATTGTAATGACCAGGGCCCTGCCTTTATTTGCCCTCTGGCCATTTGTTCTTAGCTGCTACCTAACAGTTTCACAAACAAGCATAGCAACACTCTCAAAATCTCAGTAAATTTCTCATCACAGCTCAGATTCTAAGTTAAGCCAATAATAATTCTTCATAGTAAAACAACAAATAGGATACTAGACATTAATTGATTTACTAATGGCTGTTTTCTATTTACAGACCCAGCCCCATTATTTTTTTTCCTTCAGCACAAATGGTAACAAATGCATGAAATATTTTGGCCGTATTTTCACTAAAATATTATTTTCTCTATTGAAAATATATATCAAAATTGTTATCTTTGAGTAATGACTCTGATTTTTTTTTTCTTTTGTGTACTTTTTGCATTTCTCTACATAGAGCATATACTATGTATATCATTGGGTAAAAAAGTAAAATAGTCATAATTTATTTAGAAAATGGTCAAAAGTTCAAGCTTGATTTTTCAGACAACACTCGTATGCTGATATAACAAATAGTTTAAATGCTACCTTTTCAACTGTGTGTTCCACCAGAAGAAAAGGGCCTATTTTTAGAATAGTGGTGGATGTTGATATGCAGATCTGAGTCTATAAAATCAAATTTATTTTCATTTTTTAGCCATGGTACAACTGTAAGAAAATTGAACCAATTATTTTTAGGAATGTAATATATAGAGTGTATCACTCATATATATATATATATATATATATATGTGTGTGTGTGTGTGTATATATATATATATACACATATATATAAAATACGCTCCTAAATGTGTGTATGTGTGTGTATGCATACATGTGTGTATGTTATATATTCCTAAAAATAAACAAATTGTTTCCTACCTTTTGTTTTGAAAAGCCACATATTTGTCAGAATGATTTTCTATAGCCTGTTGCTCTGAAATAGCATTTCTTAATTCAGTACTTTGTAGCCCACAAAACATCACTTTGAAAATCTCTCCATCTTATCAGGAGTCCTTGGGACAGAAGTGGTTTCCCAAACACACTCGCAGGTGCTCATTTGGGTGTGCCTACATGTGGTGGAGGAGGGAAATATTGTAAAACACAGAGGACTCTCCCTCATAGCGTGCTATCTCGTGCTTATCAGCAGCTAATCCAGCGTTTCTGCTTCCCCTTAGACTGCTACAGATACGAAACCACGGGGACTGGTCTCCAATTCCTAACAATGTGGTCTTATCTATTTACTTCCAATACATCACCATTTCCCCCCAAAACAAAACGTATATTCTTTATAGGTAATAAAGGCAAGCCTTATTAATTTTTAATAGAGACAATAGTATGAGATAAAGCCCACAGAAAGTTACTGAAGTAAAGATAGATGTACTAATTAAAGTAGGAGGAAAAGTTAGATTTCATACATCTTTAAATGTGACTCTGTGTGCTAGGAACTCTTCCTTAGAGAAACTGAGTTTTCTTTCCCACTGGCTCAGAATGATACTATTCAGTTCCTACTGCCTCATCCATGCAGAGACGAATACTGAGTGCCCTTCGCATTCTGAGAAGGGACCTAGAACTCTCGCACACGTGTTTGGAAGGCTTTCAGAACCCCTTGGTAAATCCATGCTTCTCAACATCTAGGGGGCAGCAGAAGCAGGCCTAAGGAATGAACAGGAGGGAAAAAAAAGCAGCGATAACTTGGGTGACAGATGTATTGGCGGCTAGATTTTAAAATGGGGAGTAATCTGGAGAAGAAAGAAAGAAGAGGTGAACAAGCAATAACGCTTTTGACACTCATCAAATATCATGGTTTGCATCATGCTCTTTTTTATCTGAGCCATTCTGCCTGTTTCATTATCTTTCACTTTTCAGGCATTAGCTTGTACTCTTTCCCTTGCTTCATTATTCTAAAGTAATTTTGTAAATGTTTTGATGGTATCAGGTATCGGCTGAATTCTGTCCCCACACAATTCATATGTTTAAGTCCTAACCCCTCGGACCTCAGACTGTGACTGTATTTGGAGATAAGGCCTTTACAGAGGTAATTAAGCTAAAGTGAGTCCTTAGGGCGAGCCCTTACCCAAGGTGACCAGGGCTCTGGTAAGGAGAAATTTGGACACAGACATGCACAGAAAGGAGTGAAAACCCGGGGGAAGATGGCCATCTACAAAGAGCCTTGCCCTGTGGCCCTAAGAAGGAACCGACCCCGATGACACCTTGATTTTGGATTTCCAGTCTCCAGAACAGCAAGAGAACAAATGTTTAAGCCAACTGATCTGAGGTACTTTGTTAAGGCAGCTCTAGCAAACTAACATACCAAGTTTTCTGAATTAATTAAATTTTGCATACATAAGTGTGTGTCCAATAGGGTCCACTCAACAGAATGCCTTGATTTCTGGAAGTGTTGGGGTTAAGTTGGGAGTCAGGATGCAATGAGCGATTTGGGACAGAAGGCAAGATTCTGCCCCCAGATGGACAAATGCTATATGGCATCTGCTCTGTGAACAGGACAGTGAAAAGCTGTCCAGGGGACCACAAAAATAAACCAGAAGGTTCACCATATGTTCCTCTTACAGATCAAGGCAAAGTGTCTTCTGTGAGACCTAAACGGAGCAAAAAAGGAGTGAAAGAAGTGCCACTTGTTCCCATTACTGGGTAACATTGAAATGCACTTATTCTCCATTTAAATGAAGATTAGGTCTTGGAAAATGGCTCGTAATTTAAAATAAATTTAAACCTAAATGAATTTTCTTTTAAAATGAGGAAAAGCAAGCCAGCCTGCATCCTAGTAAGTTGAGGAAAATGGTTGTTCTATCTTCTTTGTTGTACTACATTTAAAATAAACAGGAAAGTCTAAGGAAAATGAAACAAATTATGTATTCATTAAATAAATCAAATAGGTCACTGACAATGTTCAGTGGAGCCAAAGATTGGATTATAACCATCAGTTACCTCTTTCTCCACCTTTAGCACTATAGACACCTTGACCTAAGTCATCTAACACTCTTACTGGCATCGTTATGTGTTGTCCTATGATTTATAGGAGCTGAAGCATGGAACGATGTTGATAATCTTGTAATTTCCAAAGGCCATGAGGGTTTCCAGATTTATCATGTAAAAACACAGGGTACCCTCTTAAATTTGCATTTCAGGTAAATTACAGGTATCAGTATCAGTATAAGTATGCCTCATGAAATCTTTTGGATGTATCTACGAAAAAATTATCCCTTGCTTATCTGATTCAATTTATCTCGGCATCCTATATTTCATCTGTTAACCCTGTTTATAACCTCAATTTTTACTAAAAGGCAATAGCCGTTCATTATTTTCTCATGAGGGACCTCCCTATTATGTTAGCTGAAGTTTTGTAGCTTTGCAATAAAATCTTAAAAAACATCCAGGAACCATGGGAATTCAGAGTTTGATTTTACACACCCAAATATTAGGTAGTATGTCACATGACAAAAAATGAGGAGGTTGCTGTCATTGGAAAACCCTGAACATTGACAGGTACTTTAAATAGTGTTGTTCTGAAATTAATTCACGTATGTTTCTAAAGGTGTTAATTTTTCTTCACTTCTTCCAAAACTATGTCAAATAGCCACACAAAACTATAACATAAAGTATGCAAAAACTTAGCTGCAGTGCCATATTTTATAATCACAGACTTTAGGATTCCGAAAGGAAGTTAATATTGTCAAATTGCTATGGACTAGAAATCTTGGTATCTCCTACAGAAAGTCACTGTCTGCCTCAGATCAGCCTTTTCTTCTATTCTCCCCCAAACACGGATCTCCCTGTTCCTAAGGGGAAAGTTTATTCCAATCTAGAACAGATGTATAGTACATTTCCATCCATGTCTTAAGCTCTGTGCTTATGGGTAAATTTTTAATTACCTCTTTTTATTATTTTGTATTTTCCAAATATTCTACAGTCAGAATGTATTGGAATTTCAGTCAGAAAAAATAGGTACTCTTAGGGGACATATTGGTGAAAATATTGTTGCATGGAATGTCTGAGATTTTCCTGTCTGTTCTCCTCTAGGACTTGGATGGTGTCACAACTTATATTTAAGTCTTTTATCCACCTTGAACTTATTTTTGTGTATGGTGTAAGTTGGTGATCAAGTTTCATTTTTTTGCATGTAGCTGTCCAGATCTCCCAACACCATTTGTTGAAGAGGCTATTTTTACTTCACTTTATGCTTCTGCCCCCTTTTTCAAATATTAATTGACCACAGAGACCTGGGTTTATTTCTGGGCTTTCTATTCTGTTCCACCAATCCATAAGAACCTATGCACCCCAATGTTCATAGCAGCACAATTTTCAATAGCCAAGTGCTGGAAGCAACCTAGGTACCCATTAGTAAATGAATGGATCATAAAACTATGGTACATTTACACAGTGGAATACTACACAGCAGAAAGAAGGAAGGAACTCATACCCTTTGCGATAGCATGAATGGAACTGGAGAGCATTATGCTAAGTGAAATAAGCCAGGCGATAAGGGACACATACCATGTGATCTCACCTTTAACTGGAACATAATCAACAAGACATACACGCAAGCAAAATATAACCAGAGACATTGAAATTAAGAACAATCTGACAGTAACCAGAGGGGAGGTGGGAGAGTATAATGGGGGGAAAATGTGGAGGGGTTTTCAGGAACAACTATAAAGGACACGTGGACAAAACCAAGGGTAAGTGGAATCAGGGGAGGGAGGTGGGGATGGTTGGGGTTGGGGGAAGTGGAGGGGGAAAAATTCAGACAACTGTACTTGAACAATTATAAAATTTTTTAAAAAGAAAAGAAAAAATAGGTACTTTTAATTTCTTAAATTAATTCAAATAAATTTCTTCTGTATATCAAGTCATAGTCTATTTTATGTAACATCTCATTATTGGTTTAATTTATGGTCTCAGAAACAAACGGGCAAATAGATTATCGCTTTCACATGATGATTCTTTTGAAATAATTGAAAACAATGTTTATTCCATCCTCTTTAACTGTCTCCTTCCATGTAAACAGTCTCTGGGGGTTTCTGTTCTTTCTGTCATGATTTCCATGTTTCAGCCACTCTGGATATCCAGGTTCCTCTTCAAACACAATGCCCAGACTGAAGGCAGTACTTCCAATGTGCTCTGAGTACAGAAAAATAGCAAAGAACTCTCCCTTTCTTTTATCATTAACACAAATTAGCACACTTTATTTTTATCTCCATGTTGTTTTTGAAGAGTGGCAGGTTAACTGAGAAAACTTAAGTCAGGGGAGTGAGTACAAATATAAATATAAAATTATTTTTATTTCAGTCTTTGTAATCAACTATGTTATGTGAATACCTCTTTTCTATTCCTAAACAGCATGTCAGCCAGAATCCATAACTTCCTGGTCAGTACCAATTATTAGAACAAGTAACCCAATCACACTAAAACCTTTTAGTCTCATATCAGATTCAAAGTTCTATCTAGCTTTTCTAGTATGCTGAAGGAGTGAGGAGGGCCAGAATGAAGCTTTTTCGTCTTTAGTCTCATTCTTCCTCTGGGCTAGCTAAGTAATCCCTTTGTGTGGCTCTTGTCAAGCCCATATGTCAGTCCTCCTAGCATTTTCAATAGCTTCTTGATAGGGGAGAGCGAACTGATTTATCCTTTCCATATACTAGAGCGCCCTACCTCCCTCCACCAGCAGACGGCGCTACAGCCTCTTACAGCAGGGGTATCATCTGCTGGAAAGCTCTTTTTTGGATGGAATCTAGCAAGACATTTCAAACCCCCTTTCCCTCTTAAGCATCCATTTAGGCCAGGGAATTCAACTGTATTCCTTACACCAAACCTTGGGAGTACAGGCTCTTCCACTGCTATGCCTTATTTTTGACCTGCCATCTTTCTTTTCTCTTTTCTTCTCAGAAATGCATAGAGCAATGTCAAGAGATCCACTACCTAGGAAGCTGGTAGTAAAGAGCATATCAATCTTTATAAATGAGCCTTCAGGACCATCTCTCACAAACACTCATGTCTCATTGGTGAAATCCTTGGCCCTTCCTGTTATTTTTTGTGCCTACCCATAATTCTGAGATGAGAGAAAACAACCCTCCCAGCACCTTAATCTATAATTTAAGTACTACTTTAGAATGGGATCTTTTACAACTTAGAATTATGTATGTCAAAATAATTTTTCCTTAGGATACAATGATAAAAGAGCTCATCATATTATTTGAAGGGCACACTCCCATTTTCCAGCAGACGGAGGCAAGGAATGGTGGTAGAAAAGGAAGAGAAATCCCGACCTTATCAAAATTAAGGAGGGCGTGTGAATTTCCGAAGCTGTCACACTAGGTAACATGGCCATACATGGTGAATAAGGTCTATACTATTAGTACAGCATTAAGGGCACTGTATTCTAGGTATAACATACACTAAGTTCTGCTTTCTGGCTGGGAATCCACCCCAACTACTAAGGCGAAAAGATGAGGTTCAAATAACTCACTTGTACATAAACTCCTAGAATACGATCTCCATTCATAAGTTGGAGTTTGTCATTCGCTCCTGTTCATTTGTGTAAATTATATAAAGTTTGTGTGTTTGCCCATGAATATCTCCTTGTATAAAAAATAAGATAGATTGTAAATAACTTAAATGTTTATTTGTAGATACAATCATGAGCAAGGCATCTGGAGGCAGACCAGAGTCAAGCTGTAGTTCAAGCACTTGTTAGCTCTGTGGGCTTGGACACATTCCTGAGAACCCATCTCTGCCTTCACCAACAGTTCTTCCTTTTCAGATTGTTGTGAAGAGTAAATAATATGGTGTTGGTATATAAATAATCATTTTAATGGTGCCTGACACATAGAAAATGCTTAACACATGTTAGATAACACTATTGTTGTGGCTGTTGTTTTGTGTGAACCAAGAGGAGAGGGCTCAGGTGTTTATTCTCATGCCTGTAATTCGGTCTGGTTTTTAGAGTCTTAGTTGTGTTACAGAACCAAGAAAATTCATATGCTACTTGTCTCCTGTGCAGAGCAACCAAGAGACAAGGAAACAAACACGGGTTTTAAATGTCTAAAAATAGACTTATGCCCTTACATTTTACTTGAAAATAAGTTAAGAAAATGTACACTACCCTCAGTATCTGGAAGATACAACACTCGTTAGCCTCACTCTTTTCTACTCACATCTTCTGAGAGACTGACGAACCTTACACTTGCATGCTCTCTCTCACTTCCTCACTCTCATTTAAATAAACTACCTAAGGACATGTCAGTTAAAACATATTATCATTTTAGTAAGAATATTAGGAACCCTGTAACAAATTGGGAAGTTAAGGTTATACTTGGAACACTTTTAAATTATTGAATCTGGTAAATGATGAAATGTAGATTTCCATCACATTCTCTTCAAAAATACATCAAAGAATATTACAGAAAATGTTGCAACACAGACACTATAATTATTTTTTTCACATTAATGAAAAACCATGTCAAGTTGAAATTCTGTGTTAGATCTCAACAGAAATAATTTTTTGCTACTTTTTAAAGAGGTCATTTTCTAGTTATATGATACTACAACTAGGAAAACAATAGTATATACTTGAATATGGATATACTTATTTGACTAGAGTAGTACATTGAGCAACAATATATTTCTTCTTGGTTTTTTATTGTTTCAATATTGTACCCTGCATCTCATTCTCACTCTGACCCTCCATACCCTCGTGGCAATTTAATTGAATAATGATGATGCCTGCAAATGTCTTACCAGAACGGTTTATTACCGGTATAATTTATAAACAAATACTCGACACTGTCATATGAATCCAGACTGCCCCTGGTTTAAATTCCAACATTCCAGCTGTTGTTTCTATAGAAAGAAGTGGTCATTGGTCAGCAATCTGTGGCATATTTCAGTAAACATAAAGGCAACACCTTCAGGTGGTAAAATGGATTAGAATAAGGAACAATATTAAGAAGTGGTGTCTTTTTTTCAATTCCACTCCTGTAATAACATAATTTACTTCATTATATATACCAATCAAACTCCCAAAATTATTTTTTTTAAAAAAGCTTCTAATATATATGCACACTTCTTTATGGTGTATTTAAAATAAATGCACTTCTGGTTTGATATGACAGTTCTTACTATTTATTTATATGGTTTGGTTTTTTTTTTTTTTTTGCCTCAAGACATTTAAAGCATCAATCCTAGTGCTCACCATCCTACACAACATTCTTCCATACAATCTACGTCTTCCCTGGGGTTGGGTAAAATGGAAATACCAGTTATTAAGCAAACCAATAAATCATGTTTCTCATTTATCTCGTTTTCAGTTAATTAACAAAAATAATTAAATGTACTGTTGTTTATTTTCTCGAGCTTTCGATTTTGCCATTGTATTCCCTTTGTCCAGTCCAGTATTCGGACTTATCAGAAGGTAGAGTGAAAGTTCACAGAGTGTTTGTGGGCTTGTTTTATTTAGAATAGAATAATCACACACTTGAATTATTTCCAAAAGGTGAATATTGAATACCAAGAAGAGTGCCTACAATTTCTTAACAGAAAACTTATTTATAGAGAAATAAATAAAATACTTTTTTTCATTTTGAGCAATAAGAGCAAGGATTAGAAGCTAGCCATAGTGCTAAGAATATTATAATCATTTAATAAATATAAGCATTTCTTTTATTGTCATTATTATGGTTAGTGCAGTCATTCATGTGTTAAAAAGTTAGGCTACCAAAAGAAAACTAATACAAAGAAGTACAACTTTCCTAATGAAAATAATATCCTTATAGTGAAAATGGAAGATTAGAGTTTAGGTATATCCTATGAAAACCAAAATGTCAGTAATATTAAAAAGATACCTTCTTACATTCTGCCATAAAAGGCCAATTCTTGTGGGAAAATAAATATAGTCAATGGTTATACTATCATCGGCCTGTACTGTTCTTCCAGTGTTCAGACAAGTAAAGCTGACAGGCCACAGATGAAGTTCTTCTTCAAAAATTAACTCTTGACTAAGAGACCTTGCATTCTCCTAAAAATTTTTTTTCATATAAAATGATTTTTCTTCATGTAACTGTAACAATTCCTGGTGACAACCTAATTTGGTTCATTCATTTGCTAACATAAATAAAGTTTGATGCACAAAACTAGAATAAGTGTATCACTGCAACACAAAATGGTTAACATCTTTTTCTTCCTAAAAAATATTAAATATTTCAATACTAAAAAATATTTTTGCTGTATTCTCTTTTAAAACAAAATTTGCAATGTTTAGAATAAAATTATGATTTCTGCGCATTCATTTTGTCATTCACAGATTTTAGTTAAATTCAGAGGATAGAACCATAAGTAGGTTAAAGTCTGTACTGACATACTCACATGGATTATAATGCCGAAAAATCTAAATATTATTTCTTCTCCCTCCCAGCAACTGGGGTGTTCTGCTGTTGCTAAGCAGGTAAACTAGAATCATTTCCTACCAAACAGACAAATAGTGTAAGGGGCTTTAAAAAATTGAACAGTAGTCAGAAGTCTTCCTCACTCTATTTTTTAAAGATTTTATTTATTTATTTTTAGAAAGAAGGGAAGGGAGGGAGAAAGACAGGGAGAGAAACATCAATGTGTGGTTGCCTCTTGCATGCCCCCTACTGGGGACCTGGCCTGCAACCCAGGCATGGGCTCTGACAGGAACTGAACCACCAACCCTTTGGTTCACAGGCCTGCACTCCATCCACTGATCCACACCAGCCAGGGCTTCCTCACTTTATAAGAACAAACTCCCTTCATTTTCCTTGAAAATCAACCTCAGTGGCCATGTTCATGTTCTTCTGTTGCAATACCTTCGAGGATTGTGCTTGGCTCTGAGGAGACTTTGGAGAAATGCATGGAATTGGCTGGGAGATAATTAGCTTCCATATATCAGCACTTATAGTGCTCTACTTAAGAAACACACATTGAATTTGGTATACTCTGTGTTAAATTTGAAAAAAAATTGTACTGGATAAAGCACTTAGAAAGTACGAAAATGTAATAAAATTAAAAACTCAGGATAGTACACCTACTTTAGTAAAAAAAAAAATCAGTGATAGTGGAGTTTCTGATGAAGGAAGGAAGGAAGGAAGGAAGGAAGGAAGGAAGGAAGGAAATAAGATTCTACCCATTGGTGTGAGGTTAAACCAGCCAACAGATTAGGAGTGTCACCCCCCCACCCCTCCCACTCCCCCCCACCCCCTGTCTAGATCAAAATGTGCCAAGGCCTTTCCACTGATACGCTAGAACCAGCTTCAACGGATAGAAGTTGTCACTTTCTATCTTAGATTCATGACGAAAGTGTGACTTTGGGGACTCTTATCATTGAAACTTAAATACGGCACTGTGGCAAGGCACTGAAATAAGAAAGAATAAGTCGCAGGAGACGTTTCTTGCCCCACAGTGATTTTCGACGCTTTCTCACTCACATGAAGATGGTGATTCCCAAAGAAGAGGAGAGGCGTCCAGTGAGGCTGACGTCCGTCCTTTCCTGGGCTCCCCCCAGACTGCTCAGGAGAGACAGCAGCTGCCCTCTGCAGCAAACAGCAGCAGAAGGCCGGAGTGCTTTCCTAGAAACAGCTTCAGTGGCCGGATACGACTTTTGATTGAAAATTCACCTAAGTTATCTACACTGCAATATAGCCAAAAATAATAATGAGGATGCTATGAATAAGGATCAGCATGTCACTAACCATTTCTATATGTCAGCCGCTAAGAGAAAGGCACCACATATATTATTTCTTCTAATGTTTAAATTCTATGGAGTACAGTGGATTATCGTCATTTACGCACTTAACTTTAATTCAACTCTATGCCAAAGCTATATGGTCTTTATTTTTTTCTTTCCCCTCTCTATTTTATAGAAGTTAATATACACTATATTATACTTTACATATGTGTTCTCTTATAAACCAAACTTTCTCTATACATTTATATATACCTATTCCTATACAAAACTGTACATCCAGAAGCATGCACATGGTACTTCATGGAGAATTTAAAACATTTTAAAAAGTAATATTGCAGTACTCAATTTTTACTTTATTCCCTCATCTCAGCACTTCAGCCCATCACTGAAAGATCATGTGAGGTGTTAGACACCATTCTAAGCAGTCTGTATATAACTCATAGAAACTCTTTAAAGAATTAATTTCTGATATGTTCATTTTATAGATGAAGAAACTGAGGCAGAAGGTTGTTTGAATAATTCGTCCAAGATGACACAGTGGGAAATTTTGAAGCTGAGATGCAAATCAGGAAGTACACTCCGAGCATGATGCTCTTGGACATTTTCTTATACTGCCTCCTTTCCAATGCTACTGTCCTATCATTACCAGCAGTTTCCAGATGAGGACAACGAGGCTTAGACAAGTTAAGGAAATTGCCAAAGACCACGGAAGTAAGAGTGGCAGGGCTGAGGCCGAACCCAAAGGGCACACTCTCCGTCATTACACGGTAACACAAGTTCACAGGCCCCTTTGCTCCCCATAAGGCTACAGTTTCACTCCTCCATAGCTCCTAAGTTGTATAATATGTCACCTTTGTGGCAATAGCCAGCTTACTTTGCCCCTGTTCCTTCAGTTTCTCAGGCCAATAAGTAAAGTGAGTTCCGGTCTTCTGTCCTAGCAGTCAGAGGAACACTGAATAAAAGTGTTATGTGGCCATCGCAAATCCAAGCCTGGCTTCACACAGACCAAACTGAGGATAAACCCATTTCTGACCATGTCCTGGTTATATGAGGTTAAAACAAAAAAGAATTGTTGTGAAGTATACACCAAATCACTAAAAATTTGATTTCACAAGGTGGACTCAAGAATTTGTTTTAGTATTGATTATTTCCCACTCGTTCCAGTTCTGAGCAGGATTGAAACTGAGAGCACTACTACAGCTCACCTGGAGCCCCAGAGTCCCAGGCAGGTACCTGTGTGCCCTCGCAGCCCAGGCCCCTTTGATTGTTCTCAAATCAAACCCTGGACGCGTGAAGTGGGGTGAACACCTTGGGTTACGTGGTAAGGACAAACACCAGTGGTTCACTCTCTCAGGATGATGGAACACGGAAGCAGAGGACAAGCTTTGCGTTTTATAAGGCATCTTTAATGTCCTTGCTCCCCAAAAGGATTTGGGTGAAATGTAAATAAACAGTAATTAAAAAATGCTTCAAAATAGGAACAGAAAGATACCCTTATACCACGGTCCAGTGCTACCATTGCTCTGAATGCTGTAAATCATGAAGCTCTTTGCTGAACGAAGCCAGTGATGAATCTGGAGCTACCCATATGTTTTCCTTTGCTCCGCTTCCTCTTGTTTGCCACGGAGGGGAGCGGCATGTTTTACAGAGAATGATATGAAGGGCAAGAGCAGCCAAATACAAGGTTACAAAAAGACTGAGCCAACTCTTTATATCAAAGTAATTACAAAACATGTTTCTATATTGACCCAATGATTTCAGTTTAGAATTGAACAGTTTCACAGTGAAAGATTTTTTTAACCACTAATAGCATTATGAAAATGCATGTGCTATATATTATGAAGAAACTTCCATTCTTTCATGAGAGAAAGCAGTGTAGCCATAAGCTCGCTCATGAGAAATAAACCTGGGGAAATAAACTTCAGTTGTGGCTACATGCCATGGCGATTTTAGCTCACTTTCATTAGCTACTATTTAACTACAGGTACAATCTCCTAAGAATGATGTCTCTCAATATGGGAAGCCCAAATGTCAAGTGCAATAGCTTTGCCCATATCCATAAATATAATGGTACTTTCATGCTTATGTATATACCTTATAATGCTTTATATTATCATGCAATGGGATTGTAAAACTGATTTCACAGCAAGTGGCTTATTAAAACTCCGGCCGTCACACAGCATTCCCATGCACTGGGTTTTCAATTTTGTTGTCGCTCTTGATTCCCTTTTGCATATGTATTTGCTGGGAAAACCAATTACCAGATGGCACATGGTTATTTTTACATTTTGTATGGAGGGCTTCCAGCTGATAATTATGACATTACAGGAAGGCTCCTATGCTTTGCATTAAGACTCTTTGGCGGAGGCCATCATAAGCTTTTTCATTTGACTTTCAGCCCCTTGACTGATATATTTGTAAATTATTTGTGGATAAATCTCTTATATGAGGAAAGAATTTCCTTTCTTATAAATGGGTTTCTACAAACATAATGTTCCATAACACTGAACTGTTTTTTCCATTCCTTCACTTGCCATCAGCAAATTAATATATATTTCAAATTTTCTAGTTCAAGGTAACCCAGGACAAATTGTCATAGCCATTGCGTATCAAAAAAGCCACACTGTCCACTGGTGTCTCTGTGACTGAGGCTTTCAGGCCTGTCAGGTGGCATCTGTGTTACAGCATCCAGTCATTTTTATTATCAGCTCTTTTGCTTTAATGCCTCTGAGGGAGGTTTTGAGAGGGAGGCAGAGAGAAAAGGGGAGAACTGAAAGCAAAGGTAATAGTACAAAATGACTATAATTATAATCATGTAGTAGTAATAAATCCAGAATTGCGGTGTAACACACCAGAGTAGAGTCAGGCCTTAAGACACATTAGAATTAGAATTAATAGGCTATACTTTTGTTAGTTTATCAACCCCCAACCCCAAATGCACCTCAATTCCTAGAAAAACACTGTGTTGTGTTCCTGCTATGCTCCTAACTTGGGCACTTCTTTCCAATTAATCACGTCATTTAAAATGTAGAGTACCAAAAATCCTATTTGCTTAGGTATCACCCGTGTTTTCCTTCTGACTCACCTCAGTAATAGAAAATGCACTTTCCCCTAAATACATATTGTAACTGCTCTTTTTTTCTAATATAAGGAAATAATTATTATTACCATGCTGCCAAACTAATATTATTTAAATATACCATACATTTTAGGTAAATATGACTCTAATATTAATATATTTAAAGTGGGCTGTGAGGAAATGTTTCTAAACAGCTTAATTAAAATTCAGAAAATTTTGCCAGCTTGTTTCTCAGTGTCAATGACAAAAATAAAATGCTATGTGGTTGATATGAGAACTAGTCCCTAGAGAATTGAAGGAAGGACTCAATGAAAACCTGGGTGCTTCCAGACTGTATTTTCCTGTTCAACCCTGTGAACACAAAGCATGCGTAATTTGGCACTTGCTGTCTCGGTATTTGCATCTAGCATACATACATTAAGCTAATTAATCCTGTTGAGTCCTACTCACCCCAACAAATAAGTTAACTGTTCTGTTAACTGATGACAAAGGGCTAATTTTTAAACACTATACGTACTAAAAATTTTGATTAGATTCTGATTCTGTTTTAGGTAAATGAGTACTCACTGACAGTTGATGTTTTTCTAGAATGACCCTCCTCCTCAGCATAATTTGTTTGATTAATATGACAAAAAAGGCAGATGCTGAAAAATATAAATCTATGAACACTGATTGCTTGTACAATTAATACACTTACTCTTCACACAGAAAAAAAAGCATAGCAAAGTATCTTTACTGACAGAAACTCTTTATAAGTAGAATTCAAAATTAAAAGCAGATAGAGGTAATGAAGAAAAGGATCTCAACGGAATACTTCTTCATAATTTCTGATATGTAAGTGACTTCTAAAAGTAATTTAGTGTTTTCTAGGCCTGTGTCAGTGAGATGTGGACGGCCTCGAGGCTGACTCTCATTATGAGGACACGGACTCTCATTACGAGGACAGGTCTTTAATCCTCTTGCTGTTCTTGACCCTGATTCTGAAGACTAGCGTTCTGCAGAAATGAGTCACTGGGTTATTCTGACAGGTTTTGCAATCATTCATTGATTTAGAGTGGGGTTCTGATCAGTATAGTACAAGGTTAAGATAATCCTTGCTCTTCCTGACTTTTTCTTTTCTCATCTTCTGTTAAGGAGACAATCCGATGTCTACGGAAGATTTCACAAGGGTCGGTTTTTGAAAGTTTTCTCTAAAACCATGTTAATGGAACAAAATAATGGGGAACCAACGGAGACCGTGGCCTCATTTAAAGTCACTTTGCCAAATTAAGGCGTAGCCTTTCACCCGCTGCACTACACACCCTGCCCGCGTTTGTCTTTTCAGGAAACTTCTGTGGACCCGTGAAACATTAAATATCAAAAACACCTAAAAGTAATCACTTTAAATAAAACCGGGAAGAACCTGAAGATTAATACAGATATTGCCAACTTGGATAATACATTTTTTTACAAATGGTGGTGCTTGGAAGATAGGAAGAGAGCTGGAGCTGTTTGAAGAGAATGTGTTCTGCATGTTAAAAATGGCGAAGATGAGGCAGGTGGGTAATTACAATCTAGTAAAACGATTAGAAAGTGGAGCACCTCACTTGCTAGGTTGGAATTTAGATAAGGAGATTAATTCACTCTACAACTGAATTATATACAATTCACTTTATTAAAAAGTCTTTACTTTTTAAAAAACTGAAAAAAATATAATTATTATACTTTAATTTTGTAGTTGTTATCTTTTAAGTTAAATTGAAGTCTTTAAACCTCAAAATATACAAAACAGCGTTGTCCTTTATCCTCTCTTCACTATCTCAAAAATAGCATATGCCTACTGAGTTACCTTACTTCCAATCCAAGACCAATTTAGAAGTTCATCAAAATTGATAGAAAGAAGGGAGGAAGAGAAAGATCCTTACACAGATATCATAAAAGATAAGATATCTTAAATTCTATAAAACTTTTAAAAAATTGTATACCATTGCAAAAAAAATGGATAAAAAATAAGTCTAAAAGTGAGTGTAGGATTGTGTCTTCTGTAGGATTATTTTTATTTTCTCAAGCTTATATCTAGCCTTTTATTAATAAGAAAAAGTTATTTTCCTCTAATTTTTCCCTCTAATTCTTTATTTCTTGAAAACTTTTCATGAAAAATTATGGTTGTAATTTGAAGCATGAGATATAATAATTTTTTAATCCATCCTGGAAAAGTCCTAATTTTTCCTAGGACTCTAAAGAAGCCAATAGGTCTACCCTTCCACATGCATACACACGATTTAGAGGATAAATAGGTCCTAAGTTACAAAATCCTTTAAGTGCTGCAGGGAAAATGAAAGGCATAGTTAAGTACAGATATTCATGTATTATCTTCTTTTGTATTTAACAATGGCAGGAGAAGACAACTGTATTTTTTAACATGTATGTGAATAAACAAATACAGAATGTGTCACCTTACAGGATGGTTATGGGAAGACTGTCCTTCAAATTAGAGCTCTTTCCTAGTCTACAAGTCATCTTGATTCTTTTGATCGAAATGAATCAGGCCATTCTGGATGGCTGCAAGCTTGGATGGCCTGCTGCTGCTGTTTCCTAGCATCACATAGCTGTGCTGCATGTCACAGGACAAGGTCACTACCCAGGAGGTGTGGTTCCCTGCTCATCAGCACTCAAGCAGCACACATCAGCTGGCCTGGCCCGGGTGGAAAAGAGATGATGGTAACAGTCAACTGCTGGAAGGGAGGCTGGAGTGAAGTGGGGTGTGAAAAAGATGCTACAATACACAATCAAATGTTTTTGTCTTATTACTGGGTATTAAGAGAGCATCATGCCAACACTGTTGTAACTCTCAATAGGCTAGAATGAGAATATCAGTCCAATCTTTTGAGATGAAGTAACTGGAAAATGTTTCTCCCACTCCTATTCTCTGAAACTATTCTTGTGACTTTTTATTTAATGTACTTTAAAGTGTAATAGAGTATGTAAAATGAGAGTAAAGTATGATCTCAGAATTTTCTCAGCCTTAAAAAATAACAACAGAAAGAGATCCCTTATGAAATAAGGTTGTGTAACTCTCATGTGAGTTAAAATAGGTAGTCCATCCTTGGAGAGAGTTAAGCTTCTTGCTTTCTAGGAGTTCTGCTTGGAGTGTGCTGCAGGAGGGAAGGGGAAGAAGTGAAACAAAAATCATTCAGAGAAAAGCTGGTTTTGACTTAAGATGTTCCATGTGAACAAGTTCATCATCAGCTTTATAATAATAGTAAAGAAAGTTTGGCTTATTTCCTTATCTACTTTCACACAGCATTATTTCACCATGTCAAGTATTTTTTCATCAAATGCCAATGATTTACTTAAATTAAATCTGAAATTTTAAAAATGTAATTAGACCATAATAGGCCAGACTAAAAGGGAGAAAGAATACTTTTATTCACTTTATGATAGAGCAGAATTAACATTTTTAAATTTTAAAATATAATGTTGTTTTGATGGAGAAAGATTTTTTTAAATCAATTTCTTCTATATGTTTGTAAATATTGAAAAAGTACAAAACTAAAGTTGAGATTAAACAAAACCTGGATTCATGATCTCCCATGGTGACCCCAATCTGCTTCTCATCTTCTATTCAACATTTCAATGTTAAATGTCAGACCCTCACAACAAATACACACAGTTAATTTTGTCCTCAACATTTTTTTCAGCGCACACTTAAACATATGGTAGTAAAATGGGTGAATGTACTGGTTGATACCAGTAACTAGTATCTTTTTCTGAGAGTAAGATGACCTATAAACATGGAAGAAGGTAAAGAATGTTGAAAAGAAAAAAAAAAAGCTTGCCTTAGAACAGAAGCCCCAATTAAAAAGTAAAAATTTCAGCCAAATCATCAGTTTGAGAGTATGTGTTTTTTTTCTCTCTCAGAACATATTTTGACATATTTCCAAATAACTACGGGTTTATTTTTTTCCTACTGAACTGACCAAATTACTGACTGCTTTTGCTTTATAAAATTTCAATCCGAGAATGGAGAAAGTTTCAAATTTGCAGGTGGATTGTTTTTACTGTCTCTTAAAGAAATGTGTTGAACATCTTGCAATTTGTCCATCATGTGCAGCCTGAGTGTTATTTTTCTTTCTGTCCTTAATTGTTTCATGGGCTAAATATAAAACTAAGGCAGCTTTACTATTGTTGTACAGTATTAACATACAGCCTTAATAAATTAGTTTGGGGATGAAAATTGTTATAATTGTTTCTGTTTCTGGGCACATTGTCCCAATTCTGTTTCCATTTTGTCTTTTAACTACCACTGAAATGTGCTGTCACTCAAAAGCTAGTTCTTCCTCCTGGGCTCCTCTGCTTAAACATCCGTGAATACAATAGCTAAAGAGGCGGATACTAAGTGGCTAAATAGTGTGGCTGGCTGAAGTTTCAGGCTTTTACACTTCCACATAGTCGAAGATTGATAAGGGAGCAAAATCATAAAAACAGAAATAAAACAATGCTTACTTATAGAAAACAGCAAATTCAGATGAAAATTACGAATCAATATTTGCTCAAGGGTCTGAGTTGGCATTTCCTATAAAAAATAGGATGGAATAATATCAGTGATTGTCCTTGAGATCTTTTAAAATTAGTCAATCAATCAGCACATACTTCTGGTATTCTAGTAAGTAGAACGTACCATGCCGGGCTTGAGGAGGAAGAGATTGGAGATTCCATCCTTGCTTACAAGACTTCAAGTAAAAATATTAAACTCAAAAACATTTATTCTCAAGGATATATTCACCCCTATGTTCACAGCAGCATTATTCACAGTGGCCAAGATGTGGAAACAACAAAATTATGTTTCTTTAGAGGACTGGATGAAGAAGATGTGGCGCATATACACTGTGGAACACTACTCAGCCATAAGAAAGGTGGAAATACTGTCATTTGCGACAACATGGATGGACCCTGAGAATATTATGCTAAGCAAAAAGTCAGTCAGAAAAAGCTGAGAACTGTAGGATTTCACTCATGTGTAGGGTATAAAACTGAATCTCACAGACACAGACAACTGTGGTGGTTCCCAGAGGGTAGGAGGTTGGGGGGGAATAATGGGTAAATGGGCCAAATGTATGGTGACGGAAGATGACTGACTCTGGGTGGTGGGCGCACAGTGTGACATACAGATCATGTATCATAGAAATGTGCACTTGAAACCTGTATGATCCTATTAACCAATGTCACCTCAATTAGTTTAATAACAACTATGAATAGTAGGATCTGAGGATGCTATAGATGAATTTTCATGCTCTAACACCTTCACTTTCCTCATCACATGGCCTTGGTGAAGTTGCTGATCCCCTTCAAATCTCAATGTGCTTGTCTAATTAGGGAGAAACATCTCTCCCTCACAGTGATTTTGTATGTGTCCATAAGTAATTCATATGAAAATATTTTGAAAATAATGCACACTACTCTAATAAAAAGTATTATTTTTAATTGACATTTGGGGACAGATAATTCTTTGCTGTGGGGGCTATCCTGTGCATTATGGAATAGTTAGCAACATTACTGGTCTCTACTCACCAGATGCCAGAAGCTGTCCCATCTTCTGGGTTGTGACAACCAACATCTCAAATTCCCAAAAGGCTCTGAAGGGATGGAAGGAGGATTGTGCCACCTTTTGACACACGCACATACACACAGAGCAATAATTTCAGAGTCAAGGCCATAAAACATCTAATACGTACAGATTGTCACTTAAACAACCAACAGGTAAACAAAGACCCACCAAAGAAGAATGTTTGAAATTAAAATATGTAAATGGACTCTTTCAGATGTGTTTTGCACGGTAGTACATACAGACAGGACCACTTAATTCCTGAGCTGCCTCTGTCCAGTGTGGGGAGAAAACCAGTCGTGTCTTCTTTGGCACTTTCTCCTACTACAGTGGTCTCACTAGTTAAAATACGTATTTATTTTCTAAGTGATAACACAAATTAAATACTAAACTTCTCATGTTTGTCAGCTTTATTAAAACATCTTTGAAATGGATATTCTAGTGGAATGGATCAAAATAATGAGGGAGATTTTATGTCAGAAAAACCACCTGGGAAAGGATAATACAAAAGGAGGAGACAAGAGC
This sequence comes from Desmodus rotundus, assembly GCF_022682495.2. NCBI lineage: Eukaryota > Metazoa > Chordata > Mammalia > Chiroptera > Phyllostomidae > Desmodus > Desmodus rotundus. Next base: position 44,733,396 of record NC_071387.1, on the reverse strand, counting down.
TGGAGCCAAGCTTGAAGTTCATTCTACCATTCACGAGCTGCGACCTTGAGCCAGACATTTACTGTTCTAAGCCTTAGTTTTCTCACTATGAATGTAAGGAATAATGAAATATTCACAAAATATGATGCAGCTATGCAAAACTCTTCGAAAAATCTCCTAGAATGTTATATATAGCAATAAATACAATCATTTCCTTTTTAAAATAATAGTAAGCATGTTTTACAGTTTCCTACAATTTATCAAATATGAGAGGGGGACCCAGAAAAACAGAATTATCTTCTGGAGGGTGGGCCCCTTGTACTACAGGCTTCTCCCCCTGCTAGGTGAGTGTTCTAGGGACCCATCTGTATCAGTGTAGCCCCTCGTGTTGTTATGAGAGGCTGTGTTTGGCTTCAGTGAATTTTTTTAAAGACTCAACATGTTTGCCCATTTCATGATGAGTGGTTTACAAGCACATTTGCCCATGCTGTGCTGAGTGTTCAGCAGTTTTTGACCAAAAGTGGCATGACCCCCATGCCCCACCCACCCTATTCACCCAACCTCACCCCGAGCAACTTTTTTTTTATTTTCCTACATGAGAGAAGTCCTCAAAGAGAAACATTTTGCTGATATGGAAGAGGTGAAACAAAAAACAGCAGAAGCGCTAAAAGGCATCAAAATCAACAAGTTCAAAAACTGTTTTGAGCAGTGGAAAAAAAGTCTCAATAGGTGGATTGCATCAAATGGAGAGTACTTTGAAGGTGACTGAAGTTTAAACAGGTAAGAATAAATACACAATTTTTATACGCAAATTCCGTTTTTTGTGTCTCCCCCAGTAATTCAACAAAACATTTCATTTGACCTCCAAACAACTCGTATTACATATTAATATTCCCATTTCACACCAAAGCTCAAAGAAGCTCACAAATTCACCCAAAGTCACACAGCTAATATGAGGCAGAAAAAAAGTCAAACTGTTATCTTCCTTTTCCAACATCCCGTGATTCTTCCTACCTGCGCCATCCCTAATTTTATGATCTCCCTAACCATTTGCCTTCTCTAGAACTCAGTTTTTTTCGGTATAAGAATATAAAAATTAGATGTAGTCAAATATGTTTTCCAACTCTAAAGAATTCATTTTCTTTACCTGATACAGTTCTAATGCACACCAATGTCAATGGTGGGATTACCATGAATAATGACCACTGACATTTTGTTGGGACCACCTGTATCACAAGCACAATGCCAGGCGCCTGCACATTTACCTAAAAATCGATCTAAAAATCTCAATGAACAAAATAGCATACATTTCAACACATTTTTTTTAAATTTAAGAGTGTTCATGTATTTCTGAAAATAATGAATTCAATCCCAATTCATACTTATAGTTTTGAGTTGTACACCAGATAACTCCTTATGAAAATGTGATGGTTACTCAAGAGTTAAAATCTTCCCTCCCTTTTGCAGTTGTGACAATTTGTATATTTCTGGTTTAATACATGACTCTCCCAAGGGACTGAAGGTGTCATTAGTGAATGCAGAGCTATTGCTGAGGAAATGCTAAATAAAATTAATGTCTTTGGAGTTACTAACCCCAAACACAGCCGCATTCCCTGGGCATGTGACTATGGAGAGGCTGTGCATATGAACCAAAAACCCTGGAGACCACAGCATTGTACTGTGTAGAAGATCATGATTCAGTAACATCTGGTCTTTTTGTTAAGCTGCAGAAGGTAGTGAGGATGAAGGGAAATGAAGTTTTTATAGCCATACTGAAATTAATTTGGGAAAGATAACACAGCGGTCATGATTGTTACCTTGAAGAACTCTATCCCCAACAGGCTTCCCATTCCTGAACTCACACTAATGAAGGCAGATTGCTTTCTCCTGTAAGATCTATGCAGGAATGAAAAGGGGTGCAAAGAACAAGCTGTTATGGGAATCTCCAGTTCTTCCAAAGCACTGAAGAAAAATAGTGAACTCCAGCTCACAACAGAAAAGCTGGGAAGATTCTCTAGAATCTTAACAAACCACAACCCTCCTTTCCTGTGGACGTGGGGAGAAATGGAACAAGAGGACCACAGTGGGGTAGGGATTCCTTCTCTACTTCTTTCCTTTCCCTCCAGGGAGAATTCTCAGACTGTGAGATGGAAAGATTTGAGACAGAAATCACATGATCATGTCTCAGAGTCAGGATCCACAGCCCAACTGTGTATCTCCTGTCTCTATCTTCCTCTTAGGTATGGATTCTGAAGCCCCACCTTACTCAGGTATAAACCTGTCCAGTTCCTAAGCAACCTTGAACAGCCAGCATCCTAATGCCTCATTATTTGACAATAAGAAAGAATGAGGGACTCTTTAAAATCAAATCATGTGCTGTCCCAGCAGTAAATTTTACACAAGGGAATATCAGCCATGTTTCACAGCCAATCTCTCTGCTAACTGAAGTCAGACACTGTACACCAGATACATCTTATCATCTGAGAAAAGCTTTCTCACAATTAGCAATTGTTTGTACTTATTTATTTCTTCTTGGGTGTGTCCATTACATTGTTTAGCTCTCCATCCCAATTCTATGCTAGCTAAATTCTGAGGACCCTTCAAAGCTTCTATGCACTTTCCATTCCTAGATTAGATTCTTCCTTCCCTTTCCTGTTTATTTTTTGTGGGCCCCTATAGCTGAAGAAATGTTCCAAAGTCTATGAGAAAATAATAATCGCCAACACTCATGATGCTTTATATATTCTTTCTCCTTAAAATAATTAATATGGGCAAGGATTAGTCCCATTTGACAGATGAACAAATTGGAGCTGAGAAACATTATGTCACCATTATTATAAGCCCTTCTCTCAGCATCACCATTATTGTATATCCCCATCTTTAATAGATACATTCTCCCTAAAGCCCCAGAATATGAACTTAAGACAATAACCAAAGAAGCTCATAGCATCACTGGGTTGGAGTGATGCTAACAGTCATGTAAAGGCAGTCAATATGACATCTATGATCCAAGTCATAGGAAAAAACATTTCATAAATGTTTTATTGGTACATCAATTGAGGTCACATCTTTTAATTGAGTTTATCTGCTTATCACCATAACAACTCTCACCCCTTACTAGGCAGGACTTTCATTGAGAGGCTGTAGAGAAGTGAAGCTGTTGATTTATCCATGGAGGAGAAGAACCCTTCTGGTGCCTTCGTACACTTATTGTGAAGCTCTCATATTTTAAAATTCAATTAGTGCTGAAAATTTCCAGATATATCTTATTTTTCCAACACCTGGCACTAGACACAACACTTGAACCAAACCTCTATTCTCTCCAGTTTCAGCAGCCACATATAAAATAAGGTGAGCATCTAAGTTATAGAATGCCTATATCAAAATAAAACAGAGAAAAAACTCTCCAATTTCCAACACCTTCACCACAACCCAATTTTGTCCATATCATTCCTTTTCACTACCATCTAGCTCATCCACATCAGCTCTCCTCCAGACCACTGGGATGTCTTCCATACTGGCACAGCATTCAAAGTGACCTCTGGGAGACAAAATCATGTTATTTTCCTACTTAAAATCTTCTTTTACATTCTGCACACACTTCGAGTACAACACATACTTCTTGTCTTGGCTTGCAAAGTGGTATTTGATGTAAATCTTACATGATATTGACAGCTTGTCCACTGTTACACACACTGGTCTTTCTTCTCCAGCTGGCAAGCTCACATCTGCATGAGGTCCTCTGTCTTGGTGTTTTTCATCTCAATAGCCCTAGAGCTGCTCCTTTTAGTCATTCAGATCTCACTTCACTACTCCTATTTAGAGCAACCTTCCCTGACTACCCAACTGCCAAGAGACACCAGACCACTCTCTATTACGGCACCTTATTTTAACCCTCTGCCTAGCTTCTATAACTGTATAAAATGTGTTTGGTCTCTTCATGTACTGGATTTAAACCCCTATGAGTGGGGTTTTGTCTGGTTCTGGTGCATATCTGAAATAGAGTAAGAGCTTACTTTTAAATAAAGGAATGAATGAATGAATGACTCATATCAGAAAGAGAGTGAAGATTCACTGAGCTAAAAGAGAGAATATCCAGACTTTGAAAAGTATATGACATACAATGAAAATACTATTTTGGGAAAGCAAGCAAATACAAACCTCCATGGAGTTTAGGGATCAGAAAATATGGTTTTAAGGGCTGCTTTCTGGTGCCCCACTTGACTGTCAAGTAAGAGAGCTGCTACAAAGCTCCTACGGCAGTTCTCCAAATCCTGGACTAGATTCCCTCCCATCTCCACCGCAGATCTTGCCGCCGTCCTGACAGAGTCTGCAGCGCTCTTGACTGTTAGACGCCCAGACGCCCTTACCGAGCTTAGCTTTTGTGTCGAAGTTTCCATTCATGTTATGGTAACTTGTCTTTAAGACGGGAAGCTCCGAATCACTCCCCTCCACCAGTCCCATACTGCTATAATCTTAACCTCAGAATTCTTTTTAATACACAACCCAGAGAATGTCAATACCTCAAGTAATATCATATATTTTAATTTATCTTCTTGTCTTTCCGGAAGCCCTTGTGTATTCAGAATTAAGTGTTTCAAATGTCCTGAATAATTCAAAGTCCCCTAGGACATGAACATCTTTAAGAACCAAATGCTTCACAAAAGTATTAATGGGTATATATTCCATCTTATTTCAATTAAAAATATTATTGTAAAATTATGTGTCATCAACAGTCACTCTGGAATATGTTTAAACAATTTCTCATAAACATAAATATACTATTTCCATGTGATCCAATAATTCTACTCCTGGGCATTTATCCTAGAAAAATAAAATCTAATAACCACACAAAAACCTAAATGCAAATATCTATAGAAGCTCAACTTATAATTTCCAAAAATTTGAAAGAACCCAAATGTCCTCTATTGATTAATAGATAAACTTTGGTATGTCCAAACCTGGAATACTACTTAGCAATATAAAGGACCAAACTACTGATACAGGCATATTCCCAGGTAGATCTCAAGCATATTATGCTGACTAAAAAAAAAAACCACAATCTCAAAATTTTATGTACTATATACTATTGTTTATATAACTGCTCAAACATTCAAAATGCTAAAAATGAAAGATCAGTGGTGGCGAGGGACTATGAGTGAGGGGAGGGTGTGACTGAAGGGATCGCGTGCGGAAGGTTTTCAGGGCGATGAAACGTCTGTACTCTGATTGTGATGGTGGTTGCATGAATCTAGGCAGGTGTTAAAATTCATAAAGCTTTACAAAGAAAAAAATTAACCATATGATGATTTTTTAAAGTGAAAATGAACTGCACACACACGTGCATGTGGATGGTAAAACAAATAGGAGAAAGAGATGCATTTAAAGAAAGGTACTAAAAGACTCTTCATCCCTTTCTCTAAATCCTACATTCAGTTAGTAACTGCTGTGGGATTATATAGTTCCAGAAAAATTACCTAGGTATACACATTCTCTAATCTCCAGTATCTCTCTCTCTCTCTGTTACTTCAAGTTCCTTTTATGTGTGTTGTGGCACAGCATGGGCAGTTCTTCTGTGGGCCCTGTGACTCACGTATAAGAACAATAGTGTTTAGCCCTGGCCAGTGTGGCTCAGTTGGTTGGAGCGTCGTTCCACACACCAGAAGGTTTGATTCCTGGTCAGGGCACATACCTAGGTTTCAGGTTTGATCCCCACCTGGGGTATGTAGGGAAGGCAACCAGTCTGTTTTTCCCTTACATCGATTTCTCTCTCTCTCTCTCTCTCTCTCTCTCTCTCTCTCTCTCTCTCTCTTTCTCTCTCTCTCTCTCTCCCTCTCCCCCACCTTCCTCTATCTCTAAAAAGCAATGAAGAAATGTCTTCGAATGAGAATTTAAAAAAAAAATACAACAATAGCATGCAGTCCTACATGAGAATAGGTGAACTTAGAAGACATCTCAGAAACTTAGGAGACCTCTCCCCAAAGAAATGTAAAAAACTACACACAAGCTGCGTCTCTGAGACTCTCTGACCTTGTGGATTTCCTCCTCTGCGTGGGCTGCCTTGACAGCCCACCTCCCCACAGAATGAGGGAGGCCCTGGGGCCTTGTCTACTTGATTGTATTGCTTCATGCATGCCTTTTGGTTCTGTTTGCTGAGCCAGTAAGACAGGAATAAAAGTAACGAGCATGGAGTCATCTTCACCACTTTTCAGAACTGAACCAGCCATGGGGGTCCGGCCCAGCTCCCACGTGTGTGTCGTTTACGTAACCGTTTGTCTGAGTTAACTCTTTACCGCTACTTCTTGGGATTTTTTTTATTTGTTTTGTCTTTATTATGTTTTAAATTTTTTAATAAACTAAGATTTTCTCAACACATATACTACAAACATATTTTCCAGCTTATATTTTGCCCTTTAAATATCATATGATGCTTTTCTAAACTTCTGATAGATGAAATTTCCCTGTTTTTCTTCATGCCAGCTCTTTTTGAGTTCATACTTATAAAAGTCTTCCCTACCTTTAACTGTTCTAAGAGGTGGCTACTGATATTAATCATAAGTTATGGTGAGGAAATTAAAACACAGATCAGATTAACTCTCAGATTAGTAGAGGCAGAATAGTACCCAAGTTAAGGTGAGAGTGGAGAATGGCTTCTGCCCTCCAAGCTTCAAACTCATCATGCCTTTAAAGACTAGAAGAGACTATTGGTGAATATGTAAGTGTGGTTGCAGTACATAGGAGATTGTACAAAACTTGATAATGAAAAACAAAAACCATGAAGGAAAAATACTTAACTACATAAAAATTTAAAGTCTCCTGTATGTAAGGAAAATGCCATAAATGAAATAAGATGAATCAATGACATTTTAAATATGTACAATAGAGGATGGATTAATGTAGTTAAAATATAGAGAGAGCTCTTTAAAGAAGCTTAATATGTCAGGAGAAAAATGACAGTAGACTCGTGGCCATACACAAAAGAAATGCAAACAGCCCAAAACATGAAAAATGATCAGTCCTGCCAGTAACCAAATTAATGCAAGTAAAACCAAAGAAATTAATCTGCAACTTTATTTGAAATAGCAATAACTTGAAAATCTCACTTTTAACTTTAGGGAATTTATTGAAGTAATAGAATTCCATGTAGCCTGTGAAATAATGTTTTAAGGTTATAATGAAATGGCAATATACATAATGTATTGGCAAGTATAAAGAAAATATTAGGGTCTCAACTTTATTTTACTGAGGCATAGATATATGTATGAATAAAGCCTGGTTTTTAATGCACCTAACTGCTAATGGTGGC